>NC_137970.1:6971359-8373859 GCF_963924665.1 Micromys minutus | reverse complement strand
TCTGTGATAATTCCAGTTTGTGTCAGGTTGACACAAAACCAGCCAGTACAGTGCATTTATCACAATTAATGAGACAATGTTCATACATTATTTACTAACACCTATACTTTATGCAAATTTACTTGTTTTTTACCCAATGTTTCTTTTCTGCTCTAGGAACCTATCTAGGCTACAGGTGACAGTTATTTCTGCCATCAAAGTTCTTTAGCATTGTATTGCTTTTGATTCAGAAATGTTCACCATGTGTTTTGTAGAATTTCTTTCTTTGGAACTTTTCTCCATTTTTGTCACTGTTTTTATGTTATCAAGCAGGTTTATATATTAAATTCTCAATCCAAAAGCTCTCTACATAATAATCTTGCTTTCAATGGACAAAGATATAAACTGCCCTTCTATATTAGATGAAAAGATCTATAGAAACCCTTAAATTATTCATATCAACCTAGCACCAAGTAAGACCACCTGGATCAAGTTTCATCAAGAATGGAAGCCTGGCTCCAGATTACTGGGCACCTAGGAGAGCTGCAGAATCGCTCTCAATCCTTAGCCCACTAGTGTGTCCACACTCCCTCTCCACTGAATACCAGGGGAGAGACTGCCCGGAACTCTCAGGGCAGAGGTAACTTGGTGATGCCTGGGAACATACTGTTCTGGACTAAACCCAGAGCCAGCACACTGCTATCTGAACTCACGGCCTATCCGGTGAGCTGAACACCCAGTAGCAATCCCTGTCATGGCCCACAGACCCACAGGAGAGACAAGTTCCAGTCAGAGACAACCAGATCACCTAGCATCCCTGATAACAAGATGGCAAGAGGCAAGTTTAAGAAGCTAAGAAACAGAAACCAAGACAACCTGGCAACACCAGATACCAGATCTCCCTCCATAGCAAATTGCTAATATCTCAACTCACCAGAATCATTCTTCATGATGATGATGGAGGTTCTCAAGAAGCTCATAAATAACACACTTAACAAAGTATAGAAAAGCCTGGAACACACGCAAACAAGTTGAAGCCTATAAGAGGAAACACACACACACACACACACACACACACACACACACAAAAACAAAAACCACCTAAGAGTTATAGGAAAACACAAACAAACAGATGAAGGAATTGAAAACAGAAATAGAAACAATGAAGAAATCACAAAAGGACCCTGAAGTTGGAAAACCTAGGAAAGACATCAGAAAGACAAATGAGGAAATTCAAGAAATCATAAGATCCTACTACAAAAGCCTAGACTCAACAAAACTGGAAAATCTAGAAGAAATGGACAAATTTCTAGACAGATACTAGGTACCAAAATTAAACCAGGACCAGATATACCAACTAAACTCTCCCATAACCCCTAATGAACTAAAACCATTCATCAAAAGTCTCCCAACCAAAAAAAGCTCAGTAACTGAAGGGCTCAGTACTGAATTCAATCAGACCTTCATAGAAGACCTAATACCAATACTCTCCAAACTATTCCACAAAATAGAAACAGAAGGAACATGACCAAACATATCCTTCGAAGCCACAATTACACTCACATGTAAACCACACATAGACACTAAAATGAAAAAGAACTTCAGGCCAATTACACTCATTAATATCAATACATAAAAGTTAATAAAATTCTTGAAACCTGAATCCAAGAACACATCAAAACAATCATTTGTCATGATCAAGTAGGCTGTATCCCAGGGATACAGAGTTGGTTCTATATACAGAAAAAAAAAATCAATGTAATCCTCTATGTAAAAAAAAAAAAACTCAAGAGAAAAAAAGAAAACAAAACAAAACAAAACTATGACCATCTCATTAGATACTAAAAAGCATTTGACAAAATTCAGTACCCCTTCATGTTAAAAGTCTTGGAATAATCAGGAAGTCAAGGCCTATACTTAAACATAGTAAAATCAATATACAACAAACCAGTAGCCAATATCAGACTAAATGGTCAGAAACTTGAAGCAATTCCACTAAAATCAGGGAGTAAAAAAATGTTGCCCACTCTCGCCCTACCTATTCAAGATAGTATTGGAAGTACTAGCCAGAGCAATCAGACAGCAAAAATTTGTCAAAGGGATACAAATTGGAAAGGATGAAGTCAAAATAATATTATTTGCAGTTGACATGATAATATTATTAAGTGACCTGAAAAATTCCACCGGAGAATATTTGAAGCTGATAAACAACTACAGAAAAGTGGCTGGTTATAAAACTAACTCAAACAAATCAATAATGTTCTTATTCGCAAAGGATAAACATACTAAGAAAGAAATTAGAAAATCAACACCCTTGACAATAGTCCCAAAATAATATAAAATACCTTGGTGTGATCCTAACCAAGCAAGTGAAAGATCTGTATGAAAAGAACTTCAAGTATCTGAAGAAGAAAATTGAAGAAGATCTCATAAGGTAAAAAGATCTCCTGTGCTCATGGATCGGGAGGATCAACAAAGTAAAAATTGTCATCTTGTCTAAGGCAATCTAAAGATTCAATGCAATCCCCATCAAAATTACAACTCAATTCTTCATAGAATTAGAGAAATTTGAAAATTCACATGGAATAACAAAAACCCAAGGTATCAAAAACTATTCTCAACAATAAAATATCTCCTGGGGGAATCACCATCTCAGACCTCAATCTGTATTAGAGATCAACTGTGATAAAAGCCTCATGGTATTGGTACAGAAACAGGCAGGTAGATCAATGGAATAGAATTGAAGATCCAGAAATGTACCCACAAACCTCTGGTAACTTGATCTTTGACAAAGGAGCTAAAAACATTCAATGGAAAAAGGACAGCCTCTTCAAAAAATTGTGTTGGTTCAATTGGCAGTCAGCATGCAGAAGAATGCAAATCGATCCTTTCTTATCTTCTTGAACAATGCTCAAGTCCAAGTGAATTAAAGACCTCCACATAAAACCAGGTACACTGAAATTAATAGAAAGTGTGAAAGAGCTTAGAACACATAGGCACAGGGGAAATTTTTCTTAGAAGAACACCAATGGCTTATGCTGTAAGATCAAGAATCCAAAAATGGGAACTTATGAAATTACAAAACTTCTGTAAGGCAAAGTACACACTATCAAAAGAACAAAGCATATTGGGAAAAGATCTTTTCAAATACTACATCTGATAGAGGGCTTGTATCCAATATATACAATATCTTAAGAAGTTAGACTCTGGAGAACCAAATAATTCTATTAAAATGGGGTACAATCCCTTCAACAAATGGTGTTGGTTCAATTGACAGTCAACATGCAGAGGAATGCAAATCAATCCTTCTTTAAATCCTTGTACAAAACTTAAGTCCAAGTGGATAAAAGATGTCCATGTAAAACAAGGTACACTGAAACTATTAGAAGGGAAAGTGGGGAAGAGCTGAGAACACATAGGCACAGGGGAAAAAATCCTGAACAGAACATGTATGGCTTATGCTCTAAGACCAAGAATTGACAAATAGACCTCATGAAATTGCACAGCTTATGTAAGGCTAAGGATACTGTTAAGAAGACAAAATGGCAGCCTACAGACTGTGAATGGAACAGTACCAATTCTACATTTGATAGACGGCTAATATCAAGATATAAAAAGAACTCAGGAAGCTGGACTGTAGAGAATCAAATAATTCTATTAAAATGAGATACAGAGATAAACAAAGAATTCTCAGCTGAGGATCATTGAATTGCTGAGAAGCACCTAAAGAAATGCTCAACATCCCTAGTCATCAGGAAAATGCAAATCAAAACAACATTGAGATTCCACCCCACACCAGTAAGAATTGCCAAGATAAAAACAAAACAGGTAACAGCAGATGCTGGTGAGAATGTGGAGAAAGAGTAACACTCCTTCACTGTTGGTGGGGTTGTAAGTTGGTACAACCACTCTGAAAAACAGTCTGCCAGTTCTTCCAAAAATTGGATATGGTACAACCTGAAAACACAGCCATTCCACTCCTGGGAAAATACCCCAAAGATGCTCCAACATATAAGGACACATGCTCCATCATGTTCATAGTAGCCTTATTTATAATAGCCAGAAGCTGGAACAAACTCAGATGTCCATCAACAAATGAATGGATACAGAATGTTTGGTACATTTAAACAATGGAGTACTACTCAGCTATCATAAGCATTTACATCATGAAATTCATAGGCAAATGAATGGAACTAGAGTCTAACATGCTGAGTGAGGTATCCCAGTAACAAAGGAACACACATGCTATGCACTTACTGATAAGCAGATACTAGCCCCAGAAAGCTCTGAATACACAATACCCAAGAAACTATTTACAGATATTATGAAGCTCAAAAAGAAGGCCATAATGGGGATACCTCAGTCCTTCTTAGAAAAGAGAATAAAGTCTTAGCCACCTGGAGCAGTGGAGATTCGGGGGCACAGGCCTGGTGATATTGCCCTGTGAGTGACCAGGGTGCAGAAAGGGCTGGGTGGAGCTTCACAGAGGACTTGCCCTTGCTGTTCACAGTAGGGACGGACCTCTGGCATAGGGACTGGGGATGCAACTGGAAAGCCCTAAGGAGCTGAAATGGGTTGCAACCTCATGAGAAGATAACAAAATTATCAACCAATCAAACCCTTCAAAACTCCAGTGGAGTAAAACACCAACCTTTGTGTGCACTTTGAGAGACACGTTGATCCAGTTGTGTATGTAGCTGATGATAACAGTATCTGACATCAGTGTGAGAACAGCGTTTTTTTTTTTTTTTTTTTTTTTTTTTTTTTTTTTTTTTTTCCCCAGAGATTGCATGTTTTCTCAATGTAGGAGAATGCCAAGCAAATGGGTGGAGAAGGGGGTAAGAAGGGAGAGCACCTAAAACTAAGGTGAAAATAGATGACAGCAAGGATGTAGAGAAAGAGGAACACTCCTTCACTATTGGTGTGATTGTAAGCTGATACAACTTGTCTAGAAATCAGTCTGGTGGTTCCTTAGGTAATTGGATATAGTACTACTTGAGGACCCATCTATACCAATCTTGGACCTAGTCCCAAAAGAAGCTCCACAATTTAGCATGGACACATCCTCAACCATGTTCATAGCAGCCTTATTTATAATGTCCAGAAGCTGGAAAGAACCCAGATTTTCTTCAACAGAGGAATGGACACAAAAATTGTGGTACATTTACACAATGAATTACTACTCAGCTATTAAAACAATGACTTTATAGATATTGCTACGCAAATGAATAAAACTTGAAGACATCATTCTGAATGATGTAACCCAGTCACAAAGAACAGACATGGTATGCACTCTCTGATAACCCGATACTAGCCCCAAATTCTGGAATATCCAAAAAACAACTCTTCGGCCTTACGAAGGTCAAAAAGAAGGAAGTCCAGAAGGTAGATACCTCAGTCCTTAGAAGGGAGAACAAAACACTAATGGGAGGAAATAAAGGAGAAAATAGATGAGTGGGGAATGGAGACAGTTTCATCCAGAGACTGCCTTGAGGATGAATCTACCCCACATGCGGCTACTAAACCTAGTCACTATTGCTGACACCAAGTAGTGTTTACTGGCAGGAACCTGATATGGATGCCTCCTCAGAGGCTCTTCTAGAGCCATACTGATACACAGGAGGATGCTTCGCATCTAACCATTGAGCCATAACATAAATGTAGAGGACCTAGCTTAAACCCCTCAAGGCTCCCTGATTTTTAGCCACCCCTATGAGTTCCAATCTGTTGATTATATGGGCCAGTTTATTATGGTATCCCTGATACCTCTGGTTTCTCCCTCCTCCATACCACTCCCTAAATACTGTTTGGATGTAGGATTCTGCACCCTCTTCCAATAGTTGCTACATGAAGTTTCTCTAGTCTCTCTGATGATTATTCTGCTAGGCTGAAGACCCAGACCATTTTGCAGACAGGACAAACTGTGGGTTGAAGATTTTGTGGCTGGTTTAGTGTCCCAATCCTTGTACTTGAGGCCTTGCCTGGTTACAGAAGACTGCTAGTTCAGGGTCCCTATCCACTCAGTTTCCACTGGACTAGGTTTCTACCTAACTCACAAAATACCCCCTCCCAGTTCCATTAATTTCTAGCATTTTCTCTGTCTCTCCTTCTCCACCAGATCTCTCCTGCCCTCAACCCCACCTGCTTCATGTCTACCCACTATATTTATTGTATTTCCCCTTCCCAAGGAAATCTTTACATCCCCCAATTCCAGTCACTACTTAGTTTCCCTGGGTCTATGAATTACATCAGGATTCTCTTTTACTTTACAGCTAATATCCACCTGAAAGTGGCAACATGCTATGTTTTTCTTTCTGGGTCTGTGTTTCTTCACTAATATTATTTACTCTAGTTCCATCCATTTGTCTGAAATTTTTAATATGCCTGCAAGCAAATGACGTTTTAGAGATTCTGTGAGCTCTATATATATTGGGCCAAGCATATTCAAAATCACTATATTGCCAAATTGACTTACAAAGTGACTGTACAAGTTGGCACTCCAACTGGCAGTAGAGTTTCCTTTGTTCTACATCCCCAGAAGCATGTAATATCACTTTTGTTGTTGAACATAGCTGTTTTGACAGGTATAAAATCAAATCTCACTGTAGTTTTGGTTTAGAATTTCCTAATGACTAAGGACACTGAATCTCATTTGAGATTTTCTGTTGGGAATTGTATGTTTACATTTGTACCCCATTTTGTAATTACATTATAGAGTTGGTTGATATCTAGTTTCTTGAGTTATTTCTGTATTTTAGATATTATCCTTTCGTCAAATGTGAAGTTGGTGAAAAACTTTTCTCATTTTGTGGGCTGCTATTTTGACTTACTGATGCTGGTGTCTCTTTTATTACAGAGGTTTGTCACTTTTTGAGGTCCCATTTAAGAATAGTTGATCTTATAGCCTGACCCACTAATAATCTGTTAAGAAATGTTCTCTTTGGCCAATGAGTTTGAGGCTTTTTCTCTTTTTTTTTCTTCTATTAAATCCAGTTTATCCAGTTTCATATGGAGGTCCTCAATCCACTTGGACTTGAGTTTTGTGCAAGGTGACAAATATGGATCTATTTTCATTTTTCTACATACAGGCTGTCAGTTAGACCAGCACCATTTTTATTATGTTTTTGGTGTTTTGATCAAAGACCAAGTGTCCTTAGGTATATGGGTTTATTTCTGGGTTCTCAATTCTATTCCAATGATCAACCTGTCTCTTTCTGTTCTAATATCATATGTTTGTATTACTATTGCTTTGTTGAGATGAGGTATTGTGATGCATCTGGAAGTTCTTTTATTGTAAATAATTGTTTCAGCTATTTGAAGTTGAGCATTGTTCTTTCTAGGTCTATAAAGTATTGTGTTAGAATGCTTTATAGGGATTGCATTGAATCTGTAGATTGGTTTTGGTAGGATGACCATTTTTAGTGGTAATCCTAAGAAACAATGAGCATAATAGATCTTTTTATCTTTTGATATCTTCTTGAATTTCCATTTTAAAGATTTGCAGATTTTTACCATTCATGTCTTTCACTTCCTTTGTTAGAGTTACCACAAAATATTTCTTATTTGTAGCTATCATGAAGGGTATTGATTTCATAATTACTTTTATCAGCTGCTTTGTCATTTATATGTAGAAGGGCTAGATTTTTGTTTGTTTTTGTATTGGCTTGTTGTTAATCTTTTATCCAGCCTTTTTTTTTTTTATCACTTGTATCCAGCTGAGACTTTTATTGTGAAAGGATGACGAAAACCCTCTTCAGTATCTAATGAGATGAACATATGTTTTATTTTCTATCACTTTGTTTATATGGTGGATTGTAATGACAAATTTTCATATACTGAATGATCCCTACATCTCTGGGATGAAGCTTACTTGATCAGGGTGGGTGACCCTTTTGATGTGTTCTTGAATTTTTTTGAGTATTTTGCTAAGTATTTTTGCATCAATGTTCATGAGAGAAATTGGTCTGTAATTTTTTTTTTTTGTGGTTTCTGTATCATAGTGATTGTGACTTTATCACAATGTGGAATAATTTGAGGAGCATTGGCATTAGCTCTTCTTTGACAATTTGGCCAAATTCTGCACTAAAAACACCTGGCCCTTCCCTCCTCCCCACACATAACTTTTTGGTTGGTTGATAGAATTTTAATATATGTTTCTATTTCATTAGGAGGTATTGGTTTGTGTAAATTGTTCATCTGATCTTAATACAACTTTGGGATATGATATCTATTGTGAAAATTATTTTAGATTTTTAAAATTTTACTGAGTATATTACTTTTGATGTATGATCTAATTATTCTTTGGATTTTCTCCATGACTGTTCTTATATACCCGCTTCCACTTTTGATTTTATTAATTCCAATATACTCTCTGTGTCTTTTAGTTAGTTTGGATAGGGGTTTGCCTATCTTGTTGACCTTCTCAAGGAGCCAAATCTCTGTTTCATTGGTTCTTTCTATTGTTCTCTTCATTTCTTTTTTAAAATTATTTTATTAGGTATTTTCTGTATTTATAGATCAAATGTTTACCCTTTCTCCCCACTCACATTCCTCTCCCCTTCCCCTTGCTTCCATGAAGATGCTTCCACTGCCTACTAGCCACTACTGCCTCAGCACCTTGGTATTCCCCTACACTGGGTAAATAAATCTTCACTGGACCGAAGACTTCTACTTCCATTGATGCTAGAAAATGCTATCCTCTGCTAAATATGTAACTGGGGCCATGTTTTCTCCATGTGTACTCACTGGTTGTTGTTTTAGACCCTGGGAGCTCTGGAAGTTTGGCTTGTTGATATTGTTCTGTTTGTTTCTATTTTATTGATTTCAGTGCGCAGTTTGATCATATCCTGTAGTTTACTCATTTTGTAGATGATGGCTTCTTTTGGTTCTAGAGATTTCAGGTGTGTTATTAAGATGCTATTATGAGATTTCTCCAATTTCTTTATAAAGGTAATTAGTGCTATGAACTTTCCTCTTTAAAACGCTTTCATTTTATCACATAAGTTTTGGTATGCTGCACCTTGTTTTTCTTTGCATTCTAGAAAGTCTTAATTTCTTCCCTGACCCAGTAACCATTGAGTAGAGTAGAGAGCTGTTCCATTTCCAATAATTTGTTGGCATTCTGGTGTTTTAATCCATGGTGCCCTGATAATATACGGTGGGTTATGTCAATTTTCTTATATATGTTGAGCCTTGGGAAAGAATATGTGGTCAATTTTGGAGACTATTCCATTAGGAGTTGAGAGGAAGTTATATTTGATTATATTTGGTGGAATATTTGATAGATGTCTGTTAGGTCTGTTTGATTCATATCACCTATTAGCTCTGTTATTTCTCTGTTTAGGTTTTTTTTTTTTTTTTTTTTTTTTTTTCTGGATGACTTGTCCATTGATGAGAGTGAGGTATTGAATTCTCTCTTTATGAGTATGTGAGTTTTCATGTATGATAAGCTTTAGAAAAAATATTTTTTCCAATTAGAGTATTCTTGTGATTGGAGAACAAATGTTACGAATTGAAATGTTATATTGGTGATATTTCTTTGATGTATATAAAATGTCCTTCTCTATTTATTTTGATTAATTTTAGTTTGAAGTCTATTTTGTTAGCTATTAGAATAGCTATATTAGCTTGCTTATTGTGCTGATTTGTATGAAAAGTATTTTTTCAATCCTTTATTCTGTAGTAATGTTTATTTTTAAAGTCGATGCATGATTCTTTTGTGTAGCAAAAGGATGTTTGCTGTTTTTTAATCCACTCTGTTAGCCTGTATCTTTTTTTAGGGAATTTAGTCTACTGATATTGAGAGATATCATGACTTGTGATTGCTATGTCTGGTTATTTTCATGGTGGTGCTGGTGGTGGTATGTGATTTCCTTTTTTGTCTTTGCCTAGTGTGAGATTGTTTGTTGCCTGTGCTTTTGTGGGTATAGGTATAGTTAATCTTGGATTGAAATTTTCTAATACCTTCTATAGTGCTGGATTTGTGGATGACTATTGTATAGATTTGACTTTATCCTGAAATATCTTATTTTCTCCATCTATGGTGATTGAAAGATTTGTGAGGTATAGTAACAGTCTGGATAGAGTCTATAAGACATCTGTTTAGAACAACATGGATTTTAGCATCTCAGTTAAGAAGTTGGGTGTAATTCTTGTAGTTTTGCCTTTATAACTTACATGGACTTTTCCCCTTGCATCTTTTAATATTCTTTGCTTTCTGCACATATGGTGTTTTAATTTATTATGTGGCACAGCACATTCTTTGCTGGCCCAATCTATTTGGTGCTCTGTAAGTTGCTTATACTTTGGTATGCATGTCCTTCTTTGGTTAGGAAACTTTTCTCCTATGATTTTTGTTAAACATATTTTGTGGAAATTTGAGCTGAGATATTTCTCTTTCTTCTATTCCCATTGCTGTTAGGCTAGTTCTTTTTTTAGTGCCCCAGATTTCCGGATTAATTTGTATTGGAATTTTTTTTTAATTTAACATTTTCTTTGACTAATGAATTTATTTTTTCTATCATGTGTTCAACACCTGAGATTCTTCCATCTCTTGTATTTGGTTGTTGATGCTTTTTTCCTGTAGTCCCTGTTTATCTACCTCGATTTTCCATTACCAGAAGCCCCTCTGTTTGTGTTTTCACCATTGCCTCTATTTACATTTTGTCACCTTGTACAGTTTTCTGTACCATTTTTTTGCATTTTTTTTCTTGGTTTTCTTGTCATTTTTAAAGAGATTCATTGATTTCCTTCAATTTTTCTGTTTTCTTCAATATCTTTATTATTCAGTTGTTCTTCAAGGATCTCTATCATCTTCATAAAGTTGGTTTTAATGTCATTTTCTTGTCCTTCAGCTGCATTGAAATATTTAGTGCTTGCTGTATAGTAGGGTAGTTGGTCTCAGGTGATAGCATATTATCCTGGCTCTTGTTGGTTGTGTTTTTACACTGGCGGTTGGGCATATGATTTTGGGATGATTGTGAGTTTAAGTATTATTTGCTGAGCTTTAATCCAAAGTTTGGATTAATGTCTTGTTCCTTGGTTTATGTTTTGCTTTTATCTTTTAGCCTTTATGGCCTGGATTTCTGGTTGATAGTATGACCTATGATCCAGAGGGTGTTTCTGTCCAAGTTAGGGGCTAGACTTCTGGTGGCTTGTTTGACTTTTGGTGGAGCAGGGGTTCTCTGCAAGAATTGGGGGGTGGAATACAATAATGAGGATGGGAGTGGGGATTGCTGGCACGGAGTTAGTGTAGGAGGCCCACTGGTCAACTGCTACTTGTGGTTTTTTTTGAGTACACTATGGTATCTAATCTAGTAGAGAATCTCTGAATTAATTTCTTAAACTTTCATGGTCTGAACCAGTTTTTCTAATTGGTATAACCTACTACTGGGCAGTAGAAGATTGCCAGAGTTGGAATTGAAGGCAAAGCATTTACAGGGAATGATGGTGGGGCAGAACAGAACGAGAGGGACAATTCAGTTGGAAGGTGGTTCAATTATCTGTTTATTGAACAGTGTGTTCTGCACTTAATCATCTGGAGTCCAGCAGATTTGGGGATATACAGAAGTGGGAGGGGAAAACTGTAGAGTATGATTAAATCTAGAACCCAGGGAGCAGGCGATTGCCAGAAGCAGGTAGATCAATCATCTATTCAACAGCTTTTTAACCTTTAACACTGTGATATAATGCAAATCATTGTTTCTCCTCCAATCTTTGAATGGACTATTTACTAAGAATTAGTAAAAGAAGTAGCCATGGATTTGAAGGACAGTGTGAAGGGTAATATTACTGGACATAAAAGGAGGAAAATGAAGGATGAATTGTGATTATAATCTCAAAAGTAAAAATAGAAACCTTATTTTTTAATTGGAAAATGCTAACAGAAATATAAATGTAAATGTCCAAGTTTTTTCTGGAAGAAAGTTGACTAGAAATATATAGATTGTTACAGCACTGGAAGCCTATACATTGTCCATTAACTTTGAATTTATTTTAAATACATTTTCAAGAGTAGTAGGAAGGGGACAATAATTTCATGGATGCTAAAAAGTAAAAAAAAAAAAAAAAAAATCATTGGATACACTACTAGGTCAAAAGTATCCAAAACATTCAGGAACCCCCCCCCCCTTGCTTCTGCCTGTATTTTGTAACAAAAAATTTGAGATATTTTAATATAGTCAAAAGAAGAATTTGAAGGAATTGTACAAGAAATGGAAGACAAGTAGAAAGAGAGAAAACTGAAAAATGGCATGTCTACAATTTATTGATTAAGAATTGATTGTATAGCTGGTCATGGTGGCTCATGCCTTTGATCTCAACACTCAGAAGGTTGAGGCAGTAGGATCTAGGTTTGAGGTTAGTCTGGTCTACAAAGTAAGTTCTAGGACAGCCACGGCTATACAGAAAAATCCTATCTTCAAAAGCAAACAAACAAGCAAACGAAACAAAAACAAAACAAAATAACAAAATATAACAAAAACAAAAAAGTAATTAATTGCATAACTAACTGATTGTGATAATATCTGTTTGTTTATATGGCATTTGGGAAGAAGAGAACAATTCAAATACATTTTTTTAAATTAAAAATAAGATTTAACTTTTCAATGTGGACCAGCGGAGAGCCTGACACATAGGCCGGGGGAGGTCACTCGGGGAGATCTCAGAGCACAAGAGCATGGTGGTACTCTCTAGAAAAGGGTCCTTTCCAACCCACAGTGAGGGCATGGTCTTTGTCAATGGGACTCAGGATATGCCCGGGAAAGGCTGCACTCACATATCAGCTGCACAGGTGCTGAGGTGAGCCTGATGCATAGGACCAGGGAGGTCACACCAGGAGTTCTCTGGGCACAGAGAGTGTAGTACTCTCCTGTAAAGGGTCTTTTTTGGCCCTTTTTATGGTCTAAAATAAAGAATTGATAAATTTGATAAATGGGACTTCATGAGATTGCAATGTTTCTGTATGGCTAAGGACACTGTCAAGAAAACAAAATGACAGCCAACAGAATGGAAAATGATCTATAGGAATCCCACATCTGATGGAAATCTAATATCCAATATGTACAAAGAACTCAAGAAAGTAGACTCCAAAGAATTAAACAATCATATTAAAAATGGGGTACAGAACTAAACAAAGAATTCTCAACTGACGAATATAGAATGACTGAGAAGCATCTAAGGAATTGTTCAACGTCTTTCATCATCTGGGAAATGCAAATCAAACCAAACCTAAGATTCCACCTCACACCAGTCAGAGTGGCTAAGATCAAATACTCAGATGACAGCAGATGCTGGTGAGGATGTAAAGAAAGAGAAACACTCTTCCACTGTTGGTGGGGTTGTAAGCTGGTACAACCACTCTGGAAATCAGTCTGGTGGTTCCTCAGAAAATTGGACATATTAATACCTGAAGTCCCAGTTATTCCAATTCTGGGCATATACCCCAAAGATATTCCAACGTATAATACTAGCCCCAGAAAGCACTGAATACCCAAGAAACACCTCACCGACTTTATGAAGTTCAAAAAGAAGGAAGGCTAAAATGCATTTGTAGCTCTTAAATGATTAATGATTTAAGGTCTAAGTATACCATATTCTAAGGGGGTGCTATATACTTATTTATTTTCCTAAGAAGGACTGAGGCTTTCATATTTTAGCCTTCCTACTTTTTGAGCTTGGCAGTTCTTGGTATTTAAAAATCATTATGTTCAATCTCTACACACCAAGAAAATTTGACTATTTCCATGTTACGTTTTGTTTATATGTACTTTATAATCATTATCACTAGCAAATTTTCAATGCATACTATCAAACCTTTAAAAAAAATCAAGTACTGACCAAATATACTCATATAGTTCTATATAAAATTTATTTAAGATCTGTAAATTTATCTCTTTTTTAAAATAAATTTGTTTAATTAAAGAAGTAATGTATTATGTAGCATGGTGGTGGGCTAAAAGGGAGGCTAAAACACTTAAGAAACATTATTAAAGTATGTTTTTATAAACACTAAAGGTATATCCAACAGCAGTATCTGAATCCCATTGCAAAGGATAGAAAAGAGCTAATTTTTTTTTTTACTGTGATAAGAAAATGTTTTTATCAAATTGATGAGCAGATGGCTTCTATAAATCTGATTTAATTCTTCTGGTTGCTTAATCATGTACAAATTTAGTACCTTTGGTTCATTTACTTATCTGAAGAATTTTATGAATATTATTTACTTCTATGAGGACTAAAAACAAAACAGAATAGATGGGGAACCTAGGAACACACACACACACACACACACACACACACACACACACACACACGGAATTGAAGAAATATTGTTTTTAAGATTTATTTATTTATTTTATATTGTGTTTATGAGTGTTTTAGTTCTCATGTATGTAAGTGTATTTTGGCATACCTGATGCCAAATAGAGGTTAGAAGAATATATTGGATTCCCTGGATAAACTGATAGTTATGAGTCACAATGTAGGAGCCAGGTCCATTGCAAGAGTAACAAGTGCTCTTAAATGATAACCCATCTCTCTAGCCTCATATATATATACCCTCAATATCTCATATCTCCCCTTCTTCCTCTCTTCTCTGTCCTTTCTCATCAGCTCTTTCCCGCATATCTACTCCTCCTCTGTTTTCCTTCAGAAATAAAAACTCCTAGTAATATCCATTGAACATGGAATTACAAGATTCAATACTACTAAACACTGTTCCTCATATTAAGGCTGAACAAGGCAATCCAGTAGAAGGTAAGATGAAGCAAAAGAGTCAGAGACATTCTTATTCTCATGGTTAATCCCACCAAAACACCAAGCCAACAATCACAGCATAAGGCCTAACAAAGACTGGCTTTCAGTCTTTGTAAGACCCATATGAGTTTGGTTATTAAGTTATTTAATATAACTTAAATTAGTTGTTGTGTTCATACTATATTCTCCTGGTATCTTTGACCCCTGTGGCTCCTAAACTTCTTCCTTTACACCTTTGATGGGGGTCCCCTGAGCTCTAAGTGGAAGGAATATGTAGAGACCTACAATTTGGAGTCTCTCTGCCTAACATTTTGCTGTGAGTCTCTGCAATTGCTCTCATTAGTTGCTAAATAGATCCTCTTTGATGAACATTGGTATAGGTTCTGATCTATGAGTATAACAGAATATCATTAGAACTATTTTTTTTTTGGTATAGAGTAAGGTTTATTCAGGGAATGGGAAGGGGAGTTGGGAGGGTAGTAGAGGCAGAGAGAGAGAGAGAGAGAGAGAGAGAGAGAGAGAGAGAGAGAGAGAGAGAGAGAGAGAGAGAGAGAGATAGATGGAGAGGTAGAGGGAAAGAGAAAGGGAACAGGAATGGGGAAAGAAGGGAGGAGAAGAGGCAAAGGGACAGAGAAGTAGCAAGAAGGGAAGAACAAGAAGAGCTAGAAATATTTTTTTTTCCTATCATAGGTCTCTGGGCTACCCAGCCTACAGTTCCTGGTTATCCAGTAAGTTAGACATAGCCTCCCTCTGATAGAGTGAACCTCAAATTAGATTAATCATTGAGTGGCCACTTCTCTGAGTTCTGCATCATATTGCCTAAGCCCACCTTTCAGGTAAACAAGAGGGTTTTCTGGCTGGGTTAGTATCACAGGTTCAGTTCACCACTGGCAGCCTTGCCTGTTTATAGAAGATAGCCATTTCAGGCTCCATATTTTCCATTACTAGAAGTATTCAGTCACCCTCATAGAATCCCAAGAGTTTCTGTTACACTAGATTTCCCATACCAACCCCAAATGCCCTCCAACCCCATTCTTCTCTCCATGTAGGCTCATTCCCTTTACCTCCATCCTTCAGTCACCTGTTCTCAGTCCCAGTCCACTGGCAAAATCTATTTCCCTTACCTTTGAACCCTCTTCTTTTAATGTGGGACAATTAGGGAGACTAAAGAGAAAAGTTACACTCTATGTTCTGTTCAACACATTATTATCATATAGTTAGAAACTGTACTTAGCAACCTGGATGTTCATTCCTTTTTTTTTTTTTTATCTTACAAGAAAAAAGAAATTTCAAAGAAAATATATTGCTTTCACTTGCTGAATCCAATATAACAAGCTGAAAGCAGACCCATTACTGCACTGCAGTGAGGTGGAGGAGGGAGAGGAGAAAAAAATGCAAATTTTTCCTAATTATCTTCCAATGACCATGGTGTGCTGCTGTTAGGACTCACTAAGAAGATGATTATTTTTGTTTGTTTCACAATATGAGAAAAAAATTTAATTTGCATTTATGACAAATAACTTGTACAACTTTATCCCCTATCAAAATTACTTTAGTTAAGAAGTCTTATTGTGCTAAAGAACCAAAAGGCTCTTAAAGAAAAATCTTTGAATATTTAATAATAGGCAGGCTGTAGCTGTCATCCTCTCTGATTATAAGTCCTAGAACCAAGAAGAACATAGAGCACAGTGATAGGAACTTTTTTTTCTTTGTATTTGTTTGAATTTTATGAAAACATATTCATTCTAAGACCCTATAGAATTATTGAGAAACCAGCTAGAAAACTAGGAGGAACACAGATTCTGCATTATATCACTGTCCCCTAAGTTAGGTTTGCCTTAAAAATGGAGCAAATTATTCCCTTTAATGTGTTTTTATAATGTTGAAAAGACATAATCATTATAGTAATCCCAAACTACTCACTACTAATGCCAATGTTCTCAGTATTTCAGCATTCCACCTTGCTAATTATTTCGATTTCTTACTCCTTCATCCACACACTTCGTAAGCTTCCTCTGCTGAAACCCCTGCTATATGAAAACAGTAATTTGCACACAACACAAGTACTTTTTCTTGCACTGATCGTTCATTTTTGTAAATTTTATCAGTGCACATGGGTGTTTTCTGTGCACGCATGTCTGTGTACCACTTGTGTAACTGCTGCCTGTAGAGATCAAAGAGCGAATATGATTTCCTGGAATTGGCATTTCATATAATTATGACTTATTTTGTGGGTTCTGAGGATTGAATCCATGTCCTATGGAAGAGTAGCCTTGGTCTTAACTACTCCTTGGTCTTAACCACTGAACTCTCTCTCCAGCTGTACTTACTCTGATATTTCTGTCTTCTTGAACAGTATTAGAAGAAAATAGGCATAACATAAATATTGAATTACTGCTTATTGAATTAATGTTCTTCTGTTGTGTTTTTAAATTATTTTATGGGCTACGGGGTAGTTTCCACCAGGTTGATGTGACTGGGTCGAAGGGGAGGGTCTCCTTTCTGCAACCCTTCTGCCTTTTGCCAGAGTAGCCAAACTGAGTCTGTTTGAATCAGTCTCTAGTTTTGGGACTGCTGGAACCAGCATGTTTTGTGGCAGAATCACAGAGAACCCCAACCCAATAAAGGACATTGACCATATTCCCCTGATAACAGCATCAGTTGTCTGTCTTTCGGTCCACCAGCGGTACCAGGCAACTTCATTATTGTAGGATCATTGGCTAATGATATTTGCTGAAGGGAAGAGAAAGAAAGCAGGCAGACCATCCCCAAGGCTCAGTAGATGCACATTGGGCTAGTTTTCTACATTTGCTGGAGTGTAGGATGATGTCATTATGCAGCAAGGCGGGTCCAAGATAAGGCAAAGCCTATCATTGGATGAGAAGAAAGGGCAGGTGGGGAAAAGTCTAGGAGGGAGGGATGAAGGGGAGAAGCTGTAAAATCAGAGGAGCTGGAGGAAGTGGTAGAACGGGCAGTATCTGGAGGCCAACATGGTGGTGGATATAAATATTATCTGCACATAATTACAGGTTGTTATGAATATTTTGGTGTGTTCATTAATGTGGTGACTTACTTCGATGAAAAGAAAATGTAGTGGTAGGATGCACAAAGTCCACCACTGAATTAGGACGTGTAGGTGCCAGGTGTGATAATAATCTGACAAGAGAAAGTGAATGAAAACAAAACACTGGGGTGGTCCTGGATCACTCGGGTCAGAAGCAGCCAGGAAAGAGAGAGCAGACTGCCAGGGTCCGAGGACTCTTGGGTCTGTGAGTACTTGGGAGTAATGTGGAGCTGCTGAGAAAATGATACCCTACAGTACCATATGGGTTGTCCATGCCTGCACTAGCACGGAATAAAATGCTATCATCCCATTTCAATTTTTTTCCACTACAGTGATGATGGTATCAAAGTGTTCATGGCATTGCATGACAAGACATCCAGGATGTGGGACCTGAACAGCAACCAGGCCATTCATATAGCAAAGCAGGATGCTTCTGTTAAGACTATACATTGTTGGGATAAGACACTGAAGTTTTGGGATACCGAGCCATCAAATCTTATGATGGTCTTATAACTCCCTGAGCACTGTTACTGTGCAGATGTGATAAACCTGAAGACTGATGAGGCCATGTAGAAAAGGGCCTGATTGTCTATCAGTTTGAGAAATCAACCCTCTGAGTTCAAGAGAATAGTCTCTCCACTGACACACCAGCATCTGTGTGTAGGGATTTTTAAAGACAAATAGAACAAGCCAACTGGTTTTGCTTTGGGGAGTATTGAGAGGAGAGCTGCTATTCACTACACCAGCCAAATCCAGCCAAAATTAAGTTTACCTTCAAATGGCATCCAAAAGTTCTGATCATCAGGATATCTATGCAGTAAACATTGCCTTCCATACTGTCTACAGCACCCTTGCCACTGTGAGATTTGATGGTAGGTTCAGCCTATGTCAGCTTGCTGCTTCAATCACAATAGAAATGTATTTGCCTATGCTTCCAGGTACGATTGGTCCAAGGGACATGACTTTTATCATTCCCAAAAGAAAAATTACATTTTCCTGAGTAATTCATCTAAAGAGTTAGAGCCAAGGAATAAGAAGTAGTGGGCTGTTGGAGTTTCATCTGCACTCTACACCACCTCTTCTCAATCTTGTGCCCCAGCTCTGGCTATGGATGTCTCCTTGTGGAGGTACTGTGTTCTTATTCAGCGTCAGCACAGCATCCTGGTGACTTGCCTTCTCTCCATTCCACTCCCTTCTGAAGTCTTCCTGAAACTCTAAGGGAG
The DNA here is from genome assembly GCF_963924665.1 of Micromys minutus. NCBI lineage: Eukaryota > Metazoa > Chordata > Mammalia > Rodentia > Muridae > Micromys > Micromys minutus. The sequence goes on along the minus strand of NC_137970.1, from coordinate 8,354,839 downwards.
CTGAGATTCTCACTGAAGTCAGATCTTGAGGGCATTGTGTACAGCTATGTATTTGACAGTGTTGTGTGGGAACTATCAGTGAGCCCTTTGTTGTGTTATATAATAAAATATTTTAAAGATGGAAAAAATAAAGTTATTTTATGTATTAAATTTTATGTTGGAGCTGGCAGCATTGCTCAATGATAGAATGTTTGTCGAGCAAAACACAATACCCTGGATTTCCTTTCCAGTATTGAAGAAAAATAAAAAGCATTTACTCCCATCCAAAGCATAGAGATTTATGACTTCCCATTTACACTTGTCATGTTTAATTTTCCATTGCTGAACATAGCGATTTTGGTAGTCTTTTGTTTGAGTCTTTTTTTCTTCAAGGGACAACATGCATATTTGGGGATTGGAAGAGTAAGGATATTCAAAATATCTACGGGATCATATAATGTCTTGAAAGACTTGAATGAAACTCTAGTCATCCTTGTCCCAATTTTCCTCTTTCCATCAAGGTGCATCAACTGGCGTCTATAAGTACTAGTCCATTACTAGTCACGTATCTGATGATACCATGTCTTTCTGGTTCCACGGGGCTTTTAGGAACTATAATAAGAATCTAGTCCCAATGAGCACTTTGCTATACTGTAAACATAGAACACTTTGCTCTCTAAATCAAAACACACACACACACACACACACACACACACACACACACACACACACAGAGAGAGAGAGAGAGAGAGAGAGAGAGAGAGAATCACTATTCATCTTATAACCACTTTAATTGAGCACTTACTTTATCTAGGTCATGCATATCTCATCCCTCCCAGCAGTGCACAAATCCTCTTGGGGAAGAATAGATACCCTAAGCTACCATATGATGCTTCAGGAACTGTTGATTTTATTTCCAGATCCCAGGCATTCAACCTAAGTACAAAAAGTATTCTCTTTCTCAAAGCAACCAACTGCCTCCCTCAAGTCCCCTAGTTATCTAAAGTATAAAGGTAACTTTGTCTGACTTTTTTTTTTTTTGTTGTTTTGTTTTCTATCTAAGGTCCAAGGCCGTCAAAATAACACCTATTATCTGACTTGGTAGGGCTAAGTTTCTGATGTGGGCAACTCAACATTCTCTAAAACCTCTACAGAACTTTTAACTCTCCTGAAGTCACAGTCTAGACAAACTGCACCATTAAACATGTTTTAAAGCTCAAGTTTACACCATTATATTTCTTTCAGAGAATGCTGTGAAAGGTTGTATGCTATTTAAATGTAGCTTAAAATGTCAAACATTCTTTTATGCTTTAAAAATACTCACAACATTCATTACTATACTGAAAGTCAAGACTTGGTGCTGAATACTAAATCAACTAGACTATTTTTGCCATTTTCTCTGAAACACTTTCCTTTTTCCACACTTTAGGTGTGACTCCTTGACCTTAATTCCTCTTGCTTTGTGCTAGGTATTTCAATGTGACCTTTACTTTGGTTAATCCCGTCTAAAATCTATATGGTACTTTGATGTCACCATGGTACTGTTAGGCACTGGAGCTTTTACAGATGATTGCAATGTATTTCTCACAGAACAGTTTTAATTTTCTTGTAGTTACTATGGGAGCAAATTGTTTCAAAGCATGACTCTCTATTTTCTCTCTTCTATATCACATCTGATTTTACATCTGATTCTCTGTTGTGTTACAATGTGGAATAAAGGCTTAGTTTGTTGTGACCACCCGACATTGAACTTCCAGCCTCTAGAACTAATAGGCAACATAAATTTAAATATTTCCTAAATCAGTAAATATCAATTATTATGTTCTAACAACAGGAATCAGAGTAAAATAACCTCCATCCTATAGCCAGGGTAGCAGATAAGGAGTCACAATTCTGAGCTAAGAGCGTATGTCACTATGGCTTAGATTTTTCTATAATGTTAAGAGAAAATGTTAGCAGAATCTATATTAGCAAATCTAATTGATGTCTCATAAGCACAACACTGGGAGCATTCTCTGACTAATATTTTGTTCTTTTCTTCTGTTTCCTGTAACATACATGAACAGTGCCTGACCTTCACTAACAGCGCTGTGCACTAAATGTAGCAGTCTGTATTTTTGCTTCAGTACAGACAGGTGGTGAAACAAATGGTTCTACCATCCATACTGTCTTACCTCTCTAGAAGAAGACAGATAAATAAATCTGAGTAACAGATCTTTACATAGACTCTAATATTTGACAGCAACATGGATATCCCTAGCTATCCCCAAGGTTGCTGGAGGGCAGATTTGACAGACCCCTTACAAAGATGTTAATTGCAATGTTTCTCAGTGTTGGGTGATTTCCAGATCCTTAGATCCTTATTTTTGTCTTAATGGTCTATACCATGAACTCTGAATTAATGAATGCACAACCCCTACTTCAAAGAAAACTATAGGAGTAGCTTCCTTCAAGTCTTTAATCACAATTTTAACATGTAACATTGCATTATGTGTGCTTGGTTTAATGACAGTTTAACACTGAGCATATGACCAGCACCATTGTAACCACTGTAAATCAAGCCTGATGGAAGGTTACTTAACATATTTTTTTTTCTCTGTAAACACACCAGACTTCATATGTTTAGGAATACTAGATGGCTCTTCAGTGCTATGTTTTGAAGCTAATTTGAAATGAAAAAATCACCCTTGAAAAGCACAAAAATCAAAAGATTGTGCTATTAAATAAACCATGAAAAGGAGACTGTTTTATACTAGGAGCTGAAACAGAAAAGCAGCCGCCATGTTTGAACTGAACTAGAATGTGAACTTGGCATCTCAAATTGCTCTCAGTTCCATGATGGTGAATATCCCTGGAAACACCATAAGTTTTATGGGTTATAAATACATTTTAGTGAATTGATAACTTCAAAATCATGGACTTTGAGAAGAGAGGTCAACTGCCCATTAACTGATTAACTGTGTAAACACCAACTTTCATATAGCCGACAATCTTATAAAGCAGAGAGAACAAAACTGAGTTGATTATGAGAACATATTTATATTTTTTGTGACAGAAATGTCCAATGTAGAAAATATCTATACCTATAGTAGTTAATAATAACGCTTTGAACTTGGGGCTGAAAAAAATTGGCTCAACAGTTAAGAGCACTTATTGATCTTGCAGAAGATATCGGTTTAATTCCCTGTACCCACACAATGACTCATAATCATGAATAACTCAGTTTAAGGGGATTTGATGCCCTCTTCTGACATCCATGAGTACCAGGCATGTACATGATACACATGCATACATACATCCAGCCAGACAAAATACTCATGCACATAAAATAAAATAAATGCATCTTATTTTTACTTAAGTTTCTTTGTGCTTAAATTTTCTCCACTTTGCAAAATATGAACCAACCAAAAAAAGTTTTGAAACAAAGGACTGAGAGGATACTCAAGTTGTAAATTGCTTGCCTTACAGTCAGAAACCCCAGTTTAATACCCAGAACCTACATAATGAATGCCAAGCTTAGTGGTGTGCATTGGTAATCAGGGGAGAAATAGACAGATGAAACCCTGGTACAAAACTGGGCAGCCAGCCTAGGCTATCTGGATAGTGCCAGACCACTGAGATATCCTATTTCCAAAACTAAGATGATGACTTAATAATGACACTAGTTATTGTCCTCTGACCTTCAAATACATGGCACATGTGTCCATGTACCACCTCATAACACACATGCACACACACACACACACACACACAGAGAGAGAGAGAGAGAGAGAGAGAGAGAGAGAGAGAGAGAGAGAGAGAGAGAGAGAGAGAGAGAGATGGGTGATTGTTAGCAAAACCTAATATTAATACATATTATCTAGTAGTTTTTCATTATATACATGGCAGTAATATGGTAGTCAGGTAAATTATTTAATTTGTACAGTGGCACTGTATCATAAATATTGCCACCATTAGAGGCAGCATTTTACATGGGAGGAATCTATTTGCTTAGGAACACACACACACACACACACACACACACACACACACACACACACACACATTGTGTATATGATTTGGAGGAATACACCTGATTTGTTTGATTGTAGAAGCAAAGTATAGTCAGACCTAGTCAGAACTTGCATAAGAAGAGTCTTACAGAAATTTTATAAGACTATTCAATTATTAGATATGATATCTAGGATTCAAACCTCTATGTATCGGACTCAAAAATTCTAAAGTTTAAAGCACTGGTTCTCATAGTTAGCCTCACCTGAGAATGTGTTAGAAATACAAGTGATCAGGTACAGTATAAATCTAATGAATCAGAAAATATAGCAATAAAATATAATGCTTCAAATAGATGTTTTCAAAAGCCCTCAAGAAGATTTAATGCATGCCAGAGTTAAGAATAGATACCTTAGTGATTCTTTAACTATAGTTTATTATATGGCCTCATTTATGCTGATTATCTTAAATTAACACTTGTTACTCAAGCACATATGCATAAGAATATGTTGAAATATGCATAAGAATAGTTTTACATATTTCAACATAACTATTTTGCTATAATTGGCATGTAATAAACTGGAGATATTTAAAAAATATATAATTTTATGGATATATTAAGTAAAAGTACTACCACAATCAAGATAGTGAGCACTGCTGTCCACCTTCAGATCTTCCTTATATTTTTGAGAATGGCTTCTTCTGATAATCCTCAACATCAATATTCCCAAAGTAACTACTGATTTGCTGTGTTACTATGCATTAATTTTCCTTTTCCTCAGTACTATGTGAATGAACTCATACACAAGCATCATTTTCTCTACTTTTTTAGGATAATTAGTTTGAGGCTCACATATCTTTATAAGTTTTTTGTTCCTCTTCCTTTCAGGGCAATATTTAATTAACTCAACATTTAACAACTTATTTATTCATATATTTGGGCACATTTTTGCTGTCTTTAGTCTTTGGCCATCATAAATGATACTATTGTGAACATTTCTGTATTTGTGTATGTATAAATGAATGTTTTTTTTTTACTTACCTGAATAATACTGTAGGTGTGAAAAGCAATTATAGCTTTAATTGTTAGTTTGTTTGCCTTGAAATGTTGGAGTTTCATGCACACTAGTTGGGGATTCCATCACGGAGATCTATCTTATAGTTTATCTTTCCAAGAAACTGTCAAACCATTTTACAAAATGATATTGCCTTTTCTCCCATCCCTATCAAATTATGCAATTCTAGTTTCTCAGCATTCTAATTAATACTCAATAATGCTTAGGATGTTTTGTCCTGATTTTATGTCTAGTTTTGGCCCTTACATGAATTTTACATTGCTGTCTTATAGTGCCTTTGATTTGCATTTCTCTTAACAGTAATAACAAATACGTTTTTGTTTGTCTCTTTGTAATCTATTTCTCTTCATTGATAAGTTGTAAGTTTAAAATTTGAATCACGTTTTAAAAAATGTTTTACCTGAAAATATTTTCAGATTTGCAGAGGGATTCTGAAGCTAGTGTCAAAAGTTCCAAAATGCATTCAATTTTCTCTACTGTTAGCATCTTAATAATCACTTCTCAGAACTAAGAAATTGTTATTGCGAAAACTTGTACTCAACTTCATATTGTCACACAAACTACATCCTGGCTTTATTAAGATTTCACCAGTTTTTGTGCTTAAAAGGTTTTTGCTTCCTTAAATTCAATCCAGAATTATTATTTCTCAGTCTTTCCCAGAGTTTCATGGCCAAGGATATTTTTGACAAGAACATATCATGTATTGCATGGCATGTTTCTTGACCTGGGTTTGTCTGATTCTCTGTCAAGAGGAAATTGAGATCTGTGGCTTGAGGAAGACTAGACAGAGGTGTGAAATACTATTTTCCTAACATCATACCAGTAGTACATTGTGACAATATGACTCCCTGTTAGTAATATTAACTAGGCCACTTGGTAATAAAAAAAAAACTACAGTCTTTTGCTTTTGCAGTTTTACTGCTTTAGTGTTTTTATAGCATTAGTAGCAAGTCACAATATCTAGCTTACTTTTACAATTAATCTGATATCACAAAGGAAGAAATAGCTAATAATGTACAGCCATGTGTTCTAAATAATCACAGTAGTTAATTAATATAACTAATTGTATATCATTTTTATATAAATACATATTAGTATGTAATGCATAGATTAATATGATTACTTAGAAATAAATGTTATGGGTGAAATATGAAGTTATTTGAGAATGTTATTCCACTTCAACATTTGCTCAGTAGCTTAAGCCCACGATTATTCTATTTTTCTCCTTCTGCCTATTTGGAACTTTTCTGATGCTGAGAATCTTAACTCCCATTGCTTAGATGTTTAAAGCACAGTAAGTCTGTTTGAAGCATGATTCACAACTGTAGCAGTGTATTTATACAATGTTCCTGCTGTTTTGACTCTTTCCAGTACAACTTATAACACATTATAGCTAATAAACACATATTCACCACAAAGAGCACTTACATTCTCCCCCAAATCCCCTCGTACTTATTCTTTTTTCCCTGGCCTTGATTCCTCTCATTTTGTCATTGGGGAAGCTTGAGCTTCTATATTGGAGAAAAGTCCTTTCCTAGATATATGCCTTGAATATATTTTCTTCCAGTGTATTAACTGTCTTTTCATTTACCCAACAGTGTCATTTTAAAAGCAGATTTTAACTTGAATGAAGTTCATCCTGTTATTTCTATTTTAATTATAAAGTTGCTGTCATAATTTAGAAACTTTTGATTAACAAAGAATCACAATTACATTACCCAGTGTATTCTTCTAGAACTTGTAACTTTAGGTTTTCCATTGATGTTTGTGATCACATGTGACGAGTTTTTACTGTGGCATTAGATGTGAATGGAGTTATTACATAACATACCTTATTCCAGCACTCTCTGTTAAAGAACACTTCACTGGATTACTATTGTGTCCTGCAGTCCTTTGCTGTACATGTATTGAGGGCCTCATATCAGCTGGTATGTGCTGCCTTGTGGGTGGTCCGATGTCTTGAGAGATTTCGGGGATGTTGTATTTTTTTTAAATGAACAATTTATATATGTGTGCAACCACTCTTAAATTAACTATTATTCCACTGATCTAGTTGTTTATTATCACATTAAAACAATACTCTCATAGCTACTGGAGCTTTAAAACAACCATTAAAATAAGGTAGTCTTAGCTTTCCAATCTTCTTCCAAGCTGTGTTGTCTACTCCATGTCTTTTGTGTGACTGCTTGGATTTCAGGACTTGCCTGTCAGTTCCTGTGCATAGATTATATAGATTTAATTTATTACAGGCATCACATCAAATCATTAAACTTATGGGGAATAAAATATTAATAAGAATGAATTATTGTAGTTAAACAACCTATATATTTTGTTTAGATCTTTAATTTTAGTTATATTTTGTATATTTTCATGTCTTACATATCTTTTGGTAGTTTTATTCCTGAGTATTTAACACACTATTCTATTATATATAATATTATTTTAAAATCCACATTCCAACTATGCATTAGTAGTATATAAATATTCTATTGATTAATATAGATACACATATTTTATATATTGATATTGTTTTCTCCAAGCCTGTGAAATTCACTAACTCCCCATAATAGTTTTTAGTAAATTGCACTGCATTATTCAAATATTCAATCATGTTTTCTATAACTATTTAAATATATGTGGTAAAAGAAAACATGCTTTTCTTGATTGATGTAGGAAGGGACTTGTTTCACAATTAAGTGTGATTTGAATCTATTAAGTTTTCCAAGTACCTCTTTAAGGTAGAAGATCCCTTCTCAGTACATTCTGCTCTCATTATAATAAGGGGCTGAAGAGATGGCTCAGCTAAGACTACTTACTGTGTTTGCAGAGGACCCGAGTTCCCTTTCTAACAGCTACATGTTGATTCACAAACATCCATAACTCTAATTTCAAAGGATCTGAGCTCCTTGGGTATGAGGCATGTAAGCAGTTAACAGATATATTAAGGCAAAATATGCACACACATTAAATAAATATTTTTAAAACATTAAAGAAGATGAATTATATTCTCTCAAATGATTTTTATTCTGCATATTTATAGATCTTTAATTCATTAGCATGTTAATATGGTGGTCTCTTTCTTATTTAAAATATTAAATTAATATCAAATTCTTGAGATATACTTTATTTGTTCTTAATGTGGTTTAATTTTAATAGTTGTTAAATCATAATTCCTAAAAATCTAAAAGTTTTGTTCATGAAGAATATTATTCTGCTTTTGTTGATTGTTGTGTTTTGTTTCCATAAATGTTAGTCTATCATTAATATATGATAATGTTGGGATTATATGTGTTAGAAAGTACTAGATTCAGCTGTGACCTGAGAGAATCTGCCAGATCCTGACCAATATAGATGTGGATGCTCAAAACCAACAGTCATACTGATCACAGGGACCCCAATGGAGGAATTAGGGGAAGGACTGAAAAAGCTTAAAAGGCCTTATCTGGCATCAGTGGGAGGAGAGGCCCTTGGTCCTGTGAAGGCTCTATGCCCCAGTGTAGGAGATGCTAGAGCAGTGAGGTGGGAGTGTGCGGATGGGTGTGGGGGGGAGCATGCTCATAAAAGCAGGGTAAGGGGGAATGGAATTAGAGTTTGAGAGGGGGAATATAGAGATAGAATAATATTTGAAATGTAAATAAATAAGCCATCCAATTAAAAAAGGAAAGTATGTATTCCTATCAAATGCACTAAAGAAATCTGTATATCATTAGTTTGATTCTTATGGCATGTATTTTAAAATATGTTCTCACTTATTCTTTGAAAACTCCATATCTACATACAGTCTATTTCTGTCACACCTACACTTCATTTTGCTCCTCCAACTCCCTTTTTTAAAATTAGGTACTCTGTATTTACATTTGAAATGTTATCCCTATATCCCCCCACTCCCATCCCCCCTCCCCCTTTATTTGTCTTCACAAAGGTGTACTCCCTTCTCTTCCCCCTCTCCAACCCATTGCCTTGGCATTCCCCTATCATGTCCACTATGGATCAAAAGTCTCTTCTCACATTGATGCCAAACACTGCTATCTTCAGCTACATATGCAACTGGATCAATAGATCTCTCAAAGTGCGCACAAAGGTTGATGTTTTACTCCATGGGAGTTTTGGAGGGTTTGATTGGTGATAATGTTACCTTCCCATGATGTTGCAACCTCTTTCAGTTTCCTAGGTCATTTCTTTAGCAACCTCATTGGGGTCCCTGAGTTCAGACTGATGATTAGCTGCAAGCATGCTCAGCTATATCTATATGACTCTAGCATAGTCCCTGAGGAGGCAACTCTGTCTGGTTCCTGCCAGTAAATACTTTTTGGGATCAGCAATAGTGCTTGGATTTGGTGACTGCATATGTGTTAGATCCCCAGGTGAGAGGACTTCTGAGTGATCTTATCTTCAATCCCTGTTCCTATTTTTGACCTTGCATTTCCTTCCATGAGAGTTTTGTTCTGTTTTCTAAGGACTGAGGCATCCCCATTTTGGCCTTCCCTCTTTTTGCGCTTCATAATGTCTGTGAGATTTTTCTTGGGTATTGGGTATTCAGAGTTTTCTCGGGCTAGTATCCGCTTATGAGTGAGTGCATACCATGTGTGTTCTATTGTGACTGGGTTACCTGACTCAGCATGATAGTCTCTAGTTCCATTCATTTGCCCTCGAATTTCATGAAGTCATTGTTTCTAATAGCTGAGTGGTATTCCATTGTGTAAATGTACCAAACTTTCTGTATCCATCAATCTGTTGATGAACATCTGGGTTCTTCCCAACTTCTGGCTATTATAAATAAGGCTGCTAAAAACATGGTGGAGCATGTGTCCTTGTTATATGTTGGAGCATCTTTTGTGTATATTCCCAGGAGAGGAAGAGCTGGGTTTTCAGGTAGTACTATGTTCAATTTTCTGAGGAACCACCATACTGATTTCCAGAGTGCTAGTACCAGCTTGCAATCCCACCAACAGTGGAGGAGTATTCCTCTTTCTCCATATCCTTGCCAGCATCTGCTGTCACCTGAGTTTTTACCTTAGCTGTTCTAACTGGTGTGAGATGGAATCTCAGGATTGTTTGGATTTGCATTTACCTGATGACTAGGGATGTTGAGCATTTATTTAGGTGCTTCTCAGCCATTTGATGTTCCTCAGCTGAGAATTCTTTGTTTAGCTCTGTACCCCATTTTTTAAATAGGAATATTTGATTCTCTATAGTCTAGTTTCCTGAATTCTTTGTATGTATTGGATACTAGCCCTCTATCAGATGTTGAATTGGAAAAAGATTCTCTCCCAATATGTAGGTTGGCATTCTGTCTTCTTAACAGTGTCCTTAGCCATACAGAAGCTTTGAAATTTCATGAGGTCCCATTTGTCAGTTCTTGATCTTAGAGCATAAGCCGTTGGTATTCTATTCAGGAATTGTTCCCCTGTACCTAAGTGTTCTAAGCTTTTCCCCACTTTCTTTTCTTATAGTTTCAGTATGCCTGGTTTTATGTGGAGATCTTGATCCACTAGGACTTGAGCTTTCAACAAGGAGATAGAAAAGAATTAATTTGCATTCTTCTGCATGCTGACTACAAGTTGAAGCAACACCATTTATTGAAGAGGCTGTCCTTTTTCCATTGAATGTTTTTAGCCTCTTTTTCAAAGATCAAGTGACCATAGGTATGTGGGTTTATTTCTGGGTCCTCAGTTCTGTTCCATTGATCTACCTGCCTACTTCTATACCAATACAATGCAGTTTTTATCACAATTGCTTTGTAATATAGTTTGAGACCATGGATGGTGATTCCCCCAAAAGAGTTTTTATTCTGAGAATGGGTTTTGCTATTCTAGGTTTTTTGTTATCCCAGATGAATTTGCAAATTGCTTTTGCCAACTCTATGAAGAATTGAGTTGGAATTTTGATGGGGATTTTATTGAATCTGTACATTACTTTTAGCAAGATAGTCATTTTTACAATGTTGATCCTGCCAATCCAAGAACAAGGGAGATCTTCCCATCTTCTGATATAATCTTCAATCTTCCTTGTTAGTGTCTTGAAGTTCTTGTCCTACAGATTCTACAATTCCTTTGTTAGGGTCACCCCAAGGTATTTTATATTTTTGTGACTATTGTGAAGGGTGTTGATTTTCTAATTTCTTTCTCAGCCTGTTTAACCATTGTGCTGAGGAAGGTGGTTGATTTGTTTGGGTTAGTTTTATACCCCACCACTTTGTTGAAGTTGTTTATTAGTTGTAAAAGTTCTCTGGTGGAATTTTTGGGGTCTCTTAAGAATACTATCATATCATCTGCAAATAGTGATATTTTGGTTTCTTCCTTTCCAATGTGAATCCATTTGATTTCTTCTGTTGTCTAATTGCTCTGGCCAGGACCTCTAGTACTATATTAAATAGGTAGAGGGGGAAGTGTATAACCTTGTCTAGTCCCTGATTTTAATGGGATTGCTTCAAGTTTCTCTTCATTTACTTTGATGTTGCCTACTGGTTTGCTGTATATTGCTTTTACTATGTTAAGGTATGGGCCTTGGAATCCTGTTCTTTCCAAGACCTTTATCATGAAGTTGTGTTGAATTTTGTGAAATGCTTTCTCAGCATCCAGTGAGAGGATCATGTCTTTTTTTTCTTTAAGTTTATTAATATGATGAATTGTGTAGATGGATTTCTGTATGTTGTGTCGCGTGCCCGCACTTCCCGCCGATAGGAACAGGCGTGCAACAAACAAACAGCTTCTTCTGCGGATAACCTTTATTGTACAGCACTCTGAGCAGGGGCTTCTTGAGCAGGAAACTTCTCTCTGAGCCGGGGACTCTCTACCGGGTTCTACTGTCTAGGCAACCTCTCACGCGCAGTCCCCCACCTGCAATCTCTCTGTCCAGTCTCTGTCCATGCGGGATCTCCCGCAATCTCTCCTATAGGGTCCCTCTCCACGTGGGATCTCTCTGCCATCTCTCCACGTGGGGGAGAAATGCACTGCTATATATGCCTAGGAGACTCATGTCGCTACCTGATTGGTGCGTCCTCCAGTAACTCAATATTATGCCCCTAGAGCGGGCTATGATGTATGTGGCGCATGCGCATTAAGTCTCTTGGCTGGGCAACAGCTCTGTTTGCTGAGTTCTCGGCAGGAAGCCGGCGCCATGTTTGGGTGTGGCACAAACGGCTCCCTACAATGTTGAACCATCCCTGGGATAAAGCTTATATGGTCATAGTGGATAACTGTTTTGATGTGCTCTTGGATTCAGCTTGCAAGAATTTTATTGAAGGTTTTTGCATCAATGTTCATGAGAGAAATTTGTCTGAAGTTCTCTTTATTTTAGTGTCTTTGTGTGGTTTAGGTATGAGAGTAATTGTGGCTTCAAAGAATGACTTGAGTAGTGTTCCTTCTGTTTCTATTTTGTGGAATAGTTTGGAGAGTATAGGTATTAGGTCTTTTGTAAAATCTGATAAAATTCTCCACTAAAACTGTCTGGTCCTGGGTGGGTTTTTTTTTTGGTGGGGGGATGGGAGGCTTTTGATGACTGCACTACTTCTTTAGGTATTATGGGATTATTTAGATGGTTTATGTGATCCTCATTTAACTTTGGTATCTGGTATCTAGAAATTTAGCCATTTCCTCCACATTTTCTGTTTGTGTTGAGTACAGGCTTTTGTAGTAGGATCTGATGATTTCGTAAATTTCCTCTGTTTCACTTGTTATGTCTCCACTTTCATTTCTGATTTTGTTAATTTGGATACTTGCTCTGTGCCCTCTGGTTAGTCTGGCTAAGGGTTTATTAATCTTGTTGATTTACTGAAAAAAAAAAAAAAAAACAGCCCTTGATTTTGTTGATTCTTTGCATAGTTCTATTTTTCTCTATTTGGTTGATTTCTACACTGAGTTTGATTATTTCCTGTGGTCAACTCTTCTTGGGTGTATCTGCTTCTTTTTGTTCTACGGCTTTCAGCTGTGCAGTCAAGCTGCTAGTGTATGCTCTCTCCAGTTTCTTTTTGGAAGCACTCTGAGCTATGAGTTTTTGTCTCAGTACTGCTTTCATTTCATCCCATAATTTCGGGTATGTAGTGCAGACATTTTCTTTAAATTCTAAAAAATCATTGATATCTTTTTTTTATTTCTTTTTTGACCCTGTTATCATTGAGCAGAGCATTGTTCAGCTTCCCTGTGTATGTCGGGTTTTTTGTTGTTTTATTTGTTATTAATGACAAGCCTTAATCCATTGTGATCTGATAGGATACATGGGAGTATTTTGATCTACTTTTATCTGTTAAGGCCTGTTTTGTGACCGACTATATGGCCAATTTTGGAGAAGGTACCTACTGTGAGGTTCCGGAAATAAAGTATATTCTTTAGTTTTTGGATGAAATGCCCTGTAGATATCTGTTAATTCCAGTTGGTTTATAACCTCTGCTAGTTTTTCTGTGTCTCTGTATAGTTTCTGTCTTCATGATCTGTCCATTGATGAGAGTGAACTGTTGAAGTTTTCCACTATTATTGTATGTGGTGTAATATATGCTTTGAACTTTAGTATGCTTTCTTCTATAAATGTGGGTGCTCTTGTATTTGGAGCATAGATGTTCAAGATTTAGAGTCCATTTTGATAGATTTTTTTTTCCTGTGATGAGTAAAAAATATCCTTCATTATAATTTATTGATAATTTTTGGTTGAAAATCTATCTTATTTGATATTAGAATAGCTACTTCAGCTTGTTTCCTGGGCCCATTTGTTTGGAAGGTTTTTTCCAAGCCTTTTACTCTGAAGTAGTGTCTATCTTTTGAAAGACCCCCAAACTGGGGAAGCCCCTCACTCAAGTACTGGGAGAGCGCGAACCCAAGAACTCATGAAGAACCTATCTTGCTGCAATTAGGTTAAGAAGTTTATTTAGGTCCAGAGCTCTGGGGATAACATGTATCTCACATAGGAGACAGAGGAGTCGACCCCGAACTCAAATGCGGAGAAGTATTTATAAAGAAAATCACATAAGCAGTTAGCAACAGGTTCATAGCAATTTCATTGGTTCATTCAAATTGGCATACTCTATTTTGGACATGATTCAACTCTAGGCCACCCTATTTTGGGTCACACTGACCATCGTACTTGTTTTTCTCAGAACTGCAGAGCCAGACCTTATCGAGACCAGATGGTGTGCGGTTGGGTCATGTTATTTTTTCTTGGCCTTTGGACATACTTGTCCTCAAGGCAGGGTTAGTGGGGCCAACTTAAAATTTTAACTCTTTAATTTTGACTCTGAGATGAGTTTCCTGTATGCAGCAAAATGCTGGATCCTGTTTACATATCCAGTCTTATAGTCTGTCTTTTTACTGGGGAATTGAGTCCATTGATGTTAAGAGAAATTATGGAATAGTGGTTTTTGTTTCCTGTTATTTTTATTGTTAGAGGTAGACTTATGTTTGTGTGCTTTTCATCTTTTAGTTTCGTGTGTGATCATTTATTGCTTTTCTTTGGGTGTAGTTTTTTTCCTTGTGTTGGATTTTTCTATTTATCATTCTTTGTAGGGCTGGATTGTGAACAAATATTGTATAAATTTAGTTTTGTCGTGGAATATCTTGTTTTCTCCATCTATGTTGATTGAAAGTTTTGCTGAATATAGTAACCTGGGCTGGCATTTGTATTCTCTTAGTGTCTGGATGATGTCTGTTCAGGATCTTCTAGCTTTCATAGTTTCTGTTGAGAAGTCTGATATAATTCTGATTTGTCTGTCTTTATATGTTGCTTGTTCTTTTTTCCTTACAGCTATTCGAATTCTTTATTTCGAATATTATGTGTTTTGACTATTATGTGTTGGGAGGTATTTCTTGTCATATCCGATTTATTTGGAGTTCTGTAGGCTTCCTGTATGTTCATGGTCACTTAGTTCTTAAGGGCAGGGAAGTTTTCCTCTATGATTTTGTTGAAGATATTTACTGTGCCTTTTAGTTGATATTCTTTGCCCTCTTCTACACCTATTATCCTTAGGTTTGGTCTTCTCCTTTTGTCCTAGATCTCCTGGACGTTTTGGGTCAGTAGCTGTTTGGTCTGTGCATCTTCTCTGACTGTTTTGTCTATGTTTTCTATGTGGTCTTCCTCCCCTGAGATCCTCTCTTCCATCTCTTGTAGTCTGTGTGTGTTGCTTGCATCTGTGACTCTTGATTTCTTTTTTGGTTTTCCATCACCAGGGTTGTCTCTTTTTGTGTTTTCTTTATTGTTTCTATTTCTGTTTTCAATTCCTTTATCTGTTTGGTTGTGTTTTCCTGTAGTTCTTTGAGTGATTTCTTCTGGTTCTCCTGTAATTGTTTAAGGGAGTTATATATGTGCTTCTCGAAGATCTTCATCATCACCATGAAGTATGATTTTAAGTCTAAATTTTGTTTTTCTGGTGTGTTTGGCCATCCACTACTTGCTTTTGTGGGAGAGCTGGATTCTGCTGTTCCCAGGTTTTCTTGGTTTTCTTTGTTTAGGGTCTTGTGTTTCCTGTTGCCATCTTGTTGTCTGTGATTATAGGTGCTCTTGTTGTCTTTCACAGGAGCCTGTCTCTCCTGTGGATCTGAGGGCCCATAGGCTCAGGAAGGGAATTGCTTCTGGATGTTTGCCTCTCTGTGGGTAAGTAGTGAGTTCTGATTGCAGTGACTCTGTTCTGTCTCTGTGGGCTCATGTAGGAGAGCTTTAGCAAGACTTCTCTGGAGGCTCAGCAGTGTGTAGGCGGGTCCTGAGTCTTGATAGCAGTAGCCTGGCCCCTTTGCCGGGACTGAAAGATCCTGATCCCAGAGTGCACCACTCTAGCTGTCCTCCAGGAACTCCAGGCTATCCCTCCTTGTACAGACTAAAGGGTTACAAGCTCCTCGTGGGCTCAGGCAGAAGAGCACTTGCAAGGCTGTTGTGGGGTCTCAGATGTCTGCCAGCCAGTGCATCCCGAGTCTTGATGACAGTCACCTCTCTCTCTAGCTGAGCCAGAGAGGAACTGATCCCACAGTTTACATCCCTTTCTGCTCAGGAGATCACCAGGTGTTCCCTCCCAGGACAGCGGGTGAGGGTATGTGGCAGGCTTACGGCTTACCATGAGCTCAGGTGGGAGAGCGCTTGCAAGGCTTCTCTGCCATGGGCAAGCAGGTACTGAGTCTTCCGTATCAGATTTAAAAATATACAAAATCCTTCTGCTTGGGATGGAAATCATTCCTGTGGGCAGGTGGGCTGCCAGTCCCAATGCCCCAGCTCTTCTTAAAATTACCATTACCATCACCAAGTGGCCTCTCCACTTTATGGATGGCTTCCTTTAATTTTTAATAACGTACGGAACTCAATGAATGCTAAATTCACTACAAAGCAGCTATCTGGTCCTTGTCTTTCATTAGATAAAGATACTTAAACCATACATGAACATACTCCATATCTTATATGTTTCGGAACTGAATTTTATTAGTTATTATCACTCAAAGAATTAGTTAATTTTTTGAGTGTTTCTTTGTTGTTCTATAAAAATCCATAGATTCTTTCATAAGGCTGGAGTGAACATCTCCTGTTTCTTATAATGAAAATATTTGTCTTGAAATTAGAAGTGGATATCTTTAATGTTGTTTTAAATTTACCAGCTACAGATGTATCACTTTAACTTAGAAAACATATATTTTTCAGTTGCATTAATTTTCTCTTTTCTTTGTTTACTAGTTCATCACTTGCTTCTCTAACATTTGTATTACCGTTATTCTATGTGTGTTGAGTTTTATGCTTTTCTCAATATAATTTAAATCGAAGTCATTTAATTTAATTTTGTTAACTAAGTATTAAGAATTTTCTCCCTGTGATATTTGTCCTATCATTTGACAAATGCATATACATTTTATATTCATTTTTAACTCAATCCAATATACCTTTAAATTTTTATTATCTCTTTTGAGCCAGAGACTATGAGAAGTACTTAATTTTTATAAATATTTAAGTTTATTCAGAGTATGTACTGTAGTAATCCTTCATTCCAAGAATGAAGAAGAGTCAGAGAGGCAGAAAGGCAGATCCATGGATCTCTGAGCCAGATTGCAATATATACAGAGCTCCAGAAAAGTCAGGACTATACAGAGAGACCATGGCTCATAAATAGCAAAAACGAACCCCTCATTCAAGGCTTATTGTGGACATTCTAATCACTGATATTCATTTTTGTTTAAATTCTGTGTGGTTACAGGATATACTTTATCTGACTTTAAACTTTGAAATTTGTTGAGACCTTTTCCATAGCTTGGAAAGGGGTTTTGGCTTTATGCTCTATGCGGACTTGAATGAGTATTACTTGAAAATAGTTTCATTTGTTGGGTCTTAATTTATGATTTATAATCTAACTCCAAAGCAGTGATCAACCTAAAGCTAATCATTGCTCATTATGAAGTTGAGACTGTCCTCAGTAATTTACCTAATGTTCCATGATTTATAAGTTTTCAGATCTGACTGATGATAACAGGTTGCATTCTTTGCCCTCTATGAACTACAGAAAAGGTTCTCTTTAATTTTTGGAAAAGAACTTCTCCAGTCCTGGGTAAATTTTTTCTCATGTAGATGTTTATTAATAACATGATGAACAATTAAGGAATGCTCTCAATTCCCAAGTTTGTCCATTTTTCTCCTTTCATACTTTGTTTTGTAAACTTTACCGGCTGGAGGATCTCTAGTCACTCGGGTTCAGTTCTGAAACTCAGGGTTCATCAGTCTCTGACCCTGATTCTCCTCTCATTGCCACAACTGCGAACTTACCTAAGGAAGATATGGTAGAGGACTATTAGGGCTCATTTCAGTTCTTCCCCACATCTCAAAAAAAGTCTTCCTCATTGTCTGTCATCCAGTGTTTGGAATGGGGCAGTTATTTTATTTTGTCTGAACTTTAAATTTTTAGGAGGTGAAGTGTTTATAGTTCCATAATTTCATCATGATTACAAGTATACAAACTGTAGTCTTAAGTATAAAATGGTGCTTCCTATTCCAAAGACAAATCTGCCCAAACTGGATGATTTAGCATGCTAGTAATCATTTCTTCTACAGTACTCAGAAGTTTGTTCAAAGCACTTTCTAGGACTCAGTCATTTTCTATAGATTCAAATTAATCGAATAAAATGTCTTATTCAGACTCTTTTTCAAGATGGGTGAGATCAGATGTTATATTTAGCATTTGTTTATAAGTATGGGTTTATCTTTCTGCGTAGAGATACTGTCATATGTCTGCTTTGTTCAGCTTTGAAATGTAACACTTCCCTGCTGTGGTATAATTTGCATTCTACCTTTACACAAAGGAAGAGAAAAGAACCCCTTTCCAAATTCAATTGTCCCTGAAACCTCATAATTACAGTTCTGGGGTCTTTCATCTCTTCACAGAAATCCAAAAGCCAGAGGAAATGTTTTGCAAAATGCCTTTATCTGTATCAGGCATTGTTGTGTTTGTGTTTCCACAAAATTCATGCTTTCAAGTCATAGTTTTCAGCATGGTGATATTTAGAGGTAGAGATTCTGTGAAGTATTTAGGGTAAGACCATGAGAATGAGAGCCTTCCATTGAAGTTGGTGCCCTAATAGAAAGGAGGGTAAAAGAGATACACTGAGTGAAGGAAAAACATGTACACAGACATAGACACACACACACACACACACACACACACACACACACACACACACACGGTGGGGAGAGGAGAGACTTACTTCTGTTGCCATACTTTAGGAAAATCCAAGTCGAAAAAAGTAACTGACTACACCCAAGAAAATGAGTTCTGGCCAGATATTTAATATGCTGGCACTTCAATCTTGGGGTTTCCCTTCTATAACGCTATGAAAAAATAATTGTTTGTTTTTTTTTTAAAACTACCCCGGCTATGCTTAAGGATGACACAAGCATAAATTCAAAAAAAAAAAAAAAAAAAAAACATGTGATTTTAGAATAAGGGACACTAGAGCTGTCCAGAATTTTGATTAGCTAATTAAATACTCAGTCAATGCCTCAGGTCTCAATGTGCATTACTGAACTAAAACATATAAATGCAAAATAAACTCTATCATTTTAACGCAGTAAGGATATTTTCTAGGTGGTGTAATCTCATGTTAGAACCTGATAACTGGAATGCATGTGTTAGTTGTGGAGAACATACATAACATGTACATGGTACTCTACAATCTCTCTCACACACTTACAGACATGTGAGATTCCCATACACTTACCAGGAACACTGAATTTCATTTTATTTTCCCATAAAAACAAACAGAATGTTCTAGATGTGGAAAGGCCATTGCCCTCACGTTGCCAAGGAACCTACTACACACACTTCGGGGTTCAAGTTGATCAAGAGTATGACAATTCTTACCTCATTTATGAAATATTGACCAAACATTCGAGAATGAAAGTCCTCTTGCATGAGAAACAGAGAATGCATTGCCGCTATTCCAACAGATTGAAGAAAGAGTTTCTATATAGAATTTTTTTTATCTCCTTGGTTATAAAGGAATTTTAAGTGCTATTATTAGAAAAGATAGCTCCTGGAATGTCAAACTTATGTGCTTAGGACTTAGCTGTTGTTTTAAATCTCCACTGGCCCAGGCACCATGGGATTTTTGTTACTGTCACAGGAAAACATATGCAACCAAGTCATATCACATATAGGCAAGAAGTATTTCCTATCAGACTCATAAGCTATAGATTTACTTTTGCCTGAATTGGTTCCAGGGTTTCTTCACATTTTTCTCTTTGATTTGCTGTTAAAACCTTCCAAGAAATGATTTCTGCAATGACTCCCATTCCACAACAACAAAAATTGTGAAGACCCAAAAAAGAAATGAAATGATTAATTTTGGAAAATATCCTTTTTCATAAATATGGCCATCCATCTTGCAGTAATATTCCAGGTAAATTCAAATTTAATACAAAAGAATGTTAAAAGCATTTTATCCTTACCTTAACAAAAAATTAAAATGGTTGTTTGTACCTGTCATTATACAAGAGATGATGATCAAGTATATAATAAGCCAGACTTCCATCTTACACATATCAAACCCAGGCAATGGCTAATGCTTGACACAGATTGGTTATATATATCCTAAAATTTACTGAACGGGGAAATACACAAGGCACATTTATCTTATAAAAAATAATGGGATAAATGTGAAAAGCCGAAAAATGAAATATTAGCCCCAAGAGTAAAAGTTAATGAAATGGAAAAACTAAACCGATAGTGTTATCAATGAAAAATACTTGTTTTTATATTGAAAAGATTAATGTGATAAACACCCTCTGGGTACACTGTTCTAAAAAGGGAAAAATGAATGGTATTGATTATAAAATTGGTATAGTAGGAAAAATAAAAATACAAATGTATACAGGAGAATCAAAGCACAAATTTCCCAAGTGATACCAAAAACAAAATAACCAAAAAGCAAGCAAGCAAACAAACAAACAAAAACAACCAGCCAACCAAAAAAAAAAAAAAAAAAAAAACTGTAAAAACTATTAGGGTGACAATAAATAGTACAAAAATTAAAATTATAGCATATGAACCTAGATATGGCTCGGCGGTTAAAAACATTTGCCACTCATACTAGGTCAGTGCCCATCACCTATTATTAGATATCTTACAACTGCCCCTGCTCTAGTTTCAGGAGATTTGACACTTCCTGGAAAGTGTTAATACACCATTTGCTGTATTGCTGAAGACAACACACACTTTTGTCACAGAATTTGGAGCAATCCAGCTGGAACTAACCTGGAGTTTTCCCTGCTGAGGACTAGCTCCTGTTGTAGCCAAAAGTGTTATGCAAGCTACCAAGGATAGCAATCAATAGTCATTCCTTCCTTCCTTCCTTCCTTCCTTCCTTCCTTCCTTCCTTCCTTCCTTCCTTCCTTCCTTCATTCCTTTGTTTTTCTACACAGGGTTTCTCTGTATAGCTCA
This sequence comes from Micromys minutus, assembly GCF_963924665.1. Classification (NCBI taxonomy): domain Eukaryota; kingdom Metazoa; phylum Chordata; class Mammalia; order Rodentia; family Muridae; genus Micromys; species Micromys minutus. Next base: position 8,333,908 of record NC_137970.1, on the reverse strand, counting down.
GGCTCTCCTGGACCTCACTCTGTAAACCAGGTTGGTATCACCATTACCTGGCTGCAATCCCTAGTCTTATCTAACTGTAAGGCACACGAACCACAACAACAAACACAAAAACAACAACATTACAAAATATCCCCAAGAGTGCAATAATAGTACTTTCATCCTGGGAATAACAAACAGTTGTCCAACTGTGCATTAAGATCCATTCAATGGGAGTGAAATCATGCCTGGCACAGTAAACTTAGACAAACTACCTGTGGCAGATGAGGTAAAGATCTTAAAAGAGAACTTACCACTACCATCCTAAACTAGCATTATTTCTAACTGCATTCTGATTATGTCTCCTCATACCCAAGAATAAATGTAACTCTAATCCCTCATTAAAGAAGCTTCTTTGTGCAGGAAGAGGAGAACATTTCAGAAACCTACAATTAGCCAAAGTACAGGAGACAACAGATTGTGGGGTGTTATCTCAGTGGATACATCTACGGTACAGCCCTGCATGTATGGTTCGGGAACATCATGTAAATTGGAGGGAAGACTGTAAGTGTAGGAGGACTAGAATACCTGCTACTAAGAAGTATCTTCTAGACTTGAAAGGGAAGTTACATGTATGAGATCTCAACAATCACTAACTCAATCAGTTTAGCATATTTATTTAACAGTTAACAAACCAATTTAACATAGAATCAAATAGCATAGTTTCCCATTTTCAAAAATTATCAGTATCAAATGTGAATTCTTAAATTGTTTTGATAATTTTATACCTAATTTAAATTATTATGTTTATTGCTGTTAAATATTTATTCCTATTGAAAATCCAAATATTAGTCATATAGTTTAAAATTACTGTTAAACTGATAAACATTCTCAACTATATCCATATTTGTAGAATAAGAAGTAGAAAAAGAAAAAGAAAATGAGTACTTATGTTTAATTTGTAAAAGCTTTTAACATATAGATATCTGTAAAATATAGGTAATGTGAGAAACACACATTCAAATATCAGCCAAAGAACTTAATAGGCAACATCTCTTAAGACATAATACTGAACTCTGGACTCTGGTAATAGACTATACAATTTTCTGTTGCACACATGAGGAACTGTGTTGTTGCTTTTACGATGTTCAAATAGCATTTGATCACAGTGCAATATCACTAGAAATTAAAAGACAAGTCATACACAAAACAAACAACTCATCAACTTCTAACCTAGAAATTAAAAACTCTCCCAGTAAGCAAATCTAGGTTTAAAAATTAAATAGAGAAGAAATTCTACAACATCTAAAAAAGTATTAGTAAAAGCACTACATATCAAAACTCGTGAGATTCATGAGAAGAAAATTTATTGACACAAATATCTATATCAATATAGGAAAAAATAGTGAATTACATTTCTAGCTGTAAAAAGAACAAAAGAGTGAAAGAAAGAAAAGAATTGAGAAAACCAAAAGAAATTCAAAGTAAAGAAATACTACTGGGTGTGTAGCTCAGACAAATGAAACCAATATATTGTAGTTATATTTGCATTATAAGGATTATCACAGCAATGTCTGTACATACCAGAAATTTATACAGCTATTAAAAAACTAAGCCTTATCGCTGTAGAATGGGATATGTTAAGTAAAATGAGTCACACACATGATATTGAATATGGATATTCTCACATAATGAATGAAAAATTTAAAAGATTAAAGTATGGGTTAAATTGATAAATCAAAATCTTGCATCTTTGAAAGCCCCTCAAAGATGATATAAATTATTAGTTAAATTTAATCCAAAGCATACAAATAAGGCATGACAAGAAAGACTAACTTTTGGTACACAGGGAGAATTGTATCATTTTGTACACATGTTTAAAATCAGTCTGAAAAATAAAATTAAGTGGATAGTTTTTAAAAAAATATAGTTGAAAACATGACTTGGTAGAGGGGGAAAGCTTGAACAGACTGATCCTTATTATTAAAGTAGAAAATGTTCTCAAGAAATTACATCTTATAAAAGCTTCTAGTTCTGAGGGATTCACAGAGCAGTTTCACATCATCTTTACAAGCTAAATAGTTTTAATCAGACACACATTTAAGAGGAAGAAAAATTTCCAGACTATTTTTAGAAGCAAGAGTATGACTAGTCCAATGAAAATTATCAGACATATATTTGTTATGAATAATAATGCAAACTGAGTAAAACATTCATAAAAGGTATTAAAACTACTACTGTATTTTAGAAGTCATATATTATGACATAGTGAATTTCAATCTAGACATACTAGTCTACCATTTGTTCTGCACTCTTTAAATTTTTTGTTAGTTTATTTATTTTATAAAATATTATTATAGCTCACAAAGTTTGTTACTTAATAATATATGATAAATATACATTTTTTCTTTTCTTTTATTTTTTTCTAAGAAGGACTGAGGCTTCCAAATTTTTGCTTTCATTCTTTTTGAGCTTCATCGGGTCTGAGAGTTGTTTCTTGGATATTAAGAGCTTTCTGGGGCTAGTATCCACTTATCAGTGAGTGCATAGCATGTGTGTTCTTTTGTGACTGGGTTACCTCACTCAGGATGATAGTATCTAGTTCCATCTATTTGTTCTACATTCTTTAATGTGTTTGTTTTATGTGGTTAAGGAAGCTGAAGCACTCAGATTGCTCTCAGAGATTTACCTATAGACACATTTCCCCCCAATATCAGTTACTAATGACTGCTTGGAGGTCCAAATATTTCAAATTTTAGATGACTCTGGAACACACCAATCATGTGCATATTCCTGTAGATTTTAACCTTCCTTTCAGATTTTTATGGTAATTTTGGAAATCAGATAAATAAGCTTATTTACACTCATACCATCAATATTACTGCTCTGAAAAAAGAACATATAAAATTTAGCAAAAGGACATAAGTGAAGCTACCCAATAGTAACTGTATAATTGTATGGATAACTGGTTCATGATTATAAAATAATCATAGCAAATGTGTTCTTTTTATGAACTCCAAATGACAGAGAGAACATTAGAAAGGATAGTTGGCAGTCTTTATTCCTGGATTTGAATAATGTTCATTTCTGTTCATTGCCTTCTAAAGTGGCCCATGGCCCTCTTGAATTCCTGTGGATCTATTTTATCATTAAAGGTAGCCCTCCCTCAGCTTAAGGATCTTTTCATTTCTGATGACTATGAAGACTCCTTGGGCTCTAATATCGTTTTGCTGGAAATCATTCTCTCATCTGGAAATTTCCTTCTTCAGGGGTCTGTTTGCAATGTTACTATGTTGAAAACAGCAGCAGCAGCAGCAGCAACAACAACAACACAAATTCAAATGGAAATGCAAACACAAAAAGAAATATAAACAACAACACCAAAATCAAAACCCAGACTTCTTTCTCCTAGACAGCCTTTGAAGGAATAGCATGTGCTTGTCAGCGGCTCCTCTTTGCAATCAACTGTTCTTTCATAGGACCTTGCCTATCATTTTCCACTTGTGCTCTGACTTTTCCTTCATAACCCCTTCCTAGTTTCTCCCCAATTCTTAAGCTCAGAAGTACTTCTTGGACGAATCTTTTGCATCCATTGTTATCTTAGTAGATGTAATCTACTGATCAGAAATTCAATCTCAACTATTATTTTCAGCTCAAATTTAAGAATTGTGAAAAATATTCCAGTAATTGCATAGTAAAGCAATTTGTTATATACTCATTCAAAAAAACAGAACAATTGTAATTTCCTTTAACAGTGAGTCAGAATGAGTCACTGGGTCACAGTGGCTATCAAAACAGATTAATCTCAGTATGGTGTCAGCCTTTCTTCAAATAAATAGATGTAAGCATGGGACAAATGGGAAATATACTAGGTCTTGTCAAAGATGGGAACAAAAACAAAAAAAAGTAAATATGTGCAGAAAACGCTTAATAATACTGTTTTAAGAACACAAGCAAAAAACTGAGTAGGAAGGAGAGAATGAAATCATTTTCATTCCCTCCAGACTTCCCAATATCTCTCCTCTCACTTCATTGCAGGAAATGCATCATTTTAACATTTTATTGCACAAATCTTGGGAGCAAAATGGAGAAATAAAATGACATTTTATAAAATCTTTAAAATATTGAAGATCAGCCAAGTGTAGATTCGGCATTATACTTTAAATTATATATGAGATAAGAATCCACCTCTAACCACTCAGGTTGTAAAAACAAACAGTAAATTTTAAGTCCACAAAGGGGAAAGAGGCACTCAAGTATAGAAGAAAAAATGAACAATCACTGAGGAGAGACAGAATATCAGAAGGATGGGTAGGGCATATGACTTAATCATTATAGGAGCATTATTAGCACAAGGAATAATTCTGCCTTGTTCTTGACTGCAGCACTGAAAGCTACCTGTGCATATCTGTTAAGTGGATCATCATTAGCCATAGCCTTTGTATATTTATTTACAAATATATTATAGGATATGTATTCTATAGTTTGGCATCTATCAGGAGCTAAAATGTACACATAACATAAAATTTACTAGAAATAGGACACATGCCATTTAAAACATTGTTATAGATGTTGGGGACATTGGTGAATGGTTACGAGCCCTGACTACTTTTTCAGGATACCCAAAACTAATTCCTAGAATCTTCATGGCAGCTCACAACCATCAGTAATTCCAGTCTTAAGGTATCTTGTGTCCTCTTCTGGCCTCCTCTGACACTTCACACCCATGGTGTCCAGGCATACTATAGGCAAATAAAATTTTAAATTATTTTTAAATCAAATATTTTTTTACAGGTACACAATTTAATATTTATTATATGTATTTTATATACATTGTTTTCCAACAGTTGTATGTTTCCTCTCTTGTATAATCTTAAAATTTTGCTGATTCATAGTCTGTAAAACAAAAACCTTAAATAACTCATCAAAACTCACAAACTCATCAAAAAGGCTATGAAAGACTATAAAAAATACAGTATTATCTTAATCATGCATTATACCATAAAAGTAAGCACATCTAAAAAAAATAAAACAAGGAGACTAGTCCAAATCCAGCAGATTTCTGTATCCTGACTCAACTTTTTAAAAATATCTTATTTGCAAGGGTAACAAAATACCCTCCAATGTTTTAACTAGATCATTTTGTTTCAAATCAAGTATTGTTTTAATTTAAGAACATGAGAAATGCATGTTTCAAATAATTATTATCATGAAAAAATTGAGAGCTGTGGGTTTGGCAAAAAAATCATTTTCTTTCTTATAAAACCCATTTCTATTCTTGGGTATTAAGAAAAAGTAATATTGATTTTCTACTTAGATCTTCTACTTTAGCATGGATAGTTTACTGAATGAAGAAATATTATGGTAACTTACTGGGTTTGTACTGGGGGACATTTTAAAGACAAAAATTATAGAGATAATATAATTCCATGAATATCTTTGCTGTTAAGTGGAATAGACTTATGACAAAGAAGTCGGTTGATGAAAAAGGAATATTTTTAATATGTGGTAATTTTATACACATCTAACATATGGAGATGTGGAGACAAGTTTTAGGTATTAAACAGCATTAATTAATAGTATTAGGAGTGAGATGTACTTCTCGCATTTCTGTCTGAGTCTCTGTTTCCTATTATTTGCTCACTATTTTTATATCTAAGCTCCTTTCCAACAAGTTTGATGTGTTTTATTGGATATACACACTTTGAAACAATAGGATACATGACCCCATCAAAAAAAGAGATTGGCTGTCAATTTGCTAATGCACAGAACAGTAGCATTTTCTTCATCTATGTAATGCAATATGATTCTAATAAGTAAAATTAAGTCTCCATGGATATCTATTCAATTCAAATGAGAAATATTAGAAAGGATTATATGTTCACTTTTCCTATTAAGATAAATTTCGGCTGGTAGAGATAAATATTTATGCCGGAAGTGTTTATGAATCCCAAAATATTACCAAGGAGCCATCTCTGATGTAATATACATTAGGATCTCTTTATTACTCCAACCCAACCCTGACAAAGCAGGGCAGGAAGGGAAAGTGGATCATCCTGGAACCCTTGTCAGGGCAAGTTTTTGTAAGAAAATAGGACCAAGTGAGGAAGGGGGTATCTATCCACTTTGGCAAGCATCTAATAGAATGACTATAAGCCAACAGACAGGTGCTCTGAAGCAAGAAAGTATTCAATCACAAACTATGTGAAATAGTCAGACTAATCTTTGATTGACTGTTGCTAGTAAGTAGCTAGGAAGCAACTCTGGGGTATGAACCAAGGTCCTTCTTAGTACTTGGGTGCAGCTTGGGTTCTGCTGTAGGTTAAGAATTTTCCCCCTTTTGTTTTTGTTTTGTTTTGTATTTCTGGTTTCTTTTTTGTTTGTTTGTTTGTTTGTTTGTTTGTTTTTGTCAGGGAGATAGAGGCCAGTCTCAAGATAGAGTAGATTTCAATGATTAACTTTACATGTTGTTCTTTCAAAGTTCCCAGGTTCAACTTTCAATATCCACACATCAACTCATAAAAATCAAAAACATCAATTCCAGGTGATCTGACAGTTTTCTGACCTCCACAGGTACCAGGGATCATGCATAGTACAGATATACACATGAAGACAAAACATTTACACATATAGAATAAAATATGCAAAAATTTCAAAAAATTAAGCAAAAATTTGAATATTCACATGAACTGCATCATATCAATACAGAGACATAGCTCTTTTTCTTTTTCTTTTTTAAATTATTTAAATGGATGTTCTCTGTATTTGCATTTCAAATGTTATCCCCTCCCCCTCCACAACTTTCATCCCCCCTCCCCCTCCACTTGGTTCTATGAATGTGTTTCCTCTCCCAATCACCCTCTTCATCTCAATCCCTTGGAATTCTCCTACACTGGGGAAACATACCTGCACTGGACCAAAGGCCACTTCTCCCATTGATGACAGACAAAGTTATCCTCTGATACATATGGAACTGGAGCCATGCGTCTCTCCACATGCACTCAAGTGTTGCTGTTTTAGTCCCTGGGAGCTCTTCAGAAATTGATTGGTTGATAATTTTGTTCTCCCCATGAGGCAGCAAACCCTTACAGCTCCTTTAGTCCTTTCTCTAGCTCTTTCAGTAGTGTCCCCTTGTTCAGTCAGATGGTTAGCTGCAAGCATCCACAACTGTATCTGTATGACTCTGGCAGAGATTATGAGAAGTCATCCATATCAGGTTCCTGCCAGTAAGCACTTCTTGGCATCAGCAATAGTGCTTGTGTTTGGTGGCTGTTTATAAGGTGGATCCCCAGGTGAGGCAGTCTCTGAAGGATCTTTTCTTCAATTCCCACTCCTCTATTCATTCCTGTATTTCTTCCCATGAGTTTTTGTTCTCCCTTCTAAGAAGGACTGAGGTATCACATCCTGGCCTTTTTTTCTGTTTGAGCTTCAAAAAATCTGTGAATTGTTTTTTGGGTATTTGGAGCTTTGAGGGTTAGTATTTACTTATCAGTGAGTGCATATCATTTGTGTTCTTTTGTGACTGGGTTACATCACTCAGGATGATAGTTTCTAGTTCCATCCATTTGTATAGAAATTTTATAATGTCATTGTTTCTAATAGCTGAGTAGTACTCCATTGTGTAAATTTATCTGTATCCATTCCTTTGTTGATGAATATCTGGGTTCTTTCCTATTATAAATATGGTTCTGGCTATTATAAATATGGCTGGAATGAATATGGTAGAGCATGTGTCCTTGTAATATACTAGAGTGTCTTTTGGGTATAGCCCAGGAATGGAATAGCTGGGTACTCAGGTAGTCCTATAACCAATTTTCTGAGGAACCACCAGAATGTTTTCCAGAGTGGTTGTACTAGCTTGAAATTCCACCAACAGTTGATGAATGTTCCTCTTTCTCCACATCCTTGCCCACATCTGCTGTCACCTGAAATTTTGATCTTAGACACATTCTGACAGATGTGAGGTAGACTCTCAGGGTTGTTTTGATTTGCATTTCCCTGATGACTAGGAATGTTGAGCATTTGTTTAGGTGCTTCTTAGCCATTCAGTATTCCTCAGTTGATCATTCTTTGTTTAGCTCTGTACCCCATTTCTTAGTAGGATTATTTGATTCTCTGGAGTCTAACTTCTTGAGTTCTTCATATATATTGGATACAAACCTTCTATCAGATGCAGGATTGTTAAAGATACTTTACCAATCTGTTGGCTGCCATTTTGTCCTTTTGACAGAGTCCTTTGCCTTATAGAAGCTTTACAATTTCATTAGGTCCCATTTGTTGATTCTTGATCTTCGAGCACAATTCATTGGTGTTCTGTTCAGGAAATTTCCTCCTGTGCTTATGTGTTCTAAACTCTTCCCCATTTTGTCTTCTAATAGTTCCAGTGTAGCTGGTTTTATGTGGAAGTCTTTAATCCACTTGCAGTTGAACTTTGTATAAGGTGATAAGAATGGATTAATTTTCATTCTTCTGCATGCTGACTGCCAGTTGAACCAACAACATTTGTTGAAGAGGCTGTCCTTTTTCCACTGAATTATTTACCTCCTTTGTCAAAGATCAAGTGACCATAGGTGTGTGAGTTCATTTATGGATCTTCAATTCTGTCCCATTGATCTACTTGAATGTCATTTTATGGATGAAAAAGCCCTCAAAGCTCTGAAAAACAAATATCTTTGTAATTTTCCAGGTTTTATGATTTCTGCTCCAGCACCGACATCTTAACAATGCTACATTCATTTCAAGAAAAGTGTTGTATTACAGTTATATTTAGTTTTAAAAAGCCATATTATTAAATTTCTCTTACTTTTAAATACTCAAAGTACTTTCCTGTTTAATAAAAATTGTTAATAGATATAACTAATTATTTCTTCAAGTGTTCTTTTAATATAATTGACTTCTCTTAGAGAATTCCATTTTTGTTACTGACTTTCTGCCAGCAAGAAGAAATTTTGACAAAAAATAATAATTAGAAGGGTAATACTAAATTATATATCTAGAGGACTTCTGAAGGTGAGATATACCACAAAACCAAATTGACTAGAATTTCCAGGTGAGAGAGAATTTTCTGTGTATCTGTTTTCTTTTGTTTTTTGTTTTTTCCTAGAATCTAAAGTAGTTGATTCTCCTCAATGTTAAGAAGTGGTATTCCAAAATTCAAGAAAATGTATGATAAAAGGGTAGATATTTTTCACCTTTTAGGCACAGTCAACCAACAATATGTATTCCTTCAGTAAATTGTGGACTGAATTTTTTGTTTTAGGGCTGGTATGATGTTTCATGTCTACAGTTCCAGCACATAGGAGTTGGCAGTGTTTTTGAGTCACCTAAAGTGGGTGCTTGCAACTGAAATTAGACCCTCTTCTAGACACTTTAAATAACAATCTAACTCTCAGAATGGTGGTTATATGACAGTGGGAGGAAAAATAAGCATAAGAGCTGTTATTTTACTACTGTTTTAAGAAGTTATCAATTACTTAAGAAGGTTTGGAATAACAATGAGAAACATTTGTCCCTGAAAAGTCAAAACAAAACACCAAACAAAAAACAAACAAATGGGACTAGCAATAAAACATTTGAGTAATATAAAAATATAAATAGGGCTGGACTCCATCAGCACCCCAGAGTTAACCCTGTGGCAAAGATCTCTGTGCCCAAATCCTGAGAGGAGAAAGCTGGTCACCCAGAGGTGCTGTGACTCTTAAGTTCAAAGATGAAAGGAACACATTTATCCTAATAACTGGGCAAGGAGTTACCCATCAGAAGACCACTGGGCTCAAGAATTCTTCCTGTCTCCTTTAAACCCCTGAGTTAACCCTGTGGCATAGTTCTGTGTACCAAAATTCCACCCTAAAAGAGCTGGTCTCCTAAGAGTGCTAACATACATAAGATCTCAGGTTCACAGGCTCAAAAAGGGACACGCTCTAATTAGAGACACCAGAGATAACCAGATGGAGAAAGGGAAGCACAAGAACTTAATCTACAGAGTCCAAGGCTACTTGGCACCATCAGACCCCAGTTCTCCAAATACAACAAGACCTGGATACTCCAACACACAGGAATATTCAGATTTAAAAATCACATCACAAGATGATAATAGAGGACTTTAAGAAGGACATACAGAACTTGCTTAAAGAAATACAGGAGAACACAGGTAATAGAATCTTTTAAAATGGAAACACAAAAAGCCCTTAAAGAATTACAGAAAAACACAACCGAACGGGTTACAGAATTGAATAAAAACCATCCTGGATCAAAAACTGGAAATTAAAAAAAAATAAAATAACAAAGGGAAAAAACTGTGGAGATGGAAGACCTAAGAACGAGATTAGGAGTCATAGATACAAGCATCATCAACTGAATACACGGGATAGAAGAGAGAATCTCAGGTTTAGAAGATACCAAAGGAAACACTTGCACAACAGTCAAAGAAAAAATCAAAGTGCAAAAACTCCTAGCAAAAAGCATCCAGGAAATGAAGCACATAGTGAGAAGTCCAAACCTAAGGATTAAAAGGTATTGAGAAGACTGAAGATACCCAATTTACTGGTCCAGTAAATGTCTTCAATAAAATTATAGAAGGAATCTTTCCTAACCTGAAGGCAGAGATGCCCAAGGCATAAGAAGCCTACAGAAATCGAAATAGACTGGAGCACAAAAGAAATTATTCCTCTCAGAATAGTCAAAACACCCAATGAAAAAATTATAAAGAATATTAAAAGCAGTAAGGGAAAAACATCAAGTAACATATTAAGGCAGACTGATCAGAATTACACTAGATTTTCTTTTTTTTTATTTTTTAACAACTTTATTTTACAAAACAAAGATAAATGTACAGATTTTAAGGATTTTTGGCATAAAATTATACAATACATTTTTGTCAGTACTTTTTTTCAGATTTTAAAATAATTTTTACATAAAACTGTATGAATATATTTGTTAGTCAGTACTTGATTTTTTTTAAAGGTTTGATAGTATGCCTTGAAAACTTAATAGTTACAATGAGCATAACATACATGGAAAACAAAATGTAACATGGAAATAGTCAAAGATTTCTTGTTGTATAGAGATTTTTTTGGCGTTTTGTTTTGTTTTCTTTATTTCTTGGGCTTCATACAGTCTGTGAGTTGTTTCTGGGGGAGTGCAAGCCTCTGGGGTTAGCATCCCACTATCAGTGACTGCATATTATGTCTGTTCTTTTGTGACTGGGTTATCTCACTCAGGATGATCTTCTCTAGATGCAGCCATTTTCTTAAGAATTTGGTTAAGTCACTGTTTCTGGTGGCTGAGTAGTATTTTATTGTGTATATGTACCACAATTTTTGTATCCATTCATCTACTGAAGGACATCTGGGTTCCTTCCAGCTTCTGGCTATTATACTTTTTTTAACGACTTTATTTTGCAAAACAAAGATAAATGTATAGATTTTAAACATTTTTTGCTTAAAATTATACATTTTTGTCAGTACTGTTTTTTCAGACATTAAAATAATTTTACATAAAACCATGTGAATATATTTTTTAGTCAGTACTTGATTTTTTTCAAGGGCTTGACAGTATGCATTGAAAACCTACTAGTTGCAATAAGCGTAAAGTACATGTAAAACAAAACGCAACATGGAAATAGTCAAAGTCTTCTTGTTTTGTGAATATATGTATATTTTTTGTTTTCTTTATTTCTTGGACTTCATACAGTCTGTGAGTTGTTTCTGGGGGAGTGCAAGCCTCTGGGGTTAGCATCCCACTATCAGTGACTGCATATTATGTCTGTTCTTTTGTGACTGGGTTATCTCACTCAGAATGATATTCTCTAGATGCAGCCATTTTCCTAAGAATTTGGTTAAGTCATTGTTTCTGGTGGCTGAGTAGTATTCCATTGTGTATATGTACCACAATTTTTGTATCCATTCATCTACTGAAGGACATCTGGGTTCCTTCCAGCTTCTGGCTATTATAAATAGAGCTGCTATGAACATTGTGGTGCATATATCTTTGTTGTGTACTAAGGTGTCTCTGGGGTATATTCCCAGAAGTGGAATAGCTGGGTCTTCAGGTAGTACTATATCCAATTTTCTGAGGTATAGCCAGACAGATTTCCAGAGTTGTTGTATCAGTTCACAACCCCACCAACAGTGGAGAAGTGTTCCTCTTTTTCTGCAACCTCGCCAGCATCTGTTGTCATCTGAGTTTTGGATCTTGCTCAATCTAATTGGTGTGAGGTAGAATCTCAGGGTTGTTTTGATTTGCATTTCCCTGATGCCTAAGGATGTCGAGCACTTCCTCAGATATTTCTCAGCCATTCGATATTCCTCAACTGAGAATGTTTTGTTTAGCTCTGTACCCCATTTTTTAATAGGGTTATTTGATTCTCTGGTGTCTAGCTTTTTGAGTTCTTGGTATACCTTAAATATTAGGCCTCTATCTGATGTGGAGTTGGTAAAGATCTTTTCCCATTCTGTTGGCTGCCCTTTTGTTTTTTATGACAATGTCCTTAGCCTTACAGAAACTTTGCAATCTCATTAAGTCCCATTAGTTAATCTTTGAGCTTAGAGCTTGAGCCATTGGTGTTTTGTTCAGAAAATTTTCTTCTGTGCCTATATGTTCTAAAGTTTTCCCTACATTCTCATCTAATAGTTTCAGTGTATCTGGTTTAATGTGGAGATCTTTGATCCACTTACACTTGAGCTTTGTACAAGGAGATAAGAAAGCGTCTATTTTCATTCTTTTGCATGCTGAGTGCCAGTTGGACCAGCACCATTTGTTGAATAGGCTGTCCTTTTTCCATTGAATGTTTATGGCTCCTTTGTCAAAAATCAGGTGACCCTATACATGAGGGCTCATTTCTGGACCTTCTACTCTATTCCATTGATCCACATGCCTTTTTCTGTACCAGTACCATGCAGTTTTCAGCACAATTGCCTTGTAATATAGCTTGAGGTCAGGGATAGTGATTCCCAGAGATGTTTTCTTGTTGTTGAGGATGGATTTCGCTATTCTAGGTCTTTTGTTGTTCCATATGAAATTGCACATTGATCTTTCCAATTCCATGAAGAACTGTGTTCGAATTTTGATGGGGAGTGCATTGAATCTGTAGATTGCTTTTGGTAGGATGGCCATTTTTTTTTTTTTTTTTTTTAGTTTTTTTTATTTAAATGACTTTATTTTACAAAGATAAATGTACAGATTTTAAACATTCTTTGCTTAAAATTATACATTTTTTCAGTACTGTTTTTTCAGATATTAAAATATTTTTTACATAAAACCCTGTGAATATATTTTTTAGTCAGTACTTGATTTTTCCAAGGGCTTGACAGTATGCATTGAACACCTAATAGTTACAATGAGTATAAAGTACATGCAAAACAAAACACAACATGGAAATAGTCAAAGTCTTCTTGTTTTGTAAATATATATTTTTTTGTTTTCTTTATTTCTTGGGCTTCATACAGGCTGTGAATTGTTTCTGGGGGAGTGCATGCCTCTGGGGTTAGCATCCCAATATCAGTGACTGCATATTATGTCTGTTCTTTTGTGACTGGGTTATCTCACTCAGGATGATATTCTCTAGATGCAGCCATTTTCTTAAGAATTTGGTTAAGTCATTGTTTCTGGTGGCTGAGTAGTATTCCATTGTGTATATGTACCACAATTTTTGTATCCATTCATCCTCTGAAGGTAATCTGGGTTCCTTCCAGCTTCTGGCTATTATAAATAGAGCTGCTATGAACATTGTGGTGCATTTATCTTTGTTGTGTATTAAAGTGTCTCTGGGGTATATGCCCAGAAGTGGAATAGCTGGGTCTTCAGGTAGTACTATATCCAATTTTCTGAGGTGTCGCCAGACAGATTTCCAGAGAGGTTGAATTAGCTTGCAACCCCACCAACAGTGGAAAAGTGTTCCTCTTTCTCCGCTGCCTTGCCAGCATCTGCTGTCATCTGAGTTTTGGATCTTGGCCATTCTGACTGGTGTGAGGTGGAATCTCAGGGTTGTTTTGATTTGCATTTCCCTGATGGCTAAGGATGTGGAGCAATTCCTCAGATGTTTCTCGGCCATTTGGTGTTCCTCAATGGAAAACGTTTTGTTTATCTCTGTACCCCATTTTTAATAGGGTTATTTGATTCTCTGGTGTCTAGATCTTTGAGTTCCTTGTACACTTTGGATATTAGGCCTCTATCTGATGTGGTGTTGGTAAAGACCTTTTCCCATTCTGTTGGTTGCCGTTTTGTTTTCTTGACGATGTCCTTAGCCTTACAGAAACTTTGCAATCTCATTAAGTCCCATTTGTTAATCTTGGACCTTAGAGCTTGAGACATTGGTGTTTTGTTCAGGAAATTTTCTCCTGTGCCTATGTGTTCAAAGGTTTTCTCTACTTTCTCATCTAATAGTTTCAGTGTATCTGGTTTAATGTGGAGATCTTTAATCCACTTACACTTGAGCTTTGTACAAGGAGATAAGAAAGGGTCTATTTTCATTCTTTTGCATGCTGAGTGCCAGTTGGACCAGCACCATTTGTTGAATAATCTGTCCTTTTTTCATTGAATGTTTACTGCCCCTTTGTCAAAAATCAGGTGACCATATACATGAGGGCTCATTTCTGGAACTTCTATTCTATTCCATTGATCCACATGCCTATTTCTGTACCAGTACCATTCTGTTTTCAGCACAATTGCCTTGTAATATAGCTTGAGGTCAGGGATAGTGATTCCCGCAGATGTTTTTTTGTTGTTGAGGATGGATTTCGCTATTCTAGGTCTTTTGTTATTCCATATGAAATTGTACATTGATATTTCCAATTCCATGAAGAACTGGGTTGGAATTTTGATGGGGATTGCATTGAATCTGTAGATTGCTTTTGGTAGGATGGCCATTTTTAAGATGTTGATTTTTCCAATCCATGACATGGGAGATCTTTCCATTTTCTGAGACCCTCCTCAATTTCTTTCTTTAGTGGCTTGAAGTTCTTGTCATACAGGTCCTTCACTTGCTTAGTTAGAGTCACACCAAGGTATTTCATAGTTTTTGTGACAATTGTGAAGGGTACCTTTTCCCTAAATTCTTTCTCCACATGTTTGTCCTTTGAGTATAGGTAGGCTACTGATTTGTTTGAGTTGATTTTGTATCCAGCCACTTTGCTGATCTTGTTAATCAGCTGTAGGTGTTCTCTGGTGGAGTTTTTGGGGTCACTTAAGTACACTATCATGTCATCGGCAAAGAGTGATGTTTTTATCTCTTCCTTTCTGATTTGTATCCCCTTGATCTCCTTTTGCTGTCTAATTGCTCCAGCCAGGACTTCCAGTACTATGTTTAATAGGTAGGGGAAGAGTGGGCAGCCCTTTCGAGTCCTTGATTTTATTGGGATTGCTTCAAGTTTCCCACCGTTAAGTTTGATGTTGGCTGTTGGTTTGCTGTATATTGCTTTTATTATGTTTAGGTATGGGCCTTGGATTCCTGTTCTTTCCAGGACTTTTAACATGAAGGGGTGTTGGATTTTGTCAAATACTTTCTCAGCATCTAGGGAGATGACCATGTAATTTTGATCTTTGAGTTTGTTTATTTGGTGGATTACGTTGATGGATTTCCTTACATTAAACCATCCCTGCATCCCACAGATGAAGCCTACTTGGTAATGAAGAATGATCGTTTTGATGTGTTCTTGATTTCGGTTGGCAAGGATTTTGTTGAGTATTTTTGCGTCAATGTTCATAAGTGAGATTGGTCTAAAGTTCTCTTTCCTTGTAGGGTCTTTGTGTGGTTTAGGTATGAGGTTTATTGTAGCCTCAAAAAATCAGTTGGGTAGTATTCCATCTGATTCTATCTTTTGGAATAATTTGGAGAGTATTGGTGTTATATCTGCAATAAATGTCTGTTAAAATTCTGCACTGAACCCATCTGGACCTGGGCTTTTTTTGGTTGGGAGGCTTTTGATGACTTCTTCTATTTCTTTAGTTGTCATATTGTTATTTAGATGGTTCACTTGGTCCTGGTTTAACTTTGGGATCTTGTATCTGTCTAGGAATTCGTGCATTTCTTCCATATTTTCCAATTTTGTGGAGTATAAGTTTTTGTAGTAGGATCTGATGATTTCTTGAATTTCCTCAGTTTCAGTTGTTATGTCTCCACTTTCCTTTTTGATTTTGTTAATTTGTATACTCTCTCTTTGCCCTCTAGTTAGTCTGGCTAGGTAGGGGTTTATAAATCTTGTTGGTTTTCAAAAAGAACCAACTCTTGGTTTTGTTGATTTTTTTCAATGGTTCTTTTAGTTTCTATTTGGTCTATTTCTGCTCTAAATTTGATTATTTCTTGCTGTCTACTCTTCTTGGGTATATCTGCTTCCTTTTGTTCTAGGGCTTTTAGCTCTGCTGTCAGGTTGTTGATGTAAGCTCTCTCCAGTTTCTTTTTGGAAGCCCTTAGGGCCATGAGTTTTCCTGTCAGTACTGCTTTCATTGCATCCCATAGGTTTGGGTATGTTGTGTTTTTGTTTTCGCTGAATTCTAGAAAGTCCTTAATTTCTTTCTTTATTTCTTCTTTGACCCTGCTATCATTTAACAGAGTGTTGTTTAGTTTCCACGTGTACTTAGGCTTTTTGTTGTCTTTGTTGTTGTTAAAGACCAGCTGTAGATCATGGTGATCTGAGAGGATGCATGGGAGTATTTCAATATTCTTATATCGATTAATGCTTGTTCTGTGTCCAATTATGTGGTCAATTTTTGAGAAGGTGCCATGGGGTGCTGAGAAGAAGGTATATTCTTTTACTTTAGGATGATATGTTCTGTATATATCCATTAATTCTAGTTGGTTCAAAGTCTCTGCTAGTTTTGCAGTGTCCTTGTTCATTTTCTGTTTCCATGATCTGTCCATTGATGTGAGTGGGGTATTAAAGTCTCCCACTATTATTGTGTGGGGTGAAATGTATTTTTTGAGCTTTAGTAGGGTTTCTTTTATGAATGTGGGTGCTTTTTTTATTTGGATCATATATGTTAAGGATTGAGAGTTCCTCCTGACAGATTTCTCCGGTAATGAGTAAAAAGTGTCCTTCCTTATCTTTTTTGATAACTTTTGGTTGGAAATTTACTTTATTCGATATTAGAATAGCCACTCCAGCTTGCTTCTTGGGGCTGTTTGCTTGGAAGTTTTTTTCTCACCCTTTTACTCTGAGATAGTGTCTATCTTTGTCTCTGAGATGAGTTTCCTGTATGCAGCAAAAGGCTGGATTTTGTTTACAATAGGGACTATGAAAGTATGAAGATCCTGGGCAAATATCATACAGACTCTAAGAAAAGACAAATGCCATCCCAGGCTACTATTCCCAGAAAACTCACAATTTCCATAGATGGAGAAACCAAGATATTCCATGACAAAAATAAATTTACACATTGTATTTCCACAAATCCATCCCTACAAAAGAAAACAGATAGAAAACTCCAACACAGGCAGAAAATTACGTACTAGAAAAAGTAATAAAGTAATCTTCTTCAATAAATCCAAAAGAAGATAGCCACACAAACATAAATTAAAACGTAACAACAAAAATAATAGGAAGCAACTATCACTTTCCTTTAATATTTCTTAACATCAATGGACTCAATTCTCCAATAAAAAGACATGCTGGATATGTAAACAGAACTCAGCATTTTCCTGCTTAAAAGAAACACACCACAGAGACAAAGACAGACACTACCCTTGAGTAAAAGTCTGGAAAGTAATTTACCAAGCAAATGGTCCCATGAAACAAGATCTAGTAGATATTCTAATAGTGAGTAAAATCGAATTTCAGTCAAAAGTTATCAAAAGAGATAAGGAAAGACACCTCATACATATCAAAGAAAAAATTAACCAAGATGAATACTAAATCCTGAACATCTATGCTCCAAATGCAACGGCACCTACATTCATAAAAGAAACTTTCCTAAAACTAAAATCATGCATTGAACCTCACACAATAATAGTGGAAGCTTTCAATATCCCACTCTCATCAGTGGAGAGGTCATGGAAAGAGAAACCAAACTGAGGAACAGTGAAACAAATAGAAGTTATGAACCAAATGGATTTAATATATATATATATATATATATATATATATATATACACATACATACACACACACACACACACACACACACACATATATACATATATATATATAACATTTCATCAAAATATAATTTCTTCTGAGCACCCCAAGGTACCTTCTCCAAAAGTGACTACATAAAACAGGACTCAACAGATATAAGAAGAATGAAACATTCTCTCAGATCACCATGGACTAAAGCTGGTATTCAGTGAAAATGAAAACAACACAAAGCCCATAAAAATATGGAAGCTGAACAATACTCTACTCATTGATAAACTTGATCAAGGGAAAAGTAATGAAAGAAAATAAAGTTGGTGGAATTGTAAACTGGTACAACCACTCTGGAAATCAGTCTGGCTGTTCTTTAGAATATTAGACATAGCACTACCTGAGAATCTAGTTACACCACTCATGGGCATATATCCAACAGAATCTCCTACATTTAATAAGGACCCCTGTTGCACCATTTTCATAGCAGCCTTATTTGTAATAGTCAGAAGCTGAAAAGAATCTGGATGTACTTCAACAAAGGAATGAATACAGAAATTGGGGTACATGTACACAATGGAGTACTACTTAGCTACCAAGAGCAATGACTTCCTGAAATTCCTAGGCAAATGGATGGAACTTAATGCTATCATTCTGAGTGAGGTAACTCAGTTACAAAAGAACACTCATTGTATGCACTTGCTTATAAGCAGATACTAGCCCCCAAAGCTTATAATACCCAAGAAACAATTCACCTAACTTATGAAGCTCAAAGAGGAAGAAGGCCAGAAAGTAGATGCCCTAGTCCTTCTAAGAAGGGAGAACAAAATGCTCATGGCAGGAAATAAAGGAACAAATAGAGGAGCAGGGATTGGACAAAAGATCATCCAGAGACTGTCTTACCAGGGGATCCACCCCATATGCAGTCACTAAACTCAAGCACTATTGCTGATGTCAAGTAGTACTTACTGGCCGGAATGTGAGATGGATGCCTCCTCAGAGGTTCTGCCAGAGCCATACTAATAAAGAAGAGGATTTTCACAGCTAACCATCAGACTGAATACAAGCACTGCAATGAAGGACCAGAGGAAAAAACTGAAGGAACTGAAAGAATTTGCAAGCCCATGTGAAACACAAAATGATCAACTAACTGAACCCAGCACAGCTCCCAGGGAATAAAACACCAACCAATAAGTTCTCATGAAGTGACCCATAGCCCCAGGTGCATATGCAGCAGAGGATAGCATTTTCTGGCATCAATGTGAAGAGCCTTTGGTCCATCAAAAGCTCATTTTTCCAGTGTATGGGAATGCCAAGGTGCTGAGTTGGGAGGGTGATTGAGATAGGGAGCACCTTCATGGAGGCAATGGGAGTGGGAGGGAGGATGGGATTGGAAAAAGGGGATAACATCTGAAATGTAAATACAGAGAATATCCAATAAAAATAAAATAAAAATAGGATAAAATAAAAGCTAGCACTTATTGAGGATAAGTAAGAATGAAATTAAAGGGTTTTTAGAATTTAATGAAAATGAAGGCACACCATACCCAAATTTAGGGGACCCAAAGAGAGCAGTGCTAAGAGAATAATTCATAGCTCTGAGTGCTTCCAAAAATAAACTGGAGAGAGCATGCATTATCAGTTTGACAGCACATTTAAAACAACTAGAACAAAAAGAAGCAAATGCATCCAAAAGGAGTAGACAGCAGGAAATAATCAAACTCATGTCTTAAATAAACCAAGTAGAATCAAAAAGAACTATACAAAGAATAGTACTTTGAGAAAATCAACAAGATAAATAAACCCTAAATCAGACTAACCAGAGGGTACAGAGAAAGTATCCAAATTAACAAAATCAAAAATGAAAATTTAGACATAGCAACAGAAACTGAGAAAATTCAAAAGCTCATTAGATCCTACTACAAAAGCCTATATTCAACAAAACTGACAAATTTAGAGGAAATGGATAATTTTATAGACAGATACCACATACCAAAGTTAAATCAGGATCAGAAATAAAAAAATCAACAAAGAACTAAAGGGCTCCCTAACAAAATAGTAGAAGCAGTCATTAAAATTCTTCCAACCAACCACTCTGGAAATCAGTCTGGCAGTTCCTCAGAAAATTGGACATAGTCCTACCTGAAGACACAGTTATCCCACTTCTGGGCATATACTCCAGAGATGCTCCAACATACAATAAGGGCACATGCACCACAATGTTCATAGCAACCTTATTTATAATAGCCAGAAGCTGAAAAGAACCCAGATGTCCTTCAACAGAGAAATGCATTCAGAAAGTGTGGTACATTTATAAAATGGAGTACTACTCAGCTATTAGAAACAATGACTTTATGAAATTCCTAGGAAAATTGATGCATCTAGAGAATATCATTCTGAGTGAGGTAACCCAGTCAGAAAAGAACAGACATAACATTAAGTCACTGATACTTGGATACTAACCCCAGAAAGCTCTGAATACCCCAGAAACAACTCACAAGCCATATGAAGCTCACGAAAAAGAAAGACCAAAAATTGAAAGCCTCAATACTTCTTAGGAAAAAAAATGTATAGTACCTTCTCAGAGTGTGGTTTACCTGGACCTTAAATCATTAATAATTCAAGAGCTAAAATATAGCCTTGTGACAATTTTTGGTCTTCAAAGATCATTATGCTTAATCTATACACACCAAGAAAACTGACTGTTTCCACGTTATGTTCTGTCCTACATGTACTTTATGCTTATGGTAACCAGTGGGATTTCAATGCATGCTATCAACCCTCTAAAAGAATTAAGTACTGACAAAATATATTCATATAATGCTATGCCAAAATGTCTTTAAAAATCCGTACATGTATTCCTATTTTAAAAATAAAGTTGTAAGAGAAAAAAAATACTCTTCCACCCCCCCCCCCCAAAATGCCCAGGACCCGATAGAAAGATTTAGTGCAGAATTCTATCAGACCTTCAAAGACCTAATATTATTATTCTACAAACTATTCCACAAAATAGAAAGAAACACTACACAATGTGTTCTATGAAGCTTCAATTACATTAATATCTAAACCACCTAAAGACCCATCAAAGAAAGAAAACTTTATACAAATTTCTCTTATGAATATTGATGTAAAAATACTCAAAAATGTCTTGCAAACCAAATCCAAGAACATTTCAAAACAATCATGCACCATGATGAAATAGGTTTTATTTCAGGGATACAGAGATGGTTCAATATACAGAAATCCATTAAAATAATGCACTATATAAACAAACTCAAAGAAAAAAAAACATGCTCATTTCATTAGATATTAAGGAAACATTTGACAAAATTCAACACCCTTTCATGGTAAAAGTTTTAAAACTATTATGAATTCAAGGCTTGTATATAAACATAGTAAGAGAAATATACAGCAGACCATTATCCAACATCAAACAAAATGGAGAGAAACTTGAAGCAATCCCACTACATTCAGAAACTAGACAAGGTTACCCACTCTTGCCCTAAGTATTCAATTTAGTACTTGAAGTCCTAGCCATAGCAATTAGACAACAAAAACAGGTCAAAGTAATACATGTTAGAAAGTATATAGTAAAAATATAACTATTTGCACATGATATGATAGTATATTTCAGTGACCCCAAAATTTCAAATATATAGTAAAAATATAACTATTTCCACATGATATGATAGTATATTTCAGCCTATAAATGACATCAGCAACGTAGTACTCAAATAAATCACCATCCTTTCTGTACTTAAAGGTTAAAGAGGCTAAGAAAAAATTAGTGAAAGGGTCCCATTTACAATAGTCGCAAAGAATAAAAAATACATTTGTGTGATTCTAAACAAACAAGTGAAAAATCTGTATGACAAAAATTTCAACTTCCTGAAGAAAGAAGTCAAAGAATATCTCAGAAGATGGAAAGTCTCCAAAGCTCTTGAATTGGCAGGATTCATATAGGAAAATAGCCATATTGATGAAAGAAGTCTACCAATTCAATGCAATCCCCATCAAAATGCCAACTCAATTCTTTTGGGATTCTGTAAATCCCACTCCTCAATTACTGGCAGTAGGCAGGTATGCTCCGCCCCAGTGACCTGACACTATAAAAGGGGCTGCTTGACCCCTCCTCTCTTTCTTGGCCTCTCTTGCCTCCTGGCTTTCTTGCTCTCCCACCCCATCCCTCCTCTTTCCCTTCCCTTCACCCCCCTCCCTCCAAGTGCTCATGGCCGGCCTCTACTCTACTCCTCTATTCCTCTCTCTCTCTCTCTCTCTCTCTCTCTCTCTCTCTCTCTCTCTCTCTCTCTCTCTCTCTCTCTCTCTCTCTCTCTCTCTCTGCTTCTACCACCCTCTTAACTCTCCCATGACCTGAATAAACTCTATTCTGTACTATACCATTGTGTGGCTGGTCCCTCAGGGGGGAAGGGATTCCCAACATGGACCCCCCATGGGCATCTCTCTTGCCCCCAGGCCTTGCCACACCTCCATGGGCAATATGCCCCCCACTCTCTTCACCTTTTCCCTAACATTGGTGCTGAAACCTGGGACATCATCTTTTTACATTGGTGCACCTTGACTTTTCCTTTCAAATTCTGCATAGAGTTAGAAAGGGAAATTTGCAAATTCCTTTGGAATAACAAAAAACCCAGAATAGCCAATATCCAATATATACAGAAAACATGACTGGAGAGAACCAAATAACCTTACTAAAAGTGGGGGTACAGTGCTAAACATTTCTCAGGTGAGGATTGCTGAATGGTCAAGAAAAGAAACACGTGAAGAAATGTTCAACATTCTTAGTCATGAGGGAAATTCAAATCAAAACAACCCTGAGATTTCACCTCAAGCCAGTCAGAATGGCTAAGTTCATAATTTCAGGTGACAGCAAATACTGGCTAGGATGTAGAGAAAGAGGAACACTCCTACATTTTTGGTGGGACTGCAAGCTGGCACAACCACTTTGGAAATCATTCCGGCAGTTCCTCAGAAAATTGGATATAGTACTACCTGAGGACCCAGCTGTAACACTCCTGGGCATATATACCCATAAGTTACTTCAAAATATAACAAGCACACATGCTCCACTATATTCATAGTAGTCCTATTTATAATATTCAGAAGCTGGAAAGAACCCAGATGTCCTTCAACAGAGGAATGGTTACAGAAACTGTGGTACATTTATACAATGATGTACTACTCATATATTAAAAACAATTCTTTTATGAAATTTTTAGACAAATGAAGGGAACTAAAAACTATCTTCCTGTATAAAGTAACTCAGTCACAAAATAACACATATGATATGTACTCATTGATATGTGGATAGCCCATAAGTTCAGAATACCCTAGATACAATCGAAAAGCACATGGATGCTAAGGAAGAAGGAAGGCCAAAGTCTGGATGTCTGCCTCCATCTTAGATTGGGGAAACAAAATATTTATAAGAAAAACACAGAGACAAACTTTGGAGAAGATCCAGAAGGAAAGGCCATGCAGAGAGTGCCCCACCTGAACATCCATCCCATATCTAGTCACCAAACCCAGACACTATTGTGGATTCCAAAAAGTTCTTACTGATAGTTTGATCTAGCCTTCTCCTGAGAGTTTTTGCTGGAGACTAACAAATGCTGAGGAGGATGCTCTCAACTAGCTATTGGCCTGTGTATAGGGTCCCCAGTGGAGCAGTTAGAGAAAGAACTGAAGGAGCTGAAAAGTTTGCAACCCCATATTAACCCACCAGACTTTCTAGAGCTCTCAAGGACTAAACCACTAACCAGAGTACACATGGAGGGACCTATGGTTCCAGAAACATATGTTTCAAAGGATGACATTGTCAGACATTAATGGAAGGAATGGCCTTTGGACTTGCGAATGCTTAATGCCCTGGTGTAGGGGAATGCCAGAGCGGAAAGGCAGGAGTAGATGTGTTGGTAGAGAAGCACCTCATAAAAGCAGCGGGATGGGGATGGAATTGGGGGTTAATGGCAAAAAAACTAGGAAAGGGAATAACATTTGAAATTTTAAATAAAATATCCAATAAAAACTATAAATAGGGGCGGGAGAGATGGCTTAGCAGTTAAGGGTACTTTTTGCTTTTTTAGAGGATCAAAGTTTCATTCTCAGCACCCACATGGTTGATCATAATATTCTGCAACAATACCAGGAGATATCTTTTTATTACCACAGACCCAGGCACACACATAATATAGACATACATGTAACTAATATACTCATAATTATAAAATAAAACAAAATCTTCTAAAATTATATATTTATACTTATATAACTAATCCCTTAAAATTTGTATATGCTAAGTCTGGAAAAGACAGTTCACACTTGAGTCTTTTTGAAAGTAACACTAGAAGAAATAGGTGTCTCACCTGACTGGAAGGCTTATCTTTAACCATGATGCATATTCGATCGTGTATGGAAATTTAAAGCGGAATATGTTTATACCATGGAACCAAGAATTGTCTGCATCTTTAGGATTACATTATCTTTTACTGTTGTGTAGATAATTTGAAAGTACTGAGACAAAGTTTAATAGCCAAGATCACAAAGCCACTAGAAAACAGGTTCCTTATGAATAATTACCTGATTTCTCTCTTGAGTCTCATGATTATTGTTGTAAATGCAGTTAATAGCACAAACTCATACACATCACGGCATACATCAACCAATGTCCACCATAGCAATCCAGCCTTGACAGAACAGGAATTGATAGTTATGGTTTCTTTGTGGATAATGTGACACTTCGACCATTTAAGACTTATCACTGCATTAGTTTCCAAACAAGAATAAAAAAAAAAAAAATCTATCATACATTTTGTCAAATGAGCCAATGGTTTTTCATACACTTTTTATATTTTTTCCTCTCTTTTAACTACTGAGTGCCACTTGCAAAGAGAAAATCAAACTTGATAATTTGAATGTGTTCACTATAATGAAAGCTAAGCTAATTTATATGATCTCCTTTGTACATGTATATGGAACCCAGGGCCTGAAACATGATATATGTTCAACTCAAGGATTTACTTTCAAGGGGGGAAACATGCTTTAAATATTCCGTCTTGTCACACAATTTGTATTTTCTACAAAGAAGACAAAAAGATATTTATTGAATGATCATGCTCATTTCTACTACCAAATGTTTCTCTTTGACCTCCTGAATGATAAACTATCCATTATTAAGTTCATTGCTTCCTTTGTGCTTCACGTTTTTCCCCTTAACTATTCCATTCTGTTTTCCCTAGGAAACAAGAAAAATCTCATTAGATCCATCAAGATTTCACTTCAGTGTCTTCAGTGCTTTTCTCAGAGTCACTGTCACAGATAAGCTGTCAGAAAGTCAGGCAAGCCTCCTGTCCAACATCTCATTTTCTTCTTTGGTCCCCTGCATTCTTCAGATGTACAGTGCCCAGTGTCGGTTTTTACAGCACCATCTTCTGCATTCCACTGTAGCCTGGGTTTGCGTGACAGTGGAAAGTGGCTAGAAACATGGAAATGCACACTGTGAAGCATGAGTTTCATTTCTATGGACATCATCTTTGAGTTGAGATCATTATTGCACAGTTTGTAAAATTCAGATTTAATGGAAGAGTGACATGACTACCTAGGCCTCTTTCCACACCTACTCAGGTGTCTGGTGAAAGCCCATCACTTACTAATCTTGGGAAGAATTGATACAAGTTCTATAATTGCTGTGAGCCTTCTTTTTTTACCCGTAAAATGGGGCTAATTAAAACCTATCAAAGCAGTGGGATCGTGTTATTGTTATTTCTCATTTGCCTTCAAGTAAATTAATATTTACAACAAAATTAAATTATGTGTATATTTATCTAAAACTTCAGTTGGTAATATATAATTTAATTTGCTACCTTTGCTCTGAACCAGTGTCTCCCCTTTTCTTTGTCTCCATCTCTGTCCTTCTGTCTTTCTCTCCCCAGCATGGTTGAAAAATTGCCCACCATTATGTTTTCTTTCTTTATGTGTATATTTCTTTTAATTAGATACACCAAGCTGGCCTCAAACTCACAGAGATTTAGTTACCTGTTTTCTGAGTGCTAGGATCACCACAACCCACATGTTCTGGTTTTAGCCACTAAATTTGTAGGCATTTGTCACACAGAAATAAGCCAGTAAAACACCATTAGAGTCATTAATTGTTAATGTAATACAAGTTTCCCAATGTCATGAAACCTCTATAAAATCTTAGAACTAATTCATTAGTGTAAATTTTCTTCTGCCCATATCTCATGTCAGTTTATGGAGCCATGTTAGGAAGTACTAGTGAGTGAGTCCAGTTAAGATTCTGGGAAATAACTATTTGACTCAGTTCTCTTTCTTTATACCCTGAGCCCCGACATTAATGTACAGACATTATCCAATGCTGTCATTTTTGCTTCCTCCTTCTGTTGACCACCTTTGTATTCATTCAGAAATATATACTCTTTCTTCAATTCTAAGAAAAAGGAAAGCAAGAAATATACTTACAGTTATTTTTCTAATTTGACCCCTTCTAAGTTGTCTTGATTTTTTTCTTCCAGAGAGTAACCTTTACATAGGACCTCTATTCAAAAAGTTTAACCATTGCAGGAGGGGGGAAAAATTGCTTTGCTAAAACAGGATTAAGTGGAAAATTACTATGGTAGAGGGTAGGTGATATAAAATCAAGGAAGAGTTGGTCCACAGTAGAGGTAGGTAAATAAATAGAGTCTGACCAGATTAAAGCCTTCTTAAAGAAAAGTTAAGATTCAGCTTTTTAAGGTTAGAATAATGAGTTTGGAGGTGACACGATCAAAGTAATGTTTAAAACAATAAAGAGGTATATAATGAACAGATAGAAAGTTACTGAAGCAGACCAGTGAATTATGGCAGCCTGGATTAATGTGACAGCATAGAAAACAAAGATGGCATGAAGATACCTAGGAAGAGGATACTAACATTATCAGTCATCATTTTTCAAGTACTTCATCTCCTACTGTTATTTTCTTGAGATAAAGTCTCACCATATATCTCAGGCTACTATCTGTGTAGACCAGACTGGCCTCAAACTCACAGAGATCTATTTGCTTCTGTAGCCTGAATACTGAGATGCAAGGTAGGCAGCATCATGCCTGGCCCCATCTTGATATTTTAGAAATATTTTCTAATTTTAGTTATCTGAAAAACCTCAACAGCTTGTGCAGGAAATATGCATGCTTATCATACTCCCAGCATGATTGTGTGTGTGAAAATATGTGAATTTTTAAAAAAAGTTTGCTTCCAATGTTACATCTTCTTTCAGGGAACAACTAAGTTTTCTCATTTGAGCTCTGTATCCATTGTCCAGTAACTTTAGCAAGTTTAGGAATGACTTTCAGTGTTTTTCTGTGTAAAGCTGTTGGAGACCGACTGTGGTGGATTTTCAGAAGACACATTTCTTATTTGGTGATTGATGACACAGTGGGGTTGATTGATGGTGAGGACTTCAGCCTGTCTGTGTTCTCCAGGTGTGAGATTTGCATGGGTCTCCACTCCCTGGCTCTTTGGAAGGGAGAAAATAATAACAGTAGTTCATTTTACTGGTGGCAAGAATCCTTGGGACCAGCAGGGAATCTCAGGGACTCCATGACAAAGAGACAAAAAGTCTTCTTTTCCAGAAACTGGGATAGTCCCTATCACATTTGAATGTGTTTGCAGAGGAGTCAGAGTGCTAACTCATAACTTCAGTCTCTTCTTCCTAGTGACTGGAATCATGCCGCAGAGATCATTTTCTCTTTGAAACCTGGTTTTTAAAAATTCATCTTCAAAATCTGTAGTTCTGAGTTGTATTGACAACTAATTAGGCTAAAATGAAACGTGGCCATCAGGGTAATTTTCCCACCAATTCTAAGTCTTTCCAAACCAACCCCCGCCCCACACACATTTTGAGTTTCTGGCAATCCATTTGGTTAGAAAGATGTAATTTAAAAAAATAAACGGTATTAAAGCTTCTCTTTTCTTTTTTTAAATTTATTTTAAAAAACAAAGATAAATGTAAGTATAAAAATACATTTTATAAGGTTGTAATTAAGTATTTGTGGGTACATATACATACACATATGTATATATGTAACAATAATATAGGAAAAAGGTTATTAATTTGAGGAGATAGGAGAGAAACTGGGAAGGGCTGTAGGAAAAAAATGGGGATATGATACAGCTCTATTTTAATTAAAATTATTCTATTTTTTCTTGATCTTCACACAGTCTGTGGGTTGTTTCTGAAGTGTTCAGAGCTTTCTGGGGTTAGTAACCTATTATCAGTGACTGTATATTATGTCTGCTCTTTTGTGACTGGGTTATCTCACTCAGGATGATATTCTCTAGATGCATCCATTTTCTTGAGAATTTTGATAGGCCATTGTTTCTGATAGCCGAGTAGTACTCCATTGTGTAAATGTACCACAATTTTTGTATCTATTCATCTACTGAAGGACATCTGGGTTCTTTCCACTTCTGGCTATTATAAATAGAGCTACAATGAACATTGTGGTGCATGTATCTTTGTTGTATGTTGGAGCATCTCTGGAGTAAATGCTAAGAAGTGGAATAACTGGGTCTTCAGGTAGTATTATGTTCATTTTTCTGAGGAACCAAAAGACTGATTTCTAGAGTGGTTATATCAGTTTACAACCTCACCAGCAGTGGAGAAGTGTTCCTCTTTCTCCAAATCTTCAACAGAATCTATTGTGATCTGAGTTTTGGATCTGGGCCAATCTGACTGGTGTGAGGTGGAAACTCAGGGTTGATTTGATTTGCATTTCCCTGATGGCTAAGGATGTCGAGCACTTCCTTAGATGTTTCTCAGCCATTCGATATTCCTCGACTGAGAACTTTTTGTTTAATTCTGTACCCCATGTTTAAAACGGTTGTTTGAGTCTCTGGTATCTCGCTGCTTCTTTAGTTCTTTGTATACCTTGGATATTAGGCCTCTATCTGATGTGGGGTTGGTAAATATGTTTTCCCACTCTGTTGGCTGCCGTTTTGTTTTCATGATAGTGTCTTTAGCCTTACAGAAACTTTACAATCTCATTAAATCCCATTTGTCAATCTTTGACCTGAGAGCTCGAGCTATTGGTGTTAAGTTTAGGAAATTTTCTCCTGTGCCTATGAGTTCTAAGGTTTCCTTACTTTCTCATCTAAGAGTTTCAGTGTACCTGGTTTAATGTGGAGATCTTTGATCGACTTGCACTTGAATTTTGTACAAGGAGATAAGAAAGGGTCTATTTTCATTCTTTGGCATGCTGAGTGCCAGTTGGACCAACACCATTTGTTGAATAGGCTGTCCTTTTTGAATTGAATGTTTACAGCTCCTTTGTCAAAAATCAGGTGACCATATACGTGAGGGTTCATTTCTGGACCTTCTATTCTATTCCATTGATCCATGTACCTATTTCTGTACCAGTACCATGCAGTTTTCAGCACAATTGCCTTGTAATATAGCTTGAGGTCAGGGATAGTGATTCCTGCAGGTGTTTTCTTGTTGTTGGGGTAGATTTCACTATGCTAGGTCTTTTGTTATTCCAAATGAAATTGCACATTGCTCTTTCCAACTCATAGAAGAACTGGGTTGGAATTTTGATAGGGATTGCATTGAATCTGTAGATTGCTTTTGGTAAGATGGCCATTTGTAAAATATTGATCCTTCCATTCCATGAGCATGGGAGATCTTTCCATTTCATGAGGTCTTCCTCGATTTCCTTCTTTAGAATTTTGAAGTTCTTGTCATACACTTGCTTAGTTAGAGTCACACCAAGGTATTTCATATTTTTTGTGACTATTGTGGAGGGTATCTTTTCCCTAATTTCTTTCTCCACATGTTTGTCCTTTGAATATAGGAAGGCTACTGATTTGTTTGACTTAATTGTATATCCAGCCACTTTTCTGAACTTGTTTATCAGCTGTAGGAGTTCTCAGGTGGAATTTGTGGGGTAGCTTAAGTACACTATCATGTCATCTGCAAATAGGGATGTTTGTACTTCTTCCTTTCCAATTTGTATCCCTTTGATTTTCTTTTACCGTCTAATTTCTCCAGCAGGACTTTCAGTACTATGTTGAATTGGTAGGGGGAGAGTGGGCAGTCTTGTCGAGTCCCTGATTTTAGTGGGATTGCTTCAAGTTTCCCACCGTTAAGTTTGATGTTGGCTGTTGGTTTGCTGTATATTGCTTTTATTATGTTTATCTATGGGCCTTGGATTCCTGTTCTTTCCAAGACTTTTAACATGAAGTGGTGTTGAATTTTGTCAAATGCTTTCTCAGCATCTAGTGAGATGACCATGTGGTTTTTTTCTATGAGTTTGTTTATAAGGTGGAATACATTGATGGATTTCCGTATGTTAAAACATCCCTACATGCCAGGGATGAAGCCTACTTGATCATGGCGAATGATCGTTTTGATGTGTTCTTCGATTCAGTTTGCAAGGATTTTGTTGAGTATTTCTGCATCAATGTTCATAAGTGAGATTGGTCTGAAGTTTTCTTTCCTCCTAGGGTCTTTGTGTGGTTTAGGAATGAGGGTTGTTGTAGCCTCAAAAATGAGTTAGGTAGTTTTCCATCTCTTTCTATTTTGTGGAATAGATTGGAGAGTATTGGTATTATGTTGTCAATAAATGTCTGATAAAATTCTGCACTAAACCCATCTGCACCTATGCTTTTATTGGTTGGGAGGCTTTTTGATGACTGCCTCTATTTCTTTAGGTGTTATGGTATTATTTATATGGTTTAAGTGGTCCTTATTTAACTTTGTTACCTTGTATCTGTCCAGGAATTCATCAATTTCCTCCAGATTTTCCAGATTTCTTGAGTATAGGCTTTTGAAGTATCGTCTGATGATTTCTTAAATATCCTCAGTTTCAGTTGTTTTTTCTCCACTTTCCTTTCTGATTTTGTTAATTTGGATACTCACTTTTTGGGCTCCAGTGAGTATGGCTAAGGGTTTATCAATCTTGTTGATGTTCTCAAAGAACCAGCTCTTGGTTTTGTTGATTCTTTCAGTAGTTCTTTTTGTTTCTGTTTGGTCGATTTCTGCCCTAAGTTTGATTATTTCTTGCTCTCTATTCCTCTTGGGTGTACCTGCTTCCTTTTTTTTCTAGAACTTTCAGCTGTGCTGTCAAGTTGCTGATGTATGCTCTCTCCAGTTTCTTTTTGGAAGCACTCAGAGCTATGAGTTTTCCTCTCAGTACTGCTTTCATTGCATCCCATAGGTTTGGGTATGTTGTGTTTACATTTTCATTGAATTCTAGAAAATCCTTAATTTCTTTCTTTATTTCTTCTTTGACCCTGCTATTGTTTAATAGAGCATTGTTTAGTTTCCATGTTTATGTGGGCTTTTTGTTGTCTTTGTTATTATTAAAGACCAGCCTTAGACCATGGTGATCTAAGAAGATGCATGGGAGTATTTCAATCTTCTTATATCTATTGAGGCTTGTTTTGTGACCAATTATGTGGTCAATTTTTGTGAAGGTGCCATGAGGTGCTGAGAAGAAGGTGTATTCTTTTTTTTTTTTTTTTGTTAGGATGATATGTTCTGTAGATATCTATTAATTCCAGTTAGTTCATAACCTCTCCTAGTTTTACAGTATCCTTGTTCAGTTTTTGTTTCCCTGATCTTTCCACTGGTGAGAATGGGGTATTGATGTCTCCCACTATTATTGTGTGGGGCGCAATGTATTTTTTGAGCTTTAGTAGGGTTTCTTTTTGAATATCGGTGCTTTTATATTTGGAGCATATATGTTAAGGATTGAGAGTTCCTCCTCAAAAATTTCCCCTGTGTGAGTAAAAATTGTCCTTCCTTATCTTTTTTGATAACTTTTGGTTGAAAATCTAATTTATTTGATATTAGAATGGCCACTCCAGCTTGCTTCTTGGGGCCATTTGCTTGGAAGTTTTTTTCCCAACCTTTTTACTCAGAGAGTGTCTGTCTTTGTCTCTGAAATAAGTTTCTTGTATGCAACAAATTGCTGGGTGTTGTTTATGTATCCAGTCTGATAGCCTATGTCTTTTTATTGGGGAATTGCATCCATTTATGTTAACAGATATCAAAGAATAGTGGTTGCTGTTTCCTGCTATTTTTGCTTTTGGGGGTTGAATTGTGCTTGTATATCTTTCTTCTTTTGGTTTTCTTGCTTAGGAGTTTTCTTGTTTTTATTAGGATGTAGTTCTCCTCGTTGTAATCAGTTTTCCACCTATAATTCGTTGTAGTGTTGGGTTTGTTGTCAGATATTGTATAAGTCTAGTTTTGCCCTGGAATATCTTAGTCTCTCCATCTATGGTGATTGAGAGTTTTGCTGGGTATAGCAGCTTTGGCTGGCACCTGAGCTCTCTTAGGGTCTGCATGATATCTGTCCAGGCTCTTCTAGCTTTCATAGTCTCTGTTGAGAAATTGGGTGTGATTCTGATTGGTCTGCCTTTATATGTAACATGGCCTTTTTCCCTTACTGCTTTTAATATTTTTTCTTTACTTTGGGCACTTTGCGTTTTGACTATTATGTGTTGGGAGGAGTTTCTTTTCTGATCCAATCTATTTGGAGTTTGGTAGGCTTATTTTTTGCACATGGTCATCTCATTTTAAGGCTAGGGAAGGTTTCTTCTATGATTTTGTTGAAGATATTTATTCTGCATCTTAGTTGATATTCTTAGTCCTCTTCTATTCCTATTATCCTAAGGTTTGATCTTCTCATTGTGTCCTGGATCTCCTGGACATTTTGGGTTAGGAGCTTTTTGGTTTTTGAATCTTCTCTGACTGTTTTGTCTATGTTTTCAATGTTGTCTTGAGCCCCCATGATTCTCTCTTCCATCTCTTGTAGTCTATTGGAAATGCTTGCATCTGTGACTCCTGATTTCTTTTTTAGGTGTTCTACCTCTAGGGTTATCTCTTTTAGTGTTTTCTTTATTGTGTCAATTTCAGTTTTAAATCCCTTCTTCCATTCCTTCATCCCTTTGGTTCTGTTTTCCTCTAGTTCTTTGAGTTCTTTAAGTGTTTTCTTTGTTTCCTCTTTAAAAGCTTCTAATTCTTTATGCTTTTCCTCCAGTTCTTGTTTAAGTATCTCTATCATTGTCCTGAGGTGTTATTTTAGGTCTGAGTCTTCTTTTTCTGGTGTGTTTTGCATTCTGCTGTTTGCTGTGATTGGAGACCTGGGTACTGGTGTTTCCAGGTTTTCTTGGTTTCCCTGGGGTACATTCTTTCCCTTTCTGCTTGCCATCTTGTTTTCAGTCTTGTGTCCCTGGATCACTGCTGTCTCACTGTGGTTCCTGGTGGCAGGTGGTCTGAGTGTGCATTCCTCACACCGTGTTGTCCCACTGGGAATAGCCCAATGCAGGGTTACTGGTTCCCTGGAGCAAGCTGTGGTAAGGAGGGGCAACCTGGGGACTGCATGCCTGCTCACCACTGGCTCACTGCTGTTCCTGGTGGTGGGTGTTCTGAGTGCAGTTCCTCACTCCATGTTGTCTGGCTGGGACTAGCCAGATGCAGGGTTACTGGTTCCCTGGAGCATGCTGAGGCGGGGAGGGGGAACTGGGGGATTGCACGCAGGCTCACTGCTGGCTCACTGCTGATCCTGGTCAAGCTTGTCTTTTCTAAGACTCATTCCTTTAACTGAGTAAGTTATATTATCTTTCATTTATATTGAACTCAACATGGATGTAGGAATTACATAGTTTTTTGTTAAAGACATATCATATAGTGAAGATCATCTGCCTCCCTGCCAGGAGAAATTTTTTAAAGATTTATGTGAATTTGACTGTCTATTATGTGGGTGAATAGATATGTGTGTACAGGTATCTGAAAAGGACAGAAAGAGGCATTAAATCTTTAGGACCTTAAATGACAGGTAGTTGTGAGCTACCTGGTATGAATGCTGGAAATTGAATTCAGGTCCTCTGCACAGTAAGCAATCTCATCTACTGAGCCATCTAGACCCCAGGAGATATTCTTTACATGTGGCAATGGTATTTTAAACATGATCCATAGTTGGTAAGCAGATTAATAAAGTATGTGCAGGCAAATGTATAACTTGTAACCAGCAGCTAAGAAATGTGGCCACGTTGGCACCAGAAATTGATTCTCCTCTCAAGCTTTTTGCCAATTTCTTATTGATTAGTTGCTGTCAAACAAGAAATTATTGATCTGTGTCAGTGCCTAAGGAGTCCTCAAGAAACATTTGTAGATTTTAATGAATTATAAAACACCACGAGGTTATAATAGACTGGTTTATACATTTTCACTTTATATTTCTTAAATTACTCTACATCTGTCATTCCTTCTTTCTTTTTTTAAAAAAACTCATATCATCTAGACAACAAGCCCTTTACAATGCCCAAATAAATTTTAAGACCTTATGAGACATTTTTTTTTTTACTTTCATGATGAAGTATCATAGATGGTTGATTTACCTGAAGTACTGGATATCCTAATTTTTAAGTTGATCAATAAATTCCTGAAGATGTATGATTAAAAGAGTGAATGAAGTACTTATGCCCATAATTTTCTTCTTTTTTGAATGCAATTGTCTCCCTTTGCATAGAGAACTAAGGAGTGCAGGCACTCTAAATGATGCCAAGAAGAAGGTGCACTAGAAGTGATGAGGAAATGCAGACAAAAAGATGTGTTTGAATGATTAACTGGCTCACTCCTACTGTGGCTAAAAGCTTAGAGAGAAGCATAATGTTAGGTTAAGGACATGTACTGAACTGCCAAAAAAAAAAAAAAAAAAAAAAAACAAAAAAACAAAAAACATTCTGTGGATGAACTAAAGGCTTATAGAATAGAAAAGAGAAAAAAATAAGCCCACTTTGCTGTCACCTAGTACAAATATAATGTTGGGAGGGTTTCCTTTTCTTTTCCAAATTGAAGAAAAACGAGGCTTGGGTGTCCTTAAGAATCTTGGAATTGAGATTACTATGTAGAGATGACAGCTAGTGAAATCTCAACCTGGAGTCCGACTTAATTGGATTTAGCCTATAGGACCCCATATTATTTAACACAACATGGTTCCAAAGAT
This sequence comes from Micromys minutus, assembly GCF_963924665.1. NCBI lineage: Eukaryota > Metazoa > Chordata > Mammalia > Rodentia > Muridae > Micromys > Micromys minutus. The sequence continues at coordinate 8,298,852 of NC_137970.1, read as the reverse complement.
TTCTGCTTTCCTAAAAATAGATGTTCTCTAAGATTACCTCCTGGCTGTTGTTACTGCTTCAATTTGGGCACAGCTGGATCAGGATAGAGGGGGATTTGGTAGCCAAAGTGAATTTAGAAAACATTGGCCCATGGCTCATGAACAGGTGTTTTCAAAATTATTTTATGTGCTTCTCACTTATCCTCATAATGAATTATATTCACAAATACAGATGCTAATATTTTATTTAGATTCTGCTGAAACTCCACAATTAGAATTCTAGTTGTAAGAGTTATAATCTGGTCACCCCCAGTCTACATCTAATGTCCTCTATTGTCAGCTTGGTTAGGAGATGAAAGTCCCAGGAAACTAGCACTAACAGGGAGAAGTTACTAGTGGAGACTGATGTCACTGAGAATTGATGTATAATATCCTATATTGCCCTGACCCCAGGGCAAAATGACTTTGAGGTACGTATTGAAAATATAAAGTTGTTTTTCTTTTCTTTACATTGTTTTATATACAATATATCATAACTATTTGTATGTCATTCCTATTATTTTAAGTATTATGAGCAATCCAGAGGTGATTTTTTATAACTTTATTTAAAAAACAGAAATACATGTACATATTTTTAAAAACATTTTGGCATAAAACTATATGAATATATTTTTGTCAGTATTTGATTCTTTTAGAGGTTTGATAGTTTGCATTGAAACCTTACTAGTTACCATAAGCATAAAGTACATGTAGAACAGAACGTAACATGGAAACAGTCAGAGTTTTCTTGCTGTGTATAGATTAGATAATATTTTTAAGTATAAAAAATACACAAATTCTGTGCCATTTTTAATAGGCAATCTGATGGAATGCCCCAGTAGTTTTTTTTTTCTTTATTTGAGGAAAGTAATGAGATTCTGGAATTGATAATACCCCCTATGAGTCTGAAGAACATCGAAAAGAGATTGATTGTAAGAAATTTACTTGTGCAACCATGGGATCAGGAAATTTATGAAATCTCCAACCTAGTTCATAAAGGATGGTAAGCCAAAAATTTCAGACAGGACTCAATACCTCATTCACAAGAAAAAAAAAATTAAATGAGTAATGTCACATGCATTTAATCCCAGCACTGGGAAAGTAGAGGAAGGCAGATCTCAGTGAATTCTAAATATACCAGAGCTTACAAAGTGATTCCCTGTCTCAAAGAAGGAAGAGAATGATGAGAATGTTCTCTTGGAGCAAGAGTGGGGAGGAAAAATAGGAAGGTAAAGAAGCAGGAAGAGGAAAAATAAAAAGAGGTGTCTTAGTCAGGGTTTCTGTTCCTGCACAAACATCATGACCAAGAAGCATGTTGGGGAGGAAAGGGTTCATTCAGCTTACACTTTCACATTGCTGTTTATCATCAAATAAAATCAGAACTGGAGCTCAAGCAGGTCAGGAAGCAGGAGCTGATGCAGAGGCCTTGGAGGGATGTCACTTACTGACTTGCTTCCCCTGGCTTGCTCAGCCTGCTTTCTTATAGAACCCAGGTCTACCAGACCAGGGATGGCACCACCCACAATGGGCTGGACCCTCCCACCTTGATTACTAATTGAGAAAATGCCTTACAGCTGGATCTCATGGAGGCATCTTCTCAACTGAGGCTCCTTTCTCTGTGATAGCTCCAGCTTGTGTCAAGTTGACACAAAACCAGCCAATACAAGAGGGTAAGGAAGAAGAAAGGAAAAGAAAAGAAGAGAAAAGGAAAGAAAGGAAGATTAGTTTTAAAGGAATGAATTGGAAACTTCTGGTTCTTTGGAAAGTTAGATATGCTAAATGATGTTTTGTTGGGGCTCACAGGTTAAAGGATGTTTTGATAAAGGAAAATCAATATTCTTTTTCTGAAGCAGACACAGGTGAAACAATGCTTGGATATAGCAAACCCTTGAAAGGACCTGTGATGATGGTGAATAAATATGACCCCACAGGCAGTGGGAGATGAACACTGAACATTGGTTTGTTTTGTTCTACCTTACTATTCTACTTGAGAGACATACATATATTGGTTCACCTTACATATCATAGTTGAGCTCAACATGTGACAACACCTCCATTGAGAGAAACTTGCCCATGAACTGCTTGTGAGGTTCCTTGGCAGCTTGTCACTTCTGTGGCCTCGCCTTAGACTGGTAGGAGAGCCTGGCAGTTTCTTCAGGATTGAACTACAGCTGCCTGGTGTCTGCTTGCTGAAAGGACTGGGGTATAGCTGCCGGTTCGTGCCGGGTGTCTGCCTGCTTAGTGGACTTGTCAGTAGGTGCTGAATTGTATATTATGTTTGCTACTGGACTAAACTGCTACCCAAGAATATCAGGTTTTCCCCCAAAGAAAAGTAGCTGAACAGGTCCACTTTCTGCATATCCTAATAACTTTTTGCTTCCTCTGCTGGGTGGTGGGCTAGAGGAGAAGTTGTGCCCTTATTAAAAGTGGGTTGCACAAATTTATGTCTACAGGCAAACCTTACATTTTTTCTTGAGGGCCTTCAGTCAATTGGGTGAAACTCATCTAGGTTATCTAGAATAGTCTCCCTTGCTTGAACTAATCTTTTTTTTTTTTATAGACAGTAATCACATTTTACAATAACCACTGAGTATTTGACTAAATAAAGCTTCCTTTATTAGTTGCCTTCTTTTCCCCATCTCACTTCCCTATAAATATTTTCTTTTTTATTTTTAATTGAACAACTTTATTTAAAAAAAAACAAAAATAAATATACAGATTTTAAAAGCATTTTTGCATAACAGTATATGAATACATTTTTGTCAGTACTTGATATTTTTTAAGGTTTGATAGTATGCCTTAAAATTTTACTAGTTACAATGAGCATAAAGTATATGCAAAACTAGAAATAGCCAAAGTTTTCTTGGTGTGTAAAGATTAAGCATAGTGATTTTTCAGTTTGTTTTTGGCCTTTGTTTTTCCTGAACTTCATATAGTCTGTAAGATGTTTCTGGGGTGTTCAGAGCTTTCTGGGGTTAGCATCCAATTATCATATATTTTAAACAACTTTATTTTTAAAAACAAAGATAAATGTACAAATTTTAAGAATTTTCACATAAAAGTATATGACTACATTTTTGTCAGTGCTTGGCTTTTTTTCCACCAAAGGTTTGATAGTGTGCATTAAAATCTTACTAGTTACAATGAGCATAAAGTACATGTAAAACAAGATGTAACCCGTAATTAGTCAAAGTTTTCTTGTTGTGTAAGGATTGAGTATAATGTTTTTTTCTTTTTCTTTTTCTTTTTTTTTCTTGAACTTCACACAGTCTGTGAGTTGTTTCTGGGGCGTTCATAAAAATAAATTAAACAAATGTTATTTTTAAAGTCATGATCCAGCCTATCATTTTGTATGATAACTTAAAAACATTTTTAAAAAGAGACTTATTTTAAGGATCTATCTTTTCATCAACGAAGAATTAAGAAATGAACACTTTCCTTAAGATCTAACTTAAAGATCAGTTTGTAAATCTCAAAGTTACCTTTTCTGAGGCCCACAAATTTTTGTTACAGTTAAGCATCAGTATATATCTTACACATTGACTTTCTACATCTATATGGCCCATGAGGACAACAGGATTTCATTTATGATTTAATTTATATGTGTGACACAGGAATATTTATGTGGGGAAGAACATGAGAATTTTTGCCATACAATCCCTTCGCTGACTCATGCAGTCTTCATTTAGGTTAATAAATTTAAAAAATATATTCATAATTTGTTGAGAAAAATCACTCTTCGGCATAATATATTAATTTTAATGAAAAATTAGTATTATTAATGTGTACATTCTATTTAAATAATTTACCTAGATTCTCTCAAAGTATAGCATATGCTGAAGAGTGATATGACATGATATACATTTTGAAGACTTATATAATCTTTGATACTTTAAACATATTCAAACTGTAAAATATAGTTAATAGACTATATAGTGAAGTATGGAGATTTCCAGGAAAATACTTTTTTAATCTACTTATCTGGCAAAGGAAAAGCATTAGGAGACAACTTTTTTAAGAGCATCATGCTCATTCAAAACTATGTGTGGCGTGAATGGAACATAAGCTCGAAAATCTAGGCAGTAAGCCTATAGCTCCTCTCTGGCTTAGGCAATGAGGGTCTATAAAAGGGGGGAAGAATTGTTAAATCCCCTTATGCTGTGTCCACATCACAACTCTCTCCCCAAGATATAGTGATCTTTGTGAAAAGGCAAACAAGGGAGGGTAAGAACTAGAGGTGGATGGCTTCAAGAAAACTGTATTTCAACCTCAATAGTGACCTTTTGCACATAAGAACTCATGATGAGTATGACAGTGTGCAAGAGACATGCACAGACAATGACAAGTCTCAAAAAGCATTGGAGAGTAGGGCATGAAGCCCTACCTTTAGCCAAGGAGCTAGTGGCATTTGATAGCTGGCAGGAAAGGGATTGGTCACTGTTTACTTGACCCCAGAACAACCTCACACTGTAGAGTATTTTGAGCAACAAAAATTGGAAACTATGGGTCAGAAGTGAAAACAGGAAATAAAACAAAAGAGCAAGCATAACGGTGGGTCTGTAGGGAACTGAGTGAAGATATGGGAGAATCTAAGAAAGGGGCAAACATGATTAAAACACAATGTATATTATATTCTCAAATAATTAATAAGATATTTTAAAGTATTTGTTTTAGATTGAAGATGCTAACAGTTTAATATCAGCAGTGAATGAGCATTGAGATTCATGTAAAATGTGAATAAAATTGTGTGTAGTATGATTGACTAAACAATAGGCAAGCACAAATTCATAGTTTATGTGCATTACCATATGGACCTATTTTACCTGAGTCATTTATTAGGGGCAAAGAGAAATTGTGCCATTATATCTGTGAGGTTAATCAAAACACAGTTGTGTGCCACATAGTGACAATACTGTCAGACTGTACTCGATTATGGATGAAAAATGGACTATCTAGCTGCCATCCTCATAAATGGGCTTACTTTTCTAACCACAATCACCCGAAGTCTTTATAATTTAAAGCCCTAATTTTCTGCCCTCATTTTCATAAGGACTGTTATAGCTGGCACAACACACTCTAGTGGGATAAGTAATGTATGATACCCTTAACATGTTTAAAGAATATTTCATTAATTACAAAGAAAAATGATAGAAGTAGTCATCCATTTTTTTTAAACCCATGGAAAGAGCCATAGGTGGCCATTTAAAGTTATTTGGGTGTACATAACATTACCTTAAGCATTTCTATGCAATTTGACATGTCCAGAGTTTTAAAAAGCTGATCTTTTAGCCTTTTACAGTAGCTACACTGCAGCTTTCCAGCCACACTTACCACACTCCAAGTGTTATCTCCTTGTTAGTTTTCTTTTCAATAATACTTACTGACTTTCTCCTGTGGAAAATGAAGACTCGGTCTCCTAGGCACACCTCTCCACATATAGGACAATGATAATTTTTAACTCTTAGACTTCTACTTGAAATAGACTCCTGACATAAAAGTCAGGTTAACAAGAGAAAGGGGAAACAGAAGCTCATTAGCATATATCCAAGGAAGGCATTAAAAGTTGGAAGAGCTCTGAGCCACTAGGCTTTGAATTCTAGCACTATCAACAAAACAATTGTAAATTATTGGAAAAATGGTAAAACAAAGGTATAAAGAAGATAATGACCTTTAACAACATCAGCTAGGGGCAATCTGCATTTAGAAAACAGCAAATTTTGTTTATCTCCTTTGCTCTGCACCAGGACAAGAGAGGTACAAAGTGGTCTTCAGCAGGTTAATGTTGGCTCTTGTTATAGAGGACGGTAAGGAGAGTTATAGTATTTAAAAATTTTGTGTCCTGTGTTTTTGGGGGTGAGGGTGAGTGAAAGAGCTCTTATGTAGAAAGCTGCTTCTTAATTGACTTCAGGTGATTTCATTTCAGGGCGAAGAATTCTACTTTGGGAGGGGGATTCTCCTCCCCTCACCTCAGCCTGGGTAAATTTTAAAACTCCCACTCTATTGGCTACTTCTCCGTGTTACTTTTTGGAAAGATCGCCTTTCTTCAATATTGCAAATTTTACAAAACTGTTTGAACTGTGCAATTGCTGAGTTTAAATTTAGTTTCTTGTAAGACTCAATAAATTTTCCCGTGGATTTAATGATTCCCTCTTCTCTCAAAATTTTCTTGGCTTCTTTTTGCAAGCCATTTCAGGTTTGAGGAGAAAATGAAGGAGGGAGGGTGTGATGATTCTTATGTTAAGATTTACACCATGGTCTTTCAAGTTTAAATTTACTACAGAATGTACATTACTTGGTCTCCTGTTGCCAAAAACACCATATTATAGACCAAATATAATACAAGAGGATGACTCTGGTTATTGTTCTGAAGGTACAACATCATACAAATATATACTTATATCCTTACATGTCCTAAGGTTTCCAGAGTACTTAGAAGACAGAAAGCTTTACATGAAAGAGAAAGCGTGGAAATGGGTATCATTTCTTATATCTTTCTATCTTCTTGTAATACCACTAGAATTTACTAATAAGGATTCCATCATAACAATATTATCTCATCTTAATCATCCCCCAAAGGCCACACATCCAGGCATCACAATCAGATTATGTTTTCCACCTACCTAATACTTCAAAAATGAAGACTGTATTTCAGTGTGAACCTTGGGAGATACTTTCAAACCATGTCCACACTTATAGAAGGGTAAAATTTCTAGGTTTTGCCACAGACCAAGGTAAGGATTTGTGATTAACTTTGCTCTAGTTTTTATTTATTATTGTTGTTGTTTAAAATGTATGAATAATATATATTTATGGAGGCCAGAATGTACAGGCCAGTCACATGTATGGAAGTCACAGGGAAATTTTCAAAAGCTCTCTCTCTCTCTCTCTACTGTGGAATGTGGGAATTGAGTTTAGACTGTCAATCTGGCAAAGAAAGTGCTTTTAACTATGGGGCACACTCACCAACCCTGGTGAATGTTAGATTAATCTTAAGTTCTGGCCATATACTCATTGTTGATGCTAGAGAAACTTGAAATTGTAAAATTGTTGCTATAAAGGATTTGCTAATAAACTTGCTTAGGTAATAATAAGTTATACGATGTCAATTTTATCTCAAGGACAGCTGACCCTAATGCAACCAGAAGATAAATATTACACTAGCAGCACTTGTTAGAAACTGTGAGAAAGAAAATTATGTACCATAATTAAAGTTGAGGGTTGATGAAAAGTTTCTCCTAATGTGTGGTCACTTATACTTACCTCCTGTTAGGCTCTATTTCCATAACAGAAGAAGACAACCCTGATTTAGAATTGATGTTGAGCCTACTCAACCATATGAAAGAACATGTCTCTGGCTCAAGGGGCTGCACAGGGTCACAGCCATCATTATTAAATCCAGGGCATGAAAGAACTTTAAGGGTGACAGCATACATGGATGGACAAGCCCACAGTATATATAATGAGTAAAATCTTCTATCCATTGCCAGCCTCTCTTTGAGCATTAATCAGAAAATGTAAAACATATCTCTTTATTTAAGACCAACTCTCTATCCCAGGCAAATTCCACTTTTATTCCTGAATCTTTTGAGGCTGCTTTGGTAAGATTGTGTGTGAGAGCATGTGTAAGCACTCATACACACACACACACACAATGTGTGTGTGTGTGTGTGTGTGTGTGTGTGTGTTTAATACCCTCTGAGTAGCTCTGTGAGAGAATTTCTTGATTGGATTTAATTGAAGGGAAAGAGCCAGTCCAAATGTGAATAACATTGTTCAATGGGTTAGGGGTTCTGGAAAGAATAAAAAGGAAAAGGTAAGCTGATATCCACCCTTTGTAGATTCTGCTTTGTAGCTATAGACCCAATGTGATCAGCTACTTCATACTTCTGTTTCCATGCCTTCTCCACCAGGGTGGACTCTCTCCCCAATCTATGAAAATAAATAAACCCTCACTTACCCTATTTCACTTTGATCAGGCACTTTGTCACAGACATAAGAAAAGTAACTGACAGAATGTGTGTTTCTGTGCTTTCCACGGTCTAATTTTGAGCACCAGCATTCTCCAGTCTATGTGAACAGCTTCCTTTGCACATTTATTTTTCGCCAATTTGTGCATTTATATTGCATCTATTTATTTTGTGCTTATTTGTTTATCCATTCCTTTATGTGTGTGTGCATTTATACAAGCCATGGAATGCATGTGGAGGTCATAGCAACTTTTGGAAGTTTGGTCTTTTCTTCTTTCTTGTGTTCAGAGGATTGAATTTAGGCCATTATACTTGGTGGCAAGCACCTTTACTTAGGCAATCGCTCTTATTGTTCCTGTTTCGTACCATTTCTACTGTTGTTCCCCTCCTTCTGCTTCCATTTTTCATGCAATAATCCTTTTTTCTGACAGTTTATTGGCATCTAGAAAATGGTCATTAATATTTGTGTTCAGTTCATTAGATTAACATGTCTCTCAATTTTTGATCTTTTAAAAGTGTATATAAATATATTGGTAACCAAAGCATTCGCTAAATTCACATTTAGGAGTTTGAAGTATAAAAGACACGGTGATATTTCGTACTTTCCTCCTGAGTTTATAACCCTAGTCCTAACTGGCAAAGAAGAACAAGAGGAAAAAAGCAAAAAATAAGATAGTCCCATCCTTTTGTAAATCAGAACAACTTACTCCAAAGACCCTGGAAAAATTGAACAGTGAAGCAGAATTGTTTGTCACGTTTATAACTCAGGGTTGGGTACATGCTTAGCATATACGAAGCCCAGATACACAAGAATAAGTAAGTAAATAAATAAATATTGTCAGAAGATCTTTTTATACTAGCTGATTATACCTTTTTGATAGGAGGTTTCTAGTGAAAATATTAGGTTATTTTCACATGAGGACTCTCTGTGAACAGTAGTTGCTCCCTTAGGCTGGTAGACAATCATCGGTCTGTTTATCCATTTGTTTTCCATGAGTTTTTCAACTGATACCAGCTTTCAGGCATGCACCCCAACCTTAATGGTACCAGATGATTTTCCATGTGAAAATAAAATTACCATGGTTGAAGACTTCAGAGAAGCATTTGCCATTGAGACACTTTCAGGGACTCTGTAATCCCATGTGCTGTCTTGTTTTCTCTGACTCAGATTTGTTTTTACATTTGAATGCTTAATTTTCCACCTTGTTATTGTTGTCTTCAGAAAAACTTAGGTGGCATCAGCTCTCACTTTTAAGTGTCTACTTTTGCTAAACTTCTGTTCTTCTGACAATGTTGCTAAAAGCCTGGATGTGGGCAACTACCAATGTTCTTCAATCACACTAACATGTCTTTAATAACCCTATGAGAAGCTTATACAAATGAGTTAGTTGAAAGATAAGAGTAACACTGTGGGAGTTACTCTATGGTATTCTATGGTATGCCTCTGGAATTCCCTAATCTCTCTCCTTTGGGACTGAGATACTTATTCTTCTTAACTGTTCTGTCTAATTGTAGTTGGTGGGTGTTTGCTAAAACCCACTCCCAGAAATCTGTAATTTTATGTAGTTACACTGACATGGTCAGAACACCAACTTCTGGGGATACTTACTTTGGGCAACTTCTCTCACACCTATGGTATTAGAACCCAGACATTGGGTATTAGAACTCTCCCTGCAGACTCTCTGTTGGCTAGTTTCTTCCACATCAAATTTTATTGTCATGACATGACCTAAATCAATGCATATTAATTCTACTGTTTGGTGTTAAAGTAAAATATTGTCATCTAATTCTACTTTTGTATGGCGTGGTAAAAGAGAAATGGACACTGAATAGATAGTTTAATAATGCTACTGAAGTTGTTGTCTCTTGAATTAGCCTAAATAGACTTGCAACCTGAATTTATAGTCTGCTACCTCTATGGCCAAGACAATCTCTTGGCAGTGTAACTGTGTCTACTTCCCTCACATATACAGTGACAGAGATAGTATTGCCTTTGTCAACACACTGAAGGAATTGCTAACATTTTCGGGTCATAGCCAGATGATCTCTGCATTTCTTACCTAACAGTCCCTCAAATACAGTTGCTGCTGTAGCTCCTGTTGCTGCTTTTGGTGCATACTATTCCTGCTGCTGCTCTGTGAAACAGATTTTGAGATTCATGCCAACAAGGTTTTGTCAAACTAGAACAAGAAAACATCTGCAATAGCCCAAGCTAGGGGCATAAAAAAAAAATGTTCAAAATTCTAGATTGCCTGTGCTGTTGATATTGGGAAAAATCTGTGTTTTTCCACTTGTGAACTTTGAGACTAACATCTGTGCCTTAAGACAGTTTGAGTAATGAAGAAAATCAGAGAGGAACAATAACATCTAAGGAACAGATGATGGTAAATGAATTCCATGAAGTAGATTGAAGCAGACCTGTCAGATCAGAAAATGTCACAAGAATTGGAGAATGACAAGCTGAAGAAACACCCCCTTAGCAAGGAAAATAAGATCACGTGAAATTTTTGTGAAAAAAAAACTATTTGTTGAAAATAATTTCATACAATATAATTTGATCATGTTTCCCCTCCCATAATTTCACCTCAGAGAACCTCACAGATCTATGCGTTCCTTCTGCTTGTTCCCTCCCCCACACACATTCTCTCTCTCATAAAACAACAAGCAGACAAAACCAAGCTGAAGTTTCTATTTCTTTTCTGCTTTTAAAAAAATTATTTTATTTATTAAAAAAAACCTCCTTCCCGGTTTCCCACCTACCCACTCCTGCCTCACCCCTCTAGCATCCCTCTTTGCAGGGGTATCAACCCTTCAGAGGACCGTGTGCCTCCCTCCCATTTATGCCAGATAAGGCAGTCTGCTGCTACATATGAAGCTGGATCCACTTCAAGGATCAAAGTAGAGCAAAAAGGGGAAATAGAGATCAACTGTTTCAGTTTCTACTTCTTTGTCTCATTGAAGGATGCATGCTTCTTACATCAAAACAGTCTTTAGCCAGTTATTTTCATCATTTAAAAACTTGCATTTTTTTCAGGACAATTATAATATTCCCACTAGTGTGATAGTAATGTCCTTTTCCTCCAACTCCATCCACCCAAATGTGACTCTATATAGATTATATCTAAAAAATAAAAAATAAAAATTCTGGAAAACTGAATTAGCAGGGATTTTAGATTCTTTCCTATATATCTTTGCTGTTGTGGACAAAGTAAATATAAATTCTAATCCAACCAACATTTCTGAGCAGTGATTGTGTCAGAACTTGTGACAGGTATTTATTCAAATATATCTTGTTAAATCCCCATAATAACAAAGTCTATTGGTACAAATCCTGCTGAAACAGAGAAATACAAGTTGCATGAAGCAAGTGGATATCAGAACTCTCTCTTTTCTATTATTTTTCATGTGTAATGTGATGCTTATTTTAAAGAAAACAATTTTGGATGTCACATCTGACACTGACTATCAAGCTATCTCATATATTCCAATGAATCACAAACTTATGAATGCATATCAATTAATATTAATATTATATTTAAAATCAGACATAACATGTCTTTGGTTAACTCAAGAATCTTTCAAACATATCTTAAGTATAGGAAATTATTACCTTAAAGGCTAATTTCTACAATGGGAGTCTTATGAACATGTTAAGCTGAGGAAACTCCTATCTGATTTCTCTTATGACTTTGGGTTTTTTTAACATAATAAATTAATGAATTGCCATCAGTAATATAGGTGAGATCTACAGGAGGTCCTGGGGTAAACTTTGCCGAAACATGATCCTAAACTGGTGGGGAAAATATAGATATAAAAGTTTGTGTGGGGGGAGGCCACTAATTTGAAGGATATCAGGTAGTAGCATATGTGAGGATTTGGAGGGAGGAAAAGGAAGGGGAAAATGTAATTCAATTATAAATCTCAAAATGAAAAAAAAAGAAAATTCTTTTTGAATGCTTCTATTTCTCATTAATTAAGAAACAGAAAGAGCCTCTGAGAATGATAAAGAAGGCAGGCACTATTAATGTGTTGACAGCAAGAAAAGCATGTGAATAATCATTTAAGATAATTGGAGATTGGATTGATTTAGGAACCTGATAGATTTTCTCAGCAGCTCAAAGGGTTCACTGTAAGCCAGTCTGAATATGAACTGCATGGGTAATGATTGCCCGAGACAGAGCCACTTTCCAGGCTGGCAGGCAAAATGGAGTCCTGAATGTTTGACCTCTAGCTGAGGGCACACTGTGTTATTTTCTGCTTTATGTAACTCACTTCATAAATGTCTATGACCTTTGCCTTGGAAGAAAGTCGACATCCACTAGCAGTGACTGTTTGCATCTGTACGTCAATCATAACACTCCATTGTGACAGGAAAGCAAGAAGAAAATAGTAAAGTCACATTCATCAGGCACCCGGCCAATACTGTGAAGGCAGAGACCCTCTATTATTCTCAAGAATGAAACAAACAGCTCTGCCTATTGAACATGGATGTCACTTTGCAAGGGCCTTGAATCCAATAGTTATAAAATCATACTGGTTATTACCTGCTCTAGTCAGGCTTTCCTCCCAGATATCCATTGCCTGACTATCCATTTAGTTCTCAAATTATCGTTAGACTAATATCGATGTATAAAAAAGCATAATTTATATTTTAATTCTATATCTTTCACGTCTCCTTGTTTCCTACACAGGAATTTTGTACTCATAAGCCTCACCGAGAGAACCTTTCTGTTCTGACTCTGATTCATCTTCTGCCTTCTGCCTTCTGCCAACTTAATTTTGACCTATTTTTACCTATTTATTTTTTTTCTTACATCTTTATTTAAAAAAGAGAGGTACATGTACAGATTTTTAAAAGTATTTTGGCATAAAACTATTTGAATATATTTTTGTCAGTACTTGATTTCTTTTAAAGGTTTGATACTATGCATTGAAATCTTACTAATTATCATAAGGGTAAAGAACATGTAGAACAAGATATAACATGGACATAGTCAAAGTATTCTCGGTATGTACAGATTAAACATAATAATTTTTAAATACCAAAATTTGCCACAAGGCTATTTTCTTAGCTCTTGAATTATTAATGATTTAAGGTCTAGGTGTACCACATTCTGAGAGGGTGCTATACACTTATTTTTTTTTTTTCTAAGATGGAATGAGGCTTTCACTTTTTGGCCTTTTATTTATTTATTTTTTTGAGCTTCATATGGCCTGTGAGCTGTTTCTGGGGTATTCAGAGCTTTCTGGGGTTACTATCCCATCATCAGTGACTGCATATTATGTCTGTTCTTTTGTAACTGGGTTATCTCACTCAGGATGATATTCTCTAGATCCATCTATTTTTCTAGGAATTTCATAAAGTCATTGTTTCTAATAGCTGAGTAGTACTCCATTGTATAAATATACCAAAATTTTTGTATCCATTCAGCTACGGAAGGACATCTGGGTTTTTTATAGGTTCTGGCTATTATAAATAGGGCTGCTATGAACATTTTGATGCATTTGCCCTTACAGTATGTTGGAGCATCTCTGGGATATATTCCCAGAAGTGGAATAGCTGGGTCTTCACTTAGGACTTTTTCCAATTTTCTGAGGAACCGCCAGACTGACTTCCAGAGTGGTTGTACCAACAGTGGAGAAGTGTTTCTTTTAGTCTTCATCCTTGCCAGAATCTGCTGTCATCTGAGTTTTTGATCTTAGCCATTCTGACTGGTGTGAGGTAGATCCTCAGCATTGTTTTGATTGGCATTTCCCTGTTGACTGGAGATGTTAAGTACTTCCTTAGATGCTTCTCAGCCATTTGATATTCCTCAATTGAGAATTTTTTGTCTAGCTTTGTACCCCATTTTTATTAATAGGATTGTTTGATTCTCTGGAGTCCAACAACTTGAGTTATTTGTATATATTGGATATTGGACCTCTATCAGATGTGAGACTGGTAAAGATATTTTCCCAATCTGTTCAATTCCATTTTGTTTTCTTGACAGTGTCCTTAGCCTTACAGATTATTTGCAATTTCATTAAGTCCCATTTCTCGATCCTTGGTCTTAGATCACAAGCCATTGGTGTTCTGTTCAGGAAATTTTCACCTGTTCCTATTTGTTCTAAGATTTTCCCTACTTTTTCTCCTAATAGTTTCAGTGTATCTGGTTTAATGTGGACCTTTGATCCACTTGCACTTTAGCTTTGTACAAGGAGATAAGAAAGGGTCTATATTCAATCTTCTGCATGCTCAGTGCCAGTTGAGCCAACACCATTTGTTGAAAAGGCTGTCCTTTTTCCATTGAATGTTTACTGCTCCTTTGTCAAAAATCAAGTCACCATATGTGTGAGATTTCATTTCTGGATCTTTTATTCTGTTCCATTGATCTACCTGCCTATCTCTCTAACAGTACCATGCAGTTTTTAACACAATTGCCTTGTAATATAGCTTGAGGTAGGAATGGTGATTCCTGCCGAAGTTTGCTTGTTTTGAGAGTAGATTTTGATATTCTAAGTTTTTTGTTACTCCAGATGAATTTGCAAATTGATCTTTCCAACTCTATGAAGAATTGAGTTGGAATTTTGATGGGAATTGCATTGCATCCGTGGATTGGCTTTGGTAAGATGTCCATTTTTACAATATTGATCCTTCCAATCAATGAGCATTGGAGATCTTTCCATTTTTTGAGATCTTCCTCAATTTCCCTCTTTAGAAATTTGAAGTTCTTGTCATAAAGGTCCTTCACTTGCTTGGTTAGACTCGCGTCAAGGTATTTCTTATTGTTTGTGACTATTGTGAAGGGTATCTTTTCCCTAATTTCTTTCTCCACGTTAGTCCTTTGAATATAGGAAGGCTACTGATTTGTTTGAGTTAATTTTATATCCAGCCAATTTGCTGAAGTTGTTCATCAGCTGTAAAAGTTCTCTGGAGGAATTTTTGGGGTCACGTAAGTATACTATCATGTCATCTGCAAATAGGGCTAGTTTTACTTCTTCCTTTCCCATTTATGTTCCCTTGATTTACATTTGCTGTCTAAGTGCTCGGGCCAGGACTTCCAGTACTATTTTGAATAGGTAGAGGGAGAGTGGGCAGCCTTGTAAAGTCCCTGATTTTAGTGGGATTGCTTCAAATTTCTCATGGTTTAGTTTGATGTTGGCAATTGGTTTGGTTTACTTTATATAACTGTTACTATGTTTAGGTATGGGCCTTGGATTCCTGTTTTTTCCAAGACTTTTAACATAAAGGGCTGTTTAATTTTGTCTAATTGTTTCTCAGCATCTAGTGAGATGGCCATGTGTTTTTTTTTTTTCTTCGAGTTTGTTTATATGGTAGAATATGTTGATGGATTTTCATATATTAAATCATCCCTGCATCCCAGGAATGAAACCTACTTGATCATAGTGAATGATCCTTTTGATGTGTTCTTTGATTCATTTTTCAAGAATTTTGTTGAGTATTTTTGCATCAATGTTCATAAAGGAGATTGGTCTGGAGTTCTCTTTCCTTGTAGGGTCTTTCTGTGGTTTAAGAATATGGGTTATTGTGGCTTCGAAGAATGAATTGTGTAGTGTTCCTGCTGACTCTCTTTTGTAGAATAGTTTGGAGAGTATTGGTATTAGGTTGTCAATAAATGTCTCATATAATTCTGCACTGAACCCATCTGGTCCTGGACAGTTTTTGGTTGGAAGGCTTTTGATGACTGCTTCTATTTCTTTAGGAATTATGGGATTATTTAGATGGTTTATCTGGTCCTTGTTTAAGTTTGGTATCTGACACTGTCTAGGAATTCATCCATTTTCTTAAAATTTTCCTATTTTGTTGAATGTAGGCTTTTGTATTAGGATCTGATGGTTTCTTCAATTTCCTCAGTTTCAGTTGTTATGTCTCCACTTTCATTTCTGATTTTGTTAATTTGGATACTTTGTATTTGCCTTCTAGTTAGTCTGGCAATGGGTTTCTCATTCTTATCAGTTTTCTCAAAGAACCACCTCTTGGTTTTGTTGATTCTTTGAATGATTCTTTTTGTTTCCATTTGATTAATTTCTGCTCTGAGTTTGATAATTTCTTGCTGTCTACTCCTCTTGGGTGTATCTGCATCTTTTTGTTCTAGAGCTTTCAACTGTGCTGTCAATTTGCTAGTGTATACTCTCTCCAGTTTCTTTTTGGAATCACTCAGAGCTATGAGTTTTCCTCTCAGTGCTTCTTTCACTGCAATCCATAGGTTTGGGTATGTTGTGCTTTCATTTTCATTAAATTCTAGAAAATACTTTATTTCTTTCTTTATTTCTTCTTTGACCATGTTATCATGAGCAGAGCATTGTTATGCTTCCATGTGTATATGGCCTTTTTTAAAATCTTTGTTGTTATTAATGACCAGCCTTAATTCATGGTGATCTGATAGGAGGCATGGGAGTATTTCAATCTTCTTATATCTATTGAGGCTTGTTTTGTGACTGCTTGGAGAAGGTTCTGTGAGGTGCTGAGAAGAAGGTATATTGTTTTATTTTAGTGTCCAATGTTTTGTATATGTCTCTTAATTCCACTTGGTTCATACCCTCAGCTAGTTTCACTACGTCCTTGTTCAGTTTCTGTTTCCATGATCTGTCCATTGATGAGAGTAGCGTGTTGATGTCTCCCACTATTACTGTGTGTGTTGCTATGTATGTTTTGAGCATTAGTAGGGTTTCTTTTATGAATCAGGGTGCTCTTATACTTTTGGCATATATGTTAAGGATCGAGAATTAATTCATGCTGATAAATTTTCCCTGTATTGAGTATAAAGTGTCCTTCCTTATCTTTTTTGGTACCTTTTGTATGAAAATCTACTTTAATCGATATTAGGATGGCTACTTTATCTTTTTTCTTGGGGCTGTTTGCTTGGAAGCATTTTTCCCAGCCTTTTACTCTGAGATCGTGTCTGTCTTTGTCTCTGAGATGAGTTTTTTGTATGCAACAAAATGCTGGATTCTGTTTATGTATACAGTCTGATAGTCTATATCTGTTTATTGGGGAATTGAGTCAATTTATGGTAACAGATATTAAGGAATAGTGGTTGCTGTTGCCTGCTATTTTTACTTTTAAAGGTGGAAATATGTCTGTGTGTCTTCCTTCTTTCACTTTTCTTGCTTAGTTATTTTCTTGCTTTTTCTAGGATGTAGTTTCCCTCTTAGTATTGGGTTTTCCATCTATCATTCTTTGTTAGGGCTAGATTTATGGTCAGATATTGTGTAAATTTAGGTTTGCCCTGGAATATCTTGGTCTCTCCATCTATGGTATTTGAGAGTTTTGCTGGATATAGTAACCTGGGCTGACATTTGTGTTCTCTCAGTGTCTGTATGATGCCTGTCCAGGATATTATAGCTTTTGTAGTCTCTGTTGAGACGTCTAGCATAATTCTGATTGGTCTGCCTTTATATGTTACATGTCCTTTTTCCCTTTCTAATTTTAGTATTCTTTCTTTGTTTTTAACACCTGTTGTTTTGATTATTATGTGTTGGGAAGAGTTTCTTTTCTGGTCCAATCTGTTTGGGGTTCTGCAGGATTCTTTTTTGCTCATGGTCATCTTTTTAATGGTAGGGAAGTTTTCTTCTACGATTTTGTTGAAGATATTTACTGTGCCTTTTAGTTGATATTCCTTGCCCTCTTCTATTCTTATTATCCTTAGGTTTGGTCTTCTCATTGTGTCCTGGATCTCCTGTACATTTTGGGTTAGGAGCTTTTTGGTTTTTGCATCTTCTCTGACAGTTTTGTATATGTTTTCTATGTTGTCTTTGGCCCCTGGGATTCTCTCTTCCATCTCTTGTAGTCTATTAGTGATGCTTGCATCTGTGACTCCTGATTTCTTTTTTAGGTTTTCCATCTCCAGGATCATCTCTTTTTGTGTTTTCTTCATTGCTTCTATTTCCATTTTCAATTCCTTCATCTGTTTGGTTGTGTTTTCCTTTATTTCTTTGTGTGTTTGGGTTTTTTTTTTTTGTTTGTTTGTTTCCTCTTTAAAAGCTATTTGTTTATCTGTGTCCTCCTTTGTTTAAAGGAGTTATTCATGTGCTTCTGAAAGATCTCCATCATCATTGTGAGGTATGATTTCAAGTCTGAGTTTTCTTTATCTGGTATGCTTGGCAACCCACTGCTTGCTGTGGGGGGAGTGCTGGGTTCTTATGTTGCCAGGTTGTCTTGG
The DNA here is from genome assembly GCF_963924665.1 of Micromys minutus. Lineage (NCBI taxonomy): Eukaryota > Metazoa > Chordata > Mammalia > Rodentia > Muridae > Micromys > Micromys minutus. The sequence continues at coordinate 8,280,704 of NC_137970.1, read as the reverse complement.
TTTCCTTTGCTTAAGTTCTTTAATTTCCTCTTGCCATCTTGTTATCTGTTATTGTACATGGTCTTGTTGTCAGTGACTGGCACCTGTCTCTCCTGTGGATCTGAGGTCCTGTGGGCTCCAGAAGAAAACCCCTTCTGTGTGTTCAGCTTTTAGTGGGCAAGCAGTGAGTTCTGGTAGCAGTGACTCAGTTCTGTCTTTGTGGGCTCAGGTGTGTGAGCTCTTCTGAGACTGTTCTGGGAGCTCAGCCTTCTGCTCACAATTCCTGAGTACTACTGGAAGGGACCTGGCTCTTTCTCTAGGCCAAAACTGACCCTTTTCCAGATAGCACAGTACTTTCTGCTCTCTGAGAGCTCCTGGTGTGCTCTCACTGGGCCTGTGTGCTACACTCCCCTCTGGTCCAGTTGTATGAGGGCATGTAGAGCTGAACTTCAAGCACTGCCTTTCCTGGGCAGGCCATTTCCAACTGGCAAAGGCCTGTGCCTTATTGTGGGTCTGTGCATTTATTCCGGGGGTACAGGCTTTTGGGACAGATCCTGAGTCCTTCTGCCAGAGGCCTGGTGCTTAATATGGGCCACAGAAGCACGTTTTTTGTGAGCTCTGTCTAACCCTCTCTGTGCTTTCGTTACTCCCAGAGCAATCTCACCAGGCCTGTGTCTATGAATCTCTGCTGTGCCAGGTTGCAATGGCCCTACTTATTTTTTATCCATATTTATCTTACGGTGTCGCTTGATTATATTATGAGACAGTTGGTTTGTGAGATAAGCCAAGATTTAGATACTTTGTTGTTGTTGTAAATTTGAAATAAGGTTTTTCTTTGTAGTCCTAGCTGTGCCCTCAAGCTGAGAGATAGACTTGCTTCAACCTCCTGCATTTTAGGAATAAGAGCATACACCACCATGAGTGGCATTTTACATACTCTTGATAGGAGACGTTTTGGACACCATATCACAGAGCAATGATGTGAATTAATTTAGGCAAGAGTTTTCTTGCCTATGTATTTGGACACCCTGTCAAAGCCATTTCTCATTACACAGGTCCATGGTTCTTATGGCTCTTGCTACTACATCAGAACCTATCAAGTGAGAATTTAGAAAATAGAATTCTTCTTGCCAATAACTAAACTGTGACAGTGGAATAATATTGTTTGGTTTATTTTAAATAAAACTATATTAAAACAAGAAAAGTAAACAAAATATTTTATTGGTTTAATCATTGTATGAACTATGATCATCTAGAAAGCAAATGCCAAGATGAAATGGTAAATAGAAGACATTGCTGCAAATAATAGAAAGAATAAAAGGTAGGGATTGGGTTTTGTTTCTGTCTGGATACAGGTTCAACACACATAAAAGGAGGAAAGAAGAAACAAACTGAGGAAAAGGAGAGGGAAAGACGAGAAAGAGACATAGAGACAGGGAACACAAAGATAAAAACAGAGACACAGCCCATATTGTAACATGGCTCTGAAAATGTCTCAGTAAATCCAATAGGGAGTGTAGAGTAAAGGGAGTATATTAGCTATGTCTCATGTTAAGTTGTTGGCACATCCCCACTCCAGATGCCTGTTCAAAATGATTGTTGGATAGAACATCTTGTAAAAAGTGTAGCCTCAAGAATAACACCATGGTAGACCTCAAAGGGAGGCTATTTGTTCTTGTAGAGAAATACATATTTGAGTGTCCATAACTGCCACACTCATATGTATTATCTGTAGTGCCAATCTAGGCCAAAAATAATTATTATAGTTATTCCAAAAAACATTAAAATTCTCTGAATTTCTCTACATTTTGACAATAGCGGGATGGACTTTACTCTGTCACTACTTTCCTTTTAATCTCTACTTGGTCATTTGATACTGAAAACTAAATAAGTACTCAAATAATGTTTTGTTTATGCTAACTCCCATACTCCAGTTTTCTTTATTTGTTCTCATAGTGAAGCAAATGTAATATCTTAATGGTTTGTATGTATCTGTTTGCCTTCCCATTACCATGGTTCTGAATCTGTATGTCTCAGTGTTTTATTACTATCTGGTAAAGTCACAAGGGTTATCATGAAGAAATATAACTTTGCAAAGGAAAAAAATATTATATTGTGATATTTTCTTCAATCCCTGCTCCTCTATTTGTCCCTTTTTTCCTGAAGGACTGAGGTATCCACTTTCTGACCTTTCTTATCCTCCAGCTTCATAAGTTCTCTAAATTATTTCTTGAGTATTCTGAGGTTTTGGGGGCTACTCTCTCTTAGCGAGTAGATACCATGTGTGTTCTTTGGTGACTGGGTTACCTCACTCAGGATAATAGTTTCAAGTTCTGTCCATTTGCCCAGGAATTTCATTAATAAATTGTTTTTAATAGCTGAGTAGTACTCCATTTTGTAAATATACCACAATTTCTGTATCCATTGCTCTGTGGAAGGACATCTGGTTTCTTTTTAGGTTATGGCTATTGAAATTAAGGCTTCTATGAACATTGTGTAACGTGGGTACTTGTTATATATTGGAGTTTCTTTTCGGTATATGTACAGGAGAGGTATACCTGGGTCCTCAGGTTGTGCTATGTCCAATTTTCTGAGGAACGGCCAGACTGATTGTACAAGCTCGAAATCCCAACAATAGAAGACTATTCTTCTTTCTTCACATCCTCTCAAGGATCTGATGTTACATGAGATTTTGATTTTAGCCATTCTAACTGGTAAAAGGTGGAATTTTACAGGTGTTTTGATTTGCATTTCCGTGATGACTAGAAATGCTGAGTATTTCTTAATGTACTTCTAGGCCATTCAGTATTTCTAATTTGAGAATTCTTTGTTTAGCTCTGTATCACATTTCTTTTATTAAAAAAATTTAAGCATTTTTGCATAAATGTATAAAATACAATTGTGTCAGTGCTTGGCTTTTTTTTTCCCTTTCTTTAAGGTTTGATACTCTGCATTAAGGTCTTACAAGTTACAATGATCAAAACATACATGTAAAACAGGAGGTAACCTGGAATTAGTCAACGTTTTTTTGGTGTATAAGGATTGAGCATGATGGGTTTTTTGTTGTTGTTGATGTTGTTTTGTTTTATTTTTTATTGAATTTCAGACAGTCTGTGAGCTGTTTCTGGGGCAGTCCGAGCCTCTAGGGTTAGCATCCCACTATCAGTGACTGCATATTATGTCTGTTCTTTTGTGACTGGGTTATCTCACTCAGGATGATATTCTCTAGATGCAGCCATTTTCTTAAGAATCTGCTTAAGTCATTGTTTCTGATAGCTGAGTAGTAATCCATTTTGTAAATGTACCACAAGTTTTGTATCCATTCATCTACTGAAGGACATCTGGGTTCTTTCCAGCTTCTGGCTATTATAAATAGAGCTGCTATGATCATTGTGGTGCATGTATTTTTGTTGTATATTAAAGTGTCTCTGGGGTATATTCCCAGAAGTGGAATAGCTGGATCTTCAGGTAGTACTATGTCCAATTTTCTGAGGAATCGCCAGACTGATTTCCAGAGTGGTTGTATCAGATTACAACCCCACCAACAGTGGAGAAGTGTTCCTCTTTCTCCACAACTTCGCCAGCATCTGCTGTTATCTGAGTTTTGGATCTTGGCCAATCTGACTGGTGTGAATCTCAGGGTTGTTTTGATTTGCATTTCCCTGATGGCTAAGGATGTTGAGCACTTCCTTAGATGTTTCTCAGCCATTTGATATTCCTCAATTAAGAACATTTTGTTTAGCTCTGTACCCCATTTTTAGTAGGGTTGTTTGATACTCTGGTGTCTAGCTTTTTGAGTTCCTTGTATACCTTGGATATTAGGCCTCTATCTGATGTGGAGTTGGTAAAGATCTTTTCCCATTTTGTTGGCTGCCGTTTTGTTTTCTTGACAATGTCTTTAGCCTTACAGAAACTTTGTAATCTCATTAAGTCCCATTTGTTAATCTTTGACCTTAGAGCTTGAGCCATTGGTGTTTTGTTCAGGAAATTTTCTCCTGTGCCTATGTGTTCTAAGGTTTTCCCTACTTTCTCATCTAATAGTTTCAGTGTATCTGGTTTAATGTGGAGATCTTTGATCCACTTACACTTGAGACAAGAAAGACAAGGAGACAAGAAAGGGTCTATTTTCATTCTTCTGCATGCTGAGTGCCAGTTGGTCCAGCACCATTTGTTGAATAGGCTGTCCTTTTTCCATTGAATGTTTACAGCTCCTTTGTCAAACATCAAGTGACCATATATGTGAGGGCTCATTTCTGGATCTTCTATTCTATTCCATTGATCCACATGCCTATTTCTGTACCAGTACCATGCAGTTTTCAGCACAATTCCCTTGTAATATAGCTTGAGGTCAGGGATAGTGATTTCTGAAGATGTTTTCTTGTTGTTGAGGATGGATTTCACTATTTTAGGTCTTTTGTTATTCCGTATGAAATTGCACATTGATCTTTCCAACTCAATGAAGAACTGGGTTGGAATTTTGATGGGGATTGCAATGAATCTATAGATTGCTTTTGGTTGGATGGCCATTTTTACAATGTTGATTTTTCCAGTCCATGAGCATGGGAGATCTTTCCATTTTTGAGATCTCCCTCGATTTCCTTCTTTAGAGGTTTGAAGTTCTTGTCATAGAGGTCCTTCACTTGCTTAGTTAGAGTCACACCAAGGTATTTCATAGTTTTTGTGACTATTGTGAAGGGTATCTTTTCCCTAATTTCTTTCTCCACGTTTGTCATTTGAATATAGGAAGGATACTGATTTGTTTGAGTTAATTTTGTATCCATCCACTTTCCCGAACTTGTTTATCAGCTGTAGGAGTTCTCTGGTGGAATATGTGGGGTTACTTAAGTAAACTATCATGTCATCTGCAAAGGCCAATGCTTTTACTTCTTCCTTTCCGATTTGTATCCCCTTGATCTCCTTTTGACATCTAATTTCCCCCGCCAGGACTTCCAATACTATGTTGAATAAGTAGGGGGAGAGTGGGCAACCTTGTTGAATCCCTGATTTTAGTGGGAATGCTTCAAGTTTCCCACCTTTAAGTTTGATGTTGGCTGTTGGTTTACTGCATATTGCTTTTATTATGTTTAGGTATGGACCTTGGATTCCTGTTCTTTCCAAGACTTTTAACATGAAGGGGTGGCGTTGAATTTTGTCAAATGCTTTCTCAGCATCTAGTGAGATGACTATGTGATTTTGTTCTTTGAGTTTGTTTATATGGTGGATTACATTTATGGATTTTCTTATATTAAACCTTCCCTGCATCCCAAGGATAAAGCCTACTTGGTCATGCTGAATGATCTTTTTGATGTGTTCTTGGAATAGATGCAAGGATTTTGTTGTGTATTTTAGCCTCAGTGTTCATAAGTGAGATTGGTCTGAAGTTCTGTTTCCTTGTAGGGTCTTTGAGTGGTTTAAGAATGAGTGTTATTGTAGTTTCAAAAAAAATGAGTTAGGTTGTATTCCATCTGATTCTATCTTGTGGAATAGTTTAGAGAGTATTGGTGTTATGTCTGCAATAAATGTATGATAACATTCTGCAGTGAACCCATCTGGACCTGGGCTTTTCTTTTGTTGGAAGGCTTTTGATGACTTCTTCTATTTCTTTAGGTGTAATAGGATTATTTACTTGGTTTACCTGTTCCTGGTTTAACTTTAGGATCTTTTATCTGTCTAGGAATTCATCCATTTCCTCCAGATTTTCCAACTTTGTGGAGTATAGGCTTTTGTAGTAGGATCTGATGATTTCTTGAATTTCCTCAATTTCAGTGGTTATGTCTCCACTTTCCTTTATGATTTTGTTAATTTGTATACTCTCTCTTTGCCCTCTAGTTAGTCTGGCTACGGATTTATCAATGTTGTTGATTTTCTCAAAGAACCAGCTCTTGGTTTTGTTGATCCTTTCAATTGTCCTTTTGTTTCTATTAGGTCTATTTTTTGCCCTAATTTTGATTATTTCTTGCCATCTACTCCTCTTGGGTGTATCTGCTTCCTTTTGTACCAGAGCTTTTAGCTGTGCTGTCAAGTTGCTGATGTATGCTCTCTCCAGTTTCTTTTCGGAAGCGCTCAGGGCTATGAGTTTTCCTCTCAGTACTGCTTTCATTGCATCCCATAGGTTTGGGTATGTTGTGTTTTCGTTTTGATTAAATTCTAGAAAATCCTTAATTTCTTTCTTTATTTCTTCTTTGACCCTGCTATCGTTTAACAGAGCATTGTTCAGTTTCCATGTGTATGTGGGCATTTTGTTGTCTTTGTTGTTATTAAAGACCAGCCGTAGCCCATGGTGATCTGAGAGGATGCATGGGAGTATTTCAATCTTCTTATATCGATTGAGGCTCATTCTGTGCCAGTTCTGTGGTCAATTTTCGAGAAGGTGCCATGGGGTGCTGAGAAGGTGTATTCTTTGACTTTAAGATGATATGTTCTGTAGATATCTATTAATTCCAGTTGGTTCAAAGTCACTGCTAGTTTTACAGTGTCCTTGTTCAGTTTCTGTTTCCATGATCTGTCCATTGGTGAGAGTGGGTTATTAATGTCTCACACTATTATTGTGTGGGGTAAAATGTATTTTTTGAGCTTTATTAGGGTTTCTTTTATGAATGTGGGTGCTTTTGTATTTGGAGCATATATGTTAAGGATTGAGAGTTCCTCCTGACAGATATCCCCTGTTATGAGTAAAAAGTGTCCTTCTTTATCTTTTTTGATAACTTTTGTTTGGAATTTTACTTTTTTTGATATTAGAATAGCCACTCCAGCTTGCTTCTTGGTACTGTTTGCTTGGAAGGTTTTTTTCCCAGCCTTTGATTTTTAGATAGTGTCTGTCTTTGTCTCTGAGATGAGTTTCCTGTATGCAGCAAAATACTGGATTTTGTTTATGTATCCAGTCTTATAGCCTATGTCTCTTTATTGGGGAGTTGAGACCATTTATGTTAATAGATTCAAGGAATAGTGGTTTCTGCTTCATGCTATTATTGCCTTTGTATGTTGAGTTGTGTCTATGTCTCTTTCTTCTTTTGGTTTTCTTGCTTAGGAGTTTTCTTGTTTTTACTTGGATGTAGTTCCCCTCATTGTAGTGTGTTTTCCACCTATAATTTGTTGTAGTGCTGGGTTTGTGGTCAGATATTGTGTAAATTTAGATTTGTCTTGAAATATCTTCATCTCTCCATCTATGGTGATCAATTGTTTTTCTGAGTATAGCAGCTTGGGCTGGCACTTGTGCAAGAGAGCATAAGTGTATCACATTTCTTATTAGGATTATTTGATTCTCTGGAGTCTAACTTCTTGTGTTGTTTGTATTGGACACTAACCCACTATCAGATGTACGATTGGTAAAGGTCTTTTCTCAATCTCTTGGCTGACATTTTGTCTTTTTGCCAGTGTCCTTAGCCGTACAGAAGCTTTTCAATTTCATGAGGTTCCATTTGTCAATTCTTCATCTTAAAACACAAGCCATTTGTTCTGTTCAGGAAAATTTCCCCTATGTGTTCTAAGCTATTCCCCACTTTCTGTACTTTTTAGATTCAGTGTACCCCGTTTCATGTGAAGGACTTTGATCCACTTGGACTTGAGCTTTGTACAAGGAGATGAAAAAGGATCAATTTGCATTCTTCTGCATGCTGACTGCTGGTTGAACAAGCACCATTTGTTGAAGAGGCTGTTCTTTTCCATCGAATGATTTTAGTTCCTTTGTTAAAGATCAAGTGACCATAGGGGTGTGGGTTCATTTCTGGAACTTCAATTCTATTCCATTGATCTACCTGCCTAACTTTACTATTTTTATTATGCCAATTCTGCCAAATCATTACCATGGGAGATGTTTCTGTTTTTTGAGATATTTTTCCATTTCTTTCTTGAGATACTTGACATTCTTGTCAGACAAATCTTTCATTTGTTTGGTTAGAGATATCCCAAGATATTTTATATTATTTGTATCGTTCTTCTCTTATTGTTCTAGCTTGCAGTATGAATACTATATTGAATAGATATGAGGAGAGTGGTGCCCTTGTCTTGTTCTCGATTTTAATGGAATTGCTTCATGTATATCTCCATTTAATTTATTGGCTGTTTGTTCACAATAAATGTCATTTATTATATTTTGGTATAGGCCTTGAATTCATGATCTTTCTAATACTTTTAATATGAAAGAATGTACATTTGTACTTTGTCAAATGCTTGTTCTGCATCTAAGAACATTATCATGTGGGTTTTTTTTTTTTTTTTTTTAGCTTCTTTATATACAGAATTACTTTAAAGGATTTTCATATATTGAACCAACTTTGAATCCCTGTGATAAAGCCTACTTGATCATAGCAAATGAACATTTTGGTGTGTTCTTAGATAATGTTAACAAGAATTTTATTGGGTATTTTTGCAAAAGCATTCATAAGGTTGATGTTGGGTCCTTGTATAGTTTATAGTAATTGTGCCTTCATAAAATGAATTGGGTAGTTTTACTTTTTTTCTGTTTTATAAAATAGTTTGTGGAATATTGATATTACATCTTTTTGGTGCTCTGGTATAATTCTGCACTAACTCTTTCTGGCCCTGTGCAATTAATTAATTAATTCATTCATTCATTCATTCATTCATTCATTCATTTAGAGGTTTTTAATGACCTTATGACTTCTTCTATTTCCTTATGGAATATAGACCTGTTTAGATGGATTACCTGCTCTTGATTTAAATTTGGTATGTGGTATTTGTCTAGAAAGCCATTCATTTCATCTATATTTTTCAGTTTCATTGAATATAGTCTTTTGTAGTAGGATCTGGTGATTTCTGAATTTCCTCTGTTTCTGTTGATATGTTTCCATTTTATTTTCTGATTTTGTTCATTTGAATACTGCTTCTAAGCATTTTAATTAGTATGACTAGGGGTTTAATTATCTTGTTGATTCTCTCAAAGAACCAGCTTTTTTCTTTTTATTTATTTTTTTTGTATTATTCTCTTTATTTCCATTTGCTTGATTTCAGCCCCGAGTTTGACTATTTCCTGCAGTCTACTCCTCTTGGTTGTGATTCCTTCTTTATGTTCTAGAGCTCTCATGTATGCTGCTGAGTTACTAGTATAAGAACTCTCCTGTTTCTTTACCAGGGCTCTTAGTGCTGAGTTTTCCTCTTAGGAGTGCTTTCATTGTGTTCCATAGTTTTGGTATGATGTATCAACATTTGGTATGATATATCAACATTTTCATTAAATTCCAGAAAGTCTTTAATTTATTTATTTCTTCCCTGACCAAGATATCATTCAAAAGAGAGTTGTTCAACTTCCATGTGTATGTGGGATTTCTATTGTTTTTGCTGTTATTTAAGACCAACTTTAGACCATGTTGAACTGATAAGATGCATGGTATTATTTCAATGTTGTTGTTGGTTGAAAGTTGTTTTGTGACCAATTATATGATTGAGTATTGAGAAGGTACAGTAAGGTGTTGAGAATAAGTTTTATTTACTTTTTAGGGATAAATGTTCCATAGGTATCTCTTAAATCCATTTGGTTCATAACCTCTATTAATTTTACTGTGTCCCTATTTAGTTTTTGTTGCAATGACATTGCCAATTGGTGAGAATTGTGTGTTATAGTCTCCCACCATTATTTTTTGAGGTTCAATGTGTTTTGAGCTTTAATAAAGTTTCTTTAATTAATGTGGGTGCCCTTGAATTTGGGACATAGATGCTGAGAATTGATACTTTCTTTTTGTGGATTTTCACTTTGATCAATATGAAGTGTCGTCACTTGTCATACTTGATAACTTTTGGTTGAAAGTCTATTTTTTGGATATTACAATAGCAACTCCAGGTTGTTTCTTGGGACAATTTTCTTGGACATGCTTTTTCCATCTTTTTACTCTGAGATAGTGGCTTTCTTTGTTATTGAAGTATGTTTCTCATATGCAGCAAAATACTAGAACCTAATTACAAATCCACTCTGTTATCTTATGTCTTTTATAGGTGAATTGAGTCCATTAATATTCAGAGATATTAAACACAGATGACTTGATTCCTGCTATGTTTGTTTATTTTGGTGGCTTTATGTGCTTGTGGTTCTCTCCTTTTGGCTTTGTTATGAGAAGCTTAATATCTTGTCTTTATTTTGGTGTAGGTAGCTTCCTTGTGTTGGAATTATCCTTTTTGGGTCCTCTGTAGGGGTGGATTGTTAGATAGATATTGTTTGAATTTGGTTTTGTCCTGAAATATTTTGGCTACTCTATGTATGTTGATTGAGAATTTTACTGGGCATAGTATCCTGGACTGACATTTGTTATCTCTTAGGGTCTGCTTGACCTCTGACCAAGCTTTTCTGGCTTTTAGTATCCCTGTTGAGAAGTCTGGTGTAATTCTGATAGGTCTGACTTTATATGTTACTTGACCCTTTTTCCTTGCAGTATTTAATATTCTTTTTTTATTCGGTGCATTTAGAGTTTTGATTATTATTTGAGAAGAGGATTTTTATTTCTGGTCCAACTATTTGGTTTTCTATAGGCTTCACATACCTTTATGGCCATCTCTCTTTTTTTTAAGTTGGGGAAGTTTTCTTCTATGATTTTGTTGGAGACACTTTTACATCCTTTAAGCTGGGATCTTTTGTTTTCCTCTATTCCAAGTATTCTTAGATTTGGTCTTTTCATTTTGTCTTGATTATTCTGGATATTTTGGGTTAGGAGTTTTTTATGTTTTGAATTTTCTTTGACAGTTGTATCAATCTCTTCTATGGCATCTTCTATAGCTTGTATTCTTTTCGTCATGTTTACATATGTAATTCCTGACATCTTTCCTATGTTTTTAATTTTCTGGTTTGCCTCCATTTGCTTTTGTATTATCTCTACTTCAACTTTTATGTTTTGGACCACTTTATTCAATTTCTTCACCTGTTTGATTGTGTTTTTCTGTATTTCTTTTAGAGATTTATTTAATCTTTAAGATCTTCTACCTGTTTACACATATTTTCCTGTATTTATTTCAGTGAGTTATTTATATCCTCCTTAAATGATTCTATTATCTTCATGATATAGGATTTTAGGTCAGCTTCCTGATTTTCAGGGGTGTTGGTGCATGTAAGACTTGTTGTGGTGGAAGAACTTGGTTCTGATGATGGCCGTGTATATTGGCCTCTGTTGCTTTTGATTTTGCACTTTCTTTCCTCTTGCCATCTGGTTATCCCTGGTGTTTGATAGTCTTGGAAACTCTGTCTGGAGTCTATCTTTTTTGTCCTTGGGTTGTTTCAGGTCGACTGGCAGTCCTGTAGACTTGCCCTTGCTATAGTAGACCTCTTATGGTGCCTTTCAACTAGGGGCTTGGACACAGAGAAACAGAGAAGCTGCTCACCAATTGCCCTGGCTATAGTATACCTCTTGTGAGACCTTCAGACTATTGGGTTTTCAGAGAAGCTGTCAAGCTGTTGTCCTGTGTAAACCTGTTCTCCAAGGGGTACTAATGACTGTGGTTTTGGTTTGCCTGTGTTCAGCAGAACTCTAGGGAGGCTTTCATTCTGTTGGGTCAGTTGCCCTGCTTGCCACAGAGCTCCCTGCAGGTCTTCAGTCTGTTGTGATGGTTTGTCTGCTTTCCCTGTGTACAGAGAAACTCCTGGGATGTGTTCAAGATATATTGTCTTCAGGGAAGCAGACAAGATTGTGAGCTGTTGCTCAGTTTCCCTATGTGCAGTGAATTTTCTGGGAAGCCTTCGGTGTGTGGTATCAGTTGCCCTGTGTGCAGCAGATTTCTTGTGATGCCTCAGGCTGTGGTGTCAGCTATCCTGAGTGCAGAGGATCTCCTGGGATGTCTTAGGCTGTGGTGTCAGATGCTCTGAGTGCAGCAGATCTCCTGGGATTCCTTGGGATATGGTGTCTAGCTAGCAGTCTGTGCCAGCAGGAAGGACAAGCTGGAAGAGGATTGGAATTCAGCAGGCAGGGTTTTGGGGGTTGATGGGTACTGAGACCACTGGGCTGCCAACAGCAACTGTGGCACTCCGGGAGGGTCCTTAACAAATGCTCTGAGTGTAGTGGGTCTCCTGGGATGCCTCAGGATGTAGTGTCTGATAGCTAGCAGTCTGTCCCAGAATAAAAACCGGCTGGAAGGGTGAAAATAAATAAAATCTTAAAAACTAAAATGAAAACTCTTAGAAAAAACAGAATGTTCAGCCCAGCATATATTCCAAGCTTTCTATAAGTTTGTGTAAAGAAATGGAAATAAGGCAATTGCTTTCATATTGAAAATATAATGCCATGAAAAATGGACCATACTGAGTCAATAGCTGTTTGGAGAATTTAACCAATTTTATATGATAGATGTTATACTACTCCCATCAGTGAGAGCAAAAATAAATCAGAGAACACTGAAAATAATTTTATCTCTTCATTATCATACTTCATTGCTAGGTTTATTTCAAATTGTTACGTTTGCTTCACTTTGTTTATTCTTTAGATTATAATTTAATTATATTTTTCCTATCTCGTTTCTTCTTCCAAACCTTTCCATTTATTCCTACCCACTCTCTAATTAATGACCTGGTTTTCATTAATTGTTGTTTTACACACACACACACACACACACACACACACACACACACACACACACACACACATGCATACACACATACTCCTAAATGCAGCCAATTTTATCCATATAATGCTGCCTGTATGTATGTTTTCATAGCTGACCATTTGGCAGTACACAAAGAAATGGATGTGCTCTTTCCAAGAAAGGAACGTCATCTCTTGAGTTCACAACTTTGGTCAGTTGCCTTTATAGTAGTACTTTGTGTAAGGTTGAGGACTCATAGGCTTTTCTTTATACACTTTAGCATTTCCATTTGTTTCCACCTTGCTCTGCTCACATTTAGTCATGTCAATGAGACTCCATGGGCATATCATTTGATATACTAAAAGACTTACAATATTAGGCCAAACTCCACGATCCTTTGGCTCTCACAATAGTTCTACCTCATGTTCTGCAGTGTTCCCTAAACCTTAGATGTGGAAGTATTTTTGTATTTTTAACCATTGGGGCTAAGCTCCTCAACTTTGCTTTTTAATTGCTTGTGTTTTTCTGTAATGATCTCTGCCTGTTGCAACTCTTTTTTCTTGGTGAGTGATGAAGACTATACATGTACTACATATATATGAGTACACAAATAAATGTTTATAGATTGTTGTTAGGAATTATATTGATTCATTAAAATAATGGTTATAGATTATCTTCCAAACAGCATGACTTGATTTGTACTGAGTAGTTAATTAGGTTTCCAGTACCAGGCATGGTCTTTGAGTCAGTCTGAAGTCTTAAAGAGCTATTGGTTACCGTCAACATATGTATAAGTGCATCACTACTTCATTCTTAGGGTTATTGCTCCATATTGTTCAGTAATGTGGTTCATAGACATCATAGCTGGCTAGGACTGTTGTTTGACTTCCTCTTTTAGAAGCTTTGCATGGTACCTTCTGGTATCGTGGAAATTAATCATCAGGGAGAGAGTTTTCAAGGTAAGCTTTAGCTCAAGAGTATTTGGGTCTTGTTTTTGAAGTACATGATGTCTTCAGCAGCAGAGATTTATTTTCCAGCCTTTCAGCTCTGTAGTTTCTTTCTTAAAGTATTTCAAACCATATTTACAAGTGGAAAATAAGTCTATTATCTTTCATAACTTGGTGGCAGTGTTGTAGAATGGAATAGAACTTAGGTACTTTACATTTTTTATGGAACCAGGTTAAGGAAGAATAGGAGCCTTTAGGAGATATTACAAACTCAAAGTATACCAGCAAACCAAGTAACTAATTAAATAATATTATACTCATAGATGAATAAATATTCTACCCCTAATATTAGAAACAAAGCAAAGATTTTAATTGCCACAACTCTTCCATACAGTACAAAAGATCTTACGAAATAACCACCCCCAGCAAAATAAGAAGAAATGATGAATTTCAGACTTCAAGGAAATGAAAATGTTCATATTTTCAAATGATGCTATATAGAAAACTCAATCAGAAAACCTTTCACACAATAAAGTAAAATCAATTAGGTTCACAAGTTCACAGTATATAGGCTCATTTTACAGAGTTCAATGTTTGGTTACATACTGCAGCAGAAATACAGGAATCAAAGGTAAATACATGGACCACTCTTCAGAGAAGACCTCAAACCCAAGAGTATTTGTGTAACAAAAATTAGACTGATGGGTTCTAAAAAGGAAAAGGGGACACACAAACTTAGTTGTTATAAATGTAGGAGTATATCTGGAGGGAGTTGGAGTATGATCAAACTATATTGTGTGAAGTCCTCGTAGAATTAATTAAAATATTTCAAAACAAGATTTTTTAATTAGGTAAAAGAAAAAATGCATATAAAACTGCATATTAAAATGTACAAAAATGTACAAATTGCAACAATGGCCTAAATTAATGGAAGGACACAATCTATTTGTGGATGTAGAAGAACAACCGTATTAGAGATGCTGGGTTTTTACATACTGACCTACATGCTTAACATAATTTATTTAGTTCCTAGAAAGATTCTTGCTAATGTAGATAGGCATATTCTAAAATGTATATGGAAAGTTAAATTAACTAGAATGGTTAAAGCAGTTCTTGCCAAAAAGACTAAAGGAAAAAAATACAAGTTTATGACTAACTCTGCAACTATACTAATCGTGACCGTGTCTTATTGGGAAGTATGTAATTGATACATAGATCAATATAGCACAATGAAAATAATAGAGCAACAAAAATACACTTAATTGGTTTTTAACAAAGTTACAAAGGCAATTTAATAGAAAACATTTTTAAATTATATTATTACTGAATGTATATGAAAGATTTGCCTGCATGGAGGTATAGCAGTGTATCATGTGCTGTACCCACAGAGATCAGAAGGCAGAATTAGATGCCCTGGGATAGAATTACAGATAATTGTAAACCTCCATGTGAGTTTTGGCAATTGAACCAGGTAGTATGCATGAGTAGATAGTATTCCTATCTATCAGTCAATCTATCAGTGAAAGAAAAATATTCTTAATAAATCTGACTTGACATGACACACACACATCCCACACATACACAAACAAATAAGTAAAACAAACACAATCCATGCCACTATTTACAAAGTTCACATAAATTTATATGTTCAATATATAATATACAACTATGGTATTCTTAATATAAGATAATATCTTCATGAACTACTGTTAAAAATAAAGTCCAGTGCTTAAATATTACACTAAAATATCTTCCATTCAAACATATTAATAAACTGAACTTCAAGTTTAATGACTTTCACGCTGCAAAGGACCTTGTTATATGAGGCTAAAAAGAGAACTTTTTCACTGAGAGAAAATATTTCAAAGCAATATGTCCAACAAGCTCTCATTTCTAAAACATATAAAGAATTCTCAAAACTCACCAGATTGCCTTTTATGTGTTATGAAGAAACAAACAGAAATAATCACATAAATATGTAATAAACCATAACCCAATAGATAAGTTCAAATTGAAGGTACAATGAGATATCCCCACCCACTCTTTAGAGAACTAAGTTAGAACTAGTGTGAATATTAAATGCTGCCAATGATGTGAAGAAAATGGACTCCCCATGCATTATAAATGTGAACCACACATGGTATACTTCAAGAAACTGCCCTAGAATTTTTTTCAAAAGTAAGCATGTAGTTAGGTGATCCAATAGTCACATTGCTAAGCACTACCTCAGGGAAAACATACAAGTCCCTGAAAATTTATAGCCAAGCAACGTGTAGAATCAAAATAGTAAAGAAATACGTCCTTTAGTGGATGAGGAGTTAAAAGATTTTAGCACATACAAACACTATTACACTACATAACAATACAAAGGAATGAACACATTGTGTGTGCATCCCAATTGAATTGCATGGTCATCATTATTACTGAAGAATGTTTCAAAGTTTATATTTCTTGTAATATAAATAAGTCTTCTGTAAGACTTCCTTGAAATAACACACCTACAGGCACAAAGGAGTCATGAATCCAAAGTCAAGATGATAGTATGAAGAACACCTTTTATAATATTGGAATTGTCCTGTATTCTGATTAGAGTGATTCTTATGCTAATCTATAAATTATATATGTGTGTATCCACATTCACACATGCAGATTAACAAATGATGAAAATTATAAAAGTATTACTTTCAAAACTTACTTTGCTAGTATTTACCTTAATTAAATATAATTCATGAGCACGCTTCTGGGAATCTAAACCACACCTCTATAGATACTAGGAAAGTGCTTTACCACTAAGCTGTGTTCTGAGTCTTTGTATGTGTTCTTGTTAGAGCTAATGTAACAACATGTATTTCCTAATTTTCTATAATATTACTTACTTGAAGGAAGCTCAGGAATGGGCACATGGAGCTATTGGTATTCTTGTTTGCAACTGCCTGAGTATCTCTTAATTGCTCTAAAAGAAAACATTCTTTAATGCATAACTATGATGAAATGACCTGCTCTGGAACAAATTATCTGATATGTTTTCTGGTATTATAGGATTCTTTGCTGACTAGAAAAATTGAAATATCTTTCAGGTGCCAGCTGGTGTGGGATGAACCAAAGAACATCCATTACAAAGATTACAGTTATTACTTCTGTGTGATATTAACAAATGATTTTGGCAGAATTAAATAATTATTCACTATAAAAGTGCTGTATAAAATTTTTCAATTCATCATTCAACCTTATCTACATCTATCCATCTATCCATCTATCCATGCAGTTTGACAGGACAGATGCCATGGACTAGTCTTTTTGATTGAAAAGAATGCATGTCACTATAGTTCTGAGTCTTCTTAAAGTTCTTCCATTGCATATAGGTAGTATCTCCAAATCTTCACCACTGATACTCAGGGTCCTTTGCTTATTTGGGCACCTGACCTTGGCCACACAAAATTATTTGCCTTCCCTTTATCAATGACTCTACCATATTTTATACACAGATGTTACTTTAAAACTGAGAAAAGTTGTTAGATCGAGGGAACCCTATCTTTTTATTCCTAATGCACAACACAAAGAAGTCGTGCTCAGTAGAAATTTTGATGATTTTAATGTAACTAAAATAGAGATAAAGAAATTGTTGACTTTGTCTGTTGGAGCATGAGTATTTTTGTGAGTGGCCTGGATTCGATGATGCCTGGCACGTAAACAGTAAAGGAACAATCTTTGAAAAGGGCAAAGCAAAGGTTAGTGTTATCCAATTAAACGTTCATGATGTGTAGGTAGACACTGGAAATCATCATGCTCTTTTACTTGAGTAATATGTTAATTCACCTTGATATTTGCTCTATATTATAGTGACACATTGTGTGATAAAAATGGAGAGGGAGAGAGAGGGGGGGCATCAGAATTTTGAATCAAGCCTTAAAGTAGAAGTCTTTGTGAGAGCCAGTCATGCAAGGAAGATAAACACTGTAGGACAAAAACAGCCAGGCAGAAAAGTCCAGAATGCTTTAAGCTTATAGTAATTGGAATTGTAGATTATTGAGTGGGGGGGTGAGTAAGTAGGGTAGTGGGGTAAGGGAAATAAATGAGGTATGTATTAAAATGAGTTAAATAACATTTTTTTCTGATCATTAGACCCAACTTCATCATTTTCTATTCTGAACAAAATGTTATGTAGGCAGTTTATAAGTCATCAACCAACCTTCTTTGCCCAGAAAGGGTCACACTGTTCATTTCTAGGGGCTATAATGGGCCTTAATAAAGGTACCTTAAAATCACTACAAATGCAATTAATTCTCCTTAGAACAGCACCTAAGGAATGTTCGCTCGCTCTCCTATTTCCCAGTTGAAATAAAATATTAACGATGAGCTAATAGATAGCTACCAAGACTGGAACAGGGAGAAATAAAAGCAAGTTTACATGATTATAGAATATCCTGAACAATCAGACTTACATATACTGTAACAAATTTTTTGTTTTCCCTCTTGAATTCCATTCACATCTCAACTCTAAGACTACTGCCCTGAATTTGTCTAAAAGTTTTAATAAGCTGTCTTTTTTATGCCTCAGTCATGCTTGATCACAGTGATCACATGCTCTGCTGTGAGAATTGTTCTACTGATAGCAAAGCTCTGGACACATGCAGGTATACATTCCTTGAAAAACAAATTGTCAAGGTGCATATCATGAAATAAGCAAATCTTCTACTAATGCTTTCTATTGGTTGGAAACAGAATCTAAGAGTGAGTCTGAATATGAGAAGCCAATTATCCTTGTCAATGTCCTCACAAGCTCAACAATATCCTGATATGAACATAGGTAACTCTCCATTAAAAGGAAGCATATGGTGCTAGAGAGATATCTCTGCTATTAAGAACTTTCATTATTCTTGCAGAATCCTGGTTCAATTCCAACTCCCTCATGCTGGCTCACCACCATTTGTAAGTCTAGATACAAGGGGTTTTAACACCCACTTCAAGTGTAGGTGGACATCAGACAGAATGTAGTACAAGCACATGCATTTGGACAAACTACTCATACATAAAATATTTTAGAAAGCATGTGACCTGATCTCTTTCTCTTCCTATCAGTTCTGTTACTAAGATTGAGAAGGCATGTTTGAGCTCTTGACCTTCTAATCAATAGATGGTACCAAGAAACTATTTTTGCAAAAACCTGGCATTTGCATATTGGTTTCTATGGACACAAGACAGTGAGTCCTTTCTCAATAATATTTATGTCTCATAAAGCAGGCATCTTTGCTTCCAGTCTGCTTGTGATCAAGTTTGGGAAGAACAAGATATCTGTTTTGCATTTTCACCTTGTAGTTGACATTAAACTAATCCATTTCCCTCTTGATTATCATTGTATTTTACCATTAGAAGGAAGAGTAGTTTTTACCTAAAACTGAAGCAAATGCTATTTGCTTATAAACTGATATGGTGTTAGTCCCTCTTTTGCCCTAGAGGGCACATTCTAAGGACCCTAGTGAATTTCTGAAACCAAGATAACACTAGATATGCCATATACTTTCCTGTATGAACATACTAAGAATAAAATTTAGTTTGGAAATTAAGCATACCACGAAACTATCAATAATATCTAATAATAAAATTTGGGGGGTGTTTTTCTAGTTGGTTTGTTGATACAAGTTGTTACTTTGTTCTTGTGGATTTAGAAGTATTTGCCTGCCTCTGCCTCTTCAATTCTGGAAGTAAAGGTTAAGGACACCACACATGATAAAAATAATGATTCTAACAACACACTTTAATAAACCATGTACAGATTTAGGATGTCTTATTTGTTTCTGGAAATTTTCACTTAATAATTTCAGATTTTACTTGACTCTAGTAACTGCAAACACACAAGGAAAGTGTGAATAAGAGGGGCTACAATATTTGAATTTAAATCCACTAATTTATCTTGTGATCAGTTACCCATGATATTCATTCCCCAGTATGGTAAGAAATACATTTGTCAGTTAAATACAAGCTTGTGATACACTCAATGGCTTTAAGTGAAGACCAATTCTGCCTAGGCTATAATCAGGATGCCCCTGCAATACTGCTTTCATTTCTACAAAAACATGCAAAACGATGCTATTTCTTACAGCAGGTTTGCTGTATTAACACCTCCACAAACCATAAATGATGAAGTTTCACTAAGTTGACAAATGGAAGTATGTCTATCTTATAAGTGCCATGGAGAGAATACCTTTTATTAATTTATACCCATATTAAATATTTTAAATCAGAATAAGAACAAATTAAGGACATGCAAACACTATGAGTATTTTAATTTTGGGACCTTGACACCAACTCATTAATAAATAAAATGCCTCATCAGCATTCAGAAATCAAGTCTCATATCCACTGGACAGATATATCAGCAAATCTAAAACTGATATGTTTTTTTCTTCTGTTGTTCAGAATGGTATAGGTCATTTCATTTTTTTCATAGGTTTTGATATCAGTTAAAATTTGTAACATATATATGTGTATGTGTGCGTGTGTGTGTATGTGTGTGTGTGTGTGTGTGTGTGTGAGAGAGAGAGAGAGAGAGAGAGAGAGAGAGAGAGAGAGAGAGAGAGAGAGAGAGATTGCCTTTATTTGTTTCTCTGCTGCTGTAATAAAACTCAGACAAAAAATCTTTGGGAGAAAAGGGTTTATTTTAGATTATAGGTTGTAATACATCATGAAAGGAAGACCAAGACAGAAGCACAAAGCAGGGACTGAAGCAGAGATAATGGGCAAAGTTGTTTACTTGCATACTTTCTTATATAACTCAGGACTATCTACTCAAGGGGTTATGTAGCACCACCTTAGTTGGTGGACTCTCCCCCCGCAACCCCCTGCCACTATTTCAATCATTGATGATAAAAAGATTTACCAGACTTGCTCTCATGTCAATATGAAGAAGGCAATTATTCAATTGAAGCTCTTTTCTTTAGTTTGTGTTAACTTGGCAAAAAAGTAAGCAACACACACATATAATAACATATTTCAAATATCAAGCCTATTTAAAAAGTCAAAAGAGTACAGAGTGTTACTTAATGATATAACACTTTCCTATCATATGTAAGGCTATGAAATTCTTTTTTTTTAAACGACTTTATTTTACAAAACAGATAAATGTACAGATTTTAAACATTTTTTGCTTAAAATTATAAATTTTTGTCAGTACTGTTTTTTCAGATATTAAAATAATTTTTACATAAAACAATATGAATATATTTTTTAGTCAGTAATTGATTTTTTCATGGGCTTGACAGTATGCATTGAAAACCTAATAGTTACAATGAGCATAAAGTACATGCAAAAAAAAGTAACATGGAAATAGTCAAAGTCTTCTTGTTTTGTAAATATATATATGTATATATATATATATATGTTTTCTTTATTTCTTGGACTTCATACAGTCTGTGAGTTGTTTCTGGGGGAGTGCAAGCCTCTAGGGTTAGCATCCCAATATCAGTGACTGCATATTATGTCTGTTATTTTGTTACTGGGTTATCTCACTCAGGATGATATTCTATAGATGCAGCCATTTTCTTAAGAATTTGGTTAAGTCATTGTTTCTGGTGGCTGAGTAGTATTCCATTGTGTAAATGTGCCACAGTTTTTGTATCCATTCATCTTCTGAAGGACATCTGGGTTCTTTCCAGCTTCTGACTATTATAAATAGAGCCGCTATGAACATTGTGGTGCATATATCTTTGTTGTGTATTAAAGTGTCTCTGGGGTATATGCCCAGAAGTGGAATAGCTGGGTCTTCAGGTAGTACTATATCCAATTTTCTGAGGTATCGCCAGACTGATTTCCAGAGTGGTTGTATTAGTTTGCAACCCCACCAACAGTGGAGAAGTGTTTCTCTTTCTCCGCAGCCTCGCCAGCATCTGCTGTCATCTGATTTTTGGATCTTGGCCAATCTGACTGGTGTGAGGTGGAATCTCAGGGTTGTTTTGATTTACATTTCCCTGATGGCTAAGGATGTGGAGCACTTCCTCAGATGTTTCTCGGCCATTCAGTGTTCCTCAACTGGGAACGTTTTGTTTAGTTCTGTACCCCATTTTTTAATAGGATTATTTGATTCTCTGGTGTCTAGCTTTTTGAGTTCCTTGTACACCTTGGATATTAGGCCTCTATCTGATGTGGTGATAATAAAGATCTTTTCCCATTCTGTTGGTAGCCATTTTGTTTTCTTGACGATGTCCTTAGCCTTACAGAAACTTTGCAATCTCATTAAGTCCCATTTGTTAATCTTTGACCTTAAAGCTTGAGCCATTGGTGTTGACTTCAGGAAATTTTCTCCTGTGCCTGTGTGTTCTAAGGTTTTCCCTACTTTCTCATCTAATAGTTTCAGTGTATCTGGTTTAATGTGCAGATTTTTTTTAAACAACTTTATTTTGCAAAACAAAGATAAATGTAAAGATTTTAAAGAATTTTTGCTTAAAATTATACATTTTTGTCAGTACTGTTTTTTCAGACATTAAAATAAATTTTACATAAAACCATGTGAATATGTTTTTTAGTCAGTACTTGATTTTTTTCAAGGGCTTGACAGTATGCATTGAAAATGTACTAGTTGCAATAAGCGTAAAGTACATGCAAAACAAAACGCAACATTGGAATAGTCAAAGTCTTCTTGTTTTGTGAATATATGTATATTTTTTGTTTTCTTTATTTCTTGGACTTCATACAGTCTGTGAGTTGTTTCTGGGGGAGTGCAAGCCTCTGGGGTTAGCATCCACTATCAGTGACTGCATATTATGTCTGTTCTTTTGTGACTGGGTTATCTCACTCAGGATGATCTTCTCTAGATGCAGCCATTTTCTTAAGAATTTGGTTAGTCATTGTTTCTGGTGGCTGAGTAGTATTCCATTGTGTATATGTACCACAATTTTTGTATCCATTCGTCTTCTGAAGGACATCTGGGTTCCTTCCAGCTTCTGGCTATTATAAATAGAGCCGCTATGAACATTGTGGTGCATATATCTTTGTTGTGTATTAAAGTGTCTCTGGGGTATATGCCCAGAAGTGGAATAGCTGGGTCTTCAGGTAGTACTATATCCAATTTTCTGAGGTATCGCCAGACAGATTTCCAGAGTGGATGTATTAGCTTGCAACCCCACCAACAGTGGAGAAGTGTTCCTCTTTCTCCGCAGCCTCGCCAGCATCTGCTGTCATCTGAGTTTTGGATCTTGGCCAATCTGACTGGTGTGAGGTGGAATCTTAGGGTTGTTTTGATTTGCATTTCCCTGATGGCTAAGGATGTCGAGCACTTCCTGAGATGTTTTTCGGCCATTCGGTGTTCCTCAACTGAAAATGATTTGTTTAGCTCTGTACCCCATTTTTTAATAGGGTTATTTGATTCTCTGGTGTCTAGCTTTTTGAGTTCCTTGTACACCTTGGATATTAGGCCTCTATCTGATGTGGTGTTGGTAAAGATCTTTTCCCATTCTGTTGGTTGCCGTTTTGTTTTCTTGACGATGTCCTTAGCCTTACAGAAACTTTGCAATCTCATTAAGTCCCATTTGTTAATCTTTGACCTTAGAGCTTGAGCCATTGGTGTTTTGTTCAGGAAATTTTCTCCTGTGCCTATGTGTTCTAAGGTTTTCCCTACTTTCTCATCTAATAGTTCCAGTGTATCTGGTTTAATGTGGAGATCTTTAATCCACTTACACTTGAGCTTTGTACAAGGAGATAAGAACAGGTCTATTTTCATTCTTTTGCATGTTGAGTTCCAGTTGGACCAGCACCATTTGTTGAATAGGCTTTCCTTTTTCCATTGAATGTTTACTGCTCCTTTGTCAATAATCAGGTGACCATATACATGAGGGCTCATTTCTGTATCTTCTATTCTATTCCATTGATCCACATGCCTATTTCTGTACCAGTACCAAGCAGTTTTCAGCACAATTGCCTTGTAATATAGCTTCAGGTCAGGGATAGTGATTCCCGCAGATGTTTTTTTGTTGTTGAGGATGAATTTAGCTATTCGAGGTCTTTTGTTATTCCATATGAAATTGCACATTGATCTTTCCAGTTCCATGAAGAACTGGGTTGGAATTTTGATTAGGATTGCATTGAATCTGTAGATTGCTTTTGGTAGGATGGCCATTTTTAAGATGTTGATCTTTCCAGTCCATGAGCATGGGAGATCTTTCCATTTTCTGAGATCCTACTCAATTTCTTTCTTTAGAGGTTTGAAGTTTTTGTTGTACAGATCCTCACTTGCTTAGTTAGAGTCACACCAAGGTATTTCTTAGATTTTTGTGATGATTGTGAAGGGTACCTTTTCCCTAATTTATTTCTCTACATGGTTGTTCTTTGAGTATAGGAAAGCTACTGATTTGTTTGAGTTAATTTTGTATCCAGCCACTTTGCTGAACTTGTTTATCAGCTGTAGGAGTTCTCTGGTGGAATTTTTGGGGTCACTCAAGTACACTATCATGTCATCGGCAAAGAGTGATGTTTTTATCTCTTCCTTTCCGATTTGTATCCCCTTGATCTCCTTTTGCTTTCTAATTGCTCCAGCCAGGACTTCCAGTAATATGTTGAATAGGTAGGGGGAAACTGGGCAACCTTGTCGAGTCCCTGATTTTAGTGGGATTGCTTCAAGTTTCTCGCCATTAAGTTTGATATTGGCTGTTGCTTTGCTCTATATTGCTTTTATTATGTTTAAGTATGGACCTTGGATTCCTGTTCTTTCCAGGACTTTTAACATGAAGGGGTGTTGGATTTTGTCAAATACTTTCTCAGCATCTAGTGAGATGACCATGTGATTTTGTTCTTTGAGTTTGTTTTTATGTTGGATTACATTGATGGATTTCCTTATATTAAACCATACCTGCATCCCAGGGATGAAGCCTACTTGGTCATGAAGAATGATCGTTTTAATGTGTTCTTGGATTCGGTTTGCAAGGATTTTGTTGAGTATTTTTGCATCAATGTTCATAAGTGAGATTGGTCTGAAGTTCTCTTTCCTTGTAGGGTCTTTGTGTGGTTTAGGTACGAGGGTTATTGTAACCTCAAAATATGAGTTAGGTAGTATTCCATCTGATTCTATCTTTTGGAATAGTTTGTAGATTATTGATGTTATATCCCCAATAAATGTCTGATAAAATTCTGCACTGAACCCATCTCGACCTGGGCTTTTTTGGGTTGGGAGGCTTTTGATGAATTCTTCTATTTCTTTAGGTGTTATAGGGTTATTTAGATGGTTTACTTGGTCCTGGTTTAACTTTGGGATCTTGTATCTGTCTAGGAATTCATCCATTTCCTCCAGATTTTCCAATTTTGTGAAGTATAAATTTTTGTAGTAGGATCTGATGATTTCTTGAATTTCCTCAGTTTCATTTGTTATGTCTCCACTTTCCTTTCTGATGTTGTTAATTTGTATACTCTCTCTTTGCCCTCTAGTTAGTCTTGCTAGGGGTTTATCAATCTTGTTGATTTTCTCAAAGAACCAACTCTTGGTTTTGTTGATTTTTTTCAATGGTTCTTTTTGATTCTATTTGGTCTATTTCTGCCCTAATTTTGATTATTTCTTGCTGTCTACTCTTTTTGGGTATATCTGCTTCCTTCTGTTCTAGGGCTTTTAGCTGTGCTGTCAGGTTGCTGATGTAAGCTCTCTCCAGTTTCTTTTTGGAATCACTTAGGGCTATGAGTTTTCCTCTCAATACTGCTTTCATTGTATCCCACAGGTTTGGGTATGTTGTGTTGTCGTTTTTGTTGAATTCTAGAAAATCTTTAATTTCTTTTTTTATTTCTTCTTTGACCCTGCTATTGTTTAACAGAGCGTTGTTTAGTTTCCATGTGTATGTGGGCTTTTTGTTGTCTTTGTTGTTAAAGATCAGCCTTAGACCATGGTGATCTGATAGAATGCATGGGAGTATTTCAATCTTCTTATAACTATTGAGGCTCGCTCTGTGTCCAATTATGTGGTCAATTTTCGAGAAGGTGCCATGGGGTGCTGAGATGAAGTTGTATTCTTTTACTTTAGGATAATATGTTCTGTATATATCTATTAATTCTAGTTGATTCAATGTCTCTGCTAGTTTTGCAGTGTCCTTATTCAGTTTCTGTTTCCATGATCTGTTCATTGGTGAGAGTGGGGTATTAAAGTCTCCCACTATTATTGTGTTGGGTGAAATGTATTTTTTGAGCTTTATTAGGATTTCTTTTATGAATGTGGGTGCTTTTTTATTTGAAGCATATATGTTAAGGATTGAGAGTTTCTCCTGACAGGTTTCCCCGGTAATGAGTAAAAAGTGTCCTTCCTTATCTTTTTTGATAACTTTTGGTTGGAAATTTACTTTATTCGATATTAGAATAGCCACTCCAGCTTGTTTCTTGGAGCTGTTTGCTTGGAAGTTTTTTTCCTACCCTTTAACTCTGAGATAGTGTCTGTCTTTGTCTCTGAGATGCGTTTCCTGTATGCAGCAAAAGGCTGGATTTTGTTTATGTATCCAGTCTGATAGCCTATGTCTCTTTATTGGGGAGTTGAGTCCATTTTTGTTAATAGATATCAAGGAATAGTTGTTTCTGTTTTCTGCCATTATTGCTTTTGTGGGTTGAGTTGTGTCTGTGTCTTTTTGTTCTTTTAGTTTTCTTGTTTAGGAGTTTTCTTGTTTTTACTAGGCTGTATTTTCCCTCATTATATTGGGTTTTCCACCTATAATTCGTTGTAGTGCTGGGTTTGTGGTCAGATATTGTGTAAATTTTGATTTGTCTTGAAATATCTTCATCTCTCCATCGATGGTGATTGATAGTTTTGCTGGGTATAGCAGCTTGGGCTGGCACTTGTGTTCTCTTAGGGTGTGCATGTTGTCTGTCAAGGCTCTTCTAGCTTTCATAGTCTCTGTTGAGAAATCAGGTGTGTGTCTGATTGGCCTGCCTTTATATGTTACCTGACCTTTTCCCCTTACTGCTTTTAGTATTCTGTCTTTGGTTTTGGCACTTGATGTTTTTACTATTATGTGTCGGGAGGTATTTCTTTTCTGGCCCAACCTATTTGGAGTTCTGAAGGCTTCTTTTATGCTCGTGGTCATCTCATTCTTGAGGGTAGGGAAGTTTTCTTCTACGATTTTGTTGAAGATATTTACTGTGCCTCTTAGTTGATACTCTTCTCCCTCTTCTATTCCTATTATCCTTAGGTTCGGTCTTCTCATTGTCTCCTGGATTTCCTGGGCATTTTGGGTTAGGATCTTTTTGTTTTTTGCATCTTCTCTGGCTGTTTTGTCTATGTTTACAATGTTGTCTTCTGCACCCTAGATTCTCTCTTCCATCTCTTGTAATCTATTGGAAATGCTTGCTTCTGTGACTCCTGATTTCTTTTTTAAGTGTTCTACCTCTAGGGTTATCTCTTCTTGTGCTTTCTTTATTGTGTCAATTTCCGTTTTAAATTCCCTCTTTTATTCTTTCATCTCTTTGATTCTCTTTTCCTCTAGTTCTTTGAGTTCTTTGAGTGTTTTTCTTGTTTCCTTTTTAAAAGCTTCTAAATCTTTTTGCTTTTCCTGCCGTTCTTGTTTAAGTATCTCTATCAGCATCTTGAGGTATGATTTCAGGTCTGTGTCTTCTTTTTCTGGACTGTTTGGAATTCCGATGTTTGCTGTTATGGGAGAGCTGGGTTCTGGTGTTGCCAGATTGTCTTGGTTTTCTTGGGATATACACTTTCACTTTCCTCTTGCCATTTTGTTGTCTGTGATATGTTCTTGCCTTTCCCTTGTATCTGGTCTGTGTCTCTGGATCTCCACTGGTCCAGGTGGCAAATGGGTCGAGCCCTGTTCTATGCCTCAGAGTTGCCGGGTTGGAACAGAAGTTCCAAAGTTCTATTCCTGGTCACTGGATTAGACATGGCGGGGCAGGGCAAGGCAGGGGGTGCACTTTCCCTGTGCACTCAGCAGAGATCTCTCTGCTCCCTGGCAGCCCCGGTCTCCCACCCACCAGTTGCTCAGCCTCTACGAGCCGCCGTTCCGGGTGGCAAATGGGCCAGGCTCTGCTCTGAGTCCTGAAGTCGCCTCAGGGTGGAAACAGAAGTTCCTAAGTTCTGTTCCAGGTCACTGGATCAGGCAGGACAGGGCAGGTCAAGGCAGTGGGTACACTTTCCGTGTGCACTCCGCAGAGATTCCTCCGCTCCCCAGCAGCCTAGGTCTCCCACTCACCAGTTGTTCAACCTTTAAGAGCTGCAGTTCTGGGTGGCAGATGGGCCAGGCTCCGCTCTGCGTCCTGAATTCGCCACTGGGTGGAAACAGAAGTTCGAAATTTCTGTTCCTGGTCTCTGGTTCGGGCAGGGCAGGGCAGGTCAAGGGAGGGGGGTGCACTTTCCGTGTGCACTCCGCAGAGATCTCTCTGCTCCCTGGCAGCCCAGGTCTCCCACACGTATTAAATTCTATCCCAGTATGTGTATGCGCGCACGCATGCGCACACACACACACCCACACACACAGATACAGCCACTCTATATTAATAATTTCAAAAATAGCAAAATATTAAAAAGTGTACTGAAATAAACTATAGTATACACACAAGCATGGATAATTTCTACAGAGATATTAAAAGTAAAATAAGATAGCTAAGCATCTTCTAGCAAGACACTATTGTTTTATTCATCCAAGAAATATTTCTAGATAATCCACAACGTACCAGAAATTTCACTACATACAAAGAATCATGGACACAGTTCCTGTTTATATGCAGCTTCATTTTCATTGATCAATAAATTATATAAATATGTAAGCAATGTCTGTGGCAAATCAGTACCATGTAATAAAACCACAGAAAAATTTGAGAGCCTGTAGCAGATATAGCAGATCTGAGAGCAACAAAGATGCACGGATAAAGAGGGGTTGGATAAACCTCAGATTATCATTATACTAATGACGTCATTTTATTGTTTTAATACTTTTAATTGGAAAATGCTTCATCACAATGATTATATTTCTTTATGCAGCACATTATCTAACAAGATCAAAGAGAAGCAGCAATACACAACTAGGAAAATAGATGGAATGAAAGTTTAACTTTTAGTTTAAATATTGCAAATTGTGTTTTAAATGACACCTTTTATTCAACATGCCTCTAAGTAGTTACAAAAATTATTTGGCACATCGAAGTTTAAATGTAAGTGTTGTTGGGTTAGGGATGCAGCCACGTATGTGACATTTGCCTTCCATACACTATGTCCTGAGCTCAGTCCTCGAAACAAAATTTAACAAAGGGGGGCGAGGTAGAGAGTGGGAAATGAAAACACACAGAGAGAAGCTACCTGGTTTGATACATTGTCTTCATTTCAAAACTTTATCATGTTTCATTTTGTTGCCATTTTTGCTGTGAACAATGGAACCTAGACACACAGCACTATGGGCCACAGCCCCTAAGGTAGCAGTTTAACAATTTCCATAGTAAAATTTTCTCAGCCTAAATTAATCTGAGACATTTCTTCAAAAGATCATGCCATTTATCAATGGCATGCATATTATGATGTTCTGTACATGTCTGCCAACAAAACTAAGCATTTATAAGAATGATAACACTTTTTTTTCCAAGGGGTTAAGTGTCCTTAACCTCTGAGCCATTGCTCCAGCCCCCTAAAGATTATTTTTTAATTGAACAACTTTATTTAAAAAAAAATCTGAGATAACTGATTTATAAGTGCCAAGACACAGAAATTACAAAACTAACTCTTTCTCACTTAAACAAAACCCAGAGGTTAATTGATTATTCATTAAATACTCCAAACCTTCAATGATCAATCTGCATTGCAGCTTTCATGAAGAGTCACACACTGTCTGTATTAGGATACTGTAAGAAAACAGCCACACAATCTGCCCTTCATGTTAAGTGACCAGTTTTAATGGTTTATTTTGTTTCAGTTTCTGGGACTGTCAGGAAGAGCAGAGGTCTTTCAAATGGAGCAAAATGTCCTTACCCTGAAACCCTGTGAACTGAGAGGAAACTGGAAAGCTACTTTGCATGCTTGTATGACGAGGTACCATTAGGAAAAGCCACATAAAGCTGTTGCAGCTGTGTTATATAAAAAAAAAAAAGAAGAGATAATTTAATAGAAAATGTCATCCTTTGCAGATTGCTGATTGCCTATTTTTTTCCATAAAGACTTCTCATCAGAGGGACTCCAGCAGCTGTGAGAAGGCATCCTGTCACTGATGTTCCCAGACATTCAGGCAAACAAAGCTCTCCATGGGCTATTTGGCATCCCAAACATTCTGATTTTGTTTCCTATTTTGTTTCTTCTTATCACACTCCACTGTATGGAAGGTATAGTATTTTTTTTTTGTGAAAGCAGAGCAAATATTTGATACTTGACACTAAAATTTGACCATAAACAAGGCCAACATCTGCTGAAGACATATTCAGGAACACAAAACCTGAAAACCATAACAATCCCACAATTTTGTAATCTTGAGAATTTGTATTTAACAGCTGTCAGTCAGTAGAAGTGATTGCATCACATACATAACTCTTCAAAGGCTAAAATGATAATTTTTCCCATGTAAGAAACAAAAAATAATTTGGCGAAAAGAGGTTTCATGATTGTGTTCAAATTATTCTGTTTCTTTTCTTATCTCTTCTTCTTCTTCTTCTTCTTCTTCTTCTTCTTCTTCTTCTTCTTCTTCTTCTTCTTCTTCTTCTTCTTCTTCTTCTTCTTCTTCATTCTATTTTCTCATAGTTTTAGAAAGGTTATTTAATCATAAATGTTACATCATTAAAAAAAATCATTGGACTTCAGAAATGTAATAGCTGTTTGTCTTAATTGTGTTCAAAATTATCCCATATTTCTTGTGAAAAGATTTAATTCAACAATTTAGAGTTTATTATCACTAAAACAATAATGACTTTTCTTATTTTTACATACAAATGCTTTAGTATATGTCTAACACATGCTGACATAGTTCAAAGATCAAGTGTTTTATGCAAGAAAATAAGTTTCCATTTCTTCACTCATTCATTCCTTGGTAAATATCTGTTGAACAACTCCTTTGTGCTGTGTTCTAACAGATGCTGAAGATTTAATTATGAATAAGAATGAAAGAAAACCTCCTAGCTAAAATGTGTAGCAATCCATTAAATATATACATCCATTCACATAACACACACACACACACACACACACACACACACACACACACACACAAACACACACACACACAAACACATACACACACACACATTGAGTCTCCATCAAGCATCAAGGAGATCAGATTCTAGTCAAACTTGGAATGACCTCAGCAATAATACCCAATGGAGGAATCTCTGCATTGTCTTACCCTATCACAATAGATGGTTCAAGAGGAAATGGAGACATTATTGGGGAATATGAAGTTTATTAGAAAAGTTATTAACTCCATGAACAGAAGACAGAGGGTTGTGTAACAGTTTGGCAAGTACTGTAAGGACAGTTTGATTTCAAGGACCAAAGCAAGAACTCTGAAGAAAATCAAATCCCAGTTAGAAGAAGTGGGAACTTTTTTTCTCATAGCTCAGAGGATGGAAAATGTTCATAAGACCACCCAGGCATTTTCAGTTCCAAGCAGATGTAAGGAAAGTAGTGAGGATCACATGTGGCTCCCGTTTGACTTAAACCACTTCCCAAATAAGATGTTCTGCCACTAGAAATTCTTCTAGCTAGAGACTGATAGAAAATGTCTGATTAATGTGCCTATAAGTATCTGTGAAAGAGGAAAAAGTGTTTCAAGGAGACAAGATTAAAACATTTCATTTTTATACTAAGTCTGTGGTATGTTATTTGCCAGACAAAGTTGTCACCATACTTTTGAGTCATATAGATAACAATTATTTTAAAAATAGAATAGTTTAGACTCATTTTTAGATAATTGTTTTGCTTTTTTGTAGAGCAATATTTTCAAAACTATTGTATCATTGGTTCATGTAATTGTTGGTGTTAATGTCACACAAAGTCTTAAGGCCTATATTAATCTGATGCCTAAGCTATTACCAAGGATTAGCTTAGTAGTTTACCAAAAGTATCAGTTTATAAACAAATATGTGATAGGTCACATTTCTGCTATACAAGCAAATTTCCCTGAAACTATGAGCCCATTTAAATTATTTGTGCTTCATGTATATTAAGCAAAACACTGGATATTTTTGTGACAACACCTCTTGTTTCTTTATGCCAATTTTTGAAAGAAAAATTTCCTCATGGGTTCTGAGTAAGGAAATCATGGCCCTCTGAGAGAAGTTATATGCTAGTTACCTAGTTAGAAAGTAGCACTGATAGGACCCAAGTTATGGAATTTCATAAGAAAGCTGGTGCATTGGCAATGTTATCTTGATGTCTTTTATAAGGCCAAGGATACATTTGGTAAGGTAGAGCAGGTTGAGACCTTGAGACTCAGTAGCTACACATCTGAGGCTTAGGTGACTCCCAGCTCCTTGCCACATTCCTGACATATATCTTGTGCCATGCTTCTCCAAAGAGATGTGGCCTGTAGTCATGAGGGTCAAGACAGACTTGTCCATGCTAATGATGTACCTAGAGGCCAGTAAGATTTAGCCAATAATTCAATAATCTTCCATTCCAAGACATGCCTCCCTACAAAAGGTATTTAATCTTGTGGGGAGCCGAATGCAGACGCCATTACAAGATGGCGCTGGCTCCCTCAAGGTTTGAGGTAAACAACTCCATATATAGTAATGCTCTTGTCAGCTAAGGCGCTGCACCCTGCTCATGCGCAGTACATAACCTATCTCCGGCCAATCCCGAGGCCTCTGGTGTCAGCAGACTAGTGACAACCAATCATGGCAAGCCCGTATGCGCTTCTCCTTATATAAGCGGACAGCTAGGGTAGTTCGGGCCCCTCGCTTCCTGCTCTCCCCTTCAATCAAGAGGCTCCCACAATAAGGCGTGATCTGAGAAGAATCCTCTGGTGGTGGTCGTCTTTCCTCACTGGTCCAGTAGTACGCCGCATAATCTCAAGGCCCATCCTAAGAAGTGGGGTATGGTTTTAAGCATTCAATTTCTGCCATGACATTAAACTATTTTGACCTATAAACTATCTCTTTCCATCAAGGTTAGCCATGAGGAAGCAAGAAAGCCTTTGCCTACGGAGCCACAGCCTAATCTCCCATAGGCAGACTATCTGAGTTCCCTGTCATAACCACCACCAAGCCTGCCTCCAACAAATTAAGAATAATCATCTCTATTGGGATAAGCCATAGCCCCCTTGTCCCCGGGCCCTGGGCTATAAGTCATCCCCAGTCTGAAGACTCCTGACTCTATTCTTCACTATTCTGCAAATTGAAGCAGTGCTGGGATGTCTGAGAGTCTGAGAACTCTCTCAACACTGTGTGATGGGCAAGGTTGCTGCAAAAAACTCATGCTGAGAGATCCCTTGCCCCCAAGGTATTAGCAAGATGACAGGTCTAGTATTGTAAAAAGTTTATTTGGGGGCATGGATAGGGGAGGTGAGAAGGAAGTAGAGCCAGAGAGAGAGGGAGAGGGAGGGGGAGAGGAGAGGGAGATGGGGGAGGGGGAGAAGGGGAGAGGGGAAGAGGGGAAGAGGGGGAGAGGGAGAGAGAGACAGAGAGGTTGCCCAGGAACACATCAAGAGGACAGAGAGAGAAGAGAGTCAGAGAGAAGGGAAGGGGATAAACAGTCCCATTTATAGCAAGTCAGGCCTACTGACTGTTGCTAGGTAAATTTTGGGCAGAGAGTAAAAAGAATGTCAACATTTTTCCATTTTGATTTAATTAAAAAAATAAGAAACTAGAAAGTGATGGTGAAGCAGCAATAGGGTCATCATGATCTTTAGCTACTTCGTGCTGGCACTGGAGTCATATCTAGATGTCAAATATTAATTAATATGACAGAGGTTAGTATATAGTCCACTACCTAAACGGTTCTCCCAGGTCCCTGGTCTCCATCATAACTGGGGCAGAAGCAATCTGGCCACCAGACCCAGAAACAGAGGAGTTTTTTTGTTCCTATTGAGAAGGAACATGAAAGAAATGATTCACCTTGTCTTAGGCGATATGAGACATTTGTTTCTCTGGGTGTCCTCTGCTTGTCCACAGTTTAGGCTGAGCCCTGGCAGCAGGCAGAGCAATGGAGTGGTGTTTTTCATGGTTATCATACCGCAGTCCAGGGGTAGTTCTTTGTTGCCGTGTTCAAATCTTCTCAGAGACTTAGCAGGGTGCAGGAGGGGTGATTGTTAGGACTTGGGTGTCTCTGCCTATCATAATAAGCTTATAAATTTAACATTACATTTGTCAGATTTTTGACAAAATTGAGAACTAGTATCTATTAAGCATATTTGAGTTAAACAATCTCTGTCTGTTTTTAACTATTTGTTCTAGAATATATCCAGCAAACAAAGAATTACATTGTAACTTAATAACAGTAGCAAAAACAAAGCTAAATATATCTTTAACTCAGTGATCTTTAACTTTTTTACTATTGTAAATCTTTAAATTCATAATAAATTATTCTTTACCAAGGCAGAATAGAAACCATATGAAAACTTCATCTTAACTGAAAAGTGTCTTTGGCTATTCCTATGACAGTGGTGAAGTGGGAACTGCCTATAACAGAAATAGCAGATAGTCATGAGACTGCCTTCAGCCAAGATGGTGCTGAAGCTAGCTAGAGCCAGCCATATGACCTCCCTCAGCTAAGATGGTGCTGAAGCAATAGTGCCACCTTTGGAGCAAAGTCACATGCTTGTTATACCTTCGAATGAAACAGCATTTATCTATAGAAGTATGGCTATATATCAGCAGAGACAATCATAAAGAGAAAAATAGACCTGTTTTTTTTTTTTTTTTTTTTTTTTTTTTTTTTCTGACACACAGGGCACTGTGTAAATGTGAGGTAATCTCTCCCTGTTACTGCCTGCAGCCTTTGTGCTGTGTGGGTCCCACAGCTTGGACTAAGCTGCAGCAGGACATGACTCAACTTAGATGGCATTGTGGCACCCAGAAAACCCTCTCCTGCCACAGGTAAACAGCTGGAAGCTGCAGCTTGGCAGAATGGGGTAATGTTCATTGGTGGGCATGCTGGCAGGTGAGCATCTCAGCCTATCTCCCGGCAACTTTGCGCCAGTGCTGCGTACTGTGTGCACAATCCTGCAAAACAGTGAGTTAAGTATAAAACTAAATATGAAATGTGTCCTTAGAGTCAAAGGAATGTTGCAGGTCCAGAAGCTAAATAACTTATCTCGGGCTAGCTTTAGTCGATATAATGGACATTTCTTACTCACTTCTTAGTCAGACCTAACATCCTCTGACTAAAAGATGAAAATCCTTTGAAATCTATTAACTTAGCTGACCCTTTAGGAAACTGTAAGCCAATCATGTCATAATAGGTGTCTGAAACTTATCAGAAACTTTCCCCATCTGGCCATAACCACCTCTATGATGTAGTCACCAGTATATTTAAATGTGCCTTGATCTATGTCTTTTTTTATTATACAAAACATAAAACTTCAGAAAACTGCTTTTGTGTTTGAATGAGGAATTTGGGGATAACCTGAATATGTGTTCCTGACCCATGGCCACTCAAAATGGCTTCAGAATAAACTCTTTCTTATCCCTGTTAAGATGAGGGCTATGCTGTTTTGTTCCTGTTGTTCAGGTTTTATTTTTTGTTTGTTTGGTTTTTTTTGTTTTGCATTAACAAAGCAGCATGTGTATATGGAGAAATAAATATAAAGAATATTTCCCACTTTGGGTCACTTTATAATGCAGCTCTAATTCAGGTACTTCACAGAATACTAAAAATAAATAGCTAAGAATTTCCTTGCCTCATTTCCACCTCCACTTAATGAGATTTTGTCATCTTGGAGACAGAAATTACATTATTTGCATAAGATATGTTAAGTCATATGTTAGGATATTGACTTTAAGGACACTATGTGATTACAGTGTCTTCTATTGTTGGTTCTCAGGTAATAGCCTCAGGTCATGAGGAATTGAGTCAGGCTTTATGTAGCAATGGCCCTTAGCCACAAAGAATGGCTAAGCCCAGCCCGACCTTTCACTGTACATAAAGGAATAATATACCCAAGTACTGAATACCCTGCTTCTTGCCAAACCACAAAAACTAGCTGTAACTATCCTGTAGCTACCCTCTTAGTGCACTCAGTCTTCATCTAGAAAAAAGATTGAGGCCCCTTGCTGTTCCAATAAAGCAGTTGCAGCCTGTTGAGATAAGAGACTGTGGGCTTCTCTGGCTCAGTTTTTCTTACAATAGCTTTCAGGGAAGTTTTCTGTGAGGGAGAGCATCAGTGGAGGTCTTCAAAAGCAAGAACATTTCAATATGCGTTCCAGACAAAGGAAAACAGTAAGCAAGCAATAAAAGCAGGAAGCAACTTGTACTGAACAGGAACTCTCAGCAGTTGTATGTGAATAATAAATGATGCATGGGGCATGAAATAGCTAGAGTCAGCAACACAAATCACATACTGAATTGTGTGAGTGTCTGTTATATGGAAAGCTGATGATATAGTAATTAGATTCTGTCAACAAATGGTGGGTGTACTAATACAGCTTTTTACAGTTTTTGTTTTTCTACACCAGGAAACTGAGGCTGAAAACAGCAAACTGACTTCAGAGTTAACAATTGGTAAAGTTGACATTTGACCTAACATAAATATTAGTTGTTTTTAAACATTTAGTTCTTTTTATTTTATGTTTATGCATACACATGTGCATGTATAAACACACACACACACACACACACACACACACACACACACACACACAGCAGGAACTTTAAGAGGGCGATTTGGCTATGAGATGACTAAAGAATTTTATGAAAGCCTGAGCCCTAGCCTGGACTTCAGCTGTGGCATACGAAGTTTCAGCGAAAAGACACTCTACATGTCAACTCTTTGGTATTCAATTCAACTTCTTAGTCTCTATCCTGTGAGTGAAGATATTTGTGCTCTTAACAAATTAAACAGTCAGTGACATTGTGTTATAATACCACCAATGGATTATAACAATATTTTTACGTAACGTTATGCAATATGTTTTTTACATTGTAAGAAACATGCCCACCTACATCAGCAGGTACTGCATTTAGAATAAAGAAGTAAGATTGCATGTGTGAACTTGCCTTGGTAATTTGTTATAGGAAAACCTTGCCCTGGAAAGATAAGCACAGAACCAGTCAATAGCTTCAAATTTTGCTTCAGGAAATTCCTTTGAGTCAATTTATCTGAGACAACAGTCTGCTTTCCTGGGAAGCTATTCATTTATTAAGCAGTTTACTTCACAGTGCCTGCTTCAAGGCCCTGTGTCTTCGAGCCCTAGGCCATTGCACTGCAGTCTAAATCAGGTCTTCCCACAGAAAGCCACACATTCAACTAGACCTCTTTTATGTGATCTAAATCCTGCCTACTGGTCTAACCTTATTTCCTGTGATGCATGGCTTTTCTGCTAAGCTACAACCAGACTGACATTCTTGAGGT
The DNA here is from genome assembly GCF_963924665.1 of Micromys minutus. Lineage (NCBI taxonomy): Eukaryota > Metazoa > Chordata > Mammalia > Rodentia > Muridae > Micromys > Micromys minutus. The sequence goes on along the minus strand of NC_137970.1, from coordinate 8,243,818 downwards.
TTCTCCATGAACCCGGAAAAGTATAATCCATCATCTAGGTTTTCACCTGTTGGTGCTACCATACAGTCACATGATTCATTCTCTTTGAGATTTGGATTAAACATCCCATTATTACTGTGACTATTCCTAACTGCTATGTGTATAATTAACCCCCTCAGTCCTACTTATTGGCATTTTGCTCTTCTCCATAACACCGTTCATTACTAAACATGATAAATATTTGTGGGTGTATGGTGTATTTTGATTTGACTTCCGCCAGAATGTAATAGTCATTAGAGAGGAATGATTATTGTTCTATGACTCCTGGATAAAATATTCCTGAAACAACAGAGGAATTCCATAAATATCCGAGGAACAGTAGAGTAAAAGGAATGGAGAAGTTCACGTGTCAACACTAGAAACAGCAATTTTGCTCTGTGTTTGGTTTTGGTAAAAATTACACTGTTGAAAGCGACACCCTCCAAAGAAGACCATGTGTCTTCCTTGCTTAAAACTCTGGACTATTTTCCCAGTGTTAAGCAATAAGGGGACTAGAATGTATGTATGAATTTCAGAAGTTTGTTTCTAAAAATAAACTTTTACTGGATTTGGGCCATGTTTATTCACTGATGTATTATAGATGAGTAAAGTTCTAAGAGATATCACATACTCTAAAGTACTTACAAAATCTTGTTCCTCAGTTCCTAGGTTTGGCTAAGTGAAGTTCAGTGTTCAATAGAGCCATTGCCTACTCCAGAGAACATAATGGTAAGAACAGATGAAGATATTATAAAGAGACAATTGTATCTCTCAATCTGATTATTGGAAAAAAAATAAGGGAATTTTCCCTGGAATCTCATGCTGGTTGAAATAATGCGTGCTAGCCAAATAAGGAACTTTACTCTAGGAAGCAAGCTTCACAGAGTTTCAGAGCCCTGACAGATTGCCTTATAGGATGAGACTAAAGTCTAGACAATGATGGATAAATGATGGGTACATCCACATTTTCCACATTGAGTATTTAGATATGCATATCCTTGGTTTTATATTTCAAATATTATCTCACTCTAGGCACCTGAAAATGGACTTGGGATATACCAGGGTCTCCTTTTCCCTCTTCTCAATGTGGTCATAGTGAAGAAATATTTCTTTTCTGACATCCTCTTTTAATTCGGCTCCTTCTATTAGCATATTGAGATTAGGTAGCTGGATCTGATTTAGGGTACAAGTGTTGAAGCCCAAGTTCTATAACAAAATATCGCTGTAGAATTTGGCTGAGTTTAATGTGATGAGGGCAGAGAGATGACTTAATAGTCAAGGACATTGACAGCTTTTCCAGAGGACCCTGGTTCATTTCACAGCACCCATATGACAGTCAACAGCCATCTGCAACTTTAGTTACAAAAGATTTGCCACCATTGTCTTGTTTGGGGTTGATGCTTCTATACTTATATGGAAGTGTGCTGAGATGAGAGAGAGAGGGGGGAGGAGGGAGGGAGGGAGGCAGGAAGGAAGGAAGGAAGGAAGGAAGGAAGGAAGGAAGGAAGGAAGGAAGGAAGGAAAGAAAGAAGAAAGGAAAGGAAAAATTGATATCACTGATATCCAGGTTGGCCGTACACTCATCCAAATTGGCCTTAAATTCATAGTCCTCCTGTCTCAGCCTTTTGGGATTATAGGTTAAACTCCACCATGTGTTTTCTATCTCTTAATAGCATTAAAATGGAAGTTATATTTATATGTGAGCTATTGAGGGGATATTCAAAACCCAGCAGTGATTTACAAGATAGAGGCTCCTTACTGAGCATCAACAAGTTTAGTCTTCATGCCATCCCTATGTGACAAGTACTGCTTTCCAAGTTTCAAGATATAAAAAGTAAAGATCTAAGAATCACTGCATGTCTTCACCTAAATTTAAAGTATCTGCTTTTTCCCACCCCATCTCCCTGCTTCACAAATACTTGCAGGGGACTCCTGGTGGTTCTCTTGGTAACAAACTCCTAGGGGCCTGATTTCTCACTGGGTTGGGTAGGGGAAGTGAGCTCTGGCTCACAACAAACTCTCTATTCTCTCACCTGCCACCTGCTGGGGCACACCTGAGACAAACTGAAGACTTCTGTTATAAACCCTTCCCCCCCCCCCCTTTTCAGAGATCTATGAGAAAAAAATCCCCATTACTGCCCATGGTAGACCTTTCTAATAAGCTCTTTACCCTCAACTGCCCCCCCACGCTGAACTCCATAGCCAAGATTTTCTCCTCACAGTTCAGAAATTGTAAAACAACGATTTCACACAATTTGGATGGCTGGATGCTTGAAGGTGTGTGTAGTGTCAGGTGAGGATTGCTCCATGCTTGTAAGATGACACCTAGTGGCAGTGTCCTCATATGGCAGGAAGCTAAAGGGCCAAAGAACCTAGATAATTCTTTTCTTTGTTTCTTTGTTTGTTTGTTTGTTTGTTTGTTTGTTTGTTTCTTTCTTTCTTTCTTTCTATGTCTCTTTTTCTCTCTTATTGGAAATTTTTTACTTTACATCTCAAATGTTATCACCTTTTCCAGTTTCCTTTATGGAAACCCCCATCCCATCCCCTCCCTCCCCCTGCCTCCTGGCCCTGGCTTTCCTGTACATTGGCACATTGAGTCTTCAGAGGACCAATAGTCTCTCCTCCCATTGATGCCTAACAAGGCCATCCTCTGCTACATATGCGGCTGGAGCAATGCATCTATCCATGTGTACATCGGTTGGTGGTTTAGTCCCTGGGAGCTCTGGAAAGTCTAGTTGTTTTTTCAGCCATTCATGAAGACAACACTCCATCTGACTAAATCATTTTCTATAGGTTCTCAGCTCTTAATACCTGGGATTATAAATTAAGCCTTAATATGAACTGAGGGTGTGTTGTGCAAAATTTCAGATAATGGCAATAGCCAAGGGTGCAGAGCTAGATATTGATAGAGCAAGGAATAAAACCCACAAAGTCCCCCCCCCCCATAGGTACATGTTCTCAATAGCTGTAGAATACTGACACCTAGAAAACAAAACAAAAGGCATGCTTCTAAGGGTTAAAAGCAGGGAGTCTGGGATGATAGGAAGTGAAAATTATCTGTTAGAATAGAAGGAAGCCATGGGAGAGCTACAGAAATCAGCTGCATTTTCCTCATAACAAGTCTAGGAAGCTGGGACCGGAGCTTGCAGGTATTTCACCAAGGTCATATACTAATGAAAACCCTCGAATGAAGGTCTGCCAAGGCTCAGTGTTTCATCTGCCTACCACTATGCAAAGGATGCCCTGCTTTTGAAATAACAAGAGACAGAGGCTCTTGCCACAGATGGTCAACAAGTACACATCCACAGCTATGGTGATGAATTTTAATCTCCAAAGGCAACACAATCTGAGCCCTGCATTTCAAGTGCCATTTGAAAGTGAGTTCACAAAGGGGCTTTTAATTTTAATAAAGAAACACACAAAAAAATGATGAAATCACCCACACAACTTGAGTTTAGCATGAGAGTCCCAAAGGAAGTCTCTGTTACACTGTGTTTTATCTTTGTATGTGTCTGTCAATGGGAAGGAAGGAGAGGGAGGAAAGAAGCTCATTGCTAAGTAAAACATTCTGAAAACAGAGGTTTCTACCTGCTGCTTCAGAGGATGACAACTAGAGTAAACATTGACTGAGGGATTATTGCATGCTAGAAAGCAAGTGTATAGATACCCAAGACAGCCGGTCTGCTGAGCATGGGTGCAGAAATCTACCCTACTTTGTGTGAATAAGCATGATAAATTTCACAGAGACCTTAAAATGGACATTTGATGTATTTATAAAATATATAGTTGGGAGCTGGAGAGATGGCTTAGCAGTTAAGAACACTAGCCCAGCTGATCTGGCAGAGGACATGGGTTCTGTTCTCAGTACCCACATCATGTGACTCAGAACTGTCTATAGATCCAGTGCCCTTTCTTGGCACCAGACACGAATGCATACACATAGTACACAGATGTACATGCAGAAAAAACACTCATATGCATTAAATTAAATTTAAAAACTTAAAGTATCAAAATGATATAGATTTGGAAAAAGTTATAATTAAGAATTAGGGATAAAAGTTTGTATTTCCAACATATATGGATAAAAGATTTAAACATTGAGATTATCCCAAGTTAAACTATGCCATTATTTGTTACTTATAGAAAATCACAGGCAGTTGTGTCATTTATGTCTCGAATAGAAAGACTGGATAACATTTCTATCAAGTAAGTGTTTAGAATTTTTTTTAAAAAAATAAAAACAAAGGAGGGGGCAAAAGCAAAATCCAAAACAAACTAATAAATGATCTTGGGAAACCTGAATTGCTTCTGAATTTTCAAAAAACCTTGAATATTTTGCCCTGTTGCTTTCCACAAGATGACTAAACAAGAAAGTTCACTCTCATTCTTACAATAGACCCCCTACTTTTCAAAAATTCAAGCAAAAAGAAGCACACACACACACACACACCACAAAATAACATCTAACTAATGAGGTAAAGCTGTCCTTGAACTTCCTGTAAAGCTTGACTTAAACTCCAAGCGATCTTCCCATAGCAGCCTCTCAAGTGCTAGTTTCAGAGGTGAGAGCTACCCCATTAGGCTTTGGGTTTCCTTTCCTAATGAAACCTTGGAAGAGGCACTTCAGAACAAATACAACCTACAAGAGCATCAGTCAAATGAACTGAAATTTTAGCTTCCAAAGATGCATACAGGTGGAAATTTCTCCAGATATAGCAAAATAATTCATTATAAGTATCAAGGGTATACTGTATGCCAGAAAATAAACACTAATTAAATTAGCCCTGATGCATTCATTATTATATGTATTTACAAAAATATAGCAGAGGTACAAAAGCAGTTAAGTATTGCTCAGGTAGGTGAGCCACAGAACTTCTCTCCCCCACCACCCCTGACAAATGTCTTTCTCTCTCTCTCTCTCTCTCTCTCTCTCTCTCTCTCTCTCTCTCTCTCTCTCTCTCTCTCTCTCTCTGTTTCTCTTAGTTTTTCTGGTGTATGATTATTTCCTGTGTTTTCATGGGTGTACTAAATCTTCTTGGATCAGAATTTTCTTTTTAGTAGCTTCTGTAGGATAGATTTGTAGATAGGTATTTGCATTTTATTTTATCCTGGAATATTTTATTTTTCCCCATCAATGGAAACTGAAAGTTTTCTAGAGATATTCTTGGCTGGCATCTGTGGTCTCTTAGAGTCTATAGCAAGATTCTTCAATCCTTTCTATGTTTTAAGACAACAGTTGTGGGTACTTTATTTTAACAGTCCTAGGAAATAAATTATTTTAATAACAAGAACTTCCTTGTCAAGTTTTTACACTCCTTTTTAAGAAATCAATACACACTAACAATGGATTTTATTATTTTTGGTTCCAAATCTCAGAGCATAGATGCTGATTGCGTCATTACTCGCAGGGAGAATATCACAGAAACATCCATACTGTGATTAAATGAAGCCATTTCCACAAAAGATCGACCTGTCATTTACCAGCTGCTGGAAGAAGGAATGTCAGTTTTCTTTAAGAATGTGGCCCTTGGTAGGTTGACAGTGTTCCAGGGGATGACCACACACCTAATAGCATATGGACAGCACAAACTGGATGTAATGCATTAAAAAACAATGAGGACACAAAGTATATGTGTCAGTACAGGAGGGGACCTGAGGGAATTGGGAGAAAGAAGGGTGAATATGATCAAAATAAATGACATGAAATTCTTGAAGAATTATTACAAACAGTTTTTAAAGGCAAAGAATTGTTTATCTCACAGCCTGAAGAGCTATCCCCAAAGTGATTACTAAATAAATATATTATATATATATTATAAATATATATATATATATTTCTCACAGTAGAATTTTCTCAGAAAAGTGTGTACTTCTAATGACAATTGTCAGGCATCCTACAAGAACAGATGATGAAGGTTAGTATTAGTTTTCCAAACCCTGAAGGTGTTCCAAACTTTGAGTTCCAGAAACATGAGATCTGAAAAAACCTCTACATTGATTCACTCTTTTTTTTTTTTATTTGAATTTTCTGATTTGACTTCTCAATGGCTACAATACCGAGTACAGAATAACATTAATTCCAAATGAACAACAAATCTTGCTGTGCACTGAAACATGAAGTCAATTTATGTCAAATGCTGTTGCACGGAGATTGAAATTTAATCAACAGAAATTTTACCAGTGTATCTATGAATATACTTAGCAGAACAGTGTTTTATTTTTTAAGCCAATTCTAAAAGGAGAAAGAAAATAAACGCAGTTAGCGTAAGTTTTCTTTTTATCCTTTTCTTTTCTCTTCTCTTTTTTCTTTTTTTTTTCCTTCTGACTCCAACTGGAAGTATAATACATTATATACTGGCTCAGAGGGTGAATTTCATTTCTACTTTCTCAGCAGCCGCCGATTTGAACCTGATTTGAAGTGATTGTTTTCAAGCAGTTAGTGGTATACGTGCATTTATTAATGGGCAGGTAGAGTCCCACTTCTCCTTCAATACTACTCTACTTATGGAATCTGGTTTTCGAACCTCTGAATGTACATGTATTGAGAGAAAATGGTGTCTGATTATTTCAGTACCCAAGTTAGAGGAGTTTTAAAGACGGGGAATATGAACACTTCACGATTCTTTATCTTTTAGGTTTGTGGACCACAATGGAGCTGGAGCCCAAGACCTTACCCATGCATTCTCGAACTAAACTACATTTTCTAGCCCTTAAGGGTTCTGCTTGGGTGAAGGTAGTGGTTTTCTAATATATTGTCTAAACTCTTGAGCAAAATTGTGAATAATGTAGATGTAAATCCTGCAACAAGGAGTAAAGGGTTGTTGAAAGAAATATTTGAAAGAGAAAGATAAAGTGGGAAAGGTTAAACAAGGAAGAAAGTAATCAAAGATGAAATTTTAGACTAAGGCTTCACTATGCCTTGATCTTGAATAAAGTCTCTTGCAATCATGTGTTAAGCATCACTTGGGTGTAGAAAGAGCATGCCTATTCACAGGATCTTCTATCTGTTCTTGTATCAAAGCAGACCCGAGGACAGTGATCCAATGAGAATTATAGGTGTGTTCTCAGAAAAGTAAAAATTAAAAAAAAGGTAAACAACACTAAAATATGTTCAAATTGATTGACTATTATGTAATGATATTATTGTGTCAAGGGTATTCTAAAAGAATTTCACTGGGATAGGCTAACGGCTCACTTATTTAGCTTTGTTCCAAATTTAGGTGGCTTGTGTTAGCCTTCTGCTATGTAGCCCAGTGGCTTGCCTACACTCCTGAGTCACAACTCAGGCTGGTATCCAATGTTCTCAGTTCACCCAAACATGTCTTAGAGAACCCAACAGACACAAGTCCTGTTTCCTTCTTTATTTGAAATCTGATTGACCTGTGTCACAGGCTTTAATCAAAGACTAAATGTTATCTTTGATAATAGTGCAAAGCTGAAGTTTTTAAAATTCATTATTTTATATACATAATGTTTTAAACATTAGAAGTTTAAAGCCTACTTATTAAGCTTTTAATTATGTATGCAAAAAATCCAATTAATAATACCATATTTCTACATATTTCTCTGCCATTGTAACAGCTGCTCTTTTCCAATTGGGATTTATATATTTTTAAAAGACACAGTCATTGTCTTGATCACTTTCTCTATAAGATACACTTTTATTTAGTCCAGCTTTCTGCCAGAAAAACTGCTGAGGATAGAAGCTGAGTAGACATTGCTAACCAAAGCCATGTCCACTGGTACCAAGATGATGGCAACAGAACCCAAATTACAGATTTGCACTCCACATAGACTACACATCTATGTGTGCAAAAGCTCTTCTCCTAATTAATCCATATATTTGTGGGTTCAGAAAGGCAGGCCAGCTGTCTTTCCACTTCATGTCAAGCTACATATTATTCCCCTCTTTCATTTATAGTGCTTTCATCTTACTCCTAATGGATCAGTGGCTGAATCCAGTGGCTTGGGGCACCTAGAGTGAAGACTCTGGGAATGGACCTTTAGATTCAATAAACCAGATGTATTGATTGATTCTTGACCAACTCTGAAGAAGACATAATTCTTCCACATCAAACTTCTTTATGAATTTTCAGGATCTGGAAAAATATTCCAAATAGACTATATTGTAACAAAGTATTATAACAAGTTATTATATTTTCTAAGCAAAATGGTTGGGATTTGGCAGCTGGACAGGCTGTAGGTCTTCTTTCTTGGCAGGCTTTGTAAGTGTTTGTGTGTGTGTGTGTGTGTGTGTGTGTGTGTGTGTGTGTGTGAGAGAGAGAGAGAGAGAGAGAGAGAGAGAGAGAGAGAGAGAGAGAGAGAGAGAGAGAGAGAGAAGCCAGTTGTAGAATAAGTCTCAGCACTGACTCAGTCTTCCCATCCAGCTTCAAGAAACTGGTACCTAAGACTTGACACGAGGAAGTTTCAACAGAAGTTAGGATATAGCACAGGAAGACACTAGTGTGCTGAGATATCAGCTACAATTATTCCAACAGCATTGTTGTGGGTTCATTTCTGGGTCTTCAATTCTATTCCACTGATCTACCTGCCTGTCACTGTAGCAATACCATGCAGTTTTTTATTTTTAAATCACAATTGATCTGTAATACAGCTTGAGTTCATGGATGGTGATTCCCTCAGAAGTGCTTTTATTATTGAGGATAGAGGCTACACCTTACCTGAACCCTGAGAATGGATAAACAGTGGAGAGGAAGTATGGACTCTCCCCTGTGCTCAGGAATGAGAGCTCTCCTGTAGCTCTTTATGGTGCCCAACAATCTCTCAAGCCTCATTTTAATGATGGTTCTTAAACAGTTTAACCTCTCTTTTATCCCACCACCCACCATGGGTAGTAGAAAAGAAAGGATATAGGGGAAGTGGACTTGTTTAGAAATGTTCTTTGGAATCACTCCCCTCTGTGTAGTCTGGAAATTGGCAGTTCAGTTTACAGGTCAGAAACAGCAGCTTGATCCACTCACAAACACTTCATGTATACACAAGCTTTCCAGTTCTGTGGTGTCAGGACAGCAAATATGAATCAGCCACAATGGCCCTAACTAGTAGAGACAGCCAGGCTTTAGCCTCAGCAGGAGTCAAAAGTTCAACAGGAACACCAGGAAAAGGTCTCAACTGCATCTCTCAGCAAAGCAAAGAAAGATCAGAGAAGACTTAAGACCAAGAAGTATGTAGCTTCTTGAGAAGCAAGCCAAGCTCAGCCCTCATCATTCTCTGTGAAATCATTTTTTATACTCTTTTGAAACATCACATGTTTTCCATAGATCTTGTCTCAGCACATGAGTCTGTATCATCTGACATCATTCTGCCAATCAGCCAGAATCTGCAGAAGCAAGAAGTCACAGCATACCAGAAGGTGCTTTTTGGTATATTTCTGTTTATGGAGCCCTGACAAATATAGCTCAAATAAATTATGTAAGGCAGACCAGTACATGTATGTTGTTACTTCTTCATCATGTGTTCTTTCAACTGCTTGCTTTAGCAGAAAATCCTTTTACCTGTGTCTGCTTCAAATGTATGTTCCTTCACATGTTCGTCTTAGCCTTTTTTTTTTTTACCTGTGTCCACTTCAGGAAAACACTCCTTCATGAGTTTGTACTAGCAAAACACCATCCAGCACAACTGACTCTCCAAAGAACCCTGAAGTTTCCTCTTTAATTTCCCTTCACTATTTTTTTTGTCTATTTTAGAATTTTATACAATTGTACTTATAAAACATGTATGTGGGTTATTCATCCTCTAAAATGGTTCACAATGATCACTGTCTTTTAGTATTCACAACCCTTTTGTAGTTATTTTCAATGTTGACAATCAACATATAGAGAAATGACTCTTGGTATTTATACTGACTAGTTTTATGTCATTTTGCCATAAATAAGCCAGAGTCATTTTAGGAGAGAGAATCTCAATTGAGAAAGTTCATTCACTAGTATGCCATGTGGGCAAGCTTGTGGCATATTTTCTTTTTTCCTTTCTAATTGGATATTCTCTGTATTTACATTTTAAATGTTATCTTCTTTTCCCACACTCTCATTATCCCTTCCCCTCCCCTTGCCTCCATGAAGATGCTCCCTTTCCCAAACACCCTTTCCCACCTTAGCACCTTGCCATTCTCCTACCCTTGAAAAATGAGCCTTCACTGGACCAAAGGCCTTTCCTCCTACTGATACCAGACAAGACTGTCCTCTGCTACATATGCATCTGGAGCCATGGGTTTCTCCATGTGTACTCCTTGATTGGTGTTTTAGTCCCTGGGAGCTGTGGAGGGTTTGGTTGGTTGATAATGTTCTTCTTATGAGGTTGCAAACCTTTTCAGCTCCTTCAGTCCTTTTTCCAGCTTCTTCATTGGGGTCCCTGTGTTTGGTTCAATGGTTATCTGACAGCAGCCTCATCTGAATGAGTTAGGAAGGTCCAACTAACCATGGTCAGTATCACCCCTAGGCAGGTGGTCTTGTGTGCAATTAGAAGGCAGGCTGAGAAAATGATGAAGGTCAAGTCAATAAACAGTAGTCTTCCTTGTTCCTGCATTATATTTCTGAGGGACCATCTGCTGCCAGATAAAGTAGACATTGTCTTTCCCATGTTACTTTTGGTCATGATGCTTTATTAAAGCAATAAACCACCCTAAGACTCAAGCTCTTCTTGGATACTTGCTCCAAGGGGTTACTTGTTCCAAGGAAAACTACTTAGTGGCCCTATAGAGGAACTCATCTAGCAAGGAACTGAAACCTCCTGCCAAAAACCATGTATGACTTGGAAACAAACGTTCCACCCTCAGTCAAATCTCAGATGACTGCAACTCCAGCTGAACCTTGATTAAAATTTCAAAACAGTTTCCGAGCCAGAACAATCTACTTAAGACATTCTCATACTCTCAAACCAGCAAAGTGAGGTATAAAATGCTTTAAGCCACTGAGATTTGTTGTCATATTGGTCAGAAACAGAAAGCTAGTGTGGCATTCTTTTCAATTTAGCTTCTGTTGGTCAATATAATGTTTTGAGATTTGTTGGTGTTGGTGTTGTGGCTGGGAAGATGGCTCCACAGAAGAATGAAGCTCACTTCACAGCACCAATATTATGTGGCTTTATTTGCCTGAAAAATCTGATGCCCAGTTATTGTCTCCATGGGCACCAGTACATACACATATGTGCATATGCATGCACACACACACAAAGACAAAAACAGACCCCCCACACACAAACACACAGTTAAAATGTTTAAAAGTCTTGAAACATTGGAGTGGGCTAAGCATCTGGGGACCAGTGTCCATCTTAAAAGAAAACAAAACCCTAACACTTGACCGACAGATGAACCCAAGCTGCACTCAAGTACCAGGAAGGATTCTGTGTCTTGTCCTTGGCCTATACTCCAGAGTTACCCCTGGCTTCTTCCTAGCAGATGTATTTTCAGACCATTTGTGATTTTTCAGTGTTGTTTCAGACCACCTACCTGTTGGTTTACAATAGTCATTCTATTGGATACTTGCTAGGCTAGGCACCCCTTTACTTACTCCCATTTCCTACAAAATTTTGTCCTGTTGAGGGTTCAAGTATACTTTGCCTTTTCGTCCTCCTGTCTCATGGTTGGGTTTGAAGAGAGTCCAAGCATGAGCTTGTAATGAAGATACCCTAATGAAATTACATCAGAAAGAGCTCCTGGTAGGTTTTTGGGCTTCACAAATGCTTCCTAGCACAACAGCTTCAGTAGTTTGTTGTTTTGTTCTAAGACTCCATTGCATGACTACAACCAAATTCACTCTCTAAATATTGCACTGATTAGTTCATGCAGGACACTATACTTCAAATTTTGGCATCATGAACTATTGATTATTTAATGTGAACATTTTTGAGAAATGCCACATGTATAAAAACTCTGACATGCCACTAAAGCAGGCCTCCTGTGACAGGATCACTCTATGGAACACCAGACTAAGGAGCTGGACATGAGAAGCTAATGAAAATAGACTCTCTGCCATCCATCCTATTTATTTAGAATCAAGATGAAGATTTCTAAAATATAAGGATATTCTCTATGAATTAGAATAAAAGTTAGTCATTAAAGACAACATCCCTAGTATGGAATTGCTCCCGCAGAAATGTGTTTTCAAATAGCTTTCTCTGCCAATTCTCTTCTCTCCAATATCACTATACATAATGACTCAAAATCCTTTCCTACTTCTTGTATGTCTTGAAATTATTACTATTATTTGTTGAAAATCATATTCAAACTAGAATAAAAAGGCATACTCATCCCCAGGTGTTTCAAATATATATATATATATAAACATGTTTTTAAAATTTTGTTTATTTTTATGATAATTTGTCTTTTATAATAGGATACTATTTAAACTAAGAATGTAGGTAGGAATTTTTCTCCTCCATTATGCCATGAGAGAAAAGGAATATCCTTATTTCTGAAGGCAAAGAAATATTAAAGGAAATCTGAACCCATGGGACTTATTAAGTTTTCTGTAGTGTAGAGTTTCTACATCACATAGCCAAAGGACTATCCTATTTCTCTAGAACTTTTATTCTTTAAGAAAAAGTTTTTCTCACTGCTTTCTGCAGTAATTGGGATTGAAGCCAGGGCCTCTTCCAATACTAGGCCAGTGCTCTGATACAAAACTATGTTCCAATCTTTTCTTTCTTATTTTTATTTTTAGATATATTCTAATTAAAGTTGGGCTAGAATTCCCTCTATAGCTCAGGCAGGCATTGGACTTGTGGTCCTTCTGCCTTTGTGTCCTTAGTGTTGAGATTATAGACCTGTACATCTAGGTTCTAAGTCATTCAACTTTAAATGTTCTTTGGGCTTCCTTTAATTATTAGGATCACTATTTGTTTAATATATCTAGTTGACTTTTTTATTGATTTGTCTTTGTACAATTCAAGTTCTCAGAAAGGTAGAAAAAAATAGTTTACTTCCTCCCACAGTTCAATGAATTTTTAATGTGTATTTGTATTCTACCATGAGCTTTCTAAACTGCTGATCAATACTAATGATTTAGCTATAGGTTCGTTTCTTTTGTCAGTTTCAAAAATTAATTTCAGGTCAACATTCAAAGTAATAGGTATCATTATGGCATCTATAATCCACAAGCACATATACCATACTTTGTTCTCATTTTTTCCTTCCTCCAATACTCCATCCAGTGACTCCTCCCTTTACCTGCTTCCATTTTTTCCTACTCTTTGTTTCAGCATCTGCTTTCCTAAAAGGTGTATTTCATTCTACTCTTTCTCCCACTTCTCATAAGTCATTTTTCTTGCTTGACATAATCACCTTTCTACATTCATGACCTGAAAATACAAATGTATAAAAGAATACACACAAATAGTTTTAATGTGAGAAAAATGTGACATTTCTCATTCTGAGTCTGGCTACCTTAATTTGAATGAATTTGTCTCATAGAATTTCATTGTATATAAGTACCACAATTTTTATTCATTTATCTCCTGATGGTTTTATTACCTGGCTATTATGAATACTGGTTTGATGGATATAGATGGTGTCCAGGTTACTTTCTGTCATCTTGACTCAAGTATTATCTGGGAAAATAAGTACTAGAAGGCTAACCTGGGAATATTTTCTTGACTAATGATTGATATGGAAGGTCCAAGCTCACTGGTGCAGTCCCTAGACAATCTACATGAAAACAACTGAACAAACCAGTAGCATAATTTTTCTATAACCTCTGCTTCAGATCTTGCCTTAAGTTTTTTACCTTGAATTCTTTCTCTGACCTCTCTATCTCTGGATAGACTATAATCTGCAAACCAAACAAACAGTTTCTTCCTCCCCAAGTTGCTTTGGTTATGGTGTTTTATTGCAGCAGTAGAAACCACTACTAAGGCAAAAGGGAATAACTCTTTCCCATTCTTTTCCAAGAATTATAAAATATTTCCTGAATTTCTTTTATAGAGGAGAGCTTGAATAAGACAGAGTATTTCTTCTTTGACTACATACTAACATTCTATGTATAAAAAACTGAGGCCTGCTATTTTTTATCAAATATTAGATCAAAGTAATTACTTTCTAGCTTTCCTAAAATGACTTTTGGAGGTGTATTTATAAAGCTGCTTACAAATATCCTGGTTGCCCTTCCAGAAATTTGATACAATCCTGTACCCCTCATTTTTGAAATTTCATATGGTCTTGTACATTGCAAAATTAAGAAAATGAGAACAGTTTAGGTGCAGAACAGGCACTCAGACCATCTGCTACCAGGAACAGTGGAGATCCAGGGACACAGGCTGGTGAGAAGGTATTCCGAGTAAACGGGGAGCAGAGAGATCTCTACCAAGCATGTGGGAAGGGCCCCCCCCCCGACTTGGTTCAGGGAACCAGTAACCCGGCATTGGGCTATCTGTTCCCAGCCTGTGGCCATTAGATGCAGAACAGGCACTCAGGACATCCGCCACCAAGAACACACAGAGATCCAGGGACATAGGCCAGGTACAAAGGAGAGGTGAGAATGAATCACTGACAAGGCCACATATAAATACAGACAACAAGATGGCAAGAGGAAAGAAAAAAAACATACCCCAGGGAAACCAGGACAACCTGGCAACACTAGTACCCAGCTCTCCCATCAAAGCAAACAGCGGAATGCAAAACACTCCAGAAAAAGGAGAGTCAGACCCAAAATCATACCTCAAGATGATCATAGATATCCTTAAGCAAAAATGGAAGTAAAGCATTAAGAATTAGAAGGTTTTAAAGAGGAAACAAGAAAAACACTCAAAGAACTCAAAGAACTAGAGGAAAACAGAACCAAAGAAATGAAGGCCTGTAAGAAGGAATTTAAAGCAGAAATGGACACAATAAAGAAAACACTAAAAGAGACAACCCTAGAGATAGAAAACCTAAAAAATAAATCAGGATTCACAGATGCAAGCATTTCCAATAGACTACAAGAGATAGAAGAGAGAATCTCAGGGTTCAAAGATAACATTGAAAACATGGACAAAGGAGTCAGAGAAGATGTAAAAACCAAAAAGCTCCTAACCCAAAATGTCAGGACACAATGAGAAGACCAAACCTAAGGATAATAGGAATAGAAGAGGGCGAAGAATATCAACTAAGAGGCACAGAAAATATCTTCAAAAATTTTAGAAGAAAACATCCCTACTCTTATGAATAAGATGACCATGAGCATAAAACAAACCTACAAAACTCCAAATAGGTTGGACCACAAAATAAATTCTTCCCGACATATAATAGTCAAAATGCCAAGTTCCCAAAGCAAAGAATACTAAAAGCAGTAAGGGAAAAAGGTCAGGTAACATATAAAGGCAGTCCAATCAGAATCACACCCAACATCTCAACAGAGACTGTGAAAGCTAGAAGAGTCTGGACAGACGTCATTCAAACCCCAGTAGAGCACAAGTATCAGCATAAGCTGTTATACCCAGCAAAACTCTCAATCACCATAGATGGAGAGACTAAGATATTCCAAGACAAAACTAAATGTACACAATATCTGACCACAAACCCAGCACTATAACAAATTATAGGCAGAAAACCCAATACAAGGAGGGAAACTACATTCGAGTAAAATCAAAAAAAAAAAAAAAAAAAAAAAAAAAAGAAAAAGAAAAAGAAAAGAAAAGAAAAGAAAACCAAAAGAAGTTGGTTTTCACACAATTCAAACTCCAAAAGCAAAAATAGCAGGAAACAGCAATCACTAATTCTTGATATCTGTTAACATAAATTGATTCAATTCCCCAATGAAAAAGTATAGGCTATCAGACTGGATACATAAACAAAACCCAGCATTTTGCTGCATACAGGAAACTCATCTCAGAGACAAAGACAGACACTCTCTCACAGTAAAAGGTTAGGAAAAAACTTCCAAGCAAATGGCTCCAAGAAGCATGTTGGAGTGGCCCTTCTAATATCTAATAAAGTATATTTTCAACCAAAAGTTATCAAAAAAGATAAGGAAGGACACTTTTTATTCATTACAGGGAAAACTTGTAAGGTGGAACTCTCAACCTTTAACATATATGCTCCAAATACAAAAGTATCCATATTCATAAAAGAAACCATACTAAAGCTCAAAAAATACATTTTACCCCACACAATAATAGTGGGAGACCTCAATAACCCACTCTCACCAATGGACAGATCATGGAAACAAAAACTGAACAAGGACACTGTAAAACTAGCAGAGGTTATGAAACAACTGGAATTAATAGATATCTACAGAACATATCATCATAAAACAAAAGAATATACCTTCTTCTCAGTACCTCACAGCACCTTCTCAAAAATTGACCACATATTTGGTCACAAAATGAGCTTCAATAGATATAAGAAAATTGAAATACTCCCATGCATCCTTTCAGATCGCAATGGTCTAATCTGGTCTTTAATAACAACAAAGACAACAAAAATCCCACATACACATGGAAACTAAACAACGCCCTGTTAAACGATAGCAGGGTCTAAGAAGAAATAAAGAAAGAAATTAAGGATTTTCTAGAATTCAATGAAAAATGAAAACACCACATACCCAAACCTGCAGGATGCAATGAAAGGAGTACTGAGAGGAAAACTCATAGCTCTGAGTGCTTCCAAAAAAACAAACAAACAAAAAAAAAAAAAAAAAAAAAAAAAAAAAAAAAAAAAAAACTGGAGAGAGCATACACTAGCAACCTGACTACACAGTTGAAAGCTCTAGAACAAAAAAAGCAGATACATCCAAGAGGAATAAAAGGCAAGAAATAATCAAACTTAGGGCAGAAATGAAACAAATAGAAACAAAAAGAACCATTGAAAGAATCAACAAAACCAAGAGGTGATTCTGTGAGAAAATCAACAAGATTGATAAACCCCTTGCCAGACTAACTAAAGGGCAACGAGAGACTATCCAAATTTACAAAATCAGAAAGGAAAGTGGAAAACTGCTTTCAAAATCTTTACATTTATCTCTTTTTTAAAATAAAGTTGTTCAATAAAAAACAAAAAAAGCAAAACAAAAAACATGTCTATAAAACAAAACCGCTTTCAAAATCTTTACATTTATCTCTGTTTTTAAAATAAAGTTGTTCAATAAAAAAAAAAAAAAAAAAAACAAAACAAAAAACACGTCTATAAAAAAAAAGGAAAGGAAAGTGGAGAAATAACAACTGGAACTGAGGAAATTCAAGAAATCATCAGATCCTACTACAAAAGCCCATACTCAACAAAGCAGGAAAATGTGGAGGAAATGGATGAATTCCTAGACAAATACCAGATTCTAAAGTTAATCCAGGACCAGGTAAACCATCTAAATAAACCCATTAAACCTAAAGAAATAGAGACAGTCACCAAAACCTCCCAACTGAAATAAGCCCAGGTCCAGATGTGTTCAGTGCAGAACTTTATCATATATTTATTGACGACCTAATACCAATACTCTGCAAATTATTCTACAAAATAGAATCAGATGGAACACTACCTTACTCACTTTTGGGGGCTACAATAACCCTTGATCCTAAACCACACAAAGACCCTACAAGGAAAGAGAACTTCAGACCAATCTCACTTATGAACATTGATGCAAAAATACTCAACAGAATCCGTGCAAACCGAATCCAAGAACACATCAAATTGATCATTCACCATGATCAAGTAGGCTTCATCACTGGGATGCAGGGATGGTTTAATATAAGGAAATCCATGAATGTAATCCACCATATAAACAAACTAAAGAAAAAAAAATGTTCATCTCACTAGATGCTGAGAAAACATTTGACAAAATTCAGCACCTCTGCATATTAAAAGTCTTGGAATGAACAGGAATCCAGGGCCCATACCTAAACATAATAAACACAATATACAGCAAACCAACAGCCAACATCAAACTTAATGGTTGGAAACTTGAAGCAATCCTACTAAAATCAAGGACTCGACAAGGCTGCCCACTCTCCCCCTACCTATTCAACATAGTACTGGAAGTCCTGGCTGGAGCAATTAGACAGCAAAAGGAAATCAAAGGGATACAAATTGGAAAGGAAGAAGTAAAATCATCACTATTTGCAGAAAACATGATAGTGTACTTAAATGACCACACAACTTCCACCAGAAAACTCCTACAGCTAATAAACAACTTCAGCAAAGTGGGTGGATATGAAATTAACTCAAACAAATCAGTAGCCTTCCTCTACTCAAAGAACAAACATGTGGAGAAAGAAATAAGAGAAAAGATACTCTACACAATAGTCACAAAAAATATGAAATACCTTGGTGTGACTCTAACTAAGCAAGGGAAGGACCTGTATGACAAGAACTTCAATCCTCTAAAGAAGGAAATTCAGGAAGATCTCAGAAAATGGAAAGATCTCCCATGCTCATGGATTGGAAAGATCATTATTGTAAAAATGGCCATCTTACCAAAAGCAATCTACATATTCAATGCAATCCTCATCAAAATACCAACCCAGTTGTTCATTGAGTTGGAAAGATCAATGTGCAATTTCATCTGGAATAACAAAAGACCTAGAATAGCGAAATCCATCCTCAACAACAAGAAAACATCTGCAGGAATCACTATCCCTGACCTCAAGCTATATTACAAGGCAATTGTGGTTAAAAAAAAAAAAAAAAAAAAAAAAAAAAAAAAAAAAAAAAAAAAAAAAACTGCATGGTACTGGTACAGAAATAGGCACATGGATCAACGGAATATAATAGAAAATCCAGAAATGAGCCCTCAAAATTATGGTCACCTGATTTTCGACAAAGGAGCTGTAAACATTCAATCGATAAAGGACAGCCTATTCAACAAATGGTGTTGGTCCAACTGGCACTCAGCATGCAGCAGAATGAAAATAGACACTTTCTTATCTCCTTGTACAAAGCTCAAGTGCAAGTGGATCAAAGGTCTCCATATTAAACCAGGTACACTGAAACTATTAGATGAGAAAGTAGGGATAACCTTAGAACACATAGGCAAAGGAGAAAATTTCCTGAACAGAACACCAATGGCTCATGCTCTAAGGTAAAAAATTGACAAATGGGACTTAATGAGATAGCAACGTTTTTGTAAGGCTAAGGACACTGTCAAGAAAACAAAACGGCAGCCAAGAGAGTGGGAAAAGATCTTTACCAACCCCACATCAGTTAGAGGCCTAATATCCAAGGTATAAAAGAACTCAATAAGCTACACTCCAGAGCATCAAACAGCCCTACTAAATAATGGAGTACAGAGCTAAACAAAGAGTTCTCAATGGAGGAATTTCAAATGGCTGAGAAGCATCTAAGGAAGTGCTCAACATCCTTAGCCATCAGGGAAATGCAAATCAAAACAACCCTGAGATTTCACCTCACACCAGTCACATTGGCCAAGATCAAAACGTAAGATGACAGCAGATGCTGACAAGGATGTGGAGAAAGAGGTACACTTCTCCAGTGCTGGTGGGGTTGTAAACTGGTACAACAACTCTGGAAATCAGTCTGATGATTCCTCAGAAAATTGGACATAGTACTACATGAAGATCCAGTTATTCCACTTCTGGGCATATACCCCAGATACACTCCAATAGACAAAAAAGATGCATGCACCACAATGTTCATAGCAGCTCTATTTATAATAGCCAGAAGCTAGAAAGAACCCAGATGTCCTTCAGTTGATGAATGGATACAAAATTGTGGTATATTTACACAATGGAGTACTACTCAGCTATCAGAAACAATGACTTTATGAAATTCTTAAGAAAATGGATACATCTAGAGAATATAATCCTGTGTGAGATAACCCAGTCACAAAAGAACAGACATAATATGCAGTCACTGATAATTGGATACTAACTCCCAGAATCTCTGAACACCTCAGAAAATCTCATAGACTGTGTGAAGTTCAAGAAAAGAAAAAAAAGAAAAGAAAAGGCCATTATGTTTATTCCTCACACTCAAAGAAAGCTTTGACTAATTCCAGGTTACATCCTATTTTACATGTACTTTATGCTCATTGTATCTAGTAAGATCTTAATGCACACCATCAAACTATAAAAAAAAAGCCAAGCAATGACAAAACTTATTTGTATACTTTTATGCTAAACTGCTTAAAATATGTACATTTATCTTTTTTTACAATAAAATTGTTCAATTTAGAAAAAAAAAGAAAAAGAAAATGAGAACAGAAAATCTTCAGTATAAGACTGGGTAGTATTCCAGTAGTATTCCAACCATATTGGAGAAACAGATTCTTGATCTTCATGAGACTGATGTACAGAAAACATCAGTTCCCAAGTAATTGACCATGACAAAGACACAAACATTTGGCATCCTTAATTCCTCTGATGTTTGTAACAGCAACATATGACATCTTATATTAGCCAAAAGTAGCTTATTCTGTATTTTCTCTAGGAATTTGTGTTTTATCTTGAGGTACCAATTTTGGAGGTTAAAAATAAAGAAACTGTATGAGATCTATTACTTTTTCTATCTGTATGATATGTAGGAATACTTTTATTTCTAGGGTTATTTCTTCCCATTTATAATTTTCCTCTTTAATTTTACCTTCTGCAACAACTTTCCAAGATTTACCATTTTTCTATAATAAATAATGCAAAACAATGACAGTTGAAAGCACATATTACCCAGAGAACCCAAATTTGATGTCCAGCACTCATACCAGGCAGCTCACTTATGCCTTGAACTCCACTCCCAGGAGGATCCAAGTCATCTGTCATTTGAGGTTGCTTGTATTCATGTACACAAACCACACAAATTAATATTTTAAAAATGCATCGACTGTGAGTGTGTATGTGTTGGGGGTGCATTCCATGCTGAACAAATTGAAATCAAAAGACAACTTTAAAAAATCAGTAGTTCTCTCCTTCTACTATGTGCATCAAACTTAGGTTGTCAGTCTTGAGGGAATTTCCTACTTTATTCACTAAGCCAATCTAATATTCTCTCCAGCCCAATCTAATAGTCTTTTTACAAGACCCAAACTTTTGATTAATTACCTTTGTTTTGTCTACTTTCTTCTATCATTTAATTTCTGTAAAGTAAATTTTCTATCCATTCTTGCATGTATAATGTTTAAAAATATTTAATTTGTGTATATTTATTGCCTACGAAGGTCAGAAGAAGCACCAGTTACACTGGAAATGTAGTTGCAGACAGTTTTAAACAACCCTGTAGGAACTCGGAACAAAATCAGAATCCTCTGAATGTTTGCTTCATTTTTAAGCAATCTCTCCAGACCTTTGGGAATATTTTAATCATTTTTTTTTCTGGAATCATTTAGATCTTTAAGTTTTTACTGTCTTTTCTTTTTTATGGCTGGTTTTCTTCTAAAAATAGTGTCAGTGTCTCATACAAGGTTTGTGTTTGTCAGTTTCATTATAATTTAATTTTGAATATTTTCTTTCTATGCACTTTTTCTTCATTGAAGTCTCTAATCTATTCTATGTGTTTACATTAGCTCTGCTTTGTGGTCTTTTAACTACAGCATTTAATTCTTTAGTACAAACTTACTAACTTGCAAACCCAAATTTTAGCTTACTTTCTGTTTGTTCATTCCAATGTTCTTTCTTCTGAATAATTCAGTTTTCCAGATTCCTCATTTTAATGTCACTGTAGAAATTAAATGTGTAATTTTTTATTGAAAACTAGAAACTTCAAATAAATACTGAAAATGAATTCTGAATATAATGAAATGCTTAGCTTTCTTCAGAATGACACATTTTAACTCCATTTATTCTGCCTTTTGGTTGTTATTTTATTTCCATATCTTTTAAATCTATTCTTTTAATTTTAGTGGCCTTTACTATAGTTGATCTATGTGATACAATGCCCTACACAGCCAATACCTATCCATCTTTATCCAGGATGTCCTTCTTCATTCTTGCTTGTATCTCAAATATTTTACCAAAGTAGTTTTTTTTTCAGCTGAAAATGTAAATAATAGTTTTCCTATTAGCAAATGATACTTCCAGAATTATCCCCCCTCTTTTAAAAAAGACATTTCTTTACAGTTTTACAATTTGAAATGCATTTCCCTTTGTATAAAATATTTATTGGAAATTATTTCTTTCACATTATATTGAAAATGTAACTTTTCCCATTTCTTTCCTAGAAATGCAATTTTCCTATTTCTTTTCTAAGAAAAATAATTCTGTTCTGAAGAGGTCACTAGCAGAGCAGTTGTCATTCCTGTTTCCTACTAAATCACCAGCTGTTTTTAAAATTGTTTTCCTTTGATATAGAATCAAAAGGTTAGAAATTGATATTTCTTTGTCTCTTACCGCCCTCCTTTCATCTGTAGATTGTTGAATTTAAGCCATTTGAGAAAATTAATGTTATCCCCTTTCCTGGTTCCCCCTATCCTGTCTCCCCTCCCTCTGCTTCTAGGAGGGTGCTCCCTCTCCAACCCACTCTCAAATCACCACCCTAACATTCTGTTACACTGGGGAAATAAATCTTCACGGTACCAAGAGTTTTTCTTCCTATTGATGACAGACAATGCCATCCTCTGCCAAATATGCAGCTAGAGTCATGTGTCCCTCCATGTGTACTCTTTGGTTGGTGATTTAGTTTCTGGGAGTTCTGTGGAGTTTGGTTGGTTGATAATGTTGTTCTTCCTATGGAGCTGCAAATACTTTCAGCTCCTTCAGTCCTTTCTCTAGCTCCTCCATTGGCCTATCCATGCTCAGTCCGATGATTGGCTGCAAACACCCTCATCTGTATCAGTAAGGCTCTGGCAGGGTCTCTCAGGAGACATACATGTTAGGCTCTGTCACCAAGCACTATTTAGAAATAGTGACTGGGTTTCATGGCTACATGTGGGATAAATACACAGGTGGGACAGTCTCTGGATGGCCTTTCCATCACTCTCTGCTTCATTCTTTATCACTATATTTCTTCTCATGTGTATTTTGCTCTGTCCTTCTAAGAAGGACTGACATATCCATATTTTGTTCTTCCTTCTTCTTGAGATTCATATGGTCTGTGAATTGTATCACAAGTATTATCAGATTTGAGCTAAGATTCATTTTTCAGTGAGCACATATCATGTGTCTTCTTTTGTGACTGTGTTATCTCACTCCAGATAATATTTCCTAGTTCCATCCATTTGCCTAAGAATTTCCTGAAGTCATTGCTTTAATAGCCAAGTAGTACTCTCTTGTGTAAATGTACCACGATTTCTGTATCCATTACTCTGTTGAAGTACATCTGGGTTCTTTCCAGCTTCTGGCTAATATAAATAAGGTTGCTATGAACATAGTGGAACATGTGTCTGTATTACATGTTGGAGGATCTTTGAGGTATATGTCCAGAAGTGGTATAGCTGTGTCTTCAGGTACCACTATGTCCAGTCTACTGAGGAACTGCCTGAATGATTTCCAGAGTGCTTGTACCAACTTGCAATCCCATCAACAATGGAGGAATGGTTCTCTTTCTCTACATCCTTGCCAGCATCTACTGTCACCTGAGCTTTTTATCTCAGCCATTCTGACTGAGGTATGAGGTGGGATCTCAAGGTTGTTTTAACTTACATTTTCCTGATGACTAAGGATGTTGAATATTTCTTTAGCTGCTCCTTGGCCATTCTGTATTCCTCAGATGATAATCCTTTGTTTAGCTCTGTACCTCACTTATGATAGGATTATTTGATTCTCTAGAGTCTAACTTCTTGAGTACTTTGTTTATATTACATATTATCCCTCTATCAGACATAGGATTGGTAAAGATCTTTTCCCAAATATACTGATTGCCATTTTATTCAATTGACAGTGTCTTTTGCCTCACAGAAGTTTGAAGTTATGAAGTCCATATCTTGATTCTTGATCTTAGAGCATAAGCCATTGGTGTTCTGTTCAGGAAAATTTCCTCTATGGCCCTGTGTTCGAGGCTCTTCCCCACTTTCTCTTTTGTTAGTTTCAGTGTATCTGGTTTTATGTGGAAGTTTTTTATCCACTTGTACTTGAGCTTTGTACAAGGGGATAAGAATGGATTGATTTGCATTCTTCTACCTGCTGAGTTCCAGTTGACCCTACACCATTTGTTGAAATTGCTGTCTTTTACCTACTGGATGGTTTTAGCTCCTTTGTCAAAGATCAAGTGACCATATGTGTGAGGGTTCATTTCTGGATCTTCAATTCTATTTCATTGATCAACGTTTCTATCACTGTACCAGTACCATTTGGTTTTTAACACAATTCCCTTGTAATATAGCTTGAGGTCAGGGATGGTGATTCCTGCAGATGATTTCTTGTTGTTGAGGATGGATTTAGATATTCTAGGTTTTTTGTTATTCCAGATGAATTTGCACATTGCTCTTTCCAGCTCTATGAAGAATTGGGTTGGAATTTTGATGGGGATTGCATTGAATCTGTAAATTGCGTTTGGTAGGATGGCCATTTTTACTATATTAATCCTGCCAATCCATGAGCATGGGAGATCTTTCTATCTTCTGAGATCTACTTTGATTTTTTTTTTCTTCAGAGACTTTAAGTTCTTGTCATACAGATCTTACACTTGCTTGGTTAGTGAAAGTACACCAAGGTACTTTATATTATCTTTGACTATTGTTAAGGTTATTGATTCCCTAATTTCTTTCTCAGCCAGTATCTTTTGAGTAGAGGATATCTACTAGTTTGTTTGAGTTAATTTTCTATCCAGCCACCTTGCTGAAGTTGTTTATCAACTGTAGGAGTTCTTTGATGGAACTTTTGTGGTCACATAATTTTCATATACATATCATATCATCTGTGAATAGTGATATTTTTGACTTCTTTGTTTCCAATTCATATCCCATTGACATCCTTTTGTTATCTATTGAGCAGCCTTGTTTAGCCCCTGACTTTAGTGAGATTCTTTCATCTTCCTTTCCAAACTAGAGGATCTCACTAATACATCACTCTCACATGAAATAACTAAATATGTGACACAGATTTTTTTTAATTGCCTTTGTACTCTGCTTGTTGTGTGTTTCTTATGGGAAAATATTTCCTTCTTATTTTACATTTTAGTATACATATATACATACATATAAATATATATATATATATATATATATATATATATATATATCAGCTTCTCTCTCTTTCTCTTTCTCTCTCTCTCTCTCTCTCTCTCTCTCTCTCTCTCTCTCTCTCTCTCTCTCTCTGTGTGTGTGTGTGTGTATTTGTGTGTCTGTGTGTATTTGATATTTATTCAGGTATACATTTGCCTTAAGGTGCTGACTTTTTGAAATAAACTTTACATGACATCCTTGATTCCAGTATGAATACGACTTCATATCTTGAATCATATACATAAATGTCATCAGGTCTCAGTAATAAATTCAAGTGTTTTTTAGGTAACCATATATTTCTTGTTATAATTAAAACTTCTCAGGGATATGTTTCACATTTTTTTTTTCATCAGTGGCAAGCTTCTAGTGTAGAAAACTGGTGCACATTTATTTCTGTTTTTTTTTTTGAAGATTCTGTACTTTACTTTGATGCTCAAGAACAACACCATTAAGACAATGTAATGTTTAACAGATATAACCAATGTTTCTGACAGCAATGACTTTTTTGGTATTCTGTGACTTAGATATCAGCTTGACAATTCTGCCACCCCTTTAATACAGTTGGATTTCTCCATTGTTTCTAGTGAAAGAGTGAGCATGCATTCTTCTAATTTATTTTTGAAGTCCTCTGTTTATACCTTCTGATGGCTTGAATTGGAAAAATGATTTTTGTGTTTACTACTTCCAAAATTGTAATTTCAATTTAAAATTACTTCTTTTGTCATAGCATGTTATTATTTGGCTAATGATGTGCCTGTTAACAGTAGTGTTAAATCTCAGAGTATGATATTCCAGACATGCATATTGGGATGCTGAATACCTCATTTTAAATTGGAGAAGAATGGGGGATCCTCAAAAGCAGAAAGCTTTCTCTGTCAATGTATGCTTTCCTTCACAAAGTAGTTCATAGAAATTTGAATGATCCTCCTTAAAAAAGCCATAAATTCTAGGGATTCCATTACCTAATGTATGTATAAGTGTTCTATCCTGTACTTAGGGGGAAGAATGTCATAAAAGAGAGCTTGAGTGAACAGGTTTACCGAGTTCTTTCAAGTGTGTCATCATTAAAATATCATGTTCCTGTTAAACCATAGTTCTCCCTTAATATATATTCTTCACTAAAAAAAATTACACGATTAAACATGCAAGATAAAAGTATAGTTTTGCCTAAGGCTTCAGCTACTACTCTCTAGGATAGAGCATTTTAGTTAGCAATATTTGTTATACATTTTTAAGTGTATCTGTTTCTGGTAATGGGAATGAAACCTTGAGTTCTGATAGTATTATTTCCTTTACTATGGTATTGTTATATTTGTCCAGCATTTGGTTCAGAAAAACTGGTGGTTTCCATATTGATGAAATTCATTAAAATGGATCATTTCATATAAATATTACAAATGCCCTTTCGAGTTAATTTTGTACAAATTGATTCTAAATATTTTAAGGACTACTTTGTCACTTTATTTCTCCCCACAGTAGTACCATATATTAGTACTCAATACGTATTTGTTAAATGGGTTAGGTAATTAAATTGGTAAGGTAATGTATGATATGTTTTCTGCAGTCTCTATCAGTTACAATTAAGTTTGTTTTTCCTTTGGGAATGTATAGAAATTAAAAGTCCACATAAAATCTACTGTTGTTTAATATAATCTGAGTTATTTTGGGGAGTAGAAGAGAGTGGGCAATTAATACTCCACAAAAAAGCAAATGGATAGAATAATTATAGATGCTTTTTGAAATTATGATTAACCAGACAATTCCTACATGGATGTTTGAGTTCTAAAAGGTACTCTGTCAGTAACTTCCTTTGAGAAAGTACATGAAAACCATGAATGAAGGAGAGGAGGCATAAATTAAAGAAATTGGCCATATCAATGTTTCTTCTGTAATGAGTCACAGGGATACATATTATCTTTACTCTGTGTGCTATTTATGCCAAATGAACAGATAGTTGAGTTCTCTGGAGACATGAGCATGAATTAATTATTTTTTTTTTGTAATTCTATGATCTGACTGTAAAATGATGATTTTTTTTCCCTTGAAAAGCTAAAAGCACATCGACTCATAGAATGAAATACATTTTTTCATTTCGCTGTGGTGTAGATATATTGCCATGCTGGTATAATGAATCCTGTGTTGTTTTGTAAATATCCAGTGTTCTTTAACACAGCTTTTCAAGGGCTCACAGAGCCTGAAAAATATTTCATTTATAAGCATGTGTAGAAGTTTTGGGTCATTATTCTTTTTCTCCTTTTGCAGGAGAAAAACTCAAAGCATGCAATTAACAGAAACATTCTCAGTCCAAAAAACTTGCTTTTCCACATTAGGAGGTTTGATATTTAAGACTCAGCGATGAAGATGCAGTGGACAAATTAATATGTTTATTTTGTCCACAGGGTTGTCCTAGGAAACTGAACATTCACTGTCCCACTGAGATTCCAAAGCTTTCGAGTTTCCGAGTGAAATAGGGGTTTCAGGAAAGTTTGGAAGATGAATACATTATTTTTAGGGGATATAAGTGGACTCAAAGAACAGACAATAGTTAGGAATAAAGCGTATTTTGCTGCATGTGTGGTATTGGGGTTGCTGTGGTATGAAACGTATAATTTTGGGTACTGACAATACAAAATACTAAGCTCAACCACTGGTCCTCACTACGCCAATGAAAATGACAAACAATGTTACAAAGCAGAGAAAAGAGAGTTAGGCAGTGTGGACACACTGGGGAGAGGAACAAACTAATGAGTTTAGTGGTCCCAGTATGAGATTCTGACATGTGGTTTTGGTTTAAATAGAGGAAAAAGGGGTTTGCACAACCTAGCAGTTCTGGTCTAGATATAATCCTACTACTCTTCATTGACCCATCATTGACAGACCTCAATTTGCCTTGCATGCTACCCAGACAAGTTGTCAGAAGTACATGAAGCTTTTTCCTAAGAGACAAATTTCACTCTCTGGCTGGAACTAGGGCTTTAACCTTTCTCTTCCCATAGCTTAGGATTCCTGTGCAAAGTTTAATTATTTGCAGTCTATTGTTTTATGATGTTAGGGGGGTAAGAAAGAGGCACATGTTTCTGTTTTTATGATATTTTCTTTCCTGCAGGGATTTGAACATTGAGCATTCAGACATTTCTGTTACAGCAGTTTAATCTTACTTGATCAAGAACAAAAATAGGATAGAAAACATACATGCTTCTCTTTGATAGATGTAGTTTTGAGGTAGATGAGTCAAAGTAAGACAATGCCTATCTCTGTACTTACTGTTCCCAAGGCACAATCAGCTTTGGGGCTCACACAGGCAGATTGTGTTGGATCACTTTCTGAGCTCAATAAATGCAACAGACTTAAAAGCAAAGTAAAGTGCAGAGACCTTCACACCAAAGATCCTTATGCTATTATCCAGGCATGTGCTTTACACCTTTAATCCAATACCTGGGAGACTGATGTGGGAGATGCCTAGAAATGCTATACATTTGAAGCCAATATGAACTGCAGAGTAGATACTGTCTCAGATAAATGCTTAAGTTCCTGTTCAACGGATTGAAGAAGTAAGTGATCTGAAGAATTTCTTCATGTATCTAAATTTCTCACATACCTAAATCTAAGGGAAAGCATTTATTTCAATAGAGGTGGTGATTATTTGTCTTGTCAGAGGTTTTTGAAATGCATAATGTTATGTTATTTTTTATTAGACTATGTCTGGTTCAATCAATCTTTCTAATATTACACATTCCCTTTAATTTTATTATTAAAAATAGAGATTTTTTTTCTAATTCAATATATTCTGATTTTTCCTTCCACAATTCCTTTCATATCCTCACTACTTCCTCATCCATCCTAGTCAAACCCTTTAATTTTCTCTCATTTGAAAGTAGGCATCTGAAAAAGGAAAAGAAAAGAAGTTAAACTAGATTTAAAAGAAATTAAAGAAAGCAAGCTTGGTAGGACAAAAACAAACAAACACAGAAGTAAGCAGATAGAAGAAAATGAATGAAAGATAAACTAAGAAACACATGTAGACACAAAGACACATGGGATTGCACACACAGAAATCTCATAAAAACACAGAACTAGAAACAGTAATATACTTTCAAAGGGTCTGTAAAGTTTTTATCTTAAAATTGCATGATTTTTTTGATTCATAGAGTAAAGATGTTCTTCTCTGGCATCATTAGGGCAGCTCCTTTCATCTCCTCAGTAGTGCGATTATTTTAATTATGTTTAAGGACATACTATCACAAGATATGGCACATGAGCATTTGAGAAAATGGGTTAAACAAGAAGGCTACTCACATCTCCTTGACCTTGATTTTCTTCCATTATTTTCATTTGATACTCTTTGTATTTACATTTAAAATATAATCCCTTTTCTCCACTCAGAACCCATCCCATCCCATCCCCCCTACTCTTGTCTTCATGAAGATGCACTCCCTCCTAGTCACACTCTCCACCTCATTGCCTTGGCATTCCTCCACATTGGGAAAACACACTTTCCTTGAACCAAAGACCTCTTAGCAGACTGTTTCCAGACACTGCTATCTTCAGTTACATATGCAACTTCAACAATAGGTCTCTCATTGTGTGCTCAGTGGTTGGTGTTTTAGTCCATGGGAGTTGTGGAGGGTTTGGATGGTTAATATTGTTGTTCTTCCAATGAGGTTGTGACCCCTTTCAGATTTCCAGTCCTTTCTTTAGCACCTTCACTGGGCACCCTTGTTCAGTCTGATGGTTAGCTGCAAGCATGCTCAGCTGTATCTGTATGACTCTTGCAGAGGCCCTGGGGAGGCAACTCTATCAAGTTCTTGTCAGTAAGTATTTCTTGGAATCAGCAATAGTGCTTGGGTTTGGTGGCTGCACATGGGGTGGATCCCCAGGTGAGGCAGCCTCTGAATGATCTTTTCGTAAATCCCTGTTCCTCTATTTGACCTTGTATTTTCGCCTGTGAGTTTTGTGTTCTATTTCTATGAAGGACTGAGGCATCCATATTCTGGTCTTCCCTTTTTTTTGAGCTTTATAATGTCTGTAATTGTTTTTTGGGTATTCAGAGATTTACGGGGCTAGTATCCACTTATCGGTGAGTGCATGCCTAGTAAAAACTGAACAGAGACACAGTGAAACTAGCAAAGGTTATGAACTAGTTGAAATTAACAGACATTTAAAGAACATTTCATCCTAAAACAAAAGAATATACATTCATCTCAGCACCTCACGGTACCTTCTCCAAAGATGACCAAATAGTTGGTCACAAAACAGGCCTCAACAGATATAAGAAGATAAAAATACTCCCATGCATCTTGTCAGATCACCATAGAATAAGGCTGGTCTTTAATAACAAAAACAAAAATAAAAGCCCACATAAACATGGAAGCTGAACAGTGTGCTTCTCAATGATAACATGGTCAATAAAAAAAAATAAAGAAAGAAATTAAAGTTTTTTTTTTAAATTTAACAAAAATGAAAGCACAACATACCCAAACTTATGACACTAAATGAAAGCAGTACTAAGAGGAAAATTCATAGCTCTGAGTGCCTCCAATGAGAAACTGGAGAGAGCACCCAATAGCTTGACAACACAGCTGAAAGCTCTAGATCAACAACAACAAAAAGCAGATACACCTAAGATGAGTGAAAAGAAGGAAATAATCAAACTCAAGAAGAACAATAAAAACCTATACAAAGAATCAAAGAACTAGGAGCTGGTTCATTGAGAAAATAGACCCTTCCTTATCTCCTTGTACAAAGCTCAAGTGTACGTGGTCTATTTTCATTCTTCTGCATGCTGAGTGCTAGTTGGACCAACACCATTTGTTGAATAGGCTGTCATTTTTCCATTGAATGTTTACAGCTCCTTTGTCAAAAATCAGGTGACCATATACGTGAGGGCTCATTTCTGGATCTTCTATTCTATTCCATTGATCCACATGCCTATTTCTGTATCAGTACCATGCAGTTCTCAACACAATTGCCTTGTAATATAGCTTGAGGTCAGGGATGGTGATTCCTGAACATGTTTTCTTGTTGTTGAGGATGGATTTCGCTATTCTAGGTCTTTTGTTATTCCAGATGAAATTGCACATTGCTCTTTCCAACTCAATGAAGAACTGGGTTGGAATTTTGATGAGGATTGCATTGAATCTGTAGATTGCTTTTGGTAAGATAGCCATTTTAAAAGTGTTGATCCTTCCAATCCATGAGCATGGGAGATCATTCCATTTTCTGAGATCTTCCCGGATTTCCTTCTTTAGAGGTTTGGAGTTCTTGTCATACAGGTCCTTCACTTGATTAGTTAGAGTCACACCAAGGTATTTTATAGTTTTTGTGACTATTGTGAAGGGAATCTTTTCCCTAATTTCTTTCTCCACAAGTTTGTCCTTTGAATATAGGAAGGCTACTGATTTGTTTGAGTTAATTTTATATCCATCCAGCCACTTTGCTGAACTTGTTTATCAGCTGTAGGAGTTCTCTGGTGGAATTTGTGGGGTAGCTTAAGTACACTATCATGTCATCTGAAATGTGTTCATACTTGTCTTACAGTTTTATTTCTGTGAACAGAAACCATGACCAAGGTATCTTATAAAGGCAATCATTTAATCAGGGTTTGCTTACAGGTTCAGAGATTCAGCCCATTATCATCATGGTGGAAAGTGTGGCAACATGCAGATAGGCTTGGCAAAGGAGAAGCTGAGAGTTCTGCAGCTTGATTCAATGGCAGCCAGATAAGATTCTCTTAACATCCTGAGTGGAGCTTGAGCACTAGAAGACTTCAAAACTTGCCTGCATAATGAGACACTTCCTCCAACGAGGCCACACCCATTCCATCAAGGCCAGTCCTCTGAATAATGTCATTTTCTATGGCCCAGTCATATTCAAACCACACCAACACCCATATTCCTTCTATTTTCTTTCCTCATTCTTCCTTCCTCTGCTATGTAGCCCAGACTTGCTGCAGATACCCTTGTTTTCATTTCCTGAGTACTGGATTCCTAGGGGGTGTGCCTCTACATTCAAACAGTTCTTTTCTAAGTGTCTCCTCTCTAGTTTGACAAACTCCTTTCCCTGAGTTAGAAAAACCACACATTGCTTAGCATCTTGTTTTTGCCCATTGGCAATTTTGGTTGCTGGAGTTTTTAACATTCAATTTGGGAAATATGAGTGAAGCAAGAACAAACTACCATAGTAACATTCCTCTTCTTGAGGAGTTTGTGCTACCTTTCAGACCTTTCTCCTGCCTGTTTTGTTTTTTGTTTTTTTTTTTTTTTTAATTCTCAGGGGTTGTAGTTGTACATAGTAGTAAGAATAAAGTATGCATTCATCATCTTTCCAGAGCTTTCCAGAATATTTTTCAGGATTCAGTTTCTTTTTGTTTATTAGGTCATTAGCTCTATCTCCATTTGGATGATTTCAAGGATTGTGAATTTTAGCATGCATCTTCACATTTTTTTCTTTAATTTAAAATACACTAGTTGATTCAGTATAAGAATCTCACAGTAGTGCAGATGAGCTTCTCCTCACCTACCTTTATACTATTTTGTACATTTTAATTTTTAAAAATATTTTAATTATTTGAGAATTTAATAGAAGATTTTGATCATCTGTCCCCAGTCCGGACTCTTCCAGGATTCTCCCTCACATCCTTACCCACCAAACTTCACATTCCCTATCTCTTCTCCTCTCTTTCCTTATCTGTCTTTCTGTCTGTGTCCTTCTGTCTATCTCTTTTTAAAATGAGTTCAGTGTGTTTGGGTTAACTACTTCTAAGTGGGGGACCTGCCCTGGAATGTGACTAATATAGCAGACATCACACCAATGCCACAAAGTGATTCTTCCTCTCTCAGTAGCAATCACATGCCAGTAACTCCTCTGCTAGAAGTGGAACTTTGTACACACCTCCCCTCTTTCATGCTGGGATTTTGTCTTGCTAGAGCAGCTGCAGGTCTTGTGCATGCTGTCAGAGTCTGTGTAAGTTATTAAATGCATACGTCCTACTGTTTCAGGAAAGCACTCTTATTTGTAAGTCTTATGTTAATAGCTACCTTTCTGTAGGACTTCTTTTACCTTCTTTTATGGAGCTGCTGATAATGACTCTTTCTGATTTTGTATGTCTACTTTTAATTTTAACTTTATTTAATAACTTATCATATAATTCACAAGCCATACAAATTAACCAATTAGAGTACAATTCAATAAATTTTAGTGTAATTTTGGAGTTGAATGAATATCATCATAATTAACTTTTGAGCTTTTAAAAATTACTCTGAAATGAAATCTTGCACACATTGTTATTATTGGTTGTTATGTATTTCAGCAGACATAGGAAAACACTATACTACTTTTCACTGGTACTATTTGCCAATTCTTTTCTCTTTGTGTAATAGAGTTATCTATATAGTTGGCCATGTATATCTACCCATTTTCACTTAGCGTGTTTTCAAATTTCATACATAGATTTTATATCAATATGTCTTCATTCAATTTGATTGCTAACTAGCAAATTTTATGGGTATATAGTGTTTGTGTACTTATGACATTGTACATAGTAGGTCGATTTTTTGGGGGGCAATATGAATAATTCAGCTTAAGTATTTATGTGAAAATGTAAATATATATATATATACACACACACACACACACACACACACACATTGTGTGTGAAGGAGAACTGCTTATTGTGTTTAACATATTCAGGAGCAAAGCTATTTTATGAAATGATTATACCCTTTTCATTTTTATTAGTAATATATGAAGGTTCTGATTTGTCCCTATTCCTTCTAAGACTATCTGCAGTCTGTCCTTATTTCTTTTATCTCTGAGGTATTTATATCTCATAGGAGTACAGGATTTGCCTTTGTCTAATAACAAATAATATAAGCAATGGCTTTTGAGCAACTTTTGGATTCATCTATGTGTAGACGTCTAGTTTGGTTAGCAACACTTGAAGAAAATTTTGAGTTTGAAGCTACAGCTAAAACAACAGTATTCAAGAAAATTGATTACTAGAGCTATAACAAAAAGATCTTTTACCATAGTATCTGATAAATATATTACTACATGACACAGGTTTATAGGAAATTATCTCTTTTAGATTTCTGTTGGTGTAACTCGTTTATTTCAATAACACCAATCAATCCATTTGCTTCTGTAAAAACTAGTCTTACAAATTTTGTTTCAAATGCTCTAGAAGTTCAGTCTCTAGGTGTCAGACTACAGAGATGACACCAGCATGTATCCGTGAGTCTTTTTCCTCAAACTTGAATAGCAAATAGAGACAGAAGAGTTGACAGTGTGCTTTAGTAATTGTAAAGCCTTTGACTCACATGAATAAATTTCTAAGCTTAATCCTCAACACAACCAAAAAAAAATCAAAACAATCACCCTCACTGGCAGAAGTAACAACAACAAAATGAAACCAACCAACCAACACACCAAACAACCAACCAACCAACCACAATAAAATCAAAACAAATCAAAAGCAACACACCCTCACACAAAATCAAGTGGCTCTGCTAATGAAAACACCAAAACTCTTTTTGACAATTTTTTAAAAAATATTTGCCGAACAGAAACTCTATCTATAGACACAAGTAAGAACAGAAAAAAATTCAATTGTTAAGTACACTTATCCTTTATTTTAAGAAAAAGCATCAAGGTACCAATGTGAATTATTGTACTGAGTTATATTTCTGAAGTATATTTTTTTCTTGCAATATTTCATGAATTTTTGACTATTGTAAACTAAAAAAAATGTTGTCAACAGAAGAATTGGTAAATGAAATTCTAGAGAGGTATCTGTACTATCTAACAAGCAAAAAATGTATACCCATAATGAACATTAGGATTGAGTTCTTTTTGTCAGTTTGCTTACATTTATCTACAGATGTACAATTCTCTAAAAGCAGATAAAAGCATAACATTGGGAGATTCTTTTGAGACATTTGCCATCTTCAGAGTGGGTGCTAAAGGCAAATACTAACTTTTTATTGCCTCACATTTAATTCTGACTCCTCCCACTTAACCATAAAGTCAAATAAATATACCTATGCAATATAATATTTAATAGATAGATCATGACACTGGTGGAAAATGTATGCTTTAACATTTAACACTGTACAGATATAATAATTTTGGGTTTTGTCCATGTTGCCAAATATTTTTATATAATTATGTGGGTAAACAAGTAATTTTCTTTTCAATGTTCCATCAACTTTTCTTTCTTGAATATTTTCGCAGATATAGTAAGATTGCAAAATAAATATATTATAATTTTACACGATAATTTAACCCATAATTATAAGATCATTAATTTTCTACAAATGATATAACAATGCACTGTCTATTGATATTTAACAAAAACAACTACTTGAAACATTATAACACCTGAAATATCATACAAATATTAAAAATAAAGTGATACTGGACTTCACATAATTTTATGTACTACTTAGCTTTTATAAGAACAATTTAAAAAATAGTATCATTTGAATGTTTTTTATTACAGTCAATTTATGGAAATATCCATATTTGTATCCACATATTCTTCTCATCCATTAAAAAGATGTATCTGTATATTTTTGGCTAATATCCACTAATCAGTGAGTACATACTATGCATGTTCTTTTGGGCCTGGATTACCTCACTCAAGATGATACTGCAAAATTTAGATCTTTGTTTTTAACAGCTGAGTAGTAATCTATCGAGTAAATGTACCACATTTTCCATACCCATTCTCCAGCTGAATAATATCTCATTGATTCTAGTTCCTGGCTATCATAAATAAGGCTTCTATGCACATAATGAAACACATATCCTTGTTATATAGTGGAACATCTTTAGGGTATATACCTAGAATTAGTATAGCTGGATTTTCGGGTACAACTATCACTTGAGTTTTTTATCTCAGATTTTCTGATTGGTGTAATATAGAAGCTCAGAACTCGATGTGGGTGATCTTAGTGAAATGCCCAACAGTGGGGATATGGAACCTGAGGAGACGACTTTCATTAGTCAGATAGGAACCCCAGTGGAGAGATGAAGGCATCAACCCAGCTACAAAAGGTTTGACCCCAAAGTGCTCCTGTCTAAAAGAAATGCAGGGGCAAAAATGGAGCAGTGCCTGAAGGAATGGGTGACCAGTAACCAGCCCAGCCCAACTTGGCAACCACTGAGCACCAATACTTGGACACTATTACTGATGCTATATTGTGCTTGCAGACAGGAGCCTAGCATGGCTGTCCTTGAAGAGTTGGCAACTGACTGACATAGATGCAGATACTCACAGCTAAGCATTGAATGGAGGTCAGGACCCCTATGGAAGAACTAGGGGAAGGACTAAAAGAGCTGATGTGGATGGTAGCTCCACAAAAAGACCAACAGTGTCAACTTAACTGAACTCCTGGGAGCTCCCAGAGACTGGGACACCAACCAAAGCAGATATATGGGTTGGCCTGAGGCCTCAAGCACACATGTAGCAGAGGGCTATCTTGTCTGGCCTCCAGAGGTGAGGATTTGCGTAATACTGTAGATTTGTGATGCCCTGGGTGGAGGAACACTCTCAGAGGTGAAGGTAGAAAAGGGGAAACAACTATGAGAGATGAGACCAGAACAGGGCAACGTGTAGAGTTAATTAATTAATTAATTAAAAAGATATTTGACTCCATGAAACAAGTCCCAATTATTAAGATTTTTTATAACATAAAATAAAATCAGGATATAGTGATATAACTCAACCATTACAGTGCTTAAGTTTCAAGCATAAGACGAGAATTTGATACCCAGAACCCATACAAAATAGGAAAGCCAAAAAATGGTGGCATAAACATTTAATCCTTTCAATGGGGAAGTAGAAATAGGTGTATTTGCAGGTTGCTAGCCTCATCCACTTGTCAAGTTCTAGGTCAGTGTGAACCTTGTCAGGAAAACAATGGTAAGCAGTGCCTGATGAATGATATTCAAGGTTTCTTTGGGATTTCACATACACTCACATACATGTGCATCCACATACACATGAACATGAACATGTATGCACACACACACGGACAAGAAAATCAAGCATTAATTATATGCAACATTTCTCATTATTGTATCCTATACTGTAAACATTTTAAAGGAAATTGTTGATTGTAATTATTTTTGTTTATTATTTCTACAACAAAATATCCAACAAAATCAACTTAAGGACAAAAGGATTTAATTTAATTCACAGCTCAAAAGTACAGTCCAAGCCACAATGGCAGAAGAATCATTTCCATGGAATTTAAGCCAGCTGATCACATTGTATCCATAATCTGAAAGCAAAGAAAAAGGTGAATCCTGATTTCAGCTCACTTTCTCCACCATTCAAGCCTTGTCTCAAGCCAAAGGATTAATGCTACTTATATCTGAGCCTACTTTAATTAAATTAACCTAGATAAAATATCCACAGGCTTGTCTCCTGGCTGTCTCCCAGATCCTGTCAAGTTGACCATCAGAATTAACCTCCACACTCTCCTTTTTAACAAATTTGGGGGAAAAGTTTATTTTTAGATGATTTGCTGTAAGAGTAATAAATTAATTTGTATAATTCTCTAATGGCAGATAATACTAAAACTTTTTCAGTTTTGCAATAGTTCTTTAAAAGTGGCCTGATACCAGTGTTCAATTCTTTTCTAGTTAGTGACATGAAGATTATTCATTCCTTATAATTTAGTTCTTCTTCCATTGTGATAAAATTGTTTCTAATTTGTTATAGTCTAGGGAGAGCTCTTAAAATTGTGTACGTTAAATTAATATAAACTTAGTTGGTAGTCCACTTTAAATATGAGCTCTTTCTTTAAATATTCTCAACAAGTTAATTTCCCTAGTAAGTAGATTCCTTTCATTTCCATCCAGATTCTTCCTCAGAAAAAGATCCAGTATTTTGGGTGAGACATAGGAACCCTCAATTGCAGAGATCCACCTATCCTGATTCATGAAGATTTACAAGTGCCTGGTCATGTCCATCAAGAAACAGTTATGAAGGGCCATTCTATCTACAAAATTCCTGATAATTTCCTAGTACCTTTGCTATACTAAAATAACAATTTTGCCATCTTCTGACAACTTTTGCTATAGCTTCTTTTTTTCCCACAGATGTTTCTCCCTTCATTCTAAGCTCTAGCCCAGGTTTTATGTCTAGAGAATGATAACTTATAAAGATATGTTTAATGAAATTAAGTTTGTTCTTAGCTCCATAGTCTATTCTGGCTATTAGTCTAGTCCTGCAGTTCATTTGAAGTCTTCTAACATAAAAAAATTCTTGGTTTATGTCACATAAAAATATCATACTTGTATTATTAGCTGAATTGATGTTCTTTTGCTGCTCCATATAATGGTACTGTCTGTTTGGACTAGATGTTCTTAAGTGAATACAAATGAAACATTTCTGCAATCAATTGCTTTTACTTGGTGAGGTTTATTATAAACAACCAGCTATATAACTAGAATCATTCTTGCCTAAAATACAGAGAATTATACATGATTACCTGCCTACAATGACCAATATGTGAAGAATTACTGGAAAAATTATATGACATTAGCTAAAAGAAAAATGAAAAGAAGACAGAATCCTTACATAGCAAAAACCCTACTTTTATGCATCCAAATTAAATAGGTGATTATTTGCCCACTCTACGTTTTTGCTACAGATTTTGGTTATTTCCCATGAACATAATTTAATATATTGAGCAAAACCCAACAGTTCCAGACACATTTACTCTTGTGTTATAAAATCAAATGACCTTTCCCAGAAGTCACAGAAGAGGAATGAAAGAGGACACTTAACTGTACCTTTTTAAGCCCTGAGGATATCAATATTCTGAAACTTGGAGTTTTTAGGAGAGTCATATTCAAATCATAAGAGCAATGTCATCCTCCATATCCTTTTGCAGACAAAATTGTTATTCCCAAAGCTGCATTTGTATACTTTCAGTCTCAAATTTTGGAACACATAAGCTCTAGGCAGAAAAATCTCCAACTGCCATATCTCATTGAGACAATTATGCAACAGCTGTACATCCAGAACTATGAAGCCTACTTGACCATTGTTATATGGCATTATTTGACTTAGGGAAATTTTGCTTCACTGATGTTGGTACCAAGATATCTATCTATCTATTTATCTATCTATCTATCTATCTATCTATCTATCTATCTATCTATCTATTGTTATCCATATGTAGAAGAGTGAAAGTAAATATGTATATCTGGCTTTTGTAGTTTAAATGCTTTATCCAAATCTTCTTTTTTATCTTGTACCCAGAATAAGGATGGTTTTCTAATTAATATTTTTCTTACATTTTAAACCAAGAATGAAATCATTTATCAGTATGAAACTTTTGTGATAAAATTAAAATTTTCTGATATAATAAACTTGTCATATATATATATATATATATATATATATTTATATATATGCATACATGACACCTATCCTGATTTTAAGATATATTTCAGAGCTATAGTAATAAAACCTACATAATATTGGCATAAAAACAGACAAGTTGGTCAATGGAATCAAATCAAAGAACCAGGCACAAATCCAAATACTTTTGGACACTTGATTTTTGAAAAAGAAGCCAGAAATACACACTGGCAAAAAGACAACATAAAGCCAGATACACTAAACACAATAGAAAGAAAAATGGAAAATCACCTTGAACATGTTGGCACAAGAGATAACTTTCTGAGCAAATAGTACCAGCACTAAGATCAATAATTAATAAATGGGACCTTATAAAATTGAAAAGCTTTTGTAAAACAAAAGACAAAATGGCAGCCTATAGAATGGGAAGAGATTTTCTCCTGCTCCACATCTGACTAAGGAAAATATCCAAAATATATAAAGACCTCCAGAAATTAGACATCAGAAAACACAAAATAATTGAATTACAAAATGGATTACATATCAAAACAGAGAATTCTCAATAGAGGAATGTCAGAATGGGTAAGAAATTCTTAAAGAAATTTAATGTCCTTAGTCATTAGGGAAGTGCAAAAGAAAATGACATTGAGATTCTATATTAGACCTATCATAATGATTAAGGTCAACAATACAAGTGACAGCTAATGGTGGCAGAGATGTGAAGCAAGGAGAACACTTCCATTGCTAGTGGTAATGACAACTTGTACAGACACTATGGAAATCAATATGGTACTTCCTCAGAAAATCACAAATAGTTCTACCTGAAGACCCAGCTATTCCACTACTTGGTATATACCCAAGGATGCTCCACCATCCCATAAAAACACTTGTTCAACTATGTTCATAGCAGTTTTATTTATAATAGCTAAAAAATTGAAGCAACTTAATGTCCCTCAACTGAAGAATGGACAAAGTAAATGGTGGTACATTTACAAAATAGAATATTACTCAACTCTTCAAAAATGACATCGTGAAATTTGAAGGCAAATGAATAGAACTAGAAAAAAATTACCCTGAGTGAGGTAACCCAGGTCCAGAAAGACAACCATGGTTTGTGTTCACTTAAAAGTAGATAACAGACAGCTGTTAAATAAAGATTAATCATGCTACAGTCCATAGACAAGAGAGACTAAGTAACAAGGAGGGTTCAAGGGGAACACGTGGGTCTCCCTGGGACAGGGAATTAGAATAGATTTTTGTAGGTAGACTGGAGTTAGTGTAGAAGGGAGTTGGATGATCAGTCAGGGATGGGTGGAGTAAGAAAGTACTGGGAAAGGTGACTGTATTGGGACAGGGGCATGTAGAAATCTAATGGAGTGAAAATTCCCTGCAATCTATGAGTGTGACCCTTGGCAAGTCTCAGACTAATGGAGACTACAGAGTCCAAACTGACCATCTTCGATAATCAGTGGAACTAGGACACCAACATAACCACAAATTTTGGCTTACAGTTTGTCCTGACTGCAAGATATGTTGATACTGTGGTGGCACAGCCATTGTGGGAGTGGCCAATCAATGACTGGTCCAACTTGAGGCCACAAGAGAGAGCCTATGACTGACACTGCTTGGATGGCCAGGAAGCAAAGGCTGGAGAGTTCAGAGACCCAGGATAGAACCAAATTTAACTGAACAACAACAACAGCAAAAGGTAGTGAAATGATTCCTCATGATATTCTGCTATATTCATAGTTCAGTTTCAAGCCCAATTGTCATCATAGGTGTATCATCCAACAATTTGAAAGGAGCAGATGCAGAGACCCCAAACCAAACACTAATTAGAGGCAAGGGAATCTCTAAGAAGATAGGGAAAGAGAATTGTAAATCTAGAGTGATAGAGGATTCCATAACACAGTTCATAGAATCAACTGAGAAATGACCATAGGAGCTCACAGATTGAAATAACAAGAATGGGCCTTATATGGGTCTGAGCTTGACCCTGTGCATATATGGTTTGGTTGTGTACATTGCTGCTCTTGTGGGTGGAAGTGAAAGACTTCTATGACTCTTTTGCCTCCAATTGGGACCCATTTCCTTCTACTGGATTGCCTAGTCCAGCTTTGATATGAGGGTTTGTGCTTAGTTTTATTGTAGCTTGTTATTCCATGTTCAATTGATAAACTTAAGAGGCTGGTACTATTTTATAAAGGGAAATGGAGGACTAGATTTGGGGGGGAGAGGAGGTTAGGGTTCTGGGAGGAGTTAAAGCAAAGAAAACTGCACTCAGGATGTAATTTATAAAACAAGAATAAAAACTTAAAAATAAAAACATCGCACACACACACACACATATGATAAAATAAAATAAATCTAGTTAGGGGAACAAAGATAGCTAGCGAAAATGAAGGACAAGAGAGAGAGAAAAGTGAATATGATAAAATTACAATGTATGCTTGTATTAAAATGTTCTCATGAAACAATTTGATATGGACAATTATCCATCATAGAGGTAGCTAAGCAACTTAACAAATAATGTCAGCAATTTTTGAAATTTCTATTCACATCTATTAGAGCAATGTCCAAGAATAATTTCATAAATACTAATTTCATTTGTGAAAGAATTGGGTTTTTGGACAACATTGCTCCCTATACACATTTTCTCTTAGGTTCCTGGTTGGGATCCTATAACAGCTACCCACTGACATACAATCTTGCCTTGAAGAACCTTATACCAGAAAGAGGCAACTGTTTACATAACC
This sequence comes from Micromys minutus, assembly GCF_963924665.1. Lineage (NCBI taxonomy): Eukaryota > Metazoa > Chordata > Mammalia > Rodentia > Muridae > Micromys > Micromys minutus. The sequence goes on along the minus strand of NC_137970.1, from coordinate 8,201,639 downwards.
ATAGGTCTCCAACACAGTTGAAATCCCAGCAAATATTGTTGGTACTGCAAAGTTACTGAGCAAAATTCCAAGATATGATTCTATGTCTCTGTACACACTGATGATTTGCAATTATTTACTGGCTCTTTACTTTTGTATAGAATGCAATAGGATAACCACTTGACACATATGGGTACATGAATTTGAATTTGAATGAGTTAAAATAAACACCAATGACAAAATATCTCAGTTACACTATGATAGATGCACATATTGAGAGTGTTTATACTGTAGATGGTACTAACTTATAGACTATTTCCCCCATTCAGTAAATTTTATTACAAAATACTCCACCAAATAAAATAATACCCAAACAATTCAGACTAGATTCTTACAACTAAGTGTCTTGTTGTCATATATTCAAGTACACACATAAATATGTGTTTATACACAGTCTTAATAATATATTTTAATTAAAAACAAATTACCCACTCTCTGTTACCATAATAACCTTTATTAGCTATTCTCTTTTAGCATGCATGTATACTTTTCTGCTCTAATATTTACATAAGTCACTTTGTATTTGGCTGATTTTGCTTTAAATTATATATAACATATTTTCATGTTTCAATATAATTTTAATTATTTTAAACATTGCATAACATTCCACCACATTGATATCCCATAATTTATTACATCATTTTTTGCGTTAGACCTTCTCCTTGTGTTTAATCTTTTTATAAACCCCTAATTTGTATCACAAATCAGTTTTTATATAAATACTTCCACTGTTCTCTTATACAACATAATCATTTTCTTCATTCACATATGCTTCTTAATGGAGGTCCCATGTGAAGCATCTGTGGTGTCCAGAATATAAAGCCGACTATGGCAAATTTAATCCAATAACACATGCACACACACAAAAACAAAATAGTTTATGCAAACAATGGCTTTAGCAGTTGTTTATATTATATGTCTTTGAAAAATGATCTTAATGTAACTGCAATTTACACTGCTCTGCAGTGTTCATTCCCTTATATCCTATAATGCACTTGTTCTCAGAGATGGTCTGTAGGAAAATAGAACACATGATACCCAGCAGAAATAACAGTCAAAAACCTTTTTTTATTTCCTCTTGTCAGTTCAACCATTCTCTTCCAAACTCTGATCTACATTCTTGATAGAGATAAGAAAGCTTGGATTTGGTGGTCTAGTTGTTTATATGTTGTGTCTACAATATACGCTGTTTCCTCAACTTGCACCCAGAATTCCATAGGCATTTTTTAAATCTCTGATCTTTGCTCAAAGCTGAAAATACTTTGCTATTCTATTTCTAATATATGGTCTCCAGATATTTTGGTACAGACATCAAAGTCTTGAACCTAGAATCAAAATACAAAACCCATAAAATACAAAAGCAAAAACGAAATTTAATACTTCACATAGGAGACTTTTTCAAAAGTACACACTAATGACTGGAAAGATGGCTCAGTGGTTAAATGTCCTTGTATTTGCAGAGGACCCAAGCTTGGTTCTTAGCAGCTATGTTGGGTGTCTTCTGACATCTGGATGTAACTCCATATCAGGATGTTCATTGCTTCTGACTGGCCTCTAAGGGAACCCAGATGACTGTTTAAAGGCAAACAGTCTAGTTACAATGAGCAAAAAGTACATGTAAAACAGGATGTAACCTGGAATTAGTCAACGTTTTCTTGGTGTGTAAGGATTGAGCATAATTTTTTTGTTTTCTTTTTTTCTTGAACTTCACACAGTCTGTGAGTTGTTTCTGGGGCAGTCCGAGCCTCTGGGGTTAGCATCCCACTATCAGTGACTACATATTATGTCTGTTCTTTTGTGACTGGGTTATCTCACTCAGGATTATATTCCCTAGATACATCCATTTTCCTGTGGATTTCATAAAATCATTGTTTCTAATATCTAAGTACTACTCCATTGTGTAAATATATCACAATTTTTGTATCCATTCATCTACTGAAGGACATCTGGGTTCCTTCCAGCTTCTGGCTATTATAAATAGAGCTGCTATGAACATTGTGGTGCATGTACCTTTTTGCTCATTGTAACTAGTAAGACCTTAATGCAGAGTATCAAAACTTAAAAAAAAGAAAAAAAAGCCAAGCACTGACAAAAATGTATTTGTATACATTTACGCAAAAATGTTTAATTTTTTTTCTTTTATCTTTGTTTTTTAAAATAAAGTTAAAAAAAGAAAAAAAGGAAAAAAAAGATCATAATGCAGACTATCAAACTTTAAAAAAAATCAAGTACTGACAAAAATGTATTTTTATACTTTTAGGCAAAATGCTTAAAATCTGTTGTTTTATCCTTGTTTTTTAAAATAAAGTTGTTCAATTAAAAAAAAAAATAAAGGCAAATAGTCAAAAGAAAAGTTGCCTTCAGTCATAATAAAACTTTATGTGTCTCAAACTAGTTCTGAACCCTTTCTCAGAAGCAAAAGATGTGCTTTATATTTATTTCATGATCCACTACAATGTAGGAAAAGAACTGGGATACCACATTACTTTAGTGTTACTTGCATGTGCATATGTTTAGAGCTGACAACATGAAACTTGTCCCTGGACAAGATTTATTTTGCTTTTCATAGCAGCTATTGATTACTTGTAGATCTTTATTCATAGGTGGAGTCTTGTGGGAATTTCTCTATCTACATTGGAATGTCAGTTGGTATGGCCTTTTAGGTCACGCATAGGTTACAAGGATAAGTGCTTAAAATAAAACAAGAAACTATGCTGATTTGAGAAAATGGCAGTGGTAGGTTTTCCCTTAGGATGGATGACTTCCCCTGGGAAATCAATTATATTCTACTAGTCACAACTATAACCAGATTCTGTAAATGGTTAATCCAGGTGGAAAGCACTTATCTTTACATCCTCAAGCAATACCAGTCAGCACAAGATATTTTTAAAGAAAATTTGAACTTTAAAATGCACACACTAAAACATTAACTAGGAACTTCAACCTTAAGCAGTCTATGAGGCATTCTTAACATATGTATGGAGGCATCCTAGCCCAGGTACATGTTAATCATCCTTTTATGCACGGAGATAAGCTATGCCTATATACATTGGGTTATGTATCTGTTTCTTCTATCTATTAAATAACAGACAGTTTACTGATGGACACATATCAAGCCTCACAAAAACTGCTTGGACACTTGAATAAGTTTTTATGTTGCCGCTCCTCAACAAACAACAACCTTTGAACTTTAAGAGCTTAATTTTTTGACTAGCCAGACATGGTTAAGATAAGAAAATCTATCTGGGGGCTTTATAATACAGAGAACCAAGTTCTCCTTTTTAAAGTGCTGCAGGGAATCCTGTAACAGATAAGTTATTCAGTTTAGTATCATTCCACACTGAACAACAACAAAAACTGTAAGGAAATCTTTCCAGCAGCTTCTCTGCATATTTTTCCTCAAAGGACTAGAGTTAGACATAGGGAAATAGAATGTGATGAGTTTCCAATGGTTCTCTACTGGAAACCTACTGCCATGGTTTTCATGTTTTTATACACTGAATTATTTGGCTTGAGATACTGTAACAAAGTATCAATACATTACAGCAATTCAATTTCTTGTTGTAAGCTTTATTGGTTAGAAGCATAAGATATAGATGTTACTAAGGTTGATTTATTTAAAGGGTTATGAGACCAGATCCATAGCAATTGATAAAATACTGTTATAAAAAATCTTCTAAGATCAAAGAAAAGCTAGCTAAAGCCAATGCATTTGATCTGTGTCATGAAGTAGAAGAGGAAGAAACAGTGTCAAACATCCCATAAAGCCAGCATTACAATGAAATAAGAACATAAAAAAGAAAAAATGCAGATCAGTTTGATAAACACTAGGTGAATAATTTCTATATAGCAGTTTTGCATGTTTAATTAATAAAACACATTCAGAAGAACTTACACTGTAGCCATGTTAGTTTCATTTTAGTGATACAAAGTTGGCTCTATCAATGGAAATCAATAGGGATAATTCTGCAAGTGAAAAGAGACTTAAGTAAAGAATGACATGAGCTTCTAATCTGTGCACAATAGACATGCCCCCATTAAAGTTCATCATACCATCATGATGAAAATTCCCAAAGCAACTGAGAAAAACAGGAACATGCCTCAACATAATAAAGGTCTTATACAACAGTCTTATAACCAACATTACATTCTTAGAGAAAACTTTTCTAAATATTGTCTATAAATTCTAAAATGAACTGTTTACATTCTTAATCATTGTAGAAATCAATGGCTTAGTTAGAAGAATAAGACACAAGAAAGAAAGAGGCTGGGGAGATGATTAAAAGCACTAGATGCTCTTCTTGAACATCTGGGTTGGATTTCCAGCACCCACATGGTGACTTACATCTATCTGTAACTACAGTTACAAGGTATCTGATGTCTTCTTCTGGGTTCCATGAGCAGTATGCATGTGTGGTACACTTACATACATGCAGGCAAAACCCTCATATGAGCAAAACATAATAAATGTAATATAAAGGAAAGAAAAAGGACAGAATCTTTTTGGTCTCCATCTGCACACAGGAACCAAGGCTATCCCACAGCTTTCCATACACAAACCCCACTTAGAGAGCTCTGGCCTCCCAAAAGTGTTGTCACTCTTTTTTTTTTTTTAATTGAAGAACTTTATTTTAAAAACAAAGATAAATGTACAAATTTTAAGCATTTTTGCATAAAAGTATACAAATACAATTTTTGTCAGTGCTGTCACTCTTAAGCCCAAAGATGAGACCACCACTTTCACTCCAATAATTTCCCAAAAAGGGACCCACCAGGAGAGCACAAGGCACAGAAAGCATGAAGCAGATAGAGTCACGATCCTTCAGGTCTCCATCTGTACACCAGAGTTAAGGCTGTTCCACAGCCCTACACACTGTAATTCTGCCTGGGGAGCACTGGTCTCCCAGGAGTGCTAACACATATAAATCTTACAGGCCCAAAAGAAGGACAAGTTCTAGTCAGAGATAGCAAGACCAGCTAACACCAGAGAAAACAAGATGGCAAGAGGCATGCACAAGAATATAAGCAACACAAACCAAACTATTGGCATCATCAAAACTCAGTTAAACCAATACAGAAAGTCCTGGATACCCCAACACAACGAAAAAGCAAGATTTATATGTAAAATCACATTTTCATAATGATGATAGAGGATGTTAAGAAGGACATAAATATTTCTCACTTTAAAAAAAACTACAGAAGAACAGGAGTAAATAAGTATAAGTATAAGAAGAAACACAATAATCTCTTAAAGAGTTACAGGAAAACAAAACCAAACAGGTGAAGGAATTGGACAAAACCATCCATGACTTAAAAATTTAAATAAAAACAATAAAGAAATCACAAAGAGAGACAATCCTAGAGAGAGAAAACCTAGGAAAGAGATCAAGAGTTGTAGATTCAAGCATCATCAACAAACTACAAGCAATTGAAGAGAGGATCTCAGGTACAGAAGATACCATAGAAAACATTGTCACAATAGTCAAAGAAAATTCAAAAATCACAAAGCTCCTAACCCAAAACACCCAGGAAAGCCAAGACACAATAAGAAGATCAAACAAACGTAAGAATAATAGGTACAGAAGGGAGCAAAGATTCCCAGAGTAAAGGGCCAGAAACATATCTTTAACAAAATTAATGAAGGAAATGTGTCTAATGTAAAGGAAAAGATGGCCATAAACCTAAAAGGAGCCCACATAACTCCAAATAGATTGGACCAGATAAGCAATTCTTCCCATCACATATCACCAAAACACCAAATGCACAAAGCAAAGAAGGAATATTAAAAGCAGTCATAGAAAAATGTCAAGTAACATATAAAGGCAGATCTACCATAGTTAAAGCAGACTGATCAACAGAGACTGAAAGCAAGAAGATCTTTGGCAGATGCCATATAAACACTAAGAGATCACAAATACAGGCCTCGGATACTATTTCCAGCAAAACTCTCAATTAATATAGATGGAGAAACCAAGATATTCCAGGACAAGACTAAATTTACACAATATCTATCCACAAACCCAGCCCTACAAAGATAATAGATGGAAATCTCCAACACAAGAAGGAAAATTACACCCTGAGAAGAGCAAGAAAATAATCTCCTTGCAATAAACCCAAAAGACGAAAACCACACAAATATAATTCTACCTTAACAACAAAAATATCAGGAAACAACTTTCACTATTCCTTAATCTCTCTTAATATCAATTGACTCAGTTACCCAATAAAAAGACATCGACTATCAGACTGAATATGTAAACATGATCCAGCTTTTTGCTGCAGACAGCAAACTCATATCAGGGACAAAGACAGACACTAACTCAGAGTAAAAGACTAGAAAAAAAAAAAAACTTTCTAAGCAAAGGTCCCAAGAAACAAGCTGGAGTAGCAATTAAAATATTGAACAAAATAGATTTTCAACCAAAATTTAGCAAAAATAAAATGAAGATCAATTTTTACTCTTCAAAGGAAAAATCTATGAAGATGAACTCTCAATACTGAATGTCTATACTCCAAATACAAGGACACCCACATTCATAAAAGAAACTCTACTAAATCTCAAAGCATGTATTACAGCACACACAATAAGAGTGTGAGACTTGAACGCACCACTATCATCAAAGAACAGAACATGGAAGGAGAAATTGAACAAGGCAAAAGTGAAACTAACAGAAGTTATGAACCAAATGGATTTAACAGACATCTATAGAACACTATATTCCCAAACAAAAGAATGCACATTTTCAGCCTCTCATGGTATCTTCTCAAATATTGGTCATGAATTCAATCACAAAACAAGCCTCAGCAGATCCAAGAAAATAAAAAAAAATAATAATTCCATGCATCCTATCTGATCACAATAGATTAAAACTGGTTTTCAATAACAAGGAAAACAACAAAAGCCCACATACACATAGAAGCTAAACAATGCTCTACTCAATGATAACTTGGTCAAGGAATAAATGAAAGAAAATATAATAAAGCCTTTTTATGATTCAATGAATGTAAAGTCACAATGTACCCAAACTTACAAGATACAAGGAAAGCAGTGCTAATAGGAAAAAAACATAGCTCTGAGTGCCTACAAAAAGAAACTGGAGAGAGCATAAACAAACTGCTTGACAGCACACATGAAAGCTTTAGAAAAAAAAAAAAGAAATACCTAAGAAGAGTAGGTGGCATAAAATAATCAAACTCGGAGCTAAAATCAACCAAGTAGAAACAAAAAGAACTATACAAAGAATCAACAAAACCAGGAGCTGATTCTTTTAGAAAATCAACAAGATAGATAAACTCTTATCATGTATAGCTAGAGGGCACAGAGACAGGATCCAACTTAACTAGAGGGTGCAGAAAGAGTATCCAAATTGAAAAAATCTGAAAGGAAAGGGGAGACATAACAACTGAAATTGAGGAAATTCAAGAAATCATCAGATCCTACTACAAAAGCCGATACTCAACAAAACTGGAAAATATGGATGAAATAGAGAATTTTCTAGACAGAAAACAGGTACCAAAGTGAAATCAGGATCATATAAACCATCTAAAGGGTCCCATAATCCCAGAAGTAGTAGAAGCAGTAATTTAAAGACTCCCTGCAAAAAAAAGCCCAGGATCAGATAAATGTAGTGCAAAATTCTATCACACTTATAAAGAGAATCCAAAAACATATCAGAACAATCATATTCAACATGATCAAGTAGGGTTCATCACATGAATTTGGGGATGGAACAATAGACAGAAATCCATCAAGGTAATCCTTTATATAAACAAAATTAAAGGAAAAACAATACATGCTCATCTCTTTAGATGCTTCAAAATTCAGTACCCCTTCATGAGAAAAATCTTGGGATGATCAGGAATTCAAGGCCCATACCTAAACATAGTAAAACGATATGCGACAAACTAGTAGCTAACATAGAACTAAATAGAGAAAAACTTGAAACAATTCCACTAAAATTGGGGACTAGTAAATGCTGACTACTCTCTCCATACCTATTTTGTATAGTACTTGAAGTCCTAGCCAGAGCAATTCGACAACAAAAGGTTCTAAAAGGGATACAAATTGGAAAGGAAAAAGTCAAAATATCAGTATTTGTAGATGATACGATGGAATAATTAAGTGACCCCAAAAATTATACCAGAAATTTCCTAAACCTGATGAACAACTCAGCAAATGTCTGGATACTAAATTTATTCAAACAAGTCAGTAGCCTTCCTATCCTCAAAGGATAAACAGGCTGAGAAAGAAATTAGGGAAATAATAGTCCTCATAATAGTCACATGTATATAAAATATCTTGATGTGACTTCAAGAAAGTGAAAGATCTGTGCAACAAGAATTTCAAGTCCCATGATAGTGTACTTAAGCGACCCCACAAATTCCACCAGAGAACTCCTACAGCTGATAAAAAAGTTCAGGAAAGTGGATGGATACAAAATTAACTCAAAAAATAAAATCAGTAGCCTTCCTATATTCAAAGGACAAACATGTGGAGAAATAAATTAGGGAAAAGATACCCTACACAATAGTCACAAAAACTATCAAATACCTTGGTGTGACTTTAACTAAGCAAGTGAAGGACCTGTATGACAAGAACTTCAAATATCTAAAGAAGGAAATTGAGGAAGATCTCAGAAAATGGAAAGATCTCCCATGCTCATGGACAGGAAGGATCAACATTTTAAAAGTGGCCATCCTACCAAAAGCAATCTATAGATTTAATGCAATCCCCATCAAAATTCCAACCCAGTCCTTCATTGGGTTGGAAAGATCAATGTGCAATTTCATCTGGAATAACAAAGACCTAGAATAGCGAAATCCATCCTCAACAACAAGAAAACATCTCTGGCAATCACTATCCCTGACCTCCAGCTGTATTACAAGGCAACTGTGCTGAAAACTGGCATAGTACTGGTACAGAAATAGGCATGTGGATCAATGGAATAAAATAGAAGATCCAGAAATGAGCCTTCACATATATGGTAACCTGATTTTTGACAAAGGAGCTGTAAACATTCAATGGAAAATGGACAGCCTATTCAACAAATGGTGCTGGTCCAACTGGCACTCAGCGTGCAAAAGAATGAAAATAGACCCTTTCTTATCTCCTCCTACAAAGTTCAAGTGTAAGTGGATCAAAGATCTCCACATTAAACCAGATATACTGAAACTATTAGATGAGAAATTAGGAATTACCTTAGAACATATAGGCACAGGAGAAAATTTTCTGAACAAAACACCAACAGCTCAAGCTCTAAGGTCAAAGATTAACAAATGGGACTTAATGAGATTGCAAAGTTTCTGTAAGTCTAAGGACATCGTCAAGAAAAGCAACGGCAGCCAACAGAATGGGAAAAGTTCTTTACCAACTCCACATCAGATAGAGGCCAAATATCCAAGGTATACAAATAACTCAAAAAGCTAGACACCAGAGAATCAAACAACCCTATTAAAAATGTGGTACACAGCTAAACAAAATGTTCTCAATTGAGAAATATCGAATGGCTGAGAAACATCTAAGGAAATGTTTGACATACTTAGCCATCAGGGAAATGCAAATCAAAACAAACCTGATATTCCACCTCCCACCAGTCAGATTGCCAAGATCCAAAACTCAGATGACAGCAGATGCTGGCGAGGTTGCAGAGAAAGAGGAACACTTCTCCACTGTTGGTGGGGTTGTAAACTGATACAACCACTCTGGAAATCAGTCTGGCGATTCCTCTGAAAATTGGACATAGGACTACCTGAAGATCCAGCTATTCTACTTCTGGGCATATACCCCAGGGACACTCCAATATACAACAAAGATACATGTACCACAATGATCATAGGAACTCTATTTACAGTAGCCAGAAGCTGGAAAGAACCCAGATGTCCTTCAGTAGATGAATGGATACAAAATTTGTGGTACATTTACACAATGGAGTACTACTCAACCATCAGAAATAATGACTTAACCAAATTCTTGAGAAAATGTTTGTATCTAGGGAATATCATCCTGAGTGAGATAACCCAGTCACCAAAGAACAGACATAATATGTAGTCACTGATATTGGGATGCTAACCCCAGAGGCTCGGACTGCCCCCAAAACAACTCACAGACTGTGTAAAGTTCAAGAAATAAAGAAAACAAAACAACAACAACAAAAAAGTCATGCTCAATCCTTACACACCAATAACACATTGACTAATTCCGGGTTACATCCTGTTTTACATGTACTTTTTGCTCATTGTAACTAGTAAGACCTTAATGCAGAGTATCAAACCTTAAAGAAAGAAAAAAAAAAAAAGCCAAGCACTGACACAATTGTATTTGTATACCTTTATACAAAAATGTTTAAAAATTTTTTTCTTTTATCTTTGTTTTTTATAATAAAGTTAAAAAAAACATTCAATGGAAAAAGGACAGCCTATTCAACAAATGGTGTTGGTCCAACTGGCACTCTGCATGCAAAAGAATGAAAATAGACCCCTTCTTATCTTGTACCAAGCTCAAGTGCAAATGGATCAAAGATCTCCACATTAAACCAGGCACACTGAAACTATTAGATGAGAAAGTAGAAAAAACCTTAGAACTCATAGGCACAGGAGAAAATTTCCTAAACAGAACACCAATAGCTCAAGCTCTAAGGTCAAAGATTAACAAATGGGACTTAATGAGATTGCAAAGTTTCTGTAAGGCTAAAGACACTATCATCAAAACAAAATGGCCGCCAACAGAGTGGGAAAAGATCTTTACCAACTCCACATCAGATAGAGGCCTCATATTCAAGGTATACAAAGTACACAAGCGAGATACCAGAGAATCCACAACCCTATCAAAAAATTGGGTACAGACTTAAACAAAAAATTCTCAATTGAGGAATATCAAATGGCTGAGAAACATCTAAGGAAGTGCTCAACATCCTTATCCATCAGGGAAATGCAAATCAAAACAACCCTAAGATTCTTCCTCACACCAGTCAGATTGGCCAAGATCCAAAACTCAGATGACAGCAGATGCTGGCGAGGATGTGGAGAAAGAGGAACACTTCTCCACTGCTGGTGGGGTTGTAAACTGGTACAAGCTCTCTGGAAATCAATCTGGCGATTCCTCAGAAAATTGGACATAGTACTACCTGAAGACCCAGCTATCCCACTTCTGGGCATATACCCCAGATACAGTCCAATAGACAACAAAGATGCATGCACCCCAATGTTCATAGCAGCTCTATTTATAATAGCCAGAAGCTGGAAAGAACCCAGATGTCCTTCAGTAGATGAATGGGTACAAAAAATGTGGTATATTTACACAATGGAGTACTACTCAGCTATCAGAAACAATGACTTAACCAAATTCTTAAGAAAATGAATGCATCTAGAGAATATCATCCTAAGGGAGATAACCCAGTCACAAAAGAACAGACATAATATGCAGTCACTGATAATAGGATAGTAACCCCATCCACTGTGTGAAGATCAAGAAAAAAAGAAAAAAAAAGAATATAGTTTAATTAAAATAGAACTGTATCACATCCCCCTTTCCTTCCTACTGCTCCTTTCAGTTTCTCTCCTATCCCCTCAAATTAATAACCTCTTTTCCAATATTATTGTTACATATATACATATGTGTATGTATATATACCCACAAATACTTAATTACAGCCTTATAAAAATGTATTTGCCTACTTTTATGCAAAAATGCTTAAAATCTTTACATTTATCTTTGTTTTTTAAAATAAAGTTTAAAAAAAAAGAACTTCCAGTCCCTGAAGAAAAAACTCAAAGAAGATTTAGAAGATGGAAAAATCTCTCATGCTCGTGGATTTCCACTATAAATATAATAAAGTTATCCATCTTGCTGAAAGTAATGTATCGATTCAATGTAATTCCCATCAAAATCGTCACTCAATTCTTCATAAAGTTACAAAGAGCAGTTTTAAATTCATTTGGAATAATCAAAAAAAAAACAGGATAGCAAAAATTATTCATAACAATAAAATAACTTCTGGGAAAATTACCATCCCTACCCTCAAGCTGAATTACGGAATAATCATGATAAAAACTGCATGGCATTGGTACTACAGCAGGCAGGTAGATCAATGGAATATAACTGAAGACCCAGAAATGAACCCAGACACCCATTGTCATTTGATTTTTATAAAGGAGCTAAAACTATACAGTGGAATAAAAGACAGCATTAAAAAAAAAAAAAAAAAAAAAAAAAACAGTGCTGCTTCAACTGGTGGTCAGCATGTGGAAGAAGGCTCATTGTTCCATACATATCTCTGTACAAATCCCAGTTAATCAAGGACCTCCACTTAAAACCAGATTCACTGAACTAATAGAAGAGAAAGTAAGGAAGAGTCTTGAACCAATGAGCACAGGAAAAAAAAATCGTTCAACAGAACACAGTGACTTATGCTCTAGGATCAAAATTTGACAAATAGGGCCTCATAAAATTGCAAAGCTTCTATAAGTCAATGGACACTATCAGTAGAATAAAATGGCAACTAACAGGTTTTGAAAAGATCTTTATCAATCCTACATTGGAAAGAGGGCTAATATTTCATATATACTAAGTGAATAAAGTTGACTCCAGAGAAACAAATAGCCCTATTAAAAATTGGGTACAGAGATAAACAATGAATTCTCAACTGGGGAATATTAAATGGCCAAAAAGCACTTAAGAAAAGTTCAACATCCTTAATTAGCAGGAAATGCACATCAAAACAACCCCCAGATTCTATCTCAGGCCTGTTAGATTGGCTAAGATCAAAAAGTCAGATGAATGCAGATGCAGGCAAGGACATGTAAAAAGAAGATTACCCCTCCATTGATGGTGGGACTCAAAGCTTGTAAAAACCATTCTGGAAATCAGTCTTGTGGTTCCTCAGAAAAGTGAAAGTAGTACTACATCAGGACTCAGCTTTACCACTCCTGGGCATATTCCATAAAGATGCACCAACATATAAAAAGGACACATGCTTCATTATGTTCATAGCAGCCTCATTTATAACAGCCAGAGCTAGAAAGAATCCAGAGGAATGGATACAGAAAATATTGTACATTTACATAATGCAGTACTACTCAGATATTAAGAACAATGGCTTCAAGGAATTCTTAGGCAAATTTTTGGAACTAGAAAATATCATCCTGATTAAGGTAACCCATTACAAAGAACACTTATGGTATGCACTCACTGATAAGTGGATATTAGGCAAAAATCTTAAAATACCCAACATACAATTTACAGACCACTTGAAGCTGAATAAGAAGAAAGATAAAAATGTGGATGCTTCAGTCCTTCTAGAACAGGGAATAAAATACTCAAGGAAGGTAGAGGATGGGAATAACTTGGGAGGAAGAAAGGATGAGGAGGACAAAAGGGTCACAGGATCAGGTATGGGAGGAGACAAAGATGATATAAAGCGGGTCTGAAATTTAGGCAGAGATGTGTACCAATCTGGGATGGGAAACTGGGTGTATCCACCAGTAAGTCCCAGATGCCAGGAAAGCAAGAGGCTTCCAGGATCCAACATAGATGAGATTAGCTGACATCCAAACAAAGGGGAGGGAGAACCAGTACAAACCATATTCAGAATTTAGGCAAGGCTCCTATTTTAGGAATGGGAAAACTCACTCATCTCCAAATTATTAACCCAAATGGGCTACTGCCTAAAAATATACAGAGAAAAAGTGTGGAATAGAGACTAAATAAAAGACTGTCCTGAGACTGCCCCATCTGGGGATGCATCCCTTATACAAACATTGAACCCAAACACTATTGTAGACAACAAGAAGTGATTGCTGAAAGGAGCTTATTATAGCTGTCTCCCCAGAGGCTTTGCCAGAACCTGACAAATATTGATTCTGAGGCTCACACCCTCATTGTAGTTAGCATGGGGATACCAATGGAGGATATAGAGAAAAGACTGAAGGAGCTAAGGGGGTTTGCAACCTCATAGAAAGAACAAAAATATTAGCCCACCAGAACCCCAAAGCTCCCAGGGATTAAACCACTAACCAAAGTGTATATATGGAGGAACCCTTGGCTCCAGCCACATATGTAGCAGAAGATGGCATTGTCTGTCATCAATAACAGGAGTATCCGTTCATCCTATGAAGAGTCATTTTCCCCATTGTAGGGGAATGTCAGGGCGGTGAGGTGAGAATGGGTGGGTGGGAAGGTGAGCACCCTCATAGAAACAGGGCATAGGGGATAGAAGAAGTAGACTCAAGATGGGTAACTGGGAAAGGGGATAACATACAAAATGCAAATATATAAAATATCCAGTAAAAATTTTAAAATAAAGAAAAAAGATATAAAAGGAAAATGAACTCAAATTTCCTTATTTTGAAACAATAATTTCTTTGTTGAAAAATCTCCATGTTTCATCAGAAAAATTTTAGAAATGCCAAAGTTAAGCAAGGTATCAGAACAAAAAATCAACGCATTTTGAATAACGAGTAATAAACTTGCTGAATAGAAATGAGAAAATTTTTATAATCCTATTTACCTTAAAATGTTGATATATCCAAGAACAAACTTATTAATGTAAAAAATCTTTACAACGAAACTACGGGGTATTTTAAGAATTTTTAAAAGATGTTAGGAGCTAGAAAGTCTAACTTTTCTTGAATTAGCAAAATTAATATTGTGAAAACGGGTATATTGTAATGTGATCTACAGGCCTATTACTATTCCCATCAAAATTCCAATAACATTCATTACAGAACTAGAAAAAGAAGCAATCTTAGCATACTTATGTAATCATAAATGACCCCCAAGACACTCAAAGCAATTTCATTCAGAAAGAACAATATGGAGCTACCACAATGTGTGTTCTAAAATTATCATACAGACCCACAGTAACAAATGCACAAACTAGTATTTGGCATGAATACAGATACGCAGGCCAACAGAAGAGAAGGATCTGATGTAAGCTCATACATCTACCTTTACATAATTTTTGACAAAAGCACCAAAATACACATGAAGACAAAAATAATCTTGCCAGAAATATGCTGGAAAAACTGGAAGATACAGAAGAATGAAATTGTGTTCATATAACTCACCCTGGACAGAAATTAATTTAAAATGAATCAAAAGACTTAATATAGGACATCTAATTTGAAACTGCTAAAGGGAAACCAAAGTCTAAGATTTTTATGAATATATAGGTATAGACATGTATTTCTGAAAATAAATCTAATAAAACAGAAATGTCTCTAAAATTGAGATGTAAAATTAAGACACTTGTGCTCAACAAAGAAAACAATTATTAGAATTAAAAGAGTCTACAGAATGAGAAAAAAGAATTGTTTTCAGTTAGATTCCACATAGGATATTGATATCTAGTACATAATTAAAAAAATAAAAAATTAAAAATCACTAAACCAAATCCTCCAGTTAGCAAGTGAGTTAGTAAACTGAATAAGCAGTTGCTAAAATAATAGACTGATTGTTCAACATCGATAGACATCAAAGAGTAGCATAGTGAAGCAAGTTAGTTCTTTCATACCAATTAGAATAACTATATCCAAGAAAACAAATGACAACAAATGGTGAATATGAACTAGTCAAACCACTGTGGAAGTAAATATAGACATACCTCAAAGGAAGTTGAAGTAGTACTACCAAAAATCCCAGGTACATCCAAAGATCACTAAATATAACACAAATACAATTGCATATCCATACATGATACTATGTTGTTCAAAGTAGCCAATAAATAGACTATTCTAGATATTCATCAATACCAACTGCTAAATGGAAAAAGACAATTACATATATTCAATGCAGTCATAAATAGCCATACACTGTGATATAGTGCTATTTGCTAGAAAAAGGGTACAACTGAAAATAGTCTGTTATCCCAGTCCCAGAAGATCAGACACCCACTTCAGGCTTTAGAAGGCACTACATGTATGAGGTACACAAACACACATGCAGGTAACCTTTCTACATATCACATAAATGAATAATAAAAAATAAAGTTCACAACAGGAATCTCTGTGATCATGTAACTGTTCAATATCTTCATTGTGGTTTGCACAAATCTAATCTAGTTATAAATTCATAGAATTTGTTATGTGCACTTCAGCAATAGGAAAACTAGAAAAACTATAAATACTCTTAATATTTGGTGTCAATGTCAATATCTTGACTGTAGTATATTCTAGTTTGTAAATTATTAGCATAGGTGTAAAAAGTGAGTAAGGTCTACAAAGTCTCCATATTTTTTACAATTGTGTCTAAATTCATAATTATCTCAAAATTTGTTTTTACAAATTAACAGTGCACTGAAACAAATACACATAATATACAAGGATGATAAATATGTTTAGAAAAAGGCATCCAATATATAAAGAGATTAGGTAAATACAACTTAAAAGGATAAATGCTCTGGAGATATACCTCAGTTGATAGACGGTTTTCTAGTATTTTGAAAGCCCTGGATTTCACCCCCAGCACTGCACCAGCTAGGTATGATAAAATTTAACAGGTAGAGGCAGGAAGATCATCAGTTAAAGCCATTGTTCACTATATATTGAGTCCAAAGACAGTCTGGAATACATGAGACAAAATCTCAAAAACAAAGACAGGTAGCAAGAAGAAGGCTAGAGAGGGAGGATGGGGGAAGTTAAAAAGGGAGAAAGAAAGAGTGGAAGGAAGGAAGGAAGGAAGGAAGGAAGGAAGGAAGGAAGGAAGGAGAGAGAAAAAGGAGAAACAATAGTTTGATGCTCCATGGATTAAAGTTTGGTTCTCAGTGTGGCACTTTTGAAAGATTATTTGAACCTTTAGGTGGTGAGACCTAGTATGAAGCCCATAGATCATTTGGGATTGTATTGTGAAACCTTGCATTCTTATTTTTTATTTGTCTATCTTTATGCCTGCCTGTCATTCTATATCCCTTTCCATATCTTCTCCCATTTCCTGGCTATCATGAGGTCAACTTTTGATCTGATTTTGTGTCGCGCGCCCCACGTCCCGCTGGCAGGAACGACGTACGACAACAGGATTCTTCTGCGAACAACCTTTCTTGTACAATACACTGAGCAGGGGACCACCTGGAAGAAAAATGCACTGCTTATATATGCCCAGGAGACTCATGTCGCTACCTGATTGGTGTGCTCTCCAGTAGCTCATTAGCATGCCCAAGAGCTGGCTGTGATGTCTGTGGTACATGCGCACTACGTCTCTCGGGCTGGGCAACAGCTCTGTTTGCTGAGTCATCGGCGGGAATCCGGTGCCATCTTTGCGTGCGGCACAAATGGCTCTCAACAATTCTGGACTGTGTCCTCTAGACAGTCATTTAAACAAATGCTTTCTATTTACTAGCTAATTGCCTTTGTTATTTCATAGCAGAACCACAAAATCAATTCAAGGAGATACCAGAAAAGTGCTTTTACAATTGGTAAAATCTAAGGACATTCATTATTTTTGCAAAGATGTAGAACAACTAGAAAATTCACACGCTGCTAGTGAAAATACAAAATGGTACAACCACTTTAGAAACAGAATTGACAGTTTTGTTGTAATAATAAATATGCAGTTACATAAACCGGTCAGTTTACACTTTGGTATCTAATTTAGCAAAATGCAATGTTATGTACATTGGAAAACCACCACATAATTTCTTTCTATTTTGTGACAAATTTATTTTATATTAATTAATTAATATTGATTCTACAAACTGATGGGTGTCATCACACATTTACATAAATGTGTATGCACATATGTATGCAATTTTCTTATATTCAATATTATATCACCATTTCTTGCCCCTTTCTCTATATATACTCCTATTTCTGCTTTCATGATTTATACAAGATTTTAAAAATTAGATTGCTCACATAAGAGAAAGCATTTCCATATTTATGCTCCTCTGTCTGATTTATTTCATTTAGTATGCTGCTCTCCAGTGCCTTCCATTTCCCAGAAAATAACATAATTTCATTTTTCTTATGGCTGAATCAAATTCCACCTTCAACACATTTTCTTTCTTCATTCATATATCAAAGGACGGACACCTGGTGACACAGTAAACACGGAAGTAGAAGTACCTCTGTAACATGGAATACTATGATCCTATTGCAGTTCTATCTTTATATTTTTTAGAAACTTCCATACTGATTTCCATAGTGCCTGCATTCCCATTATCAGTTTATACCCCCTCCCCAATGTTGTAGTCAGCATTTCTAGCTTCTATTCTGGATAATATCTCTCCTGACTAGGGTAAGGAAGGATCTAAATGTAGTTCTGATCTCTAGTTAGACATTAAACAGTATCCATAAACTCAAACTGTTTCTTTGCAAACTACTTCTTCAGTTTATTTACCTATTTATTGATTGAGTGATTTTATTTGGATATATTTAATTTTGTGGTCTGTGTAGATACTAGATATCAATTCACTAGCAGATGTATAGTTGTCATTCTTCAGGCTGTCTCCTCACAGCTCTATTTTAATTCTCCCAAGCTTGAAACAAACCACATATCTGTTAAAGAGGGGGTAAAATAAGACATACACATGCAGTGAAATACTACTCATGGAGGAAAATATATAAATTATTAACATCAGAAACACCATTCAAGAATCACAAAGGCTATCAATAAACTAGAAATAAGCAAATGTGTGAAGATAAAATACTACATTAGCATTCATTGCAATTTATTCTATTAAAAACCCAGATTATTGCTTGCCAGAAATTAACAAAGTCAGCATAGGGAAGGGAGAATTGTATCATGAAGTCATTTAAAAGGAATTATAGAACTACTGTGCATCTTGCTTATGGTATTGGAGACAGCCATATAAATATTTTAAACACAGAATTAATGTTATATATTTTCATAAAAATAGCTTATCCAAACAATTTTTAGTTTTTTTTTTTTTTGATTCTCCAGACCAAAAGACTTAAAATCAGTGACTAGTTACCTATATATTTGGTTATGAAAAAAATGTTTATTCTGCATACAAAGAATGTTAGAGAACAGGGAAGCTGGAGATGAGGTTTCTCTTGCTTTTTCTTCAAATTTTTAGATGCATTCTCAACATACAAACAAAATTTTTAGTAGTCTTTCCCTGTTTATGTCTATCTTCTGACCCAAGCAACTGTAATCTTTGGAAACTAACCTGTGCAGTTTTGAAAGAGGATGAAAGAATAAATTCAGATGGACTTGTTGGCTCTTAGCTATTCCTCTTGGAGGGACAGGTGGGATTATAAGACCCCCATCTGAATAACTAGTCATTCCCTGCTTCCTATTGTATGTACTCTAAAATAGATGCATGTAGCATAGGCTTACCATGAACTCTGGATCTTTCTTATTCAGCTTAATGATATCTGAGATCACAGGATTGTACTAACAGGCTAGTCCTAGAGGGTTTTGTTTTCTTGGCTTTTTTTTTTTTTTTAAACTGCTTGTTTTTAAAAAGAATTTGGATTCACTTACAGATGTTTTTTTACCTATAATTAATATCAATGTCATTAAACACCACTATAGTTTTCAATATTTTTGAATTACTTACTTAGTGTGTATGATTTAATGTTACATACATTCACTTAAAAATAAATTTGTGAAGAGTGACTGTGACATATGTACCTGTATCAGAAGCATCCTGGTATGTCTAAATCAGCATTAAAATGAAATGATTCTCCTTTCCTTTGATTTCATGCCTTCTTCTGTCTTGAACTTGGAGTTTCTCTGGAACAGTTTGCCCTTCATAATGTTCAATCTCCTGTTCTGTGTTGACCATTGGTAATTTTTTTTTATGGAATCAAAAAAAAAAAAAAAAAGGAATCATTTTCATCACTGTTATTCTCAGTTAAAGGTTCAATTTTACCTCATCCCATAACTAACAAGTGTCATAACTACTTTTAAAGGCCCATGTACCCAATAGAGCTTTTGTAGATTAATTGTCTGAATAAACATTTTTTGCCATCACCATGTCCAAACATAGAATGTATTTCTATATACCATTTCACTAATTCTTATATATATCCAGTGATTCCTTACTTAATGTAAATTTCATAATGTAAAATCCTGAGCATTGTGCATATTAATTTAGATAAATACTTATTCAATTAACTATGTCATAAACATATGCATACTATTCCTGCAGTCCCTTGAAAGAAACTAACCACATTTCTAAGGAAGTTATGCTGTCTCTTTCCTGCCAAACTTGTCACCATTCATAAATTGATATTCAAGAACTTTTTTAAGTGGGTAATGATAAGGATAGCTTTTTATATTCTATGATGCAAAAGGATTTTATTCACACTTAATGGCTGTAACAAGAGACACAGAGAAATTTACATGCTTTATTTCCAATGATTTGATCGACTGTTATTATATCTGATTGAACAGTATAAAATTTTCTAGACTTAAAAAAATTGGAAGGTTTTGAAATAAAACTCATTTTTGCTTCTACTATTCCCACCATGCAGTAGTTTCAAGAGTATAGTTTGGAAGAAAATTCTAACAGTAGGATGTGAAACGTTTCTTTGAAATTAGTTTGCATCGTTCCTGAATGTAATCATATTACATTGGCAGATAGAAAAAACAGAAAGCTTAGGAGAATGATAGTACTTCAACCTTAATTGATCTTGGCAAGTACTTCAAAGCATATATTTCTCCACAATCCCCAACCCTTAACATGTATGTTAAATAAGACACACAGAAAGATTTCCTACGTGGAAATTAGTTTCAAAAGGAACTTCAAACCAGGGTCATGAGATGCCTCTATTCATCAGTTACAATTTATGTCTACTTCTGTGTCAAAGGGTTCCTGACCTTTGGTGGTACAATTTTCTTTTAGAAACAAGTGTCTGACCTGACTCTTGGTTATGTGCAGTGTAAACAACAGGCAGTTCACAATCTTATCATACTGCCCACCAAACATTTGTAAATGTTGGCCACTATCTTATTTAATTTTCCTCTTTGAATCTACCTTCTCCCAATAAAGACTGATTATATAATAGCAGTCTCACTTTTGCTAAGTCATCTCTGGATCTTAGGAGAATAGTCAGGGATTCAACTTACTCTGCCTACATTCTACTCCAGGAAAGGCTGCCCAGACGGAACTGAACAGTGCTGCACACTTCCAGCCCAAGGCCAGAACCTGGCCCAGTTGCAACGGGCCTGGCATCCTGCCTGCCCACAAATACCTGGGTTCTTGGAAGAGCAGCAGGAGCATTTTCCATACTAATGAGGAGGAAGACTACACATGGCTGAGCCCACAGAGAAACCTTGCAAGCGCTCTTGCACCTGAACCCACACTGACAGAGCTGAATGACTGCCATCAAGACTCAGGACCCGCCCACAGATGGCTGAAACACCAGAAAATCCTTGTAAGTGCTATCTTGACTGAGCCCACAGAGTGTTTGCCACACAGCCTTCAGGCTGTCCCAAGAGACACACCCTGGAGCCCGTGGAGGCCAACTAGAGTGGTGCACTCTGAGATCAGTTCATTCCCAGCCCAGTGAGAGGGCAGGGTGACCTCCATCAAGAGTCAGGACCTGGGGAGATCCAGGGACACTGGACTGGTGAGACTGCCTTGCGATTAGCCCAGGCACAGAGAGGTCTGGGCCAAGCACGGAGAAGGCGGGCCTCCCTATTATTTCAGGGGAGCAGGAACTCTGCTGTTCAGACTCTGTTTCCACCAGGAGGGCCCTTGCGTACGGATCAAATGCTTAGGCCATCTGCCACAGGGAACAGAGGAGATTCTCTCTTCCATCTATTGTAGTCTGTTGGAAATGCTTGTATCTGTTACTACTGATTTCTTTTTTTTAGGTTTTCTTCCTCCACGGTTGTCTCTTTTAGTGTTTTCTTTATTGTTTCCATTTCCATTTTCAATTCCTTCTGCAATTCCTTCATCTCTTTGGTTCTGTTTTCCTCTAGTTCTTTGAGTTCTTTGAGTGTTTTTCATGTTTCCTCTTTAAAAGCTTCTATTTCTTTCTGCTTTTCCTCCCGTTCTTGTTTAAGGATCTTTATCATCTTCTTGAGGAATGATTTCTGGTCTGAGTCTTCTTTTACTTGAATGTTTGGCATTCCGCTGTTTGATGTGATGGGAGAGCTGGATCCTGATGTTGCCAGGTTGTCTTGGTTTCCCTGGGGTAAGTTCTTTTGCTTTCCTCTTGCCATCTTGTTGTCTGTGATTATACGTGGTCTTGTTGTCAATGATTGGTTCTCGAATCTCCCGTGTACCTGGCCTGTGTCTCTGGAACTCTGCTGTTCCTGGTGGCAGATGCCCTGAGTGTTTGCTCTGCATGCAAGGGCCCTCCGGGTAGAAACCGAGACCTATGGCAGAGTTTCTGCTCCCCTGAACCAACGGGGTGGGGGGGAGGAGGTCGCTTTCCAGGCGCTCGACTCATACTTCTCTGTGCCCCGGCTACTCACAGAGCAGTCCTACCAGGCCCTCCTCCCTGGATCTCAGCTGTTCCTGGTGGCAGATGGCCTAACCACTTGTTCTGCACGCATGGGCCCGCCGGGTTGAAACCGTGACAACTAGTAAGATTATAAGGCATACTATCAAACAATTAAAAAAAAATCAAGTACTGACAAAAATGTATTTATATACTGTTATACAAAAATGGTTTTAAAATCTGTACATTTATCTTTGTTTTTTTTTAAATAAAGTTGTTCAATAAAAAAAAAAATAGACTCAGGACCTGCCTTCACATTGCTGAGCACCAAGAATAGCCTCACAAGAGCTCTCCCACCTGAACCCACAGAGACAGAACGGAGTTGCTGCAATCAAAACTCACTGCCTGCTCACAAAGAGCCAAACACCCAGAAGCAAATTCCTTCCTGAGTCCACAGGCCCTCAGATCCACAGGAGAGATAGGCTCCAGTCAGAGACAACAAGATCACCTATAATGACAGATAACAATCTGTCAAGAAAGTGAAAGACCCTAAGCAATAGAAACCAAGTCAACCTGACAACATCAAAACCCAGATCTCCCACCACAGCAAGAAGTGGATTGCCAAACACTCCAGAGAAATAAGACTTAGACTTAAAATCATACTTGATGATGATGATGATGGAGATCTTGGAGAAGCACATAAATAACTTTCTTAAATAATTTCAGGAGAACCAAGAGAAATCATTCAAAGAACTACAAGAAAACAAAACCAAACAGATAAAAAAATGAAAACGGAAATAGAAAAAAAAATAAAGAAAACAAAAAAAGAGAAACCCTGGAGATGAAAAACCAAAAAGGGAAATCAAGAATCACAGATGCAAACATCAACAACAGACTAGAAGAGATAGAAGACAGGATCTCAGGGACTGAAGACAACATAGAAAACATAGACAAAACAGTTAGAGAATATGCAAAAACCAAAAAGCTCCTAACAAAAACTGTCCAGGAGATCCAGATTCAATAAGAAGAGCAAACCTAAGGATAATAGGTACAGAAGAGGGAAAAGAATATCAACTAAAAGGCACAGTAAATATCCTCAACAAAATCATAGAAGAAAAATTTCCTGACCTTAAGAACGAAATGACCATGAACATACAGGAAGCTTACAGTACTCCAAATGAATTGGATCAGAAAAGAAACTCTTCCCAACACAAAATAGTCAAAACACCAACTGTTCAAAACAAAGAAAGAATACTAAAAGCTGTAAGGGAAAAAAGACAAGTAATATATAAAGGTAAACCAATCAGAATTACACAAGACTTCTCAACAGAGAGTATCCAAATTAACAAAATCAGAAATGAAAGGGGAGACATAACAAGAGAAACTGAGGAAATTCAAGAAATCATCAGATTCTACTACAAAAGCCTATATTCAACAAAACTGAAAAATCTGGAGTAAATGGAAAAATTTCTAGAGGGATACCAGATACCAAACTTAAGTGAGGAACAAATAAACCATCTGAACAGACTCATAACATCTAAAGAAATAGAAGCAGTCATAAAAAGCTTCCCAACCAAAAAAAGCCGAGGACCAGGTGGGTTTAGTGGAGAATTCTATCAGACTATTGTAGAAGACCTAATACCTATATTCTACAAACTAATCCAAAAATAGAAACAGAAGGAACACTACCCAACTCATTCTTTGAAGCCACAATTATGCTCATACCTAAACAACATAAAGACACTCCAAAGAAAGAAAACTTTAGACCAATTTCTCTCATGAACATCGATGCAAAACTACCCAATACAATTCTTGCAAACTGAACCCAAGAACACAAAGCAATCATCCACCATGACCAAGTATTCTTTATCCCAGAGATGCAAGAATGGTTCACTATACAGAAATCCATCAACATAATCCACCATATAACCAAACTCAAAAAAAAAAAAAAACAAAACAAACAAACAAACAAAAAAAAAAAACACATGATCCTCTCACTAGATGCTGAGAAAGCATTTGACAGAATTTTACAACCATTCATGATAAAAGTCTTGGGATGATGAGGAATCCCAGGCTCATACCTAAACATAGTAAAAGCAATATACAACAAACTAGTAGCCAGCATCAACGAAAATGTTGAGAATCTTGAAGTAATCCCATTAAAATCAGGGACTAGACAAGGCTGCCTACTGTCCCCTAATTATCCAATATAGGACTGGAAGTTCTGGCCAGAGCAATTAGACAACAAAAAGAAATGAAAGGATTCACATTGGGAAGGAAGAAGTCAAAATATAACTTTTGCAGATGATATGATAGAATATTTAGGTGACCCAAAAATTCCACCAGAGAACTTTTAAAACTAATAACCTCAGTAAGGTGGCTGGCTATTAACCTAAACAAATCAAATGCCTTCTTCTATGCAATGGATAAACATGCTGAGAAAGAAATTAGGGAATCTACACCTTTCATAATAGTCACAAAGACATTAAAAATACCTTGGGGTGACATGATCAAGCAAGTGAAGGATCTGTATGACAAGAATATGATGACTCTGAAGAAGGAAATTGAAGAAGGTCTCAGAAGATGGAAAGTTCTCCCATGCTTAGTGATTGAAAAGGATCAACATTGTAAGAATGGCCATCTTGCCAAAAGTAATTTACAGATTCAATGCACTACTCATCAAAATTTCAACTCAATTATTCATAGAGTTGGAAAAAGCAATTTGCATATTCTTCTGGAATAACAAAAACTTAGAATAGTAAAATCTATTCTAAAGAATAAAAACACTTCTGGGGGACTCAGCATCCTTGATCTCAAACTATATTACAGAGCAATTGTGATTGAAACTGGATGATATTTGTACAGAGATAGGCAGGTAGATCATTGGAACAGAATTGAGGACTCAGAAATGAACCTACACACATATGTTTACCTTTGATCTTTGACAAAGGAGCTAAAAACGTTCAATAGAAAGAAAGATAGCCTCTTCAACAAATGGTGCTGGTTAAACTGGCTGTCAGCATGCAGAAGAATGCAAATCAATACTTTCCTATCTCCTTGTACAAAGCCCAAGTCCCAGTAGATCAAAGACCTCTACATAAAACCAGGTACACTGAAACTAATAGAAAAGAAAGTGGGGAAGAGCTTAAAACCCATAGGCAGAGGCGAAAAATTCCTAAACAGAATACCAACAGCTTATGCTCTAAGATCAAGAATCAACAAATGGGACCTCATGAAAGTACAAAGCTTCTGTAAGTCTAAGGACACTGTTAAGAAAATAAAATGGCAACCTACAGATTGGGAAAGGATATTTACCAATACTATATCTGATAGAGGGCTAGTATCCAATATATACAAAGAACTAAGAAAGCTAGAATATAGAGGATTAAATAATCCTATTTAAAAATGGGGTATAAAGGTAAACAAAGAATTGTCAGCTGAGGAACATTGAATAGCTAAGAAGCATCTAAAGAAATGGTCAATATCCTTAATCATCAGGGAACTGCAAATCAAAAAACCCCAGAGATTTCACCTCACACCAGTTAGAATGGCTAAGAAAAAAACGCAGGTGACAGCAGATGCTGACAAGAATGTGGAGAAAGAGGAACACTCCTCCACTGTTGGTGGGATTGCAAGCTGGTACTACCACTCTGGAAATCAGTCTGGTGGTTCCTCAGAAAATTGAACATAGTACTATCTGAAAACCCAGCTATTATACTCCTGGGCATATACCCCAAAGACGCTCCAACATGTAACAAGGACATATGCTCTACCATGTTTATAGCAGCCTTATTTATAATAGGCAGAAGCTGGAAAGAACCCAAATGCCCATCAACAGATGAATGGATACAGAAAATGTGGTACATTTACACAATAGAATACTGCTCAGCTATTAGAAACAATGACTTCATGAAATTTGTAGGCAAATGGGTGGAACTAGAGATTATCATCCTGAGTGAGGTAACCCAGTCACAAAAGAACACACAAGGTTTGCACTCACTGTTAAGCAGATAGTAGACCTCAAAGCTCTGAATATCCAATACCCAAGAAACAATTCACAGTCATTATGAAGCTCAAAAGGAAAGAAGGCCAAGATGGTGATGCCTCAGTCCTTCTTAGAAAAGAGAACAAAACTCTCATGGGAGGAAATGCAATGTCTAATAGAGGAACAGTGATTGAAGATAAGATCATTCAAAGCCGCCTCACCTGGGGATCCACCCCATATGCAGTCACCAAATCCAAGCACTAGAGCTGATCCCAAAAAGTACTGACCAGCAGAAAACAGACAGAAATTCCCCCTCAACGACTATGCTAGAGTCATATAGATACAGCTGAGTATGCTTTCAGCTAACCATTGGTCTGAACTCAGGGATCCCAATGACTTTGCTAAAGAGAGAATATAAGGAGATGAAAGAGGTTTCAACCTCATGGGAAGATAACAACATTATCAACCATCCAAAACATCCAAAACTCTCATGGAGTAAAACACCAACCTATTGATCCAGTTGAATATGTAGCTGAAGACAGCAGTGTCTGGCATCAATATACGAAGAGGCTTTTCTTCCAGAGAGGGCACATTGCTGCAATGCAGGGGAATGACAAGTCAATGGGGTGGAGAGGGAGAACAGGAAGGAGTGCACCTTTGTGAAAGCAAGTGGAGGGGGAGAGTGGATGTGAGTGGGGTGGGGTAAAGGGTAACATGTCAAATGTAAATACAGAGTATCTAATAAAAAAAGAGAGAAAAAGGAGAGTAGCTAAATACTCAAAGAGTAGCCAGTGTTTGGAGAAGGAGCTAATGTCTCTTTCTTCTCCCAGATTTATACTAGGATAAAGCACAAGAAATCCTCTGGCTGACAGCAGCTTCATCTAGGACATTCTCACCTGGTGGATGTGTTTTAAACAAGTCTCTCTGCTCAGCTTTTCTGCTTCTCAGAGATCCTCACATCTTTAAGAATGAATGTTGATTGATGTAAATGTTGGAGACAGGTCCTTTATTTATTCAGTGAAAGATCTCTAAAGGACCAGGGACAGTCTTTAGCTCAGACTTGAGGAATGTTTAGAGAGAAAACATCTTCCCCAGAAACACCCTAACAGTAGTTACAATGGTGGATATGTTTCTTTGTGTTCTTTCAATAATACTAAAGATTGATTCTTACCCTTTAAAAATAACTTTTAATTGTCACTTCGGCCATTAGAGAGCTTCTGGTTTCTGCCTAAGAACTGCACATCAGATATTTACTTCTCTTCTATTTTATTATAAATATAACTTTGAAGGTAGGCACATGCTTCAAATGTGCTTTTGATTACTTGACACTCCATAAAAGCAAGTTGTAAGCTAAAGACAAGAATGAAACTTCATTATTTTGGAAGAGCACATAGCAAATAGAAGATAGTAGTCAGCTATGGACAAAGGGGAGCCAATTGTGGTGAACACGTTTAATCCTAGCAATCACAAGTGTAGCTGGACCAGTATCCTCTGGCATGTATGGTCAGTGAGATGTTGTCAGAGGAAAAAAGAAAGGAAGAGAGAAGGTAGTGCATTCAAAGTATGGGAGATGAAAGCTTATGCAGTCCATCTGTCAGTGATCAGAATAAATAACTGTAAGAACCTGGAGCTTAACCTTGGTAGAAACATCCAAAACATCATATAGTATAACTTACAGATGCCTGGAGTGAAGTGGATGAGGTTAGATCAAGTCTAGAAAATAGGAGATCCCATTTCTTATTAATTGAATTTGTCTCAAATACCATAAGGATTCCTATACTTTCAGATTGTGCCTGAAATATGAAAGCCTAGGTGTCTATGCTAGGTAAATTTCTTGGAGAAATCCAGGCAAGTGCCTCAGTTAGGAATATAAGGGGTCTTTACCATTATTAATTTGCAGCTACAACTGTACTCAAATAATAACTATAATAATAATAATAATGATAATAATAATAATAATAATAATAATAATAATAATAATAATAATAATAATAATAATAACTGAAACAGAACACCAGTAATGTCTGTCCTTTCTTCTGAACTTGGGAGTGGCCTAGTAAAATTCATTGACAATGAAGGAGAGTGCTATAAATATGCATTCTGAATAATTAATACTGATCAATAAAATGTTGCCCTGTTGTTTGGATATTGCATTAGAGTATTTTTACAATGTCTCATGTGTTGGAGGACTCATTTGTATAAATTTTGTGTGTGTGTGTATGTGTGTGTGAGAGAGATAGAGACAGATACAGAAATATGAAAGTACAAACTGTAAAAAATTGTAAATGTTCATCTTATTATAATTTTATACAGTAAAAGGGGGGTTTACAGAGGAAAGCCTAAGAGGAATTTTTAAGATGTAAATAAAAACGGAGCATAGTTTTTTCAGTTAATAAAAAAAGAAACAAACTTGGTCCAACAAGGTGGTACAGTGGCTAAATTCACTTGACATGAATTCTGATGGTACTTGAACTATTCATATAAGCTTAATCTGCTTTCCTATGGAGAGTCAGAAAGTTATCTGATTGTCAAGGAAGATAGGGAACACTGCGCTCCTGATGCAGAAGCAACCAGAGGGAAAGCTGCAATGGCCATTTCAGCTTAGAGTAGACTGAAGCTGTTCAGGCTATAGCAAACAGGATTTGGTAATAGTATGGAAATAGCCATGTTATTATTACCTCAGTCTATAATTTGCTTTCTGGCAATTGATGGAAACTTAGCCTAAGACACTCAAAAGGATTCTATGAGCAATTTCCAGTACCTTTTGATTTTTTTATATTTATAAAGAGAAGCTGCCTTTTTTACCTAATCAGCCAGTCAGTTTATAGTATATACAGCTAAGTATATGGAACAATATAGAAACTAGAACCAGAAAGCATTGCAGACAACAGAACCCTAGGGAAATGGAGGAGATTTTGATTGGTTATGTAGTGCAGCAACCATGGTAACCTGCTGCTCATGTTTCCTTCAGGAGAACCCACTGTGTGAAGCAGAGAGCAAAGTGATTGACAGCTTCCAGCTGCTATTCCTCTCAACCAGTTTCTAAGCAGTGGCTGAAGCATTGGAGTCAGCTTGTTCCCCAGACTGAAATTTCTCTGAGGAACTACTTTTGGTTTGAAAAACCTTATCAGTGCTGCCTTGCAGCTCCAAGTCTTTTTGCCCAATTCGTCCTCCCCCTTTCTGCTTCTTAATGTAGACTGGAGGCTTTTCCTGCCTTTATGTGCTCCTCCTGTACTTTAACCCTTCCTAGACAGGTCCTGTTATAAACTTCTCACTTTTAACATCATCTTGGCCTCTGCCAAAAAGATGCTCACTGACTTAGGTGGCACTGGAAAAGGTCAGGAAAAACATATATAAAAGCACCTGGACTGGCTCACTCAGTACCTAGCTAGTAAAGGGAAGCCTCTCCCACCCAAATCTCCTAGAAATATCTCCAGTACAGGAAGATTCCTTAATCGGTTTGAGGATTCAGAGGTTTTAAAGGTACAAGTGAAGTAATACCCATAATGAAATAGGAGCTGGGGGCTGGAGCACTGGGACTATGTTCTATTGACATCCTGCAAAGAGACGACAGGAGAACAAACTGGTAGCAGTTAAAGACTAAGAAGACCACACTGGTTCCTGGCAGCTTAAGAAAGAGGGCACACATCCCAAGGAACAGAAACTGGCTGAAAGGATAGGAACAATATCCACCTGACCAACAGAGGCATGGAGATGGTAAAGAAAAGAATGATAGTTGCACAAGTTCTAGAACCTGGTGAAGAAAATGTGAGCCTTGTGGCATACACTAGGAATGTCAAAATGAATGTCTTTTGGAACTATAGCTCTGCATAGATCTTCAAAACATCAAATCTTTAAAAGCAACTATTATCCCTTAATTAAGAAGTAGAATTTTTTTCTCATATGGGAAGATGCTACGGGCTTTGACCCTGCAAGTTAACAGTTCGTGCAGATCATAAATTTTCCCATATTGGAAACTGTTACACAAATACATTGACCCACTAGGTCGATAACTAAAATTAAATTCCAGACGTAATCAGAAAGTTAGGCCTAAAAGCAAAGAATGAGGTTGCATATGATGATAACTTCAATAATTACTTATTATATGTTTATTGGAGCCAGGTAGTATTTGTGGTTTGTATTTGAATATATTTAAAAGAAGCCACACTACATACCTAAATGAGCTACAGTTAATTGAGGCAGAAAAATTCAACTGAGTAGTATAAATGTTCTGGAATATAGCTCTTGGGAGCCTAGAGTGACAGCCAATAACATGGTAGGTGAAATAATGTCCGAGGTCTCATAGAAAGCAGTGGAGGTGGACTTTAAAAGACTGCAGAAAATGGCCATGTTATAACGTATATATATTTCTTGACATTGGCAGATTCAGTAAAGCATTGTTTTGTGGTGAAGCCAAAGCTCTCTATTCATGGAAGCTATACAACTATACCAGGAATACAGTAAGTAGTAAGAGAAGACACATTATCACTGATGCAAGTGGTAATGCTTCATTTCAGTATATGGGAAAGAAGATGCATTGAAGCAATTAGGCATGTGTACAATGGGAAAAATCATATGGGTTGGTATTTGTCATACTTTAAGCATCACTGGGAAGAATGTCCATTGAAGAACAGGAGTTACTGGAATTGAAAACTGGTACAACCACGCTAGAAATCAGTCTGGCAGTTCCTCAGAAACTTAGACATAGTACTACCTAAGGACATAGCTATACTACTCCTGAGCATATACCCAAAAGAAGCTCCAACATCTATCAAGGACACATGCTCCATTATGTTCATAGTAACCTTTTATTAAGCTGGAAAGAACCCAGATGTCCCTCATCAGATGAATGGATACAGAAAATGGGGTACATTTACACATTCAAGTACTACTAACTATTAAAAACAATGACTTGAGGAAATTCTTAGGCAAGTGGATGGATCTAGAAAATATAATCCTGCATGAAGTAACCCAGTCACAAAAGAACATACATGGTATGTAATCACTGATAACTGGATACTAGTCCAAACGCTCAGATTACCCAAGATAAAATTCACATTATATATGAAGCTCAAGAAGAAGGAAGACCAAAATGTGGATGCTCCAGTCATTCTTAGAACAAAATACTCATGGAAGTTAGAGGGTGGGAAAGACTTGGGAGGAAGAGAGGAGGGGTCAGGAAAAGGGGGGCATGATCAACTATAGAGGAAATGGGGATGGTATACAGAGGGTCAGGAATTTGAACTGAGGTATGTAGCAGTAGGGGATGGGGAACTTGGGGTAGTCACCAGAAAGTCCCAGATGCCAGGAAAGCCAGAACCTCCCAGAACCTAACAGGGGTTCGTTTAGCTGAAATGTTCAACAAAGGGGAGGGAGAAGCTGGAAAGACCACATCTAGGTTGGGGGATGGGGCCACTCACTCATTCATTTACAAATTTTTAATCCAGAATTGCTCTTGTCTAAAGGAAATGCAGGGACAAAGAGTGTAGGAAGCCGTTGGTGCCAATAGATGGCGCCAGCTTCCCGCCCATCATTCAGCCTACAAAAACCTTTCCCCTCGTGTTGCTTGGCAACCACATAAGTCATAGCCCAATCTCGGGGCACGTGAATGAGCTACTGGAGGATGCACCAATCAGGTAGCAACACAAGTCTCTTAGGCATATATAAGCAGTGCATTCCCCCCCCCCACGTGGGGAGATTGCGGGAGATCCCACGTGGAGAGAGACTCGGTAAGAGAGATGGCAGAGAGATCCCACGTGGAGAGAGACCCGATAGGAGAGATTGCGGAGAGATCACACGTGGGAGAGAGACCCAGTAAGAGAGATCAAATGAGGAAGACCCAGTGAGGGGAGATCCCACGAGGGGAGGTCGCACGTGAGAGATCGCCTATACAGAAGACCCCAGTAGAGAGTCCCCTGCTCAGAAAGAAGTTTCCTGCTCAGGAAGTCCCCTGCTCAGAGTGCTGTACAATAAAGGTTGTCCGCAGAAGAATTTTGTGTTGTTGCACGCCTGTTTCAACCAGCGAGACTTGAGGCGCGCGACAAAAGAGTGGAGAAGAGACTGCTCCACCTAGGTTTCTATCCTATATGCAGCCACCAAACCCAGACACCATTGCTGATGTCAAAAAGTGCTTGTTGAGAGGAGCCTGAAATAGCTCTCTTCTGAGAGACTCTGCTAGAGCCTGACAAATACAAATGTAGACACTCACAGCCAACCATTGGACTGAGCAATGAAGGAGTTAGAGAAAGAACTGAAGGAGCAGAATGGGTTTATAAACCCATAGGAAGAACAACAATATCAACAACCAGACCCTCCCCAGAGCTCCCAGTTACTAAACCACCAACCAAAGAGTATATATACATGGAGGGACCCATATCTCCAGCTACATATGTAGCAGAGGATGACCTTATTTGGCATCAGTGGGAGGATAGGCTTCTGGTCCTGGGAAGGCTTGATGCCCCAGAGTAGGAAATATCAGGATGGTGAGGTGGGAGTGGGTAAATGCATGAAGGAGCACCCTCAGAGCAGCAGAGGAAGGGCAATGAGATAGGGGGTTTTTGGAGAGAAAACCTTGAACGGAGATGACATTTTAATGTTAATAAAATAGCCAATAAAGAAGAGCATAGAACATAGCCATTCGAATTCGTATAAAGTGGGATCTAAGGGTCATTTTGATTTGCATTTTTCTGATGACTAAAGATGTTCAACATTTATTTAAGGGCTTCCTGGTCATTAGAAATTTCTCAGCAGAGAATTTTTTTTAGCTCTGTACCCCATTTTTTATTAGGGTTATTTGTTTCTTTGGAGTCTAAATTTTTAGTTCTTTGTGTATTTTGTGTGTTAACCTTCTATCAGGTGAAAGGTCAATAAAGATATTTTCCCAATCTGTAGGTTATAATTTTTTTCCATGGACAGTGTCCTTTGCCTTACAGAACAGTTTAAGTTTCATGACTCCCATTTATCAGTTGTTGATTTTAGTTCCCGACCCATTGTTGTTCTGTTCAGGAAATTTCCCCCTGTGCCAGAGTGTTTGAAACTCTTTCCAACTTTCTCTTCTATTAGATTCAGTTTATCTGATTTGTTGTTTTTTTTGTTGTTGTTGTTGATGGTGATGATGATATTGTTTTGTTTCATTTTTTTTGTGGAGGTCCTAGATCCACCTGGACTTGAGCTCTGTACAAGAAAATAAAAATAGATCAATTTGTATTTTCTACATGCAGACGTCTCCTTAGCCCAGTAGCATTTGTTGAAGATACATTTTTTATTGTCCCTCGATGATTTGGGCTTCTTTGTCAAACATGAGGTGACCATAGGTGTGTGAGTTTATTTCTTGGTCTTTAATTTTAATCCATTGATCTACCTGTCTGTCTTTGTACCAATACCATGCAGTTTTTATTACCACTGTTCTGTAGTCCAGCTTGAATTCAGGAAAGATGATTCTCCCAGAAGTTCTTCTATTGTTAAGATTTTTTTTTTACTATCTTATGGTTTTTGTTGTAGTTATTATTCCGTATGAAGTTGAGAATTGCTGATTCTATCTCTGTGAAGCATCCGAATGGCTAAGATGAAAAACTCAAGCAACAGCAGATGTGAAAAAAGAGGAACATTTCACCATTGCTGGTGGTATTACAAACTGTTACAACTACTCTAGAAGTCAATCTGGAGGTTCCTCAGTAAACTGGAAATAGATCTACTTGAAGACCCAACTATACCACTCATGAGCATGTACCTGAAAGATTTGCTCTAACATAAAACAAGGACATATGTTCCACTATGTTCTTAGCAGCCTTATTTATAATAGTCAGAAGCTGGAAACAACCCAGATGTTCAACAGAATAATGGTTACAGAAAATGTCTCACATTTGTACAATAGAATAATACTACACAGCTATTTACAAGCTACACATTATGAATATCGCAATCAAGTGGATGGAACTAGAAAATATTATCCTAAATGCGGTAACCAGACCTAGATAGACCCCGGGGAGTGAGAGTCTACCAAAATTTAATGGGGATAACATTAGTCAAAATGCCCAACAATGGAAAGATGGATCCAGAAGAGACCAACTCCAGTATATATACATCAACCTCAGTTGAAGGAAAGGGCGACCCAACCATCCTAAAACTTTTATCCCAGTATTGTTTCTGTCTAAACAAAATACATGAACAAAAAATTGAGCAGAGACTAAAGGAAAGGCCATCCAGAGACTAACTCAACTTGAGATATATTCCATATGCAAATACCAAACCCTGACACTGTTGCTGATGCCAAGTTGTATTTGTAGACAGAAGACTTTAATGGGTGTTCTCTGAGAAGCTCTACCAGTTTGACTATGTCAGATGCAGATACTTACAGCCAATCATTAGACTGAATTCAGGGACCCCAATGGAAGAGTTAGGGGAAGGGCTGAAGAAGCTGAAGGGGATTGCATCCCTATAGGAAGAACAACAGTGTCAACTAACTGGACCCCTCAGAGCTCCCAGAGACTAATCCACCAACCAAAAAGATGCATAAATGGACTGTTGAATGGCCCCAGCTACATATGTAGCAGAGCACTGCCTTGTCTGGCTGCAATTGAAGGGTTATGCAGTTGGTCTAAGTAGGATTAATGACCCAGAGAAGTGGGATGCTAGAGGGGTGAGGTGGGAATGGATGGGTTGGTGAGCAAGCACCCTCTTAGAGGCAAAGGTGAGGGAAAGTTGCGTGGAGGGGCTCATGGACTTGGGGACCTGAAATGGGGACATTTGTAATGTAAATAAAAATCATTAATAAAATAATAATAAAAAGAAAGCAGAGAAAATGTCTTGGCGAATTGATGTTAAGCAGACATTGTCATTGAGTGTCTCTATTGCCTCAAGGATTTCTCACTGGTTCTTTTGGGAACTTTCCTGGAGTCTACAAATGGCCAACTCTTTCTCTTCCTCCACCTCCCTAAATCTTTTGTAAGTCATTCAATCTTCTTATGGAAACCCTTGGCTGATATTAAGAGGTGAAGTTTATCAGTTCATAGATACTCATAGCAAATTATGATTTAAATTTGGATTAACTATAATCACTGAAAATGAAGTATGTAATAGAGCAATTTAAGTTGTTTAATAAATTTGAGAAAGTTAAAAACTGCTATTCCAGATATTACAAAAATATATATGGTTGTGGAGATAAACGGCAAGTTCAAAAATGTAATGTGACAAACATTGCAGAGAAGATGTAGCTGAAAACCATGCTCAGATATGAAAATGTAGATTGGAAATCACTTAGCTCCAAGCTTCAGCAGGACTAATATGAAAATTAAAAGATTGGCCAAACAGGAGAAAGTCATTACTGCAACACTGTCACATGAAATAACTCAGTATGAGGCATAGTTCTTCAATTTTTACTGCCTTCTTACTTTCCTGGTTTTGTGTTTCTTATGTGACAGATTTCTTTCTAATTTTACATTTTGGTGTGTGTGTAGTGTGTGTTTATGATACCATCTCTCTCTCTGTCACACACACACAAACACACACACACACACACACACAGACACACACACACACACACACACACACACACAGTCTGTGCATGTTCAGCCCATGAGCTAGAGATGAAACCAGGCTGAGAAAGCACCAGATGAATGAGCTACATTCTCAGCCCTATCAATCATTTGATGTGCTATCTTTGTTTGTGAAGCATTCAAGTTCATGATCAGGTTATATAAGCAATGTTTGGGGTTATTGTCTTCTAGAAAGTGTGTGATTTAATTTCCTTACTTTTGTGCTTAAACATCTAAGCCATTTTTAATTCCTCTTAGTTTATGATAAATTTAGCTCCCCACTCACAATGGCTATCAATTTATTATAATAGAATTGTGTTCATTATGCTCTCCAGTGAAACAAGGTGATACTTCATCAATTTAAATTTCTCTATGTTCATGACTATATTTCTGGACTACTCTATTCTGTTCTACTGATCACTCTTTTCATATGCTGGTACTAAGATTGTTAGTTACTGAAGAGCTATGATGTCTTACTATCTAGTAGAACTTATTTCCCTCATTGATTTTGTTTCTTAGCACTTACCAAAAATAGGCTTGCATATTATTGCAGTTCTCTAAATGGGCTAATTTTATAGAGTGTGTGTTTAGTTGAAGGCCATATGCATATATAGAAAATACTTTCTATATCATATTGCAAGACAGTTATATTTTCATTTATAAACTAATGTTCATCTTTGGGATGTATCATTGATTCTTTCTGATACAGATTTTGTGATATTTAATTAAGTATAATCCAAGTAGGGTTTTTGTTGTAAGTTGCATTCATTTTCTATCATATCATTTCACTGGCTATTTTTATATTAAGGCGTACTGATTTTTAGAATTTCATATCATATTAAATTACTAATTTGCTTATTGTTTGTGTTATTTTTATCAGCAGTTTTTGGGACTTTTCAAGTATAATATCATATTATCTTCAATTTACATCTCTAAATTTTCAATTATTTTCCATTAATTTCAATATAATGTAAAATATGAAAGGAGATAATATAAATTATTATAATTTTGATCTATCCATCTCTCTACTTATCTATCTAAATTATCTATGTATATCTATATCTATCTATATCTATATCTAATCTATCTCTGTGTATCTATCTCTCTATCTCTTTATCTAACTATCTATGTAAACTATCTATGTATATCTATATCTGTATCTGTCTATCTCTCTCTGTGTGCATCATCTATCTATCTATATAATTATCTGTCTATCTGTGCTTAAGGCACAGATACATACACACACATACATACACACACTTTATAATTTGTGGAAATGGTGCAGATTACTTACATAGTTATGCATATATTGTCACTATGTTAGGAAAATTTTCCTGTTTCCTACATACTTTTAAATGAATGTGTGTTTAATTTTGCCAAAGATCTTTTTAACACCCGTGAAAAAGCTATGTAAGTTTTCTTTTTAGTGCTACTAATACTATGAATTACATTAATAGATTCTTTTAACACAAAATAATTTTGGAATAAGTTCATTTTGGCCAGAGTATGAGATGTGTGGTTTTCTAAAACATGTTTTGAAAGCTATATGGTAATATTTCATTAGTGCAATGGTTGTGGTTTGTGCATTCTGTATTATATTTAGCTGCTTTATAGAAAAATTTGGAATTTTTTTTATTCTAGAATCATATAACGAGTACCTGAAGTATCAGATCTTTGTAGGTCTAGTACAAGTGCCTCCAGAAAAAGTTCTAGAATTGTGCATTATTGAATAATGTTTATTTTATAGATTTGATATTTTGTATTTTGTAAGTATTCCCTTTTTCTTATGGAAAGTATTGTATATTGTGTGTGCCCACTGTATTTGTGTACAAATGTGTGAAGGTGTCCTTGGAAGCCAGCACAGGATTCAGAGATGGTTTTGAGCCACCTAATAATGTGAAAATGGGAACATCCTCTCTCTTTTCTTAATTAGTTAAGGGAATAGCTTGTCTGTTGAATTTTGAATTCTTATTTTCACCTGTTTTTATTATACTAGTATAAGTCATTTATATCTCTTCTTATCTTTATTAATTCCTTCACCCTACTATGTATCTATTCATGTATCTGTGTATCTATTTATCTATCCACATATCTGTCTGCCTGTCTATCTATCTATCTATCTATCTATCTATCTATCTATCTATCTATCTATCTATCTATCTGCATCCCCTACCGATTAGTTCATCGTTGGTTTATTGTTTATTTGGTTTGGTTCTTTGTTGATTGATTGATTGATTGATTTTTGACAGAGTCTTACTATGGAGCCAAGGTTTGCCTTAAATTTTTTATGTAGCCCTGTCTGGTCTATAATTCCTCTGCTTAACCCTTAGGAGTTCTAAAATTGTGACCTTATGCTATCATGCCCAGCCTTTAGTCTGTTATCTTTTGGATTATAATTAGATGTTCAATTTTATTTATTTTTTAAAATTCATTTATTTTATGTATATGTGTAAACTGTTGATATCTTCAGACACAGCAGTAGAGGCATCAGATCCCATTGCAGATGGTTGTGAGACACCATGTGGTTTCTGTGAATTGAACTCAGGACCTCTGGAAGAAGAGTCAGTGCTCTTAATTGCTAAGCCATCTCTCTAGTGCCCAGTTGTATTTTTACAAAGAATTTGAGACTGTGTTTTGTTAAAGTAATCACCAGATTTTTCTGTGTATTTTAATTTATGATTAGATACTACCATGAGAAAGATTTATTTTTATACATCTTAATTATGTGTACTTGTCTTTATCTGTTATATGAGTAGGCAAACCACCCAGTGTAGATGCTAAAGAACTGAACTTGATCATTTTCCAATATCAGTATACCCCTTAACCACTGATCCTTACTGAAATATATCCCAATTTGTAATGTTATAATCATCATTACATTTAAATGCTTCTAAAGTTTTGGTTTTGTTTCCAATTTTGCAAGCTCCCAATTTATACTAATATTTTAAAATTTGCAGATGAAGAGACTTTTTGTTGTCTAATTTTACTACATTGTAAAAGTGTCCATATTTTATTCTTTTTTTCTTTTTTTTTTCTTTAATTGGATTTTTTTTTTTGCATTTACAATTCAGATGTTATCCCCTTTTTCCAATCCCATCCTCCCTCCCCCTCCCATTGCCTCCATGAAGGTGCTCCCTCTACCAACCACCCTCTCCCAACTCAGCACCTTGGCATTCCCCAACACTGGGAAAATGAGCCTTCACTAGACACAAGGCCTCTCATTCCCCTGATATCAGAAAAATGCTATTCACTACTACATATGCAAATGGAGCCATGGGTCTCTCCATGTGTACTCATTGGTTGGTGTTTTAGTCCCTGGGAGCTGTGGTGTTTTTGTACAGTTGATAATTTTCTTGCCATGGTGTTGTTCTTACTATGGTTTTGCCGACCATTCTCAACAATACTAAAACTTCTGGAGGAATCACCATGCCTGATCTCAAGCTGTATTACCCATCAATCATGATAAAAATTGCATGGTATTGGTATGGAGACAGGTAGGTAGATAAATGAAATAAAATAAAAAAATCCATAAATAAACCCACACATTCTTGGTCATTTGAACTTTGACAAAGGAGTTAAAAACATTCAATAGAAAAAAAGAAAGACAGCCTCTTCAACATATTTTTATTCTTTATGAAATACATAGAAGGTTAACTTGTGACCTTGTTCTTGGCTTACTTTTATGGATAGTAGAGCATGCATTCTTTAAAACAGGCCATTTATCTAACTTTTCAGCACCAGCATATGTATTCATTCGGCTTCACTGTAGTTTTCTGTGTCCTCTATATCACTAGTAATATTATTTCCTCCTCACCCATTTTGAACTGCATTGATATATTAATTGCTCATATTATTTTTGTCTTTCTGTATATTAGTCCTTATATACTATGTGTATTATCAAAATTTAAATCCCTCTAACATTAACTGAGCAAACAGCATGGAGAGGGAGACCTTCTAGGCAACCTTAGTTCTCACAATTGCTCATCACTGATTTATTCATGCCTCAGTCCAGGATTCCTATACAAATGGAAGTCTATGTGTTTTGATCTCATGGATGACCTTGTCCAGATACAGGGTCATCTGAGAACAGAATAGCTTTGACTTTTCATGGTATAGACTTTTCTAAAAAAACTGAGTAGTATGGTTGGGAAATTTCTTCCAAATGTGTCCTGTCAGAGTTCCCTTCTCTGAGACTACCATCTATTTTCCATTCAGTTAATGCATTTAACAAATTTTGAAGGCAGGCCTTGATATATTTAGCTCAGAACATCCTAGGATACTCTTGCCTCAGCCTCCATGGTTCAAGATTAGGGGATGCAACACAAATCTGGGCCATTTTCCCATTTTTATGCTCCTCAAGAGGTATTAGGACTGGCTAGTCACTAAGTAACTTATAGTTATTTTATTCTTCAACTGTATATTGGATCTGTAGTGCATCCCATCTTCTGACTTTCTGGGTGAGATGCTCTTATTATGGTCTTGAGTAAATTGTCTTTGTTCAAATTTTTTCAAATGTTTACTGTGTCTGTTCTTGAGTTCCATATCTAACAAGCCTTTCCCAGGAAGCTCTGTTCCCTTGCTATCCAGCTCTCTAGTGCACCTGGAATGTTCTCAGTATATGTGCCTCTACCACAGTAGGCCCACTTTGTTAGTAGCCATTTTTCTCAAACTTTGGGCATAGCATTTCATTGGTTTCTGTTTTCTATTATTACTTCTACTGTCTGTACTAGTGTTCTGTGTAGGCCAATCATTCTCTTTTTGTTCCCGCTGATCCTTAGAGATTGCCTAAAATATGTTACCACATGGACTTATTAGATTTCTCCTGTTTGGAGATCAATGTCTGTCTGGAGTGTTCTATGATAATATCCTTTTCTGCAAACTTTCCACCAGGAAAACCCTGATCTAGAATATGTGTATGTATGTTCATTTCTATGCCTACAGTTGTCCTGGAAGCATTTGTTGTGCTAATGTCTGAGTATGAAGAATTGCAAGTAACAGATATAGAACAATGCATTGAGCCTCTAGCACTGATCAACAACCATCCATAACAAAGGATATATTAAGTCCATCTTAGTCTCCCCCGGCTTCATTTTTTATTTGTGTCTTAATGGAAACCCCCCTCAAGGCCTGCTTATGGCAAATGCCTCATGGAAAATCTCCTGACTCCTCTCATGACTTAAGAGTATTATTTTTTGTTTAAAAATAATGTATGTCAAATGTAGAACATCTCAACTATTCAGAAGGCACAAACATTGGACTTAAGGCAAATGTGTGGCTGGAATCTTTTTTTTTTTTTTTTTTTTTTTTGCAATCACATACAGGTATTTTATTTAGAATCTCTAGTCCCAGCCATTCCATCATTACTGACAAAGAAGGTCAGGAGTGTGAAGCCAGGAGCTCTCAGAAGAACAGGGTTTTACAGGAAGTGGTAGGCAAGCAAGGGGGTTTGTGGTCTGGCACACATCTGATTGTGGAACCATTATGGAATTTTGTTGTCCTTTAACATAGTTGGCTGGTGCTGGGAGCCAAACCACAAACTTAATTTTTGCTCTCCTCCTCACTGGTGGTTGTTAGGAAGTGAAGTGTCAGGAGTAGGCTTGTAACCTGGAAACTAGTGCCAGGTGCCACCTTGTTGGAGAGTGACTGGGAAAGTGATGCTAGACACTGGATGGTTAGAATATAACCTTGAAACTGGTGCTAGGCTATGGACTGTTCCTTAACTCGAGTTCAACCTTAGGTCAGGTTCTCTAAGATGGAGTCTGAATCCAAGATCTCTCAAAAAACATCTAAAATGGTCAAGTCTATAAGGAAACAGTGTTTGATAACCCACTGGGTAGAAGTACATACTATTTTACCCTGATATTTGAGTTTAAAATACTTATTTATTCTTTTAGTTTTTTAGAATTAATTATCTTTTTTTATTTTTTAAAACGACTTTATTTTAAAAAACAAAGATAAATGTACAGATTTTAAACATTTTTTGCTTAAAATTATACATTTTTGTCAGTACTGTTTTTTCAGATATGAAAATAATTTTTATATAAAACTATGTGATTATATTTTTCAGTCAGTACTTGATTTTTTCAAGGGCTTGACAGTATGCATTGAAAACCTAATAGTTACAATGAGTGTAAAGTACATGCAGAACAAAACACAACATGGAAATAGTCAAAGTCTTCTTGTTTTGTAAATATTTTTTTTTTTTGTTTTCTTTATTTCTTGGACTTCATACAGTGTATGAGTTGTTTCTGAGGGAGTGCAAGCCTCTGGGGTTAGCATCCCAATATCAGTGACTGCATATTATGTCTGTTCTTTTGTGAGTGGGTTATCTCACTCAGGATGATATTCTGTAGATGCAGCCATTTTCTTAAGAATTTGGTTATGTCATTGTTTCTGGTGACTGAGTAGTATTCCATTGTGTAAATGTACCACAATTTTTGTATCCATTCATCTTCTGAAGGACATCTGGGTTCCTTCCAGCTTCTGGCTATTATAAATAGAGCTGCTATGAACATTGTGGTGCATGTATCTTTGTTGTGTATTAAAGTGTCTCTGGAGTATATGCACAGAAGTGGAATAGCTGGGTCTTCAGGTAGTACTATATCCAATTTTCTGAGGTATCACAGGACAGATTTCCAGAGTGGTTGTATTAGCTTGCAACCCCACCAACAGTGGAGAAGTGTTCCTCTTTCTCCACAGCCTCACCAGCATCTGCTGTCATCTGAGTTTTGGATCTTGGCCAATCTGACTGGTGGGAGGTGGAATCTCAGGGTTGTTTTGATTTGCATTTCCCTGATGGCTAAGGATGTCGAGCACTTCCTCAGATATTTCTTGGCCATTCGGTTTTCCTCAACTGAAAACGTTTTGTTTAGCTCTGCACCCCATTTTTTAATAGGGTTATTTGATTCTCTGGTGTCTAGCTTTTGAGTTCCTTGTATACCTTGGATATTAGGCCTCTATCTGATGTGGTGTTGGTTAAGATCTTTTTCCATTCTGTTCGTTTCCGTTTTGTTTTCTTGACAATGTCCTTGGTCTTACAGAAACTTTGCAATCTCATTAAGTCCCATTTGTTAATCTTTGACCTTAGAGCTTGAGCCATTGGTGTTTTGTTCAGGAAATTTTCTCCTGTGCCTATGTGTTCTAAGGTTTTCCCTACTTTCTCATCTAATAGTTTCAGTGTATCTGGTTTAATGTGGAGATCTTTGATCCACTTACACTTGAGCTTTGTACAAGGAGATAAGAAAGGGTCTATTTTCATTTTTTGCATGCTGAGTGCCAGTTGGACTAGCACCATTTGTTGAATAGGCTGTCCTTTTTCCATTGAATGTTTACGGATCCTTTGTCAAAAATCAGGTGACCATATACATGAGGGCTCATTTCTGGATCTTCTATTCTATTCCATTGATCCACATGCCTATTTCTGTACCAGTACCATGCAGTTTTCAACACAATTGCCTTGTAATATAGCTTGAGGTCAGGAATAGTGATTTCCGCAGATGTTTTTTTGTTGTTGAGGATGGATTTCGCTATTCTAGGTCTTTTGTTATTCCATATGAAATTGCACATTGATCTTTCCAATTCCATGAAGAACTGGGTTGGAATTTTGATGGGGATTGCATTGAATCTGTAGATTGCTTTTGGTAGGATGGCCATTTTTAAGATGTGATCTTTCCAGTCCATGAGCATGGGAGATCTTTCCATTTTCTGAGATCCTCCTCAATTTCGTTCTTTAGAGGTTTGAAGTTCTTGTCATACAGGTCCTTCACTGGCTTAGTTAGAGTCACACCAAGGTATTTCATAGTTTTTGTGAAGATTGTGAAGGGTACCTTTTCCCTAATTTCTTTCTCCACATGTTTGTCCTTTGAGTATAGGAAGGCTACTGATTTGTTTGAGTTAATTTTGTATCCAGCCACTTTGCTGAACTTGTTTTCAGCTGTAGGAGTTCTCTGGTGGAATTTTTTGGGTCACTCAAGTACACTATCATGTCATCGGCAAAGAGTGATGTTTTTATCTCTTCCTTTCCGATTTGTATCCCCTTGATCTCCTTTTGCTGTCTAATTTCCCCGGCCAGCACTTCCAGTACTATGTTGAATATGTAGGGGGAGAGTGGGCAGCCTTGTCGAGTCCCTGATTTTAGTGGAATTGCTTCAAGTTTCTCGCCATTAAGTTATACGTTGGCTGTTGGTTTGCAGTATATTGCTCTTATTATGTTTGTGTATGGACTTTGGATTCCTGTTCTTTTCAGGACTTTTAACATGAAGGTTAGTTGGTTTTTTAAAATGCTTTCTCAGCATCTAGTGAGATGACCATGTGATTTTGTTCTTTGAGTTTGTTCATATGGCGGATTACATTGATGGATTTCCTTATATTAAACCATCCCTGCATCCCAGGGATGAAGCCTACTTGGTCATGATGAATGATCGTTTTGATGTGTTCTTGGATTCGGTTTGCAAAGATTTCGTTGAGTATTTTTGCATCAATGTTCATAAGTGAGATTGGTCTGAAGTTCTCTTTCCTTGTAGGGTCTTTGTGTGGTTTAGGT
This sequence comes from Micromys minutus, assembly GCF_963924665.1. NCBI lineage: Eukaryota > Metazoa > Chordata > Mammalia > Rodentia > Muridae > Micromys > Micromys minutus. The sequence goes on along the minus strand of NC_137970.1, from coordinate 8,157,190 downwards.
ATGAGGGTTATTGTAGCCACAAAAAATGAGTTAGGTAGTATTCCATCTGATTCTATCTTTTGGAATAATTTGGAGAGTATTGGTGTTACATCCCCAATTAATGTCTGATAAAATCTGCACTGAACCCGTCTGGACCTGGGCTTTTTTTGGTTGGGAGGCTTTTGATGACTTCTTCTATTTCTTTAGGCGTTATAGGGTTATTTAGATGGTTTACTTGGTCTTGGTTTAACTTTGGGATCTTGTATCTGTCTAGGAATTCATCCATTTTTTCCAGATTTTCCAATTTTGTGGAGTATTACTTTTTGTAGTAGGATCTGATGATTTTTTAATTGTCCTCAGTTTCAGTTGTTATGTCCCCCACTTGCCTTTCTGATTTTGTTAATTTGTATACTCTCTCTTTGCCCTCTAGTTAGTCTGGCTAGGGGTTTATCAATCTTGTTGACTTTCTCAAAGAACCAACTCTTGGTTTTGTTGATTTTTTCAATGGTTCTTTTTTATTCTATTTGGTCTATTTCTGCCCTAATTTTGATTATTTCTTGCCGTCTTCTCTTTTTGGGTATATCTGCTTCCTAACAGGGCTTTTAGCTGTGCTGTCAGGTTGCTGATGTAAGCTCTCTCCAGTTTCTTTTTGGAAGTTCTTAGGGCTATGAGTTTTCCTTCAGTACTGCTTTCATTGCATCCCATAGGTTTGGGTATGTTGTGTTTTCCTTTTCGTTGAATTCTAGAAAATCCTTAATTTCTTTCTTTATTTCTTCTGTGACCCTGCTATCTTTTAACAGAGCGTTGTTTAGTTTCCATGTGTATGTGGGCATTTTGTTGTCTTTGTTGTTGTTAAAGACCAGCCGTAGACCATGGTGATCTGAGAGGATGCATGGGAGTATTTCAATCTTCTTATATTGATGAAGGCTCGTTCTGTGTCCAATTATGTGGTCAAATTTCGAGAAGGTGCCATGGGGTGGTGAGAAGAAGGTGTATTTTTTTACTTTCGGATAGTATGTTCTGTATATATCTATTAATTCTAGTTGGTTCAAAGTCTCTGCTAGTTTTGCAGGGTCCTTGTTCAGTTTCTGTTTCCCTGATCTGTCCATTGGTGAGAGTGGGGTATTAAAGTCTCCCACTATTATTGTGTGGTGTGAAATGTATTTTTTGAGCTTTAGTAGAGTTTCTTTTATGAATGTGGGTGATTTTTTATTTGGAGCATATATGTTAAGGATTGAGAGTTCCTCCTGACAGATTTCCCTGGTAATGAGTAAAAAGTGTCCTTCTTTATCTTTTTTGATAACTTTTGGTTGGAAATTTACTTTATTCGATATTAGAATAGCCACTCCAGCTTGCTTCTTGGAGCTGTTTGCTTGGAATTTTTTCCCACCCTTTTACTCTGAGATAGTGTCTGTCTCTGTCTCTGAGATGAGTTTCCTGTATGCAGCAAAAAGCTGGAGTTTGTTTATGTATCCAGTCTGATAGTCTATGTCTCTTTATTGGGGAGTTGAGACCATTTATGTTAATAGATATCAAGAAATAATTGTTTCTGTTTCCTGCCATTTTTGCTTTTTTGGGTTGAGTTTTGTCTGTGTTTTTTACTTCTTTTAGTTTTCTTGTTTAGGAGTTTTCTTGTTTTTACTAGGCTGTATTTTCCCTCCTTGTATTGGGTTTTCCACCTATAATTCGTTGTAGTGCTGGGTTTGTGGTCAGATATTGTGTGAATTTTGATTTGTCTTGAAATATCTTTGTCTTTCCATCGATGGTGATTGATAGTTTTGCTGGGTATAGCAGCTTGGGCTGGCACTTGTGCTCTCTTAATGAGTGCATGATGTCTGTCCAGGCTCTTCTAGCTTTCATAGTCTCTGTTGAGAAATCGGGTGTGAGTCTGATTGTTCTGCCTTTATATGTTACCTGACCATTTTCCCTTACTGCTTTTAGTATTCTTTCTTTACTATGGGCACTTGATGTTTTTACTATTATGTGTCGGGAGGTATTTCTTTTCTGGTCCAACCTATTTGGAGTTCTGAAGGCTTCTTTTATGCTTGTGGTCATCACATTCTTGAGGGTAGGGAAGTTTTCTTCTATGATTTTGTTGAAGATATTTACTGTGCCTCTTAGTTGATACTCTTCTCCCTCTTCTATTCCTATTATCCTTAGGTTTGGTCTTCTCATTGTGTCTTGGATTTCCTGGACATTGTGGGTTAGGAGCTTTTTGTTTTTTGCATCTTCTCTGGCTGTTTTGTCTATGTTTACAATGTTGTCTTCTGCCCCCGAGATTCTCTCCTTGATCTCTTGTAATCTGTTGGAAATGCTTGCTTCTGTGACTCCTGATTTCTTTTTTTGGTGTTCTGACTCTAGGGTTATCTCTTTTAGCGCTTTCTTTATTGTGTCAATTTCTGTTTTAATTTCCCTCTTCCATTCCTGTATTTCTTTGGTTCTGTTTTCCTCTCGTTCTTTGAGTTCTGTTTTCCTCTCGTTCTTTGAGTTCTTTGAGTGTTTTTCTTGTTTCTTCTTTAAAAGCTTCTGAATCTTTTTGCTTTTCCTCCTTTTCTTGTTTAAGTAACTCTATCAGCGTCTTGAGGCATGATTTCAAGTCTGTGTCTACTTTCTCTGGAGTGTTTGGAATTCCGATGTTTGCAACTATCGGAGAGCTGGGTTCTGGTGTTGCTAGATTGTCTTGGTTTCTTTGGGATATACTCTTTCTCTTTCCTCTTGCCATTTTGTTGTCAGTGATATGTTCTTGCCTTTCCCTTGTTTCTGGTCTGTGTCCCTGGTACACTTTCCGTGTGCACTCCGCAGAGATCTCTCTACTCCCCGGCAGCCCAGGTTCTGGGTGGCAGCTGGGCCAGGCTCCGCTTTGCTTCCTGAAGTCGCCTCCGGGTGGGAACAGAAGTTCCTAAGATCTGTTCCAGGTCACTGGATCGGGGAGGACAGGGCAGGTCAGGGCAGGGGGTGCTCTTTCCGTGTGCACTCTGCAGAGATCCCTCTGCTCCCCAGCAGTCTAGGTCTCCCACTCACCAGTTGCTCAGCCTGTATGAGCCGCCTTTCCGATTGGCAGTTGGGCCAGGCTCCGCTTTGCTTCCTGAAGTCGTCTCAGGGTGGGAACAGAAGTTCCTAAGATCTGTTCCAGGTCACAGTTGCTCAGCCTGTACGAGCCGCCTTTCCAGCTGGCAGTTGGGCCAGGCTCTGCTCTGTGTCCTGAAGTCATCTCCGGGTGGGAACAGACATTCCTAAGATCTGTTCCCGGTCACAGTTGCTCAGCCTGTAGGAGCCGCCTTTCCGGCTGGCGGTTGGGCCAGGCTCCGCTCTGCGTCCTCTCCTTACTTTTTTATTTAAATAATTTTAACTTTATTCTATTGATTTACATTATACCATGTCCTTTGATATCTATATTGGTGATGTTTTTCTATTTAAAGCCTCTTTAATTTTTTAAATAATATTTTTATTTATTTTTCTCTCAGACGATACAAACAGACCCCACTTTCCCCTCCCTCCAATCTTTTCAGTTTTTGCCCACATACCTTTTTCCTCATCTAATATTCCTTTGTTCCCTTCAGATAAGACCACACCTTCCAGGGATATCAACAAGATTGGCATAAAAAAAATTCAATAGGACTAGGCACAAATCCTCATTTCTAGACTGGGCAAGGTAACACTGTAGGGGGAAAGGTGTCCTAAGAACAGGCAAAAGAGCCAGAGATATCCTTATTTTCACTACTAGGGTCCCATAAAAACCTAAGCTAAGCAACAACAACCTGTATGCAAAGGATATAACAGACCAATATAGGTTCTGTGATTGTTGCTTCAGTATTTATGAGCCCCTGTGAATGTTGCTAAGTTGATTCTGTGAGCTGTGTTCACTTGGTATCTTTGCTTTCTCTGGCTGTTTAATCTGTCTTTCTTTTATTGTCTTTTTCCTTTCTCTGCTGCTTCTCAACTCATTTGTTGCTGTGTTATTCCTATTTAAAAAACTCAATGCAGACTCATTTGGACTTGCAGGCAAGATGTGAGACTTTATATTATAAACTACTCAGATACAACATCACCATGAGAATGTTCAAAATATAAAGGGCTGACTCTACTGAGTTTGGTGGTAATGTGGAGTAATATGCATCCTTACAAGTCATTAAGAGTAATTTAAAATTTTACAATCTCATTTAAGCTTGCTTGTCATTTTTTATAGATTTATGAGTTATGTTCAAGGAATACAGGGTAAGCATGACAAAAATACTACCTTTAATTATGTAATATTTGAAAGAGTATCCTGTTGAATGTCCTCTCTCCTTTCCTATTAACTATAGTAATTATCCTATATCTTTAAAATGAGTAATTCTGAAACTAAGTACATATCCAAAAAATGAGTGTTCTTGTCCAAGAATCTTCAGGAAAAATTGATTCTTAATAACTAAACAAAGAAATAATTAACACATCAATTAAACAGAACCCATTAATAACAACTAGTATTCAATAAAAAAATATCAAATGTCTGCCAAAAGTACTAGTATGGATCTCAGATCCAGACCAATCATATCAGGGTTCTGAACAGGGACCCAAGAGAAATAAAAAGTAATAAAAGTAACTACAGTGAAAGAAAAAGGTCAAAATCTGGATTCAAGAGGCCTATGAGTACTGGTGACCCAGGCCAGCAAGTTTATTATTGCAACAACCATTTTTATACCCCTGAAATATGGAAGCAGAAAACAAGTCAATAAAGATTTGTTATGAATAGACAGTAGAATTACTGGAGGCTTGGAATATCTCATGTTCACTTTGAGCAATCTTCATTCTAGGACAGCAAACAAAGCATTCTCATTGCACTGCCTGGAATATTTGACCACATATACAGGGGGAAATGTCAGGTGCACGTGCCCAGACTACAGGCCTCCTAGATGCTACTGTCTATCTACAGCAAGCTTTGTGTGGCATGACTCTGAGTAGGTAAAGCGTCTGCCATCCCATTAGGGCCTCCAAGCAGTTTTAATTCAGTCTAACCTCCAAGAAATGTCAGTCAAAAGGTGAAGCAAAAGATATAACAAAATAGTGCATACCATGTAAATAGTACATATTTAGTAATTCTACCCCTAAGAATTTCAAGAACAATGGAAATAACAATGATTAAAATTAGGATATCAGTCATATTGTAGGAGCTTATAGTTGGGAAAGGGTGTAATACAGTCCTATAGGATACATGAATTATGCTGTACATAAGGCTCTAAGGAAGTGGTTGTATAAAGCCTGACAAATACAGAAGTGGATGCTCACAGCAAACAACTTAAATAAGAAGAGAGTCCCCAATGGATGAGTTTGAGAAAGGACTGAGGGAGCTGAAGGGGTTTGCAACCCCATAAGAATAACAATATTGATTAACCAGAGTTCCCAGAGACTAAACCAACATCCAAAGTATACATATGGCAAACCCATGGTTCCAGCTACATATGTAGCAGAGGATGGCCTTGTTAGGCATCAATGAGAAGAGAAGCCCTTGGTCCTGCCAAGGCTCGATGCCCAGTGTAAAGGAATGCCAAGGGGGAGTGTGTAGGTGCTGGAGCCCCCTCATAGAAGCAGTGGAAGGATGGATGGAATTGGGAATTTAGGAAGGGAAAACCAGGAAAGGGGACAATATTTGAAACATAAATAAAAATATGCAGTAAAAACAGAATATGTAACATTTCCTTATACTGTATTGTATGAACATGATCAATAGAGTGATTCATGATAAACAGTGCCTTGGGGAACTGTGAGAGAATCTCCTGTTGCCTGGATTATTTTGGGACATGATTGTGTGCTTCCTGTGTTAAATGTTTACATTCAAATAAGACATGGTTATTCTTGTTGGATGTCAGGACATAGCTATAAGACCCAATCTGGTCACTGTATCCTGAAGCTGGGCATGGTCTTCTGCCTTTTTGCTTTCATGATTTCTCAGGTATAATCTATAGCATGTGCTAAGCAATTGTGTTAAAATTGGTCTGTGCTGAGAAAGTTCTGGGAAGGGATTGTTCTATTGACACTTAGTAAAATATTGGCATTTATTTAGATGTTATTCTGATCATGATTTTCTATACTCTTACAATCTTGGTTGTCTACAGCATTAGACTGTAGTTTGCCCTATTTTTAAAGATCCTCAGATCCTAATTCCAGAAGATAAGATCTGCACAGGTCAATGAATGTTGGCACTGTATAGTGAAGGTATCTGCACAGGACTAGGTGTAGTTATCTTTTTAAACTCACAAATTAGCAGACATAGATAAGGAGGGAAAAAGAGAAGGGGGAGAAAAAGGGAAAGAAAAGGAGGAGGAGGAGGAGAAGGAGGAGGAGAGAGAGATGGATGGATAGAGGGAGGGAGAGAGAGAGAGGGAGGGAGGGAGAGAGAGAGAGAGAGAGAGAGAGAGAGAGAGAGAGAGAGAGAGAGAGAGAGAATAAGGAAGTTTCCTAATGGCATTTTTCTAATGTCAAAAAAAAAAACATGGAAGATAAGGACTGGGATGCTGGTAATGAGCTATATGCAATCATACATGGCAACCATGCCCAAGCCAGTCTTTTCTTCTGCTGTGTCTCATTGCATGAACTATGTGTAATATTAGATGTTGCCTAATATATACTAAATTAAATTTTGATGTATCACAGGCCAGGGCTTTACACACTAGGGCTGTTAGAGCAATGGCATAAAACACTATATGTTAGTGTGCTCGCTTTTCCTTTATCTTGACATTGACTAGAATCATCTGGGCCTAGGGAACCCCAATTGTTAAAAAAAAAAAAAAAAAAGATGTCTACCAGACTATCCTGTAGGCAAATCATGTAGGAGTACATTTTCTTGATAAATGATTAATGTAAAAGTTCTGCCCCACAGTGAAGAGTTTTACCCCAAGGTAGAAGACTCAGGGATGTATAAAAAAGCAATTCAAGCAAACCATAAGGAGCAAACAAATGAATAGCATTCCTGTGCAGTCTGTGCTTTTCATGCAGCATCCAAGTTCCTACTTTGAGTTTCTGCTTTGACTTTTTTCAATGATGAGGACTGTGGCCTAGTATGCTTACACCAAATAGACCCTTTTTTCACATGTTGCTTTTGGTCATTGTGTTTATCATAGCAGTAGAAAGCAATTAGACCACTTTCCAATAGTTACTCAGAGCTTCGTAAGAGTGTCGTGTGTGCTTAGCAGGATGCTGCTGTGCTTTGAACTTGTAACTAGTGGCGCTATTTCAGCAGTGCCCATATGGGTGCTCCTTTTCATTCCCATGTGAAACATGAGCTGTGTAATAATTTTGTATCTTTCTAAGGAGCTCTTCCATCTATGTCAAGATCTAAGTTTATGGAGCATCTTGCAGTGTTGGCAATCATTTAATCATAAATCTTCCCCATCTATTTACCACCAGCAGCTATATAGTATCAAGGAACAGTTTGTACTCTCCCTGGATCTTTAAGATTGTAGGAATTCACTGTCACTCACCAGCTTGCAACACTATAGGAATAACTGAAGATTTGAGATTTGTTCGATGAGCAGAAGAGGAAGAAGTTATCCCAATCAAACAAATAACTAACCTCTTTTAAATATTTCGAAACAGGAAAATATTTTTAGCTCCTTTGTCAGAAATCAAGTAACCATAACCATAGGTGTGTTGCTTTCACAGGTGTGTGGGATCATTTCTGGGTCTTCAGTTCTGTTCCATTGATCTACCTGTCTTTCTCTGTGCCAATACCATGTGATTTTTATCATGATTGCTGTGTAGTACAGCTTGAGGTTAGGGATGGTGCTTCCCCTGGAAGTTGTTTATTGTTGAGAACAGTTTTCAATATCTGGGGGTTTTTGGTTATTCCAACTGAATTTGCAAATTGCTCTTTCTAACTATATGAAGAATTGAGTTGAAATATTTATGGATATTGCATTGAATCTGTAGATTGCTTTTAGCAAACTGACCATTTTTTACTGTGTTGATTGTTCCAATCCATGAGCAAGGGAGACATTTCCATCTTCAGAGATCTTCAATTTCCTTCTTCAGAGACTTGAAATTCTTGTCATATATATCTTTTACTTTCTTGGTTAAGATCACACCAAGGTATTTTATATTATTTGTGACTATTGTGAGGGGTGTCGATTCTGGAAATCAGCCTGGTGTTTCTTCAGAAAACTGGACATCATAGTACCTGAGGACCCAGCTACACCACTCTTGGGCATATACTGGAAAGACTTTCCAACACATAACAAGGACACATGCTCTACCATGTTCATAGCAGCCTTATTTATAATAGCCAGAAGTTAGAAAGGACCCAGATGTCCTTCAATAGAGGAATGGATACAGAAAATGTGGTACATTTATGTAGTGGAGTACTACTCAGCTATTAGAAACAATAAGTTTATGAAAATCCTAGGCAAATGGATGGAACGCAATGATCCTGAGTAAGGTAACCCAATCACAAAAGAACACACATGTTATGCACTCACTGATAAGTGAATACTAGCCCAAAAATCTCAGAATACCCAAGAAACAATTCACAGACCTTAAGATGATCACAAAGAAGAAGGGCCAGATTTCAGATTCCTTAGTCCTTTTTAGAAGGGAGAACAGAACAGTCACAGGAGGAAATACTGGGACAGATCAAGGAGCAGGGATTGAAGAAAAAAATCATTCAGAGACTGCCTCACCTTGGGATCCATCCCATCTTCAGCCACTAAACCCATGCACTATTGCTGATGTCAAGAAGTTCTTACTGGCAGGAGCCCGATATGGATGACCCCTCAGAGACTCTGCCAGCATCATACAGATACAGTTGAGGATAATTCAGCTAACCCACGAACTGAACACTGGGGCCCCATAAAGGAGCTAGAGAAAGGACTGAGGGAGGTGAAAGGGTTTGCAACCCCATGTGAAAAACATTATCAACCAACCAAACCCTCCAGAGCTCCCAGGGACTAAAACACCAACCAATGAGCACACATGGAAAGATCCATGGCTCCATTTGATTACGAAGCAGAGGATATCACTCTCTGGCATCAATGGAACAAGAGACCTTTGGTACATCGAAGGCACATTTTCCCAGTGTAGGGGAATGCCAGGACACAGAGGTGGAGAGGGTGTTTGGGACAGGGAGCACTTTCATGGAATCAAGAGGGTGGAGTTGGGGATGGATGGAAGTCGGGGGAAGGAGATGACATTTGTAATGTAAATGCTGAGTCTATCCAATTTTTATAAAAAGCAGGAATATGAACAATGTGATGTGAGTTTGTGTTTTATTCTACAGCACCTTCCACTCTGAGCTCCAGGGAGAAGATAAATATACTTTACTGGTAGCCTATCATGCATAATGCTGCATGTTTAATTCCCTGTTGGGGTGGGGTGCATATCCTACTCTAGTAGCTCCAATAAACATGTTAAATTCTCTGAGGAACCCCCCCCCCAAAAAAAGAAAAGGAACGAAAAGAATGGAAAAGAAAAGAAAGCTTCTCTTCACTTGTGGATTTCTACCTAATAATATACTTCATAATTCTTTCTCCTCTATGTTGTTCATACCACTATTATGTAATCCAATCCATCTTAGCACCCCTTTGCACTCTTTTATATCATTTATGTATACATTTGGAAAATATTTATAATTATTATTATGAAAACTGTGTTTGGATATAAGAAAATGTACCATAGTGCAAATGCTGTATCCCTAAGAAATGGTTCTGAGATGGGGATTAGTATAGCCAAACTTACTTTCTCTTTGCCTGCTTAACATGTGGGCATCTGTCAGATCCTTGGACTTCCATTCCCAGGTGCTGCTGGCCATTATTGGGGAATTGGACTACACACTCCTCCTCTAATTGTGTGTATAAGCAGCAAGGATTGGCTAAGAGCAGATGTGCTGGAGGATAACAGCCCCATGAGCTCAGAAGACGTTCCTGGTTCTAGGGATGTTGAGGTACCCAATCACCTGTTGGAGGAATTGTTGGTGGAAGCAGATAGTTCCATCATCAGTTGTTCTCCATGTCACACACTGAACCAACATTTGTATTTAAGATGGTGCTGTGCTGAAAATAGATGCTCCAACATTATAAGGAAAATTGGAGACTGTCCAAGAAGTCAGCTGTCTCTGCCAATTCTCTAAGTTTGGCTGCTATGTCTTTGTACTTCCTGCATATGTAGGAAACAGACAGTCAGACTGGATCTCCAGACTGCTTGCTTGAGCTGCAGGTTGACTGAGCTTAGCAGACAAGCACATGCTGCCAGTTGTAACTCAAAGAGGAGCACAGTAGCCAGTGGTTTTTACTTCACACAGCCTCTCCCTGGTAATAAAAGAATCAGAGAGGACTACAGTCTTATAAATCGAACAGCAGAAAGAAACAAATGTATAAATGGCTCCTGATCAGCAAATGATGACAGAAGCTCCTAACATGGCAGTCTCTACTAGTCTGCAGATGTCAGCAGAAGATATTGCAGAGGAACCTTCATCTGGGACACCAAAGAGAAAGAAACGAAAAACCAGAGTGGCAGACAGAGCAGAGTCTAGAATCTAGTGGGGCAAAAAAAAAAAAAAAAAAAAAAAAAACAAAAAACAAAAAGAACTCCTGAGTCAAAGAAATCTGGCAAGTCCACAAAATCAAATAAAAAGCAAAAGCAAATCAAAAACTAGTTTAAAGTATTAAGGAAAGTAGGACATTTCAATGGTATCTGTCTCTGAAACTGAGCTTCTGATCAAGACTTTTCCTGACATTTTGATCTTCAATCTTGATATCGTGATTATTGGTATTAACCTAGGATTAATGGCTGCTTACAAAGAGAATCATTACTGTGGCCTGGAAATTATCTGGAAATATATGTTTTTATCAGGGCTGAATGAGCTGCACCTGAATTACATGGATGATATGAATGGCTATTATAATTATAATTATTATAAAAATGTTATAAAAACTCTAAGTTGTGATATACATTTACAATGTCCAGTCCATAATATTTGACAATTAAGGAATTTTTTTCTATTACCTATCCTATCTTTGTGTATTTAACATTTTGTACTTAATTCAAATTCTACCTTAACTTTTATTACCATCCTAAAAACATCGTATTAGTCACAGAACTTTTTTTTATGTTCTAAACAAATTAAATTAAATTGTGAGACTATAACTTTCTTTTTATTAACCCCATCAGAGACCTAAGGAGGAATAAATATTATCCTGAGTGTGAAGGAAGAAATGAGAACAGAGCTTCCAAAAATTATAGAAATAACTGGACAGGCTCTGATATTCTCTATGGCAGTGAAGCATTTATGTTCAGCCTTCTTGCCTAGTATTATCGGAGAGACATTTTATGTAGCAGGAATTATGAAGAACTTGATAGCCCTGTATTGGCAGAGCTTGGCAGTCTGCTTCCATGCCTCTGCTTGTTCATTCTATATAGATTTCTCTGGCTTGGCAGATTGCTTCCCTGCCTCTGTCCATTCTAGATAGATTTCTCTGTAGTGAAGTATGGGCATTTCCTTTGTCCAATGATTAGCTTGTTACAACTAAAGCACCTTCATAAGTAAGACATAGATGCTCATCATATTCTTTGGAGAGGAATTTGGACCCTGTCAAGAGCAGACTTGTTTCATAGTCCAAAATCTTTTTAATAACTAAATAATATGAAAGGCCATTGCATGTGAAACTCTGAGGTGTCTGAAGAGCAATTATCTATAGTGTATTTGAATTGTCAAGTATTATTAACTTTTGCTATTTACTATCTGATTAAACTAAAAATATTTTGTTGTAATTATATTGTATTGTAATTTATATTGTAATTGACTAAATGATTATCTAATCTGACCAAATGTTTGACTATTTGATTATTATCTAACTTTTCTTAACCATACCTATTTATTCATAACATGTATTATATTATCATCCCAAATAGTTTGTAACAGCTCTTTCAAAAGGAGTAGAACCTAATTTTTTATCTATAATAATTATAAAAGTAGAATACCTCAAATGAACATTAAAAGAAAAATATAAATGTATATATAAACATATAAATATAAATTTGTAAATTTATATAAATGTATATATTAATGTGTTTATGTAAATAAGTATATATAGAAATACATATAGTATGTGTCAAAATAACCTTAAATTTGTATCGATATATATCTTATAGAAATGTATCCGATATAATCTTTTTTCTGTATTAATATACAAATTTTTGAGCCAATGTAACAAAATATAACCTCAATTTTGCATCGTAATATATCAAATTTTATCAGTGTAAAAATGTATATAGGAACTTTACTTGGCTTTGTGTTTAGGGATGGGATATTGAAATAAGCAGTTTGACAAAGGGTGGTGACAGATATTAATGTAGTGACAGGAAAGGCCTCATAACTGCTCATGGTGGCATACACTTACAGCCCAAGTACTCTGAAAGTAAAAGGAGGAAGATAACTAATCCTAAGCCACTCTTTGTTATAGAGCAAATTTAAAGCCAGCCTGCGGTTATGAGATCCCTTTTCAACCATCACTGCATACAGGCTGTTCACAGAAAGGAGGTGTGGTCTTATTTGATATACTTGTTTTTAGTCCTATTTTTTTTTTAAAAAAAAAAAACAGGGCTAATAGCTGCGGTGAGCACTACTGGCTGAGATAGGAATGGCTGCAGCTCTAGAGGCGCACATCTTGGAAGTCCTTAACAGTATCCACTACAGTCTATTTGTTAAAGAAGTCTGTACCTAAGATAGGAAGATGATAATGGTCTCAACACATCGACATTGCTTAAAGAAATTCACTCATTGCCTGCTCAGGTGCTTTTACAATACTGAGCATGGAAGATGAGGGGTTTGTTTTCTCTACACCAAAATCAGTTCTCACTCCCATTTGGTACCAACCAAAATGCCCCACAATTAAGTTCACTTTTAACTTAAGACTACCCAGCATTAGCATTAAATGCTATACATTGAAAGACATGATCTTCCAAAATTGTTCTTACTGAAGTCCAAGTTTAGTAAAGAACCCATTCTCAAAATTACAGTATGGACACAATGGAACTGGATCACACATTGAAGTCACAGGGGCTGTGGAAGCACATACAAGACCTCTGCGGATTCAAGGCAGATGGAATCTCAGCCCTTAGAGGGTTAAGTGGACTTGAAGCCTCACCTCTAAACAAGAAGCCATCTGTGGTTGATACCTGATAGAAAAGGGAAAAATCAGTCTTTTGAGAGCCATATCATTGGATATATCAATCACACTCTGGGGAAACCCCCATATACAGAAGTAGTTGGCCAACACAAAACACACTCCATGTGTTTCACATGAGTTCTGTTTTGCTTTGCATTTTATTCATCTCTTATTTATTTGTTTGACTTTCATTTTTAGGAGCTGTTGATTTTGTGGTTTTTGTTTTGGGAAGAGAAAGAATATAATGTTGGGTGGGGAAAACCTGGGAAGAATTTGGTGAAAACAAAAGTGATCAAAATACATTATATAAAAATGCTTAAGAACTACAAATCTCTACTTAGACTGACAGAGTAAAATAAAACCGAGAACATAAACATGTTCAATCTCTGACTAGTGGTAGTCACACACACTTATAAGCCCAAAAATGTAAGAAATAAGAAAGGAGGACTTCAAGGTTCAGGCCACCATACCCCAAAAGAAAAAATAAGACAGACAAAACATAGAATTTACTAACAACGATGAGCAAAGAACTATTATCACACTGAAAAAAGTAGTAAGACAATGTCATAAAACTCCTAATATCAATAAGCCAAAAGTACAAATAAATAAATATGTAAATAAATAGATTATAGTGGTGATCAAAAGAGGAAGATTCCTGTTGACCACTTTTGTTCACACACACACACTCACTCACACACACACACACACACACACACATGCACACACACATACACACACATTAAGTAATTTAGTTCTCACAAGACTTTGTAAAGTATCTACTGATATTCTTGTTCAGCATATAAGGAAATTATTAATCAATGTTGAACATTATTATTATTATTATTATTATTATTGTTTATCTTTGGGTCTTAGAAAGTAGTAGAAAAGATATGTGTGGACAATGCCAGTGTCTTGAATCTATGATCTTAACCAAGATACTGTTTCAGTTTTTTGTAGCCTCAAACATGTTCATAACATCAATTCTTCTCAGTAAATATTGTTTCTAAGGTTACATTTTTATTATCACCTCTTCTAATTAACTATTGAGTAAAACTAATAATGGTACATATTTTTTGTATCTTGTTCACTGCTCAAAGTTAAGCCTTTTTTTTCCCTGAAAAGTAGCTAAAACCCAAGCTGATTAGGGATCAGTTTAAAGAAGGGTATAGTCACCCAGAATGTTGAAGTCTCCAAAATGAATGTAATATGTAGACAGGAATGAAAACCAATATTGCATGTGAATTTGTTAATGCAATGACCATGTAAACCAAGGGGCTGTAGTACCCAATATATGCATATTTATAAAGAAAGGAAAATATATGTCTAGTTTGTTTGACTCTAGAATATTATACACAGCCTGACTCTCCCAAGTCCAGTTCTTAACTAGAAGATGGCATTTTGCTTGAGATAAACAAGCTGTCTTTTTTTTTTTTTCATTTTTCCTTCTACAACCCTTTGTGGCATCTAGGAAGCTTTACAAACAACAAATTTGTTTGTAGTTAATATGCTGGGCTCTCTTCCAAGTTGATCTTCACTTGTAAGCATATTTTTGTGCTTGAATTAGGGTTGCATGGGACTTTGATATGCATGAAGAATATAAACAAGAAAGAAAAAATTTTCATTTAGACAATACTACTTCATTTGGAGTAAATAGTATAAAAATCTCAATTCTCTCTCTCTCTCTCTCTCTCTCTCTCTCTCTCTCTCTCTCTCTCTCTCTCTCTGACTGTGTGTGTGTGTGTGTGTGTGTGTGTGTGTGTGTGTGTGTGACTACAGCACATCTCCATCTATATAAGAAAGAGGAAGGTAAATTATGTCATACTGACAAACATGCTCCAATTCTCCATAGCTTAAACCAGTAAAGGTTCATGTCACTATTTTGTGTTCTCCCTAGATCAGCAGAGGGGTTTAATCTACACCATCCTCATTTGGTACTGACGTTGGAGAGAGGGTATTTGTTTGCATATACTTGCATAATTTTGAAGCAAAATCATAGCATAAAGAAAAAAGAAAAAAGAAATGACATGCTGGCTCATATAGGTGCCATCCAGATTTGATATCCCTTGCTTCTTCTTTGGCCAGAACATGTCAAACATCTCTTTCTACTTTTAACATTCTGAGAAACTCAGTGCTCCAGTGCATCTAAGAGAACTGAGAGTATCTGGAAACTGGCTGAATGATATTGACAAATCAGTTCACAATTTCATACTGAGAGATAATATCAAGAAAGAAAGAAAGAAAGAAAGAAAGAAAGAAAGAAAGAAAGAAAGAAGGAGGAGAAAGACTTTGTTTTATTTTTATTTTCTTATAGACCCACACCTTGTCTGTTTGGAATTCTAGAAAATATATGTGCCTAAAATTCTACTTATGAGACTAGCTTATACATAATGTGGAATTATGGCTATGAATGCAAAATCAATTATACATGTCAGATTTAATTTATCTTCAATATGGTAGAATGATGTATGCAAAATTGGTTTGTAGTGGTAACTAAATTAAGACATGAGACTATAGATTAAGGCACTATCCATTACTGTACCCTAAGTTGAAGCACCTTGTCCATAGTGATAGTTATGTTTGGAGTTTCTGGGATGCTCTATGCTTTAATAGAACTAAAACAAACAACAACAACAAAAAAAAAGAATCGCATATCCCTATTCATTTAACTGTAGATAAAGCTGATCAAAGTAGGTACCGCTGTGGAGTAGATTGTTTCCTTTTGAACTTTATATGTTGACTTTCTACCATCCAATGTGATAGCATTTGGAGATGGTGAGTTTAAAATGTACATTTAGATGAGATGATAAAGTTTGGGACCTCATGATAAATGTGAAATTATGAAAACACTATGAAATAAACTTTTTTTCTCTTTATCCTTCTCTTTCTCTCCCCCTCACTTCATTCTCTATTCCTGTTTCCTGGCTGCTATGATGTGGAAAAATTTTCTACCCCCAAAACTACCTGCCATATTATTCTGCTTTGCACTGAGTCCGAAAGCAAAGGAATTGGTCAATTATGGAATGTAGTTTATGAAGCCATGATCTAAAGAAAAAACATTTTTTTCAATTATTTTCCCTCATGCATTTTATTATTAAGACATAAAATTCACTAACACACTATCCTTACAGGCGGTAATGATATTTCAAACCTCCTCCCACTACATTTATCAAAATACAGGTTTCTGTTAAACTCATTATATAGACCAGTCTATGGTATTCTGTTATGGTACCTCAAGCCAATTAATACATACTCATAGTTATTATATCATTTACTTAAAGTAGGGAATCTTGTTCAGTCCTTGTCAGCAAACTATCAGGTCCATGTTGTAGATTTGTTGCTTTCCTATTTCAGAACTGAGGTGAAGCTGGTCAGGAAATGGAAACTAAATTTATAAAAAATGATTCCTCATGATTTCAGAAACAGAACCTGACCTACCACAAACCCAATGTTTTTCTAGTGTTGTAACAACTTCCCAGATGAGCAGGATGCCTGAAAAATATTTTTTCTATAATTCTTCCTTATGATTGGTAGTTATTTTTCCTATCCACATTCATCCCTCCTTTTCCTTTAAACATAAAATGGCTTTAAACAAGTGAGTTTAAACCAATCCATATTGCCTGAAGCATAAAACAAAATCTGCTTACTTCTTAACTCCTCAAGCAAAGCAATCACTTTGTGTTTCCCTGTTGCAATAAATTTTAAATAATATAAGATGTTTATCTCTATCGGACCTAAAGTCTCACTCCTCAGGCCCAACGCTGATATGGAGCTATGCGCACCTCTGTTGCTTGGCCTGAGTCACCCTGTCTGAGCCGCGTTCATGGTGTCCTCGCAATTCCCTTCCCTGGTGGTTTTCTACCACCTGTTCTCTGCCTCTGTCCCGGGGTGTTTCTCTACCCCAAAACCCCACATAAATACAACTCTATGGCCCTATGGTTTTCATACAGGCTTATATATTCAACTCTCAATCCATAAACCCTCTACACAACAAGATTTTATCAAATAGACCAAGATACAAACTACATTTTATATGAGATATTAGACCTATAAAATCCTTAATGTTTATAGCTATTTAACGCCAATCAGTTCCATCTGGGTATATTCACTGTGAGCACTGGGGCATCTGGTTCCTTGATATTGTTGTTCTTCTTATGGAGTTACAAACCCCTTCAGCTCCTACAGCCCCTTCTCTAATTTCTCCATTGAGGTCACTGTACTTAGTTCAATGGTTAGCCAAAACATCCTCAGCTGGATCAGTGAGGCTCTGGCAGAGCCTCTCAGGAGACATCGATATCAGGATGCTTTCAGGAAGCACTTCTTTGTATCAGCAATAGTGACTGGGTTTGGAGGCTGTACATGGGATAGCTCCCAAGGTGGGGAAAAATAGATGGCCTTTCCCTCACTCATTGTTCCACTCTTTATCCTTCTATTTTCTCCCATATATGCCGAATTCTAAAAAGAACTGAAACATCCACATACTAATCTTCCTTCTTCTATAGCTTCAAAAGGTCTGAGAATTGTATCTTGAGTATCCCAAGATTTTAGGCTAATATCTACTTATCAGTGAGTGCATACCCTGTGTGTCATTTTGTGACTGGGTTACCTCACTTAGGATTATATTTCCTTTTTTCCCTTACAACTTTATTTTTTTAAAAATTCGGAGATAGGTGTAGAGATTATTAAAAAGCATTTTACCATAAAATTATATAAAAATATTTTTGTCAGTACTTGATTTTATAAACATTTTATAGTATGCATTGAAATCTTACTATCTACAATGATTACAAAGTACATGTAAAACCAAATGTAACATGGAAATAGTCAAAGTTTTCTTGGTGTGTAAAAATTAAACATAATGCTTTTTGAATACCAAAAACTGCCACAAGGCTATCTTCTTAGCTCTTGAGTTATTAATGATTTAAGGTCTAGGTGTACCCCACTCTGAGAGGGTGCTATAAACTTATTTTTTTTCCTAAGAAGGACTGTAACTTCCAATTTTTGGCCTTTTTATGAGCTTTATATAGTCTGTGAGTTGTTTCTTGGGTATTCAGATCCTTCTGGGGCTAGTATCCAATTATCAGTGACAGCATATTATGTCTGTTCTTTTGTGACTGTGTTACCTCACTCAGGATATTGTCTACATACATTCGTTTTCCTAAGAATTTCATAAGTCATTGTTTTTAATAGCTGAGAAGTACTCCATTGTGTAAATATACCACAATTTCTGTATGCATCCATCTAATGAAGGACATGTGGGTTCTTTCCAGCTTCTGGCTATTATAAATAAGGCTGCTATGCACATGGTGGAGCATGTGTCTTTATTGTATGTTGGAGCATAGTTGGGGTATATGCCCAGAAGTGGAATTACTGGGTCTTCAGGTAGTACTATGTCCAATTTTCTGAGGAACTGTCAGACTGAACTCTAAAGTGGTTGTACTAGCTTACAACGCCACCAACAGTAGAGGAGTGTTCCTCTTTCTCTGCATCCTTGCCAGCATGTGCTGTCATCTGAGATTTTGATCTTAGCCATTCTGACTGGTGTGAGGTGGAATCTCAGGGTTGTTTTCATTTGCATTTTCCTGATGACTAGGGATGTCCAGAATTTCCTTAGGTTTGTCTAAGAAATTAGATATTCCTCAATTGAGAATTCTTTGTTTAATTTTGCACCCCATTTTTCATAGGATTGTTTGATTCTCTGGAGTCTAACTTCTTAAGTTCTTTTTATATATTGGATATTAGACCTCTGTCAGATGTGGAATTGGTAAACATCTCATCCCAATCTGTTGGCTGCCCTGTTGTTTATTAGATTGTCCTTAGCATTACAGAAACATTGCAATCACATTAAGTCCCATTTATCAATTCTTGATCTTAGAGCACAAACCACTGTTGTTCTGTTCAGGAAATTTTCCTCTCTGACTATGGGTTCTAAGGTTTTCCCTAATTTTTCTTCTAACAGTTTCAGTGTACCTGGTTCTATGTAGAGATTGTTGATCTACTTGTACTTGAGCTCTGTACAAGGAGATAAGAAAGGATCTATTTTCATTCTTCTGCATGTTGACTGCCAGTTGAACCAACACCATTTGTTGCAGAGGCTGTCCTTTTTCCATTGAAAGTTTTCAGATCCTTTGTCAAAAATCAAGTGGCTATATGTGTAAAAGTTCATTTCTGGATCTTCTATTCTCTTCCATTGATCTATCTGCCTATCTCAGTATCAGTACCATGTGGTTTTTAATACAATTTCTTTGTAATATAGCTTGAGGTCAGGGATGGTGATTTCCACAGAAGTTTTCTTGTTGTTGAGGATAGATTTCACTATTCTAGATTTTTTGTTATTCCAGATGAATTTACAAATTGCTCTTTCCAACTTTATGAAAAATTGAGTTGGAATTTTGATGGAGAGTATATTGAATCTGTAGATTGCTTTTGGTAAGATGACCATTTTTACAATGTTGATCCTTCCAATCTTTGTGCATGGGAGATCTTTCAATCTTCTGAGATATTCTTCAATTTCCTTCTTCAGAGATTTGAAGTTCTATTCATACAGATGCTTCACTTTCTTAGGGAGAAACCAAGGTATTTAATGTTGTTTGTGACTAATGTGAAGGGTATCTGATCCTTAATTTCTTTCTCAGCATATTTGTCCTTTGAGTAGAGGAAGGGTACTGATTTGCTTGAGTTAATTTTATATCCATCCACTTTGCTGAAGTTGTGTATCAGCTGTAAAAGTTCTCTGGTGGAATTTTTGAGGTCATTTAAGTATATAATCATGTCATCTGCATATCGTGATGTTTTTACGTCTTTCTTTCCGAATGTATCCCTTTGATTTCCTTTTGCTGTCCAATTTCTCTGGCCAGGATTTCCAGTATTATGTCGATTAAGTGGGGGAGAGTGGGCAGCCTTGTCAAGTCCCTGATTTTAGTGGGATTGCTTCAAGTTTCTCACCTTTTAGTTTGATGCTGGCAATTTACTGTATATTGCTTTCACTATGTTTAGGTATGGGCCTTGTATTCCTCTTCTTTCCAAGACTTTTAACATGAAGGGGTGTTGAATTTTGTCAAATGCTTTCTCAGCATCTAGTGAGATGACCATTTTTTTCCTTTGAGTTTGTTTATATGGTGGATTACATTGATGGATTTCCCCATATTGAACCATCCCTGCATCCCACGGATGAAGCCCACTTGATCATGGCGAATGATCATTTTGTTGTGTACTTGGATTTGGTTTGCAAGAATTTTATTGAGTATTGTTGCCATCAATGTTCATAAGGGAGACTGGTCTGAAGTTCTTTTTCCTTGTGGGGTCTTTGTGTGGTTTGGGAATGAGAGTTATTGTGGCTTTGAACAATAAATTGAGTCGTGTTCCATCTCACTCTATGTTGTGGAATCCTTTGGAGAGTATTGTTATTAGGTCAACAATAAATCTCTGATAGAATCAGACACCTAACCCATTTGGTTTGGGTTTTTTTTTTTTTTTTTTTTTTTTTTTTTTTTTTTTTTTTTTTGTTTGTTTGTTTAGGAGACTTTTGATGATTGCTTCTATTTCTTTAGGTGTTATGCGATTGTTTAGATAGTTTATCTGGTCCTGATTTAACTTTAGTATCTAGTATCTGTCTAGAATTTTGTTCATTTCCTCCATATTTTTCAGTTTTGTTAAATATAGGTTTTTCTTGTAGGTTCCAGTGATTTCTTAAAATTCCTTGTTTTTCTGTTGTTATGTTTCCCCTTTCATTTCTGATTTTGTTAATTTTGATATGCTTTCTTTACCCTCTAGTAAGTCTTGCTAAGAGTTTATTGATCTTGTTAATTTTCTCAAAGATCCAGCTCTTGCTTTTGTTGATTCTTTGTATGGTTCTTTTTGTTTCTTCTTGGTTGATCTCTGATCTGAGTTTGTTTATTTTCTGCCATCTACCTCTCTTAGGTTTATCTGCTTCTTTTTGTTCTAGAGCTTTCTGCTTTGCTGTAAATTTGCGAATGTATGTTCTCTCCTGTTTCATTTTGGAGGCGCTCAGAGCTATGAGTTTTCCTCTTAGTACTGTTTTCATTGCATCCCAAATATTTGGGTATGCTGTGCTCTCTTTTTCATTATATTATAGAAAATCCTTAATTTCTTTCTTTATTTCTTCTTTGACCATGCTATGATTGAGTAGAGCCTTGTTCAGTTTTCATATGCATGTTGGCTTTTTGTTATCTTCATTGGTATTAAAGCCTTAATCCATGGTGATCTGATAGGATCCATGTAAAAATTTCAATTTTCTTACATCTATTGAGGCTTGTTTTATGACTGAATATATTTTCAATTTTAGAAAAGGTGCTGTGAAGTGCTGAGAAGAAGGTGTATTGTTTTGTTTTAGGGTGAAATGTGCTGTAGATGCCTGTTAATTTCAATTGGTTCATAACCGCTGCTAGTTACACTGAATCTCTGTTTAGTTTCTGCTTCCATGATCTGTCCAATGATGAGAATGGGGTGTTAAAGTCTCCCACTATTATTGTGTGTAGTGCAATGTATATTTTGAGCTTTAGTAGGGTTTGTTTTGTGAATATGGGTGCTCATGTATTTGGAGCATATATGTTTAAGATTGAGAATTCATCCTGATAAAATTTTTCTGTAATGAGTAAAAAGTGTTCTTTCTTATCTTTTTTTGATAACTTTTGGTTGAAAATCAACTTTATTCGATATTAGAATGGCTACTCCAGCTTGTTTCTTGGGGCCGTTTGCTTGGAAGGTTTTGTCCCAGTCTTTTACTCTGAGATAGTGTCTGTCTTTGTCTCTGAGATGAGTTTCCTGTATGCAGCAAAATGGTGGATTCTGTCTGTGTATCCAGTCTGATTGTCTATGTCGTTTTATTGGGAAATTGAGTCCATTTATGTTAACAGATATAAAGGAATAGTGATGCTGTTTCTTGCTATTTTTGTTGTTAGAGGTAGAATTTTGTCTGTTGTCTTTCTTCAGTTTTTTTTTCTTTTGCTTAGTTATTTTCTTGCTTTTTCTAGGATGTAGTTTCCCTCCTTGTATTGGGTTTTCCATCTATTATTCTTTGTAGGGCTGGATTTGTGTTCAGATATTGTGTAAATTTAGTTTTGTTCTGGTCTTTCCATCTATGTTAATTGAGAGTTTTGCTGGATATAGTTATCTGGGCTGACATTTGTGTTCTCTTAGAGTCTGTATTATGTCTGCCTAGTATCTTCTAGCTTTCATAGTCTCTATTGAGATGTTGGGTGTAATTCTGATTGGTCTGCTTTTATATGTTACATGTCATTTTGCCCTTACTGCTTTTAGTAAGTATTCTGTCTTTGTTTTGAACACTTGGTGTTTTGACTATTATATGTCGGGAAGAATTTCTTTTCTGCTCCAATCTATTTGGAATTCTGTAGGCTTCTTTTTTGCTCATTGTCACTTAATTTTTAAGCATAGGGAAGTTTTCTTCTACGATTTTGTTGAAGATATTTACTGTGCCTTTTAGTAGATATTCTTCACCCTCTTTTATTTCTATTATCCTTAGGCTTGATCTTCTCATTATGCCCTGGATCTCCTGGACATTTTGGGTTAGGCGTTTTGGGGGTTTTGTCTGTTCACTGACTATTTTGTTTATGCTTTCTACATTGCCATAGGCTCCTGAGATTCTCTCATCTATATCATGTAGTCTGTTGGTGATGCTGGCATCTGTGGCTCCTGATTTCCTTTTTTAGATTTTCTATCTCCAAGGTTCTTTTTTCTTTCTTTATTGGTTCTATTTCCATCTTCAATTCCCTTGCCTGTTTGGTTGTGTTTTCTTGTGGGTCTTTGAGTGATTTTTTGTGTTTCCTCTTTAAAACCTTCTATTTGTTTCTGTTTGTTCTCCTGTAATTATTTAAGAGAGTTATTCATGCTCTTCTCCAAGATCTCCATCATTCTGAAGTATGATTGCAAGTCCCAGTCTTGTTTGTCTGCAGTGTTTGGCAATGCACTACTTGCGGTGGTATAAAAGCTGGGTTCTGATGTTGCCAGGTTGTCTTGGTTTCCATTGCTTAAGTTCTTTCATTTCCTCTTGCCATCTTGTTATCTGTGATTATACGTGGTCTTGTTGTCAGTGACTTGGGTCTGCTTCTCCTGTGGATCTGAGGGCCTGTGGGCTCAGGAAGAAAATTGCTTCTGAATGTTAGTCTTTTTGTGGCCAAGCAGTGAATTCTGGTGGCAGCGACTCAGTTCTCTCTTCGTGGGGTCAAGTGTGGGATCTTTTGTGAAGCTGTTCTGGGAGCTCAGCCCTCTGCCCACAGGTCCTGAGTACTACTGATGGGGACCTGACTCTTTCTCTAGGCCAAAAGGACCCTTTTCCAGTGAGCACAGAACTTTCTGCTCACTGAGAACTCTCTGTGTGACCTCCCTGGGCCTATGTATCAGGCTCACCTCTGGTCCAGGTGAACACAGCCTTTCCCAGTCAGATCACAATTCTATCTGACAGAGGCCCAGCCCTTACTGTGGGCCAGAAAGGATCCTTTTCCACAAACAAAGCCAAGCACTTTCTGTGCTCTGGGTAGTCACGGCACAACCTCACCAGGACTGTGCCCCAGGTTTTCTGCTGATCCGGGTGGAATAGTGGTGGGCGTCTTGTCCGGCAAGCATAACCTTTCTGGGAAGTTCCTGATTCCCTCAGACAGAGGCCTGGGCCTTAACATGGGCCAGCAAGACTCCTTTGCCACAAGCACCACCAAGCAGTCTCTAAGCACTGGGTACTCACGGCACAACATCACCAGGCCAGGAGTCCAGATTTTTTCTAGTTCAACCCATTTACCTGAGAATAACATGAAGCCATTGCTTTTCATAGCTGAATAGTACTCCATTGTGTAAATGTGCCACATTTTCTGTATCCATTCCACGATTGAAGATCATCTTGGTTTTTTCCAGATTCTGGCTATTATAAATAAGACTGCTATGAACATAGTGGAGCATGTGTACTTGTTATATGTTTGTACATCTTTTGGGTACCTGCTTGGGAGTGGTATAAACTCAGTCCTCAGGTAGTACTATGTCCAATTTTCTGAGAGACTTCCTAACTGATTTTCAGAGTGGTTGCACCAGTATCCAATACCATCAACAATGTAGGTGTATTTCTTTTTCTCTAGATTCTCCACAACATCTGCTATCACCTGAGTTTTTGATTTGAGCCATTTTGACTAGTGTGAGGTAGAATCTCAGGGTGGTTTTGATATGCATATCTTTGATGACTAAAGATGTTAAATAGTTTTTAGGTGCTTCTCAGCCATTTGATATTACTTACTTGAAAATTCTATATTTAGCTCTGTACCCCATTTTAATAGGGAGATATTAAGGGGCAGTTTTCTGCTTTTAATCTGAACGAATATAGTCTTCTGGAGCTCAGTTTTGCAATTATGATGTGAGAATTATTTCTGCATTTCTATTTAACTGTGAATTTTTAGCACCTTCCCTTGCCTCTATTATTTCATTTGCCACTAACTTGCCACTAATATGATCTTTCTCTTAACTAAGTTCACTAGATAGTACCCAGATGATGGTACCTGTTTATACTCTATTTATCTAGGGATATAGTACACACATCATATAAGAACTCACACACTTTACACAGCTATTAAAAACAATGACTCCAGGAAACTCTCAGGCTAATAAATGGAACTAGAAGCTATCATCCCGAGTGAGGCAACTCAGTCACAATAGAAGACACATGGCATGTACTCATTGATAAGCAGACACTAGCCCCCAAGGATAAGAAAACCCAAGAAACAATCCACAGACCTTATAAAACACAAAATGAGGGAAGGCTGGAATCTGAATGCCTCAATCCTTCTTAGAAGGGAAAAAACACTCACAGGAGGAAATACGGGGACAAATAGAGGAGCAGATATTGAAGAAAAGATCATTCAGGACTGCCTCACCTGGGGATCCATCCCATCTGCAGCCACCAAACCATGTATTATTGCTGATGCCAAGAATTACTTACTGGCAGGAGCCTGATATTGATGCCCCCTCAGAGGCTCTGCCAGATTCATACTATTACAAACATGGATGCTTCCAGCTAAAACTCACACTGAATACAGGGACCCCAATGATGGTGCTAGAGAAAGAACTCAATGAGTTGAAAGCATTTGCAACCTCATGTGTAAAACAACATTATCAACCACCTAAACCTTCCAGAGCTTCCAGTGACTAAAACATCCATCAATGAGTACACATGGAGAGACCCATGGCTCCAGTTGCATCTGTAGCAGAGGATAGCACTGTCTGGCATCAATGGGAGAAGGGGCCTTTGGTCTGGTGAATGCTCAGTTTTTCAGTGTAGGGGGATGCCAAGGCACTGAGGTGGGAGAGGGTGGTTGGGAAGGGGAGCACCTTCATGGAAGCTATTGGAGGGGGAATGGGAATGGGGGGAAAGGGGTAACATCTGAAATGTAAATACAGAGAATATCCAAAAATTTAAAAAATAAATCACACACACCAGCAAGAAAATCCCTCATTTACATTTTTCTTCTAAATCTACAAATATGCCTTTGTCTGACCCTCTAGAATTATGTCACGGGCTTCTTGCTTCTGCATTTAGCTGTCCACCTCTCAGTTAGGACTGGCTTGTGAATTGTAAAAATTTCACACAATTGCTTGTCTTTCAATAATATATGTGTCATAAAATGTAAGAACTGAATTGTAAATTATTAGAAAATGATTATTATCCCTATAATGTATTTCTATTGCCTAGCAGAGTACTTGGTATTAAGAAAGCATTGATAGAGTGACAAAACATATGATTTTTATTGCTGCAGACTCAGCTGCACCTAGATATTTAACTTGGTAATTTCACATACTCTAAGCTCACAGAAGCATTTTAAAGATCTAGTGTCTGGTCTCAAATCTTAAGAGAAAAGAAAGACATAGAAAGCTTCTGTCTGGTATTTGTCAATTACTGTTTTTAAACTCTTTCTTGTTGAGTTTAATAGCATGGTCCTGTTTCAGTATCAAGAATATGATATAAGGAAGTTATCATTAGTAAGCTTTATTGTTGTATGAACATCATAGAATGTACTTGAACAAGCTAATAAAACTACAGTGTCACCAGCTTATGTATTCTTATGGGATCACAGCCCCATATACAATCTGTTCTTGATTCAGATTCAAATGTGATGACACATGACAACATTTTTGCCTTTGCCTGTTCAATTTCTTTTAGTTATTGACAACATTTTTGCCTTTGCCTGTTCAATTTCTTTTAGTTATTGGGAACATTTTATTCCATTTCCACAGGCTGAGCGATGCTGTGAATTTTAGTAGTCACTCCAAGGATATTTCTCTTACACAGAAGTAAAAAATAATTCCAACTTCTATTTGCTTGAATGGAGGGGAGGGTGATAGTCTGGGGGTTGAGGCAGAACAACCTTTCTACTCTTATAACAACCTGCATTCTACCTTTGCTACAACTTGCTGAGGGAAGTGTAAATAAGAACACTACATGGTATTACACAATGCTCAAGAGCATTGCAAAAGGGTGTATGGTGAGTTACTCTCATCTGCTTGCTTAGTTAAAATGGATGCTCTAACTTGTTGGCTTTACCTCAGGGAGGCAGTAGCTTTCATACTCTGTACTTGTGAAGGCTCACATGTATATTGTTGCTTTGGGCTGATTACTTCTCCTATATTTTACAATAGTTCATTGCTATAATATTCAGCAATGCTCTCCACCCATGGTTTAGTTTTAAATCCTTTTAGTGCCTCCATAATGTGAGGTTTTTAAGAAGAGTAGAAAATACTTCACCATACACACAACTCTCTAACCCAAAGACATTTTCCCTTTAAGTATTATTTCGATATACGGAAGGGGGAAGTAGCCGTTTTCCCTAGGGGTACAAGTCATCAATATAAAGACACGGCAGCTTTTAAAATCAGGCTGGAATTGGGTGTTGCTAAGAAACATGAAATGTAATGTATGTACTTTTTAAATTAGCACATTTGATGCTATAGAATTCAAACTACTTTAATATATTCTCAATAAATCTACTGTTTACTTAGAAGCCTTGAATATACAGAGAAGAAAAGCTCAATGTAAAATGCAACAGATGTTTATATATGCTATTAGACCACATAGGTATATATGTATTTTACATGTCATATATGCACACATGAATCAGATATCACATGTATGTTAATATGTGTACATATTAAGTGAGTTTTAAAGAATAGAAAGCTATGATATTTTATCAGTTTGTATGTTTGTATGTGTTGTGTTCATTCGTGGATATGCTCCAAATTCTCCCTACTTTTCCAATTTTTAAAATAGAAATCTATTAGTCAAAATAAAATTTCCAATAATATTACTAAAGAGAAAATCTGGAATGTTGAAAAAGGAAAAAGTGAAGGGCTGTCTATGTGAATTCAAAAGATTTTTGAAGGTTGGAAATGAAGGAAAATATATGCAGTCATTGTGGGATAATGAACTATACTAAGACTTTATGCTTATGAAAGACCAGGATAAATCCTGACCCCCTAACAGGTAAAGCAGAAGACCCCTAGCAGGTAGAGTAGAGCCAAAAAATGTAGGATAACAGGTTCAGTGACTCTATTTCAGGAACTGGCTGACCATAAAGAATTTATGGCCTTAAGGTCAGGGTGACTTTGCTTCAGAAACTGACTGACCATAAAAACATAAAAGTTAAATAACACATCACAAACAATCTTGAGAAACCGGATGTTCCCCTTGCGATACTTCACTGGCAATTTTCACCTTATAGGCAATCTTGAGAAACCAGATATTTCCCTTACATTTCTCACTGGTAGATTTGGTATTCTCCAATGGAGTACTCCCCCCTCCCCGGGTTGTGGTTTGTTTCCTTTAAAACCCCCTTCTCCTAGCCACTCAGGGTCAGACTCCTCTACTCCTGAGTGGGATATGAGTCTCGACCCCAGTGCACCAGTCAATCAAAATCCTCATGTAATTTCAGCAATTACGGTCTTTCATGAGTTCTTAGGTGGTTGTGTTATCCCAAGACTTGACTGAGGCTCTCCAAATGTCATTCATTTGGGGGCTCAGTCCTGGATTTACAGCCACCCTCTTCTCCGAAGACCCACTTGGAGGTGAGATATTGTCTGTGTTTTTGTAATTGTCTGTGTCTTTGTAATTATGTGTGGGCTAAATTCTAGTTCTGTACTTTTGTTTCTGCAGTTGCTCGCGAGTTCTGGTTCTGGTTTTGCAGTTGCTTGCGTCTTTGGTAGAGATGAAGGCTCACGTCTTGGGTAGAGGTGGGGGTGTGAGTATTGGTAGACGTGCCAGGGGCTAACCGACTGCATTGCCTTGAGAGACAAGAAGTCTTAAGAAATCCCAGGGATGCCTGGGACATTCCTGTCTGGGTGCCAGTGAGGGTACAGTAGTTCTCCTGGATTGGAGAAGCTGTACATCCTCCTGGTCATCTGTATTTCTGGAGTGGCCACAGTAGAACTATATCTCAGTATCTTCATAATATTGATTTTCTTGACTTTGTAAAGCACAATATCAAAATCTGCACAGCGCTCACTCTTTCTCTAACAAAAGCTACTAACATATTAAGGATGCATGGTCTAAATGTAAGAAGCAAAAGCAAAATTAAGAGGTCCCACTAATGAGGAGATTAAAGTGGTCAGCCATGGGGATCCGTTAAACCATCTCTCAAACCATCTTTGTTGTTCTTATCTGTCTCTTTTTTCTTTTGTCTAGTCTTTCTCTCAGCTTACTCATAGAGTCTTTAATCACTCCTGAATGATCTACGTAAAAGCAACATTCTCCTCTTAAGGCAGCACATAGCTCTCCATCTTTAAGGAACAGCAAGTCTAATCCCTTTCTGTTTTGCAAGACCACCTTTGAAAGGGAGGTCAGTGATTCTTCAAGCTTAGATAAGGATTGTTCTAGGGCTCACAAATTTTTATCTATTGCAGATCTCAATTAGTGAAAATATTGAGGGGTCTGTATTTGTGCTGCTGTTTCTGTTCCCATACCTGTGGCTACTCCAACTCCCAATATGACTGCTAACGTCAACGAAATGGGTTCCCTACGGAAATGCCTCGGGAGCTTATCAAATTCATTTTCAATAGTGCAGGCAGGGTGATAATAAACCTGAGGGACCAGCTGGATGAGTATACAATAGTCTTTGGTATCATCAACTACAGAAGTGAATATACAAGGAGTTAATCCCAAACCATATGCCCACCATTTATTAAGCATGGGTACCAAGAATTTGTTAGTAGATGTCTGTGGGCTCTTAAGGATCTAATTACAAAGATGTCTATAAACAGCTGGTGCATTCCCTATGCAGGTCCCTTTTCCTGAGACATCTGTAAGGGTTAACTTGTTCTTACTGTTCCAGACACAGGTGTCATGGTTGGTGGTGTTATTAAAGTTCCCAGACACCACAAAGCCTTCATAATAAGGGGGTTCTGAGGAGAGGCAAAGCCAACAGGATTCAGTAATCTTTCTAAGCCTCCGCAACATTGAGCGGTGGCCCAGTCTTGGCCATCTAAGGGGCAAATGTAAAATCCTAGTCTCCCCAAATGGCACCTTGCCTCTGGATTCCCATGCCCAAACTTACCCCCAGGTGAAAATCTTTTAGGGACTTCTAGGGACACATTCTGAGGATCTGTGTCAGGAATATCCCAGGAGTCCAGCCCAGCTACCAACTGACAGAAGTCAGGAGTGAGCATAGGCTGGTGGGGCCACTTTGGAGGTGGACCATATCACCTCCCCAGTCTGTGAGGAAACTTTCCAAGTCAGTTTTTGAGGGCCATGGGGGATTTTACCCACTACCAGCAAGACACCTGCAGTGCAGACACAACTTCAGAGGATCAGCAGTCTTTCCCAATTTCCATTCATCTTGGGATGGCTCGAGAGTGCTCTTTTGACATGGGGTGCATGGATCAAAGCTGAAATGCCTTCAACTATAACCACTGTAAGAGTTGTCAAAAGCACCAGATACAGCTCCTTACAGCGAGGTTCTAGGTTTCCCAGGACAGCGTCTCTGACCTGGAACTAGTGGGGTACTTCGTAGGCCTCCTTCAGCTGTTTCCAGGTTTCTTGTCTCACTACCTCTAGGGCTTTTAGGTGGGTAAGCAGGGGCTTAGAAAGAGTAGCATAAGGATCATGCACTCCTCCCAACTCAGTGAGCGGTAAGGGTCCCCCACACAGAATTTCGTAAGGGGTGTGTTTAAATCATCCAAGGGTGTTCCGTACTCGGAATAGGGCTAAGAGAAGGAGGGCTGTTCAGTCTTTCCCACAGGTCTCTAAGGCCAATTTTGTTAGAGTCTCTTTTAGGGTTCTATTTATCCTTTCTACCTGACCTAAGCTCTGGGGTTGTAAGCACAGTGTAATTTCCAATTGGCCCCCAATAAACAAACTAATATCTGACTTACCTGGGCAACACAAGCCCACTGTCTGATCCAATTACCTTAGGGGTGCCAAACCTATGGAAGATCTCTTCTGGAATCTTAGCTATGACCGACCACTGCCACCGTTTCTCTTTGTGGAGAAGCTTTCACCCACCCAGAAAAGGTATGTATAAAGACTAATAGATACTTATATCTATATCTTCCTGGCTTAGTTTCTGTAAAATCCTCTTCTCAGTAAACCCCAGGTCTATCTTATCTCCTCCCAACCTTTTACATACATTTGCTTTCTGGCATGGAACACATGGAATCACTTCAAATTTGTCTCCATTTACTTTCATGTTTGCTATTTGTTTGCTGTATATTGCTTTTTATGGGCCTTAAATTTCTGATCTTTCCAAGACTTTTAACATGAAGGTGTGTTGGATTTTGTCAAAGGCTTTTTCAGCATCAAAGGAGATGTTCTTGTGATTTTCTTCTTTGAGGTTTTCTTATATGGTCGATTACATTGATGGATTTTCATATGTTGAACTATCCCTGCATCAAAGGGATGAAGCCTAATTGATGGTAGTGAATGATTATTTTTGATTTGTTCTTGGATTCAGTTTGTGAGAATTTTATTGATTACTTTGGCATCGTTGTTTATAAGAGAAAGTGGTCTGAAGTTTCCTTTTGGTTGGATCTTTGTGTGGTGAGTAGGTATGAGTACATCAGTTTTACTGTGGATAGGCAGTGTTACTTCTGTTTTTGTTTTGTAGAATAGTTTAAGACAATTGGTGTGAGGTCTTCATTGAAGGGCTGCTTGTTGTTGTTGTTGTTGTTGTTGGTGGTGGTGGTGGTGGTGGTGGTGGTGGTGTTTTGGGGAAACTTTTAATGACTGCTTATTTTTTTCTAGGTGTTATGGGACTGCTTAGATGGTTTACCTGTTTCTGACTTTACTTTTGGACTTGGTATTTTCTGTCTAGAAAATTATCCATTTCATTTAGATTTTCCAATTTTGTTGAGTATAAGCTTTTGCAGTATGATCTGATGATTTCTTGAATTTTCTCAGTTTCTGTTGTCTTTTTTTTTTTTTTTTTTTTGATTTTTGATTTTGTTAATTTAATACTGTCTTTGTGCCCTCTGGTTAGTTTGACAATGGTTTATCTATCTTGTTATCTTTCTCAAAGATCCAGTTCTTGTTTTTGTTGATCCTGAGTTTGATTATTTTCTGCTGTCTACTCCTCTTTGCTGTATTTAGTTCTTTTTGGTATAGAACTTTCAGATGTACTGTTAAGTTGTTAGTGTATTATCTCTCCAATTTATGAAGGCCCTCAGAGCTATTAGTTTTCTTCTTAACACTGCAGTCATTGTATCCCAAGAAGTTTGCGTTTGTTATGCCTACTTTTTATGAAATTCTGAAAAGTTTTAAATTTATTTCTTTATTTCTTCTCTGAGCACATTATCATTGAGTACAGATTTGCTTACCTTCCGTGTGTATGTGGGAATTTTATTGATTTTCTTGTTATAGAATACCAGCCTTTGTCCATAGTAGTCTGTTGGAATGCATGGGATTAATTCAAGTTCTTGTACTTGTTGAGACTTATTTTGTGTCTGATTATATTGTCAATTTTGAAGAATATAACAAAAGGTATTGAAAACAAGGTGCATTCTTTTGTTGTAAGATAAATATTATATATATATGTATAAGTTATATTATATATGCATATGTTATATATATAAGTTAAACCCATTTACTTCATAACTTCTGTTAGTTCCACTGTTTCTCTGTTTAATTTCTGTTTCCATGATCTTTTCATTTGTGAGAGTAGGCTTTTGAAGTCTCCCACTATTATTGTCTCAGCTTTGAGCTTTAGTAATGTTTCTGTTACAAATGTATGTGCATTTAAGGCATATATGTTTAGAATTGAGAGTTAATCTTTGAGAATTTTCCTTTATTAAGTATAAATTTTCCTTCTCCATCTTTTTTTTGATAACTTTTGACTGAAATTCTATTTTATTCAGTAATAGTTGGCTTCTTCAGATTGTTTCTTGGGACTGTTCTCTTGGAAAATGTTTTTAAGCTTTGTACTCTGAGGTGGTCCTGAGGGGTATTTGCTGTGTGCAGCAAATTCTGGGTCCTTTTTACATATACTGTTTATCTATGTCTTTTTATTGGGAAATTGAGTCCATTGATGCTGAGAAATACTAAGGGACAATAATTATTTTTCCTTTTCATATTTTGTTTTTCAAGGAGGAATTATGTTTATGTTGTTCCCTACTTTTGGGTTTGTTGAAAGATTACTTTCTTGCTTTTTCTAAGGTGTTGTTACATCCTGGTATTGGAGTTTTCGATCTATTATCCTTTGTAGAACTAGATTTCTGCAAAGATATTGTTTTATTTGGTTTTGTCCTGGAGTATTTTGATTTCTCCAGCTGTGGTCATTGAGAGATTTACTGGGTGTAAGAGCCTGGATTGGCATTTGTGTTCTCTTAAGGTTTGTATGACATCTGTCCAAGATCTTCTGGCTTTTAGAGTCTCTTGAGAAGTCTGATGTGATTCTGATAGGTCTGTAATTATATGTTAATTGACCTCTTTTCCTTACTACTTTTAATATTCTTTCTTCGTTCTGTGCATTTTGTATTTTGGTTATTATTTGATGATATTAATTTCTTTTCTGGCCCAACCTATTTGGTGTTCTGTAGGCTTCTTGAATGTTTATGGGAATCTCTTTATTTAGGTTATGGAAGTTTTTTTTTTTTCTATAATTTTGTTGAAGAAATTTACTGGCCCATTGCATTGGGAATGTTCACTCTTTTCTATACCTATTATTTGTAGGTGTGGCCTTTTCAATTTTTTTTTTTTGATTTCTTGGATTTTATTTTTAGTTAGGAACTTTTTGAATGTTGTGTCAGTGTTTTCTATGGTATGGTCTATGGCTGAGATTCCCTCTTCTATCTCTTGTATTCTGTTGATGATGCTTGCATTTATGACTCCTGATATCTTTCCTAGTTTTTCCATCTCCAAGTTTAGCTCCCTTTGTGATTTCTTTATTGTTTCTATTTTTAGTTTTATATCCTGAACCATTTTGTTCAATTATGTCACCTGTTTGATTGTGTTTTCGTGTATTTTTAAGGCATTTATGTGTTTCCTCTTTAAATGTTTCTACCTGTTTACCTATGTTCTCCAGTATTTCTTTAAGGGAGTTATTTATTCCCTTTAAAGTCCTCTATCATCTTTCTGTGGTGGAATTTTAGATCTGATTCTTGCTTTTCAGTTGTGTTGGGGTATCCAGGGCTTACTGTGGTTGGCAAACTGGGTGCTAATATTGCCAGTTGGTTTCTGTTGCATGTGTCCTGGAAATTGTCTCTTGCCCTGTAGTTATCTCTGGTGTTGACTTGCCTAGGTGTCTGACTGGAGACTATCCCTCCTGTGAGACTGGTTATATTGGGACTCCTTGGTTCAGGCTGTCTCAGTTTGGGAAGGTACTCTGGAGAGTTTGATCTCTAAGCCTGGCTTTATCAGAATTCCTTGGGTTAGCACTGTTATCTGGGTGTGGATAATGTGGGGAAAGGGTTGGGGCACATGATACACTCCCACGTCTTTATGCAAACTGGAAAGAAGATGATGTGCTCCAGCAGGGCTGGAAGTCTTGTGTCTTCTGGGTCCCAGGGTGTCCATGTTTGGCCAGGTATTTGGGGCTGTAGTGGTGGACTCACCTGTGAGCTCCACTGTGTCAGAACTCCTGGGGAATCAAACTGTCTCTGGGTATGCATAGGGTTTGGTGGGTTAGAGCACAGGATCCCTTCCCTGGTACATATATGAACTGGAAGGAATGTTTATCTCTGGCTGGGAAGTAAATCATGCTTCCTCTGGGCCCCTGGTGGGTCCAAGTTAGGTCAGGTTGGGGTATGGGTTGTGGCTCTCATCTGCGAAACTGAATATGTCAGAACTCTTTGGGGTCAAGCTGTCTCTGGGTATGAGTGGGTTGTGAAGGGGAGCTGTAACACAGGATCCACTCACAAGCACACATACAAACCTGTAGAAACATAAGTCCAATAGTATTTTTTTATCCTACCAGACAACAAAAATTAAGGGTAAGAAAAGAAATTAAGGCAAATCTGAAGAAAATTCTCAGGCTCTGGTGACCGGAATAGTAAGGCATATGGCTTCTTTAGAGTACTTATTAACTCACAAACTGATTATGTGAACATCTTACAGTATAGCAATCCCACATGCAAGCCCAAATAACCAATACCTCTAAATTATAAATATATACAAAATGATAAAAATATTTGTAATATGAAAAATGAAACAAAGCTCACAAACACATAATTATTCAAACATCCACTAACACGGGGGGAATAAAATAGAGAAAGGAACAATCAGATATAAATAAGAGGGAAAGAGCTAAATAATGGCAGATGACAGGTGGTTCACTGCACCTATTTCCTGTTCTTCCTGGGTGTTCAAGTAAACATTTTCTGGTCTCTCTTATATAAATACATATGTATTTTGTGATCTCTTTTATATGTTTGAATAAAATCAGAACTAAGAGAGTTTTGAGGAGTAAGTTTTGTGAACAACAAGGGTAGGGATAGCTACAAGATTGAGAAGCTAGTCTGATCTTCTCCCAGAAAGGAGAGTTAGCAAAAGAAGAATGGATGTGGAAAATGTCAGCTTTGCTCTGACATGTTTTAGTAGTTACCATGTTGAATTTTAGAGCAAATATTGCCCTTGGCCAAGTGTTTTGCTGTGCTCACTGATGGAACATTTGTGGAGAAAATCTTGGCCTCAATAATTATGT
This sequence comes from Micromys minutus, assembly GCF_963924665.1. Lineage (NCBI taxonomy): Eukaryota > Metazoa > Chordata > Mammalia > Rodentia > Muridae > Micromys > Micromys minutus. Next base: position 8,121,948 of record NC_137970.1, on the reverse strand, counting down.
AATAGTCCATGGTGATATCACAGCTGGGGGTTGTGAAGAACCTCACTGCAGTTCTTCAAATGGTGTCTCTGTGGAAAGGAGATCTGAGGTACTTTCTTACTTAACCAATACACCTTATAATTGAGAATGTCTAAGTAGAGCCTGAAAGGACACAATGAGAGTCATTGCCACAGTGAACCCCTTGAAACTTTTTACATGAATCATTCCAGGTTTCTCCTGCAGCTTTGAAGTAGGTAAATCTGGCATATATTGAAGACAGCAAAGACAAAATGAAGACATGATAAGCCTCTGACTCACTACTTGGATGAGAGCCACCAGCTATTACAGCATTCATTTTAAACTGTATGCAGCAAAGAAACTATTGAGTTACAATACTGAAATTTACAAGTTTATCTATTATGACAGCTAATTATACCCTAAATCATGCTTTCAACAACTCATTAAATCATGGATGAATCTTGCAAACCTAATTTTGAGAGGGAAAAATGTAGATCACAAAAGATAAAATACAGTAAGCCATAATTCTATATACTCAAAAAACAAGTAAAACTAATAATATATTGCTTAGGAATAATATTTTCAAAGCTATAAAATGATATGAAAATTATAGATAGCAGTTAATTCTAAAGGGACTTAAAGGGAGGGACTGGGAAGAAGATATAAGCAGAAGGGACACGTGTGCAGTAAGATTAATCACAACTTCACAGATAATAATTATATCATCCTCTTTAATCCTTCTTTGCATATAAATACTCGATAATAGCAAAAGCTTCTAGTTAGATGGAAAATTGCTACTATGGTTTCTTCAGGAATATCAAGTATGCCTATCAAGGATCTCTTGTTTTTTGGGGGATCAATTGACATTTTAAAATAAAGTTTTTCTCTAACAGATATCCAGAAATTACCAAACCTGAGAAGTAAACTGAAAACTCAAAGCATTTTTTTATATTCTCAGATATCAGATACAGATTATTGGTGAAATTTTGAAAGTAGGTTTAGTTAGAAATGTTCTTTCATCATAAGTTCAGAAGTGAAAAACAGTAGCCTAAATATAAGAATTTATTCTCTCATATTGAATTCTAAAATTTGGAAGGTTAGAATTGATATGGAAGCCTAGACTGACTTTAGGGAATTGGAAATCCCCCTTATTTCCTGTCTATACTTTTATCGTCAAATGTCAGAGTGGCTGCAGAGTATCTATTAAATTCTAGTTAGTAGGAAGAGAAGGACAACTTCCTGCTGTGCCAGCTTTTCCTATGCTTCCTTCCCCTAAGACTCACTGAACATTTCTGCTTTTATTTCAGCATGCCAGCTGAGAATAAAGTATCCATTCATCTGGGAGAAGGGAAGTCAAGTGTGGAAAATTAAAAATTGAATGAAAAAGGTATGTAATTTATATGTATAAATATATCATAGCAAAACCCAATATCTTATGTTAATATAATTTTTGTTAAATTTAATTATTTTTGTTTTATGTATGTGAGTATTTTCATATGTGTTCATGTGCATCATATGTATGAAGAGCTGATGGAGGTAAGAACTGGGCATTGAATCACCTATAATTGTAGTTACAAGGATTTGGGAACCTTCACATGGGTGCTGGAAACTAAATCTAGGTCCACAAAAGAGCAGCAAATGCTCTTAATCACTAAACCACCATGTAAGATGCATATTAAATAAAAATCAATTAATTTAAAAATAAATAGCAACACTGCTCCTTAGAAGACTGTCTGTCTGTATGGAGAAAAATTAAAATAGAGTCATATTTGTCACCTTGCACAAAGTTCTAATTCAAGTGGATTAAGAACCTCAACAAAAACAAGATACGCTGAATCCAGCAGAAGAGAAAGTGGAAAAGTGTCTTGAACTCATTGGCACAGGTGTGTTGTTCTCTGGGGGCCTCAATCTGCTCCTCAGGGGGAAGGTAGCTAGCTTCACACTGCAGGTCCCAGGGAAGGCTGCTTCTAGTGTGCTCTGCCTGTCCCTCAGGAGTTCAGGCTGGGAGGTGTGGGAAAGAATCCAAGCAGGGTGCTGCTAGGCCTGTGAACTCTGAAGGGCCAATGCTCAGCAGGGAGCTGAGATTAAAGCCCTGCCAGGCCAAGCCATAAACCCCTGCCTGACTGTTAGAAAAGCACAGAGCCTGCAATAAGGCTCTGGAATGGAGATTTCAGGCAGGACCACAAAGGAGCCAGGACCCTGTGTCTTTATTTTCCAAGCCTCTCTCCTTTGTTCTGTTTTTTTTAAACAACCTCGGATCCAACCACTGGATTCCCATTTCTTTGTCTTTAAGATTAGCCATAGTTGTTTTTCTAATGCTACCTGTGTGTGCAGGGGAGGGTCTTAGGGAGTGGCTGATCTGGCTAGAGTCTACATCACTCTCTTCTGTGGATATGGGGTTTGGAGCATGCCTAGCGTTTGCACATCTGCCACATTGCGGTGCATCCAGGAAAAGTAGATTTACAATTTGGAGTTCAGAAAGCAGTCTTCAGGACTTTGACTGACATCAACCTCTTGCATTTCCAACTTTTTCTCTTCAAACCCACACAGGTGGAAGTTTCATAAAAATAAATCCAATGTCTCCTGCTCCAAGATGAAGAATTGACATATGGGAACTCATGGAACTAGAAAGTTTCTTCTGTAAGTCAAAGGACATAGTCAATAAGACAAATTGGCAACCTAGAGATTGATAAAAATTATTTACTAATTTGGGCTAATATCCAAAATATATAAAGAACTCAAGAAGCTAATCACAAAAAAAGCCAAACAACCCAATGAAAAATGGGAGTATAGAACTAAACTGAGAATTCACAACAGAGGAACCTTTAATGCCTAAGAAGCACTTAAAGAAATGTCCAAAGTCCTTAGTGATCAAGGGATGCGACTCAAAACAACCATGAGATTCCACGTTATACCAATCAGAATGGCTTAGGTCAAAACCAAAGGTGACAACAGATGTTGGTGAGGATGTAGAGAAAGAGGAATGCTCCTCCATTATTGGGATTGCAAACTGGTACAATCACTCTGGAAATCAATTTGGAGATTCCTCAGAATATTAGATATAAATCTACCTGAAGACCCAGCAACACCACTCTTGGGAATATACCCCCAAAATTTCTCACCATGACACAAGGGCACATGTTCAACTATCTTCATAGTGGCCTTATTTGTGATAACCAGAACCTAGAAAAATCTTGATGTCCCACGACAAAAAAATGCATAAAGAAAATGTGGTTTTATTTACACAATGGAATAAAACTCAGCTATTAAGAATGAAGACATCCTGAGATTTGCAGGCAAATGGATTGAATTAGAATATATCATCCTAGGTCCCTGGGAGCTCAGGAGAGCGGTACGAATGCTTTTCATCCTAAACTGAAGGTGAGTCAACTTCTGCCCAGGATCTACTCCGGGAAAGACTGCCCAGAACTCCTGCTATTCAGGCAGTAGAACTGAATGGGGATGCACACTTTCGGCCCAAGGCCAGACCAGGCCCAATTGCATTGAGATGGGCAGTCCACCTGCGCAGAGGTCCTTGAGAGTTTGGAAGGGCAGAGAAAGAATGCTTTCTACCCTATGCAGAAGAGTGAGTCAACTTCTTCTGCCCACGTTCTACCCGGAGAAAAGCTGCACAGAAATCTTTAGGTTCAAGCAGCGGAATTGAATGGGGTGAACACTTCTGGCACCAGGCCAGACCCGGCCCAGTTGCATGAGGAAGGGCGGCCCACCTGTGCACAGATTCCTGGGAGATTGGAAGGGCGGCAGGAACACTTTCCATTCTAAGCAGAAGAAAGACTAAGTACCCCTCTGCAAACCGCTGAGCCTGCAGAGAAGCCTTGCAAGGGCTCTCCCACCTGAGACCATGTGAGAAAGCTGGGTTACTGCCATGAAGACTTTGTACCTGCCTGCAGATGGCTGAGACACCAAAACAGTCTTGGAAGTGCTCTATCAACTGAGCCCACGAAGAGCTTGTCATACACCCTTCAGGCTGTCGTGGGAGGGATAATAGTCTTGGAAACCCTTCAGGCAAAATAGCATAGTGCACTCCTGTATCGGGTCCTTTCTGGACCAGTGAGAGGGCAGGGTGACTACCATTAAGACTGATGACCCAACTGCACACAGCTGAGCTCCCATAATAGCCTCACAAGAGCTCTTCCACCTGAGCCCACAGAGACAGAATGGAGTCACTGCCATCAGAACTCACTGCCTGGCCACAAAGAGCAAAAAACCCAGAAGCAATTTCTTGCCTGAACCCACAGGCTCTCAGATCTACAGGAGAGACAGGTTCCACTCAGAGACAATAAGATCACTTATAATCACAGATAATAAGATGGCAAGAGGAAAGTGAAAGAACCTAAGTTATGGAAAAACCAAGGCAACCTGGCAACATCAGAATCCAGCTCTCCTGCCACAGCAAAACCATCAAGGCAAACACACCAGAAAACAAAACATACTTCATAATGATGATGGAGATCTTGGAGAAGAACATAAATAACTCCCTTAAACAATGACAAGACAAGTAGAAAAAAATCACTCAAAGAAATACAGGAAAACATAAACAAACAGATAAAGGAATTAAAATATGAAAATAGAAACAATAAAGAAAACACAGAAAGAGACATCCCTGGAGATGGAAAACCAAAAAATGAAATCAGGAGTCACAGATGCAAGCATCACCAACAGACTACAAAAGAAGGAAAAGAGGATATCAGGGGAAGAAAACAAATTAGAAAACAGACAATTTTTGACCTTAGAGCTTGAGCCATTGGTGTTTTGTTCAGAAAAATTTCTCCTGTGCCTATATGTTCTAAAGTTTTCCCTACTTTCTCATCTAATAGTTTCAGTGTATCTGGTTTAATGTGGAGATCTTTGATCAACTTACACTTGAGTTTTGTACAAGGAGATAAGAAAGGGTCTATTTTCATTCTTTTGCATGTTGAGTGCCAGTTGGACCAGCACCATTTGTTGAATAGGCTGTCCTTTTTCCATTGAATGTTTAAGGCTCCTTTGTCAAAATGGGACTTAATGAGATTGCAAAGTTTCTGTAATGCTAAGGACATTGTCAAGAAAACAAAACGGCAGCCAACAGAATGGGAAAAAATTTTTACCAACTCCATATCAGATAGAGGCCTAATATCTAAGGTATACAAAGAACTCAAAAAGCTAGACACCAGAGAATCAAATAACCCTACTAAAAATGGGGTACAGAGCTAAACAAAACGTTCTCAGTTGAGGAATATCGAATGGCTGAGAAATATCTGAGGAAGTGTATGACATCTTTAGCCATCAGGGAAATGCAAATCAAAACAACCCTGAGATTCCACCTCACACCAGTCAGATTGGTCAAGATCCAAAACTCAGATGACAACAGATGCTGGCGAGGTTGCAGAGAAAGAGGAACACTTCTCCACTGTTGGTGGGGTTGCAAACTAATACAACCACTCTGAAAATCAGTCTGGCGATACCTCAGAAAATTGGACATAATACTACCTGAAGACCCAGATATTCCACTTCTGGGCATATACCCCAGAGACACCTTAGTACACAACAAAGATATATGCTCCACAATGTTCATAGCAGCTCTATTTTTAGTAGTCAGAAGCTGGAAAGAACCCAGATGTCCTTCAGAAGATGAATGGATACAAAAATTGTGGTACATTTACACAATGGAATACTACTCAGCCACCAGAAACAATGACTTAACCAAATTCTTAAGAAAACGGCTGCATCTAGAGAATATCATCATGAGTGAGATAACCCAGTCACAAAAGAACAGACATAATATGCAGTCACTGATAATGGGATGCTAACCCCAGAGGCTCGCACTGCCCCAGAAACAACTCACAGACTGTATGACGTCCAAGAAATAAAGAAAACAAAACAAAAAAAGTCTATACAACAAGAAAACTTTGACTATTTACATGTTACATTTTGTTTTACATGTACTTTATGCTCATTGTAACTATTAAGTTTTCAATGCATACTATCAAACCTTTAAAAAAATCAAGTACTGACTAAAAATATATTCATACAGTTTTATGTAAAAATTATTTTAAAATCTGAAAAAAGTACTGACAAAAATGTATTGTATAATTTTATGCAAAAAAGCTTAAAATCTGTACATTTATCTTTGTTTTGTAAAATAAAGTTGTTAAAAAAATGACAGAGACCTCAAACCAAATCAATGACTCATTTTAATGAACATTTGCAAGTGAAGGTGTGTGGACAGGGGGATATACTGTGGGACAAACTGTGACACACTGCAGCCTCTATGATGTGATATTTTTTATGCTTTGTTTTAATTGTGTGTGTTTTTTGTTCTTTCAGGAAAGGTTGCAAGGGGGAAGGATGGGTGTGTTGGACTGGGACACATGATGTGAGACTCACTAAAAATTCAATAAAAAGCTTGAAAAGAAAAAAAAAGAAAACACAGACAAAACAGTCAGAGAAGATGCAAAAACAAAAAACAAAAAAACTTCTAATCCAAAATGTCCAGGAGATCCAGAACACAATGAAAAGAGCAAACCTAAGGATAATAGGCATAGAAGAGAGTGAAGAATATCAACTAAGAGGCACAGTAAATATCTTCAACAAAATCATAGAGAAAAACTTCTCTACCCTTAAGAATGATATGACCATGAACATACAGGAAGCCTACAGAACTCCAAATAAATTATACCAGAAAAGAAACTTATCCAGACACATAATAGTCAAAACACCAAATATTCGAAACAAAGAAAGAATCCTAAAAGCTGTAAGGGGAAAATGACAAGTAACATGTAAAGGCAGACTAATCAGAAATATACCAGATTTTTCAACAAAGACTATGAAAGATAGAAGATCCTAGAATGATGTCATACAGAAACTAAGAGAACACAATGGCATCCCAGGTTACTATATCCAGCAAAACTCTCAATCACCATAGAAGAAGAAACCAATATATTCCAGGACAAAAGTAAATTTGCACAATTTCTGTCCACAAATCCAGCCCTAGAAATGATGATAAATGGAAAAATCCAACACAATAAACTACACCCAAGAAATAGGATACTAATACTACTACTACTACTACTACTACTACTAATAATAATAATAATAATAATAATAATAATCACCAAGAAACCTAAAGAAAAAATCACACAAATATAATTCTATGTATAACAACAAAAATAACAGAAAACAAAAATCATTATTTAATAATTTCTCTTAACATCAATGGACTCAATTCCCCAATAAAAAGACGTAGTCTATCAGACTGCATACATAAACTGGATACAGCATTTTGCTGCATACAGCAAAATCATCTCAGAGACACAGACAGACACTACCTCAGAGTGAAACACTGGGGAAAAAAAAAACCCTTCCAAGCAAATGGTCCCAGGAAAAAAGCTGTAATAGCTATTCTAATATCAAATAAAATAGTTTTTTTGACCAAACGTTATCAAAAAAGATAAAGAAGGACAATTTTTACTCATCACAGGAAAAATCTATCAAGATGAACTCTCAATCTTGAACATCTATGCTCCAAATGCGAGGGCACCCACATTCATAAAAGAAATCCTACTAAAATTCAAAGAATATATTACACCACACAGGATAATAGTGGGAGACTTCAACACCCCACTTTCATCAGTGGACAGATCATGAAGACAGAAACTGAACAGAGACACAGTGAAAGCATCAGATGCTAAAAACCAACTAGTATTAACAGATATCTACAGGACAGTTCATCCAAAAAAAAAAAAAAAAAAAGAATATACTTTATTCTTAGCACCTCACCAAAATCGATGACAAAATAGGCCTCAACAGATACAAGATGATCAAAATACTCCATGCATCCTATCAGTTCACCATGGACTACGGCTTGTCATTAATAACAACAAAGCAACAAAAAGCACTTATACACGTGGAGGCTGAACAATGATAACATGTTCAAAATGAAATAAAGAAATAAATCAAGGATTTTTTTTAGAATTTAATGAAAATTACACCACTACATACCCAAGCTTATGGGATGCAATGAAAGCAGTATGAAGAGGAAAACTCAGAGTTCTGAGTGATTCCAAAATGAAACTTGAGAGAGAATACACTAGCAGCTTGACAAAAAGAACTATACAAATAATCAACAAAATCAACCCCTGTATTTTGTTTTATGTTTTTTAAAGAAAATCAACAAGATCGATTAGCCCTTAGCCAGACTAACTAGAAGGCAAAGAGAGTGTATCCAAATTAACAAATTCAGAAATGAAAGGGGAGACTGAACAACTGAAACTGAGGAATTTCAAGAAATCATCAAATCCTGGTACAAAAGCCTATACTCAATAAAACTGTAAAATCTGGAGGAAATGGAAGAAAGTTTTAGACAGTTACCAGATACCAAAGTTAAATGAACATCAGATAAACCATCTAAACAGTGCCATAACACCTAAAAAAAATAAATCAGTCATCAAAAGCCTCCCAAGCAAAAAAAGCCCAGGACCAAATGGGTTTAGTGGAAAAATCTATCAGTCTTTTATAGAAGACCTAATATCTATACTCTCCAAAATATTCCAAAAAACAGAAACAGAGGGAACACTACCAAACTCATTCTTTGAAGCCACAATTATGCTCATACCTAAACCACATAAAGACACTACAAAGAAAGAGAAATTCAGACCAATTTCTTTCATGAGCATCGATTCAAAAATACTCAAAATTTCTTACAGACTAAATCCAAGAACACATCAAAACAATCATCTACCATGACCAAGCAGGCTTTATACCAGGGATGCAGGGATGGTTCAACATACTGAAATAAATCAACGCAGTCCACCATATAAACAAACTCAATGAAAAAAATAACACTAGATTCTGAGATAGCATTCACCGCCCCTTCATATTAAAAGTCTTGGAAAGATCGGGAATCCAAGGCTTCCAACTTAACATAGTAAAAGCAATATACAGAAAACCAGTAGCCCACATCAAAATAAATGGAGAGAAACTTTAAGCAATCAAATTAAAATCAGGGACTAGACAAGGCTGCCAATTGTCCCCCCTGCCTATTAAATATAGCATTGGAAGTCCTGGCAAGAGCAATTACACAGCAAAAAGAAATGAAAGGAATTCGCATGGAATAAAAGAAGACAAAATATCACTATTTGCAGATTATATGATAGTATATTTAAGTGACCCCAAAAATACCACCAGAGAACTTTTACAACTAATAAACAACTTCAGAAAAGTGGCTGGCCATAAAATTAACAAATCAACTGTCTTCTTTTACACAATGGATAACCAAGCTAAGAACAAAATTAGGGAATTGACACCCTTCAAAATAGTCAATATTTTGGAGTACTATAAAATACCTGGGCGTGACCCTAAACAAGCAAGTGAAGGATCTGTTGGAAAAGAACTTTAAGACTCTGAAGACGGAAATTGAAGATCTCAGAAGATGGAAAGATCTCCTATGCTCATGGATTGGCAGCATCAACACTGTAAGAGTGGCCATCTTGCCAAAAGTAATCTACAGATTCAATGCAATCTCCATCAAAATTCCAACTCAATTCTTCATAGAGTTAGAAAAAGCAACTTGAAAATTCATCTGGAAAAACAAAAAAAAAAAAATTAGAATAGCAAAATCTATTCTCAAGAATAAAAACACTTCTGGCGGAATCACCATCCATGATCTCAAATTATTACAGAGCAATTGTGATAAAAACTGAATGGAATTGTTCAGAGATAGTCAGGTGGATCAAGGAAACAGAACTGAGTACCCAGAAATGAACCCTCACACCTATGGTCACTTGATCTTTGAAAAAGGAGCTAAAAACATTCCATGGAAAAAGAACAGCCTGTTCAATAAAAGGTGTTGTTCAGTGACAGCATACAGAAGAATGATCCTTTCCTAACTTCCTGTAAAAAGCTCAAGTACAAGTGGATCAAAGATAGCCACATAAAACCAGGGACACTGAAATTATTAGAAGAGAAAGCATGGAAGATCTTAGAACACATAGGCACAGGGGAAAATTCCCTGAACAAAACACCAGTCGTTTATGCTCTAAGGTCAAGAATCAAATGGGACCTCAAGAAATTGCAAGGCTTTTGTAAGACTAAGGGCACTTAATAAGAATGGAGTACTACTCAGCTATCAGGGACAATGTCTTTATGAAATTCTTAAGAAAATGGATGCATCTAGAGAATATCATCCTAAGTGAGATAACCCAGTCACAAAAGAACAGACATAATATGCAGTCACTGATAATGGGATACTAACCCCAGAAAACTCTGAGCACCCCAGAAACAAGTCACAGACTGTGTTGAGTTAAAAAAAAAGTAGGTCAGCTTTTCACCCTGTGTTTGCATTAGCTCAGCTACACTGCTTTGTGGGATTGTGTTGCTTTGGCTGTGATCTGAGAATGGTGCCTTTATTTCAAGTTTGTGGACCAAGATCTTACCTTCAAGACAACAACTATGCTTTTCATATTGTTTCAGCTTTCAACAGTGTCTTTATATTTTAAGGGCCCTGTACTCTGATTAGCTTTTAATTTTCATCAAACTCCCCTAATTTCGCACATGTTTTTGTTCAAAGGGGTTTCTGATAAAGAACAGCTAAGAACACAGACATAGAGAAACAAATTATGCATCAGAACTATTTTTCTGAACCTCCCAGATGTGGATTAAATAAATAAAGGAAAAATTATGACAAAAAAAGAAATTAAATGTATCAAGTTTTAGTTTCAAATCCTTTGGTTTTGATATTAAATCCAGTTATTTGTTTGCCTACATTTAATTTTTTTTTAGTTTCCTGAAATTTGATGGATTCCTGTTCTGTATTGTATCACAATTCATTTGAATTAATTTTTTGTGGTATGAAGTTTTACTCAAGTGTCTCAGATATTATTGACATTTAAATATAATTGTTTTAAAAGACAAAAAGAAAAAAGAAAAAATGACAGCCTACATTGGGAAAGGACCTTTTACAATTCTATATCTGATAGAGAGCTAGTAACCAATATAAACAAAAAACTCAGGACTATTCTAGACTATAGAGAATCAAATAATCTTATTAAAATGGGGTACATAGATTAAAAAAAGATTTATTGGCTGAAGAACAGAGAATGTCTGAGAAGCACCTAAAGAAATGTTCAATATCCCTAGTCATCAGGGAAATGCAAACAAAACAACCCTGAGATTCCACCTCACACCGGTCAGAATGGCTCAGATAAAAAATTCAGGTGACAGCAGATGCTGGTGAGAATGTGGAGAAAGAGGAACACTCCCCCACTGTTGGTGGGGTGGTAAGCTGGTACAACTACTCTGGAAATCAGTCTGACGATTCCTCAGAAAATTGAACATAATATTACCTGAAAACCCAGCTATTACATTCCTGGCCATATACCCCAAAGAGGCTCCAACATATACAAGGACACATGCTCCGCCATGTTTATAGAAGCTTTATTTATAACAGCCTGAAGCTGGAAAGAACCCAGATGTCTGCCAACAGATGAATGGATGCAGAATGTGTGGTACATTTACACAATGGATTACTATTGAGCTATTAGAAACAATGACTTTATGAAATTTGTAGGCAAATGGGTGGAACTAGAGACTATCATCCTGAGTGAGGTAACCCAGTCACAAAAGAACACACATGGTATGCACTTCTGATAAGCAAATACTAACCCTAGAAACTTCTGAGTACCCAATACCCATGAAACAATTTATAGACATTATGAAGCTCAAAAAGAAGAAAGGCCAACCTGGGGATGCCTCAGTCCTTCTTAGAAAAGAGAACAAAACTCTCATGGGAGGAAATGCAATGTCTAATAGAGGAACAATGATTAAAGATAAGATCACTCAGAAGCCGCCTCACCTGGGGATCCACCCCATATGCAGTCACCAAATCCAAGCACTAGAGCTGATCCCAAAAAGTACTTACTGGCAGGAACCGGACAGAGATGCCCCCTCAATGACTATGCTAGAGTCATAAAGATACAGCTGAGCATGCTTGCAGCTAAGCATTGGTCTCAACTCGGGGATCCCAATGAGGTTGCTAAAGAAAGGACCTAAGGAGCTGAAAGGGGTTTCAATGTCATGAGAAGATAACAATATTATCAGCCATCCAATCCCTCCAAAACTCTCATGGATTAATACACCAACCTTTGTGTGGACTTTGAGAGACACATTGATTCATTTGCTTATGTAGCTGAAGAAAGCAGTGTCTGGCATGAATGTGAGAAAAGACTTTTGTTCCAGAGAAGGTATGTTTTCCCAATGTTGGGGAATGTCAAGGCAATGGGGTGGAGAGGAGGATCAGAAGGGAGTTCACCTTCGTGAAGGCAAATGAAGGGGGAGGGAAATGGGAGTAAAGGGATAACATCTCAAATGTAAATACAGTGTATTTAATAAATAATTAAAAAAATTGGGAGTGAAAAAATAAAGATAAATTAGGAAGAAGGAGAATAAGGAGAAGAAGAAAAAGAAAAAGAAGAAAATATAAATTATATATATATATATATATATTCTATATGGTCATGGCTTCAGATAAAACCCAGCTTCATGAAACACTGAATAGATTTTCTAGTGGGAAGCAACTGGAAACCACTGGAAGTGAGTGGAAAAATTAAAATAGAGATATTCTGAAAATGCTGACAAGGAAATATGTACAAAGACTTCATCATATCAGTGTTCATATGCAAAACTATATATAAACAAATGTTACTAATACTAGAACACAATAATCAACTACTATATTCACATAATGAGAATAGTATAATAAGGTAAAAAAATAATGTTTCATCTTACAAGTATAATTACAAATGTCAGATATATATTTCCTAAAATTCACAGATGATAATTACACAGATGAACATCTTAAAAACTTTAAACGTAATGTAATAAATTCTTGCTCTTTGAGGTACCAAGGCTATTTGTCTTTTCTGTTAAAATGGTAAACTAGTAAATTGGGCTTTAGATTTATCTTGGGGTGTATAGAATATAATCAATGATGAGGGTTATGTCGTCCAAGTCAATATCTGTGTTCTACATGTCAGTATGTATCATGGATATGTAGGACTCATCATACTATTATTATTTTGACTTGAATCATATTTTATATGGTATCGTGTATTTATTTACATTTAAACATGAAATAAAAATAAAAATATGAAGGCAAAGTTTAAGTAAAGAAATATCAAGAGATTTGAATGAACCTTGACATTTAATAATTAAAAGAAAAGTATGATTTAGGTTTGGGACCATAGCAATAAAACGAAAGTACTGCAGTTCTTCTAAAGCCTTTTAGCATATTTCATTCAAGGAGAAACTTCAGTGCTAAAAGTGTCAATTTAATTACTTAATGTGAAAATTAATTATCATTTGATAACAATGTATTATATATACTGCAGATTCTATCATGGAACAATTACCATAGAAGTACAGTGAGATGGCTCAGTTGGTAAAAGTATTTGCCAAGTAAATATAGGGGTTTGCTTTCAGATCTCTAGAATTCACACAATAGCAAAACACAAATATTTATAATAACAATGTTCCTATGGAGAATAGGAAGCTGAGGCAGGAGAATCATAAGCTTGTGATCTCAACTAGCCTAGTATATGACACACAAAACAGTAAAGGCACCTTGCCTTGGTTCTACTCTCTTATCTGTAGAAACACTTATAAGGGCAAGCATTTAATTGGGACTGGCTTGTAGTATAGGGGTTTAGTCCATCATCATCACAGCAGGAAGCATGGCAGCAGGAAGTTAAACATGGTGCTGGAGGAGCTATGATTTCTAAATCTGATCAGCAGACAACAGGAAAAGAGAAACAAGCCCACAGCAAGTGACAAACTTCCTCCAACAAGGCTACACCAACTCCAACAAAGACATACCTCCTAATGCTGCCACACACTAAGAGCCTATGAGGACCATTTTCTCTCAAACCACAGATCCTGTCTTAAACGAGGTGGGAGACAATACTGACAGCCAAGTTACCCTTTAACTTCTCTCTTGCTCTCTCTCTCTCTCTCTCTCTCTCTCTCTCTCTCTCTCTCTCTCTCTCTCTCTCTCTCTGTGTGTGTGTGTGTGTGTGTGTGTGTATATATATATATCATAATATATACATATTATGTAATAATATATACATATATATTACAAAACAGCATTCATACCCATACAAATGAATCCACCCCCTTACAATAATTATCATACAAGATACATTTTAAATGGTTTGAACCATAGCCCGACCGCGGCAAATCAGTAGCCTCCCTATACTCAAAGGACAAACATGTGGAGAAAGAAATTAGGGAAAAGGTACCCTTCACAATCTTCACAAAAACTATGAAATACCTTGGTGTGACTCTAACTAAGCAAGTGAAGGACCTGCACGACAAGAAATTCAAACCTCTAAAGAAAGAAATGGAGGAAGAACCCACAAAATGGAAAAATCTCCCATGCTCATGGATTGGAAAGATCAACATTTTAAAAATGGCCATCCTACCAAAAGCAATCTACAGATTCAATGCAATCCCATTAAAATTCCAACCCAGTTCTTCATGGAATTGGAAAGATCAATGTGCAATTTCATATGGAATAACAAAAGACCTAGAATAGCAAAATCCATCCTCAACAACAACAAAAAAAAAAAAAAAACATCTGCGGGAATCACTATCCCTGACCTCAAGCTATATTACAAGGCAATTGTGCTGAAAACTGATTGGTACTGGCACAGAAATAGGCATGTGGATCAATGGAATAGAATAGAAGATCCAGAAATGAGCCCTCATGTATATGGTCACCTGATTTTTGACAAAGGAGCCGTAAACATTCAATGGAAAAAGGACAGCCTATTCAAAAAATGGTGCTGGTCCAACTGGCATTCAACATGCAAAACAATGAAAATAGACCCTTTCTTATCTCCTTGTACAAAGCTCAAGTGTAAGTTGATCAAAGATCTCCACATTAAACCAGATACACTGAAACTATTAGATGAGAAAATAGGGAAAACCTTAGAACACATAGGCACAGGAGAAAATTTCCTGAACAAAACACCAATTGCTCAAGCTCTAAGGTCAAAGATTGACAAATGGGAGTTAATGAGATTGCAAAGTTTCTGTAAGGCTAAGGACATTGTCAAGAAAACAAAACAGCAACCAACAGAATGTGAAAAGATCTTTACCAACACCACATCAGATAGAGGCCTACTATCCAAGGTATACAAAGAACTCAAAAAGCTAGACACCAGAGAATCAAATAACCCTATTTAAAAATGGGGTACAGAGCTAAACAAAACGTTCTCAGTTGAGGAATATCGAATGGCTGAGAAATATCTGAGGAAGTGCTGGACATCCTTAGCCATCAGGGAAATGCAAATCAAAACAACCCTGAGATTCCACCTCACACCCGTCAGATTGGCCAAGATCCAAAACTCAGATGACCACAGAGGCTGGCGAGGTTGCGGAGAAAGAGGAACCCTTCTCCACTGTTGGTGGGGTTGCAAACTAATACAACCACTCTGGAAATCAGTCTGGTGATACCTCAGTAAATGGGATATAACACTACCTGAAGACCCAGCTATTCCACTTCTGGGCATATACCCCAGAGACACCTTAGTACACTACAAAGATATATGCACCACAATGTTCATAGCAGCCCTATTTATAGTAGCCAGAAGCTAGAAAAAAACCAGATATCCTTCAGAAGATGAATGGATACAAAAATTGTGGTACATTTACACAGTGGAATACTACTCAACCAAATTCTTAAGAAAATGGCTGCATCTAGAGGATATCATTCTGAGTGAGATAACCCAGTCACAAAAGAAGAGACATAATATGCAGTCACTGATAGTGGTATGCTAACCCCAGAGGCTCGCACTGTCCCAGAAACAACTCACAGACTGTATGAAGTCCAAGAAATAAAGAAAACAAAACAAAACAAAACAAAAAATATACGTAACGTGATTAGAAATGGAATCATTCCTGTCAACCAATTTTTTTATATATAAAAACACTGTATATTGTGTTCCTTTATATTTATTTTTTTAAGAAATACTTTACTTGGATATTCCTGTAATGCACAAAGGTTTCATGAAATGAACTTTAGTTAGGAAGAAAAGCTGACATCAGCTTTCCTGTGTGTGAGTTGGCACCACTGTGCCATAATATTCTTTATTTTTTTTTAAACGACTATTTTGCAAAACAAAGATAAATGAAAAGATTTTAAACATTTTTTGCTTAAAATTATACATTTTTGTCAGTACTGTTTTTTCAGACATTAAAATAAATTTTACATAAAACCATGTGAATATGTTTTTTAGTCAGTACTTGATTTTTTTCAAGGGCTTGACAGTATGCATTGAAAACGTACTAGTTGCAATAAGCGTAAAGTACATGCAAAACAAAACGCAACATGGAAATAGTCAAAGTCTTCTTGTTTTGTGAATATATGTATATTTTTTGTTTTCTTTATATCTTAAACTTCATACAGTCTGTGAGTTGTTTCTGGGGGAGTGCAAGCCTCTGGGGTTAGCATCCCACTATCAGTGACTGCATATTATGTCTGTTCTTTTGTGACTGGGTTATCTCACTCAGGATGATCTTCTCTAGATGCAGCCATTTTCTTAAGAATTTGGTTAAGTCATTGTTTCTGGTGGCTGAGTAGTATTCCATTGTGTATATGTACCACAATTTTTGTATCCATTCGTCTTCTGAAGGACATCTGGGTTCATTCCAGCTTCTGGCTATTATAAATAGAGCCGCTATGAACATTGTGGTGCATATATCTTTGTTGTGTATTAAAGTGTCTCTGGGGTATATGCCCAGGAGTGGAATAGCTGGGTCTTCAGGTAGTACTATATCCAATTTTCTGAGGTATCGCCAGACAGATTTCCAGAGTGGTTGTATTAGCTTGCAACCCCACCAACAGTGGAGAAGTGTTCCTATTTCTCCGCAGCCTTGCCAGCATCTGCTGTCATCTGAGTTTTGGATCTTGGCCAATCTGACTGGTGTGAGGTGGAATCTTAGGGTTGTTTTGATTTGCATTTCCCTGATGGCTAAGGATGTCGAGCACTTCCTCAGATGTTTTTCGGCCATTCGGTGTTCCTCAACTGAAAATGATTTGTTTAGCTCTGTACCCCATTTTGTAATAGGGTTATTTGATTCTCTGGTGTCTAGCTTTTTGAGTTCCTTGTACACCTTGGATATTAGGCCTCTATCTGATGTGGTGTTGGTAAAGATCTTTTCCCATTCTGTTGGTTGCCGTTTTGTTTTCTTGACAATGTCCTTGGTCTTACAGAAACTTTGCAATCTCATTAAGTCCCATTTGTTAATCTTTGACCTTAGAGCTTGAGCCATTGGTGTTTTGTTCAGGAAATTTTCTCCTGTGCCTATGTGTTCTAAGGTTTTCCCTACTTTCTCATCTAATAGTTCCAGTGTATCTGGTTTAATGTGGAGATCTTTAATCCACTTACACTTGAGCTTTGTACAAGGAGATAAGAACGGGTCTATTTTCATTCTTTTGCATGTTGAGTGCCAGTTGGACCAGCACCATTCGTTGAATAGGCTGTCCTTTTTCCATTGAATGTTTACTGCTCCTTTGTCAAAAATCAGGTGACCATATACATGAGGGCTCATTTCTGGATCTTCTATTCTATTCCATTGATCCACTTGCCTATTTCTGTACCAGTACCAATCAGTTTTCAGCACAATTGCCTTGTAATATAGCTTGAGGTCAGGGATAGTGATTCCCGCAGATGTTTTTTTTTTTTTTGTTGTTGAGGATGGATTTTGCTATTCTAGGTCTTTTGTTATTCCATATGTTATTCCATCCACATTGATCTTTCCAATTCCATGAAGAACTGGGTTGGAATTTTGATGGGTATTGCATTGAATCTGTAGATTGCTTTTGGTAGGATGGCCATTAAGATGTTGATCTTTCCAATCCATGAGCATGGGAGATCTTTCCATTTTCTGAGATCCTCCTCAATTTCTTTCTTTAGAGGTTTGAAGTACTTGTCATACAGGTCCTTCACTTCCTTAGTTAGAGTCACACCAAGGTATTTCATAGTTTTTGTGACAATTGTGAAGGGTACCTTTTTCCTAATTTCTTTCTCCACATGTTTGTCCTTTGAGTATAGGAAGGCTACTGATTTGTTTGAAGACCAAAATCACATGGTCATCTTACTAGACTCTGAGAAAGCATTCGACAAAATCCAACACCCCTTCATGTTAAAAGTCCTGGAAAAACAGGTATCCAAGGCCCATACCTAAACATAATAAAAGCAATATATAGCAAACCAACAGCCAACAGCAAACTTAACAGTGGGAAACTTGAAGCAATCCCACTAAAATCAGGGACTCGACAAGGCTGCCCACTCTCCCCCTACCTATTCAACATAGTACTGGAAGTCCTGGGTGGAGCAATTAGACAGGAAAAGGAGATCAAGGGGATACAAATCAGAAAGGAAGAGATAAAAACATCACTCTTTGCCGATGACATGATAGTGTACTTGAGTGACCCCAAATTTCCACCAGAGAACTTCTACAGCTGATAAACAAGTTCAGCAAAGTGGCTGTATAAAACATTATTTTTATTGACACATTAATTTAAAAATTTATTTTATTCATTTAAAACATGTCTGCACCACGTCCATTCTTCCCTTTCTTCTTGCCAAGCCTTCAAATGCTCCCCCTGCTCTCTCTCAAATTCATGCCCTCTTTTACTGAATTTTTGTTGTTACATATATTTATTTGTTTACATAATTATATAAATATATTCTGCACAGTCTATTTAGTTTTACTTATATGCATATGATTTACTGACCACATGGTATTATATAATCAAGTAGGGAATGAATTCTTGGGGAAAACTATTTTTATTGTTTGGATGATGAATGAGAGCTACATTTATCTGTGGGATTGAACGTAAATATTTAGAATTCAGTTTGGAACTATACTGGTTTAGTAAAGTGGTAGTAGATTCTCTTCTGAGACCTATGAACATTTTATAGTACTTAATTCATGGGTAGCCTTCCAGTACTATGCATAATTCTCTGCCTGTTGAATGAGCCTAAAGTCTAGTTAGAGAGCATTGGTTACTACCACGAATTAAGTGGCAACTTTTATTGTAATTTCATTTTTAAAAATTTTACATATGCATAATATATTTACATCTTTGCTCTTTCCCTCTCTTTTCTTAAACATCCTATGCCCCTGACTTTCTCTCAAATATATAGAATATTTTTATTCAATCATCACTCTGCACATTTTCAGATATAAATATATTAACATAAACATATAATTACAACCAGCTTATATTTATGCCTATATGTTTTTTTCAAGATCATACAGGAAACATTTTGAGAGTTTGGGTAGAAACACTACAAGAGCCATAGGACCCGAACAGTTGTTGACAGACTGTGTCTCCTGTAAATGACAGAAAAGCTACACCCTTGAAATCTCAATGATATGGTGACTGAACAAAACCTGAAGAAAGATAACACCAGTGAAAGCTAAAACATAGATGATAGTACTGTCACAAGGAACCAACTCTAAATGAAAAGCCAGAGGCAATTTATACCTACTAAGAAAGGGGAAATCAATCTTAACCCTAAGATGAACCCTAAATGATTGTTGAACACCAGTTCAATATTGACTTTAATGTTTTTATTTTAGGAGAATTTTCAGATTAGAGTAGTTTATGTCATTGACTTCTCTTCTTCTCTCTGCTTCAGCTCCTCCTGTGTACCCTCAGTCCTCAAGTTCATAACCTCTTCCTTTAATGTTTTCATGCAATATATTTTTATCACATTTTCTTCTTCCTTAACTCCTGCCAGATCCTTTCCATCTCCCTACCCATCCAACTTTGTACACTTTCCCCTGCCTCTCTGTCTAAAAACAAAATAAATCAAAAACAATCTAGGACAAAAAATCCCAAAAGAACGCATTTAGTGCTTAACTTTCATTTTCAGATCTGAGAATGTAGGTGATTTGCCTTGACTCTGGCTTTAGAGAATTTCAGTGGCACAGATGTTTTAAGATTCAATGTCTATCATTACAAATAAACATGGCTGCCTCTTACACTGTTGATCTGTCACTGTTGTGACACAAGACAACTCACTCTTCAAGTGTTCATCTTTCAAATTGACACGATTTTAGGAGCCCATTAGGCTTCTCCGTATTCCTTCTCCCAGTTCCTCAAAAGTAAGGAAAAGCACCTCAATACTAGTGGTTTACACCTTTGGCAGCACTGGAATGGACACACCTCCTGTTGTCTAAGAGAATTTGAATGGCAGAACACTACTATAAAAAAAGTCATCATCTTTCTTTTTCTTGGATATTTTATGTATTTGCATTTGAAATATCATCCTCCTTCCCATTTTCCCCTCCACAAACTCCCTACCAACCTCCTCCCCCTGCTTCTATGAGGGTGCTCTCTCACTCACCAACTCCCTCCCACCTCTCTGCCCTGGATTCCCCTACTCTGGGAAAATGGTCCTTGACAGGACCAAAGGACTCTCCTCCCACTGATGCCATACAATGTCATCCTCTGCTACATGTGTAGCAGGATTGATGTGTCTCTTCATGTGTCTTTTTGGTTGATATTCTTCTTCTTTCTTTGGGGTTGCAAACCCCTTCAGCTCCTTTAGTTCTTCCACCAACTCCTCCACTGAGGTCTGTCCATCTCACATATCTGCAGCCAGAAGATTTTTTTTTTTTTTTTGCCTTTTAAAATATCTCCCAGGAACACTGCTATTCCATTTTATAGTTATCTTTGGGGTATCATTCAAATTTAGAAATAGGTACCAATTAGCATGATATTTGCAACATGGCACATGAAGGGAATTTTGGAATGCTGTCATTCCTATTATTCTCAAGTTTGTTATATATTTATCTAAACATAATGTGTCAAATATATTATCAATTCTTTACATTTGAAACTAAGCAGAATTCAATGATAGAATAATTCATTTTGAATTCATAAAATATTTAATGGGATTTATTTTTTAATTTGTAGGCTAATTTTTTTTTACAAAAGTGTATTTAGTAATTACGATTTTTATTTAGCTAGACATTCTGTAGAACTTTTTTCTGGTATGGAGTTTGGGTTCTGGGGACATGCTAACTTAAGCTGTTGCTGCAGCCTCAGTTCAGCACTTGCATTTGGCCTTGAATTGAAATAGTGAATTTTGGATGAGATCATTAGTATAAATAATAAAATCTCAAAGTTGATGAAAATATTGATTATAATAATGAGATTAGTGATTGATGAAATGTAAGCAAAAAATTCGTGAAATAAACAGGCAGTAACTAATAAAATATTTCTCCAGTTTTACTTACCTAAATATCACCAATCCATCAACAGAATGAAGCCAGAACAATATTGATGAAATTTAGAAGTTTAACACTCAAGTATACCAAATTTAAAACTTTGTGATCACAAAGCGGTATTTACCAAGATAAAAGGCAGTGTGTGTGAATGTATTTTGAATCTTACCAATTTGTTACCTTGCAACTATTTAGTCATACAGTGCATGCAGATCCATCTGTATCCTTATTCTGGTTACCACAATTATCTGTGGTAGGCTTTCTTTTCTCTTCTTTTTCTTGAGACCTGTATATTTCCTCCTGAAACCTCTTCTTTATTTATTGATTAAATTTTTATTCTGATGGCCAAAACCAGTAATGCATGTGTATTTCATTTACTAGTCTTTTAAAAAGGTTTAGATTTTTATTTTATGTTCATGGGTGTTTTGTATGAATCTATGACAGGTGCATGCAGTAGCTGTTGAGGGCAGAGAGGGTGCTAGAATCCCTTGGAAAGCTGTAGACTGTCATTAGCCATCATCGGTCCTGGGATTTGAACCCATCTCCTCTGGAAGAACATCCAGATGTCTTAACCACTTGGCTATCTCTCCAGCACCCACTCATGCCCCCTTTGTTTCCCACTCTCTGTTTTCTTTATTTCTCTTTATATCCACGAATCAACCCCCTTCTTCCCAGTAATCCATCACACATATTCTAACCCCAGCCCTGACCCCAGGCCCTCTTATCCAGTGAGAAGGGGGAACACTTCTCATAAGTATCACCCTTCCCATCGTGGCACATCAAGTCATGGAAATACCTGGGCATCCTCTCCCTCTTAGGCCAGAGAAGGTGCCCCAGTAAGAGTAATGGGATCTGCAGGCAGACAATCAATTCAGGGATAGGCCCTGCTCCTGTATATCCATTTCATTATGATATTGAGAAAAACAAAGGCTTGGATTTTTTCTTTTTCTTGTTTTTTATTTTACTTTCCTTATCAACTAAATTTGTTCTTGAATAGTTTGTGTGTGTGTGTGTGTGTGTGTGTGTGTGTGTGTGTGTGTGTTAGGCATACAGATTACTTTGATTCTTTACCCTCCTTAATTATCTCCTACATCCCTCTACTGACTTTGTCCCTACAAACCACTCTTCAAATTTCTATTCGTTTTGTTTTGTGATCCACTGAGTTTAATACTTGTGACCATGGTCTTGGAGCTACACATTGAAGGTTGGTGAACTGACTAGTATGCATACAACTAAAAGCTATGATTCTTCCTCCATCAACTATCCACAAATATGCAATAGTGCTCTAATGTAGTGATTTGAATGAGAATGTTATCTCTTGGGCTCCGGCATTTAAACATTGGTCCCAAGTTCATGGCACTTTTTGTGGAGATTTAGGAAGCATGGCTTTACTAGAGGACATACGTCACTAGGAACAGGATTTGAGAGTTTAAAGACCAGAGCCACGGCTATCCTGTTCTCTTTGTTTTTTGCTTTTAATTGAAAATATGAGTTTTAAGCATACAGTTTCTGCCACCATGCCTGCCCGTTATCATATAGACTCTCACCCACTAGAGCTCTAATAAATAAACTCTTTATTTTGTACATTTCCTTGTTCATGGTACCTTATCATAAAAAACAAACAAACAAAAAGAAAACAACAAAAAAACCTGTCTTATTATCTTCTAACTCTTATATCCTTCTTCCCTCATTTTGAATATCTACAAATGCTGCCATAAATGTGGCTAAAGGTTATTCTTATACACTGTTGGAGGAAATGTGAGTTGAAGTGACCACTTTGGAAATCAGGCTTGAGGTTTCTTAATAAACTACAAACATAACTGTCATATGACTCAGCTATGCCACTCCTGGGCATATACCTCAAAATATTTCATACTTTACTACAAAGACACTTACACATACATGCACATTGTTACCCTATTTGTCAGATCTAGGACATGAAATCAGCATTGATATCTATTGACAGAAAAATAAAAATGTACCTATACTGAATTGAATTTTATTCAGCTGTAAAGGAAATGAGAACATGAAATATGAAAGTAAATAGATGGAAGTAGAAAAAAAGAGGTAACCCAGGCTCAGAAAAAATAACACCCCACAGGTTTCATTTTCTCCCATAGTTGAATTTTAGCTTCAAATTATTTTTGTGTGTTTAATTTGTATGCCAAGTGGAAGCCAAAAAAGTGGAAATAAATATTTTGGATGAGGGACACATTAATAGGTAAGGGATGGTTACATTATAGTCCAAGCAGAAATAGAGAGGTAGAATACTGAGAGCAGAAAGACTGAGCAGAGAGGAGTAAGGGAGTATATGAGAAAATGAGGGGATGGCATGGGAAGGACTAACTCAGATGAAAGGGAAATAAATGTAAAGTGACATATCATTCTGTTCCCACTACTCAGCTAAAACATAGCTGAAGAGGTTATGAAGGAAGAGGGGGAATGCTCACGCTTAAAGGAGTGAATTGAGATAAAAAATAAAGAGGGTAGTAAGTAGGTTAACCAAGGATGTATGACAATGTCTTATGGACACACACTGGTTAGTAAGTAAGTTGCAAAATAAAACTTTAAAATAAAATCAGAGCTTGGACAGAATTACTCTTTATTGATGGATGCCGCTGCTCCTAAAAGACATGGTTTATTAAAATAGAGAATATAGTGCAAGTTTTGGGTTACCTTTCCAAGTAGTCAAGGAGGTTCCATAGAACTCTAAAATAACTAGCTATAATATTGGCCTTGGTTATCCAACCATATCTATGTGGTAAGACCATCTTGCTGAAGATACCATATAATTTGTCTGATGGACAGAGAGAAATCAATTACACTGACTATGAAGTTTCTCTCTTCAGCAGTGGCACACTTTTATGGAGTAACTAACTTCTATGTGATTAGATTCAGTCCTGTTTTACAGAAGGCAATTTCGTGGTACAAGTTACCAAAATCCTGATTAAAATCCAATGATTGGGGTGGTTGTACACCTAAAGGAAGAACTTGCCATTGATATTTTCTTCAATGGTGATTTTTATTACATTCTCAAAAATATTTACCTTTATGCTCATACACCTAAGCTCTTCTCAGTCTTGGTCAGAGAAGCTGCATTTTGTAGCAGTAAACAGCAATCAAGAGATACATGACTGACTGAAGTCTTCAAAAGATGTGAAAGAGTACTCAGCTTTAAAGATCAGTCAAATAGGGGCTAGAAAGTGGCCCATCCATTGAACTGTTTTAGACATATCAAAATATCAAGGTTTTGTGTGTGTGTGTGTGTGTGTGTGTGTGTGTGTGCACGCGCGCACACACACATGTGTGTGTTTCATTAGAAAGCCCAGAACACTGGAGCAATTAGAAAGGAGTACTGAAACTCACTGAGATCAATTTAAGTATTTAATTCAATACTGTTCCATCATCTACCACCCCAAGTGGCGGTAAAGACAGCAGAAAGAATGTAAGAACCAGCAGATAAAGAGAGGAGCCATGGAATGCTGCCTTCTGGACATTACATAGCTGTTATACTCATGAGCTCACAGCAGATGGGGTTATCTGTACAAGAACAAGAGAGCCAAAATTTCAGCATATGTACAGGAACTGTAGGCAGAAAGCTACAGAGGGAGGAAGAATCACAGGTAGGTTCCCCTGTGCCTCAATGATGGCCCCATATATATGGACAGCAATAATTGAGGTTAATTAGTCATCAAAATGACATAAAGTTCAGAAAAGAAAATATTGGAAAGTTGAAAAGGGTGTGACTTGAATGTAATAAGGGGAAGGCAAAAGAATGAAATTGAGGGCATAATGCTTTTTATCGTATACAGATAGGAATTGTCAAGAATAAAGATAAATCATAAATCTTTAAAAGTAGAAAAAATATCTCATGGGCATTAGAAACTAATCTGTGATTAAATTTCTTGTTGCAATATTAAAGTCCTCTACAATTAGCAAAAAAATAAAAGAAGAATGTCCACATTTAAAAAAAAGGTTTTAATGTCAATATTCTTACAATGTGGTTATTAGTCATCGGTTAAAAAAGATATCTTATTTTCCAACAATAAGGGCATAAAATGTTACAATTTCTTAATCTTAGATTTAGATATTATTGCCTAATGGGAAAAAATCAGAGTTTTTAAAACAGTGTACTCATTTTCTTTTCCAAGCAGTTCTTAAGATATTCCAAATGATAAAATTACCCTAAAATGTGTCTTTGCTTCATTTCCATTATGCAATATTTTCTAGACTTAAGAACAATACCTGAGGCTTTCTTAAGTTAGGACAAATAACAGAGTGTTCTATTTAATTGACAAAATGATGACCACAGTGTTAAGTGTATTTTATACTTCGTAAATTGAGAAGTGGTAATAGTTGTGCTCAAATTATATTTGAGAGAAAAATTATTTTTTAATTGGACAGAAAGGGTAAATTGCGGCTTGACCTTCCCCTAATGAATAAAGATTTCAGGGGACCAATCACTGGGCAAGGAGTAGGTGGTCAGACTGGGAAAAAGAAGAGGCAGGAAAAGGTGACTTGCTTTTGGATGAGGAGAGTTTGGAGGACAAGATGTAGCAAACATGAAGCCCCAGTTTAGGTGGTGGATCTGCTAGGATCTGCCACTGGAGGATTTAACTTAGAACGACTTACAAATTAGGATAATAGTTATTGCAAACGGCAATTGTGTTACCTATTGATTCTGAACTTTAAAAAAGAAAAACAGCTGTTCTAACTTTCTATTAAAATAAGAAGTGAACCTTATTTATTATTTTTTTCCCATGACCATCAAATTATGACACAGTGTCTGGAAAACAAAGTGCATTTATTAAGCTGTATTTTGATTTTCTGTTTTTAAGTAATTATAAATATTCACCATGTATCAGTGACTGGGATCTTTGAAATGTAATTACAATAAATAAAGTATTATTCTGGGCATTTTTATTGATGTGATTATGTTGAGAGTGACATTTACAATTGGAAAAATAGCCTGCAGAACTGACTTTTCCCCCCTACTAACTTTATTCTAGAGAGAAAGGGCAGAGACAAAGACAGAGAGAGGCAGAGATAGAGAGACAGAGGAAACCTTTAGTTGTTTAACAACATCAACGAAAATTCTAACCTGAGGTTAGACTTCTGGTTAAAGCCAAATGGCAAATCCTCTCCCTAAGCAAATATTACAGAATGTTATGAAAGAACAAAAGGACCCGGAAATTGGAAATTTACCAACTCTGTAAAGCAACTAAAGATATAATAACTTGAGGGGTGTTTATATTTAAAAACAAGCCGCTGAACTGAAGTAAGATTCATGGTAGTCTAATGCTGTTGATCATATGTTACATTTGGGCTGAAGTCTTCTTCCAAAATGCTTGTTTAAAAAGTTCAGTCCCTAGCTGGTGTCAGTGTTTTGGAATAATTTGGGGTCGTTGGAGGAAGTAGGTCATTAGAGAGCATGGCTTTGGAGTTGCTCTGTCTTTTTCTTCCCTGGATTTCACCATCTTCCCTCTATTGTTCTGTGCCTTTTTCCTGACATAATCAAGGTGTCCAGCGTTGATAGCCTGATCCTGTCCAGCTTTGATAACCAGATCCCTTCTAGCCACTACAGATGTAAATCAATGAAACCAAAATATAATTAACTACACCTTCTGAAACTTGGAACACTGAGAACTATTTCCTGGTTTAAAGCTATTTCCTACAGTGTTTTGCAATACCAATGGAGAACCTGACTGATATACGGTTGCTACCCCATTGAATAGTTCCACTATTCTCAGTCTTAAAAAGACTGGTTCAGTCTGAACGGTTCTGGTCATAACACTCACAGGAGGAAATACAGGGACAAAAAGACGAGCAGGGATTGAAGAAAAGATCATCCAGAGATTCTTCACCTGGGGATCGATCCCATATGCAGCCACCGCACCCATGTATTATTGCTGATGCCAAGAAGTGCTTACTGGCAAAAGGCTGATATAGATGCCTCCTCATAGGATCTCCCATACTCATACTGTTACAAACATGGATTCTTGCAGGTAACCATTGAAATGAACATGGGAATCCCAATGAAAGAGCTATTGAAAGGACTGAAGGAGCTGAAAGTAGTTTGCAACCTCATGGGAAGAACAACATTATCAACCAACCAGACCCTCCAGAGCCCTCAGGGACTAAAACACCAACCACTGAGCACACATGGAGAGACCTATGACTCCCGTTGCATATATAGCAGAGGATAGTACTGTCTGGTATCAATGGAAGAAGAAGCCTTTGGTTTAGTGAAGGTGTATTTTCCCAGTGTAGGGAAATGCCAAGGTGCTGAGGTGGGAGAGGGAGGTTGGGAGAGGGAGCACCATCAGGGAAGCAAGGGAAGGGGAATGGGAATGAAGAACAAAAGTTAACATTTTAAATGTAAAGAAAGAGAATATCCTATAAAAATGAAATTTAAAAAAATGAAGATAAGCATGAGAAAAATGAGGCACTCACACATAGCACTTAAGGAATACCATAAATACATTATGATAAGCCATCTAGTTTTATGTAGTTTGCTAAAAACATAAAGTAAACATCCAATGTTAGACAAAAACGAGATTTTGATAGAATCCATGACAGGAAAAAGAACTGTTATTGAACAGAAATATAGATGGATTTTATTTAAATATTTAATACTATCATGTAAAATTTCTTGAAGTTTTTGCTGCATCCATATAATCTATTTTTTAGATGTTCTCTGTATTTACATTACAGAAGTTATTCCCTTTCCCCCAATGCCATACCTCAATTCTGCAAAATCACTATTTTTAAAAAAACCCTGCAATTTTAATTTGCATTTACCTTATCCTCAAAAAGTTTCTTTTTTTTTATAACTTTGTTATATGGAATCAGAGAATATCATGTTCATGCAAATATTTCATGCACATTTAGTACATCCTCATATTTTGAAATCTGTCTTGTTTTGCCAGGAAATATTTGTGGACCCCAAAAGGACCACCAAAGAGCCAATTTTAAGATAATTGCATTAGGGTCTCTTTATTCAAGTTAAGCTTGGGTCACACAACCGTCTCAGATGCAAAAGAATGGGGACTTGATCACAGTTTTAGGTAAGCATTTATAGAGTTAAAAAGCAGGTATCTAACCTGGTATACATCTGATTAGGGGATAATTATAGCCTCCAACATAATTGGCTGGTGCTGGGAGTCAAAGCATAAACTTAACATTGCCTTCTTCCTGATTGGTGGTTGTTAGGAAATAAAGTGTCAGGGCCAGGCTTGTAACCTTGGGTTGTAGATTTGTTGGGGAATAACCTAGAAACTTGTGCTAGGTACAGGCCTGTTAGTTAACTTGAGTTCACCCGTAGGTTGGGTTTTCGAACATGGAGTCTAAACCTAAAAGATTTTGTCTCTCAGCCCCTTTGTCATCTCTCCACTTCTTGTCAGTCTCTTTAGTTTCTCTAAACACTATTACTTTGACTTTCATATTATCTGCACATAGATGATCTTACATATCTGCATCAAAGCTTAAAGTCACAAATAATGGAAAGCATGTGATTTGTTTTTCAATTGTTATTAATTTTCAGTTTTGTTAAACTATGTATAAAGAACAGTGTTTGTCTCTTTCATATTCTTGGATTTCATTGAAGCTTTCTCAGTGTCCTAAGATATTATCAAATTTATGAATGATTCATGTGCATTATATATACTCAGAAGTGGCTTTAAGATATACATTATTAATTGCTTCCTATATCTCCTAAATTTTTTATTGACTTAGTCTATCTTAAATTGAGAGATGTATAAATGTCTGTTATTGATGAGAATCTGTAATATACTTTGCATTGATAGGTAGGTAGGTAGGCACATAGCTAGATAGAAGGATAGATATATAGATAGATAGATAGATAGATAGATAGATAGATAGATAGGTAGATAGATAAAATGTTTTACATTTATAAACATGTAATCAGGCAGGCACACACACACACACATATTATTTTATTAGGAAATATGTTTGATCCCTGCTCTCTTTTGTGCTATATTATATTTTTGCACTGAGGTTTCTTAGTAATTATACCACAATAATTATTTTTTCTACCCTCTATTTGTTTGTTATTGCATTATCTTAGCTCTCACTCTTCTGTTTAAACTAGAGTTTTTTGTGAAGTATTGTGGTTTTAATCTTAGGTACTACCTATGATCAGTAAAATGATGCCCTTTCCATGTATGCCCCAGCCCTAATTTCCCAAACCTGATAAATGACACAAGGCAAAAGGCACTGGGCCTATTTGATCCAGTAAACAAGTATGAGATGAGAACGTTTTCCTGCATAATCCAGTTGAGTTCAATGAAATCATAAAGATCCTTATACATGGGAAGAGAGAGAAAGAGAGGGAGAGAGGAATGGAGGGAGGGAGGGAGGGGGAGAGGGAGAGGGAGAGATGCAAATGGCAAAAGCAGAGGTTGGAGTGATGAACTCACAAGCCAAGAAATACAGATAGCCTCTGGGTCTTAGAAAGGAGGAAGGAAATAAGTACTGCCCTCAAGGGTGCAGAAAGAGTGTATCCATGTTGACATCTTTGGACTTCTAATTTCTATATCTATATAATTCCATATTATTTCAAGATTATAAATCTTTATTCTATGGAGATGTTAAGCTTGTAGTAATTGTGATAGCAGCAATATGAAATGAATCAATGTAGTGTCAGGTGCAGGTCAGCACCAACTTTCACTGATCTTTCACTGACAAAAATGGTCACTTTCAACACCAAATACAATAACTAATATGATACATAATAATTCAATAACTAATATGATACATAATATGTTGTGACTATATTAATAGTATCTGCCTAATTATATTAAAAATAAGTAGATATCTGAAAACCCAGTTATTCCACTTCTGGGCATTTACCCCAGAGACACTCCAACATACAACAAACATACATGCACCACAATGTTCATAGAAGCCCTAGCATAGAAAAATGGAAGCAAGGGCATAACGTCTAAAATTGGCAAATAACTGAATGAGCATTTAGTTGGTTTCCTCTGGGGACCACTTTTTACAAACGCCACTTGTAAATTAACCACTTTTAATCTCCAGTATTATAATTAGTCTTCAATTATATCAGTGGACAAAAAGAAAAACAAAATTAACAAATAAAAAAAAGTGTTATCTTAGTTGATCTTCATAGTGCTTTCTTATAGAACCCAGGACCACCAGCCCAGAAATGGCACCACTCCAAACATACTAAACCATATCATATCAATAACAATAAAGACAATGAATCAGCTGTTTATCAACAGGCTAATCTGATGAATATATTTTCTTAGTTAAGCTTCCCTCTTCCCAAATGACTATCTGATACAAACCTGTTTAGTACAGGCTATATATTTGTTTCTGAAAAATAATAATGGTAGAGCTTGAAGCTGATTAGTAAGTACTCATTTAGTAGGCACAAGTCTGACGTTCAATTGCTGGCACCATCATTTTTTTTTTAATTCTTGATAGGGTATTAATAAGCTTGTCAAGAATATGGGGATCATTTAAGAAAATAGGGAATGTTCATCAGTTTTAGAAATGAACACTAAAATATGTGGAGGTGAAAATAGTATTTCTGGGTTGTGTTTCAGACTTTCTTGCAGTTATAAAGCAAAACAAAAATCATTTGATGAAATACATATGATAAAAATCATGAAAATTATTCAAACTAGATGAAGAGTATCTAAGAATTGAATGTGTTATTCAACTTCTGTGTAAATTTTATTTTTTATACTAGATCCTTTTTAGATATTCAATTTCTGGAAGAAAAGAAAACAAAAACAATATTATTCAGGGTTTTGATAATATTAAATCAAATGTAGTCTAGTGTGCTCATAGAATACAAAGTTCTACTATGTAACCACTGCTTATAAATCAGACAAAAATTTAAATAATATTTGATGAAAGTTTCATAAAAAGTAGTCATTTGAGGATCATTCTTGTTTTCATTAATTTATTTATTCACTTTACGTCCCAATCACAACCTCCCTCCCTTTCTTTTTCCACTGCAAGCCTTATGAATCCTTTCCCCCATTTTTCTCCTCTGTTCTCCAGAGGGAAGCAGAACTCCCCCATAGCCTTAGCTACTACGCACTATGGGATATCAAGATGTGGCAGAAATAAGCACATCCTTTCCCAGAGAGAAGGCCAATCATTTTATAAATCTACTTTCCCCCACTCAAGTCACTACTTGACTTACGTGTATACACACTGAAATTTTGAAGAATGGTAATGATTGAATGCCAGTTCTGAAAATTTCTGAGTGTATCATGTGGGGTGATAATTTCATTTTTGTCTCAAGTTCCACATCATAACTGAAATAGAAGAACCATTATTGTTTAAATTGCTCATGATGAATCATGAAGACAATGATTATGTAATTCACTTTAGGACATAATACAGGAGACTTACATAATTCCTGAAAACACTCAAGGAATCATATAATTCAGATACACAGTGTAAGATCATGTGTGACAGGGTAAATAAATATACTAACTTAGTATTTTACCCTCAGAACACAACCTAAGTCATTATATTTGGGTCAATAGTTATTTAATTTTACATAATAGAGAAGTGTAAGTGAAATGTCTGAGTATAAAAAGACAAAGGCTGTGAAGGAGACATGCAAGGAAATATTCATGGAGAAATATAGTTATGTCTATTTGCTTAATAATGTGATCCACTTTGTCCTGGAATCATACAAAAGACATCAAGTGATTAACATTTTTCTGAAAATCATATATTTTTAGTTTTTTAAATAAATAAGTTGTTTATTTTAGAGTCATTTCAAAAATTACATGATGCACATATCAAGGCTGGTTTATACACAGCATTGCACATCACTAATTTGTTCTTGTAAAAATGCTTATTAACCTAAAAGCAAATAACTGACATTTTAATGTCTAACAGCAGACTCAAATGACATTTATAAAAATATTTAGTAAATCTCTAAAACACTTCACTATGCTAACATAATTAAATTGAGAGGCAGCAGCTATGATGTAATACAAGATGCCTGTGTGCTACATCTAATTAGCCAAAAGGAAATTGTTCAATTTTAAAAATAGAGACTCAGAAAAATAGGTACACATTAAGTACTATGTTAATTTACATATAATTCCTTACATTTTTTACTAAGATATATGCAAATATCATTTACTATTCATAAAAGAAAGACACCATAAAATACAGATGTTAATTTTCTTTATAAGAAGTGCCATGTTTTTATAAAGAATATAAAATATAGATGTAAAATATGTGCAGTTTTTCTCTACTGTTATAAATATTCTATTTTTCTCTTATCTGATAACTTTTATATACTAATTTTCATAACTCTTAAAGGCTATTCGTGGAGCTTTCTATAACGCAGAGGAGAAGATAGTAGAAAAAATAAAGGAATCTGTAGTCAATATTTAAAATCTTGCTCATATATAAACAAAAAATTGATAGAAATATAACATAATTTTAGTGAATGAATAATAGAAAATAAACTTGTTGGGTATTCAGAGCTTCATTAAAATATGTCAAGTCAAGTCATTTAGATAATTACATAGAAACTATTTGCGAGTTATTATATTTAAAATTTCTTCCGTTTCTTTTTTTTAAGTTGGATATTCTCCATATTTCCATTTCAGATGTAATTTCCTTGTCTCCTAATCCCATCCCCTCCCAATGCCTCCATAAAGATGCTCCCTCTCCCAAACACCCTCTGAATATCACATATTTTTAAAAATGTAAATGCTACACTTACATATCTAGCATAAGTATAAGTAATATATATTTGATATCATTGACCTAGCATTCTACTTACCGACAAGTTTCATGTACAATAATTATAACCTACGAACATTTCAAAAATTCGTTTGTGATTGAAGAAACTCATCTTTTGTTATATAAAAGTCTCTTGGGCTTTATTATTACTGGCTTCCTAGGAAGTTTAGAGATGTTGCTTTTGTGCCTGGCCTACAAGCTTCCTAACAGAAAGTTTAAAGGTGACTGTACATTTTGTATACTCTGCTCACAAACAGGCTCAATTCATGTACTTTTTAATAATCTTTATCCTAGGAGGAAGACTCTGTGGACCCAATGGAAATCCTAAAGGCTGCAAGATATTTTTTTTAAATTTTTGTACTGTATATTTTTTAAATTTACTTTTAAATGTTATCCCCTTTCCTTGTTTCCCCTCCATACCCTCTATCTCATATCCCCTCCCCCTTCTATGAGGGTAGTCACTCATCCATCTCTTCCTGCCTCCCCACCCTGAAATTTATCTACACTGGGGCATTGAGCCTTGGCAGGACCAGGGGCTTCTCTTCCCATTGATGCCCAACAAGGCCATCCTCTGCTACCTATGCTGCTGGAGCCATGGGTCCATATATGTGTACTCTTTAGATGCTGGTTTAGTCCCTAGGAGCTCTCCTTGGTTAGTATTGTTCTTAAGGGGTTGCAAACCACTTCAGCTCCTTCAATTCTTTCTCTAACTCTTCCATTAAGGACCCTCTTCTTAGTTCAATGATTGGCTGTGAGCATCTGCCTCTGTATTTGTCATGATCTGGCAAAGCCTATTAGGAGAAAGAGATATGAGGCTCCTGTCAGCATGCACTTCTTGGCACCGGCGATATTGTCTAGGTTTGGTGGCTCTATATGGGCTAGATGCCCAAGTAAGGCAACCTCTGGATGGTGCTTCCTTCAGTTTCTGCTCCCATCTTAGTCTCTTTATTTTCTCCTGTCAATATTTTTGTTCCCCGTTCTAAGAAGGACTCAAGCACACACACTGTGGTCATTCTTATTCTTCAGCATCATGTGGTCTGTGGATTGTATCTTGGCTAATCTGAGCTTTTGGGCTACTATCCACTTATCAGTGAGTGCATACCATAAGTGTATGTTTATGATTGGATTACCTCAATCAGGATGATATTTTTTCATTCCATCTATTTGCCTAGGATTTTCATGAAGTCATTGCTTTTAAAGTTGAGTAGTACTCTATTGTGTAAATATACCACAATTTTTTGTATCCAGTCTTCTGTTGAAGGACATCTGGGTTGTTTCCAGCTTCTGGCTATTATAAATAAGGCTGCTATGAACATAGTGGAACATGTGTCCCTGTTTTATGTTGGAGAAGTTTTGTGGTATATGCCCAGGAGTAGTAAAATCAGCAACTTCTGCAGCTATAGATCTCTGTATTAACATCCATTTACTGAAAAAAAATTTTCTCTGATAAACGTTGAGAGTAGCTTTGGCTGTGGGAATAAACATAGATATTTACAAGGCAGTATTTTGAAGCTGTACTTGTTTAGCTAAGCATCAGTGATAGGTTCCCCATCTTGGGTCTAAGACCATCTTCATTTATAGTGTTTTTACAAGGTTTTATGCACTATGCATTAATTTGCTCTTGTGAAAAAGGCCTCAAATCCAATCATAAAGCAGTTAACCATGTAACAACTATACCACTATTGTACTATATAACTCACAGACTTTACAGTTGGATATGACCACTGATGCCTTATTCTCATATACATGATTTTTACTACTGTAGCTATGTAGAACTTGAAATCAGACATGGTGATACCTTCAATAATATTCCTTTTATTCAAGATTGATTTTGCTATCTTTGGTCTTTGTCCTCCATATATTTTTTAATTGTAAGTCTATGAATAACTTCTATGGATTCTTAATTGGAATTTAATTTCTATAAATAGCTTTTCTGTACTATGGTCATTTCCTTGAGCAGGAAACGTTTATCCAATAAATAAAAAATAAGTATATGTATAGATATACATGTTTTCTCTGATATTTTCTTTAGTGTCTGTCTGTTTACATTGTGAACATCTTTTTCCCCCTTGGTTATGCTTATTCTTAGGTGTGTATGAAGTTCTTCTGTCTGTCTGTGTATTGTGAATTAGGTTGCTTTTCAGATTGCTTTCTCCTTATGTCTGTCACTGGCAAGGAAGGCTATTGATTTTATGTGCTAATTTTTTTAACATGCTACTTTCTTTAAAGTGTTGATCAGCTCTCATACAATATTTTGGTCTTGGTTAAATCGTTAAAGTCTTTATATATAGGGTTATATCTTCAAAAAGACCATTTTGCCTTCTCTTCTTTCTATTTGTAGATGTTTTGGTTCTTTCATTGCTCTCATTTCATTAAGACTTCAGGCATTACATTGAAGAAGAGTGGTAAAAGGTGGATACCTTTTTTCACTTCTGATATTAATGGAAACTTTGAAGGATCCCCCTTTAGTATTATATTTGCTATAATGTTAGTTTACGGTATGTTGAGGTACGTTCCCCTCACTTCTCCCCCCTTCTTGACTTTTATCATGAAATGGTATGCAATATTTTCATGAGCCTTTTCTCTATATATTGAGAAAATCAAGCGATATTTTTATTGAGTTAATTTACTTGAAGAATTAATTGAATTTATTTACATATGTTGAAGCATTCCTGGGTGCCAAGAATTAAGTCAATTTCCTTATGATGAATTTTCATTTTGATGCAATCTTCACTTTGATTTTCAAGATTTTTACTGAGAATTCTTATAACAATATTCATTAGAGAGTTGGGTCTGTAACATTGCTTTATTATTGTGCCTTTTCCTGGTTTTTGTGTCATGGTAAAATGGTTTCATAAAAATAGTTTGGAAGTCTTACTTCTTTTTCTACTTTGCAAGATAATTTGAATATTGTTAATACTAATTCTTTGTATTTCTGGCCGAATATTACTATGAATTCAGATTTTTAATTAGAATTTTTAATTATTGTTTCAGTGTCTTGTTAGCTATACACATGGCTGACTTGTTTATTTTACCTTGGTTTAAATTTGGTAAGTCATATGTATCTAAAATTCATCCGTAAGTTTTAGATTTTCCAGTTCAGTAGAATATAAGTTTTTAAGGTACATCATTTTTTTTTTTGTACTTTGGAATCTATTGTTGTATCTGCATTTCAATTTGTATCTTTATTTTATTGGCTAGTATAGAGGATTCCTTATTGGGTCCATGCTTGGAATGGATTCCTAGAAGGGAAAGAGATAAGCAGTCATTCAGAATGTAATGGCTGCCTCAGAGGATCTGTGTTGAAACAGGCCTCACATAGCAGGTAAATTGTAGAAGTTTCACAGTGCAGGAGAGGGAGAAAGCATTCTCTTGGTTGAAGGTTTTATGTTCCATGTCAAGCTAAATGTAGCAGTATGCAAGGAAGTTTCTTGTTGCAAAGGAGGTGTCAGAGGCAGTTAAGTGGGACTATCCCTTTCTGGGACACAACAGGCTTAGTCAGTTGAGGGAACTTCCTCTGGTAGCAGTTTAAGTAGGGGGACCCCACTGGGAGTGGAAAGGCTTACATGGTGAAATCCTGAGTAGCTGCCTTTTCAGGTTGTGCCTGACTAGATCACACTTGGAATTTCATCTGGAGGGGCATCTAGAGCAGGAAAGAGTGAATAGGAGGCCATAGGGCTGAGGAAATCTTCCTTTCTGGGCTTCCTGTGATTGTTTTGTTAGAAGGCTGAGTGTAAGATCCGGGTCAGAGGCTATAAGGATTGGTGGAGGCCTGAAGGGTTTTGGGGAGCCCTAGTAGCTGGATTGCATGGATTGTTTAATGTAGAAGGAACTTCCACTGCAGGGAGGGATTGCAAAAAGTCTGGATAAAGGAGTGCTTTGTCTGGTCCATGCTGAGGGAATCTGAGTGTGGTACTTCAGCCTCTACCATCTCCTAATAATATCACATTGAGGATCAAATTTCCAGCACAAAAAATCCAGGTATACATTGAAACTATCTGATTATGTCAGAGTGCTTTGTAGAAAATTATTTAAATGTATTTGTATTTAGCCTACACATCCAGAGAACAAATAATTTTCTGCAACATATGCAAATATTAGGGAAAAAAACAGCCAAAATAATGTTTTAGCAAAATGATTTAAACTCTGAACACTGGTGGGTAAAAAAGGTATCAGTTGTTTATTGCCTATTACAAATTATACCTACAACCAAGACATACTCATTGCTGCATCAATTTATGAGGATAAGTAATTGCTTTGTTGAATTGTTTTGAGATCTTCACAGAAGACAGTTCGTACCTGATACTGTAATCATAATCAAAAGCCATGGCTATCGAAGGCTTAGTCCCTAGTGGAAAACACATGTCAAATAAGACATTTTAAGAGGTACACAATGAAGAAATAGGTAAAACCTGAAGGTAGTTATTTAAACATGGGAATTGTAGGCATCCTACAACTATTGAGCATCTGGAAGTATTGAGAATAACTTGCTAAATAAATCAAGTTACCTCTTGTTTTGGAGTTTGTATGTTTCAAAGAATTTATCTGGTTCATCTATGTCATTGATTTTACCGTTTTTTTTTTTTTTACAATTTTTTTCAAGTGTATGGGTGCTTGGTGTGTGTAGGTGGTGCAGGGCAGGTACAGACTCCACAACACAAGTGTGAACACTCGGATAATTTTGAGGAATTAACTTTCTCGTTCCACCGTTAATCCTGTTTCTATGGTCCCAATTCAGTCCTCCCTGTTCACACAGAAAGCACCTTTACTGAGCTATTTCTCTGACCTGTAGGATGGTTTTATTGTATTAATTATTTATCTGGCTTCATAATAATCTTTTCTCTAGTTCACTGTTTTCTATCACTCCCCTGTTTTGTTACTTCTTCCTTTCTTATATATGTCCCTATGTTCAGAATAATTATATACTTTAATGGCTTTATTATACTTCCACAATTGATTTATTATTTGAACTTTAGGGTTTATAATGCATAAATTAAATATATCACATTGTAGTTTCAAATAATATTATACATATATAGAGAATGCTACCTTGTTAACAGATTTTCTTTCTCCAAACTTTCCTCTTACCTTTGTCATAAGATTTGCCTTCACCAACATGTTACATTTTATATGGTAGAAATCTCACAATATGTTTTATTGCTTTAAAATTTCTCTAAAAATGCTAATAAATGAGGCTGGAGAAATAACTCAGTAGTTAAAAATTTTCTATATTCTGAAACTCACAAATGTCTGTAACTCCAAGTATTCTGATGCTGCCCTCTGGATTCCTCAAACATTCATTGTGTGTGTGTGTGTGTGTGTGTGTGTGTGTGTGTATAAGTGTGTGTACACTCATAAACACATATACAGACATGCACACAATTCTGAATAAATAAGAAAATGAATCATTTTTTGTTCATTCTTTCTACTATTTCAATCACTATTTTTTAGGTAGATACCAAATTCCATTACTATACACCTTTTTCCTTACTTCTGTTTCCTCCCCCCCTCCTTTCCTCCCACATTCCCCCCCTCCCTCCCTAACTTCCTTCCCTCCATCCTTATCTCTTCCACCAATTCTTCTCTCTCTCTCTTCCTCTTCCCCTTCCCCTCACTGTCCCCCATTTCTCATTGTGCACATGTTTTGTGTGTGGTGGGGATGTATGTGTGGATGCATACATGTGTGCACACATGGAGTCCAAAAGAGAATGCCAAAAGTACTATTTAAATAATATAAGACAAGTTAGTGCTGCTCTGGGATATTTTACATATGTCTACCCAATCTGAAGTGTATTGGACATGGCATTCATTATCACTACATCCACTGCTTTGTGGCCTGCTCCAACTAGTCTGCTGATAAACATGCTAAAGAAATTAATTTACCTTTAGTGGTTTCAGTTATTTAATTGTTTAACCCTTCATTGCTCTCTCTGCTCAAACACTGAATCTATAAGTGTGTGCTGTTCACACCTTGTGATATTTTAACTTAATTAAGAACTTAATAATCATCCTATTTATTGTTACAACAACAAAAATATAAAATCAGGCTATGACTGCATTTACTGGCCTTCATTTCTTGTCACTGTTGCTTTCTTTCACACAAGCTTCCTAATTTTTTGAATAGCAGTCTGTATCTGGAACAGAGCTAAACAGTACTTATACTTAGAATTGAGCACATTTATCCTCCAGCAGACCATCATTGTAGAGTAATTAAGTCACTTTATGTACTAGTCCAGAGGGATTTGTATTTGTTGCTATGTTGTTACCTTTAGAGATCATGAAATCCATCTACTGGTAAAATATGGTTGTGTTTTGCTTAATACCTTGTTTGGGGGAGTTTATTAATGTTTGCTGGTTTTACTCTCAGCTCTCAGTAGGCTCTGTCATATGCATTCGCTCCATATACTCTTGCCCCCTCCAAAGCAAAATATCTATTGTTACATAATGTACCACTCATCATGACAGTGAGTGGGGACAATACTATTCTCCTTGTCTAGTTTCAGCATTTGGTTATGTATACTTCTATTAGAGGAGGACCTCTGATTCAAAAGGATTTTCTACAATTCTCCCCAAAGTAGGTGGTTTCAAGTTTATTAATGAGTTTCTGGAGAAAAATATTGAAACATTTTTTGTCTCCTTCATTCCACAGGACATTGCTGTTTAATTTGATTTGGTGCAAGATCTCTAAGATGTGATTATGGTAATTTTATTGCACCACCCACAATTATACTCTGCATTTGCTCATGAATGTAAAAGGAGACTTTCCTACCCAACTCATATGAGTAAAATTATTTTCATTTTCCTTTTTACAATAGTCTGCCTGTATCATGGAATGGATATCTATTTTTACCCACTACTGGCATTTTTGCATGGAAATCCTATTGAAGTGGTACAGGAATTAGACAGTATTTCATATCACTTCTCTATTCTTTCCATTTTTTTTCTTTACTCCTTCTCATGAGCACTTAGCATGGCCCATTGAAAAGAACTTGGAATATACTAGGATGCTGTATCCTCAGGAATTTATTTATATTTTTAAATTTTGTCCTATTTGCTTTTATGTGGTACACCTCTTCTTTCAGTATTCTGAAAAAGCAAAGCTTTGCCTAGATTTTTTCATGGTAAGACTCCTTGACATTTTGAATTTACTGTACATTGCTGCAGTGAAATTTTAACTGCATTATAACTTGAATAGCTGGTACAAACACTCTGGAAATCAATCTGGCAGGTCCTCAGAAAACTTAACATAGTACTACCTGAAAACCCAGCTATTACACTCCTGGGCATATACCTCAAAGATGCTCCAACATATAACAAGGACACATGCTCCACAATGTATATAGCATTCTTATTTATAATATCCAGAAGCTGAAAAGAACCCAGATGTTTATGAACAGATGAATGGATACAGAAAGTGTGGTACATTTACACAATGGAATGCTACTAAGCTATTAGAAACAATGACTTCATGAAATTTGTAGGCAAATAGATGGAACTAGAGACTATCACTCTGAGTGAGGTAAACCAGTCACAAAAGAACCCACATGGTATGCACTCACTGATAAGGAGATACTAGCCCCAGAAAGCTTGGAATACCCAAGAAATAATTATCAGACCTTATGAAGCTCAAAAGGAAGAAAGACCAAAATGGGGATGCCTCAGTCCTTCTTAGAAAAGAGAACAAAACTCTCATGGGAGGAAATGCAAGGTCAAATAGAGGAACAGGGATTGAAAAACAGATCACTCAGAAGCCTCCTCACCTGGGGAATCCATAACATATGCAGTCACCAAATTCAAGCACTATAGCTGATCCCAAAAAGTACTTACTGGCAGGAACCAGACAGAGATGCCCCCTCAGCGACTATGCTAGAGTCATATAGATACAGCTGAGCATGCTTGCAGCTAAGCATCTGAACTCAGAGATACCAATGAGGTTGCTAAAGAAAGGACATAAGGAGTTGAAAGGGGTTGCAAACTCATGGGAGGATAACAACATTATCAATCATCCAAACCCTCCAAAACTCCCATGGTGTAAAACACCAACCTTTGTGTGCACTTTGAGAGTTCTATTGATCCAGTTGCATATGTAGCTGAAGATAGCAGTGTCTGACATCAATGTGAGAAGAGGCTTTTGTTCCAGAGAGAGCACGTTGTCCCAGTGCAAGGAAACGACAAGGCAATGTAGTTGAGAGGGTGATTAGAAGGGAGCACACCTTTGTGAAGGTAACTAGAGGGGTAGGGGGGATGAAAGCAGGGTGGGGTAAAGGGATAACATTTCAAATGTAAATACAGAGTATTTAATAAAAATATTAAAAAATAACTTGATAATAATAATAATTAAATTGTTTTTAGTAGTATTTATGTTTCCTTGTTTTATTCTACTGTACCTAGACATTTACTGAAGATTTCTTGAGCATCAGTGTTGTTATGGCATCTTTGAAAGATGGTATAAAGTTATGAGATAATGCTAGTCTCTAATATAAACTATGTTGATTGTAAATTTTCTCAATAATCTATCATAATAAGGATAATCATTAAAGTCAAATTATAAAACCACAATATCACTAAGATGTCTATGTTTTTGGAAGGTAAGTCAATTAATAGTATTAAATATTTATCAAAATGCAGTAAATGTAATTCCTATTCAACAGTATTTAAGATTATTATAAATTTTGTATTTGTGAAGAGAATCACTCTGGGATATAGGAAAGTTAAATGGATGCTCTGAAATAGCTTTAGTTTGTATGTTATTAGAAAGAGTAGAATAGACCTTTAGGTCAAGTGATGGAGTGATTTATTTTTTCATCATACACCTTGTTTATAATGTTTCTTCAAGCATAATATGAACAGAGATATTGGAAAGTCACCACCTAACTAACTGATCTTTAGCTTCAGAACTGTATTATGACCATAGAGTAGAGAAGACATTTGTGTTAATCTGTACCATATTTATTTTTCATTGACATCAATTAGAAGGCAGATAGTTCTGTTATATAAATTATGGTTCATCAATAGTACAAGACTATGGCAGTTCTTCAGCTATGAATGTAACAATGACTCTACATATTGTGGTACAAGGCAAAGGTGAGAGGAAATTTTTGTTTGTTTGTTTTGTTTTGTTTTTTAAAAGATAACATCAATTTACACCCAGCTTCACCTTCACCTTAAATTTAATAGGTAGTCAGGGATGGCCTTGAAATCCTGGTCCTCTGGTCCCTGACTACTAAGATTAAGTAGGTGTGTGCCACCCTGCCCAGTTAATGTTAGAAATTTTGATGAATTATACAAAACTTCTCACTGACCTCTCCACCTCTCTCTCTCTCTCTCTCTCTCTCTCTCTCTCTCTCTCTCACACACACACACACACACACACAGAATAATAAAGAAAATAAGACAAAAGAAAGCAAGCAAATAAAAAATATCACCTAAGAAGCACAAAAATATCAGTGAGTTCCTAACAACCCTTGACAACATAATAAGAGCAGATGTGAAAGAACAAATTAATTAGAAATATTCCTTCTTTCATATAAGTATGATTACATACATCAAAATATATTTGTAAGGGATGTAGTATGTAACATGTTATTGAAATTAATTCTGGAACAGTAGCACAAAATGAAATAATTAACAAAAATTTTCACTGTCACTAAATCCTCCTCTGTTGATACCTGTGTCATTTCATGGAATAAAATGTTCACCACTGGATTAATTCAAACTACCAATGTAAGGCAACTGAACCCAATATGAGTAAAATAAAAATACAATTAGTTCTAATCACTTAGTATGTACCACATCCAGTACCACTGGCCAAAATTTACAATATATATGATTCTTTCCAGCATAAAATTAAGAAGGGATAAAAACCCTGTTTGTGCCATTTACTCCAAGGTCCTTATCAATGAGAATTTTAAAAATAAAGGAAAATATATATCTCTAGTAATATAAAATTTAAAAGAGGGTGAAAATAAAGCATTTATAGATAGCTTCAAATTTTATTTTAAGATCCAATATTCCTGAAATGAGACCTTCCTAAAAGTTGTCTGATCATGCCTTTGGAGAGTTTTCAAAGATGGCTATGGGATAAAACCACTGGTTAGAAAAACACAAAGTATTTTTTGAAAGGAAACAATGTGTACATTAAAAACCCTAAAGAATGAGATAAAAACTACTGAAAGATAGGAAAGCAGTTAGCCTAGTGTTGATAGTGAGGGGCACAGGATAATGAGCTATCAACCACTAGCAATAACACACTTGATCCTGAGATTCTGCTTCTTGCCCTGTGAAGTATTGGCAATGTTTGTTTTATACCAAATCCTTAGACCATATATTTTGGTGGTATGTAATTTTCTCTCTGTCATATTGCCTAATATGTTTAAATGGTGTAAGAGATTATTTTGTCAAAATGGTGCTATAAAGTTTCAGGAAGTTTTTTTTCCTAAGCACTATGAAGAGATCTAGAAACTACCACTCATTTTTTAAGGTACTTGAGAGATCGCTCAACTAAATTTTCCCAACTCCCACAAGATATGTGAAGACTGCCATAGTTTAATTGAAATTCTTTATGAAATAATAAAAAACAGAAACAAATGTCAAAACATCTTATTTTTCCCCAGAGCTAGACATTTTAACCTAGATATATTTTGATTTTCAATTTTTGCAGCTACAGGAGAAAAATAACTTCTTTTTATCATCATTTAGAACATATTTTATTTTTCTTTCTTCCACATTTTTATTATTCTTTTTCTTCTTCCCCATCCTCCTCTGTTTCTATAAAACACAGGAAAAATTTCTACAGAATACAAACTGGATGGAAGATAATGTAAAGATAAATCTTTTAACCTAACTGTTGTGATGGCTTTTTCTGATTGTCAACTTGACACTGTACAATCTGGGAAGGAAGTCTCAGTGAGGAATTATCTAGAACAGGCTGGATATTGAACATGTTTATGGAGTATTATTATAATGACTTTATTTGGTGTGAAAAGACATGTCACCTCTGGGTAGCATCATTCCCTAAGCAGGAACACTGAAATGCATAAACATAGAGACTATGATACTAGCACACATATACTGATTGTGCTATGCTCTTGACTACATATCTTCGTCAAGTTCCTGTTATTGTGA
The DNA here is from genome assembly GCF_963924665.1 of Micromys minutus. NCBI lineage: Eukaryota > Metazoa > Chordata > Mammalia > Rodentia > Muridae > Micromys > Micromys minutus. The sequence goes on along the minus strand of NC_137970.1, from coordinate 8,077,755 downwards.
CTTCCCTACAATTATAGAATGTAACCTTGAATTTTGGTCCAAATGAGTCCCTTCTTCTTTAGGTTGTTTTTCTCAGGGTGTTTTATGACAGCAATAGAAAACAAAACTGGAACATCCTTCCCCAAAATTTAACCAGGCTCAATCTGGTTGCTTGGACACATTGTTTCTTCTATCCCAAACTGCTCTGCCCATATCAGAAACAACTATCTAAAATTTCTACATGCCCAGTCCTATTGCAAAAATACAAACAATATGAAAGATCAAGTCGTTTTCTCCTAAACCTACCAGTTCTCTTGAAATGCAAGTCAGTGAGAATGACCTACATGGAAGTGTCATAAACTTCATGAAAAATTCAAGGAGTTTAAAAAAACAATAAAATTAAGGAGAAATAGCCTAAGAACAAATACCTGAGTAATACCAAGAAAACATACTATAAAGTCGATAGAAATGAAAAAGAAAATCCAAGATGAGAATAGAATTCTCTCAGGAGATAGAAATATTGAAGAGGACTAAAACTGAAATAAAAATGCAACTAAAAAACCTACTTGCATCCTTCTGTTGTGGCAGATCACCAACTTGTCTGCTCCTCTGAAGAGATCACATTCAGAAAGCCTCCCAGAAGTTCAGCTGCACACAGGGAAACAGACCTCACAGTTTGAAGGCTTCCCAGAACAGATAAACACAAGGAAACAGATTGACTGCTCCTAAAAACCCAACAATGTAAAGGCCTCCCAAGAGATGTGCTGTAGCCAAGGCAACAGACAAGCATCCCTTTTGTCCTTCTGAAGTTTCCACAGTCTAATGTACTCAAAGGATATCTGCTACATCTATGGACACAGCCCTCCCAGGAGACCTGCAGCAACCTAGGGACACAGGAAGCAGGGGCCAGACAGAGACACCCAGGCCTGCTAACACCAGATATAACCAGATGGTGAGAGGCAAGCACAAGAACATACAAAACAGAAGCAAATATACTTTGCCATTGACAGAACCCAGTTCTCCCATCAAAGAAAGCCCTGGATACACCAACACAACCAAAAATCAGGAAGCTGACCTAAAATCCTATTTTATGAAGATAAGAGAGTCTTTTATGGAGAATATAAATAACTCACAGAAAGAAATATAGGAAAACACAGGTAAACAGAAGCCCTTCAAGAGGAAACAAATAAAAGCCTTAAAGAAGTACAGGAAAACACAATCAAATAGGTGAAGGAATTGAAAAGAGCAGCCCAAGACCTAAAAGTGGAAGTAGAAACAATAAAGAAAACACAAATGAAGGCAACCCATGAAATGGAAACCCTAGAAAAGATTCAAGCATAACCAACCGAATACAAGAGATAGAAGAGAGAATCTCAGGTATAGAAGATACCTTAGAAGATATCGACACAACTGTCAAATAAAATTCAGAATATGGAAAATTTCTCAACCCAAAGCATACAGAAATTCAAAGGACAAAATGAAAAGACTAATCTAGGAATAATATAAATAGAGGAGAGCTAAAATTTCAGCTCTAAGGAACACAAAACATCTTCAACAAAATAATTAAAAAAAAAAAAACCTTCCTCAACCTAAAAAAAAAAAAAAATGGGAATAAATGTTCAAAAAGCATACCAAACACCAAATACATTGACCTAGAAAAGAAAATCTAGTTATCACATAACAATCAAAACACTAAATTCACAGAACAAAGAAAGAATATTAAAAGCTGTAAGGTGAAAAGGACATGTAACTTATAATGACAGAACTATCAGAATTATACCTGACTTCTCAACAGTGCCATATAAGCCAGCATAGTCTAGACTGAGGTCATGCAGACCTTAGGGGAACACAAATGTCAGCCCAGGCTAGTATGCTTAGAAAAACTCTCAATAAATAGACAGAGAAATGAAAATATTCCAGGATAAAACAAAATTCAAACAATATCTATCTACCAATACAGCCCTACAAAAGATTCTAAAAGAAAAATTGCAACATAAGGAGGGTACCTACACCAAAGAAAAAATAAGTTGTTAATTATTTCACCAAGACAGCTGCAAATAGAGAATTACAGACACATAATTCCAAATACAACAACAAAAAATAACAAGAACTAACAATCGTCTGTCTTTAATATCATTCAATATCAATGGACTCAATACTCCAATTAAATGACATAAGCTAACAGACTAGAAACACAAAGAGGACCCAACAATTTGCGGCATAAAAAAATGTACCTCAATAATAAATATATATACCATCTCAGAGTAAAAAGAAAATTTCAAACTAACTAAAGTGTCCAAAACCAGTATCCAAATTCACAAAACCAGAAATGAAAAGGGAGACATAACAGCAGAAATAGAGGAAATATTTTAAAAAATCAGATCCTACTACAAAGCCTATACTCAAAAAAAAATGAAAATATAGATGAAATGGATGATTTTCTAGATAGATGCCACATACCATAGTTAAATCAAAAAACAAGAAAACTATCTAACCAGGCACATATCCCCCTAAGGAAAATAGATAGAGTCATTAACACCTCACCCCAAAAAAAAAAAAAAAAAATTCCAGGTCCAGGTGGCTCTACTGAAGAATTCTACCAGACCTTCATAGAGCTAATATCACCACTCCTCAAACTATTTCATACAATAGAAAAATAAGGGACACTAACCAATTCATTCTATGAAACCACAATTCCTCTGATACCAAAGCCACACTAGGCCCAAACAACAAAAGGACTCCAGTCCAATATTACTTATGAATATTGATGCAAAAATAATAAAATTCTAACAACTTAATTCAATAACATTTCAAAACCATCATTCACCACAATCAAGTAGGCTTCATTCCAGGAATGCAACGTTGGTTCAATATTTTAAAAACCCATTAACATACACATCTCTATAAAAAAAAACTGATCATCTTATTAGATGCTGAAAAAACATTTGAGTAAAAACAACACTCCCTCATGTTAAAATTATTGGAGATATCAGGAATTAAAGTACCATACCTAAACATAATAAAAATAATATACAGCAAACCAACAGTTAAAATTAAATTAAATAGAGAACTATTGAAACAATCCAACTACAATCATCAAAAAAACGATACCCACTCATTCCATACCTATTCAATATATTACTTGAAGTTCCAACTAAAGCAATCAGACAACAAATAGAGATCAAGGGGTTACAACTGGGAAAGAAGTTGTCAAGGTATCACTAGTTGCAGTAAATATTCAAAGCACAAAGTTCAGCTTTACAGGTTAAAAATAAAACATAAAGGCTTGGGAGTTGGTTTATTTGGAGCAGCACTTGCTGTACAAACATGATAACCTTGGTTCATAGATTCCCACAACCAAATACAGTCAGAAATGGTTACATTTGTAACCCCAGTGTTCCTACAGTGAGATGAGAGGCTGAGACAGGAGAACACTATAAGGTCAAGACTAAAGATAGTTGGTATAAACAGCTACAAGCAATAGGAGACTCTGTGTTCAACAAGGTTGAAGGTGAGGAGTAACACTCATGATTGTACTTGGACCTTTGTACATGTCTGGTGTTGTGTATACACACACACACACACACACACACACACACACACACATACACAATGATAAGAAAAGAAAAGGAGAAACAAGATGGCATAAAATTCTGGTAATTCTTCTTTAGGAGAGGATTTGAGCTAAAGTTATGGTATCTGATGGAGTTATAGAATTCAGAGAAGTCAATAAGACAAAAACAAGTAATCCAATTAAAAATAAGCAGATGATATCAAAGACGTTGCTATGAAGAAGATACACAGATATCCTGATAATGATAGAAATATGTTCTATCATTTTATTTTTATATTTGTAGGCTATCAAGAGTGTCAAAGAGACACTTACTTATATGCTGAGAGTAACCAACGGTTGTTTAATTAAAGTTAAAGCCTATTCAGGAATATGAAAAGGATGTCTCATACTGTAAACTGAGCCAAATACTCATAGCTAGTGAACCCATTGTTTATAGAGAAGAACCCGAAACTGCTCTTTTCCTAAAGTTTTGTCCTTTCTAACTGCATTCTAAGTGCTTATTCCTCTGCCCACAGGTATGCATAGCTCCTATGGCTCACCACAAACAAGAAAAGCAAAACAAAAAAGAAAAAACTTCTCTTGCAGTGTATGATGACAATTACAGAAATCCACAACTGGTCCAAATGTACAGTAAAATTGACCATGTGACTTTCCATCTCCAATTGGTACATCTAAAATACAACATCTATAAATCTTAGATAACATAAAAAAGAGGTGGGAGAAAGATTATAAGAGTGAAACCAGGACATCTGCTATAAGATTGTGTCTTCTATATGTGACAGTGACCTGTTCTCATTTAATCTCAACAGAATGGGTATTTAAACAAGATGTGAATACTGGTAACACCAATTTACATGCCAATGTGGTAGGGAAACAATCATGAGGCCCAAATCCTAGATGAAGAGCTACATGATATTTACAACTGCCAAGAGATTAGTCTTCCCCAGAGCAGAGCCCACTAATTGGTTATTTAATCAAGCAGTCAGCCTTAAAAATCATACACATATGTGCAAAACTAGGTCGACCCAACCAATTGTATTTATATATTTATTTTTTTCTCTATTTATGAAACAGTAATAATTAAAGAAGGCCTCAGGATTGTGAGAAGGAGTCAGGGAGCATGGGAGAAATTGGAGAAGCAGAAAGAGGGCAAAAATAAATACAGAATTCATCTCTGAAATTCTCAAAGGCATTTAAAAAAGTCAAACGAGTTTCATTTTACCTTGCCCTTTCAAAAGCAATATTCAAATGATAAGCAGTATATTAAATTTATGTTAATTTTCTTTCTAGTCAAGAACAATATGTGCCACTTGATGTGAATAAATGATTCTTCCCATTGTTTTGTAAATTCTCTGTATACATTTTCAGATTTTTTAGTTTGGCTTATTGTTAGGTAACATAATTATTGCTGTTATGTATGAGATCTTTCCTTTTGTTTTATAAGGAAAAGTATTATAAGTGATATATATCATTAATTTACCATTAAATTTTCAATCATATTTTATTAAACAGAAATCTATAAAGCACCCAAAGCTAAAAATTGGTTTATTTAAATGGTCTGTACAAACTAGAGTCTAAAGGTAATTTTTTATATTGACAAGTCATTTTTAACACAGTGAAGAAAATATTACTACATTGGATAATGAAGATGTCTTAGCCAATATCTGTGCTCTTCAGTATATTGAGGGTTATTTCCTTAGAACTTAAATATGATAAAATGCTGGAGACAGCATACCATGACAGGGACTGCCAGCAGCAGGCTGAGATGGAGACATCTCAGACACCTGCTGCAGCTCTTTGCAAAAAAAAAAAAATCCAGTTTTTCCCATTTCTCCTAATCTTAGCCCTGGGCAATGGTTGTATAGAGTTCATTTGTGCATAATTATTTTTCAGTTGGCCTTGGTGTGCATAATTATTCTACCATATATGACTTTTCTATTTCTATCTCCTTCTGCTCTGGTGTATTCTATGAAACTAGATGTTCCTTGATGTAATATTCTTACACAATTGGAAATTGAGGCACAGGGGCACATCACAACACAGTCCTAATAGCCCAAGTGCATGCTGTGTATTCTCATCTTGGAAACAATGTAATAATTACATAATGGTATTTTCAGATTAATGTTTGATTTGCAAAGAAAGCTTGAAGAAGTTATTTGAAAGTGAATTAGAGCCAACGCTGGGACCCCAAGAAAGTAAAAAGTTATTGAAGTTATCTAATACATTTTGCACAACATTTGAGAGTGGTTCCTGGATAAGAAAGTTTAGAATACATGAGATAATTTGCTAGTATAACTCAGTCAAAATACTGAAAATTTGAGGAGAGTCATTGTGTGCAATGTACAGGAACAGAACCCTGGACGAACTACTGAGTTTATGGTTAACTTGATTCTTTCTGGCTACGGCCTGGTAGATTTTCCCATTCCATTCATCACTAGAGATTTACAGGAAAAGGAAAGTAGCCAATCTCAGAGCTCTGAGTAAGTTAATACTTAAAGTTTAAATAATGATAAGTTTGCAATTATTATTTTGGCCACAGGCCTAGGATTAGGGGAAGCTTAAAGCTTTGAGGAACAACTATAATTCTTAATTCTTTCTGGAATGTGGTTATTTTTTGAATTTCATTTGTCAATGAATATACAATGTATGTTTTCTACCTGCTTTTGGAGTATCAATAAAATATTGGGGCAAGAGAAAGGTGGGCTAGTTAGAGAGATTGAGTGACCAAATGATTGTGAAAGCGTGTATGAGCATGTATACTTGTGTGTGTGTGTGTGTGTGTGTGTGTGTGTGTGTATGTATGTGTGTGTGTGTGTGTTTGTGTGAGCATGTATGCTTGTGTGTATGTGTGTGAGAGAGAAACTTTAAGTATTAATTTTTTTCTGTCAGCTTGTACCCCAAAAGTAGTCTGTTTTTATTTAGTATACACCTTCCAGATATCCCTGCTTCCAGTTGAGAACTCCAGTCCTGTGTTTAGGATGAACCCTGACAATAAAAGACTGAATAGAAAAGTATTCCTTTGTAACCTTTTATAACTACTTTTACAATTTGGATAAAATTTGTCTACCCTAAATCTCTCATCTAGGCTTAAATCTCAATATGGCATTGTTTAAAAACAGTAAGTCTCTTTAAGAGAGTGTTCTATCATGATAATGGATGGTCATAAAGTGAAACAGACCTCGTTACTTCTCTTTTTTTCTATGTAATTCATATATATATATATATATATATATATATATATATATATATATATATATATATATGTGTGTGTGTGTGTGTGGGGGGGGGGATTAACCGTCCCACACTACCATGTTCTGAGCAATATTTGGTTGTCATAAGAAGCTGAGCAGATGATAGTACTATGTTCTTTAATTTCCAGAATCATGAACCAAACTAAACTTCATTCTTTTATAGAGAACCTAGCTACAGACATTTTTTACAATGTTCTATTGAAAGTTTTGCCCAACTTCATCCCTAAATCAGCCACCCATTCTACTTCTAATTGAAGACATCTTGGAGTGGAAAAAAGCACTATCTTTTGAAGGGCTCCTTAATGGGCAGCTCCAGTTTAACAAATCTGGAGAGAGAAAAAAGAATGTATCTCTACCTCCTCAGGCCTGTGATTTTTATTACCTATAGAACACTGAAATACATCAATTTTTCATAAAAACTAAACATTTAGAAGACAAATTTCATACAATATATATAGTCTAGGTCCATACAGATATAGTTTTATTCTTAAAAAGTGCTATAATCACTAATGACACATATAATTAATTCTTACCAAAAGTTGGGCAGGGAGTAAAATAAACATATACAAGCTTTTCCAGGTTCAGGGTTTTGAATATATAGAGTGAAATGATACATAATCCTTCTGCAATGGGGCCATGCACACATTTGTACAACATAAATCTTGACCTCAGAACTCATAGGAACAGATCTCTAGACTCCCCATCCACACTCTTGCTTAGAGAACATTATAAGACCTTGGGAATTTCTTGTCACTTCCAAGGAATCACAAACTTCATACATTTGGTAGAGAACTTTTCCCTACATTACCTTCTCAGTCACTGAAACAGCTCTTTTTAAACACCCAGTGGCTGAAAAAAAAAATTTCCATACTAGTTCAAATCTTAAGGCTCTAAAAATCTCTAATTTTACAGTGAATATTCATAAACATTTGCACCATGTAGAACAGAATAAGATTTTAAAATTTATTTTTATTCTCCAGTGAGAAGTAGCTCCAGAAATTTAGAAACTTGTCCACCAAAGTGGACACAATTAATGAATAATTATTCTAAGTTGTTTAGATGTTTTTCATATGTAAGTTAAAAATTGTAAATGAGTAGGATTCTAGCTCAATAAATCTTGTACATGTATATTTTATATTTGCATTGAGGAAAGCAGTTTTAGCTGTTTTAAAAACAAATAAGCCTACATACTTACTCTAGGAGGAAACCCCAACATTACCACCACAAAAACAAAGCCACCCTCTAGTTTACTGCTTGTGATTATTTGAATGAAAATGGCTTCCGTAGGCTGATATATCAGACCATTTAGTGACCAGGGAGTGGAGCTATTTAAGAAGGAATAGGAGGTCTGACCTTGTTGGACTAAGTCTGTCACTGGGAGTGGACTTTGAGGTTCCCTCTCTGCCTGCTGCTGTGCATCAGGGTCTAAAGCCTTCCGCTGCTATTTTAGAATCATATCTCTCTGCTCCCCATCATGATGATCCTAACTATCCCTCGGATACTATAATTATACTTAATTTTGCCTTAATCATGGTGTTTCCTCACAGCAACAGAGCAATGACTAAGACAATATTTCTTACATATACTAATTGGTTGCTAAAGGTGAATAATGGTCACTTCTTTTTTTTATAACTTTGTTTTATTAAAAGTCATTAAGATGTGAATGCAAATATATATTTATAATATATATTATAATATATAAAAATTATATATATATACACACACTAGCATGCATGCATGTTTTGTTTATGTATGTTATAGTTTCTCCTTCTTGTTCAAGACAATGTCATTGTTGTCTATGGGAGTCAGTTCCAACAACAGAGAGACTGAAATGAGAGAGATAGCCTTCTACTCAGAGGTGGAACCATTCCTTAGAAAGAGATTTGTTTCCTGGGAATCAGATGAACAGTGACATTGCACTTCATGGTTTAGAAATCATGTTCACATACCAACCACATTTAGTTTTGAATTTAGAAATCACTACCAACCACATTTACTTTTGATATTTAACCTTATGAGATCATATTATTTTTTTAAACGACTTTATTTTACAAAACAAAGATAAATGGTCACTTCTAATATTCAGAAACATTCAAGATAATACTTTTTCTTGGAAAAATATTCATATTTACATAAAACCCAGGAAGTCACTAACATGATTGCTGGCTCTCATAGCTTATGTTTTATCGTTGTGAAGTGAGACCATGACAACACAACTCTTATGAAAGCTTACTGGCTCAGAAGTTTAGTCCATTATCACCATGAGAGTTATTATGACAGTGTGCAGCCAAACATAGTGCTGGAGGAGCCAAGAGTTCTACATCTACATGGCCAGTCCGGGAGAGGAGAAAATGACCCTGAGCTTCTAAAACCACCCCCAGTGACCCACTTCCTTCAACAAGGACACACCTATTCCAACAATGCCTCCTTATAGTACCACTCTCTTTAAGCCTATAGGGGGCACTTTAATACTAACTACCACACTATTCTTTTAACATTTGATGCACATTTGTGCAACATGACTTAATGTATGGCCAATCTTATGGGCATTCTGAAGAAAATATTAAATATTTAATGGTTTCCACTAAAAAATGTGTTATTCAAAATATTCAAATCAATGTACTATCTCCCACATCAGAAAAATATAAATATAAACTCAAAATATGGAAAAATATATTTGAAATGGATTACAATTAATGAATGTATGGCAAAGAAGAGAGGAAATGCCCACTTTCTCATCTCTGCATATTTTCAATTAATTTTTATTATTTATTTATTAGTCATATATCATGAACCAAGTGGATCAATATACAAAAAAGATTCATTTTTCTTCTACAAGAAATAGGTCAAATTTTTTCTTTATCACCATAAAATTAAGATACATATTCATTATTCTTCAGCATGCTTCTTAGAAACATGACTGGATGAGTGATTACAAACCTCATGAATGTTCTCATTGACTGTTTATTTATTTACTGTTTTCACAGGAAAGAAGGCTTTGGAGCAACACATATTAGCTACTTATTTCTGGGCATTAAGCAGATATCATAATGCTTCACTACAATAGCTGCTGATATTTGACTCCATTGTTTCCATAAATGTTCAGATAGAAGCATGATAGGTTGGCTCTTCTTCAAACGTTGAATATCACTGTCACACAAGCAGTCGTGAGTCGCATTTAGAAGAAAGCACAGCCACCTTCTGAGAATACTAAATAACATAAGGAAATGGAAGCAACTTGCTCGAGTGGGAAACAGAAATACAGAGATGAATAACTCTTCTTACATGCACAATGTGTTCCTTGTATGATTCTCTATAGATTTTGTTCATTTATCTATGGAACTGAATAAAATTATAAAGTAATTTAGAATAGTATACCCAAGAACAGATTCCTAAGATACTGTCTGTTTCATGATATCTGTAACATTTACTCCACAGGATTTTGGGGAGATAAACATGCATAGTGTTCTAATGTAGCACTGTTATCTATGACATTATTCTAAGCGATTCCTATTGAATAGTCTATTTTACATGCAATATGCAGTATTTTAGGAAGAATCATGAGTTCTTCCTAGAGAAAGCCATGCCTCCTTAGACTGGTAGTAGAAATCATTGGATGCCCAAAAATAGGAATACAAATATTAGAAGTAAATGTTCATATTACCAGTTGATCTTTTTCATTACATATTTAAATATTAAAAATAATATTATATGTGTGTGTGAGAGAGGGGGTGTAGGGAGAAAGGGAGGGAAGGAGGGAGAGAAGGAGGGAAGGAAGGAGAGAGAGAGAGAGAGAGAGAGAAAGAGAGAGAGAGAGAGAGAGAGAGAGAGAGAGAGAGAGAGAGAGAGAGAGAGAGAGAGAGAGAGTATATCTTGGGGCAACCAGATTTTCAGGTACACAATTTTGCATTTAAATACATAGCAGCCACAAAGATGACAGGTGAAAATTTTCTTTTCATTGCTACATTTAGAAGTTAGGCTGTGGTTATATTAAGAAGACATCAAAAGGTTGGTATATATGGGCACACTTTCAATCCCTTCACTCTTTTAGGAAACTGAGGTAAGAGGATTATGTATTAGTAATATATACAACAGGACTGCTGTACTCAACTTTCAGCAGATGTAGTTTTCTCCATATCAAGCCAATCAATCCTCCAGCATGGAAGAGAGCTTAAGAGCCCCCATTCCTAACTGAGAAGCTATGGACACTGGGTGGCTTCTAAGAGGGAAAACCGGTTCTCTTTAAGGACATGGCTTCTGGTAGATCAACCATGTTCCTGTGGATATACCCAGTGGTATATTTGGACAGCACAAAGTAGACTGTATGAGCTGTTTAAAATGATATGAAGTTGAGGGAGGAGAGAGGTAGAGGTGGGTATAGGAGGAGTTCAGGGGGAAGTAGATTGTGAATACTACCAAAAATCACTGAATGGCATTATCAAAGAAATAGAAGAGCATTTTTAAACTATAAAAAGTAGATATTGGATTTTCTTATAATCTTTTAATATGGTGAACATATAGAAAATACCACTAATACATGTATGATGCTATACAGGTGTTAAACACTTATATTTTACAAATTATATATATATATATAATAGTATTTCGAGAAACTACATTTGGTGATTTTTATTCTTTACAATTCTTTCTTTACTCACAAAAGGAGGATGATATACCTATCATATTTTGCAAAAGGAATACATTATTTAAGTAGAATTTGGCAAGGGTAGGAACATTCTGTGTATAACAATGTATTGCCCATATCTCAACTAGAGATGTATAATGACCAAATCGAGTTCTTAAAAGATGTTAAGAATTTCTTTTGATGACAGCTACCAGACGCTGTTGTATTTTATTATTACCAGTTCCCATCTACATTCTTAGATTCACTTCTGACATGAATGCGTAAGTAAGGAGGTAAATTTCTCTAGTCCTGAATGAAATAAAATTTGCCATGCATTAAATTCAGTAACCAAAGATTTGTGAAGTTTTCCTTTGATTAATGCTCCTGAACTATATTTTCCAAGTTGGAAAGGGGAGTTGCTTTGTTGGCCTTTACTCCAAGAATTTATTTAGAATCTACAAACTCTTTGGACCTTTATATTTATATTGAAGTTACACTGTTTTAGTTGGAAGGGTCACAACTTTGAGACAGACTCCTCTAACACCTTTATTTAAAATAATCAAACTATTTTTCTGCCTGATTTGACAAGCTCACCACAACTCATTGGTATATGTTTCTTCTACATACTATACCTATCACTCTCACTAGTTTTTCATGGATATTCCAACATTACCCAACATGGAAAACAAGAAACAGACTTTGAAATTGGACGGCATAGTTGCCCACATTTTCTGAGCTTGTGATATTAAGTCTAACCTCTGCAGAGAGTAGTCATTTTGGTAAGGACTCCACATTGATTCAAGAAATCTCAGTGTGTGTGAATGCAGGAATTTTTTCTCTGGGAAAAAAGGAGAGATGGTTAAGATCATTCCACATTTTAATTCTTGAGTTCTCTTTGGTTTTAAGTTATGCACAAGATGAAGCCAACCTTACCATGAGGAGTAAGAAATTGTGGTTGAATAAACACATATCTTTATTTTCTGGAAGTATCAGTCAGTCAGATCTAAGAATAATCCACATGGTTTCTCAAAGGAATCCACACATAATCAAAGGGCAAGTTGTTTGCAAATATAATTCTTTCATAATGCATTCCTATTTTGTATGCTTTCAGAGACCAACTATAAGAGAGATTACCTACATTGAAGTCCTCATCTCAGGGTGTATTTGAATGAATTCAAACGTGATACTCAAACTATCCAAAGTCCAAACAATCTTTATGTCTTTCTGCTAAAATATATATTCAAAACTATATGTTTCTAAAATCAACATGTACACATGTGTGTTTAGCATATTGCAAATAAATATTTGTGGTGAATGGTAATATTTGTATTTCTTACACAGTACTCTAGAAATGTTCATTATAAACAGTAAAAATGAAATAACTTTTTTTCACCTTTGGTAGAAAATAAATTTACTCAGGTGCCAGAAAATGACTTAGTCAATCAGTGTGTGGAAGAGCAGGGCTTTGCCTATATAAGAATGCTGGGATTGTAGTATTTCAGTGTGATTTCTCTAAAATGTGCCTCCCTTAATTTTATTGACATATTGCTAGTACTGGAGTTTCTATAAGGAAATAAAATGTTTTTAACACAAAACAGAACATGTAATAGAGCCTATAAATTATTTATAAAATATACAAGATGCATTCAGGACTAGTTTCTATTATGTCCAGTTCCAGTAAATGCAGCAGCCAAAAGAGAATGAAAGATTTAGAATATTGGAGACTGTCTTTGTATTTGGTGGGCTGAAGGTCAAGGTGCTACAACTCCCAAAACCACAGTTCAGGACTCATAAATAAATCCATCAATAGGCTTCTAAGCACAGTGATGCAACAGGGGTACATAAACCTACACAAATATACACACTAATGCATGAGAGAAATTTCCATTTGCAAATAATTTTTGAAGAAATCTAATAGTCCTAAATAACAACAAAAATATTAGAGATATGCCTATCATCTTTGTCATGACCTTCCATCTTTATGCCACTTCTGCCTCACCAAACTTCTGTTGACCTTGCAAGACATTCTGCAGTAACTCAGAGGGAAAGAAGAAATGGCTCCCAATAGCAAAGGCCTGCTTCACATCAGGTTCTGGTAAGTCATTTTTTTGTGCTGCTTCTCTTCTTGGTCTCTCTCGGGATAGTGGCCTTTCCAGCTTCTCTCAAACACAGGATATTTGTGTTTCAGATTATTTTCCCCAGGCATAGCGGCTTCTATTTTCCTCTGGTTGAATTTAATTTTACTTCCTGCCCTGACTTTAACCTTTCCAAGTCCAAAAAAGAATGATTTCTTCTTCATGTTTGCTGGTCAAAACAACACCTTCCAATTTAGTATCTTCTGTAAATTTAATTATCTTTGTGTTTACATGGCAAGGTATCTCTTCAACTCATCTGGCTGCTGATCTGTCATTTTTTGCTAACTTTCCTCACTCTACCCTTTACAATCATGTTAGACTCCATAATAGGATTTAATTAAATTTTCAAGGATGACTTCCTGATGCAGGATCCATATGTATGATTAGCATGGTGCTAGACTGAGATTGCATTTGTTAAAGTTAAAAATTCACATGAATTCTGCTTTACTATGACAGTTTGTACGTCACTGGTTGATAATAATGATATTGCTTGTGTAAAAGCTAAGCATTCTAACAAAATAAATGGGAACGCTGTTTCATGGAAGTAAAAATATGCTGTGAAAATGAAACATCATTATCTAATTGTTTTCATAATTTAAAAATGAACATGATAAAACAGCTATTCCTATCTTATAGTGGAATGAAATTAAACAAAATCAACAAAAATAAAAATAACAATTAAACCTAGGGCACATTCAGGGAGCATGTGCATCAAAATAGCTTACCAGTTTTCAAGTGTTAGTGTAACTTAGAGAACATTTTCACTGAAATACGATGTGCATATAGCAAAACACATGTTGCAAATATAATCTAAATGAACAACTTACTTTAATTTCATACTAAATCAACCTATGTTTCTTTATACTGATATTAAGAAGCAATGGTTACCAGCATATCAGCATCTCCCTTATTACCCCTTTCTGTCACTATCCCGACCAGATGAAGCCATTCTGAATGTTCTAATAATACAGATGACTTGGAGAATTTTATTTAATTATAAAACATATCATATACTTGTGTTTTCTGTGTTCTATTCTATTTGTATAAACTATTATCATCACTGCACAAAATTCAATGTGTTAATAGACTACAGTTTATTCATTCCTAATCGATGAGCCCATCTACAGTTTCCATTTGTTGGGTATTTTTGTTTTGTTTTGATGTTGGTTTTAGTTTTAAGAGAACAGATGTTGTTTTGTAACCCAGGCTGATGAAGAATTTATAATCCTCCTACTTCTATTTCCCATGTAATGAGATTGTAGGTGTGTACCACCTTGACCAATTCATTAATTATGCTTTAATTATGGTCTTGTTTTGATATTATAATTTAATGATATAATTCCCCTTTCTTTTTCCTCTCTCCAGCCCCCATGTATTCCCTTGCTATCTTTCAAACCCATGCCCTCTTTTTCTTTACTTGCTGTTTCATGCATATAAATGCTTACTTCACAAAATTTTATTTGTATTTATACTTTTTCAGAGCTGACCATTTGGTATTGGATCTCTAACTAGTTACCTCTTCCCTGGGGAAGACAATTTCTTCCATTCTCGGCATTATAATGTTACCTGTACTTCTTTGAGTAGGGTTGAGGCCTTGTTGGCTTTCCCCCTTCCAGATCTCCCTTTCTATTGATGTTATCCTTCTACAGGTCTTATTTAAGTAGCTTTGTTGTTGCAGCAGCATGTATGTAGCTCCTCTGATATTTTTAGTCATGTTGCTATGATAAAACTGCAGCAAGTCTTTTAGTAAACATGTATATACATCCGTGATAATTGTAAAACTAGGAGTTGCCATGTTTGTTTCTGTAGTGTGCATATATATTTAGATTAATTAGATACAGCCAAACTATATTCCAAAGTCACTGTGCATGCTAGTTTATATTTCTACCCATGTCTTATTTATATGTTTTTAAATGTTCTTAGCATGTCTTAGAAAGTCTTAGAAGTTGAATCTATCTTGAGGAGTGGTCTAACCAGAAAGAATGAAATGTTTCAAAGAAACAGATCAAGAAAGGACATAGTTTATATGTGAGAATGGAGCTTGTTTACAGGCTACTCTTTGAGTACTATTTTATTTTAATCTTTCCATCCTTCACATCAGAAAATGTGTTCTTTTGAATCTTTCCTTCTACAGAAAGTGTGAGTGTTTTGCACATGTGGGCATAGAATCTTGCATGGAGATGTTTTACAAGTTTTGATTTTTTTTTTTTTTTGCATGCTATTTCTAAAAGACCAGATTAAATTAAACAAGCATGTCTTTTAAGTTAATTAAATAAATAAAATAGTGTTTAAAAGTTCTTCTCATTGAATAGATATGAATTCCATATTTTCTGCTGATAACTAATATTGAGTACTAGGCAGGCAAGTGTAACCCTGCCATACAAGAATATGGGATGCTGAGGCAACAGGATTGTGAATCAAAGATCAGCCTAAACTATGAAGCAAGGATCAGCTGGCCTACCTTTTCTCAATACAGCACATCTGTTGCTCTTGTAGTTTTGATTGCATAGGAACTTGCAATTAGGACAAGGTTTCACTGTGCAGCCAAAGAAGACCTGGAATTTATGATACTGAGTGATAAAAATACAGGTTTTTTTGCCATCATACCCAGATTGCTCTTGATTTTAAAAGTAAATCCTCAAGTACTAATAAGACAATACACATAAAATGTGTCACCCACCCAAAAAAAATAACAAGCCAATTCAATAAATACACAATTCTCTTCCAGAACTATATATAGTATGTACAAAGCAGAACAGACTTTTTTTTTCATCTGAGAACTTTTTGAGGACTGCTTTAACATCTGTTTTTTTCCACTTGTTTGCCAAGAAGATAGAAACATTGTTTTTTTGTAGTGCTTTTCATCCTTTCTAGATTTAGACTGTGTCTAAGATGTACTAGGTATTAGATACACAGATGAATCATGAAACCAGCAGGATTCTCAAGTTAAATTTAATGAAAAATTTTCTATATTAAATTTCTACTCAAAGAAATAAATGATTGCATTTCTTCAAACAGGGATATTACAGACAATTCTTAATTCTGCATGCATTTACTGGCTACTGGCTAGACTGTTAGATTAACTACATCAATTGATTCTTTTTTTATCCTATTGGATTATAATTTATAGACATTTCTTTGTTCAGTGTCAGCTCTAGCGGATAAGAAGGAAGTTATAACTCTAATGAAATTCTCCTTGGGCAGAATTATTCTAAATAAATTAAGAATGTAAGAAATGCAAATAAAGAAAAATGTTTTCAACTTTAGCAATACGTTTTCATAGTCTTTGAGTCAGAAACATTTTAATATTTAAAAAAAAGGTAACCAAAGCTGAAATCAATAACCCTGAGAAAATATCATGGGCTTTTGAAATTTTTCTAAGCTAAAATATTTTGAAATTGAGGGGAGAGTCTTGAGGGAAGAGCCTTGAGGGAAGAGGAGAAATTGGTAGATAGAGACTATGGCTTTATTGTGAACTAATAAATGTTTCTATTCTAAACTATTTGGGAAAGAGACTGATGCATCTTTATGAAACACTATTTTGCTAGATATGAGAATTTAGAGAATTTGGTAAACACAGACTGAAAAGCAGGCTAATAGTAGAATGAATCAAAATGCTAACTGGAAAAACTGCCAGTATTTATGGTGAGATTAGAGTTCCCAGGCCTTCTTTCTTGAAAGTTACATCCCAGCTCCCTATTTATTGAGAGAACTTGAAAAATCCCATAATTTACTATTCATGATGTTTCTGTCTTTCATGTTAAGATAATTTTTCCATTTCTAACACATGCAGAAACTTTTATTATAAAGAATTTAGAATATTTAGATAGAAACTTTTGAAACATTATTTTTAATGTAACAATTCAACAAAATTTTTTTTGCTAGGATGAGTTTAAGGGCTACTGAATATTATATTTGGGAATCATATAACATGAGCTGTGACACCCAGGTGATTTTTCAATCTAAAAGCACATTTGGAGGGAAGTGGCAGGAGGTAAGTAGAGAGAGAAGGAAAAAAACAAATAAAATGTATGCTGAATACTTCACATACACTGACCACATTAAGTTCTTGAATCATTTACTATCTCATTTAACAGAAGAGAGTATAATTGTTTAGTTTATTTTAAGGTGAAAAAATAAAGATTGAGGCAGTTAAAGAATATACTATAAGTATACAATTAGTAAAAGTCTTAGACAAGACTTGAGAAGGTATGTACTTAACATTAGATTGGGGTTTTAATAGCCCACCATAGTTGCTTTAAATAGCTTATTATAGAATGGCTTACTATCAGAAAGCAGGAATTGGAAAACCTAAATGATTCAGTCTAAGTACTTTAATTTTTTATTAATATAGAGAAAAAGCAGAAAAAATGGGCCCAGTATGACTCAACCATCCCTGACCTATATTACAAAGCAATTGTGTTAAAACTGCATGGTACTGGTAAACAGATATGCAGATAGATCAATGGAGCAGAATAGAAGATCCAGAAATGAACTCTCCCACATTTAGTCACTTGATTTTTGACAAAGGATTTGAAAACATTCAGTGGAAAAAGGACAGCCTCTGCAACAAATGGTGTTGTCTCAACTCGAAGTCAGCATGCAGAAGAATGAAAATAGATCCTTTCTTATCTCCTTGTAAGTGGATCAACGATCTCTGTATAAAACCAGGTGCACTGAAAATATTAGAAGAAAAATTAGGGAAAACTTTAGAACTCTTAGCCACAAGAAAAATTTTCCTGAACAGAACAACAATGGCTTGTGCTCTAAGATCAAGAATTGATAAATCGAACTTAATGTGATTGCAACATTTCTGTAAGGCTAAGGACAATGTCAAGAAAACAAAATGGCAGCCAACAGATTGGAAAAGATCTTTACCAATTCCATATCTGATAGAGGTCTAATATCCAATATATACAAAGAACTTAAAAAGTTAGACTCCAGAGTGTCAAACAATCCTATTAAAATGGGGTACAGAGCTAAACAAAAGTTTCTCAATTGAGGAACATCTAATGCCTGAGAAACACCTAAAGAAATGCTGGACATCTCTAGTCATCAGGAAAATGCAAATGAAACCATCCCTGAGATTCTACCTCTCACCAGTCAGAATGGCTAAGATCAAAATCTCAGATGACAGCGCATGCTGGCAAAGACGGGGAGAAAAAGCAACACTCCTCTACTGTTTGTGGGATTGTAAGCTGGTAAACCACTCTGGAAATCAGTGTGACAATTCTTCAGAAAATTGGACATAGCACTAGCTGAAGACCCAGTAATTAGTCTTCTGGGCATATACCCCAAAGATGCTCCAACATACAGTAAGGATACATGCTCCACCATGTGCATAGCAGCCTTATTTATAATAGCCAGAAATTGGAAATAACCAAGATGCCATTCAGTAGATGAATGGATACAGAAATTGTGGTATATTTACACAATGGAGAACTACACAGCTTTTAGAAATAATGATTTATGAAATTCCTAGGAAAATGGATGCATCTAGAGAATATCATCCTGAGAGAGGTAACCCAGTCACAAAAGACCAGACATAATGTGCAATAGCTGATAATTGAATATTAGCCCCAGAAGACTCTGAATACCCAAGAAACAACTCACAGGCCATATAAAGCTCAAAAAAGAGAAAAGAATAAAGAAAGAAAGAAAAAAAGAAAAAAGAAAGAAAGAAAGAAAGAAAAAGAAAAAAGCCAAAGGCCAAAAAGTGAAAGTCTGTGTTTTTCTTAGAAAAAAAAGTGTATAGCCACCTCTCAGAGTGTGGTTCATCTAGACCTTAAATCATTAATAATTCAACAGCTAAGGATATCTATAGCCTTGTGTCAATTTTTGGTATTCAAAAATCATTATTTTTAATCTATACACATCAAGAAAACTTTGACTGTTTCCATGTTATGTTCTGTTCTACATGTACTTTATGCTTATGGTAACTAGTAAGATTTCAATGCATACTATCAAACCTTTAAAAGAATCATGTACTGAAAAAATATATTCATATAGGTTTATGCCAAAATGATTTAAAAATCTGTTTTTAAAATAAAGTTGTAAGAAATAATATCATTATGTTTAATCTATACACACCAAGAAAACTTTGACTATTTCCATGTTACATTTTTGTTTTACATGTTCTTTATGCTTAATGTAACTAGTAAGATTTCAATGCATACTATCCAACCTTTAAAAAATCAAGTACTGATAAAATATATTCATTTGGTTTTACACTACCTTTAAAAATCTGTACATATATCTCTGATTTTTTAAAATAAAATTGTAAGAAAAAAAAGATATATCCAAGTCCCTGTCTTAAATTTTTTCTTAAAATTTGAAGAAAACTTTGCACAAACTTCCAACTTGGTATTTAAATATCAATTGACATGCTTAATTATTCTCTATTAGAAATTAGCAACGTGAAATACTAGTTTTGTTTATCTTATGGCTTTAGGTCACTAGGGTTTCTGTTGTCATAAAACACTATGACTAAAATCACCTTGATAAAGAAAGCATTTACATTCTTTTCTAACTTGTAATTCATTATCCAGGGATCTCAATGAAGAAACTCTAGGCAACAACATGGAGGGAAAGAACTAAGCACAATCCATGTAAGAATGCTGCTTATTGGCTTGTTCCTCATGACTTGCACAGTCTGTTTCCTTATAGAGGAAGGATGGCATGGTCCGTAGTTAGCTTAGTACTCCCCCATAAAATAAAAATCAACAAAATGCAGGTTTCCTAATGAGGCAATCAAATGGATGCATTCTTTGAGTTTTTCTCTTTCAAAATGACTCTAGTTAAAATAACTCTGGGTTGTTAAATACCCAGGAAAAGTCTAAAGGCCTTAATATTGTTTTACCACAATGAAAATGGTTAAATTTTCACTTCTCAAACAAGTTTTAGATAAGCCATATGAAATGTGTTTATACAGTCCTTGGAAATGTCTGTTTTTGGAAGAAAAGATTTGTGAAGGTCAGAGCCAAGATGAATTTTGAAGTCTACATATATATAGCTCACAATATTGCAAGGATATATATTTTTCTGACCTTTTCTTCTTTCAGAAGGAAAAATATCAGTAAAATTATGAGAAAAGTTGCATATTTTTAATGGTCTAAATGAGTCAATAAATTAAGTGCAATGGGATTCAGTATTCACAAGCCACAAAGGACATGCAAATATGGAAAGAAAAAAGTCTAGAATAAAATTGTCTTATTGAAAAGGAATAGAAAATTATTCATACAATTTGTCTATGATTATGTGTGTGTGTGTGTATATAGATATGAATATGCACATGAATGATGAAATGGAGAAGATATTTATATGTATACAAGTATACCTGTATTTATACAAAATATGCACATATGTATTAATACTCTTCGTTGAAAAATAATAGAAGTAATGATGCCCAAGTAGCAATGAGGACTGTGTTGGCTTGAATGAAAAATGGTCTCATAGCCTCACAGGGAGTAGAATTATTGGAGGTGTGGCCTTCTTGAAATCTAAGTGTGGTCTTGCGGTAATAAGTGTCACTGGAGATAGGTTTTGAGGTTATAGAAGCTCAAAACAGGACCTGTGTTACTTTCTCTTCAATCTGCCTGTGGATCAATACATAGAACTCTCATCTACCACTCCAGCACCATGTCTGACTACATATCACCATGCTTTCCACCATGATGATACAGGACGTAATCTCTGAAATGCAAACCAACAGAAATTAAATGTTTTCCTATCAAAGAGTTGCCATGGTCATGGTGTCTCTCCAAAGCAATAAAATAACCTAACTAAGATAATGACCTGTCCAATTCAGTTATTGGTTTCTAAATAATATCTCCAGTAAAGTGAAAGAGGAGATCAACTGTAAAAATAGATAATATCAGAACATATTCAAAAATTGAGTGAGGTCTAACTCATCAATTTAGAAGAATATTGAGCATACAAATTAGCTAGTTATGGTGGTACATACCTGAAATGAAGTAATGAGACTAATAAGGATGAGGCAGAAGAAATACTAATTATGTGGATACAATGTGAGACCCTTTCTCCAAAACAACAATAATAACAAAATGTAAGTATTGAGAGTAATATTTTATGTCTATAAATAAAAATAATATGAAGCCATAATCATAAGTAAATTGATAAATAAATGGTAAAAAGACATTTTTTCATTAGTGTATAATTTGGGGAATTATCACCTTCAAAGTCATGGAGTTGGGAAAAATTAATCAACATTAATTATCAGAAAAGTTGCTTTTAAAGTTACTAAAATGTTGCTAAATGTTACTAGTGAGAAAAACAGTGAGTTAGCTTTCATTTGCTACAGTATACAGACCAAGCTTCAGTACCTTTCCACATTTTATCAGTCAAAAGCTGGATTTTACAGTGTAAATGTGGTCAATACCACCAAAACCTAAATGATAGAAAAACTTTACTAATGTCAATTTCAAATGTGGCTCTTTATATGTTATATTAACCCTGTTTTCTGTGGTGTTTATATCAAAATATCATAATATAATTTTTATTACATCCTTGAAAGTTTCTTACATTTTGATCATTTTCACCAAATCATTCCAACTCTATTCCCTACACACCCAACTATGGATCCTCTAATATTTGAAAATAATTAAATGTAACTTGTATTGCCCATATAGATTTAGATATGACCAGTCACTGAAATTTTATAACCACTGGAAGTTGAGGCTCTACAGCCTCAAAGAGGCTCTTTCCCCGAAGATATCAATTGCCATCAAATTGTCAGGTAGGTATGTGAATTTGTGTACATCTTCTCTATGTTTGGATTTTGTTTGATTTGAGCTGGCATGGGTCTTGTACATGTTCTCACAGTCACTATTAGTTCCCATGTATAGCTTCTCTGATTTGTCCAGATGACACTGTTTTCTTATAGGCATCTACTGCTTCTGGTTCTTTTATTTTTGTTCCTATTTTCTGCTGAGGCTTTAGAGGATGGGTCATGACATCAATGTCCAATAATATGTTTTTAACCAAGAGAAAACAACAGACAGATTATAACTAAATAGCATTCTGTGAGATGATTGATTTTCCCTTTCCAAAATCATTAAGCCAAAGTCAAACTGAGAAATGAACCAAACTAAAGACTGAAAATTGAAATTCTACAGGTATTTTTAGATTGGATCTTGAGTAAGATAAACTGTAAGTATTTAAATATAATTATATAGATATAATCTGTAATTTAGTAAAGAATATTATTAAGTGGAAAGAAAAGGGCATTGAAACTTCTGGAACTAGAGTTAGCAGCTATGTGTGTGCTGGTGACCAGCTATGTGTGCTGGTTCTTTGGAAAACCAACAAGTCCTTTTAACAATTGGAACATTTCTCCAGCCTCCAATTTTGACATCATAATATTCAGGACACTGTGATAATAAACTGCCACGTATTCATCACGTCTGTCATTTGATAATAATGAAAATATAGCATGTATCTGTTTTAATTTTATTATTCTTATCGGTAAAATAATTATATCTTATGTTAATATGTTTATATTTTTATAGCTATATGCAAAGAATATGCCATGTTACACCCATTACAGTACAGTGAAAATTACCTAAGGAATAATTTCAAAGATTATTCAATCCAGATTTCATATCTTATAGTATAAAGTAACTTTAAGGCTGACAAGATAGGTCAACAGGTTAAAAATATATCTGAGAAGTCTAAGCACCTGAGTTTGAACCCTGGACAAATATACTGGAAGGAAAACACTGGATTCATATGACAAGTTGTCCTATGACCTCCACACATGATACTCTCACCATAAATAAATAAACACATGTAAAATAAAATGTTGATATCTGAAATGACCTATAAAGTTTTGAGAATGACCTGAATGGGGTCACCGGAAATTTAGAAATTACAGATACACAGACGCACGTAATATGTGGGACTGAATGGTCCATAAGTTCTGATGGTAACACACAAGCAGTTGGAAATTCAAAACTATCTATTTTATATATAGCTGAAGGAGGAGAGCAGTTTATTTTATACATACGTAAAAAGAGGACACGTGTTAGCTATTCTCATAGGAGACTTTTTATAATGGAGCATTCTCAAGGTTATACTCATTATGAAGAAGGAAAACTTAGTTGATAATTTCTATGCATAGTAGCTTTCACTATAGGTCAGCTGTTTGTCAATATCTGTCCTCAGACCAAGGAAAGGTTTGTCATTTCCATATGTCTGAGGAATTTGCATCCGCAATGTGGCTGTGTTCATGTCCTACATGTCTATTCATATACTATTACACTCACTCCTCACAGATGTTACTCTCCAAATAGTTGTAAACATTACATCAATCTACCAGGCTTATAAGAAAAGGGAAGATAAGTACCAATCCTTAACACTCCTTCCTTGACCACTCCAGAAAATGCTTGTTTTAGTTGCTTATTCGGCTTGCTGTTCTTGTTTGTAAGACAGAGTAGTGAAGACTGGCCCAGAACCTCTAATCTCAGCCTGCTAATCGCTAGGATTACAAGTAAGTATGATTATGCCTGACACATACATTTTATACAATATGACTATACTTAAAAATTATTTTTCTATAAGACACAAAATCTTGTTACCTCAAAACAGGACTGTGGAAGAACAGAATAAGCTGCACCAAAACATCTATTTTTGGCTTGAAGATTATTTTGGGCATCCTATTTTGGAAAACTGCAGACAAGCAGATGCTCTGAAAATAGAGGTTACCCAGTAGGAAATATCTATGTCTGGGGGTGTCTCCTTATCTTTCACTCAAAAAGAGAAATAACTAAAATATTCCAAAGATTTTAATGAATGGCAATAACACTAAATTATACCTGCATGATAAAACTTAACCAAGTTTTCTTATTTTCAAGATGTTTAGGATGGTATTTAATAGTGAATATATATGTTGTGAATACACACACACACACACACACACACACACACACACACACACACACATATTGAGACAAGGTAGACCACATTACTTTTACGATCACTGTACTACCATTGTACTAATATCTAGCAGACAGAATGCCTTTATAGATCAAATGGCTTCTGGCTAGTTTGGTGATTTAGATGCCTCCTTTTGATCGTGCAGAGTACTTTCCTGAATCAGAGATACTAGCAAGGTTTGGTGGAGGTTTGATGCAGGCACAGGCTTGACTTTTCCATGACCAACAAATTGTGTAGGTGTTGTCTTTAATAATGAGGTCTTTCTGTCAATTTGTGGAGATCAACCTACAATCTTGATAAAAGCCTGGGATGTTAAGGATTCCCATGAGCCCCCTTTGGCCAAAAGTTCAATTATGTATTACCTAATCTTGGTGCTAGAATTTCAATTGGGTGATAGGATATGGATAGTTTGTATTCTGACTCCACTGTCATTTGAAGATTTCTTTTTTATTGGTTATTTTATTTACTTATATTACAAATGTTATTTCCCTTTCTTGGATTCTCTCTACAACCCCCTATCTCCTCTCTTACCCCTGACTTTATGAGGGTGCTCCCCTACCCATCTACTCACTCCTGCATCACCACCCTAACCTTCCTCTATGCTGAGGCATAGACGCCTACAGGACCAAGGGCCTCCCCTCACATTGATGCCAGATAAGGCCATCCCCAGCTATATATGTAGCTGGAGCCATGGGTCCTTCCATGTGTACTCTTTGGTTGATGTTTTAGGCCCTGGGAGCTCTGGGTTTCTGGTTGGTTGATAATGTTCCTCCAATAGTTGGGCAAACCCTTTCAGCTTCTTCAGTCCTTCCCCTAACTCCACCATTGGGGTTCCCATGATCAGTCTGATGGTTGGCTGCCAGCATCCACATCTTTATTGGTCAGGCTCTATCAGAACCTCTCAGAGAACAGCCATACCAGGCTCCTGTCAGAAAATACTTCTTCACATCAGCAATCGTGTTTGAGTTTGGTGTCTGCAGATGGGATAGATCTCTAGGTGGAGCAGTCTCTGAATGGCCTTTCCTTCAGTATCTGCTTTATTCTTTGTCCCTTTAGACAGGAGCAATCCTATGCTAATATTGTTGAGATGGGTGGGTGGCCCCATCGCTCAAACGGAGTGCATGCCTAACCTCTAGATATGGTCTCTACAGTATCTTTCTCTAAAACCAACTACTGACAAATGGGATCTTATAAAATGGAAAAGCCTTTGCAAAGCAAAGGATACTGTCAACAGGATAAAATGGCACCCTACAGATGAGGAATAGCTCTTTATCACCCCTATATCTGATAGAGGGCTAATATTCAATATATACAAAGGACTCAAGAAGTTGGATGCCAGAGAACCAAATAACCATATTAAAAATGGCTTACAGTGCTAAACAAAAAAAAATTTTACTGAGAATTCTCAAATGGCCGAGAAGTAACTAAAAAAATGCTCAACATACTTAGTCATCAGGAATGTGTAAATAAAACCACAATGAAATTTCACCTCACACCAGTCAGAATGCCTAAGATCAAAAATTCAGGTGACAGCAGATGCTGGTGAGGATGTGAAGAAAGAGGAACACTCCTCCACTATTCCTTGGGCTGTAAGCTGGTACAACCACTCTGGAAATCAGGTTAGCAGTTCCTCAGAAAATTGGACATAGTACTCCCTGAAGACCCAGCTATAACACCACTGAGCATATACCCCAAAGATGCTCCAACATATAACAAGGACATATGTTCCACCATGTTCATAGCAGCCTTATTTATAATAGTTAGAAGTTGGAAAGAGCCCAGATGATGCTCAGCAGAAAATGGATACAGAAAATGTGGCAAATTTTACAACGGAGTACTCCTCAGCCATTTAAAATATGACTTTATGAAATTCACTGGCAAATGGATGGAACTAGAAAATATCATCCTTTGTGAGGTAACCCAGTCACAAAAGAACACACATAGAAAACATTCACTGATGAGTGATTATTAGACAAAAATCTTAGAATACCCATGATATAACTCACAGACTATATGAAGCTCAAGAAGAAGGAAGACCAAAGTATAAATTCTTCAGTCCTTCTTAGATGAAAATTTCATTTAGATCATTTTCATTCATGTATATATTTTAGGAATTTTCTACTGTGTTAGGTTTTTATACTACCCCTGAAATGGCCCTCAATTTTAACAGTCTTTCTCTACTGCCTCCTGTAGAGCCCTCTTTCCTTCCTACCCCCAATTAATTCCTCAAGTCTAACTAACTCCACAATACTCATCCATACCCATCTATTCTAATTCTCTTCCCTAAGGAGTTCTATCTGTTTCCTCTAGTCCCTTAGTCTATACCTACCTTTATAGGTTCTAAGGATTATAGTTTGGTTATCATTGATTTAGTTGTGAATATTTACATATGTGTGAATGCAAACTCTTTTGTCTTTCTGGATTTGGATTATCTCATGCAGGATGATTTTTTTTCTAGTCCAGTAGATTTACCAGTAAATTTCCTGATGTTATTTTAATAGCTGAGTAATACTTCATTATATAACAGTATCATAGTTTCTTCATTCTTTTGTTGAAGGACCTGTTGTTTATTTACAATTTATGGCTACTATGAAAAAAGCAGCTAAGAATATTGTTGAGCAAGTACCCCTGTGGAAGAAACAAGCATCCTTTGAATATTTGGCCAAGATTGATATTGCTTAATCTTGAAGGAGATTGATTTCCATCTTCCCGAGGAACCCCCAGAGGCCACATGATCTTACAGGAGTTTCTTACTAGGAAACACACAGTCATCATAGTCTCTTAAGAAACAGAGAATTGGGAGAGGGAGCACCTTCATGGAAGCCAATTGAGAGGGAGGAGGGAGGAGAGTGAGAGGGAAGGGTATAACATTTGAAATGTAAATACAAATAATATCTAATAAAGTTGAAAGAAAAAGAAGAACCATAGAGGAAACAGAAACCAAGGATATCAGCATACACAATCTTTCCAATCCCAGATGGATAGATACCAGTGTAAAAACACAATCAACAACAGCTATTATATTTGGGCTGTACTAGAGCTCTGCAACACCACCTGTTCAGGAACTGAATATTCCAATATAGTTGAAACATAAGAAAAAGGTCTCAGAACAGATGTTATGAATATGATAGTAGTCCTCAAAGAGGAAATAAATAAATCCCTTAAAGAAATTTATGAAAACACAGATAAGCATTGGAAGAAAATGGGTGCAGAAGGAGAAGGGAGTCTACACCAGATGCTCTGCTGCAAAGCTGGGGTTGTTGTTCAGGGATTGCCCTAGACAGAGTAGAGAGAGAAGAAAAAATATGCAATTAGCCTGCCTCTATGGCCTGAATAGTATGTGGGTTTTCAAGGAATGACTGATGGGGGTTGAGTTGTGGGAAAAACTAATGCGTGGGAAACAATAAGTGTAGTAGTAAAAGATCTGTGGGATCCACTAAAAATGAGGATCCATAAGAGATGTTACAAATAGGCTGTACAGATGTTTTGCTGAAAACCTGGGGATAATACAGAGTTATTCTGCTCTGAGAAGTGGAAGGCGAAGGGAGAACCTGCAATTACCCTACCACATTTCCTGGAAGGAGTGGCATGTGTGTTCCCCGAGAAAAATTGAAATGAAAAATTTGGAAGTCTTCTTGGAAGGTGAATGTGGAATTCAAACTCTTGGAATCATAATACTAAAGGATTTCCCCACATATTTATGGGCTTTATCTAAAAAAATGTTGTCATGGTTGAAAAGTGAAAATCTCGTTAAAAAAACAACAAAACAACAAACAAACACCTTTCTGACCTGTCATGGCAAGTATAATCATTTTTTAAAACATCAAAACCCTTTTTATTTTTCATTTTAATTTGGATATTTTATTTATTTACATTTCAAATATGATTCACCTTTCCAGTTTCTTCTTTGGAAACCCCCTATCCCATCTTCCAACCCCCTGCTTCTATGACAGTGTGCCCCTACCCATCCACCCACTCCTGTCTCCCTGCCCAGGCATTCCTCTACTCTGGGGCATCAATCCTTTACAGGGTAGAGTGCCTCTCCTCCTGTTGATGCCTGAAAAGGCTCTCCTCTGCTACATATTCAGCTGGAGTCATGGATTGCTTCATATCTATACTTTGGTTGGTGCAAAACCTTTCATATAATAAATGTTTAGTCCCTAAGGTGAAGGAGGCCTTGATAACACCTAATCTTACCTTGTGGTATTTGTTAGTCACTGAATATCTAGGTTTTCTTTCTCACAGAAAGAGAGAGAGAGAGAGAGAGAGAGAGAGAGAGAGAGAGAGAGAGAGAGAGAGAGAGAGAGAGAGAGAGAGGAGGAGGAGGAGGAGGAGGAGGAAGACAGGAAGGGAGGAAGGAAGGTAAAGAGAGAGGCAGGAATGAGGAAGGGAAGGAGGGAGAAAGGAAGGAACAAAGGAAGGAAAGATGGTAGAAAGGAAGGAAGGAAAAAAGGAAGGACGGGAGAGAGGAAGAAAGGAAGGAAGGAAAGATTAGACTTTCAGAAAATAAATGAGGAGGCAGTGAAGAATATCCTCCTGTAGCAAAGGGCCAGCTATAATACAGAATAAATGTGTCTGAAGTCCACCTCCTTGGGATATAAAAAAATTAAGAGATACATGTAAGTGTTAGGAAAACTCCCTTTCACCTCATCTTACCACCACACAGAAGCCTCCACTAAAGCTATTTAACTCAATCCTTGTTGTTTGATTCATGCTAAAATTAACATGGTAAGGAAACTCATTTTAAAGATATAGACAAAGAGTCAGAAATAGACTAAGATATGACAGAAATGTTTAGAATCATTGCACCGAGATCAGAAAATACATAGGCAGGATTAGTATAGTAAGAAAAGGTGTACACAATATATAACATACAGGTAATATATTCAGAGAGAAGAAAATTCTAACACTCAAAATTAATACTGGTAATCATAACTTCTGCTATATAAATGAAGGATACCTTTAGTGGTAATAAAAAATTTTGCTCAGAGCTCCCAGAGACTAAACCAAAAGCCAAGAATTATATATAGACTGGCTCTTAGCACATTTATAGCAGAAGACTGACTAGTTTAGCCTCATTGGGAGAGGATGTTTCTTATCCTGTAGAGACTTAATGCCTCAGAGAAGGGGGATGTCTTGGGCAGGCACCCTTTCAGAGGCAAAGGGAGGAGGAATGGGGTGATGAACTTGGGGAGAGGACCAGGAATTGGAGGCAACTTTTGCAATGTAAATAAATAAAATAATTTTATTCAAAATATGAAAATTTGTTTGGCCAAGGAAAAGACTCATGAGATTAAAACTAGGCCTAAAAAGTTGTCTCCAACTGAGAAGGGGGGAGTGAGAACACAATTCAGCATCTAGCCTACTATAATAAACTCTACAATAAATGTGTGGTTGCAGCATTGATTGTGCAATATCAAACAATATACTACATATGTGGGTAAAATGTTTGAAAAAAAAGAGAACATAAATGTTTGAAATAAGATCTGAGAACATTAAAATAATGACAGAAAGAAAATCACAGATCCAAAACTCTCAGTGAACACCAAAGAGAAATTGTAAAAACAAAAATAAATAGCCTATTAGATCTAGGGTTAAAATATGGAAAACCAAAATAATAATGGCTAAGAGATAAAATTGAGAAAATTCATAGCATACAAAATACTTTACACAAAGAGCAGTAATTAAAGAACAGTTCATGTTACAGCCCATTCTAGCAAGAAATGAATAGTATTAGCCAGGTAAAGTAAAACATTACTGAAATCCCAGAACTTGAGACGCTAAGGCTGGAGAATCATACATTAGAGGCCAGTACAGGTTAAATAAAAAGCGAACAGACAGTCTGGGAAACACTGTGATATCTGGCTTCAAAGTAAACAAAAAAAGGCATATAATAATAATAATAATAATAATAATAATAATAATAATAATAAATTAAATTGCTTTAGTTCATTCTTAAGTGATGTATACCAGAGAACTACTAACAAAAATTAAACAATAAAAAATTTCCTGAAATAGTTAAAATAATATAAAAATATCACAGAATAAGCAATTTGCATCTGTTCCTTTATATTAGATATAAGAATTTGAAATTTGAAGTAAAATAACACAATTTAAAAGTACACCCAAGGCAGAGCGGAGCCTGGCCCAACTGCCAGCCGGAAAGGCGGCTCGTACAGGCTGAGAAACTTCGACCTGGAACAGATCTTAGGAACTTCTGTTCCCACCCGGAGACGACTTCAGGACGCAGAGCAGAGCCTGGCCCAACTGCCAGCCGGAAAGGCGGCTCGAACAGGCTGAGCAACTGGTGAGTGGGAGACCTAGGCTGCGGGGGAGCAGAGGGATCTCTGCGGAGTGCACACGGAAAGGGCATCCCCTGCCCTGACCTGCCCTGTCCTCCCTGATCCAGTGACCGGGAACAGATCTTAGGAATTTCTGTTCCCACCCTGAGACGACTTCAGGACACAGAGCAGAGCCTGGCCTACCTGCCAGCCGGAAAGGTGGCTTGGAGAGACTGAGCACCTGTGACCAGGAACAGATCTTAGGAACTTCTGTTCCCACCCAAACGCAACTTCAGTATGCAGAGCGGAGCCTGGCCCAGCTGCCATCCGGAACCTGGGCTGCCAGGGAGTAGAGAGATCTCTGTGGAGTGCACACAGAAAGTGTACCAGGGACACAGACCAGATACAAGGGAAAGGCAAGAACATATCACTGACAACAAAATGGCAAGAGGAAAGAGAAAGAGTATATCCCAAGGAAACCAAGACAATCTAGCAACACCAGAACCCAGCTCTCCGATAGTAGCAAACATCGGAATTCCAAAAACTCCAGAGAAAGAAGACACAGACTTGAAATCATGCCTCAAGACGCTGATAGAGTTACTTAAACAAGAAAGGGAGGAAAAGCAAAAAGATTCAGAAGCTTTTAAAAAGAAACAAGAAAAACACTCAAAGAACTCAAAGAACGAGAGTAAAACAGAACCAAAGAAATAAAGGAATGGAAGAGGGAAATTAAAACAGAAATTAACACAATAAAAAAAGCACTAAAAGAGATAACCCTAGAGTCAGAACACCAAAAAAAGAAATCAGGAGTCACAGAAGCAAGCATTTCCAACAGATTACAAGAGATCGAGGAGAGAATCTCGGGGGCAGAAGACAACATTGCAAACATAGACAAAACAGCCAGAGAAGATGCAAAAAACAAAAAGCTCCTAACCCAAAATGTCCAGGAAATACAAGACACAATGAGAAGACCGAACCTAAGGATAATAGGAATAGAAGAGGGAGAAGAGTATCAACTAAGAGGCACAGTAAATATCTTCAACAAAATCATAGAAGAAAACTTCCCTACCCTCAAGAATGAGATGACCACGAGCATAAAAAAAGCCTTCAGAACTCCAAATAGGTTGGACCAGAAAAGAAATACCTCCCGACACATAATACTAAAAACATCAAGTGCCCAAAGTAAAGAAAGAATACTAAAAGCAATAAGGGAAAAAGGTCAGGTAACATATAAAGGCAGACCAATTAGACTCACACCCGATTTCTCAACAGAGACTATGAAAGCTAGAAGAGCCTGGACAGACATCATGCACTCCTTAACAGAGCACAAGTGCCAGCCCAAGCTGCTATACCCAGCAAAACTATCAATCACCATCGATGGAGAGACAAAGCTATTTCAAGACAAATCAAAATTCACACAATATCTGACCACAAACCCAGCACTACAACGAATTATAGGTGGAAAACCCAATACAAGGAGGGAAAATACAGCCTAGTAAAAACAAGAAAACTCCTAAACAAGAAAACTAAAAGAAGAAAAAAACACAGACACAACTCAACCCAAAAAAGCAAAAATGGCAGGAAACAGAAACAATTATTCCTTGATATCTATTAACATAAATGGTCTCAACTCCCCAATAAAGAGACATAGACTATCAGACTGGATACATAAACAAAATCCAGCCTTTTGCTGCATACAGGAAACTCATCTCAGAGACAGAGACAGACACTATCTCAGAGTAAAAGGGTGGGGAAAAAACTTCCAAGCAAACAGCTCCAAGAAGCAAGCTGGAGTGGCTATTCTAATATCGAATAAAGTAAACTTCCAACCAAAAGTTATCAAAAAAGATAAAGAAGGACACTTTTTACTCATTACCAGGGAAATCTGTCAGGAGGAACTCTCAATCCTTAACATATATGCTCCAAATAAAAAATCACCCACATTCATAAAAGAAACTCTACTAAAGCTCAAAAAATACATTTCACCCCACACAATAATAGTGGGAGACTTTAACACCCCACTCTCACCAATGGACAGATCAGGGAAACAGAAACTGAACAAGGACACTGCAAAACTAGCAGAGACTTTTAACCAACTAGAATTAATAGATATATACAGAACATACTATCCTAAAGTAAAAGAATACACCTTCTTCTCACCACCCCATGGCACCTTCTCGAAAATTGACCACATAATTGGACACAGAACGAGCCTTCATCGATATAAGAAGATCGAAATACTGCCTTGCATCCTCTCAGATCACCATGGTCTACGGCTGGTCTTTAACAACAACAAAGACAACAAAATGCCCACATATACATGGAAACTAAACAACGTTCTGTTAAAGGATAGCAGGGTCAAAGAAGAAATAAAGAAAGAAATTAAGGACTTTATAGAATTCAACGAAAATGATAACACAACATACCCAAACATATGGGATGCAATGAAAGCAGTATTGAGAGGAAAACTCATTGCCCTAAGTGCTTCCAAGAAGAAACTGGAGAGAGCTCACATCAGCAACCTGACAGCACAGCTAAAAGCCCTAGAACAAAAGGAAGCAGATATACCCAAAAAGAGTAGACGGCAAGAAATAATCAAAATTAGGGCAGAAAGAGACCAAATAGAAACAAAAAAAAAACATTGAAAAAATCAACAAAACAAAGAGTTGGTTCTTTGAGAAAATCAACAAGATTGATAAACCCCTAGCCAGACTAAGTAAAGGGCAAAGAGAGAGTATCCAAATTAACAAAATCAGAAAGGAAAGTGGGGACATAACAACTGAAACTAAGGAAATTCAAGAAATCATCAGATCCTACTACAAAAACTTATACTCCACAAAATTGGAAAATCTGGAGGAAATGGACGAATTCCTAGACAGATACAAGGTCCCAAAGTTTAACCAGGAAAAAGTAAACAATCTAAATAACCCTATAACACCTAAAGAAATAGAAGAAGTCATCAAAAGCCTCCCACCCACAAAAAGCCCAGGTCCAGACAGGTTCAGTGCAGAATTTTATCAGACATTTATTGGGGATATAACACCAATATTCGCCAAACTATTCCAAAAGATAGAATCAGATGGACTATTACCCAACTCATTTTTTGAGGCTACAGTAACCCTCGTACCTAAGCCACACAAAGACCCCACAAGGAAAGAGAACTTCAGACCAATCTCACTTATGAACATTGATGCAAAAATATTCAACAAAATCCTTGCAAACCGAATCCAAGAACACATCAAAACCATCATTCATCATGACGAAGTAGGCTTTATCCCTGGGATCCAGGGATGGTTTAACATAAGGAAATCCATCAATGTAATGCACCATATAAACAAACTTAAAGACCAAAATCACATGGTCATCTCTCTAGACGCTGAGAAAGCATTCGACAAAATCCAACACCCCTTCATGTTAAAAGTCCGGGAAAGGACAGGAATCCAAGGCCCATATTTAAACATAATAAAAGCAATATATAGCAAACCAACAGCCAACATCAAACTTAATGGCGAGAAACTTGAAGCAATCCCACTAAAATCAGGGACTCGACAAGGCTTCCCACTCTCTCCCTACCTATTCAACATAGTACTGGAAGTCCTGGCTGGAGCAAATAGACAGCAAAAGGAGATCAAGGGGATACAAATCGGAAAGGAAGAGATAAAAACATCACTCTTTGCCGATGACATGATAGTGTACTTGAGTGACCCCAAAATTTCCACCAGAGAACTCCTACAGCTGATAAACAAGTTCAGCAAAGTGGCCGGATACAAAATTAACTCAAACAAATCAGTAGCCTTCCTATACTCAAAGGACAAACATGTGGAGAAAGAAATTAGGGAAAAGGTACCCTTCACAATAGTTACAAAAACTGTGAAATACCTTGGTGTGACCCTAATTAAGGAAGTGAAGGACCTGTATGACAAGAACTTCAAACCTCTAAAGAAAGAAATTGGGGAGGATCTCAGAAAATGGAAAGATCTCCCATGCTCATGGATTGGAAAGAACAACATCTTAAAAATGGCCATCCTACCAAAAGCAATCTACAGATTCAATGCAATTCCCATCAAAATTCCAACCCAGTTCTTCATGGAATTGGAAAGATCAATGTGCAATTTCATATGGAATAACAAAAGACCTAGAATAGCGAAATCCATCCTCAACAACAAAAAAACATCTGCGGGAATCACTATCCCTGACCTCAAGCTATATTACAAGGCAATTGTGCTGAAAACTGCATGGTACTGGTACAGAAATAGGCAAGTGGATCAATGGAATAGAATAGAAGATCCAGAAATGAGCCCTCATGTATATGGTCACCTGATTTTTGACAAAGGAGCAGTAAACATTCAATGGAAAAAGGACAGCCTATTCAACAAATGGTGCTGGTCCAACTGTCACTCAACATGAAAAAGAATGAAAATAGACCCATTCTTATCTCCTTGTACAAAGTTCAAGTGTAAGTGGATTAAAGATCTCCACATTAAACCAGATACACTGGAACTATTAGATGAGAAAGTAGGGAAAACCTTAGAACACATAGGCACAGGAGAAAATTTCCTGAACAAAACACCAATGGCTCAAGCTCTAAGGTCAAAGATTAACAAATGGGACTTAACGAAATTGCAAAGTTTCTGTAAGGCTAAGGACATCGTCAAGAAAACAAAACGACAACCAACAGAATGGGAAAAGATCTTTACCAACACCACATCAGATAGAGGCCTAATATCCAAGGTGTACAAGGAACTCAAAAAGCTAGACACCTGAGAATCAAATAACCCTATTAAAAAATGGGGTACAGAGCTAAACCAATCATTTTCAGTTGAGGAACACCGAATGGCCGAAAAACATCTGAGGAAGTGCTCGACATCCTTAGCCATCAGGGAAATGCAAATCAAAACAACCCTAAGATTCCACCTCACACCAGTGAGATTGGCCAAGATCCAAAACTCAGATGACAGCAGATGCTGGCGAGGCTGCGGAGAAATAGGAATACTTTTCCACTGTTGGTGGGGTTGCAAGCTAATACAACCACTCTGGAAATCTGTCTGGCGATACCTCAGAAATTTGGATATAGTACTACCTGAAGACCCAGCTATTCCACTTCTGGGCATATACCCCAGAGACACTTTCATACACAACAAAGATATATGCACCACAATGTTCATAGCGGGTCTATTTATAATAGCCAGAAGCTGGAAGGAACCCAGATGTCCTTCAGAAGACGAATGGATACAAAAATTGTGGTACATATACACAATGGAATACTACTCAGCCACCAGAAACAATGACTTAACCAAATTCTTAAGAAAATGGCTGCATCTAGAGAAGATCATCCTGAGTGAGATAACCCAGTCACAAAGGAACGGACATAATGTGCAGTCACTGATGCTAACCCCAGAGGCTTGCACTCCCCCAGAAACAACTCACAGACTGTATGAAGTCCAAGAAATAAAAAAAACAAAAAATATACATATATTCACAAAACAAGAAGACTTTGACTATTCCCAAGTTGCGTTTTGTTTTGCATGTACTTTATGCTTATTGCAACTAGTACGTTTTCAATGCATACTGTCAAGCCCTTGAAAAAAATCAAGTACTGACTAAAAAACATATTCACATGGTTTTATGTAAAATTTATTTTAATGTCTGAAAAAACAGTACTGGCAAAAATGTATAATTTTAAGCAAAAAATGTTTAAAATCTTTACATTTATCTTTGTTTTGCAAAATAATGTCTTTAAAAAAAATAAAGTACACCCAAATAATAAAATAGGTATAAATGTAATAAGGTATTGTGGTTTGAATAAGAATAGTCCCCATAGGCTTATGTTTAATTCTTAAGGCAGTGGCACTATTTTGTAGGGCTTAGGAGATGTGGCTTTGGAAGAAATGTGTCATTGGGCAACTTGAAGCTACTTCAAGTTTTTAGAGTCCAATTCAGGCCTGATAATTCTCTCTCTTTCTGGGGCTGCAGATCAAGATACAGAAGTCTTAGCAACTTATGTAGCACCAAGTCAGCCTGCATGCTGTACTTCTTCTTCCATGATAAAAATAGACTAAGCCTCTGAAACTGTAAACAGGTTCATATTAAATGCCTAATTTTATAAGAGTTGGTGTGATAATGGTGTTCCTTTAACCAGAGCAATAATAGCCTAAACGATATGGCAATGGGTAAAGGAAATTTAAAATGTAAACAGAGGCATTCTATATAGAATAAAAGTCCAAATATTGTTAGGATGTGAATTCTTATTAATTTGAACTTTTTATGCTATTACTACAAATAACATCACAACAAGCAGATCTGTCCTGTAAAAAGTGACCCAGAAGTTCTTCAAGAATACTAAAATCTCTCACAAATTTATTCATTATGTATTAGCAAAATGTATATAATCTGGGCATTCCCAATATGAATATACAGGTATTAAATCATAACTCAATGATAACTTCCTATTCTATGCCGTTGTATCCCTTCTCTTGTATTCTACTAAAAAGCCTTTGATATTTCTAACATATTTATAGTGGGTCATCTCTTTGATCTGTGTTTCTGATGATCAACCAAAAATACAATTTAAGAACTATGTAACTCTCTAGTCTGTAACACGTGTAGTACCTATGCTGATTTAGACTATTTCAATACATTCTGTAAATCTGACATTTTGTTGATCATGCTATACATATAATATTGTATACTATATATTTTATTATCCCCTGGACTTCCGCTTGTTTGAATTAGAAAACATAAGCAGTTCTTTGGGAGCACTACACTTCTTTTTTGTCAATACTTTTTAACAAAAGCTCTAGGAGCTTACTGGGATTTGAATCTACATATAGGTTAATAAACACACAAATGGCAGGTAAGGCCTCAAGAGGAATCACTGCTTCGCATGGCAACTACCTCAATACAAGCTATTACCTTCCCTCACACAATGCACGGTTAGCTCATAATAGGGCAGTACCACTACAGCTGAAGAGGTTACTATCTATATACATGAACATATCACCAAGTAAAGAAGATTTATCAGAATTTAGAATTTAGGAACTCAGTATTCTAGCCTCAACAGGGCTTTACAATACATCCATCCACATCACTTTGGAAAATCCCAATAAATGCCTACACTGATAGGAGATGCACTGAGGGGCTGAAATACCCCAGCTTAAATTATAAAATCAGCCAATAACAGGATATGACCACATATTTGATTTTAAGTAATTTTAGTGCAGCAGTTAGGGGACATGTGTCATTCTCCAGGGCATACTTAAATGGAAGTAATTTATGTAGTGCTTCAGCTAAGAATTTAAGTCCCTCTATTCATCCTCCCCCAACTTTGTGTAACAACATGAGAACAGTAATCTCTGCCATATACCTTCAAGAGTATATATCAAGTTGCTTGGCACTTTGTTTTTCAAAATGATTAATTAGTGGTATCAAATGCAAATATTTTACATGCTTATACAGAGATAATTTTCTTTGTACTACTCAGAAATGTTATTATCATTTTTTAAATATAATCGTCTTAGGAACCCAATCCCAGATTGCTGAAACAAATAAAGGAAACTCATCCCTAAAATTAATTGTTTTCTTGAATCACACTTAGAAATGAAATATGTTTAATTGAAATGCTCTAGAGAACTAGATCAGTGACAAATGAGACAGATAAAAAGAGGAAAAGAGATGAAAGGACAGTAGAAGAGAAGGAGGAAAACGAATGCAGAGGACGAGGCAGAAGGAAGAAGAGGACAAGGAGAGATGAAATTATTATAGGTATTGGCTTAAAAGTTATGGAAGCTGTGAGGCCCCATGAATCATCATCTGTAAGAGTCAGAATGAGTCATAGAAGGCAGTGGTATAATCTAGTCTGACTTGAAAGAATAGAGAATTGACAGAGCCAATCATATATCTCACAGAAGAAATCATATGTAGGACTGTGGTATTGAAGTAAATCCTACGAATCAAAAGTTCCAAGATGCAGTGGTAAGAGATTTACAATCTCAAGAGGAAAAAATAAACAGAGGCTAGGGAGAAAGATCAGGTAAGAAAGTACATGTTCAGCATGTATAAGACCTGAGTTCAGTTTTCTGAAAGGGAAAAGAGAGAGGAATGGAGAAGGGAGAGATGGGAATAAAATGTAAATTACTTCTCTGGTCTTTAGTCCATTTAGATCTTTAACAGGTGTTGGTGAGGGCAATCTGTTCTACTTAGCCCAACAATTCAAGAACCTTTCCCAAAAGTATGCTCATAGACAATCCTGGAAATAATGGTTTACTAGCAACATTATCATCCATTATCACAGAGAAGTTGACACATAAAATTAAATAAGACAATACCATATGATACATACAATACTGTGTAACATGGCTGCAAATGTTATGGAGATACTTCAAATATTACTGTTTTTACGAAGGTATTTTTGGATGAGAGATAAATAAGTTATATACAGTGTGCAATTTGATTAGTATAACTTTTTATAAAGCTAAAATTATATATATATCAAACTTTTTATCAAATATTTTATCAAATATTAAAATTCAAAGCACCAAAGCTAACACTGGCATACAAAACTATTTTATAGTTACTTAGAGGCCTGGAAAGATAACTCATTTGTTAAGCGATGAGGGTTTTGTTGCTCTTGCACAAGACTTTGATGTGCTTCCCAGTACCCATATGGGAACTAACAATTATTTGTAAATCCAATTCTAAGGGATTCAATATACTCTTTTAACATTTGTGGGTATAGCACACAATGTGCCACACAGACAAACATACAGGCAACATACATATACAATAAAATAAATCTTTAAAAATATTTAGAGGTTAAGGAACTCTGAAATAAACAAACAATTTAGCTGTGATACAAAATATACTACAGAATCCTATGTAAAAGAATAATCGATAACGTTTTTGGCCTAAGACAGCTTGAAAATGAATAGACTCCATAAGGAAAAATACATAGACTTTGTACTCTAGTTGATAAAATTATCCCAATGAGACAATAGAAGTTAATAATTTTGATCTTGCTATATTTGTATCTCAGAAACCTGCATATGAATATTTATTGTTCTTCATTTATCAATATCAAGGGAATGGAATCAGACTAGACATCCATCAACTGAAAAATTGACAATAAAATTTTGTTACATATACACAATAAAATCTTGCTTAGAACAAAAGAAAAATAAAATGATGAAATTTACAGAAAAACAAATGGAAATGAAAAGTATACTGAATAAGAAGACCTGGTCTCAGAAAGGCAAATACTAATACAGTATGTTCTATTTCATATGTGGATCATAGCCTATGCTTTTGAAATATGAATATCCAGATGGAAGTAATTGTAGGGAAAAGGTCTGAAATTTAAAAGGGACTCATTAAACTGGAAGCAAGAATCACTAAGGCAGTAATTCTCAATCAGTGGGCCATGACCCATTTAGCAAACCTCTATCTCTAATGATCTATAACTGTAGAAAAGTGCATTTATGAAGTAGCAATGAAAATAATTTTATGGTTGAGGGGCAGCACAGCACGAGGAAATGTATTCAAGGGTTTCAGTATTAGGAAGGTTGAGAAACACTGCTCTAGGGGATGAATGTGATAAGGCAGATTCTGGAAAAGAAAGAGTTCAGTTATGAGGGTATCAGGAAGATGATGGGGGAGCTGGGGTAAGTCATATATATATATATATATGAAAATCCCATATGGAATACCATTTCATCAAAGTTAATTAAAAAATAACAACCAAAAGTTAACAAAACAAGAATACTCGACCAGTACTCCACAAAACTGCCAAGTCAACCAAAGAAAGTTTCAGAAACTGTCACAGTCAAAGGTCATTTAAGGTGTGCAACATGGTATACAATAGATAAAATTAGAGGAGGATATGTTGTGCCTCATATCTATAAGCATAGCAAATGGGAAGCCTCTCCTCCTATTGATGTCAGAAAATGCTATCCTCTGCTGCATATCCTATGCCACTGAGAATTCTTTGTGTAGTTCTGTACCCCAATTCTTAATAGAATTATTTGATTCTCTAAAGTCTAACTTCTTGAGTTCTTTGTCTATATTGGATACTAGCCCTCTATCAGATGTAGGATTGGTAAAGATCTTTTACCAATCTGTTGGTTGCCTTTTGTAATTTAGGCAGTGTCTTTTGCTTTACAGGAGTTTTGCAATTTCATGAAGTCCTATTTATCAGTTCTTGATCTTAGAACATAAGTCATTGGTGTTCTGTTTAGGAACATTTCCCCTGTGCCTATGTGTTTTAAACTCTTCCCCAATTTTTGTTCTATTACTTTTAGTGTACCTGGCTTTGTGTGGAGGTCTTTAATCTACTTTCACTTGAGCTTTGTAAAAGGAGATAGTAAAGGATCTATTTGCATTCTTCTGCATGCTGACTGCCAGTTGAAGCAGCACCATTTATTGAAGAGGCTGTCCTTTTCCCATTGAGTGTTTTTACTTCCTTTGTCAAAGATCAAATAACCATACGTGTGTGGGTTCATTTCTAAATCTTTGATTCTATTCCATTGATCTACCTGCCTGTCTCTGTACCAATACCATACAGTTTTTATCACAATTGATCTGCAATACAGCTTGAGGTCAGGAATGGTGATTCCTATGGAAGTTTTTGTTTCTTTGTTTGTTTTGTTATGTTTTATTGATAAAAATGGTTTTTGATATCCTGGATTTTTTTATTATTTCACATGAATTTGAAAATTGCTGTTTCTAACACTATGAATAATTGAGTTGGAATTTTGATGGGGATTGCACTGAATCTGTAGATTGTTTTTGGTAAGATGGCCATTTATACTATGTTGATCCTTCCAATCCATGAGCATGGGGGATTTTTTCCCATATTCTGGGATCTTCTTAAATTTTCTTTTTCAGAAGCTTGAAGTTTTTGTCAAACAGATCCTTCACTTGCTTGGTTAGGGTCACACCAAGGTATTTCATATTGTCTGTGACTATAGTGAAGGGTATCTTTTCCCTAATTTCTTTCTTCACATGTTTGGCTTTGAGTAAAGGAAGGATACTGTTTTATTTGATCTAATTTTATATCCAGCCTCTTTGCCGATGGTGTTTATTAGCTGTAAAAGTTCTCAGGTGAAATTTTTCGAGTCATTTAAGTATAGTGATATTTTGGCATCTTCCCTTCCAATTTTTATTCCTCTGACCTCTTTTTGATGTCTGATGGCTCTGGCTAGTACTTGCACTATTTCATTGAATAGGTAAGGAGAGGATGGTCAGGGTTGTTTAGTCCCTGATTTTAGTGAGATTGTTTCACATTTAGTTTGATGTTAGTTACTGGTTTGCTGTATATTGCTTTTAATGTGTTTAAGTATTAGCCTTGAATTCCTGACCTTTCCAAGTCTTTTAACATGTAGGGGTGTTGAATTTTGTCTAATGTTTTCTCAGCATCTAAAGAGATGACCATGTGGTTTTTTTTTTCTTTGAGTTTGTTTATATAGTGGATGACACTGATGGATTTCCATATATTGAACCATTTTTTTTTGCACTCCTGGGATGTAGCCTACTTGATCATGGACATTGATTATTTTAAGACTTCTTAGATTTGATTTGCAATAATTTTTGAGTATTTCTTTCATCAATGTTCATAGGAAAAATTGGTGTAAAGTTCTCTTTCTTTGTAGGGTATTTGTGTGCTTTAGTAATGAATGTAATTGTGGCTTCGAAGAATGAGTTGGGCAGTACTCCATCTGTTTCTAATTTGTGAAATAGTTTGGAGACTATAGGTATTAGGTCTTCTATAAAAGTCTGATAGAATTCTACACTAAACCCATCAGGACCTGGGCTTTTATTGGTCTGAGGCTTTTGATGACTGCTTCTATTTCTTTAGGGGTTATAGGGCTCTTTAGATGGTATATCTGATCCTGATTTAACTTTTGTAACTGGTATCTGTCTAGAAAATTGTCCATTTCCTCTATATTTTTTAGTTTTTCTGAGTATAGGATTTTGTAGTAGGATCTGATGATTTCTTCAATTTCCTTGGTTTCTGTTGTTATGGCTCCCTTTCATTTATGATTTTGTTAATTTGGATACTCTGTGTGCCCCCTCTAGTTAGTCTGGCTAAGGGTTTATCAGTTTTGTTGATTTTATCAAAGAAGTAGCTATTGGTTTTGTTGATTCTTTGTATAGATCTTTTTGTTTCTATTTGGTTGATTTCAACTCTGTGTTTGATTATATCTTGCCAGCTACTCTTCTGGTGTGTATCTTTTTTTTCCTTTTTTTCTTTTTTCTTTTTTTTTTTTTTTTTTTTTTTTTTTTTTTGTTCCAGAGCTTTCAGGTATGCTGTCAAGGTGTTAGTGGACGCTATCTCAAGTTTCTTTTTGGAGGCACTCAGGGCTTTGAGTTTTCCTCTTAGTACTTCTTTCATTGTATCCCATAAGTTTGGGTATTTCATCCCTTCATTTTTATTAAATCCTAAAAAAACCTTTGACTTCTTTCTTTATTTCTTCCTTGACCAAGGAATTATTGAGTAGAGCATTATTAAACTTTCATATGTATATGGGCTTATTGTTTTTGTTGTTATTGAAGAACAGCCTTAGTCCATGGTGATCTGATAAAATTCATGAAATTATTTCGATATTTTTGTATCTGTTGTGGCCTGTTTTGTGACCCAGTATATGGTCAATTTTGAAGAAAGTGCCTTGAGATGCTCTTAAGAAGGTATATTATTTTGTTTTAGGATGAAATACTCTATAGATATCTGTTAAATCCATTTGGTTCAAAATTTCTATTAGTTTCACTGTGTCTCTGTTCAGTTTCTGTTTCCATGATCAGTCCATTGATGAGATTGTGGTGTTGAAGTCTCCCATTACCATTGTGTGTGGTACAATATATTGTCTGAGCTTTAGTAGAGTTTCTTTTGTGAATGTGGGTGCTCTTGTATTTGGAGCATAGACATTCAGGATTGAGAGTTCATTTTGATAGGTTTTTTCCTTTGATGAGTAAAAAGCATCCTTCCTTTTTTTTTTTGATGACTTTTGTTTGAAAATCTATTTTATTCAATATTAGAATTGGTACTCTAGCTTGCTGATTGGAACCATTTGCTTGGAAAGTTTTTTATTTTTCCAAACTTTTATTCTGAGGTAGTACCTGTATTTGTTGCCAAGATGAGTTTCCTGTGTTCACTAAAATGCTGGATACTGTTTACATATCCAGTCTGATATACTATGTCTTTTTATTGCAGAATTGAGTACATTGATGTTAAGAGATATTAAGGAATAGTGATTGTTATTTCCTGTTATTTTTGTTGTTAGAGGTAGAATTATTTTGGGGGTGTTTTTCTTCATTGGTGTTTATTGCAAGAAGATTATTTTCTTGATCTTCCTAAGGTGAAGTATCCCCCTTTGCGTTGGGTTTTTCAACTATTATTCTTTGTAGAGTTGGATTTTTTGACAAATATTGTGTAAAAATTCTTTTGTCCCAGATTATCTTGGTTCTCCATCCATGGTAATTGAGAGTTTTGCTGGACATAGTAACCTGGGCTGGTTCTTTTGTTCTCTTAGGGTCTGAATAATGTCAGTCCAGCATCTTCTTGCTTTTATAGTCTCTCTTGAAAAGTCTGATGTAATTTTCATCGTTCTGCCTTTATATATTACCTGTCTTTTTTCTGTTACTGGTTTTAGTATTCTTTCATTGAGCTGAACATTTGGCTTTTGACTATTATTTGTCGGGAAGAATTTACTTTCTGGTCCAGTCTATTTAGGATGCAACTGGGCTCTGACCTTGGTCTGGAAGTGTCTGTTTCCAGGCAGC
Organism: Micromys minutus; assembly: GCF_963924665.1. NCBI lineage: Eukaryota > Metazoa > Chordata > Mammalia > Rodentia > Muridae > Micromys > Micromys minutus. The sequence continues at coordinate 8,033,188 of NC_137970.1, read as the reverse complement.
ACCACCCTCTGCAACCTGAGAGTTCCAGGTGCCCTCACTCTGGCTAGACAGTGGAGAGTGTACATAGACTAATATCTCTGCTCTGGAGTGAGAGTCCTCATTCGGCTCTTCAGTGTCCAGTAACCTGTGGGCAGGCCACCAGTCCTAATCGGTGTTCAGCTCCAGTCTGTGAGTTCCCATGCCAATGGGCCTGCAAAAGCTCTGGGTGCAGATGGAGGCCCATGGGCTCCACAGTGAGAGCACTCCTGTGCCTTCCCTGGGCGCTCAGTTCTCTGCGGGCAGGCCACCAGTCCTGATGTCACTGTGCCTGATCTGTCTGTGGCTCTGGGCTAAGATGGAGGCCGTACAAGTCTGATCCCAGACTGCACCACGATCCCTGTGCCCCGAGAGTCCCTGGAGGCCCTCTCTAGACAATCAGTGGGGAGAGAGATTGGGCTCACACATGGGTTCAGTGAGGAGAGCACTCCTTTGTCGCCCCTGCACACTCAGTTCTCTGCGAGAAGGCCTTCAGACCTGAATTCAGTGTGCTTGATCTGTCTGTGGCTCTGGGCCGAGATGGAGGCCGGACCAGTCTGATCTCAGACTGCCGATTTTCCCTGTTCTAACTGCTAAAAAACTTTTGGTTCCAGAAAGCATAGTGGAGGTTATGAATATTACCTCACCAACTGAGTCTCGTTATCCCACTGGGTATATTACTCTATACTGGACAGATAATCTGTTATGATTATTGCAACGAAATGATAGAGGCAAGACATATTATGTTGAAAGCTGGGTTTTCTCGGGGACATCTTTGTTAACCTACACTCAACAGACCTGATCCAAAATTGCCTGAATGACAGAAAGATACTAAATATGAAAGGCCCAAATTGTATAAGAATTGAGTTTGATACATACTCCAGTAAAAATTACCATCCAATTAATATGTCAGGCAAAAAGAAAGTATATGTGATATGTGGTCCTGGAAGGAAGGTATGCTCACCAAATTAGCCCTCCTATTATTTAATTTGTTCATGGCTGAGACAAAATCTCTGATGAAAAAGAAAAGGGTGCTCAGTTCACTGATACTCTACTATTGTGGAAATTTCATAATTGCAGGAGCTTGAGGCAGCTGATGACACTGAATTAATATTGAAAAATCTAAAACAATTAATGGTTAATTAATTAATTAAAACATAGTCAGCTTTCTCTTTTTATGTAGTCTGGGACCTCCAAGCACAGATTGGTGCTGAATTCATCTTGGGTGAGCCTTTCAACCTCAGTTAACCTAATCTAGAATCTCCTTTATGTACATGGCAGTGTTGTATCTCTAGGTGGTTTTAGAACCTGTCAAGTTGACATAACTTTCACAACATTCATGACCAGGCAGCTATAGTGAGATCTAACACAAATGCATTTCTCCATGCCATGATAAATTAATTCTGCTAGTAACAAGTATTTTGGATGACAGTATGATGGGTTTTATTGTTTTGCCCTGATGAAGAAGTTGATGAAACTGCATGCAATTCTCTGTTAGGTAATTGAAAATTTCATCTTGCTAAAATATAAGAATAGATGTACATTTAAAGAAAAAGGGCTGTATGCCATGAGTTCTCTTTGCTTCATTTACAGCCCTCTTTTCTGTCACTATCTAATGTTTTCTCCTTTACTACTATACCCAACCCCACCCATAGCAGAACATTCAACACCGAGTCTTCTTTATCAGAAGCTGACCTACATTAGATCATTTCTTTAATGTTTTTAAGCTTGCAGAAAAGATTCCTAAGCTGTTACTGTTAGTTCTATATTCCTTCATGTAAACAACCACTTCTAGAATTATCATTTTTCAAGTGTGTTTTTTTTTCTAGCTGCTGTGGAAAATGGGTCTGGTTCTAGAGAGATTTAAGCAAAGTTATGTGTGTATATGCATTAAATATATATCATGTCTCAGTACATTCATAGACTTGTTGATAAGCAGATTAGAAGTATATTAGCTAGTCCTAAGAGATTTTTAATCTCAATTTCTCTAGCATTAATTTTAAGAAATTGAATTGATGGCTCAAAGACAGTGAATAGTTTTAAATATTTTAATGCAGATTACTATTTTTTCTCCAGTAAGGTTATGACAACTTATACTGATTTATACAGCACTATATGGGGCAGCTCAGTCACTGAACTTCACTTAAAGCTAGATATTAACATTTTATGTTTGCAAATTTATGGATAAACTATTTTCTTGCTGGTTTCATTTGCATTTCTTTTCTTTCCTGAACTAAACACATGTATAATTCCATTTCTATGTTTAAAGTAAATTATCTATTGTATCTTTTCTCTTTGTATCTATTTAAGATATCACTTTTATTATACTAAAATATTTGCCCCTTGACAACATGTATCTTTGATGATGACAGAAAAAAAAAAGCAAAAGAAATAATGATACAATGAATTACTTTTATTCTTGGTTTCCAAAAAGAAGAAAAAAGAAAAAAAAACTGTGTAAGATATTTTTCAGAGTTAATTTTAGGGCACATTTTATTGTCTTCTTAATATATATCATTAACATCACTAAGATTCTATGAATAAGTTTGTATTAGAAAAAAGTTTCTTCAAACATTACAACACAGTGTTATTTAAAATGCTAGGTTTAAATGCAGCACTTTTTTCATAAGAAGCACTATTTTGCTTTCAATTTCTTTTCCCCAGGCTCCACAAGCCTTTGTTTTCATAAAGAGATAAGAAATCTAAGCTACCAATAATAAAAGGACCATTCCTGGCACAAAAAAAGAAAAAACAAATTTGCAATCATGTATGATGGAAATTAGATATAGGCAAAGCCAAAATGTAATAGTCTATTTACATATTATTTCCATAAACTTTCTTTTCCCATAGGAGTAGAAAAAAAAAGGAGTAGTTCCACTAATCAACTATGCTGGAAATTTGAAACATATATAACTCATTTCTCCCTTTAAAGCAATAATACACAATAACACATCTTTGCTCAGTTTCCATTAGGGAAGAGTATTAACTTCCAGAATATTATAGACAATTGAAAATGAGTTTATGCTGCACCGAGAAATCAAATGACATTCTGGAATTACAATTTCTTCTTGAAGTAGCAACTTTCTATTGTCTTGATATCTCAATCATCAACATCGCCAAATCACTCCCTATCTTTTATCACCATTATTATCTTCCTTTTTAACCAAAAGTTTTCTCTCATCTGCCTTGATGTTGTAATAGCTGTCTCTACTATTTCCATTACAAGGTTTATTTTTGCACCTTTCAGCATATTCTATAACCTCCTTTCTTAAATGTACATCTGGTAATTCTCAATAATATGAGTAAGATCTATCAAGAATTAGACGATATTTATAAAATAATCAAATCTCCTTAGACTAGCATATGTTATCTTTTGTGATCTAGCTCTATCTATTATCTTTTGTAAACTAGTTTGGCCTAAAATTTTTCTCTGCTGTGTCTCATGCCATTTTCTAACCAAATATAGACTGAAACATTGGTCAGGATTCTTTCACAAAATCTGACACTATTACTGATGCTATTGTGTGCTTATAGACAGGAGCCCATCATGACTGCCCTCTTAGAGGCCCAATAAGCAGCTGAGTAAGATGAACTCAGGTACTTACACCCAAATATTGGACTAAAGTCAAAGATCCCTATGGTTGAATTAAAAGGATGGAAGAAGCAAAAAAACAGGGCAACCCCATAGGAATAACAGCAGTCTCAACTAACCTAGATACCTGGGAGCTCTCAGAGACAGAGAAACCAATGAGGCAGCATACAAGAGCTGGGCTGAAGCCCCCAACACATATATAGCAGAGGACTGACTAGTCTGGCCTCAGTGGGAGAAGTTCCACATTCTTGAGAGACTTGAGGCCCTAAGGAGAGAGGAAGGCTGGTAGAGAAATATCCTCTCAGAGCCAGGGGAAGGAAGACTAGGATAAGGGACTGTGGGAGTGGGGAACAGATAGCAGAAAATGGCTGGATTGTAAACCAATATTTTTTTAAAGCTAGCATAGTATTGTTACAGAGTAGGCTCTAAATAAATTGTTAGTTAATAGATATAGAGAAATGGGGATGTAGTGAAAAACTGTATTACATAAGAGATGCTGGCCTTTTGAGAACCGAGTATGAGTTGCAGCTTCTGCCTCAAGTTTCATATATAAAACTAATTAGGTACAAATGGCATATGCATATAAAATAAACAACAAGTGCACTGGTTAAGGTCCCAGCTGAAAACAGATGGCCCACGCTAATTAAGATAATTTGAGGAAGTTTGCTTTACAAAGGATCTAATAACAAAGGTTTGTGTGGTGCATAAGGAAACTAAGATGAATAGTCTAGGCATCTATCTGTATGTTACAGAGACTTCTACCTGTTTCTATGGCCCCACTTGAGGTGAGGGAATTAAAAAGTAAATATTGGAATTTTCAATACAAAGAAAACCACATGAAGGATTCTTGAGAGTAAAAGTAACATTTAGATTAGGAAGACTGCCAACCTAAGGTGACATCCTAATGGAAGTTTCAGAGGGAGAAATTTCCTCTTAGTTACTGTCTCTTCTTTTACTCTATTGTCAAGTCTCTCCATTGGTCAGATCCATCTGATTCAAAAGAGCTCTGGAGTTCTGCTGGACATAGAGATCATATTCTGAGACTACACATCACTGCAGATGTTATGGTTCAAATGCAGTTTGTCACCTCCCAAACTCATGTTCAAATATAGAACCTATGTGAGATGAAAGACCTATAAAATGCTTAAAATATTTATAGCTACCAAATGCTAATTAAGATATTTAGGAGGGTAGTTTGTATCCTTGTCCATTTGACGTAAACTTACTGTGTAGAGCATTTGTGGATTGAGAATATAAAATATAAAAATGTATGAAAAGCTATTGGGCTTTGAATCATGCTTGTGATGGGCAGGGCAGTAATTTTATCTGGGTTGTAGGCAGTCATGTAGGCAGATTGAAATCTGGGGTGGGTTGGACTAAGCCACAGAGTTCATAAGCCGGATCCATACTAGAAGCAGCCCAAGCAGAGTGAGACCTTGGGGGCTGATAAAAAAAATAAACTATTCCATTTTTAATATTTACTGTAACACTCCTAACCCAAAACATCCAGAAAATCTAGGACACAATGAGAAGAGAAAACCTAAAGATAGGTGGAGAACAGAGCAAAGACTCCCAACTAAAAGGCCCAATAAGTATCTTCAACAAAATAATAAAAGAAAACATCCTTAACCTAAAGAAAGAGATTACCAAAAACATACAAGAAGCCTACAGAACCCCAAATAGATTGGAACAGAAAAGAAATTCTTCCCAACACATACTAGTCAAAACAACAAATGGTCAAAACAAAGACAGGATACTAAAAGCAGTCAGGGAAAAAGGACAAGTATCATAAAAAAGGAATACTGATCAGAATTACACTAGACTTCTCAAGAGACACTATGAAAGCTAAAAGATCCTGAACAGACATATTACAAAGCCAAAGAGAGCACAAATACCAGTCAAGGTCACTATATCCAGCAAAACCCTCAATTTCTATAGATGGAAAAAACATATATTTCAGGACAAAACCAAATTTACAAAATATCTGTCTACAAACCCAGCAGTACAAAGGATAATAGAGGAAACTCTCCAAGACAAGGAGAAAAACTACACTTTAGGAAAAGCATGAAAATAATTTTATTGCAAGAAAACCAAAAGAAGAAAAGCACAGAAACATAATTCTACCTCTAATAACAAAAATAACAGGAAAAAATCACTATTCATTATTATCTCTTGACATCAATGGTCTCAATTCCCAAATAAAAAGACATAGACTATAAGACAGTGTACATAAACAGGATCTAGCATTTTGTTGCATACAGGAAACTTGTCTCAGAGACAATGACAGACATTATCTCAGAGTAAAAGGTGGGAAAAATTTTCCAAGAAACAAGCTGGAGTAACCATTGTAATATCAAATAGAATAGATTTTCAACCAAAAAAGATAAGGAAGAACACTTTTTACATATCACAGGAAAAATCTATCAGGATGAATTTTCAATCCTGAACATCTATGCTCCAAATACAAGGGCACCTACATTCATAAAAAGAACCCTATTAAAGATCAAATCATACATTGCATTATAAACAATAATAGTAGAGTACTTCAATACCCTACTCTCCTAATTTTGCAGATAATGGAAGCATAATATGAACAGAGACACAGTGAAACTAAAAGAAGTCATGAACCAAACGGATTTAACAGACATATATACAATATTTCATTACAAACAAAACAATATACATTCTTCTCAGCACCTCAGGGCACCTTCTTCAAAACTGGCCAAATAGTCCGTAAAAAAAAAAAAAAAAAAAAAAAAAAAAGAAAAAAAAAAAAAAAAAAAACAGGCCTGAACAGATACAAGATTGAAATATTTGTCTGCAACCCATCAGATCACTATTGATGAAGGCTGATCTATATTAACAACAAAACAACAAAAAGCCCACATATACATGGAAGCTGAACAATACTCTATTCAATAACAACATGGTCAAGAAAGAAATTAAAAAAAAAAAAAGAAATTGAGATTTTCTAGCTTTGTTGAGTATAGGCTTCTGTAGTAGGATCTGATGATTTCTTGAACTTCCTCAGTTGCAGTTGTTATGTCTCCACTTTCCTTTCTGATTTTGTTAATTTGGATACACTCTTTTTGCCCTCTAGTTAGTCTGGCTAAAGGTTTATCAATCTTGTTAATTTTCTCAAAGAACCAGCTCTTGGTTTAGTTGATTCTTTAAATGGTTCTTTTCATTTCTATTTGGTCAATTTCTGCTCTGAGTTTGATTATTTCTTGCAGATTCATAGACAGATACCATATATTAAAGTTAAAATAGGACCAGGTAACCCATATAAATAATCCCATAACACCTAAAGAAATAGAAGCAGTCATCAAAAGCCTCCCATCCAAAAAAGCCAAGGTCCAGATATGTTCAGTGCATAATTCTATCAGACATTTATTGATGACCTAATACCAATGCTCTCCAAAGTATTCCACAAAATAGAGTCAGTTGAAATACTACCTAACTCATTTTTCAAAGCCACAATAACACTTATTCCTAAACCCCACAAAAAACCTACAAGGAAAGAAAACTTCAGACCAATCTCACTTATGAACATTGATGCAAAAATACTCAACAAAATCCTTGCAAAAAGACAGCAAATGGAAATCGAAGGGATATAAATTGGAAAGGAAGAAGTAAAAACATCACTGTTTGAAGATGAAATGATAGTATACATAAGTGACCCCAAAAATTCCACCAAAGAAATTCTACAGCTAATGAATAAGTTCAGCAAAGTGGCTGGAAATAAAATTAACTCAAAAAATCAGTAGCCTTTCTCTACTCTAAGGAAAAACATGCACAGAAAAAATTTAGGGAAATATATACTCTTCATAATAGTCACAAACAATATGAAATACCTTGGTGTGACTCTAACTAAGCAAGTGAAGTACGTGTATGACAAGAACTTCAAATCTCTAAAGAAGAAAATTGAGGAAGACCTCAGAAAATGGAAAAATCTCCCATGCTCATGGATTGGAAGGGCCAACATTGTAAAACTGGTCATCTTACCAAAAGCAATCTATAGAGTCAATTTAATCCCCATCTGGAATAACAAAAGTCCAAGAATAGGTCAAATATTAACAAATGTGACTTAATGAGATTGCAAAGTTTCTGTAAGGTTAAGGAAACTGTCAAAAAAACAAAACAGCAGCCAGCAGATTGGAAAAAGATCTTTACCAACCTCATATCTGATAGAGGCCTAATATACAAGGTATACAAAGAAATTAGACACCAGAGAATCAAACAACCATATTAAGAAATGGGTACAGAGCTACATAAAACGTTCTCAATTGAGGAATATCGAATGGCAGAGAATCATCTTAGGAAGGGCTTGACATCCTTAGCCATCAGGGAAATGCAAATCAAAACAACCCTGATATTCCACCTCACACCAGTCAGAATGGCCAAGGTCCAAAACTCAGATGAGAGTAGATGCAGGCAAGGATGTGGAGAAAAAGGAACACTTCACCACTGTTGGTGGGGTTGTAAACTGGTAAAACCACTCTGGAAATCATTCTGGCATTTCCTCAGAAAATTGAACATAGTACATCCTGAAGATCCAGTTATTCCACTTCTGGGCATATACCCCAGAGAAGCTCCAACATACAACAAAGATACATGCACCACAATGTTCATAGCAGCTCTATTTATAATAGCCAGAAGCTGGAAAGAACCCAGATGTCCTTCAGTAAATGAATGGATACAAAAATTGTGGTATATTTACACAATGGAGTACTACTCAGCTATTAGAAACAATGACTTTATGAAATTCTTAAAAAATGGATGCATCTAGAGAAGATCATCCTGGGTGAGGTAACCCAATCACAAAAGAACAGACATAATATGCAGTCACTGGTAATTGGATACTAACCCCACAAATGTCTGAACATCCTAGAAACAACTTACAGACTATATGAAGTTCAAGAAAAACAAAGGCCAAAAAAATTTTAAAAAAAGAAATTGAGAATTTTTAAAAATTTAATAAAAATGAAGGAACAACATAGCAAAACTTATAGGATTCAATAAAGTCAAATCTAAGAGGAAACTCATAGCTCTGATTGCCTGCCAAAAGAAATTGGAGAGAGCATACAGTAACAGCTTCACAGTACACCTGAAACTCTAGAACAAAAAGAAGCTGATACATCAAAGAGGAATAGACAGCAAGAAATAATCAAACTCAGGGCTGAAATCAACTAAGTAGAAACAAAAGAGAACTATATAAAGAATTAACAAAAGTAAGACCTGGTTCTTTGTGAATGTCAACAAAATTGATTAACACTTAGCCAGAATAACTAGAGGGCATAAATAGAGTATTCAAAAAACAAAATCTGTAATATAAACGGAGACAAAACAAGAAAAACTGAGGAAATTAAAGAAAAATATTAGATTCTACTACTAAAGACTATGTTGAACAGAATTAGAAAATCTACAGTAAATGAACAACTTTCTAGACAGATACCAAAGTTAAATCAGGATGGATCACATAAACCATTTGAACAGTCCCATTACACCTAAAGAAATAGAAAAAGTCATCAAAATCATCAAAATCCCCCCAAAAAAATACAATCCCAGGACCAGATGGGTCTAGTACAAACTACTCTCAGACTTTCATAAAAGATTTAGTACCAATAATTTCCAAACTATTCCACAAAATAGAAACCTAAGGAACACTAACAAACTCATTCTTTGAAACCACAATTATGCTCATACATAAACCACACAAAAACTGTACCAAGAAAGAAAACTTCAGATTGATTTCCCTCATGAATATCATAAATATTGATGCAAAAATACTCAATAAAATATTGTAAAATGAATTCATGAACACATCAAAACATAAAGTAAAACAAACTCATGAACACATCAAAACATCATCATAAATCATGATTAAGGAGGCTTCATCTCAGGGATGCAGGGATGGTTCAATATAAAGAAAATCATCAAAATAATCCTCTATAAAAGAACTCAGAAAAAAGCCACATGATAATAGCATTAGATGCTAACAAAGCATTTGACAAAACTCAACACCCCTTCATGATAAAATCTTGGAAAGATGAGGAATTCAAGGCCCATACCTATACATAGTAAAAGCAATATACAGCAAACCAGTAACCAACATCAAACTTAATGGTGAGAAACTTGAAGCAATTGCACTAAAATCAAGGACTAGACCACCTTAACTACTCTCCCCCTACCTATTCAATATTGTACTGGAAGTCCTGGCCAAAAAACTTAGACAGCAAAAGGAAGTCAAAGAGATACAAATTAGAAAGAAAGAAATCAAAACATCACTATTTGCTGATGATATGATAGTATACTTAAGTGACCCCAAAAACTCCACTAGAGAACTTCTACAGTTGATAAACAACTTCAGCAATGTGGTTAGATAAATAATTAACTCAAGCAAATCAGTAGTCTTCCTCTACTCAAGGAATAATCAGGTTGAGAATGAAATTTGAGAAATGACAGAAGCCACAATCTATAAAATACCTTGTTGTGACTGTAACAAAGCAAGTGAAAAATTTGTCTGACAAGAACTTCAAATATCTAACAAAGTAAATTGAAATCTGAGAAGATGGAAGAATATCTCATGCTCATGGATCGGCAGGATTAATAGTGTAAAAGTGGCCATCTGATTCAGTGTAATCCCCATCAAAATTTCAACTCAACTCTTCATTGTTTGAAAGAGCAATTTGCAAATTTATTTGGATTAATAAAATACCCACAGAGCATATATATATATATATATATATATATATATATATATGTGTGTGTGTGTGTGTGTGTGTGTGTGTGTGTGTGTGTGTGTGTGTGTGTGTGTATTCTCTACAATAAAAGATCTGTTGTGGAAATTATCATTCCTCGCCTCAAGTTGTATTACAGATCAATTGTGATAAAACTCCATGGTACAGAGGCAGGCAGGTAGAACCATGGAATAGAATTGAAGACCCAGAAATCAACTTACACACCTATGGTCACTTGATTTTTGACAAAGGAACTAAAAACATTCAATGGAAAATATGCAACATCTTCAACAAATGATGCTGGTTCAACTGGTGGTCACCTTGCAAAATAATCTAAATTGATCCATTCTTATGTCCTTGTGTCCAACTGGATCAAAGACCTCCACATAAACCCAAGTACACTGAAAATAATAGAAGAGAAATTGGGGAGAAATTTAGAACATATAGGTACAGGGGAAAATTTCTTGAATTTCGACCAATGGCTGATGGTCGAAAATCAAGAATCAACAAATGGGATCTTATAAAATTGCAATGCTTTTATAAAGCAAAGGACACTTTCAATGTGATAAAACAACAACCAACAGATTGGAAAAAAAATATTTTCCAATTCTGCATCCAATAGAGGGTTAATATCCAATATATACAAAGAACTCAAGAAGTTTGACTTCACAGAATCAAATAATCCTATTAAAAATGGTGTACAGAGCTAAAAAAATGAATTCTAAACTGAGAAATATCGAATATTTGAGAAGCATCTAAAGACTTGTTCAACATTAAGTGCTCATAACTAATATACCAACTGTCTAGCCCTATGCCTTTTCAAATGATTTATGCAGTGCAATTTGGGCATGCATACATTTAGGGCCATTTCCTGAAGCATTCTCAAAATAATCTCCTTATATATCTGTGCCTGCATATTCAATAAACTGGTTACATGAATAAGTAAACTGACTTTCTCTCCATTGGCATTCATTGGTTGCCAACAGTTTTATAGCTTGTGGAAGATGCTTATGTACCTTTCCTCACTCCATCTTAGAATAGTGACTAGCTTGATCTTGTACAGGTCTTCTGTGGACAACCATAGCTGCTGAAGACAGGCATTTTCAGAGTGTACAAAGAAACAAGACCTAAGTACTTACCATTCCTAAAGAGAATCCCACTTTGAATAGTAAGAGTAGTAATTTAAAAAAAGTGAAAAAATGTACTATGGTAATGCTAATTAAATGAAATCAGGAATGCCAATATTATGACAAAGTAGATTTCAAAATGAGAAATCTTATCAGTGAAAAGAATTGTATAATGTCAAAATGATCAATTCTCTAACAAGAACAATCTCAAACACATATGAAACTATCTAGAATATCAAATTAACTGAGACCAAAACCAATTGAGGAAAAAATAGATAAACTTAGTATTATATTTTGAGAACTCATTGCCCTGTCTGTTCATGATAATGTCAAGAAGGCTCAAAACCAATTGGAACAAGAGTTGATGTGAAAATCCCCATCAATTAAATTGATATCTCTGACTTTAATAGAATGCTCTATACAACACCAGAAGCATTCTTTTTTTCAAATTTACTTGTACCATTCAACAAGAGAGATCACATTTTGGACTACAGAATGTAGTATTATCATGTTTAAATATTTTAAAATCATTAAAAGTATGTTATCTGATAACATATTTTAAAATACAGAGTAATAAGAAAAGACACAAATTACAACAAATTTGGAAATTAGAGAAAAACTCATTATACCAGATGGGTCAAAGAGAGTATTTTAAAATCACATAAAAACATTTTAATTAAATGCTGATGAAAGCACACTTATCAAAATGTAAAATATATAATAAAGCACATTATATATAAGTTTCAAGGGAAATATTACAGAATAAAATGAATGTGGTAGAAAAAAATGAAGACTCAAAATCAATAAGTTAAGATTGAAATTTAGGCAGCAAAAGAAATAGGAAACTTAATGGCACACAGCACTAAAAAGGATGAAAACCTGCAATCTATGTAATTAAAAACAGAAAAATTATATAGAAAATTTGTGAAATGACTAAATAACCAATAGAAATAAAAAGATAAAATGTGGGCTAGAGATGGCTTAGTTGGTAAAATCCCTGTTGCCCCAAATTAGGAGGACCTGAATATGTATCACTAGCTTCCACTCAGAAGCAGAAGCCATACACCCTAGCATTGAGGGTACACTTGGAAAAAAAGAATGAGAGAGCTCTGTAAGCACTACATCTGGAAGCATTCCTTGCCCCCTCCTCTGTTTCTTCCACCTGAGAATCCTAGGGATTATTATTTTCTAACCTCCCCCCACTCATTGCTTTGCCCCAGCTCCCAACTCTGGCAGATACCTACTAGAATCCCAAAAGCTGCTTCTGCTTGAAAAATAATTAGGCTGACAGTAGATTGACAGGTCTCCTTCTTGCTCCTTCAGATCCAATTTGTAACCCAATCTCAACCCCAGTTCTATATTAGAAAACTCATTGCAGGCTTCCTGTCTTCCAGCCCCCATCCCCAATGGATTACAAAAATCATCATCCCTAATCTCCTTTTCCTAATTTATCCCTTTATCTCGGGCTCCTATAACAGTAGGTTTATCTTAGAAACACACTAGCTAATCAGGCCGTAGAAAACATTCTTCAAGGCAGCATACATCTACCACATATCACTCTCTTAAAGTCCAGGGAAGAAGCAGAAAATAGGTAACAAAATATTCACCGAACAGTAAAGGGAACAAGCAAGCAAACAAAAATCAGATATTATCTCACTCAGAACTAGAATCATCCCACCTCCAGATTCCTAGACATCATTTTTAAGATAAAATCATTAACTAGGACACTATGTCAACACTAAATCTCAGCAAAGCCACTATACTATAACAGGCATTAAATATTCCTAAGTAACTGAAGTCCCCCCAAAATGCCTAAAAAGAGCCTTATGAAGATGATAGAAGCCCTTAAAGAAGAAAATTAATAAATCCCTTTTGAAAATATAGAAAACCACTGATAATATGAGGGAATTAATAGTTCCCTTAAAGAAATCCAGGAAACCACAAACAAACAGTACAAAAAATGAATAAAACTGTTTAAGATATGAAAATAGAAATAGAAACAATGACAAAAACACAAACTGAGGAAGGAATGATGAAAATGAAAACATAGGAAATTTATATAGAAGCAAGTTTCACCAACATATTGCAAGAGATATTAAAATCAATCTCAGTTTTGCAAATATGGTTGAAAATGGATACATAGGTCAAAGAAAATGTTAAATTAAATATTGTCTTTTAGCTGAGACTCCTAGCAGTGGGAATATGGAATCTCAAATGGAAACTTCCTGTAATCAGACAGAACTCCCAGTGGAGCAATAAGAACACAAATCAACCCACACAAATTTTGACTCAAAATTCATCCTTTCTATAAGAAATGTAGGAACAAACATGTAACAGAGACTGAGGGAATATGCAACTAGTAACTGCCGAACTTGAGATCCATCACATGAGCAAGCACCAATTACTGCAACTATTAATGTTAGACCTAAAGACAGGAGCCTAGCATAACTATTCTGAGAGGCTCCACCAAGCAGCCAATGGAAAGAAATGCAGAAACCCAAAGCAAAACTTTGGACAGAGCATGGGGAGTCTTAAGGAAGAGTTGAAGTAGCTCCATTGTTGAAGGCAACACCCAGACAATTCAGTGAACATGGAGAGGCTGAGCTGGTGTCTACATAGATACTTCACCTGATTTTTTCACATCTTTGGTACAAGAAGATATTTGGTAGGTTACCAAAATAGAAACTTAAAAATAAAAAATGCTGCAAATCCTTTGATCTACAATATGCCCTGACTGTAATTATGATAGGAAAATGGTGGCACAAAGCTTGTGGGAATAACCAACTAATGACTGATTTGACTTAAGGATCACTCCAGGAGATAATGCCAATACCAAACACTGCTATGCGACCAATCAGAGTCTATATAGATAAGAGATCTAGGGTAAAACCGATTGATATTGATTAACAACAGAGTGCTGTACTCATAGATGATTTCCTTACTCAGACATGATTAAAAAGGCTTCATCCTGAAGTAAATTGGAATAAATAAAATATTCATAGCCAGACATTAATCAGAGAATAGGACTTGTGAACATACTCTAAATTCTCCCCTTATTTGTTATCTCTTCATATCCTACCCACCTCAGAGCTCAGAAAACCCTATGGAATATTAGAAAGAAAAAAATTGAGGGACAGAGGGAACAGTAGAAACTAAAACAACAAGGCCCTTGAAAATAATTGAGAAAAGCTCATGTGAAGTCACAGAAACTGAAGCAGCAATTAGGAGGCCTACACAGGTATGTATGACATCTACTGAATATATACATTAGCTTTTAGTTTAGTACCTTTATAAATGTTTCGAATGTGTAGAAAATTAGATCTCTGATTCTTGTGCATTTCCTTTGAAATTTTATTTTTCTATTGGCTTGTCTTGATCAACTTTGATATAATGGTTTTTGTCTTATTATAATACTTTTTATTTGGTTCAAGGTAAGTTCTAGGCATAAAAAATAAAATAAAAGAATAGCTATTTATAAAGAAAATAGTAAGAATAACTCTGCCTATAGAATTGATAGCTAGAATAAATGTACCAATTTCCCAGAAGAAACAAGCCAACAAAACTCATTAGCAGAGAAATATTTACTGTAACCAGTACAATGATAAATCAGTAAAATTCTGTTCCATTGATCTACCTGCCACTCTTGGTACCAATACTATATGGCTTTTATCACTATTGATCTGCAATAAAGCTTGAGGTTAGGGTTGATGTTTCTCGGGACGTTCTTTTATTGTTGAGAATAGATTTAATTGTCCTGGGTTTATTTTTTCTCTTTCAAACTTATATAAAAAAGAGAAAGATATGTGTACATATTTTTAAGGAATTTTGACATAACAATATATGAATATATTTCTGTCAGTACTTAATTTTTCAGAAGTTTGATAGTATGAATTGAAATTTTACTAGTTACCATAAGTATAAAGTACATTTAGAACAGAACATAACAGAGAAACAGAGTTTTCTTGGTGTGTATAGATTAAACATAATGATTTTTGAGTACCAAAAATTGCCACAAGGATCTATTTTTAGCTATTGGATTATTAATTATATAAGGTCCAGGTGTACCCCTCTCTGAGAGTGTGCTATACACTTATTTTTTCCTAAAAAGGAATGAGGCTTTCACTTTTTGGCCTTTGTATTTTGAGAGCCCCATATAGCCTGTGAATTGTTTTTGGGGGATTCAAAGCTTTCTGGGGCTGGGATTCAATTATGAGTGACTGCATATGTCTGTTCTTTTGTGACAGGGTTACCTCACTCAGGAAGATATTCTCTAGATTCATCCATTTTCCAAGGAATTTCAAAAAGTTATTGTTTCTAATAATTGAGTAGTACTCCATTGTGTAACTATATCACAATTTTTGTATCCATTCATCTACTGAAGGACATCTGGGTATTTTCCTACTTCTGGCTATTATGAATAGGGCTGCTATGAACATTGTGGTGCATATGTCATTGTTGTATATTGGAGCTTCTTTAAGGTATATGCCCAGAAGTGGAACAACTGGGTCTTCAGGTAAATCTATGTCCAATTTTCTGAGGAACCGCCAGACTAATTTTCAGAGTGGCTGTACCAGTTTACAACCCCACCAACAGTGGAGAAGTGTTCCTCTTTCTCCACATCCTCACCAGCATCTGCTGTCATCTGTTTTTAATCTTAGTCATTCTGATTAGTGTGAGGTGGAATCTCAGGGTTGTTTTGATTCGCACTTCCCTGATGACTAGGGATGTTGAGCACACCCTTAGATGCTTCTCAGCCATTCAATATTCCTCAATTGAAAATTTTTTGTTTAGCTCTGTACCCCATTTTTAATAAGATTGTATTGTTCTCTGGATTCTAACTTATTGAGTTCTTTGTAAATATTGGATATTAGACCTCTATCAGATGTGGGGTTGGTAAAGATCTTTTCCCAATTTGTTGGCTGTTGTTATATTTGTTTTGACAGTGTCCGAAGCCTTATAGAAACTTTGCAATCACATTAAGTCCCATTTCTTGATCCTTGGTCTTAGAGCACAAACCATTGTTGTTCTTTTCAGGAAATTTCCCCCTAAGCCTATGTGTTCTAAGGTTTTCCCTATTTTCTCTTCTAATAGTTTCAATGTGCCTGGGTTTATATGGAGATCTTTGATCCACTTGCACTTGAGCTTTGTACAAGGACATAAGAAAGGGTCACTATTCATTCTTCTGCATGCTGATTGACAGTTGAGGCAACAGCATTTGTTGAAGAGGTTATATTTTTTCCAATGAATGTTTTCAGCTTCTTTGTCAAAAATCAAGTGACCATATTTTTGAGGGTTCATTTCTCAATATTCTGTTCTGTTCCATTGATCAACATGCCTATGTTTGTACCAGTAGCATGCGGTTTTTAACACAATTGTCTTGTAATATAGCTTGAAAACAGGAATGGTAATTCCCACAGATGTTTGCTTGTTGTTGAAGATGGATTTTGATATTCTAGGTTTTTTTGCTATTCCAGAAGAATTTGCAAATTGCTCTTTCCAACTCTATGATGAATTCAGTTGGAATTTTGATGAGGATTTCACTGAATCCATAAATTGCTTTTGGTAAATGGCCATTTTTACAATGTTGATCCTTCTAAGCTATGAGCATGTGAGATCTTTCTATCTTCTGTGATCTTCCTCAATTTCCTTCTTCAGAGATTTGTAGTTCTTGTCATACAGGTCCTTCACTTGCTTAGTTAGAGACACACCAAGGTATTTCAAATTGTTCGTGATTATTGTGAAAGGTATCTTTTGCCTTAATTTCTTTCTCAGCATGTTTGGTCTTTGAGTAGAGGAAGGCTACTGATTTGCTTGAGTTAATTTTATATCCTGGTTCTTTGCTGAAATTGTTTATCAGCTCTAAAAGTTTTCTGGTGGAATATTTGGGGTCACTTAAGTATACCATTATGTCATTTGCAAACAGAGATATTTTTATGTCTTCCTTTCTGATTTGTATCCCTTTGACTTTCTTTTGCTGTCTAATTGCTCCAGCCACAACTTCCAATACTATATTGAATAGGTAGGGAGAAAGTGGGCAGCTTTGTCTAGTCCCTGATTTTAGTTGGATTACTTCAAATTTCTTCTTTCTTTTATTTTGATGCTGGCCATTGGTTTGCTGTATATTGATTGCATTTATTAAATTTAGGTATGGGCCTTGGATTACTGTTCTTTCCAAGACTTTTAACATGAAGGGGTGTTGAATTTTGTCAAATGCTTTCTCAGCATTTAGTGAGATGAACATGTGGTTTTTTTCTTTGAGTTTGTTTATATGGTGGATTATGTTGATGGATTTCCATATATTAAACCATCCCTGCATCCAGGGGATGAAGTCTACTTGATCATGGTGAATGATCCTTTTGATGTGTTCTTGGATTCACTTTGCAAGAATTTTGAAGAGTATTTTTGCATCAATTTACATAAGTGAGATTGGTCTGAAGTTCTACTTCCTTGTAGGGTCTCTGTATGGTTTAGTAATCAGGGTCACTGTGTTGGGTAGTGTTCCATCTGACTCTATTTCGTGGAAGCGTTTGGAGAGTATTGGTCAATATTGTTGTCAATAAATGTCTGATAGAATTCTGCACAGAACCTATCTGGTACTGGCCTTTTTTTGGTTGGGAGGCTTTTGATGACTGCTTCTATGTCTTTAGATGTTATGGGATTTTTAGATGGTTTACCTGGTCCTGGTTTAACTTTTGTATCTGGTATCTGTGTACGTTCATCCACTTCCTACAGATTTTTCAGTTTTGTTGAGTATAGGCTTTTGTAGAAGGATATGATGATTTTTTGAAATTCCTCAGTTTCAGTTACATCTCTACTTTCATTTCTGATTTTGCTAATTTGTATACTCTCTCTTTGCCCTCTCATTAGTCTGGCTCAGGGTTTATCAATCTAGTTAGTTTTCTCAAAGAACCAGCTTTTGTTTCTGTTGACTTTTGAATGGTTCTTTTTGTTTCTACTTGGTTGATTTCTGCTCTGAGTTTGATTATTTCTTGTTGACTACTCCTCTTGAGTGTATCTGCTTCTTTTTCTTCCTGACATTTCAACTGTGCTGTCAAGTTGCTAGTGTATGCTCTCTCCATGTTCTTTTTAGAGTCACTCAGAGCTATGAGTTTTACTCTCAGTAAAACTAATTTCATTGCATCCCATAGGTTTAGGTAAGTTGTGCTTTCATTTACATTAAATTCTAGAAAATCCTTAATTTCTTTCTTAATTTCTTCTTTGACCATACTATTGTTGAGTAGAACATTGTTTAGTATCCATGTGTATAAGGCCTTTTTTTGTTATTAAAGACCAGTCTTAATCAATAGTGATCTGGAAGGTGCTTTTTGTTGTCTTTGTTCTTATTAAAGACCAGCCTTAAACCATGGTGATCTGATAGAATGCATGGGAGTATTTCAATCTTCTTATATCTATTGAGGTTTATTTTGTGCCCGATTATATGATCAGTTTTGGGGAAGGTGTTGTGAAGTGCTGAGAAGAAAGTGTATTCTTCTGTTTTAGGGTGAAATGTTCTGTAGATATCTATTAATTCCAATTGGTTCATAACCTCTGCTAGTTTCACAGTGCCCTTGATCAGTTTCTGCTTCCATGATCTGTCCATTGATGAGAGTGGTGTTTTGAATTCTCCCACTATTATTGTATTTGGTGCAATGTATGTTTTGAGCTTTAGTAGGGTTTCTTTTATGAATATGGGTGATCTTGTATTTGGAGCATATATGATAAAGATTGAAAATTCATGCTGATAAAATTTTCCTTTAATGAGGAGAAAGTGTGCTTCCTTATTTTTTTGATAACTTTTGGTTGAAAATCTACTTATTCAATATTAGAATGGCTACTCTAGCTTGTTTCTTGTGGCCGTTTGCTTGGAAGGATTTCCCCACCCTTTTACTCTGAGGTAGTGTCTGTCTTTGTCTCTGAGATGAGTTTCCTATATGCAGCAAAATGCTGGATTCTGATTATATATCCAGTCTGATAGTCTATATTTCTTCATTGGGGAACTGAGTCCATGTATGTTAACAGATATTAAGGAATAGTGGTTGTTGTTTCTTCTACTTTTGCATTTCGTGGTAGAATTATGTCTGTGTGTCTTTCTTCATTTGGTTTCCTTGCTTAGTTATTTTCTTGCTTTTTCTAGTATGTAGTTTCCCTCCTTGTGTTGGGTTTTCCATTCATTTTTCTTTGTAGGACTGTATTTGTGGTCAAATATTGTGTAAATTTAGTTTTGCTCTAGAATATCTTGGTCTCTCTATCTACCGTTATTGAGAGTTTGGCTGGGTATAGTAGCCTGGGCTGACAGTTTTTTTTTTGTTTTTTTGATTTTTTTTTTTTTCTCTTAGGGTCTGTATGTCTGTCCAGGATCTTCTAGCTTTCATTGTCCCTGTTGAGATGTCAGGTGTAATTCTGATTGGTCTGCCTTTATATGTTACATGACCTTTTTCCCTTTCTGCTTTTAGTATTCTTTCTTTGTTTTGAACACTTGGCATTTTAACTATTATGTGTCAAGAAGAATTTCTTTTCTGGTCCAATCTATTTGGAGTTCTGTAGAATTCTTTTATGCTCATGGTCATCTTATTCTTAAGGGTAGGGGAGTTTTCTTCTATGATTTTGTTGAAGTTATTTACTGTGTCTCTTAGTTGGTATTCTTTGCCCTCTTCTAGTTCTATAATCATTAGATTTTTGTCTTCTCATTGTGTCTTGGATCTCCTTGACACTTGGGATTATGAGCTTTTTGGTTTTTGCATCTTCTCTGAATGTTTTGTCTATGTTTTCATTGTTTACTTCAGCCACTGAGATTCTCTCTTCCATCTCTTGTAGTCTGTTGGAGATGCTTGCATCTGTGTCCCCTGATTTCTTTTTTAGGTTTTACATCTCCAGGGTTGCCTATTTTTGTGTTTTCTTTATTATTTCTATTTCCATTTTTATTTTCAATTCCTCCATCTCTTTGGTTGTGTTTTCCAAAAAAGAACACCAAAGTTATTTAGGTGATTTTCATGCTTCTTCTTTAAAAGCTTCTATTTGTTTATGGTTGTCCTCCCATACTTGTTTAAGTGAGTTATTCATGCTCTTCTAGAAGATCTTTATCATCATCTTGAGATATGATTTTAGGTCTGAGTTTTCTTTTTCTGGAGTGTTTGGCAATCCACTGCTTGCTGTGGTGGGAGAGCTAGGTTCTGATCTTGCTAGGTTGTCTTGGTATTTATTGCTTAAGTTTTTTTCTCTTTCCTTCTTGTTGTTTGTGGTTATATGTGCTCTTGTTGTTGGTGACTCGAATCTGTCTCTCCAGTAGATCTGAGAGCCCTTGGGCTTAGGAAAATAATTGCTTCTGAGTGTTCTGCTTTTTGTGGGTAAGCAGTGAGTTCTGGTGGCAGGTACTCAGTTGTCTTTGTTGGCTCAGGTTGGGGAGCTCTTGTGAGGCTGCCCTGGGAACTCTACCCTTCGCACACTGGTCCTGAGTAATCTTTGTGGGAATCTGCCTCTTTCTCCAGGCCAAAATTGACTGTTTTCCAGCAAGTACAGCACTCTCCTCACTGAGACATCAAGATGTGCCCTCCCTGGGCCTTTGTGTGAGTTTCACCTCTGGTCCAGGTGTAAAAGCACCTGTGGATGTAGTTGATATTCCAGAACTGCCTTCCCCAGGCAGATCATGATTCTCTCTGACACAGTTCCAGGCACCACCTCCAAGCCCTCTCTGTGCTCTAGGAACTCACTGCACAACTAACTAGGTCCTTACCCCAGGTTACCTGCTGGTCTAAGTTGAAATGAAAGACCCCCACAGATGGGAGACCCTCGGTCAAGTCCCGGGATAACACAACCCCCCAAGAACTCATGAGAGACTGTCCTTGCTGCCATTACACGAAGTCTTTTTATTAACCATTGCACTGGGGTCAAGACTCATATCCTATGCAGGAGTAGAGGAGTCTGACCCCAAGTTGCTGGAAAAAAGGAGTTTTAAAGGAAACAAACCACAACTCATGCGCGGGGGGGTGGGGGCAGTATGCCATTGGAGAATACCAAAAATACCAGTGAAGAATCACGAGGGGAACATCCGGTTCCTCAAGATTGTTTATGATGTGTTATTTAACTTTTATATTTTTATGGTCAGTCAGTTTCTGAAACAGAGTCGCCCTGACCTTAAGGCCATAAATACTTTTATGGTAAGCTAGTTCCTGAAACAGTCACTGAACCTGCTATCCTACATTTTTGGCTCTACTCTACCTGCTAGGGGTCTTCTACTTTACCTGTTAGAGGGTCAGGATTTATCCTGGTCTTTCAGAAGAGCTTCTTGGAGTCAGGTCTGCCAGCAAAGTCTTTCTAGGAGGGAGGATCCAGATACTACTCCCTTACTGTGGGCTTGAAAGAAACTTTTGCCACAAGCACCACCTCCTAGCCCTGTTTGTGTTCTGGGTGCTCAAGCCACAGCCTCCCCAGGCCCAAGTGGCAGGGTGCCTGGCTGTCTGGTCCTGGAGCACAACCATTCCCAGCAGATCTGGGTACTCCCTTACTGTGGGCCTGAAAGGAACCTTTGCCACAAGCACCTCCACCAAGCTCTCCTGTGTTCTGGGTACTCACTAGGTCTGTATCCCATGTTACCTGCTGATCTAGATGGCAGAGCACCTGGGTGTCTGTTCAGGGAGCACAGCATTTCTGGTCCAATCTGGATAATCTGTTACTGTAGGCTGGAAAGGAACTTTTGTCACAAGCACTGTCTGTGTTCTTCGTGCTCAAGCCACAGCCTCCCCAGGCCTATGTCCCAGGATATCTGCTGGTCCAAGTGGCACAGTGTCTGAGCATCTGGTCTGCAAGCACAGCCTTTCTGAGCAGATCCAGATACTCTCTCCTTAGGTTTTTTTGTTATTCCAAATTAATTTGCAAATTGCTCTTTCAAACTCTATGAAGAATTGAGTTGGAGTTTTCATGGGGATTCCATTGAATCTGTAGGATGCTTTCAGCAAGATGACCATTTTTACTATGTTGATCCTTCAAATCCATGAACATGGGAGATCTTTTTTTCATGTTATGAGATCTTTAATTTCTTCTTCGGTGACTTAAAGTTCTTGTATACAGATCATTCACTTGCTTGGTTAGGGTCACACCAAGGTATTTTATATTGTTTGTGATTGTGAACAGTGTCAATTACCTAATTTCATTCTCAACCTGTTTATCCTTTGAGTAGAAGAAGGCTACTGATTTGTTTGAGTTAATATTCTATCCAGCCATATTGCTGGAGTTGTTTATCCACTGGACTTCTCAGGTGGAATTTTTGGGGGTCACTTAAGCATATTATCATATCATCTACAAATAGTGATATTTTGACTTCTTTCTTTGCAATGTGTATTCCTTTGTTGTCCTCTTGCTGTCTAATTGCTCTGGCCTGGACTTTCAGTACTATGTTGAATAGGTAGTGTGAGAATAGCAGCTTTGTCTAGTCCCTGATTTTAGTGGGAATTTTTTTCAAGTTTCTCACCCTTTAGTTTGATATTGGCTACTGGTTTGCTATTTATTGCTTTTACTATGTTTAGGTATGGGTCTTGAATTTTTGATCTTTCCAAGACTTTTATCATGAAGGGGTGTTGAATTTTGTCAAATGCTTTCACAGCATCTAATGAAATGAACATTTTTTTTCCTTTGAGTTTGTTTATATAGTGAATAAAATTAATGGTTTTCTGTATACTGAACCAGCCCTGCATTACTGGAATAAAGCCAAGTTGATCACGGTGAATGCTTTTATGTGCTCTTGGATTCATTTTGCAAGTATTTTATTGAGTATTTTTATTGAGGTTTATGAGTGAAATTGGGCAGAAGTTCTCTTTCTTTGTAGTCTTTTTGTGTGGTTTAGATATGAGTGTAATTGTGGCTCTGAGAATGAGGTGGGTAGTGTTCCTTCTGATTCTATTTTATGGAATAGTTTGGAGAGTATTGGTATTAGGTCTTCTAAGAAGATTTGATAGAATTTAATACTGAACCCCTCTGGTCCTGGACTTTTTTTGGGGGGGAGGTTGTGAGACTTTTGATGAATGCACCTGTAATGGGGATGTTTATATGGTTTAACTATTTATGTCATTTAACTTTGCTAGCTGGTATTTGTCTAGAAAATTGTCCATTTCCTCTAGATTTTGCAGTTTTGTTGAGTACAGGCTTTTGTAATAGGATCTGGTGATTTCTTGAATTTTCTGTAATTTCTGTTGTTTTTCCTCCCCTTTCATTTCTGATTTTCTTAAATTGGATACTCTTCTCTGTGCCCTTTAGTTAGTTAGCTAAGGGTTTATATATCTTGTTGATTTTCTCAAAGAACAAACTCCTGATTTTGTTGATTGTTTGTATAGTTCTTTTTGTTTCTATTTTATTTATTTCAGCTCTGAGTTTGAATATTTCCTGCAGTCTATTCTTCTTAGTTGTATCTGCTTCTTTTTGTTCAAGAGATTTTACATGTGCTATAAAGCTGCTAGTGTATGCTCTCTCCAGTTTCTTTTTAGAGGCACTCAGAGCTATGAGTTTTCCTCTTAGTACTGCTTTCATTGCATCCTATAAGTTTGGGTATGTTGTGCCTTTATTTTTGTTAAATTCTAAAAAAAATCTTAATTTCTTTCTTTCTTTTTTCTTGACCATGTTATCATTGAGTAGAAGATTGTTAACCTTTCCTGTGAATGTGGCACTCTTGTTGTTTTTGTTATTATCAAAAACAAGCCTATTAAAAAATCAAGTACTGACAAAAATACATTCATATAGTTTTATGCCAAAATGCTTTTTTAAAAAATATGTACATGTATCTCTCTTTTTTAAAAAAATAAATAAATAACGCTGCTATGAAAAAAAGACCAGCCTTTGTCCATGGTGATCTTATAGGATGCATGAGATTGTTTCAATCTTCTTGTATCTGCTGGGGCCCATTTCCTGACTATGTGGTCAATTGTGGAGAACTTACCATGAGATGCTGAGAAGAAGGTATATTCTTTTGTTTTAGAATGAAATGTTGTTTAGATGTCTGTAAATCTATTTGTTTAATAACTTCTCTTAGTTTCACTGTGTCTCTGTTAATTTTCTGCTTCAATGATCTGTCCATTGATGAGAGTAGGGTGTTGAAGTCTCCCACTATAATTGTGTCTGGTGCAATAGTTGCTTTGATCTTCAGTAGAGTTTCTTCTATTTGGAGTATAGATATTTATGATTGAGAGTTCATCTGGATAGATTTTCTTTTTTGATCAGTAATAAGTGTCCTGAAACCCAGAAATGAACCCACATACCTATGGTCACTTGATCTCTAACAAAAGAGTTAAAAACTTCTAATGGAAAAAGGACAGCGTCTTCAACAAATGGTTTTGTTTCAACTAGCACTAAGCATGCAGAATAATGCAAATGAATCCATTCGAATTTCCTTGTACAATGTTAAAATCCAAGTGGATCAAAGGCCTTACCATAAAACCAGATACACTGAACCTAACAGAGGTGATAGTGAAAAAGTTTTTTTAACACATGGGGACAGGAGAAATTTTTGTGAACAGAACACCAATGACTTTTTGCTGTAAGATTTAGAATTGACAGACAATACCTCATAAAATTACAAAGTTTTTGTAAGAAAAGGACGCTGTCAAGAGGGCATAGCAGCAACCAACAGATTGAGAAAAGATCTTTACATCTGGAAGAGGGCTAATATCCAATATATACAAAGAACTCAAGAAGTTTGACTCTAGAGAATCAAATAATTCTATTAAAAATGGGGTACAAAGCTAAACAAAAATTTTCAACTGAGGAATAATGAATAGCTGAAAAGCACCTAAATAAATGTTCACCATTCCTAGTTATCAGTAAAATGCAAAACCAAACAACTCTGAGATTCTACTTCACACCAATCAGCATGGCTGAGATCAAAATCGAAGATGACAACACATGCTGGCGAGTATGTAGAGAAAAAGGAACAGTCCTCCATAGTTGAAGGGATTGCAAGATGGCACAACCTCTCTGGAAATCAGTCTGGCAATTCCTCAGAAAATTGGACCTAGTACTACCTGAAGACCCAGTTATACTACTCCTGGGCATATACCCAAAGGATGCTCCAGAATATAACAAGGACATATCCACCACCATGTTCATACCAGCCTTATTTTTAATAGCCAAGGCCAGAAGGAACCCAGATGTCCTTCAATAGAGAAATGGATACAAAAATTTTGGTAAATTTACACAGTGGAGTACTACTCAAATATTAGAAACAATGACTTTATGAAATTCTTAAGCAAATGGATAGAAATAGAATCAATCATACTGAGTAAGGAAATACTGTAACAAAATAACACACATGGTATGCACTCACCAATAAGCAGATACTAGGCCAAACAGCTCTCAATAATCAAACAATTCACAGTCCTTATATATCTCAAAACAAAGGAATGCCAGAATATGGATGCCTAGACCCTTCTTAGAAGGGATAGTAAAGCTGACACAGGAAGAAACACAAGGAAAAATACAGGAGCTGGAATTAAAAATAAAAAAAAAAAGATCATTCAGATACTGCCTTACCTGGTGAGCCACCGTATATGTAGCCACAATTGCACTTATGCAATACTGTGCTTATTGGCATGTGTTGTAAACCTTAGTTATTTCTCAGTCTGCTGTTACCCTCTGATCTAAAACTGTACCATAGTGCATGTCTACTATAAAACTGTCTTTTCATATGCATGACTCTCATTAGATGAAGCAAAGACCCAGAAATAAAAAAGAGAGCTGGGAAGATGGCTAAGTAGTTAAAAGTACTCGAGATTTCTTGCAGAGAATGTGGGTTCAATTCCCAGCACCCACACTGTGGCTCACAACTATCTCTAACTCCATTTGGGGGGAGTCTGATAACCTCTTTCAATTTCTGGAAGCATCACACACACACGATGAAAATGTATTACAACTTAGAAAATATCCATATATGTGGAATTAAAATAAACAAAAAACAAGCTTTCTGTCCAGTGGATGTTGATCTTCTCCTCAGCTCTCATATTCCTCCCACAATTATTACTGAATCTTCTAATATTTACTGTAATCATAATTTTACAACTTTTTGAATTTTTGATACTGTAATGGTAAAATTAAAACTATAAGCATTTGTCAATTCCATAGACTTGTACAGTACAAAAAGTGAGCATATTAGCATATGCACAATTATAAAAATAATGATTTATAAAGAGATCTCAAGGCAGAATGTGGCAAAAGAACCGAAATGCATTACAGAAAGTTTAAAATTTTCATTAAAATGATCAAAGAAAATTAAAAACAAATAATATAGTAAAGACTGGAAGTACAATAAGAAGGTAGATAAAGAAGGGTGAACCTAAGTTACCTTGGATTTTACTGAATTTATAAGACAAGAAAAAGGAATGTGAGACTGATCAGAGTGGCATATGGGAGTAGTGTTTGGAGGGAGAAAGGAAGGGGGAATGATTATAATTCTATCATAATCTGAAAAATGAAAGTTATTTTAAGAAAAACAAAACTGCCTGTATTTAACAGTTGTACTGTGGCTAAAATTGGGCTTGTTTCAAAGGAAAATGTTTTTGTAATTCTGAAAACAATGCACATGTGTAATAAAATTAAATAATTATATGAAAATTGGATAGTAAGAGCCATTCGTGCAGCTATTGAATGTGAAGTATTTCACAAAGGTTGCTGGGAGAGGTGGATTATTAGACAGTAGGGGCTTGTTACAAGAACTTAGGACAACAACAACAACAAAAAACTTACAGGGGATCTCTCTCTCATTCTCTATGTATAGCTGACTGTTTTTGTGTCTTTGTTTTTGTTTTTTTCTCTTTGTTTCCCTCTCTCCGTCCTTTCCCTCTCTTTCTCTTATTCAGTTATTCAGTTCTTTTCTAATTCATTTATTATTTCTCTTAAACTCCTTCCTGATTGCTATTAAGATAAGCAACCATTATATGCTATGATATCTAATGCCACCACAGGCTCAAAGCAAAAGGTCCAGAGAACTATAGATAAAAATAAGTTCAAAATAACCTAAATGAATGTTTCTATTTATTTTGAGTATCATAGAAATCTTATTATTATAATAATCAAAAGCTAACACAGAATTTATTTTCAGCTTAAAATCAGATTGCATGCAGAAATATTCAGTTATATAGGTGTGATACTATAAATTAACAATAAATGTATCTAATAATAAAAACAAAGTAGAGTGCAGTGGATCTTTCTAATCATTGAAAAAGCTGATAAAACATGTATTTAATTTATTTTATGTATGTGAGTTCTGTATCTGTCTTCACACAGATCAGAAGAGGGCATCAGATCTCATTACAGATAGTTTTGAGCCATCATCTGGTTGCTGGGAATAGAACTCAGGACCTCTGGAAGAACAGTCAGGGTTCTCAACTGCTGAAACATCTCTTCAGCCCCAAAACATGTATTTGAAAAATGGTACTTGTGCCTCAGGGAATGACAGTCATTAGTGGGTCAGGTAGCAGGGGTAGCTAATGGGAATTTCTTTCCTCCTATTTTCATGCTGTGATGGTAGATAGCATGGCAAAAGCTATATCACAGAAAGTGGGAAAGCATCACATACAGGCACTAGAAAATAGGAAAACCAAGTAGTGCTTACTGGCAGGAGCCTGATATGGACGCTTCCTCAGAGGCTCTTCCAGAGCCATACTGATACAGAGGAGGATGCTTGCAGCTAACCATCAAACTAAGCATGGGGACCCCAATGAAGGAACTAAAGAAAGGACTGAAGGAGTTGAAAGGGTCTGCAACCCCATGGAAAGAACAATATCACCAACCAACCAAACTTTTCAGAGCTTCCAGTGACTAAAACACCAACCAATGGGTGGAAAGGTCTTTGGTCCAGTGAAGGCTCATTTTCCCAGTGTAGGGGAAGGCCAAGGTGCTGAAGTGGGAGTGGATGGTTGGGAGAGGGAGCACCTTCATAGAAGCACTTGGAGGGGAAGGGGACTTGGAGGGGGGACGGAATAGCATCTGAAATGTAAATACAGGGACTATCCAATAAAAAATGAAAAAAATCTGGAAGAGAAAAAAATAAGGATGTAATTCCTAACTTGGTAGCTTGTGATGTATTTTTTCTAAAATTGCCTAAATCTGGGAAAATAATTCTTCCTCATTACTATGTAGTTTTAACCTATGCAGCTCGAACATTCCACCATACTTTATTCCCTGATGGAGAATGGACAATGTTTCTCATCTTGATTAATCCCTCCTGAGCTCAGATTGGTATCTGTGTATCTAGTCTACTGGAACTCACACTAGGCATTCCTGAAAATTCAGTACAGGACAGGCTCCAACCTGTAGACAGGGTAAGAAGATAGAGGAGCCCCCACCCCAGGACTTGTATCATTTCTACACTACTTGCTGTGGTTTTCCTGTCTAGAACCCTGTTGTGCAATTTTTATGGCTGTAAATCCTAACTACTAACAGTTCATAATTCTACTATATCTTGTTCTAGGTCAATATAGCCTGACTTTCACAGAGTACCTTATTAATGACTCCTGGTCTGAGCTATTATGCTTTACCTCTAGATGCTATTGTTTATATTCTACTGATACCCGTGGAACTACATAGATCCAAGACTTGAGTTGAATGCGAATATATCCCTGGTATCTTCTCTAGTCCTTTCATGTTCCACCAGTCTTTTTTATCTGGTGGTGTGGCCTATGTAATTGATTTGAAAAAGTAACTTTCTCTTTCTCAGACTTTGTCTCTTAAGAATCTGACCCTAGAAATTTAAGAAAAGGTATTATATAGAAAAGTCACATGTGTTTGTTACCATGTAAAAAATATGTAAAGAAGGAATCCAAAAACTTAACATGCAGTACAAAATTCATGCTTTAGATTTTTTTGATGATATGATATTTCTTTGGTTTTAAAAAAATTGGTGGTAGGGTCTTGAGCGATTCTTTAAAAGGGGAGAAAACTAAGTCTGCTTCCTGATCACCATTCCCAGTGGTTCACACCACCTATCTCTCCAGCTTCAGGGTATCTCAGATCCTCTTTGACCCTTTGTGCATACTTTCACTTGTGATCATACTCCCACATGTCAGTTTACATAATGTTTAAAAATTAGTGATTCAAACTGTTGCTAGCCCACTCCTACAACCCCACCTTTTCGGAGAAAGAGTAAAGAAGATTAACATAAGTTCAATATCAGCTTGAGCTTCAGAGGGAGATTTTATCTTAAAAAAAGTGAATATCAGTTTTTATATTTAACTCCTAAAACAAGCTGTAGAAGGCTTTGTCTTATAAGCTTTAATCTTCTGATCTCTGCTCTATGGAATAGTAAGCTACACAGAGTAATTCTACAACAGAATAAAGGTTCAGGAGGCCTTGTGATACTTGTGTTTCTCTAGGGAACATTAACCACAGAAGCTCATCAGGCCTAAACTCAGCAGGAATTAGCTAATGAACATTAAGGGCTCTGAAAACATAATGGGATCTACAAAACTAAGTATTCAAAGATTTATCATTAAATATTTATCTTGTCTATTTAATTGGTTGTTTTCTGGTTATGATTATTATAAGAAAAATATTTTTAACAAAATGACTTACTTTAGAACATCTAAAAAATCTCTCAAGAATCAAAAAGCTTCCTAATGCTCATTAGTAAATTGTCAAGAAAACTAGTCAGAGACAAACAAAAAAAGAAATAAAAAGGTAGACAGGCACATGCATGAAGATGAAGAGGAGATAGCTGAAAAAATAAAAATATGACATAGACAGAGCAGAAGAAAAGCAAGAATAGAGTGGCAGAGAAGTGGCGAAAAGGACAGAGAATACAATACAGAAACAAAGGGAGGTATAGTGACAAATGAAGAGAACTCTTACCCAGAAATGTTTTGAAAAGACCATCTAAAGCCTTACTTAAACAATAGAAGCTTAATGGTCAAATGTTTATCTCATCTTAGGTTGTACAACTACAACCCAATATCTGTAAAAAGAACAAGAAGATATCTTTTCTTTGAATCTGAGGAAACAAACATTTAGTACTCTATAAAAAAGCAATATGATTGCTTGATTGTGGTATTTGAGAATCCATCCTGAGCAGATCCAAGACTGTCTTCTGGACTCTACTGCCAACCTCATTCACACACACACACACACACACACACACACACACACACACACACACACACATATATAATTAAAAATAATAAAAATAAAATCTTAAAATTGAAGTGTTTATGTCTAAATGTTACTACTTAAGAGCATTGTGAAATTTATTTAATATATCTGAGACTCAAATTTGTCACATAGAAGATTTCCTTTTCATAAAACACATTTATACTTACACATGGTTAGAATGATTAAATAAGAAAAGTCATTTAAATTTGGAGATAAAAACACACAAAAACCTAACGTTTTGATTTTTCTTCTAGAATAAAACAACATGCTAGAAATACCATTAAAAGTGTTGAAATGTAAATTTACAAATCATTAAACCAGCTCTGTGTGCTATAAAACATAATCTCCCATACCAGTTATTTCTTTTGTTTCATTCACTTTTATTTTTATTAAACTTTAAGCAAGTGAAGTATTTGATAAATAATTCTATGAGGTTATAGGGAGTAACGAAAATAAAGGTGACAAGTCCATCCTTTTAACACAATGGTATAGATTATGTGAGATAATGTATGTAAATTGCTTTTTCATTGATTAAATGTCATGTGTATTGATTATACATGATCTATTTTCAGACCAATGAAAACAATAAATAATGTTGGCTGAAGTAATTATAGGTCATTCTAAGTAATGTGAAAAAGGGTTAAAGAGATAGTTTCCTTAGTAAAATGCCATGTAGGTATGAAGACCCAAGTTCAATCCCCAGCATTCACACAAAAATTCAAATGTGATTAGCATACATGTGCAATTCTAGCACCAGGGAAAAAGAGACAGGTGAATCAATGGAGCACACTGATCAGTCTAATAATTGTCAAGCCCCAGAGACCTTGTCATAGAAAACATGATATATGGCTCCTGAAAGACATCTGAAATTGTCATCTGGTCTCCATATGTATACATTTACATAAATATTCATATGCCCCTGTACACATAAACCTCACATGTGCTGAAAAACACACAGAGACAAAGAGACAGAGAGAAAGAGATAGACAGAGGCCAACAGACAGTTTCACTGTGTTCTTATGGCTGGCTTCAAAGCCACAGATATCCTCTTCCTGCATAATGCTTGGGTTAAAAGTATGCATTGTCACTTCTGGCCAGTGAGCTTTGTTAAATGTGGTCTGAATTTTATATTTTACTTCTACTACTATAGGTACAACCCATTACTTTCAAAAAGCAGGGCTAGGATTATGAGATTTTGAAATGAATGGGATTATTTATCTTTCTATCTATCTATCTATCTATCTATCTATCTATCTATCTATCTATCTATCTATCTACTATCTCTCAAAGTAAAGGAAGAATGAAATGAAGACAAGAAGAAACAGAGGAAAGACAGAGGGCAATAGAGAAAGAGTCCTTAAACGTTGTTTTAAAATGAAGCCATTGGTTTGGTTTTCTCAACATGAAAATCTATGTTAAGTAGTGGCTGTCACTTACTCAGGAACAGAAGGTTGTAACATCTGAAGTTCCAGAATTTTGGTTGTTTTCCCTTCCTCTCCTCTGATGGTTTATTCAGATTATCAGTTTGTTTGGATTTAGAAACATCTAAGTCATTAGTGAAAACACCTTTGTGTCTGTCTGGGAATGTGTATTCTAAAAGGACAAGCTGACAGGAGAAGACTGGAACTTAATGTGGGTGCTAGACTGAATAAATAGAAAACAATCAGAAAAGCACATGAACAATGACATTGCCATTTTTCTGAACCCTGATTTGCCCAGATGTGAACAAGTAGCCACACGCTTGGGCCTACCACTTCAGCAGAGAGTTACTTCTAGCACAATGCCGTCGCTGATGCATCATGAAGTAAAATAAATGTTTCCCCTATAAGTAGCTTCTCCATGGGTATTTATTTGGTCACAGAGATAAGAAGGTAACCTACAAAATGTTGCTTCTATCATTAACAACACTTTGCAGAGAGGAAAAAAATAGAAATTGGTAAGACATCTGTCTGTTCACTTAGCTGAGTCACATTGGTCAGAGTCGTTTCCTAAGGCATCATTGCACTTAGTCAGAAAATAAAAATTTCAAGCAATGTCCATTGATAGCTTAATACAATAGAGTTTAGTCTGTAACAAAAATGAGAAGGGGGCTATTGATAAATTGACTCCCATGTGTAGGGCTTCATGTTAGGGATTTCTGAAAGTTTTATGACTACCCAAGCAAGGATACCTGTAAATAGACTCAACAGATAATATCATGTGTAGATAGCATCTAGGAGAATGTTCTTATGGACAGCATATATAATGGTATGATAGAGAAGCAGTTATAGCATAGTTGCTACAGGGGCCAGTGAGCTTCATGTAAAACTATGATGCTGGTGTGACCTTTCAGAGATACCTCAAAAGTAGCAAAAATGGCTGGCTTTATTTTTTGGCTTAGTCAGCAACTCAGTGCTGGTGGTCTGGAAAAAGGGCCTATGACTTTAGGAAATACAACCATCTTTGCCAAGAACAATTATTGAGGATGGACTCAACTAAATTGGATGAAACTAACACTCCTGGGAAATAAATACTTCAGGCCTGATGTAGCAATGTCGACAGCAAGTCTCAGCCACCATAGGACTAGGCTAATAATAAATTGACCATCATGAACTGAACTGTAGACTCTGTGATAATATCACAGAATGTGTTATTTGTGAATTCCTGGGAAACACACAAAGAGGATGGAAGATTGCCAAATGCATTACTTTTGATGTAAATGTTACAAAATTACTTTTTGTAAATTTCTAACACTGTTACCTTAAATAAACACAAATTTCCAGTAAACACTAAACTCAGGAATGTCTACTAGCATCTGAACAGTTAATGACTTCCCAGAAAGGAAAAATAAAGACAATACACAAGAATTTTTTTAAAAATCTTAGCCTATAAGAATAACACTAATATTGCTACTACTAAAATAATACAGAGAGATGCATTTCAGAGCTTATGAAGGTAACGATTTTACAATTCCTCTAAAGCATTTGTGAAAACTGGTAAAATTTCATAAACAGTGGTGGTACATGCTTATAATTCCAATATTCATGGAGGTGAGACAAGAAGGCCACAATTTTAATACTAACCTTGGCTTTGATGATGAAACAGAGTAGAGAGAGTGGAGGTAGAGGAGGGAGAGGGGAGAGAAGAAAGGAGGGAGAGAGTAGAAGAGAAAGGGGAGAGAGAAAAGGAGCAGACTGGAGGGCAAGAACAGGTAGAGGAGGACTAAGGGGTATGTGGAGGAGTTGAGAGGAAGAAAGGGGACCATTTTTGGACAGATACAGCAATCCACTAAGGGAATGAGCCTTATAAATTTAGATTTAGTAGCTTGAACACATTTTTCCAACACTTTGCAACTGAATTTGAATTTGACACAAATTTATATATTATTGATTTTAAAAAGATTCTAGTTAGTATGACTAAGCTATGGAGAAAGATATCAAAAACTTGAAAGGATGGAAATTCAAAAATATATAACTCCTCATGTCCTTCTGATTCCTTTTGTTTTAAAGAACTCACAGTGTGGTACTCTGCCATCCTGTAAGGTATCATGTTATAAAACATGTCAGTTTAATATAACAAAAGGAAATGAAGAAATAAATGATATTAACAGACTAAAGGTTAAATATTCATTTTATTAGATAGTCATAAAGAAGTTAATAAAATCTAACAGTAGAAAATAATTAGAAGGCCTCTTTAGAAACTCCAGAGAAAAGGCAAATTTCTTATCCTGATGAAGATTATCTACTAATTATCTACAATAACTCTTGTACCTAGTGGTGAAAGGATTTACCCATACAATAGAAAGCAAGGGAAGTTTTCAGTACTTTACTTGAACGAAATGTAATCAAATGAAGGGATTGTGTATGCATCTAGATTCAAAAGAAAAATATAACTATCTGTATGAAGTTGACATTATCCTATATAAAGAACATATTAAGAAACGAACAAAGAAAATTATTTTAATAAGTGAGAGAGTAGAATACAAGGTCAATGTGTATTCTGTTCAAATACAAGATAAAAACTAAATGTACTTCTACATTTAAGAGACAATAAAAAACTTAAGACTAATATAATAAAATTATTTAGAAATAAATTCAGCTAAAGAAATAAATATTGTGCACTGAAAATTATAATACACTGCTGAAGGAACTTTATAATATCAGTTAAACATTCCATGCTTATTGTTTGGAAGGTTTAAAATATTTAAAAGTGTAGTTTTACTTAGATTTCTTTACAAATAAAATTTAATAAAATAAAAACAATACAAAACCATTTTTAGTAGGCCTTTTGTGGAAAATTACAAAATGACTATAACATATATATTAATATTATGTATATGTATATGAATATGTATATGTATATGTGTATGTATACCTGTATATATATACACACACAAGATTTATAACAACTAAAATAATTAGAAAAATAAAACAAATGTTGAGTACATTAACTTTCTAATTTATTAATTTACTATAAAACCACAAAGCCACAGTTATTAAAGCAATGTAGTATTTGCATAAAGCCCATGCACATATTTCTTAAACATATTTTAGAAGCAAAAATAAATCCTTATATTTATTGTCAATTGATTTTTAACAAAACATTTTACTAAAATAACTTGTCTTGTAATCAAATAATACTAAAGACTGTGATACTTATAGCTATAAGAATGAATTAGGACACTTACTTGTACCATATACAAAAATTAATATGCATGCATGAAAATTAGATGACTGATACATTACATAATTGTAAACTGTAAAGAAAATAAACTTAAAAAATAAAAAACAAAATTAATTGTTCTGATAATGATTTATTTCATTTTGTTTGTGTGTGTGTGTGTGTGAGAGAGAAAGAGAGAGATAGAGACAGAGAGAGGGTGAGAGAGAGAGAGAGAGAGAGAGAGAGAGAGAGAGAGAGAGAGAGAGAGAAAGAACATCAGCTTTTTTGGAACTGGAGTTAGAGGTGGTTGTGAACTCCCTGATTAGGTGCTGGGAACTGAAACTTTGTAAGAGTATCAAGGACTCTTAATCACGGACCCACCTTTCCAGCTCTGGGATAATGACTTCTTAGATATAATGCCCAAATGATAAATAGTGAATAGGATCACAATTTAAATCTTAGACTTAAGGATAATTCCTACAATCACCTAACTGATAAGAGTATCTATGGTGCCTAAATAATACAAACAATGTAGTTTATGACACTTATTTTCCATCAGTCTATTGCAGTTTGTTATAGCCACCCAGTAACCTGAACAAGCATTAGAAAAACAGAGGTATTTTTAGTTTTTATTGAATATTTTATGTATTTACATTTCAAATGTTATCATCTTCCCAGGTTCCCTCCTTTACCATTCCTCCTCCCCCTGCTTCTATGAGAATGCTGCTCCCACCTCACCACCCAGGCATTCCTCTACAATAGAAAATTTAGCTTTCACGGGAGCAAGGTCCTCTCCTACCACTGATACCAGATAAGGCCATCCTCTACTACATATGTGGATGGAGCTGTGGGTCCCTCCATGTGCACTCTTTGGTTGGTGGTTTAGTCTTGGGAGCTCTACAAGATATGGTTGGTTGATGTTGTTCTTCCTATGCAAACCCTTCAGCTCCTTAAGAATTTTCTTTTAATCCTTCTTTCAAGTACTTGCTGTAAAGATATTCCATTAAATCAAGTATAGGCTCTATAGACACATGGATCAGTAAAAGGAATCTTTCAATTCACAGGTCTCTTTGTGAAGAAGCATTCCTTTACTTGCTTTTGTAGACTAAACCTCCATTTGTATACCTCATTATTAGTGGCAACTAGAATTCTGTTGCCATTTACTTATTTGCAAGTACTGCTTTTCTTACCTGGATATAAATTTCTTGAGAATAAAGACTGGATATATTTTGTTTATTACAATTGTATTAAGAGAAGCTGTGTCAAAATATATCTCTCTGACCTGTGGATTATTTTGACCTAAAGGATGCAGGAGAATGGGCAGATATAGGTACAAATTTAAAAGAGGACAGTTTTTCTTCTGGAAAAAAAATTTATAGATAAAATGTCCATTTGTAGAGATGCTTCCTTCTCTCATGCCAAAAAAAGTAGGGTCCCTAGTAACTTTTATATGTGGACCAACAATAGGCTTTCATTTGTGTGCAAACGTAACCAACAGCCCAATTTTACAATGCTCGTCTTAGCCACTTTTTCATAATTCGCAATTATGTACTGAGATACTCCAAAACAGTTTTTGTTTGGTTTAATCTAATATAACATTTAACCCCTAGAAATAAACTGGGCATGGTAGCTGAGGCAAGAAAATTACAGACAGTTCAAGGCAAGTTTGGGGTACAAAGTCACACTCTGTCTCAAAAAATAGTGATAGGCATGGTAGCTCAGCACAGGGCAGGCAAGGATATGAGAATTTCTACATTTTGAGTCCAGGCTAGACTACATCATTTTCTAGTCCATCTTGGACTACAGATAAAGTTATATCTCGAGTTAGAGCCACCTACTTAACTTACACTTCTGCATCCTCTCAAGAATATGATACACATGTTAATCAACTTTTCACTCGTGACCCATTTTTTAAACTCTGTTTCTTATTGGTAGCCCCAAATTCAAAATCTAAGAGAGATCGAAGAGAATGTTTCTATCCTTTATCATTATTAAAATGCTCAGATATGAAGGCAATGAGGTTGCTTTACATCCTACCATATTGAACACCAGGGTTGATTAAGCTGATCCAGCAGGTTAGGTAGTATCAACTCCCTGATCACTGCTACACACTCAACTCTGTGCCAGAATCTAGTAATTGCTGAGTCATAATTTCATTGGTAAATTAAAAATCAGATATGAGTCTTAAACAATACACTGCTACTTGGAGAATATTTTCAAATGTTAGTTAATAAATGCAAATAACTTTAAATACAACCTTATATTTAATCATTACAAAATCTCTTCCCAATACTATTTACCTAATTTTACCAATGCAGATATTCAAGGTCAGGATGATTTAATAACTTTTTGGTCCATTTGTACCCTGCAGAGTCTCTATTCACTAGCTTTATCTTTCTCAAAATTGTCACTCACCTACTAAGGAATCTATCTTAGGCTAATACATGGCTAGCTTTTGCAATTCTAGCCATCAAGTTTCCCATTTGCTCTCCATAGATGGATCAAAATGAAATATTAAGATTTGATTTAGACTGAAGGAGAGTGATAATTTTTTTCAGTTCCCAGATTCCCTGCCTAGGGGTCTTTAAATTAGACTAAAAAAAATGAAATTAGCAAGGGAAAAAACCAACTGAAGTCTATTAGCATGTATATTGCAAATAGTATACATAAGACTAACCAGAGATGAGTAACATAAAAGTTTGGAAGAAGGAGTATGTATTTACAAAGCACCTAAACAAAGGAAGAATATGACTTTCTAAAGAAGATGAAGGAAATGGCATTGGCACTTATAAAGCAGGCAAGTTAGAAAGAGTCAAAAATACGAGGCAGTTTTTAATCATCATTGCTATGTAATACAGCATGAGGTCAGAGATGGTGATTCCCCCAGAAGTTCTTTTATCATGAGAATACTTTAAACTATTCTGTGATTTTGTTATTCCAAATGAATTTGTAAATTACTCTTTTGGAGTTGGAAATTTGATGGGGATTGCATTGAATCTGTAGATCGCTTTTGGTAAGATGGCCAATGTTAATCCTTCCAATCCATGAGCGTGGAAGTTCTTTCTACCTTCTGAGGTATTCTTCAATTTTCTTCTTCAGAGATTTGAAGTTCATGTCATACAGATCCTTCACTTGCTTGGATAAGGTCACACCAAGGTATTGTATGTTATTTGTGACTATTGTGAAGGGTGTCAATTAGTTTATTTCTCAGGCTGTTTATGCTTTGAGTTGAAAAGGGCTATTGATTTGTTTGAGTTGTTTTTTATCCAGCCACTTTGCTAAAGTGGTTTATCAGTTGTAGGAGTTCTCTGGTGAAATTTTGGGGTCACTTAACTATTATATACATAAGTATATCATACATTTGCAAATAGTTCTATTTTTACTTCTTTCTTTGTAATTTGTATCCCTTTGACACCCTTTTGTTGTCTAATTGCTCTGGCTAGGATTTCCAGTACTATAATAAATAGGTAGGGGGAGAGTGAGCAGCCTTGTTTAGTCCCTGATTTTAGTGGGATTATTTCAAGTTCATCAGTGCAAGTAGACTAATGGAATAGAATTGAAGACCCAGAAATAAACCCACACACCTATGGTCACTTGATCTTTAACAAAGGTGCTAAAAACATTCAATGGAAAAAGGTCAACCTCTTCAACAAATTGTTTTGATTCAACTGGCAGTCAGCATGCAAAAGAATACAAATCAATCCATTCTTATCTCCTTGTACAAAGCTCAAGTGCAAATGGATCAAAGATCTCCGCATAAAACCAGGTACACTGAAAATATTAGAAGAGAAAGAAGAGAAAGTGACAAATAGCTTAGAACACATGAGCACAGGAGAAATTTTTCTTAACAGAACACCAATGGATTATGCTCTAAGATCAAGAATCAACAAATGGGACCTTATAAAATAGCAAACTTCTGTAAGGCAAAGGACACTGTAAATAGGACAAAAGGACAACTGACAGATTGGGAAAAGATCTTTACCAATCTTACATCCAATAGAGGGCCAATATCCAATATATACAAAGAACTCAAGAAATTAGTCTCCAGAGAAACAAATAATCCTATTAAAAGTGGAATATTAAGATAAACAGAGAATTCTCAACTGAGGAGTCCCTAATGGCTAAGAAGCACCTAAAGAAATGTTCAACATCCTTAGTCATCAGGGAAATTCAAATCAAAACAACAGTGAGATTCTACCACACACCAGTCAGAATGGTTAAGATCAAAAACTCAGATGAGGAAATGTGCTGGCAAGGATGTGGAGATAGTACAACACTACTGTATTGTTGGTAGATGGTGTTCAAAATGGTCAGCCATTTGTCCTTACAGATTTTTTAATGTTGTTGCAGCATTTCTCCCTTCCTTCCTTCCCTCCTTTCTACCTTCTTTCCTTCCTACCTTCCTTCCTTTTCTTTTTCTAAAGAAGGCTCAGTTCACAATATTCTCTGCCTCTCTCTCTCTCTCTCTCTCTCTCTCTCCCTCTCTCTCTCTCTCTCTCTCTCTCTCTCTCTCTCTCTCTCTCCCTCCCTCCCTCCCTCCCTCCCTCCCTCCCTCCCTCCCTCTCTCTCTCTCTCTCTCTCTCTCTCTCTCTCTCTCTCTCTCTCTCTCCTTTCAGCTATTTAGTATTTGCTTTGACCCTGCCACTACCATACAGTAACCTCACAGAATGCTGATGGGCCATTTAATCATGTACCAGAATCACAATCATGAGTCAAAATGTACCTTCGTTAACTTTCTAAGTACAGTGTCTCTTGTATTTTATTATATTATAATAATGCAAAGCAGATTAAAACAAGATATAATAACAGAGCAAAGGCATTGTCCATTCCAGCAAGAATCCTGTTCTGAGGGGTCATGAATCATATATATCTGCTTCTATTATATAGTTAGATAATACCAACACAGGAATAAAATGGTGTTCAAGTGCCTCTCCATTGAGATGAAAAAGGATCTGTTGTCGCATTCACCAGGATATTAAGAGATCCTTTGAGTTTGCTGTTTGGTTTTTACACAATAAAACCCTACCAGTCAAAGGGGTCTTCCATAAATCAGTCATCTGCTGTCACATAACAAATTATCTTCAAATAAAACTATCTAAAACAATCTTCAAGAACAATTTAATTAAGTGGATATGGCTCTGGGTTTCTCATGAGTAGCAATCACCCCAAAACTGAAGCATTTACTCTGAATCTGTATGAAGTGGTTTTTGGTTTGGGGCATGGACCTTCTTCTCTGGACATTGGATTCTGACCTCACTTCCTTGCTCATGGACATATATACAGCAAATCACGTGTCCTTTAGACATGACTACCTGGATATTTTTAAACAATATTGTGTGTGTGTGTGTGTGTGTGTGTGTGTGTGTTATAATTATATGTGTGTGAGAGAGTGCTTTGCTGTGTATGCATCTGCAGAACAAAAGAATGCATTGATTCACATTACAGATGATTGTGAGTCACCCTGTGGTTGCTGAGAATTGAACTCAAGACTTCTGGAAATACACCAGTGCTCTTAAACACTGAGACATTTCTCTAGCCCAGACTTGTATTTCTAAAGATCAAGTAATCCAATACAGAGAGAAAACTAATCAAAGATGAAAGTAATTGTGTCTTATAACCTAATACCTGCTGTATATAATTAGTTACCCTGGATAAACTTAATATAGTATTAGAGGAGACTAAACAGAGGTATGAATAACAGAAAGCTGAGATCATCAGTAGCTAGTCTACAAGTTGCCTACAGAAGTCCCTGTTTATCATGAGTAGGTGATAAAGTTCTCTCTAAACTCACAGTACTCAGGGACTACTTTCAAGTCAAATTACTTAACATAACTGGAAATTGATAAAGCATGTGATACACAGATTGAGAACTGCTGAGGGAATTCACTGTGGGGTTATAGACAAAGACTAAATAGGTAATTGCTGCATTAGTTTCCATGTTTACAAAGATATGCTTACCTTAGCAAAGGGCAGACAAGCATGCAAAGGAACAAAGGCCTAGTTGGAGTGTAGGAATCCATGCACACATATATGTCAGCACTTCCATGCTGGACATTTGAAATACATAGCTTTCAATGGAAGCTAATATTTTAACTAAGGTTTTCTCTCCTCCAAATTTACTGACAAATACAACTATGTTTGCAGTGCTTGTATTAGAATCTATTTCAAAGTACTATAACTGAAAATATGTATACGAGTTAAAACTAGATACTAG
Source organism: Micromys minutus (assembly GCF_963924665.1). NCBI lineage: Eukaryota > Metazoa > Chordata > Mammalia > Rodentia > Muridae > Micromys > Micromys minutus. Next base: position 7,991,740 of record NC_137970.1, on the reverse strand, counting down.
TTTAGATAGCTCCTGTACCCTTGTACATACATTTTCCTTTGACTGAAAATCTGTCCTTACCCTCAACTCCAGAGTACTTTTTATTTCTGCTTAAATTTTATTCATTTCCCTTTTTTGGTAGTGGTTTGGCCTAATGCTGCATTATTCTAATACTAATTTGGGGTTCTCAAGACTCGTTCTTCTAAGATGAAAAAGTCCCCACATATGACACTAAGTGACGCTTTCCCCAGTTCATTGTAATTGGTAAATAAAGATGCCAAGAGCTAATAACTGGACAGAAGAAGCATAATTGGGGTTGAGGTTTCACAGGCTTGGAGATGGAGGACCACAAGAAGGGAAGGAGCAGGAAAGAGCTAACATGGAAGAAGAATATGCAGAAGAAAGAAGAAAAGCCACCATGGGCTAAGGGTCAAGAGAACATGACCCAGAAAGCTGCCTAATTTGAGTTAAAAGAAGCCCAGATGGAACATAGTAAATAGTAAGTGATAACTTGGGATTATCAATGGGAAGGTAAATTCTAACAGCACAAAGGGTAGGCAGCTGCCCAGCTATTGTGTTCCCTAAGGCTATTTAAAAATATAAAGAATGCGTTTCTGCCTACCATTCAGGAACATAAATGGTCTAAGGCAAGAAAGACACCCCAGGCTGGGATTTTTAATGTTTTCTACTACATATGTTTATATTATTTTCCTGAAAGAAAAACTGATAATTACTGGTTGGAAGCACTTACATACACATATAGTGTTTATACAGTAAACATCAATTTGACTCTAATGGATGGATTAGTCATTTAAAGAGGGGAGACTGTACATATTTTCCCTGAACATCAAGCAGACTCCTTGAATAAAGCAAACTTTGGGAGAAAATAATATCTAAAACTCTGCTCATTATAAAGATTTCTTGCAAGGAAAATAATATAGACTGCTGTAACTAAGAAAGCCTGTGAAGAAAGAACGGGAGTACATAGTCACATCATATTCATCGATTTTGCAATAATCATGCCAAGTGAAACTAATATTTTTGTCGTGTGTGTCAATATTATAACATACTTTTCTAGCCAAAAAAGGTGATATACAACTTAGGATAGAAATTCAGGATTTCCATTTGATACTTGTTGTTTAGTATCTAATATATCCGGGAACTTTCAACTCAAAAGAAAAGTTTGAAATTAGATCAAAATTGAAAGTGATGGCCATATGGGACTCGAATTACAATTAAGCAGTCAACAGATTTATTCCATATATCTTAGAGAAAAGCATAATATTTTCCTCTCACAACCTTTAGCCTCTAGCTACTGTAACAGCAAAGCTCCTGAACCTCTCTTGTAAGTAGCAGAAAAACAACTAAAGTTTCAAAGTGTAGGGGTGATTTTACCATTTTATAGTAACAAATCCTGGCACTGTTGACTTATTTGTGTTATCTAAAGAATTGACTATTTTTAGTACCTGCTATTTTGCAAAAAGGAGGAGAAATATGCTCTCTGTTTCAAGGATTTGGAAACAATATGGTTGTGTCTTCTTTATAGTCAGGAATTTAGCAGCAGTAGTAAGAATACTCCTATGTTGCTGTGTGGTCTCCATGCAGCCATAGATTTCTAAATATGTGTACTATGAATTTAGTTTACATCAGACAGTCTTAGTAGGAGTGTTAAATGTGCTCTCTGTGAAGGAAGCAGGAAAAATGCTGTGAAAGAAAATAGGAAACAGGGGACTTCACTAATAAATTGAGTCTGGGATTGAGCCAGTGAATGCAAAGCACTGACCTACATGGTTTTCAAAAGACAGTTGTTAAATTCATCTGAAAGCAATAAAACAGATAAGACCAGAAATAAAATATAAAGGTTGGTATTTGGTCTCTGAAAACAAAGTGCATGTAGAGCTCCAAATCAGCCTGGTATAAGATGAACAAGAGGAGTCCATGTAAGAATGTAATGCTACAACCCAGCTGCTGCTCAGACCACAACATATTAAGTAACCATTCATTTTTCATAGGCGCCGTGCTGAAATGTGGTAAATTTTGGTGCTAACAAACCCACAAGTAACTACATATCTCACAAAGGCAAATTAATTGACCTCAAAGAGGGTGCTGGTGGCTACACATCTTGCTCCACACTCCCTTCCACATCTCCTTCCTGGGAATCACAGAACCTAGCTAGTTATAAGGTTCTGCCACAGAATGCTTCTCAATAAGGTTTAAGAAAATATTTCTGCATCTGCTACTTCTAGCTCTGATTCCTCTCTTCAGAGTCCCTTTCCCTGCCATGACATTGAATGCCTATTTTCCCATTGTATTACTGACTACCCTAATAAGCTCCAACCCTATATACAATCCATTTTAGTGTCACTCTTTAATTTCCACTTAAGATGTTTCAGTCAGCACATTTATGACTCTCCCATATACATGATAATTCCTTGAATCTTGTAAAGAGCTACTTCTGAACTAGTGGTATATTATAGGCAACTAAAATTCCTTAAACCTTTAAATTAAAAGTTTGTGAGCACATGGAAATCAATGCCAACTAAAAGAACACATTGATATGCCTAACCAAATAGTTGTAGAAATGAAGAAAACTTACTCTCAGTTTTCTCAAGGTTCCATTGAGCCAGATGACAAAACTAACCTGAGATAAATTAACAGAATGAAAGGCATATGAATTTATTGAATATATCCAAGGGTCACATAAAATCCTTCTCATAATTCAGTAAAACTTAGGAATTTATAGTCCCTATTATTGGAAAATGTAATAAAGTGAACATGACTTTGCCTTTACCACCTATTTGGAGGCTATAGTAGAAATAGTGCCTTTGTTTTAATAGTGCCTTTCCAGAAACAATAGCTTACCTTCCTTTTAATCTGCTTTGATGTGCAGTGGTAAACAAAGAGAGTAAAGCTCATTACCTAGCTGTTCTTCTTAATCCATTTACATATGGTGTTCTAAATTGCAAAGAGAGACATCTGTAACACCTCTCTTCTCAAGGAACATAAATTGTTGTCTGAAAAGAAAATTGAGACTCTGACTTTTGTAATCCATGGATCACTTTGGCGGGGGGGGGGGGGAGGCGGAGAGGGAGAGTGTAAGAGGAAGAGAGGGAGGGGACTTTGCTTTCTATGTATTAATAAACGTTGTTTGGGAAGAATGTATCAGATTCCCCAGAACATTTGGATGCTAGGAATTGAACCTGGGTATTCTGCAATACCAACCAAGCCATCACTGCAGACCCAGAAATTAAAGAATTTTTCTTTTTTTTCTCTTTTCTTCTAATTACTTTTATTTATTTACTTTACATACTGCTCACTGCCCATCTCCTAGTCACCCCCTTTCATAATCCCTACCCATATTTCCCTCCCCTTCTACCCTAAGAAGGTGGAAGCCCACCCCCAGAGTATCTCTCCACTCTGCTGTATCAAGTCTCTGAAGGTTAAGCACATCCTTTTCCAACTGAGGCCAAATAAGGCAGCCCAGCTAGAAGAACATATCCTACATATAGGCAACAGCTTTTGGGGCAGCCCCTGCTTCACATAAAGAACAAGATGAACATCTACTAAATATGTGTGTGGAGCCCGAGGTCTAGCATGTTTATGTTGTTTGGTTAGTAGTTCAAACACTGAGACACCCAACGTACTAGGTTTGTTGACTCCGTCGGCCTTCCTGTGGAGTTCCTATCTTTTGTTCCATCTTTACCCCAACTCATCCGAAAGAGTCCTAAAGCTCCATTCACTATTTGGCTGGAGTCTCTGCATTCCTCTGAGATAACTGCTGGGTAGAGCTTCTCAGAGAAGAACCACACTAGACTCCTGCCTGCAAGCATAACAGAGTATCATTAATAGTGTCTGGGATTGGTACTTGCCCACAGCATGGGTCTCCAGTTGCGTCAGATGTTGTTCAGTCAGTCAGCCCTTCTATTTCTGCTCCATCTTCATCTTTGCACTTTTTTAGACAGGACATAATTGGAATTGAACGTTTTGTGGGTGGGTTGGTGTCCCTATAGCTCCACTGTGATTCCTACCTGGATAAAAGAGGCTGCTTCTTCAGGTTCCATATCCCCAATGCTGTCAGTCACAGCTACAGTCACTCCCATGATTCTAGGGTTTCTCCCCTATCCCAGAGCTCTGTCACATCCTTGAGATGCCGATCACCTTTCCACTTTCATCAGTTGAAGATTTAATTCATTCTCATAGCCATCTGTCCATCTCTCCTCCGCCTCTCCATGCCTAATCCCAACCCCCCATTCCTTTCCCTACACCCTCTCCCACCCATTTTTCCATCTCTCTCTCACTCTGTTGCCTAGGGCAAAATTGTACCTTTTGGTGTGGTATAAACTCTAGTTTTCTTTATTCTGGCTCAGTCATCTAAAAAACATGAACATTAGCTTTCTAGGGGAAATTTGAGAACAAAAGCCCTTCTGGGCTCTTAGTAGAAGAAAAATGGTTGAGGAATAAAGGACCATAAGTTAGATGTACCCTTGCTCTGAGACTACTTGTTTTAGTTTTATAGCTCTAAGGATACCAAAATACCATACTTAGGACAGTGGTTCTCAGCTTTTCTGATACTGTGACTCTTTAATGCAGTTCCTCGTGTTGTGACCCCAACCATAAAATTATTTCTTTGCTACTTCATAACTATAATTTGCTACTGTTATGAATCATAATGTAATTATCTGATATGCAGTATATCTGGTATGCAATTCTAAGGGTTTTCAATCTACAGGTTGTGAACCACTGCTCTAGGGTGTCAGTATTTGAGAAACAATAATGTTGATAAAGTTTATAAAGTAGACTATAGTATTTTAAAAAAACAATAACCAAGTAAATTTGTATAAAAGTCTGTCAGCATTGACTTTCCAAAGTAAAAGGTCTTGCTATTTACCTTATAAGACACATAAAGGAATATGTAGAAATAACTAAATAAGAATAAGGATGTATCCAATGAAAATATCTTAGTTACAAAACCACAGCTACTTCAATACTAGATTGTCCCTAACATGTTCCTATGACCTCTATCCCACCCTACCATTTCATAATTTTTGACCTATCAAATATGACTTCTTCCCATATTTTATTCCTAAACATTTCGTTAACTCATTCTGAAGTCCACTGAACATTTCAAGGCACTTTTCTGCTCTTTCTGCCTATAGCAACCTGCATAAAATTCTAATGTACTTTTTTCTCATAATATTCCTTTACTAAAAATTCTACTTCCTAACCAAGCATATCCCTGAAGATCTATTGCATGTTTTGGGTGGGAAACAAGTCCTGTTCTGTTTTCTTTCACCTTTGCTTGAAAATTCTTTGTTGAAAAACCCACTGATTCCTATCATCTTTCTTGCATCTCTATTTCTAAGCTTTGGGGCTTTCATGTGGTCCTTGTCTCTTTGATCATGCTCCAAGTTCTAAAATTCAGCAAAAGTAAAGACCCCCAAGGCCCTCTACATCTCACATCAGTGAGAAGTTGCTAGATCAGCTTGATACCCATCTCCTAAATATTTTTGTCCCTTACAAGAATAATGTTATGTGGTGAGGATGAATATACATCCATAAAGCCCACATTAAATTATCTTTGATAAAAGCTTCAACACTGTTTCAAATTGACATTGCCTGAAACCATGTTTTGGAGTAAAGCCACAAACTCAAAATGTAAGAAAATAACTTCTGTCTACTGAACAATGTAGACCTGTGTAGGTTTCTCCTCATTACTAACAGTAACTACTTAGATATTAGCAGGCTTGAGTAGTATTAGGGCTGTACTCTCCCTGCTTATCAACAGCCCATAAAGCCAAGTACATGAACTGCAAGATTCTAACTTGGTGTCCAAATTATGAATCTTGAGTCCTGACGTGAGATATGATAACCTGAACTGTCTCAAAAGTCATTATTATGTAACTATGTAAAATTGGTGTTAGGGGTTCCAAACTTTAAGAGGTCACTCTATAGCAAGAAGCTTTCTAATCGAATATAATAATTGTCTTCTCTATAAAACAAACAAATTACTTTTTTTTTCAACAACAACACATGGCAGAACTTCAAGAAAGGCTGCTTGTTTTAGAGACATTTTTTAAAAAGTATAAAGCTTGCTGAAATATAGATCAGTATAACAATACATTTGATGATTTTTACACAAACTTTTCCTGAAAAGACATGAACACAAGACTGTTTCTTTCATATATGAGATCCATGATAGGTCAAAGTAACTATTTCTTTTGGGGAAGTGTTTGCTTAACCAATGAGTTTGTTGAGCCCACTTTCAAATTATAGAAGAGTAGATACTGAAGTTACAAGTCTGATTTCCCTTCAAAGAGCAACATTACTGAAAGTCTTATTCCAATGTGTATAATGTTATACTCACAACCTGCACATATGGAGTTCCTCCTTTACCTAACCATCCAAACTCTATATATTCTAGCAACTCTTCAAACACTGCAGAGCCAGAAAAAATGCAGCCAATTGTAAGGGAGATGTAGAAAAGAATGACTGTAAACTCAGATGACAGTCTAATGATATTTTTACTCACTTTTTTTTTTTGATAAGAGGAATATCAGCAGGTCTAATTGTGAGGGTATCTTTGGAGCACTAATAGCTCCTGTAGTTCATCACAAGAACTGGGGATCTATAGGAAACTAAAAGCAAGCTCCCCGTGACATTACTGTCTTCTCTTGTTCTCTAACTCACAATCTAAGTAGTACTCCTGTCCTGTTCCCAATTCTATCCAATCATCACAGTACTTTACTAGAGATGTAAATCAATGATTCTTTATGGTTCTTCTGTGAGTTCTGTAGAATCTGATTAGGTTAACTAATTTAAATCTCATGTGGCAGAACTGTAGGACATCAGCTATTATTGTGACAAATTTTCCTTCTATGATTTACTTTCCTTTTTACATAGCCTTTCCTTTAGCACTGTTTTGGGAGACAAAGTCTCACTCTATATGGCTCTGGTTAGCCTGGAGTTCATGGTTTATTCTTTTGCCCTAGCCTCCAGAGTACTTATTGTGATTACAGTCTTAAGTCACCATACCCTGACTCCTGTTTCTGATATATTGTTCTAAAATTCATATTCTTTTGTTATTCTAAGCTTCCAAATTTTTTCATTTTTGTTCATAGCATTGAAACTTTCAAGCTTGTCTACTATTTTTCATTAATCCTAAAATCAAAATTAAAGATCATTGGCGTATAGATCTTAGGACTATTCCACAAGTAAAAAAATAATTAGAAGAGAATTTATAAACTTGTTATTATATTTTTAGCCATGAAAGAACAGCAGATGTAAGACTAAGCTTCCTAATGTCACAAATATCAACACTGTTTTAGGGATAAACATATGTGGAGATCAGGAGCAGAGTATTTGTGATAACCTGAGCAAGACCATAAATTTCATCCAGTGCATGAAGCAGAGAAAATTACCTTTTATCTAAAATAAAAGTGTTTCAGAAATAATAGGTGAAGACTGTGACATGTCTCTGACCATAAATAAAATCTCAAAACTTAAATGAGTAATGATAAAGAAATATTTACTTTATTTTTACACTCACGTATTATGTGTGTAAATTTGTAAATGCCCATGTGTATTCATAAACACATAAATACATGCATACACACCACATGTGTTGGAGCTACCAATTTAAAGAGGGCTGCTGAATACAAAAATCTACATCTAAAAACCAATTATGTTTGTATATACCAGGCGTGAACAGCTTACAATTAAAAATGAGTCAAACAATTACACATATGATAGTTCTAAAATTACAAAATATATATCTGTTGCTTTAGGACCAAAAATGTAAGTTTACTTAAAGTTTTGTCCACAAATTTTCATAGTAGCTATAATTGCCAAAGAGGTAAAACAAATCCAAAGTATAACAATTTATTAATGAATAAATAAAATAAACAAATACCAATTTTCTTTTGCTAAATGGGGAACAATTACACAATTGATTTTTTAAATAAACTTCATCATTAACCTTATTTCTCAGAAATATCAAAGTCAGGAATAGATTTGAGAATATATACAAAAAAACATCAGCATCACAATGAATATTGTGAAGGTTTGTTGAGTTTATTTTTTATAAATGACTTATAAATTCCATCATTTGAGCTACTGGGTTTCCTTTCAGCTTCCTCTCATTCTTTTGTATATGCTGATTCAAATGTGCGTTATTTTGTACACAAGGTATTGCAATCTATATAAAAACTCTGCTCCTGTTTTATTTTACATACATATATGTCTCATATCAGTGTTCATAAAACCTCTAGCTAACTTTCAAAAAATGCAACTAATTTTTTTCATTTTATCCAGGACATGGTTAAAGAAATTTGTTAGTACTTAGCAAATATGTGGTACTTAACAATTAACAAGTGGCATAAGGAAGTTACTTTCTCCCAAGAAAGAAAAATATTCAGACCATCAGATTTGGATCTCCTGGGTTTGGGGATTCAAGTTGGAGTTGACATCTTCAGTATGACAGGTGTTCGATGATAAGCTTTTTCAATGGGGTGAGTGAAGTATTCATCAAATTTCATAGTATATAGATCAACTCACAATAAGAGCCAGATGGTAGCAAGTTTTCCATCTGGATGAAAGATAGTAAAAAGCCTGAAAACATATCAAGTTAAGAAAGATCCAGGAGGGACTTCAGTCAGTAAGACCTACAATATTAATGCCAAAACATGTGAATGCACTGGGATAGAAAAGAAATCTTAGTGAATCATTGCCAGAACACTTGCCAGGAAATATGTGCAAAGTAAATATAAATTAGAACAAATTTAACCAAGTTTTGCCCTGCTAACATAACTCAATGGCACAAAATAATAGTATTCAATTTGGAATAATATTCAAAGGCACGTTAGATTTTGTTCCGCATAAATCATCTCTTATCTCTAAGGAGAGAGGCACAGATGTCCAGCTTATTAGCATAATATAAGCACTACTTCAAGTTTCATATAACATCAGTGATTCTTTTATTTCTACTCAGCCTAACACGTTTCAATTTGGACTATTTCCAGAGGACTCCTTGCTTGCACTACATTTTTATTTATTTTCCTTTAAAACACATTTGAATCTAAGAGAGTCATAGGAGTACTACAGCAAGTAATTATATATATATATATATATATATATATATATATGTATATACATAATATATGGGGGTGTGTGTATTCTAGAATTAGTTTTTATTTTTATCATATTATGTCATTAATATTTAATTTATCTTTAAAAAAATAGAACAGCAAAAATAGCGAACTAACAATCAAGCCGAGTGGCAAATGTCTATAATCCCAGTGCTCAAGTGACTAAGGCTGGAGGATAATAAAGTTAATTGCATCAATCCTATGGGAAAAAAAATTTAAAAAGAGGCTGAGAATGTGATTTCATAGATAGCACTTGTCCAGCATTTGTGAGACCTAGGTTCCATCATCAGGACTTTGAAAATATTCCAACTATGTGGCTAATGATATAATAATGTCAACTGCTCAAAATTTTCTGAAGACCCATCTCATCAGTGGTCGATTGATAGCAAGGATGCTGTACTTACATACTTCTAAAGCTATTCTATAAGAGATCAAGTTTTTTAAACCAAGCTTATGATACTATTCAATTAATAACTGAATTGATTTGGATTAAGGTCCACTCCACAAAATAGAACCCATACTGGAGCATGCCGCGGTGACAACAAACTTAATCTAAATAGCCCAGGGACATAAGGTAAAATTAAAGCAACATAGCAATGAAAGAGCTTCTAATATTCTATTATACAAACAAACTAGGGCCTTGTTCAGTTATAATCAGAGACGCTTTATTCTAAAAAATAACATAGAGATCCCTAGCCAGACACAACACAAAGAATGAGAGACCTTGAAACTTAGAGACCTAAATGTATTATCTCCATCAAATTCCTGTCTCAGGGCTCAAGGAATCTCTTGACAGAAGAGGTAGCCCCAAAACAAAACATGGGAAGAAATACTAAGTATCAGAATAAAAATAAATGCAATATGAACAAAGAGAACAATGAAATGAATTTGTTCTTTGAAAAAATAAGCAAGATTGAAAAAACCTTAGCAAAATTGGCAAAAAAAAAAAAAAGGAAAGAAAATGAAGCGCTCAGGCTATCTGCCATCAGGAACAGTGGAGATTCAGGGACACAGGCCTGGTGAGACAGCATTCCGAATAGCCAGGGAACAGAGAGGTCTGTGCATAGTGATCAAAAAGTGCGCTCCGTCCTGATTGGTTCAGGGAAGCAGGAACACTGCCTTAGGATCTCTGTTTCCACCGGGTGGCCTGTGCATGCAGAACAGGCGCTCAGGCCATCTACCACCAGGAACTTCAGAGATGCAGGGACACAGAACAGGTGAGGCGGTGTTCCGAGTAGCTGGGGACCAGAGATGTCTGTGCCAAATGCTTGGAAAGTGCACCCCCCAGATTGGTTCAGGGGAGCAGAAACCCTGCCTTAGGGTCTCTGTTTCCACCCAGCGGCCTGTGGGTGCAGAACAGGCGCTGTGGAGCAGAGAGGTCTGTGCCAAGTGCTCAGAGAGTGTGTCCCCTCCCGAAATTAGTTCAAAGGAGCAGGAACCCTGCCTTAGGGTCTCCATTTCCAACCAGCAGCACAAGAGTGCAGAACAATTGCTCAGAGCCTCTGCCACCAGGAAAAGTGGAGATTCAGGGACAAAAGTCAGGTACACGGGAGAGAGGAGAACCAATCAGTGAAAACAAGAACAAGTATAATCACAGACAACAAGATGGGAAGAGGAAAGTGAAAGAACTTACCCCAGAGAAACCAAGACAACCTGTCAACACAAGAACCCAGCTCTCCCATCACACAAAAAGCAGAATACCAAACACTCCCGAAAAAGAAATCTCAGACCTGAAATCATACCTCAAGATGATGATAGAAATACTTAAACAAGAACAGGAGGAAAAGCATAAGGAAATGGAAGCTTTTAAACAGGAAACACGAAAAAACACTCAAAGAACAAGAGGAAAACAGAACCAAAGAGATGAAGGAATGGAAGAAGGAATTTAAAATGGAAATGGAAACAATAAAGAAAACACTAAAAGAGACAACCCTAGAGGTAGAAAACCTAAGAAAAAAATTAGGAGTCACAGATGCAAGCATATCAAACAGACTACAAGAGATAGAAGAGAGAATCTCGGGGGCCAAAGACAACAGTGAAAACATAGACAAAACAGAGAAGATGCAAAAACCAAAAAGCTCCTAACCCAAAATGTCCAGGAGATCCAGAACATAATGAGAAGACCAAACCTAAAGATAATAGGAATAGAAGAGGGCAAAGAATATCAACTAAGAGGGACACTAAATATCTTCAACAAAATCCGAGAAAAAGAAAAAACTTCCCTACCCTTAAGAATGAGATGACCATGAGCATAAAAGAAGCCTACAGAACTCCAAATAGAGTGGACCAGAAAAGAAATTACTACCAATACATAATATTCAAAACGTCAAGAGCCCAAAGCAAAGAAAAAAAAACTAAAAGCAGTAAGCGAAAAAGGTCATGTAACATATAAAGGCAGACCAATCAGAATTACATCGGATTTCTCAACAGAGACTATGAAAGCTAGAAGATCCTGGACAGACATCATGCAGACCCTAAGAGAATACAAGTTTCATCCAAAGCTTCTATGCAAAGCAAAACTCTCAATCATCATAGATGGAGAGAACAAGATATTCCAAGACAAAACTAAACTTACACAATATCTGACCACAAACCCAGCACTACAACGAATTATAGGTGGAAATCCCAATACAAGGAGGAAAACTACATCCTAGTAAAAACAAGAAAATACCTAAGCAAGAAAACCAAAATGAAAAAGACACACAGGCACAATTCTGACTATAAAAGCCAAAATAGCAAGAAACAGCAACCACTATTCCTTAATATCTGTTAACATAAATTGACTCAATTCCTCAAAAATAAATATATAGACTATCAGACTAGATAGATAAAAAAACAGCATTTTCCTGCATACTGGACCGACACTGTCTCAGAGTAAAAGGTTGGGAAAAAACCTTCCAAGAAAACGTCCCCAAGAATCAATATTGAGTGGCCATTCTAATATAGAATAAAGTAGAATTTCAACCAAAAGTTATCAAAAAGGATAAGGAACTACACTTTTTACTCATTACAGATAAAATTTGTCAAAGGGAAATTCAATCCTTAACATATATGCTCCAAAGACAAGAGCACCCATATTCATAAAGAAATCCTACTAAAGGTTAAAAAAAATCATCTCACACCACACAATAATACTGGGACACCTTAACACCCCACTCTCACCAATGGACAGATTATGGAAACAGAAACTGAACAAGGACACAGTAAAACTATCAGAGGTTATGAACCAATTGGAATTCATAGATATCTACAGAACATATCATCCTAAAACAAAAGAATACAACTTCTTCTCAGAACCTAATGTCACCTTCTCCAAAATTGACTATATAATTGGTCACAAAAAAAGCGTCAATAGATATAAGAAGATTGAATTACCCCAATGCACCCTATCAGATCATCATGGCCTAAGGCTGGTCTTTAATAACAACAAAGAAAACAAAAAGCCCATATAAACATGGAAACTAAACAATGCTCTATTACACGATAGCATGGTCAAAGAAGAAATAAAGAAAGAAATTAAGGATTTTCTAGATTTCAATAAAAATGAAAACACAACATATCCAAACCTATAAGATTCAATGAAAGCAATACTGGGAGGAAAATTCATACCTCTGAATGCTTCCAAAAAGTAACTGGAGAGAGCATAATCTAGCAACTTGACAGCACATTTGCAAGCTCTAGAACAAAAGGAAGCAGATACACTAAAAAGGAGTAGATGGCAAGAAATAATCAAACTCAGAGCAGAAACTGACCAAATAGAAACAAAAAGAACCATTGAAAGAATCAACAAAACCAAGGGCTGGTTCTTTGAAAAAATAGAAAAACCCTTAGTCAGACTAACTAGATGGGAAAGAGAGAGTATACAAATTAACAAAATCAGAAACAAAAGTGGAGACATAATAACTGAAACTGAGGAAATTCAAGAAATCATCAGATCCTACTACAAAAGCCTACACTCAACAAAGCTGGAAAATCTGGAAGAAATAGATGAATTCCTAGACAGATACCAGATACTAAAGTTAAACCAGGAACAAGTAAACCATCTAAATAATCCCATAACACCTAAAGAAATAGAAGAAGTCATCAAAAGCCTCCCAACCATTAAAAGCCCAGGTCCAGATGGGTTCAGTGCAGAATTTTATCAGACATTTATTGACAACCTAATACCAATACTCTGCAAATTATCCCACAAAATAGAATCAGATAGAACACTACCTGAATCGTTTTTGAGGCCACAATTACCCTCGTTCCTAAACCACACTAAGACCCTACAAGGAAAGAGTACTTCAGACAAATCTCACTTATGAACATTGATGCAAAAGTACTCAACAAAATCCTTGCAAGCCAAATCCAAGAACACATCAAAACAATCATTCACCTTGATCAAGTAGGCTTCATCCCTGGGATGCAGGGATGGTTTAATATATGGAAATCCATCAATGTAATCAACCATATGAACAAACTCGAATGACAAAACCACATGGACATCTCACTAGATGCTGAGAAATCATTTGACAAAATTCAACACCCCTTCATGTTAAAATCTTGTAAAGATCAGGAATTCAAGGCCCAAAATGAAATATAGTAAAAATAATATAAAGCAAACTAGCAGCCAACATTAAATTAATGGTAAGAAACATGTCCATCACGAATTGGAGAGATAATATGGATTAACTTTATAAGTGGGGATAAAGAAGGGGGGATGAGGAAGATGAAAAGATGGTGAGCGGTTAACTGAAACTAGGGATATATAGAAACTTTTATGGAAACATGCTCATTTGTAAGGTAAGTATGAAACCATTTCTTCCACAAAAGCTTCTCAGCTTCTTTGTAAAAACAAAACAAACAAACAAAAAACCCAGGAGAAATAGTATTGGAGTTGTACAAGCCAGTATCTTAGAATGACAGCCATGTAGGTGTTTCCTTGTTAGTGGTTAAACATAAAGTAAGCATGATACTGAACATGATGCACAAAAGAATGTTTAAAAGGAAAGCAACCTAACTGGTTATATAAATCATCTCAAACAAAGCAGACCTTGAACATACAGGGGCCTATAAGACAGCACAAAATAACTGACACTTAGTGTCCAGGGAACTGTACAAATAAACAGTGATGTAATTAGTTTCATGTTAATGCCTGACAGAATACCAGTTTTCCGTGGGTTCTGGTTAAATTAGGGCTTGACATCAGGACCCTTGCTCTAGCCTCTCTCTTCATCAGCCTGCCCATATAAGTCTGTCTATAGGCCTGTGCATCTATCTCTGTGAGGCCTTTGTGTCAGTATGTTCTTATGCCTGCCTTTGTGTGGCTCATATGTGCTTATATATGATTAGGTGCCTGTTTGTGGCTATCAGCAAATAAAGAATATCTTACCTGCCTTAGCACCTCAGATTCTCTTTAACCTCCTGGCCTCTGTTTGCATTCCTCTGTTCCTGCCATCTGTGCATGGACCTTGCAGCTGTGATACATAAATCTGAGATCTTCTTGAGTGGATAGAGGAGGTCAAAGGAAGAAAGTTACTTTAAGTTATATGTTATGAGTTTCTCTTGTTTTTTGCCAAACTCCTTATACTCAGTTAAATTGAATAATGCCTAAGTCTCATTTAGTGTTAGGGACATCTACTAAGTGGGTATAAGGTATTAAATAAAGCAACCTCTGTCAAGCTCTACTAATACTCTAGCCTAGTTTTAGAGCAACACTTAATGAAAACCAGGGACAGATTTGTAAACTAGGTTTCATGAATGGATTCATGGACTGCATTAAGAAAGAGAGATGTTAGGGTCACGAGAAAGGTAGAAATATTTTTTCTTAGTTAAAACACTGCTTTTGTCTCAAATTATGAGATGAAACATTCTAATTCTGCAGAAATACATTGCAATAAATATTACTTTGCCAATTTATGTAACATGTAAGCTATATCTTTTCTATAATAACACTATGTATAATCCTTGATAATAATCGGGAAAACATGTCTTGTAATTCAAATTATTGTATACATATGTACATAAAGAGCCCAGTTAAGGGTAAAAATTATCATGGAAAAAAACATACTTTTATTGTCTATTGTGACTTTCAGTATTGCAAATAAGAGAAAAATCTAGTTCAGATATTGTTAATAATAGAAGAAGAAAGCTTAAACAGCTATCACTGATCTTTCTTGTATTGGGAAATATCCTTCACTCTGAGTCTTTTTTTATTGGTAGTATTAATCTATTCTAATTATATTTTTACTGAACTTAGGTTTATCTTGGTGCAAAGTTTTATGATAATATCATTTCAAAACCAGGTTTTAAGCAATAAACATTTATGGAACACTTATTATAGGCCAGGAACCCAGGGCTAGGATTCAGTATTGAACAGAATAGTCAAAATCTCTAAGCAGCAAAGCCAATACAAATCTGGTGGTAAAAGCTATATAAAAATATGTATATGGATAGAGATGAGAGATGGCACACAAGTTCTACTCCATAGGATAACTGAGGGAAATATTGCCTATAAGATCCATTTGAGCAAACATCTGAATATAGAAATGAGTTCAGTCAGTTGGAGAACAGCATAGAGACAATTACAATTGAAACCCAGTCAGATAAGTTTAGTGTGATGGAGCTGAGCCCTAGCAGATTCCAAAGAATATGGGCAGGGTATCATTTTTACTCTGAGACAGAAAAGAAAACATTTACAAGGTTTAAACAAAGAAGTGAAATAACAATATTATATTTTATTCTCTTCTTTTCCTCCTTACTTTATTTCTTCTTTGCTTCCATCCTTCCTACCTGTCTGACTATGTGGCCCAATCTAGGCTAAACCTGACAGTTCTTTTACCTCTGTCTCCCAAGTATAAGGATGAAAAATGTGTACCATCATACCTGAATAACTTGCTTTGTAAGGCATGATGAGAAAGGAAGAGTTAGTTTACTACATGGATGAACAGTGTAATCGATTAATCAACACCAAGTTAACTCTTCTAAAGACATATACAGGTAAAGGCTGAACAAATGGTGAGTGGGGGACCTAGGCTGCTGGGGAGCGGAGGGATCTCTGCGGAGTGCACACAGAAAGTGCACCCCCTGCCTTGACCTGCCCTGTCCTTCCCGATCCAGTGACCTGGAACAGAACTTAGGAACTTCTGTTTCCACCCGGAGGCGACTTCAGGACGCAGAGCTGAGCCTGGCCAATCTGCCAACCGGAACGGTGGCTCGTAGAGGCTGAGCAACTGGTGGGTGGGAGACCTGGGCTGCCAGGGAGCAGAGAGATCTCTGCGGAGTGCACACGGGAAGTGCACCCCCAGCCTTGCCCTGCCCCACCCTGTCTGATCCAGCGACCAGGAATAGAACTTTGGAACTTCTGTTCCCACCCGACGACTCTGAGGCATAGAACAGGGCTCGACCCATCTGCCACCTGGACCAGTGGAGATCCAGGGATACAGACCAGATACAAGGGAAAGGCAAGAACATATCACTGACAACAAAATGGCAAGAGGAAAGCGAAAGAGTATATCCCAAGGAAACCAAGACAACCTCGCAACACCAGAACCCAGCTCTCCCATAACAGCAAACATTGGAATTCCACTCCAGAAAAGGAAGACACAGACCTGAAATTATACCTCAAGATGCTGATAGAGATACTTAAACAAGAACGGGAGGAAAAGTTAAAAGATTCAGAAGCTTTTAAAGAGGAAACAAGAAAAACACTCAAAGAACTCAAAGAACTAAAGGAAAACAGAATCAAAGAGATGACGGAATGAAAGAGGGAATTTAAAACGGAAATTGACACAATAAAGAAAACACAAAAAGAGATAACCCTAGGGGTAGAACACCTAAAAAGGAAATCAGGAATCACAGAAGCAAGCATTTCCAATAGATTACAAGAGATGGAAGAGAGAATCTCAGGGGCAGAAGACAACATTGTTAACATACACAAAATAGCCAGAGAAGATGCAAAAAACAAAAAGCTCCTAACCCAAAATGTCCAGGAAATCCAGGACACAATGAGAAGACTGAACCTAAGGATAATAGGAATAGAAGAGAGAGAAGAGTATCAACTAAGAGGCACAGTAAATATCTTCAACAAAATCTTAGAAGAAAACTTCTCTACCCTCAAGAATGAGATGACCACGATCATAAAAGTAGCCTTCAGAGCTCCAAATATGTTGGACCAGAAAAGAAATACCTCCTGACACATAATAGTAAAAACATCAAGTGCCCAAAGTAAAGAAAGAATACTAAAAGCAGTAAGGGAAAAAGGTCAGGTAACATATAAAGGCAGGTCAATCAGACTCACACCCGATTTCTGAACAGAGACTATGAAAGCTAGAAGAGCCTGGACAGACATCATGCACACCCTAAGAGAACACAAGTGCCAGCCCAAGCTGCTATACCCAGCAAAACTATCAATCACCATCGATGGAGAGATGAAGATATTTCAAGACAAATCAAAACTTACACAATATCTGACCACAAACCCAGGACTACAACGAATTATAGGTAGAAAACCCAATACAATGAGGGAAAATACAGCCTAGTAAAAACAAGAAAACTCCTAAACAAGAAAACTAAAAGAAAAAAAAGACACAGACACAACTCAACCCTCAAAAGCAATAATGGCAGGAAACAGAAACAACTATTCCTTGATATCTATTAACATAAATGGACTCAACTCCCCAATAAGGAGACATAGGCTGTCAGACTGGAGACATAAACAAAATCCAGCCTTTTGCTGCATACATGAAACTCATCTCAGAGACAAAGACAGACACTATCTCAGAGTTAAAGGGTGGGGGAAAAAACTTCCAAGCAAACAGCTCCAAGAAGCAAGCTGGAGTGGCTATTCTAATATCGAATGAAGTAAATTTCCAACCAAAAGTTATCAAAAAAGATAAGGAAGGATACTTTTTACTCATTACCGGGGAAATCTGTCAGGAGGAACTCTCAATCCTTAAAATATATGCTACAAATAAAAAAGCACCCACATTCATAAAAGAAATCCTACTAAAGCTCAAAAAATACATTTCACCCCACACAATAATAGCGGGAGAATTTAATACCCCACTCTCACCAATGGACAGATCATGAAAAGAAACTGAACAAG
Source organism: Micromys minutus (assembly GCF_963924665.1). Classification (NCBI taxonomy): domain Eukaryota; kingdom Metazoa; phylum Chordata; class Mammalia; order Rodentia; family Muridae; genus Micromys; species Micromys minutus. The sequence goes on along the minus strand of NC_137970.1, from coordinate 7,973,530 downwards.
GACACTTCAAAACTAACAGAGTCTTTGAACCAACTAGAATTAATAGATATATACAGAACATATTATCCTAAAGTAAAAGAATACACCTTCTTCTCACCACCCCATGGCACCTTCTCGAAAATTGACCACATAATTGGACACAGAGCGAGCCTCAATCGATATAAGAAGATTGAAATACTCCCATGCATCCTCTCAGATCACCATGGTCTATGGCTGGTCTTTAACAACAACAAAGACAACAAAAAGCCCACATACACATGGAAACTAAACAATGCTCTGTTAAACGATAGCGGGGTAAAAGAAGAAATAAAAATGGAATTAAGGATTTTCTAGAATTCAACGAAAACGAAAACACAATATACCCAAACCTATGGGATGCAATGAAAGCAGTACTGAGAGAAAAACTCATAGCCCTAAGTGCTTCCAAAAAGAAACTGGAGAGAGCTTACATAAGCAACCTTACAGCACAGCTAAGAACCCTAGAACAGAAGGAAGCAGATATACCCAAAAAGAGTAGACGGCAAGAAATAATCAAAATTAGGGCAGAAATAGACCAAATAGAATCAAAAAGAACCATTGAAAAAATCAACAAAACCAAAAGTTGGTTCTTTGAGAAAATGAACAAGATTGATAAACCCCTAGCAAGACTAACTAGAGGGCAACGAGAGAGTATACAAATTAACAACATCAGAAAGGAAAGTGGGGACATAACAACTGAAACTGAGGAAATTCAAGAAATAATCAGATCCCACTACAAAAATTTATACTCCACAAAATTGTAAAATCTGCAGGAAATGAATGAATTCCTAGACAGATACAAGATCCCAAAGTTAAACCAGGACCAAGTAAACCATCTAAATAACCCTATAACAACTAAAGAAATAGAAGAAGTCATCAAAAGTCTCTCAACCAAAAAAAGCTCAGGTCCAGACGGGTTCAGTGCAGAATTCTATCAGACATTTATTGGGGATATAACGCCAATACTCTCCAAACTATTCCAAAAGATAGAATCAGATGGAATACTACCTAACTCATTTTTTGAGGCTACAATAACCCTCGTACCTAAACCACACAAAGACCCTACAAGGAAAGAGAACTTCAGACCAATCTCACTTATGAATATTGACACAAAAATACTCAACAAAATCCTTGCAAACCGAATCCAAGAACATATCAAAACTATTTTCATCATGACCACTTAGGCTTCATCCCTGGGATGCAGGGATGGTTTAATATAAGGAAATCCATCAATGTAATCCACCATATAAACAAACTCAATATCAAAATCACATGGTCATCTCACTGGATGCTGAGAAAGCATTTGACAAAATCCAACACCCCTTCATGTTAAAAGACCTGGAAGGAACAGGAAACCAAGGTCCATACCTAAACATAATCAAAGCAATATACAGCAAACCAACAGCCAACATCAAACTTAATGGCGAGAAATTTGAAGCAATCCCACTAAAATCAGGGACCGGACAAGGCTGCCCACTCTCCCCCTACCTATTCAACATAGTACTGGAAGTCCTGGCTGGAGCAATTAGACAGCAAAAGGAGATCAAGGGGATACAAATTGGAAAGGAAGAGATAAAAACATCACTCTTTGCTGATGACATGATAGTGTACTTGAGTGACCCCAAAAATTCCACCAGAGAACTCCTACAGCTGATAAACAAGTTCAGCAAAGTGGCTGGATACAAAATTAACTCAAACAAATCAGTCGACTTCCTATACTCAAAGGACAAACATGTGGAGAAAGAATTAGGGAAAAGGTACCCTTCACAATCGTCACAAATACAATGAAATACCTTGGTGTGACTCTAACTAAGCAAGTGAATGACCTGTATGACAAGAACTTCAAACCTCTAAAGAAAGAAATTGAGGAGCTTCTAAGAAAATGGAAAGATCTCCCATGCTCATGGATTGGAATGAGCAACATATTAAAAATGGCCATCCTACCAAAAGCAATCTACAGATTCAATGCAATCCCCATCAAAATTCCAACCCAGTTCTTCATGGAATTGGAAAGATCAATGTACAATTTCATATGGAATAACAAAAGTCCTAGAATAGCGAAATCCATCCTCAACAACAAAAAAACATCTGCGGGAATCACTATCCCTGACCTCAAGCTATATTACAAGGCAATTGTGCTGAAAACTGCATGGTACTGGTACAGAAATAGGCATGTGGATCAATGGAATAGAATAGAAGATCCAGAAATGAGCCCTCATGTATATGGACCCCTGATTTTTGACAAAGGAGCAGTAAACATTCAATGGAAAAAGGACAGCCTATTCAACAAATGGTGCTGGTCCAACTGGCACTCAACATGCAAAAGAATGAAAATAGACCCTTTCTTATCTCCTTGTACAAAGCTCAAGTGTAAGTGGATTAAAGATCTCCACAATAAACCAGATACACTGAAACTATTAGATGAGAAAGTAGGGAAAACCTTAGAACACATAGGCACAGGAGAATATTTTCTGAACAAAACACCAATGGCTCAAGCTCTAAGGTCAAAGATTAACAAATGGGACTTAATGAGATTGCAAAGTTTCTGTAAGACTAAGGACATTGTCAAGAAAACAAAACGGAAACGAACAGAATGGAAAAAGATCTTTACCAACACCGCATCAGATAGAGGCCTAATATCCAAGGTATACAAGGAACTCAAAAAGCTAGACACCAGAGAATCAAATAACCCTATTAAAAAATGGGGTACAGAGCTAAACAAAACGTTCTCAGTTTAGGAACACTGAATGGCCGAGAAACCTCTGAGGAAGTGCTCGACATCCTTAGCCATCAGGGAAATGCAAATCAAAACAACCCTGAGATTCCACCTCACACCAGTCAGATTGGCCAAGATCCAAAAATCAGATGACAGCAGATGCTGTTGAGGCTGCGGAAAAAGAGGAACCATTCTCCACTGTTGGTGGTGTTGCAAACTAATAGAACCACTCTGGAAATCAGTCTGGCGATACCTCAGAATATTGGATATAGTACTACCTGAAAACCCAGCTATTCCACTTCTGGGCATATACCCCAGAGACACTTTAATACACAACAAAGATATATGCACCACAATGTTCATAGTGGCTCTATTTATAATAACCAGAAGCTGGAAAGAACCCAGATGTCCTTCAGAAGATGAATGGATACAAAAATTTTGGTACATTTACACAATGGATTATTACTCAGCCACCAGAAACAATGACTTAACCAAATTCTTAAGAAAATGGCTGCATCTACAGAATATCATCCTGAGTGAGATAACCCAGTCACAAAAGAACAGACATAATATGCAGTCACTGATAGTGGGATGCTAACCCCAGAGGCTTGCACTCCCCCAGAAACAACTCACAGACTGTATGAAGTCCAGGAAATAAAGAAAACAAAAAAAAATATATTTACAAAATAAGAAGACTTTGACATTTCCATGTTGCATTTTGTTTTTCATGTACTTTAGCGCATGGTAACTATTAGGTTTTCAATGCATACTGTCAAGCCCTTGAAAAAAATCAAGTACTGACTAAAAAATATATTAACATGGTTTTATGTAAAAATTATTTTAATATCTGAAAAAACAGTACTGACAAAAATGTATAATTTTAAGCAAAATATGTTTAAATCTGTACAGTTATCTTTGTTTTGTAAAATAAAGTCGTTCAAAAAAGGACATAAACATATATGCAACAATAAATAGACTCATCAGGTTTTGTTTATATATTTATTTACATATATGTATAACTATAATGAGGAAGAAGCAATAAATTTGAGACAGAATGAGGCATAATTTATGGGTTAATTAGAGGAAGGAGAGGAAGGAGTAAATTATGTAATTATAATTTCATTGAAAATAAAAAAAAAAGTATTAGAAAACAAATTTTCTGACTTCTGCCCAGGCAGAGGAAAAACTGTAAAATAGTGTCTCAATCACATACTATAACTGACTCTAGAATCACTGACATTTTCTGCTATATAAAGAAGCAGGTAATGGACTAATTGAAAGGTATGTTATATCCTAATTGGTTAATACTGGAGTAAAATTACTAGTGTTATATCATACAGGAATCCCCTGATAATACTGTCAAAGAAAATTTCTTCTTTAATGAGGTCTTCAAAAATTTTCACTTTCAAAAAAGTGTAATGACACATACCAACTGTTTTCCAGTATTAAGAGGATAACATTGTCTGGCATCAATGGGAGGAGAGGCTTTTGGTCCAGCAAAAGCTCATTTTCCCAGTGTAGGTGAATGCCAAGTTGCTGAGGTGAGAAAGGGTAGTTGGAAGTGGGAGCACCTTCATAGAGGCATTGGGGGGAAAAGGGGGGAAGGGATTAGGGGAAAGGAATAACATCTGAAATGTAAATACATAGAATATCCAATAAAAAGAATGAACCTTGAGGTGCTGTGTAGGGATGGTACCTTCATCTGTTTTTGTTGCTATGTATAATATAAACCCCACCATTAGATAATCGTGAAGTAAAGCATTTTGTTTGGTTCCCAATTCTGGTGGCTGGAAAGGCCAGATAGTTTTCAGAGATTGGCTGCCTGACAAGATGGCAGAGAAGCAGAAAGGGAAACTGGCATGTATACAAAGGGTAAGTAAATATGTGAGCAAACAAGGAATCAAGAATAAGGGAGTGTCAGGCTTGCTCTTCTGTAACAATTCATTCTCATAAGAACATAGCCGGTCCTACCATACCTGACCTATTCCTGTGAAACACCATTAATCAATACTTGGGGTAAAAGCCCCATGACTTCACCAGTAGACTCTATTGCTTAATTATTATACCACATAAGCTTCTATCTTGTGATATTTTGTGTGATAAATTACATTCACAAAATAACAAATAAAATCAATTCTCTGAATCAAAATGAACTCTTTTGTTTATGCTTCTCTGGCTTAAAAGATCCCTATCCAAACACCAGACTTAAGATACACAGTTTTATACATATTCAGATTGATTTCATACTATTTTATGATTGTTTTATGAGATAATCTTATTATGTAACCCAGATTTACCTGTAGCATGCATATAATGCAGAGTACCTTGCTTTCTTATCTAGTCCAAGATAGCTTAGAACTCATAACCTTCTAGCCTCAACTCCCCAAATGCTTTAACAGCAACAGGTCAGTAATGATTCTGACATTTGTATTTCTGATATTAGTCTAGATTTTCTCTCTTTTTTATAGGTTATCTGTAGACTTACCAATTTTGTGGATTTTTAAACAAGATCTATTAGCTTTTGACATTGTTTGCTTTCCCTGTGTTTTTCTGTTTCAGTTTTACTAATTTCCACTTTAAATATTATTTCTTCTTCTTTTACTTTATTTAAGCATACCATTTTTTCTTTCTGTTATTTATGGCAATTTTTTTCACATTCTAAGAGGTTTTACATTTATTTATTGCTATATTCTTTCTAAATATACTTTTATCACATTTCATAATTCCAGTATGTTTCATTTATTCATAATTTTTAAAGTATCTTTGAATTCTTGTAAGACAGCACACATAGCACTTGTGCTATTAGGTCTGTGAGCTTTTGTTCCCAAATAGATTGCTACTGCGCCTATTTTAAGTCCACTATGGCCAAAGATATACACTAAATGGCTTATACCTTTTTAAAGTTGAGAAAGTGTGTTTTGTAGACAAGATTATGGTCTCTCTTGGTAAATATTTCATGTAAGGCTAAGAAGGATTTGCTTTCTGTTCTTGTTGAAAGCAATGTTCCCTAAATATACAAATGCATCATTCTAACAGTGCTACACTTACAGATCTATATTCTTCCTGATTTTATGCTTACTGAATTATCAATTTCAGAAATTAGACAGTTGAAACGTTTAACCACAATAGTGGAGTTGTACATTTCTCCTTTTAGATCTCTCATAGAGGCTTAACAGAATTTATTGTTATATACATAAGCACTATGAATTATGTCTTATTACAAAATTGACTTCCCCTTTATCATGTTGTCATGCCTGTCTTTGTATTTAGCAAAGTTTTTCTTCTGATTTTTTTGTTTCAGATTAATCTATTTAATTTGTCATTCATTTCATTAAGTTAGAATAATTATTTTCTGTATTATTATACATTTGACCTCTATTATTCATGACATTTACATTTTATTCTTTATTTAAAAACTTTATTTTTAAAAACAGAGAGAAAGGCAAGCCCAGAAAGGCTTTGCTGATAGACCTGACACCAAGGAGCTCTTCCATCTACACCAGCAGGTAACCTGGGGTACAGACCTAGTGAGATTGTACAGTGAGTACCCAGAGCACAGAGAGGGCTTGGCAGTGGCCAAAGTTCCATTCAGGCCCACAGTAAGGGGGTACCCAGATCTTCTGGGAAAGGCTGTGCTCCCAGACCAGATACCCGGGTGCTCTGCCATTTGGAACAGCAGATAACCTGTGGAACAGGCCTGGGAATGCTGTGGCTTGAGCACCCATAACACAGAAAGTGCATGGTGGTGGTGCTTGTGGCAAAAGTTCCTTTCCAGGCCAAATTATGAGAGAAACCCTACTAAAGCTCAAAGGATACATTGTACCACACACAATAATAGTGGGAGACTTCAGCACTCTACTCTCATCAATGGTCAGATCATGGAAGCAGAAACTGAACAAGGACGCAGTGAACCTAGCAGAGGTTATGAACCAATAGGAGTTAATGGACATCTACAGAACATTTCAAACTAAATATAAAAGAATAGACGTTCTTCTCAAAACCTCATAGCACCTTCTCAAAAGCTGACCATGTAGTCGGTCACAAAACAAGCCTCAATAGATATAAGAAGATTGAAATACTCCCATGCATCCTCTCAGATCACCATGGACTAAGGCTGGTCTTTAATAACAAAGACAACACAAAACCCATATACACATGGAAGCTGAACAATATTCTACTCAATAATAGCATGGTAAAGAAGAAATAAAGAAAGAAATTAAGGATTTTCTAGAATTTAATGAAAATGACAGCACAACATACCCAAACCTATAGGATGCAATGAAAACAGTACTAAGAGGAAAACTCATAGCTCTGAATGCCTCCAAAAAGACACTGGAGAGAGCATACACTAGCAACTGACACCACAGTTGAAAGCTATAGAACAAAAAGAACAGATACACCCAAGAGGAGTAGACGGCAAAAGATAATCAAACTCAGAGCAGAAATCAACCAAGTAGAAACAAAAAGAACCATTTAAAGAATCAACAAAACCAAAAGCTGGTTCTTTGAAAAAATTAACAAGATTGATAAACCCTTACCCAGACTAATGAGATGACAAAGAAAGAATATCCAAATTAACAAAATCAGAAAGGAGGGAAAGCACAACCCCTGCCCTGCCTGATCCAGGAACCAGGAACAAAGCATTGAGCCCTCTGTTCCCAGCCGGTGGATTCTGGGTTCAGAACAGGGCTTGGAACATCCGACACCAGGAACAGCAGAGATCCAGGGACACAGACCAGGTACAAGGGAAAGGCAAGAACCAATCACTGGCAACAAGATGCCAAGAGGAAAATGAAAGATCAAACTCCAGGGAAACCAAGAAAACCTGTCAACACTAGAACCCAGCTCTCCCATCACAGCAAACAGTAGGATGCCAAACACTCCAGAAAAAGAAGACTCAGACAAGAAATCCTACCTCAAGATGATGCTAGAGATCCTTAAACAAGAACGGGAGAAAAAGCATAAAGATTTAGAAGCTTTTAAAGAAGAAACAAAAAAAAAAAAAAAAAAAACAAAAAACAAAAAACAAAAAACACTCAAAGAACTAGAAGAAAACAGAACCAAAGAGATGAAGGACCGAAAGAAGGAATTTAAAACAGAAATGGACACAATAAAGAAAACACTAAAAGAGACAACCCTAGAGGTAGATATCCTTTAAAAAAAAAAAAGGAGTCACAGATGCAAGAATTTCCAAATTTCCAACAGACTACAAGAGATGGAAGAGAAAATAGTGGGAGCCGAAGACAACATTGAAAATATAGACAAACCAGTCAGAGAAGATGCAAAAACCAAAAAGTTCCTAACCCAAAATATCCAGGAGATCCAGGAAACAATGAGAAAGCCAAAACTAAGGATAATAGGAATAGAAGGGGGCAAAGAATATCAACTAAGAGGCACAGTAAATATCTTCAACAAAATTGTAGAAGAAAACTTCGCTACCCTTAAGAATGAGATGATCATGAGCATAAAAGAAGCCTACAGAACTCCAAATAGGTTGGACCAGAAAAGAAACTCCTCCCAACACATAATAGTTAAAACACTAAGTGCCCAAAGCAAAGAAAGAATACTAAAAGCAGTAAAGGAAAAAGGTCATGTAACATATAAAGACAGACCAATCAGAATCACACCCGATTTCTCAACAGAGACTACGAAAGGTAGAAGAGTCTGAACAGACATCAGGCGGACACAAAGAGAGCACAAGTGTCAGCCCAAGCTCCTATACCCAGCAAAACTATGAATCAGCATAGTTGGAGAGATGAAGATATTCCAAGACAAAACTAAATTTATAAAATATCTGACCACAAACCCAGCACTACAATGAATTATAGGTGGAAAACCCAATACAATGAGGGAAACTACATCCTAGTAAAAATAAGAAAACTCCTAAACAAGAAAACCAAAAGGAGAAAGAGACACAGGCATAATTCAACCTACAAAAGCAATAATAGTAGGAAACAGCAACCACTATTCCTTGATATCTATTAAAATAAATGGACTCAAATTTCCAATAAAAAGATATAGGCTATGAGACTGGAGACATGAACAAAATCCAGCATTGTGCTGTATACAGGAAATGCATCTCAGAGACAGAGACAGACACTATCTCAGATTAAAAGGTTGGGAAAAAATCTTCCAAGCAAATGGCCCAAAGAAGCAAGCTGGAGTGGCTATTTTAATATCGAAAAAAGTAAATTTCCAAACAAATGTTATCATAAAAGATAAGGAAGGACACTTTTTACTCATTACAGGGAAAATCTGTCAGAAGAAACTCTGAAGCTTTAACATATATGCTCCAAATACAAAAACACCCATATTCATAAAAGAAACTCTACTAAAACTCAAAAATTACATTTTACCCCACACAATAATAGTGGGAGACTTCAATTCCCCACTCTCACCAATGGACATATCATGGAAACAGAAACTGAACAAGGACACTGCAAAACTAGCAGAGACTATGAACTAACTGGAATTAAGAGATATCTACAGAACATATCATCCTAAAACAAAAGAACACACCTTCTTCTCAGCACCACATGGCACCTTCTCAAAAATTGACCACAAAATTGGACACAGAACAAGCCTCAACCGATATAAGAAGATTGAAGTACTCCCATTTATCCTTTCAGATCACCATGATCTAAGGCTGGTTTTTAATAACAATAAAGACAACAAAAAGCCCATATACACATGGAAACTAAACAAAGCTCTATTAAACAATAGCAGGGTCAAAGAAGAAATAAAAAAAGAAATTATGGATTTTCTAGAATTCAATGAAAATGAAAACACCATATATGCGAACCTATGGGATGCAATGAAAGCAGTACTGAGAGGAAAACTCATAGCTCTCAGTGCTTCCAAAAAGAAACTGAAGAGAGCATACATCAGCAACCTGACAGCACAATTGAAAGCTCTAGAACAAAAGGAAGAAGTTACACACAGGAGGAGTAGAAGGCAAGAAATAATCAAACGTAGGGCAGAAATAGACCAAATAGAAACAAAAAAAACCATCCAAAGAATCAACAAAACGAAGAGCTGGTTCTTTGAGAAAATTAACAAGATTGATAAATTCTTACCCAGACTAACTAGAAGGAAAAGAGAGAGTATCAAATTAACAAAATCAGAAAGGAAAGTTGAGAAATGACAACTGAAAGTGAGGAAATTCAAGAAATCATCAGATCCTACTACAAAAGCCTATACTCAACAAGGCTGGAAAATCTGGAGGAAATGGATGAATTCCTAGACAGATACAAGATACCAAAGTTAAACCAGATCCACGTAAACCATCTAAATAATCCCATAACACCTAAAGTAATAGAAGCAGGCATCAAAAGACTCCCAATCAAAAAAAGCCAAGGTCTAGATGGGTTTAGTGGAGAATTTTATCAGACATTTATTGATGACATAATACCAATACTCTCCAAACTATTCCACAAGATAGAATCAGATGGAATACTACCTAAATCATTTTTTGAGGCCACAATAGGCCTTGTTGCTAAACTACACAAAGACCCTACAAGGAAACAGAACTTCACACCAATCTCACTTATGAACATTGATGCAAAAATACTCAACAAAATCCTTGCAAACCAAATCCAAGAACACGTCAAAATGATCATTCACCATGATATTGTAGGCTTCATCCCTGGGATGCAGGGATGGTTTAATATACCGAAATCCATCAACGTAATCCACCATATAAACAAACTCAAAGAAAAAAACCACATGGTCATCTCACAAGATGCTGGGAAAGAGTTTGACAAAATTCAACATTGCTTCATGTTAAAAGTCTTGGAAAGAACAGGAATCCAAAGCCAATACCTAAGCATAATATTAGCAATATACAGCAAACCAACAGCCAACATCAAACTTAATGGTGGGAAACTTGGAGCAATCCCACTAAAATCAGGGACTCGACCTACTCAAAATAGTACTGGAAGTTTTGGCTGGAGCAATTAGAGAGCAAAAGGAAATCAAAGGAATACAAATTAGAAAGGAAGAAGTAAAAACATCACTGTTTTCAGATGACATGATAGAGTATTTAAGTGACCCCAAAAATTCCACCAGAGAACAGCTGAAAAACAAGCTCTGCAAAGTGGTTGGATATAAAATTAACTCATACAAATCAGTAGCCTTTCTCTACTCAAAGGACAAACATGCAGAGAAAGAAATTAGGGGAAAAATACCCCACATAATAGTCACAAACAAGATGAAATACCTTGGTTTGACTCTAACTAAGCAAGGGAAGGACCTGTATAACTAGAACTTCAAACCTCTAAAGAAGGAAATCGAGCAATATCTCAGAAAATGGAAAGATCTCTCATTCTCATGGATTGAAAGGATAAATATTGTAAAAAGGGACATCTTGCCCAAAGGGTTCTACAAGATTCAATAAAATCCCTATCAAAATTCTAGCTCAATTCTTCATAAAGTTGGAAAGAGCAATGTGCAATTTCATCTGGAATAACAAAAGAAGTCGAATAGCCAAATCCATCCTTAACAAGAAAACATCTGTGAGAATCACTATCTGTGACGTCAAGCTATATTACAAGGCAATTATGTCAAAAACTGTATGGGACTGGTATGGAGATAGGCACGTGAATCAATAGAATAGAATAGAAGATACAGAAATGTGTCCTCACATATTTGGTAACTTGGTTTTTGACAAAGGAGCTGTAAACATTTAATGGAAGTAGGACAGCCTCTTCAACAAATGGTGTTGGTCCAACTGGCACTCAGCATGCAGACGAATGAAAATAGACACTTTCTTACCTCCTTGTACAAAGCTCAAGTGCAAAAGGATAAAAGATATCCACATTAAACCAGGTACACTGAAACTATTACAAAGGAAAGTAGGGAAAACCTTAGAACACATAGGCACAGGAGAAAATTTCCTGAACAGAACACCAGTGGCTCATGCTCTAAGGTCAAATATCTACAAATGGTACTTAATAAGATTTCAAGGTTTCTGTAATGCTAAGAACACTGTCAAGAAAACAAAACGGCAGCCAACAGAGAAGGAAAAGATATTTACCAACCCCACATCAGAAAGAGGCCTAATATCCAAGGTATAAAATAAACTCAAGAAGGTAGACACCAGAAAATCAAACAACCCTATTATAAATGGGGTACAGAGCTAAACATAAATTTCTCAGTTGAGAAATATCGAATGGCTGAGAAGCATCTAAGGAAGTGCTTGACATCCTTAGCCATCAGAGAAATGCAAATCAAAACAACCCTGAGATTCCACCTCATACCAGTCAGATTGGCCAAGATCCAAAACTCAGATGACAGCAGATGCTGGCAATGAAGCTGATAAAGAGGAACACTTCTCTACTAGTGTTGGGGTTGTAAACTGGTACAACAACACTGGAATTCAGTCTGACAATTCCTCAAATAATTGTACATAGTACTACCTGAAGACCCAGTTATTCCACTGCTAGGCTTATACCACAGAGACGCTCCAATATACAACAAAGACACGTGCACCACACTGTTCATAGCAGCTCTATTTATAATATCCAGAAGCTCTAAAGAACCCAGATGTCCTTCAGTGGATGAATGTATACAAAAATTGTGGTATATTTTCACAGTGGATTACTACTCAGCTATCAGAAATAATGACTTTATGAAATTCTTAAGAAAATGGATACATCTAGAGAATATCATCCTGTGTGAGATAACCCAGTCACAAAAGAACAGACATAATATGCAGTCACTGATAATGGGATACTAACCCCAGAAAGCTCTGAAAACCCCAGAAACAACTCACAGACTGTGTGAAGTTCAAAAAAAGAAAAAAAAAAAAAAAGAAAAAACCATTATGCTTAATCCTTACACACCAAGAAAAATTTGACTTATTCCAGGTTACATCTTCTTTACATGTACTTTTTGCTCATTGTAACTAGTAAGATCTTAATGCACACTATCAAACCTTTTAAAAAAAACAAAGCACTGACAAAAATGTATTCCTATACTTTTATGCAAAAATGCTTAAAGTTTGTACATTTATCTTTGTTTTTTAAAATAAAGATGTTCAATAAAAAATAAATAGAAAGAATTTTTAAAAGAAGAAAAGAAAAAGTATTCAGCAGAAAAGATGTAAGAAATTATCTTTATTCCCAAACAACAGCAGCATTTTGGAATAGAAAACAATGGTGGTTTCCTAAGCCTTCACTCTGTGGCACAAAAGCTGTCTAACGTCAATTAGATTTTTTTTTCACAGAATATCTGAAATATTCATAGGTCCTACTCTAGAATAAATTTGTTGCTGCTCTAAGATATATAAAAGTTGATAAACTGCTTTTCTGACCTTGGAGAACTTTGTTGGCATATTAAGAGTCGTTGATACATAGCAGGATGCTGACATGCTGGATGATTTGTTGGATGCACAGCACTGGGTCTGCACTATTAGGTGCTTAGAAAACTAGGGGCATCTTCAGAGAAGGTAGGGCATGGGAATGAGCCATATTATTGCTAGCAAATGCATCAAACAAAAACTCTGGGGATTGGAATTTAAACACTGTGCAAACCCTAAAAAAAAAAAAAAAAAAAAAAAAAAAAAAAAAAAAAAAAAAAAAAAAAAAAAAGAACTTTACCGTTTACAAAGAACTCAAGAAGTTAGACACCAGAGAATCAATCAATCCTATTAAAAATAGGGTAAAGAACTAAACAAAAAAGTTCTCAATTGAGGAATAGCAAATGGCTGAGAAGTATCTAAGGAAGTGCTGGACATCCTTAGTCATCAGGGAAATGCAAATCAAAGCAACCCTGAGATTCCACCTCACACCAGTCAGAATGGCTAAGATCCAAAACTCAGATGACAGCAGATGCTGACGAGGCTGCAGAGAAAGAGGAACACTTCTCCATTGTTGGTGGGGTTGTAAACTGGTACAACCACTCTGGAAATCAGACTGATGGTTGCTCAGAAAATTGAACATAATATTACCTGAAGACCCAGTTATTCCACTTCTGGGCATTTACCCCAGGGAAGCTCCAACATACAACAAAGTCACATGCACCATGATGTTCATAGCAGCCCTATATATAATAGGCAGAAGCTGGAAAGAACCCAGATATCCTTCAGTACATGAATGGATACAAAAATTGTGGTATATTTACACAATGGAGAACTACTCAGCTATCAGAAGCAATGACTTTATGAAATTCTTAAGAAAATGGATGCATCTAGACAATATCATCCTGAGTGAAATAACCCAGTCACAAAAGATATTTGGATACTAAACGCAAAAAGCTCTGAAAACCCCAGAAACATCTCACAGACTATATGAAGTTCAAGAAAAACAAAGGCCAAAAAGAAAAAAAAAAAAGAAAAGAAGAAAAATTATTATGCTTAATCTTTACACAAGAAAACTTTGACTATTTCCAAGTTACATCTTGTTTTACACATACGTTATGCTCATTATAACTAGTAAGATTTTAATGCATACTATCAAACCTTTAAAAAAATCAAGTACTGACAAAAATGTATTCATATTTTTATGCAAAAATGCTTTTAAAATCTGTACATTGATCTTTGTTTTTTAAGATATATTTGTTCGATAAAAAAGTATTTATTATATTCAAGGATAGTGTCAAAAGTGTATGATAGTCTTTTATAATAATCTTATCAGAAAATTGTTTATTGTTGACAACTTACTGTTGAGTAAAAATTGGCTTAAAGAAAAAAGCTGTGAGACCTTTAGGCAGTGGGTACTAGCTGCCAGTTATACTTCACTAGGAAGGATAATTTAATAGCAATGGTTTAGTGCTACTTCTAGTCCTATCTCTGCCTCCTGGTCTATTCCATGGGAATAAGCAGCTGTATGTAGCATAGATGGAGGAACTTTTACCAATAGATCTAGTCACCACAATAACCAATGAAACCGATCTTGCCTTTTCTTCCCTTTTATACTTTTTTAAGGTATATTGTCACAACAATGAAAAACATAACTAATCAGAGAGATTCGCCCTTTACTTACTAATTCATGAAGGACACCTTCTATTTTACTAAGAGTTTTTTTTATGCATCTTTTTTTAAAACCCAAGCAGAAGTTATCCATTTCTTTATTTAATCATGAGTCCTTAATTTCCCAAAAGAGAAATTTCTTGCATTTTCTTTCCTGTCTATTTTATTGTGTTCTCAGTGTGTACTCATTGCTTTAGTCTTCTTTCCAATTGTTCTGACTTTACATGCCTCTTACAGTCAGTGTACTAAAAATTGATGCCTTGGATTAGCCTCTCTTTACACTCTAAATCAATACCACACAAACCCAGAAGGTCCTGTAGGCACAAATCAACTCTCAAAGACATAAGAAAATTGAAATAAAACCCTGCATTCTATCGACCTCCACCAATAAATTTTAGATATACACCACAGAAACAATAAAAAGCTTATAAACTCAAAAACACTAAACAATCCTCTACTGAATGAGAAATGTGTCAAGACAGAAAATAAAAAAGAAATGAAATAATATCTATATTTGGGTAAAAATAAATAGACAACATATACAAAACTCACAAGACTCAATGAAAGGCAGTTATAAAAGACAGCTCTATAGCACTAATTTCCTACATACAGAAAAAGATAGAAACATTATATACTAGTAACATAGCAGCTACTTGATAGCTTTAGAACATAAAAAAGATATTATATCCAAAAGAAGTAGATAGTAAGAAATAATCAAGCTCAAGTTCGAAAACAACAACAAAAATAGAAATAAACAAAAAAGAGTTGGTGTTTTTGAGAAAATCACTAACGTTTACAAACCCTTATCTAAATTAACTAAAAGGCAGAAAGAGAATTTCCAAACTAACACAATTAGAAATGAAAAAAGGGAAGCATATAAAAAGACACAGAGGAAATTCAAACTATCTTGACATACTTTAAAACATTGTACTTCACATAATTGAAACATCTAAAAGAAATGGATAATTTTCTTGATACACACTACTTACCAATGTTAAATCAAGATCAGATGGGCAATTTAAACAGATATATAACCAGTAGAGAAATAGAAATAGTCATCAAATGTCTTCCAAACAAATAAAGCCAGGAGCAGATGGGTTTAACACAGAATTCTACTAGATTTTCAAATAAGAATTAATGCCAATATACTCCTAATTATTCCACAAAATAGAAACAGAAGGATCATTGCTCAGTTTGTTTTACAAGGCCACACTTACTCTAATAACCAAACCATATGAAGACCCATCAAGGAAATATAATTATAGACCAATTTTCCTTATGCACATAGATGCAAAATTAGACAATAAAATACTTGCAAACCGAATCCACAAACACATCAAATAGATAATCCAGCATGACCAAGTAGTCTTCATCTCTGATACAGGGATGATTTGATATATGTTAATCCAGAAATATAATCCACAATATTTAAACAAACTGAAATACAAAAACCACAGGATACTATCATTAGATGCAGAAATGGTCTTTGACAAAATTTAATACCCCTTCATCATAAAAGTGCTGGAGAAATTGGGGATACAGAAAACATATCTGAACATGATAAAGGCAATTTACAAAAAACCTATAGCCAACACAAACTTAAACTTAGGGAAATTTAAAGCAATTCCACTAAAATCAGGAACAAAAAAAGGTTGTCAACACTCTGCATATTTATTCAATACCAGTACTTGAAGTTTCAGCAACACAAAAAGTCAAATGAAGGATATCAATGAGGTAGAAATCAGGAAGGAGGAAGTCAAATTATATTTATTTTGATATGATAGTATACAAAAGTTATCAGAAAAATTGGCCAGGAAATGTTCACAACTGATAAAACACTTTAATTAGCTGGATACAAAATTAACTTAAAAACAAGTAGCTTCCCTATACAACAAATGACAAATAAGCTGAGAAAGAAATCAGGGAAACAACATCCCTCATAATAGCCACAAATGATATGATATATCTTGGGATAACTAACCAACAAGTGAAGGGCTTGCATGATCAAAAATTCAAGTCATTAATGAAAGAAATTCAAAATGGTATCAAAAGATGGAAAATGTCTCCAATGTTCATGTATTAAAATATTAAAAATGGCCACCCTACCAAGAGCATTCTTCTACTGGGAAAATATTTTATTATCTTATATTTGGTCACCTTTTATTATTCTAATAGTGCACTTATAATTTCTCTGTCTGTGTTGGTTTTTCCTTCCCTGTAAACCCAGTTTCCTTATTTTAATTTTTTCTTTAGGTTTATGGTACAAAATATATGACTTTGTTTTAAACTTTTTTTACAGAACAAATGCCTGGGGACTAAGGAGTATGTCCAGTATTTCAGATACCATAAAAATATAGCTGAGAGTTCTGCACATTAATAAACCAGGAAACAGAGAATTTTGAAGTAGATAGTTAAGAAAGTGAAGGGGTCACTTCTTTCCATTTTCACTTCTAAAGCCTTGACAACCTACTCAGTGTGTACAATTTACCCCCATGAAACCAATGAGAAGAGCTCTGCTAGCCATGTGCAAATTAGAGAAGAGAATGTTTCATTCCCCACAGTTTTCCAACAACATCCCTTAAGACCATATCACTCAGTTTAGGCAGAGTGATATAATTTTGATGAGTGCCCATTGTGATGTGCCTATCACAACAAAATTGCCTGCCTATGAGCTTCTCAAGGATGTATCTACACCACTAAAGAACACAGCATAATCATCTGTGTAACATATTTTGAGACGGTGTCTTGCTATGAAACCTAGGCTGTCCTCAGACTTATATGCTTACACCACCCTACCGACTGACCTCTCTTAGTGACTTGGGTTCCAGGCAACTCAGTCATGCCAGAATAACCAGTTCCCTTGATATTATCTTTTGGTTTACTTCAGGTGCTTTTGCAGCCAATTGTGACAAGCATGGGGGTACACTGACCTGGAAGGCCCTTGAGAACAGATGTGCTGATCTGCCACAAAGAACACAATTAGCTAACCTGCTCCAGCTGATAATTCTCCAGCTTTGAAGCATTGACTGTATTTTTTGCTGGAAGGCTTTAGTCACCAACTGAACATGGCAGGCTGACCCTTTCTTTCTAGGAGGTTGGGCAAGAATCTGTGAGATAATCAGGTTGAAAACTCTGCATCTGTCTCCTCTGACTCCTCCCCCTTTCCCTTTCACAGATGCCAGATTTGCAGTAACAGTCTAAACTTTGGGAGGGAGAGACGCTGGTCCCAGCTCTCTCTCTCTTTATCTTTCACAGGCATTAGCTCCTCAATAAATTTCATGCTCTCTTAATTTCATTTCACATCTGCTTTCCAGAGAAGCCAGTTGATATACTATCCACTTTTCTGTCAGCATATATTGTTCTGCTCTCTGAAGCAGAGAAGCCACATGCCTTCAGAGTTTGGTTTCTGCAGCCATTTCTCTAATACCACACGAGAAGGCATCTTCCAAACTAACTGCTACATTGAGATCTGAGAGAGGTCTAACCCCAGAACAAACTCTTAACACAGAAGACACCAAAGATAGGCAGCAAGCAACTCATCTGAATTTTTTCCGCTTTTTTTTCTGAAACATAATATCTCCAATTATAATGTCCCCATAAGCTTTTTCAAAGATTTCCGTGTCTTATATTTGGCTGGGTTAGACTTGTTGAGCTGTATAGGGTGTCTTTTCAAGGCTATTGTGAGGCAATGCTCAGTGAGTCTCTTCATTTTCTGGCCTTTTCAGCCAGGTGACATTTTCTCTTTTTCTTATTGCCCTGGGAATTACTTTTTTTCCAAATAAAGCATTAGCTTTCTACTCCTTGTCTAAAGCTCCAATTTCCAGAGGACTCAAGTAATAAAATCACTCTGCCTTATATAATTGGTGTAAAGGCTAAATTAAACAATGTGCCTAGTATGGGGCTTGCAAGCAAAGGGCAGTCAAAATCATCTAGCTTAATCCTTCTTTAGCCATCATTCAAGGTGCCGGATAGGAACTAAAATATGAAAATGAGACCATCAGAGGACACAGAAAATTTATAAGTGATGATCCCACTTTCCTTTTTTAATGTCTGTACTTAAATATTGAGGTTCCACTACTGCATAAAGAAATTGAAGCTCATGATTGTGTGAAGCAAGACATCTGGATGTGGGGGAAAAAAAAAACAGGACACATATAGTCATCTGAAGCATTAGTTTGTACCAGAATTTTCTTTCTGAGCTCAGAAAGTGATTTCTTTGTTGATTGCTTTGTTCATTTAGAATAGAGTTATTCTGTATGGGGATATTTTCCATGAATTCTTAAATTACATCATTTAATCACACAAAGCTTATGAGCTACATAGACACTTAAAAGAAATGATCAAAAATTATCATTTGTTCTATTTCAAGCACACCATGAAGGTATCAAATTACTCTGTTGTTTCTACAACAGAAAGCTTATGCACTCAAGAGTATATGTAGCTTGTGTTAGTGTCTAATGGCATATGTGTTTCAGGTACATAAGTATAGATGTGGAAAGACTGGTACATTGTTATCTGTGCCACAATGCTGAATATTTGCATTCCCAGAGGTAAAATTGCTATCTTGTCTCAGGACTATGGCACACTCAAACATGACTGCAAAAATGGCAGCTGAAAGAACCAAGTGACCAGGCTCATATATAAATGCTGTGCATTATAGATCATTTATTGTAACAAGGTAATTGGGGTTATTTCTACCTAGTTTAGTCCTTACAGCAATCTAATCAGGAAGAAATAGCTAGAGGAAGACTTAAATGGTACCCATTGCCTAGCCTGCTTAAAGAACATGAGGGCTGTATTAGCCAGGGTTCTCTAGAGTAATGGAACGTATAGAATATATATATATATATATATATATATATATATATATATATATATATATATATATATATAATGGACTTACTATTGTAGTGACCAACTATAAAATTATTTTGTTTCTACTTCCTAACTCTAATTTTGCTATTGTTATGAATTCTAATGTAAATGACTGACATGCACTATATTTGGTATGCCCTCAAAGGGGTGGCAATCCACAGGTTGAGAACCACTATTATACAGGGTTCCATTAGAAGGCATGGTCTGAATTAGATCCGGATTAAAGATCTGGATTAAAGGTATATAAGGTGAGCTTTATATGTTCCATGTGGGTATTCTGAATTTTTTTGCCTAATATTCCCTTATCAGTGAATATATACCATATGTGTTCTTATATGACTGGGTTTCCTCACTCAGGATGATATTTTCTAGTTTTATCCATTTGCCTATGAATTTTATGAAGTAATTGATTTTAATAGTGGTGTAGTACTCCACTGTATAAATGTGCCATATTTTCTGTATTCATTTCTATGTTGAGGAACAGTTAGATTGTTTTCAGCTCCTGACTGTTATAAATAAGGCAGCTCTGAACATAGTGGAGCATGTTTCCTTGTTGTATGTAGGAACAGATTTTGGGTATATGGCTGGGAAGGGTGTAACTGGGTCCTTAGGTAAAACTATTTCCGATTTTCTGAGGAACCACCGGACTGAAAAAAGTATGGATCCTTCATCCCTACTTAGAAATGGAAAGAAAATAATCATGAGAGGTAGAGGAATGGAGCAACCTTGGAAGAAGAGAAGATGGAGAGGAGAAAGGGGCAGCAGGACCAAGTGTGGTAGGAGATCAGAGAGAACAGCAGGGAGTCAGAAAATTGAACAGAAATATGTAGAAGGGGGGCGGGGTGGAAAGCTGAGGTTAGCCACCAGAAAGTCCTAGATGCCAGGGAAGCAAGAGGTTCCCAGGATCTAATGGGGATGACATTAACCAAAATGCACAACAAAGGGGAGATGAAAACTGTAGAGACCATATCCTATAGACAGCCATGGTCCCCAGTTGTGGGATGGGGCCAACCGCCTATCTCAAAAAATTTAACCCAGAATTATTCCTGCATAAAAGAAATATAGAAAAAAATAACAAAACAGAGATTGAAAGAAAGGCCATCCATAGGCTGTTCCACATAGGAATCTATTTTATTTTTAAACACTAAACCCAGACATTATTGTTGATATCAAAAAGTGTTTCCTGAAAGGAGCCTGGTATAGATGTTCCCTGAAAGTCTCTACTAGAGCCTGACCAAAAAAAAAATGTGGATGCTCACAGACAACCATCAGACTGAGCATTGGGGGCCCCAGTGGAAGTTAGAAAAAGAATGAAAGACATGGAGGGGGATTGTAATCCCATAGGAATAACAATATTATCAACCAACCCAACCACCAGAGCTCCTAAGGACTAAACCACAAACTAAATACATACGAAGGTACCCATGGCTCTAGCTGCATATGTTGCAAAGGATTGCCTTATCTGGCATCAATGGGATGGGAGGACCTTGGTCCAGTAGATGCTTAGTGCTCCAGCATAGGGAGATGCTAGGATGGGGCAGGAATGGGTAGATGAATGTGAGAGCACCCTTATACAGGCAGGGAGAAGGGCAACAGAATGTGGAGGCTGTGGAGAAAAAAACAGGAAGGGAGAAAATATTTGAAATGTAAATAAATAATTTAATCAACAAAAAGGTGTATAACATAGAAAGTTTTGGTTTCGTTAGAGACTCAAGTTATAATGATGTTTTCCTGGAGCAGGGAGTTGAAAGTATGTTGTGCAAAGCAGACATAGGCTAAAGGATTTTTTAGTATAACAAAACCTTTGAAAGGAAACATGTTGTTTACAAAGTAAACAGGACATATAAATATGACCCCACAGACAGTGGAAGCTAACGCACTGGTTTCTTTGCTCTGTCTCACCAGTCTTAGCTAAAAACATGCATGTATTAGCTTACCTTACATTTTATTGCTGAGCATTTACTTGCAGTGATTTATTTCATAGAGAGAAACTCAGCAAAGAATTTACTATGACATTTTTGTTGTCTCTTGCCACTTGAACAGTGGACTCAGGAGGATTGGCGAGCCTTTGAGTTTCTTCTGGTTTGAACTGCCCTTGGTAATTTGTATGGAGTTTTATTCAAGTGAACTGGACTGCAGTGACTGATTCCTGTTTAGTGGTTTGCTAATGGACTGGACTGAGAAAAATGAAGATTAGAATAATCCCAATAAACTATTTCTAATGATTTCCATGTTCCCCATATATGCCAAACCTTTCTTTTCTATAACTGGGCTAGGGGTGGGGGTTGTTTGAACACTTATTAACATATGTTGGAATAAATATATGCCTATAAAGGTTTATTTCCAATTTCAAAATATTGATTAAGATTCATAGCCTGCCCATAGAGAGCTGAGCACCCAGGATTACTCTCCCTCCTGAGACCAAGAGCCCACAAGACAATAGGCCCACAGGAGAGAAAAGCTTTAGTCAGAAACAGCAAGATAAATTAGCATCACAGGTAACAACATAGAAAGAAGCAAGTCTTAGAAACTAAGCAACAGAAACTAAGACAACCTGGCAACATCAGAACCCAGTTCTCCCACCACAGCAACTAGTGAATATCCCAACACACCAGCAAAACAAGATTTGGATTTAATCTGCATGTTGTTGATGGAGGGCTTCTAGAAATATATGAATAACTCTCTTAAAGAAATACAGGAAAACACAGGTAAACAAGTAGGAGCCCTTGGAGTGTTACAGGAAAACATGAGCAAAGAGGTGAAAAAATTGAGCAAAACCATCCAGGATCTAAAGACAGAAATGTAAACAATAATTAAATCACACAGGAAGACAACCCTGGATACAGAAAACCTAGGAAAGAGATGAGAAATCATAGATACAAGCATCACAAACAAAATACAAGAGATGAAAGAGAGAATCTCAGGAAGAGAAGATACAATAGAAAACATTGGCACAACAGTCAGAGAAAAATGCTTAAAAATAAAAAGCTCCTAACCCAAAACATCTAGGAAATCCAGGACACAATGAGTAGAACAAACATAAAGAGAAGTACAGTAAAGATAAAAAGAGAAAAGACTCCCACCTACAAGGCCCAGTAAATTTCTTCAACAAAATTATAGGGGGAAAAAAACATGTACCTAATCTAAACAAAGAGTTGACCATGAAAATACAGGAAGCTGGCAGAACTCCAAACAGATTGAACCAGAACAGAAATTTCTCCCAACACATAATAGTCAAAACACCAAATGTTCAAAACAAAATATGCTAAAGGCAGTGAGGGGAAAAGGTCAAATAGCTTATAAAGGAACACCAAGCAAAATTACTCCAAATTTCTCAACAGATACTATGAAAGCTAGAAGATCCTGGAGAGACATCATATAGACACTAAGCGAACACAAATGCCAGCCCAGGTTACAATCTCTAGCAAAAATCTCAATTACCACAGATGGAGAAACCAAGATATTCTAGGGAAAAAAGTAAATTTAAACAACATCTTTCCACAAATCTAGCCCTACAAAGGATAATAGATGGAAAACTCCAACAAAACAAGGAAAACTACACCCTAGAAAAAAGCAAGAAAGTAATCTTCTTTGGACAAACAAAAAAGAAGAAAACACATGCACATAATTCTACCTCTAACAACAAAAATAGCAGGAAAAACAATCATCGTTTCTTAATATCTTGTAACATCAATGGATTCAATTCCCCAATAAAAATACATAAACTATCAAACTGGTTACAAAAATAGGAACCAAATTTTTTGTTCATATAGAAAACTCATCTCAGCAACAAAGGCAGATATTACCTCAAAATAAAAGCCTGTGAAAAAATTTCCAAGCAAATAGTCCCAAAAAAAAGCTGGAGTAGCCATTCTACTATATAATAAGATAGATTTTTGACCAAAAGTTATTTTAAAAGATAAAAATGGACACTTTTACTCATGAAAGGAAAAACCTCTCAAGATGAACTCTCAATCCTGAACATTTATGCTCCAAATGCAAGGTCAACCACATTTATAAAAGAAACTTTATTAAAGTTCAAAGCGTATATTGTACCACACAGGATACTTCAACTTCTCACTCTCATAAAGTAACAATTCATGCAAGCAGAAACTGAACAGAGACACAGTGAAACAAACAGAAATTTTGAATGAAATTGATTCAACAGACATGTATATAACATTTTATTCAAAAACAAAAGAATATACCTTTTTCTTATCACCTCATGGTAACTTCTACAAAATTGACCATATAGGCAGTCACAAAATAGGCCCCAACAAATTCTTTTTTTTTTTGATCTTCTAGTACTTTTATTTTTCCTACAGCTTTATTTAAAAAGAAACAGGGATACATGTACATATTTTTAAAGACATTTTGGTGTAAAACTGTATGAATATATTTTTGTCAGTACTTGATTTTTTAAAGGTTTGATATTATGCATTGAAATCTTACTAGTTACAATGAGCATAAATTACATGTAAAACAAAATGTGACATGGAAATTGTCAAAGATTTCTTGGTGTGTATAGAATAAAGATAATGATTTGTAAACACCAAAATTGCTACAGGGCTATCTTGTTAGCTCTTGAGTTATTAATGATTTAAGGTCTAGGTGTACCCTACTCTGAGAGGGTACTATACACTTATAGGTTTTTTTTTTCTAAGAAGGCCTGAGGCTTCCACATTTTGGCCTTTCTGTTTTTGAGCTTCATATGGTAGGTGAGTTGTTTCTTGGGTATTCAGATCTTTCTGGGACTAGTATCCAATTATCAGTGACTACATATTATGTCTGTTGTTTTGTAACTGGGTTAACTCACTCAGGATGATATTCTCTAGATGCATCAATTTTCCTAGGAAATTCATAAAATCACTGGTTAGGAGCTTTTTGGTTTTTGCATTTTCTATGAGTGTTGTGTCAATGTTTTCTATGTTTTCTTCTGTCTCTGACATCCTCTCTTCCATCTCCTGTAATCTGTTGGTGATTCTTGCATCTATGACTCCTGATTTCTTTCTTAGGTTTTCTATCTCCAGGGTTGTCTCTTTTTGTGATTTCATTATTGTTTCTATTTCTGTTTTCTATTCCTTCACCTGTTTGTTTGTGCTTTCCTGTAGTTCTTTGAGTGATTGTGTGTGTGTGTGTGTGTGTGTGTGTGTGTTTGTGTGTCCTGTTTAAGGGCTTCTATTTGTATCCATGTGTACTCCTGATACTTCTGTACTTGTTTAAAGGAGTTATTCATGTGCTTCTCTTCTTCTCCATCATCATCATGAAGTATGATTTCAAGTCTAAGTCTTGTTTTTCTGATGTGTTGGTTAATCCACTATTTGCCGTGGTGGGAGAGCTGTGTTCTGATGTTGCCAGGGTGTCTTGGTTTCTATTGCTTAGGTTCTTGTGCTTTCCTCTTGCCATCTTGTTATCTGTGATAATAGGAGATCTTGTGTTCTCTGACTAGAGCTTGTCTCTCCTGTGGGTCTGAGCATCCAGGGGCTCAGGAAGGAAATTTCTCCAGGGTGTTTTGCTCTTTGTGGGCAGGCAGTGAGTTCTGATGGCAGTGATTTGGTTTTGTCTCCATGGGATCAGGTTGGAGAGCTCTTGTGAGGCTGTTCTGGGAATTCAGCCATTTGTGTGCGAGTCCTGAGTTCTGATGGCAATCACCTGGACCCCTGTCTAGGCCAGAAAGTACCTAATGCCAGAGTACACCATGCTATCTATGCTCTGAGAGATCCCAGATTTCCCTCTCTGGACAGCAGGTGAGCATGTGGGACAGATTCATTGTTGCTGAGGTGTGAGAGAGCTTGTAAGCCTGTTCTGGGAACTGAGCCATCTGTGTGCTGGTCCTGAGTCCTGATGGCAGTCTGACTTCCGTTTTTTAAATATAGCTTAGTACTTAATATTCTGTGGTATGATCACTACATATATTTAATCATATATATTTAATATTTAATTATGTACAATGAATAGTTTGTTAGTCACTTTCTTTTTTTTAAACGACTTTATTTTGCAAAACAAAGATAAATGTAAAGATTTTAAACATTTTTTGCTTAAAATTATACATTTTTGTCAGTACTGTTTTTTCAGACATTAAAATAAATTTTACATAAAACCATGTGAATATGTTTTTTAGTCAGTACTTGATTTTTTTCAAGGGCTTGACAGTATGCATTGAAAACGTACTAGTTGCAATAAGCGTAAAGTACATGCAAAACAAAACGCAACATGGAAATAGTCAAAGTCTTCTTGTTTTGTGAATATATGTATATTTTTTGTTTTCTTTATTTCTTGGACTTCATACAGTCTGTGAGTTGTTTCTGGGGGAGTGCAAGCCACTGGGGTTAGCATCCCACTATCAGTGACTGCATATTATGTCTGTTCTTTTGTGACTGGGTTATCTCACTCAGGATGATCTTCTGTAGATGCAGCCATTTTCTTAAGAATTTGGTTGTCATTGTTTCTGGTGGCTGAGTAGTATTCCATTGTGTATATGTACCACAATTTTTGTATCCATTCGTCTTCTGAAGGACATCTGGGTTCCTTCCAGCTTCTGGCTATTATAAATAGAGCCGCTATGAACATTGTGGTGCATATATCTTTGTTGTGTATTAAAGTGTCTCTGGGGTATATGCCCAGAAGTGGAATAGCTGGGTCTTCAGGTAGTACTATATCCAATTTTCTGAGGTATCGCCAGACAGAGTTCCAGAGTGGTTGTATTAGCTTGCAACCCCACCAACAGTGGAGAAGAGTTCCTATTTCTCCGCAGCCTCGCCAGCATCTGCTGTCATCTGAGTTTTGGATCTTGGCCAATCTGACTGGTGTGAGGTAGAATTTCAGGGTTGTTTTGATTTGCATTTCCCAGATGGCTAAGGATGTCGAGCACTTCCTCAGATGTTTTTCGGCCATTCGGTGTACCTCAACTGAAAATGATTGGTTTAGCTCTGTACCCCATTTTTTAATAGGGTTATTTGATGCTCTGGTGTCTAGCTTTTTGAGTTCCTTGTACACCTTGGATATTAGGCCTCTATCTGATGTGGTGTTGGTAAAGATCTTTTCCCATTCTGTTGGTTGCTGTTTTGTTTTTTTGACGATGTCCTTAGCCTTACAGAAACTTTGCAATCTCATTAAGTCCCATTTGTTAATCTTTGACCTTAGAGCTTGAGCCATTGGTGTTTTGTTCAGGAAATTTTCTCCTGTGCCTATGTGTTCTAAGGTTTTCCCTACTTTCTCATCTAATAGTTCCAGTGTATCTGGTTTAATGTGGAGATCTTTAATCCACTTACACTTGAGCTTTGTACAAGGAGATAAGAACGGGTCAATTTTCATTCTTTTGCATGTTGAGTGCCAGTTGGACCAGCACCATTTGTTGAATAGGCTTTCCTTTTTCCATTGAAAGTTTACAGCTCCTTTGTCAAAAATCAGGTGACCATATACATGAGGGCTCATTTCTGGATCTTCTATTCTGTTCCATTGATCCACATGCCTGTTTCTGTACCAGTACCATGCAGTTTTCAGCACAATTGCCTTGTAATATAGCTTGAGGTCAGGGATAGTGATTCCCACAGATGTTTTTTGTTGTTGAGGATGGATTTCGCTATTCTAGGTCTTTTGTTATTCCATATGAAATTGCACATTGATCTTTCCAATTCCATGAAGAACTGGGTTGGAATTTTGATGGGGATTGCATTGAATCTGTAGATTGCTTTTGGTAGGATGGCCATTTTTAAGATGTTGATCTTTCCAATCCATGAGCATGGGAGATCTTTCCATTTTCTGAGATCCTCCTCAATTTCTTTCTTTAGAGGTTTGAAGTTCTTGTCATACAGGTCCTTCACTTCCTTAGTTAGAGTCACACCAAGGTATTTCATAGTTTTTGTAACGATTGTGAAGGGTACCTTTTCCCTAATTTCTTTCTCCACATGTTTGTCCTTTGAGTATAGGAAGGCTACTGATTTGTTTGAGTTAATTTTGTATCCGGCCACTTTGCTGAACTTGTTTATCAGCTGTAGGAGTTCTCTGGTGGAATTTTTGGGGTCACTCAAGTACACTATCATGTCATCGGCAAAGAGTGATGTTTTTATCTCTTCCTTTTCGATTTGTATCCCCTTGATCTCCTTTTGCTGTCTAATTGCTCCAGCCAGGACTTCCAGTACTATGTTGAATAGGTAGGGGGAGAGTGGGCAGCCTTGTCGAGTCCCTGATTTTAGTGAGATTGCTTCAAGTTTCTTGCCATTAAGTTTGATGTTGGCTGTTGGTTTGCTGTATATTGCTTTGATTATGTTTAAATATGGGCCTTGGATTCCTGTTCTTTCCAGGACTTTTAACATGAAGGGGTGTTGGATGTTTTCGAATGCTTTCTCAGCGTCTAGTGAGATGACCATGTGATTTTGGTCTTCAAGTTTGTTTATATGGTGGATTACATTGATAGATTTTCTTATGTTAAACCATCCCTGCATCCCAGGGATGAAGCCTACTTGGTCATGATGAATGATGGTTTTGATGTGTTCTTGGATTCGGTTTGCAAGGATTTTGTTGAGTATTTTTGCATCAATGTTCATAAGTGAGATTGGTCTGAAGTTCTCTTTTCTTGTAGGGTCTTTGTGTGGCTTAGGTACGAGGGTTATTGTAGCCTCAAAAAATGAGTTGGGTAATATTCCATCTGATTCTATCTTTTGGAATAGTTTGGCGAATATTGGTGTTATATCCCCAATAAATGTCTGATAAAATTCTGCACTGAACCCGTCTGGACCTGGGCTTTTTTTGGTTGTGAGGCTTTTGATGACTTCTTCTATTTCTTTAGGTGTTATAGGGTTATTTAGATGGTTTACTTGGTCCTGGTTAAACTTTGGGACCTTGTATCTGTCTAGGAATTCGTCCATTTCCTCCAGATTTTCCAATTTTGTGGAGTATAAGTTTTTGTCGTAGGATCTGATGATTTCTTGAATTTCCTTAGTTTCAGTTGTTATGTCACCACTTTCCTTTCTGATTTTGTTAATTTGGATACTCTCTCTTTGCCCTTTAGTTAGTCTGGCTAGGGGTTTATCAATCTTGTTGATTTTCTCAAAGAACCAACTCTTTGTTTTGTTGATTTTTTTCAATGGTTTTTTTTGTTTCTATTTGGTCTATTTCTGCCCTAATTTTGATTATTTCTTGCCGTCTACTCTTTTTGGGTATATCTGCTTCCTTTTGTTCTAGGGCTTTTAGCTGTGCTGTCAGGTTGCTGATGTGAGCTCTCTCCAGTTTCTTCTTGGAAGCACTTAGGGCAATGAGTTTTCCTCTCAATACTGCTTTCATTGCATCCCATAGGTTTGGGTATGTTGTGTTATCAATTTCGTTGAATTCTATAAAGTCCTTAATTTCTTTCTTTATTCCTTCTTTGACCCTGCTATCCTTTAACAGAGCGTTGTTTAGTTTCCATGTGTATGTGGGCATTTTGTTGTCTTTGTTGTTGTTAAATACCAGCCGTAGACCATGGTGATCTGAGAGGATGCATGGGAGTATTTCAATCTTCTTATATCGATGAAGGCTCGTTCTGTGTCCAATTATGTGGTCAATTTTCGAGAAGGTGCCATGGGGTGGTGAGAAGAAGGTGTATTCTTTTACTTTAGGATAGTATGTTCTGTATATATCTATTAATTCTAGTTGGTTCAAAGTCTCTGCTAGTTTTGCAGTGTCCTTGTTCAGTTTCTGTTTCCCTGATCTGTCCATTGGTGAGAGTGGGGTGTTAAAGTCTCCCACTATTATTGTGTGGGGTGAAATGTATTTTTTGAGCTTTAGTAGAGTTTCTTTTATTAATGTGGGTGATTTTTTATTTGGAGCATATATGTTAAGGATTGAGAGTTCCTCCTGACAGATTTCCCTGGTAATGAGTAAAAAGTGTCCTTCTTTATCTTTTTTGATAACTTTTGGTTGGAAGTTTACTTTATTCGATATTAGAATAGCCACTCCAGCTTGCTTCTTGGAGCTGTTTGCTTGGAAGTTTTTTACCCACCCTTTTACTCTGAGATAGTGTCTGTCTCTGTCTCTGAGATGAGTTTCCTGTATGCAGCAAAAGGCTGGATTTTGTTTATGTATCCAGTCTGATAGTCTATGTCTCTTTATTGGGGAGTTGAGACCATTTATGTTAATAGATATCAAGGAATAATTGTTTCTGTTTCCTGCCATTTTTGCTTTTTTGGGTTGAGTTGTGTCTGTGTTTTTTTCTTCTTTTAGTTTTCTTGTTTAGGAGTTTTCTTGTTTTTACTAGGCTGTATTTTCCCTCCTTGTATTGGGTTTTTCACCTATAATTCGTTGTAGTGCTGGGTTTGTGGTCAGATATTGTGTGAATTTTGATTTGTCTTGAAATATCTTCTTCTCTCCATCGATGGTGATTGATAGTTTTGCTGGGTATAGCAGCTTGGGCTGGCACTTGTGCTCTGTTAAGGAGTGCATGATGTCTGTCCAGGCTCTTGTAGCTTTCATAGTCTTTGTTGAGAAATCGGGTGTGAGTCTGATTGGTCTGCCTTTATATGTTACCTGACCTTTTTCCTTACTGCTTTTAGTATTCTTTCTTTACTTTGGGCACTTGATGTTTTTACTATTGTGTGTCAGGAGGTATTTATTTTCTGGTCCAACCTATTTGGAGTTCTGAAGGCTTCTTTTATGCTTGTGGTCATCTCATTCTTGAGGGTAGGAAAGTTTTCTTCTATGATTTTGTTGAAGATATTTACTGTGCCTCTTAGTTGATACTCTTCTCCCTCTTCTATTCCTATTATCCTTAGGTTCGGTCTTCTCATTGTGTCTTGTATTTCCTGGACATTTTGGGTTAGGAGCTTTTTGTTTTTTGCATCTTCTCTGGCTGTTTTGTCTATGTTTGCAATGTTGTCTTCTGCCCCCGAGATTCTCTCCTCGATCTCTTGTAATCTGTTGGAAATGCTTGCTTCTGTGACTCCTGATTTCTTTTTTTGGTGTTCTGACTCTAGGGTTATCTCTTTTAGCGCTTTCTTTATTGTGTCCATTTCTGTTTTAATTTCCCTCTTCCATTCCTTTATTTCTTTGGTTCTGTTTTCGTCTCGTTCTTTGAGTTCTTTGAGTGTTTTTCTTGTTTCTTCTTTAAAAGCTTCTGAATCTTTTTGCTTTTCCTCCCTTTCTTGTTTAAGTAACTCTATCAGCATCTTGATGCATGATTTCAGGTCTGTGTCTTCTTTCTCTGGAGTGTTTGGAATTCCGATGTTTGCTACTATCCGGGAGCTGGGTTCTGGTGTTGCTAGATTGTCTTGGTTTCCTTGGGATATATTCTTTCTCTTTCCTCTTGCCATTTTGTTGTCAGTGATATGTTCTTGCCTTTCCCTTGTATCTGGTCTGTGTCCCTGGTACACTTTCCGTGTGCACTCCGCAGAGATCTCTCTACTCGCCGGCAGCCCAGGTTCCGGGTGGCAGCTGGGCCAGGCTCCGCTCTGCGTACTGAAGTCGCCTCCGGGTGGGAACAGATGTTCCTAATATCTGTTCCTGGTCACAGATGCTCAGCCTCTCCAAGCCACCTTTCCGGCTGGCAGGTGGGCCAGGCTATGCTCTGTGTCCTGAAGTTGTCTCAGGGTGGGAACAGAAGTTCCTAAGATCTGTTCCAGGTCACAGTTGCTCAGCCTGTTCGAGCCGCCTTTCCGGCTGGCTGTTGGGCCAGGCTCTGCTCTGTGTCCTGAAGTCGTCTCTGGGTGGGAACAGAAGTTCCTAATATCTGTTCCAGGTCGCAGTTGCTCAGCCTGTACGAGCCGCCTTTCCGGCTGTCAGTTGGGGCAGGCTCTGCTCTTCGTCCTGAAGTCGTCTCAGGGTGGGAACAGAAGTTCCTAAGATCTGTTCCAGGTCACAGTTGCTCAGCCTGTACGAGCCGCCTTTCCGGCTGGCTGTTGGGCCAGGCTCTGCTCTGTGTCCTGAAGTCGTCTCCGGGTGGGAACAGAAGTTCCTAAGATCTGTTCCCGGTCACTGGATCGGGGAGGACAGGGCAGGTCAGGGCAGGGGGTGCCCTTTCCATGTGCACTCCCCAGATATACCTCTGCTCCCCCGCAGCCTAGGTCTCTCACTCACCAGTTGCTCAGCCTGTACGAGCCGCCTTTCCGGCTGGCAGTTGGGCCAGGCTCCGCTCTGCGTCCTGAAGTCGTCTCCGGGTGGGAACAGAAGTTCCTAAGATCTGTTCCAGGTCACAGTTGCTCAGTCTGTACGAGCCGCCTTTCTGGCTGGTTGTTGGGCCAGGCTCAACTCTGCCTGTTAGTCACTTTCTAAACTACCAATTTATTTCTGTTGCCTCTAATTTGTAGCAATACCAATAAAAATATCATGAACTTTTACAGTATGAAATTTTGCAAAGACATAAATATTAATTCACCTGGGATCACTGTTATAAAAGGCAATTGTTAATTTGGTGTATTACTTTTATTTTTACAAAGATAGTTCTAAACTACATTTTCAGAGGGATTATACTTGTTTCAGTTCCCGTCAGTAATGTAAAAGGGATCTAGTTTTGTGTATCTTTGTCAGTTCAAATAATTTGAAGTGTGTTGCATTCCCACAAAGCTAACATGCTGAAATTGCAATCTCCAGTACAACATAGAGGTTGGGTCTTTAAAGATGTAATTTGGTAAATGCATGTCCATTGTGATAGGTCCTATATTCTAGTGTCACATTAAAAAAAAAAAAAACCTATGTCATAAGGAAAAAAAGAAAGAAGCAAATGTAGTAAGAATGCTATGGAAAAGCCAGAAGAGAAAAGAATGTAAATAAATGGTATTGTACAAGCAAGACACTCTTGATGATAGAGCCATTCCACGTCTAGATTGGGATGGTTTGCTCTAGTGACAAACTCTGACAAAGCATTTACTTCAAACTTCTAGCTTCTGGAAATATGTGATCATAAAGTTCTGTGGTCTCAGTGACAAACAGTTCTATTTCCATACTGCATCATGTGACAGCCAATTCTATTTATTTATTTATTTATTTATTTATTTATTTATAAAATATGAACATAGCTCACGGAATTTAGTACATAAGAATATATGATGAATACACTTTTTTTCTTTCTTTTTTTCTAAGAGGCACTGAGGCCTCCACATTTTGGCCTGATTTCTTTTTGAGTTCCATAAGATTTGTGCGTTGTTTCTTGGGTATTCAGAGCTTCCTGGCCTAGTATCCAATTACCAGTTAGTGCATATTATGTCTGTTCTTTTGTAATTGTGTTATCTCACTCAGGATGATATTCTCTAGTTCCATCCATTTTCTTAGGAATTTCATAAAGTCATTGTCTCAAATAGCTGAGTAGTACTCCATCATGTAAATGAACCACAATTTCTGTATCCATTCCTCTGTTGAAGAATATCTGGGTTCTTTCCAGCTTCTGGCTATTATAAATGAGACTGCTATGAACATGGTAGAGCATGTATCCTTATTATATGTTGAAGCATCTCTGGGATATATGTCCAGAAGTAGAATAACTGGGTCTTCGCGTAGTACTATGTCCAATTTTCTGAGGAACCGCCAAACTGATTTCCAGAGTGGTTGTACCAGCTTACAACCCCACAAAAAGTGGAGGAGTGTTCCTCTCTCTCCACGTCCTCACCAGAATCTGCTGTCATCTGAGTTTTTGATCTTAGTCATTCTGCCAGGTGTGAGGTGGAATCTCAGGGTTGTTTTGATTTGCATTTCCCTGATGACTAAGGAAGTTGAACATTTCCTTAGGTGATTCTATGCCATTCAGTGTTCCTCATTTGAGAATTCTGTGTTTAGCTCGGTACCCCAATTTTAATAGGATTGTTTGATTGTCTGGAGTATAATTTATTGAGTTCTTTGTATATATTGGATATTCGACCTCTATCAGATTTTGGATTGCTAAAGATCCATTTCCAGTATGTTGGATGCAGTTTTGTTTTCTTGAGAGTGTCCTTAGCCTTACATAATCTTTGCAATTTCATGAGGTCCCATTTATCCATTCTTGTTCTTAGAAAACAAGCCATTGGTATTCTGCTCAGGAAATTTTCCCTGTGCCTATGTATTCTCAGCTTTTCCCTAATTTCTCTTTAAATAGATTCAGTGTACCTGGTTTTACATGGAGATCTTTGATCCACATGCACTTGAGCTTTGTACAAGGAGATTAAAAAGAGTACTGATTTACATTCTTCTGCATTCTAACTGCAGGTTGAACCAACATCATTTGTTGAAGAGGCTGTCCTTTATCCATTGAATGTTTTTTAGCTCCTTTGTCAAAGATCAAGTGACTATATGTGTGAGGGTTCATTTCTGAATCTTCTATTCTGTTTTCTGGCTCTACTGGCCTATTTCTGTAAAAGACAATGTATTTTTTATCATAATTGTTTTGTAATATAGCTGGAGGTAAGGTATGGTGATTCCCACAGAAGTTTTCTTGTTTCTGAGAATAGATTTCCATATTCTAGGTTTTTTGTTAATCCACATGAATTTTCAAATTGCCCATTCCAACTCTATGAAGAATTGAGTTGAAATTTTGATGAGGATTGAATCTGTAGATTGCTTTCAGTTAGATGGCCATTTTTACAATTTTTATCCTTATAATCCATGAGCATGGTGGATTTTTCCATATTCTGAGATCTTCAATTTCTTTTTTACAAGTCTTGAAGTTCTTTTCATATAGATCTTTCACTTGCTTAGTTAGGGTCACACTAAGGTATTTCATATTGTTTGTGACTATTGTGAAGGGTACCTTTTCCCTAATTTCTTTCTCAGCATGTTTTTCCTTTGAGTAGAGAAAAGCTACTAATTTGTTCGGTTTAATTTTATATCCAGCCACTTTGCTGAAGTTGTTTATCTGCTGTAAAAGTTCTCTGGTGGATTTTTTGGAGTCACTTAATTATACTATAATGTTATCAGCAAATAGTGATACTTTTACGTCTTCCTTTCTGAATTGTATCCTTTTGATTTCCTTTGGCTGTCTAATTTCTCTGGCCAGGACTTCCAGTACTATATTGAATAGGTAGGGGGAGATTGGGCAGCCTTGTCTAGTCCCTAATTTTAGTGAAATTGCTTCAAGTTTCTCACTATTTAACTTGATGTTGGCTATGTTTGCTGTATATTGCTTTTACTATTTTAAGGGATGGTCATTGGTTTCCTGCTCTTTCCAAGACTTTTAACATGAAGGGGTTTTGAATTTTTTCAAATGCTTTTTCAGCATCTAGTTAAATGATCATATGGTCAGTCAGTTTTTTTGCTTTCAAAAATAGTTGACAAAAATCAACTCAAAGAAAGATGAGACCCAAACTAGGGGACAGATGCCTAGAGTACCAACACTATTTTAATAGTCATGTAGATCTTTATCATTAAGACTTTAATTTTCATTTTCATAATGGTTAATATTGAACACATTTTGATGTAAATGTGTACTATTTGCATTGTTTTCACAGAAATCTATTTCTGTGTCTTTTACATATTCCTATATTTTTATGGTTACATTTTAAAAGTTTTATAAAGTTTTGTGTGTATGTGTGTCTTCTTACATTATACAGTTTTTTAATATTAATCTCTGTAGTTTGTTTTACTATCATCTTTGTGGTAATCATAAAGTAAGATGCTTGTTTGTGAGACAAGGTCTCTATAGGTATCCCACAGTAGCTTGGAAATCAAGTTTCTGTTCTTCCTAAAGTAGCCTCCCAAATGCTGGAATTAACACTTTTATGCCAAAAGATTTTTTTAACAATTTGCTTATATGTGAGTTTACTGTGGCTGTCTTTAGACATACCAAAAGGAGGTATCATATCTCATTACAGATCGTTGTGAGCCACCATGTGGGTGCTAGGATTTGAACTCAGGACTTCTGGAAGAGCTGTCAGTGCTCTTAAGCACTGAGCCATCTCTCTAGCTCTCAAAAGATTTGAATATTTAATTTGTTTAGCAGGTGGTCCAGAGTGATTTGTCTTTGGCCTTACTAAATGTTCTTATTTATTTATTTGTTTGTTTGTTTAAGATACTGTATCACTATTTATGTTTACTTTGCATCAAATTAATGATTCTCCTGCCTCTATTTTCAAAACTTTTCAAATTGAGGAGGATGTCTGTTACTGAATTTCTCTAGTATGTACCATTTTTTGATGACAAGGCTAATATGTTTTCACCAAGTTCATTGTTTCATGACCTTCTTCTGTTATCTTGTACATGTTCTATTGACCTTCATTTCTTATTTAGCTTTGTGACAATTTTGAGCTGCATTTTTCTAGGTCTGAAGTTTATGTTAAATATTCCACAATGTATTCCTCTAAGTTTACTTTGTATTTTCAAAATTATTTTAGCAACTTTAAATTTGTGGCTCTCCATATAAATCTAAGAATAACATATAATGTTTCTGTAATAACATGTGATACAATTTGATAAGAACCACACAGAAAAAATATTAATCAATTTGAGGAGCTCTAACACGTATACTATGTTGAGTCTTATAGCCCACAAATCTATTTTATTTACCTCTACATACTGGTGGTTTTCCTGGCATGTTTCTATCTCCCTTAGAGAATTTCAATTTGTTTATTGGAGGAGTTGAACAATACTTTGCATTTTACTAATATAGCATTAGTATGTACTAATATATAGTATTAAACTAATATGAAGTTTGTATGCTCATTGTTATAGATTGGATGCTGGACATTCTAAAGTTGTCCACATTGTAATAATTCGGCCTCCTAGGTGGTATATTAGGCAGATGGTAGAAGTTTTCAAAGATAAGAACTAGTGAGATATCTAAATTACCAGCTTATCTTATCCCTTTTCTTCCCAGTCAGAAGATGAATGCCTTGTTCTAACATAGCCTTCTGTCATGTAGTATTGTTTTGTCATGGGTTCAAAAAATGGATTCAATCAATCATCATCATCTGAAGACTCCATACCTGCAAGTCAAGGCAAATATTTTTTCTTTATCAGAAGTTGCTCAGGTAGAGGGAGCTGTCCCTAAAGCTCTTGCCTGACAATGGAATCTGTGCCCCAACAAGGCTGCCTTGGCTAGCCTCAGTGGGCATGAATGAACATAATCCTTCAAAGATTTGATGTGACAGGGTAGGAGGGACACCCAGTGATCCTCAAGCTCTCAGAGAAAAGAGGGAGGAAGATTGGAGGATTAGAGGACATACTCTCTGAGGGGAGAATGGGAAGGGGCAGTGTTTTGAATATTAATTAATTAATTAATTTAAAAGAATAAAATAATGTATTATCTTAAGAGAAAACAAAAAGTTGTTTATCTATACTAATTTTCATAATTTCTATAATTTGTTTATTTGTATAGTAACAAAAAGGTGACTAATATAGCACTTTTTTATACTAGGGCTCAAATCTCCGGTCAGGCTATCAACATAAAGAAGCATAAATTAGGAGAAGGGTATTTTGGAATGGGATATAAATGGGTTTGAGGAGGAAAATTAAAAGTGAGTATGATAAAAATCTTGTTATATATACATATTAAATTCTCAAGAATAAAACCTAATTGAAAACTAAATGCCAAAACTCAAATCATTCAATCAGAAAATGAATTAACGAATTAATAGACAGTTTTCAAAAGAAGAAACACCAATAAACATTTTTTAAAATTATTAGGTATATTTTATCATCACCAAAATGCAAAATAAAACTCCTTTAAAATTTCATATCACATCAGTCACAATAACTTTATCATCAAGAAAAAGAACCAAAAATGCAGACAAGGATGTATGTGATAGAAAAGGAAGCTTCCATGTCTCTAGTGAAAATGTAAACTGGTACAGGCCAGTATAGATATTACTGTGGGGGTTTTCAGAAAGTTTTAGGTAGAACTACTTTGTGACTCCTACAATATCACTCTTGAGCACATTTTCTAAAGGCTTCATATTGTACTACAGAGGTACTTACACATTAATTAGCTCATGATGTGCTTATTCTTGGTTGTCAATTTGACTACAACTGGAATTAACTAAAATCCAAAACTATGGGATTACACCTGTGAGTGGTTTCTGTTTAGTTTTAAATGAGAAGATAGATCCAATTATACTTCAGATATTTGAGGTAGAAATATGTCTTTAATTCAGATCTTTTGAAGTGGCAATTTCTACTTCTAATCTCAGTAACACCTTCTCTTGGAAGCCTCTATGAAGAAAAGGAAGGAGGAAGTATTACCCTTTACCTTCTTGATTTTGCCTCATAATAAGTTCATTGGAATCAACATTCCATTCCTTTAGAGTTTTTTATTATATTGAAGTCAAAATAAAAAATCCAGCCTTTTGGACTGAACAACTACTGGAATTTTGGACCTTCCATTAGTAAGTAGCCACTGCTAGTTTAGCTGGACACAGCCTGTGGGTTATTCCAACAAATACCCTTTGTCAATACATAGAGAGATTCACTCTGTAAGTTCTGGTACTCTAGAAAACCTTTACTAACACAGCTGAGAAATAAAATCAGCCCAGATATCCATCAAGAGATTAAAGGAACTGTAGTACCTACATAAAAGAGGAATTTATTCAGTCACAAAGAAAGTTGAAATAATGGTATATGCATGAAAATTGATAGAACTAGAAATAATCATGCTTAACATAGAAAACCAGACTCAGAATAATAACACATCTTGTATATGGAACCTAAAAAATACAAATTCATAAAAACAGAAAATGGAATGATTATAACCAAGGTATTACAGTAGTGGGGAGAAGATAATGATAGACAAAGGCTACAAAGCTTTAATTATGCACAATGAAAATGTTTGGAAAGACTGTCATATAACACAGTGCTTATTAAACATTTATCATTTACTAAGAAGAGGGAACTGATATTGTTTTCTTTTTCTGAAAAAAAAAATGGAATAACCAAAGAAGAATGTGTGTGTCTGTGTGTGTGTGAGAAGGGGGGAGGAAAAAACTGGGTAAGTGATGGATATATAATTGTCCTGATGGTAGTTAATTTTCTGCTGTTTTGATAAGATATCATAGTGAATGCACCATAAAGTATTTTGTGCTTATAGGTTTAGTAGTTATTTTCCATGATGGTAAGGTTGAGAAATTTGATGTCAGGCAGCCAGAGCAACAGATGAGAGATCACAACTTGAACTACAGGCAGAATCAGAGGGCAAGTTAGAAATGGCAAAGGTCTTCTAGAATCTCAAATCCAGTACCATTGACGTACTTCCTCCAGCAATATCATATCTACTCATATTTAAACAACTCTGCCATCTAGAGATTACATATCCAAATTCTCAAGAATATCTGGGAAACACCTGATTCAAACCACCAAACCTAATATGTGCATCCCCAAATTTTCTAAGCTGCATATATTTAATATATACAGTTGTCCTGTGTCAAGAATATGTCAACGAGGTTGTTTTTTTTCCACAAAAATCACTAAAATGGTCATGTAGAACTAAAATAAATAATCAAAGTAATTCCATGACTTCAGAAAAGTTCTAAGATCTATAATTGTGATAGTTGCAAAGATATATGAAAAAGAAACTGTAAAGCCATATTATTAATGTTGACAAAAATTTCAAGATGTCTCTTTCCTGGAAGAAATGTCTTATTCTGTTGAAACAGTTCTCCGGGACTTACCATGAAACTTCTAGGTTTTGTGGGGCAAGAGACTGACTGTGAGATGCCTTACAAATATCAATATGAATTTATCCATACCTGTCATTTTTCAGTTCTACAGACATACCGTTATTGATATTCTGATTAAACTTTAACATTAGTTTTGAATATTTTGCTTCAAACCTATTTCCATGTGAAGTAGCTCTTTTATAGAACATAGTTTTAAAGATATGGTGTTACATTTAAAAAAATCCTAATTTTAGAATTTAGTGTTTCTTTTATGTTGCCACCTGTTGGATATGCTCTTCCAAGAAAAATATTTTATCTCATTTATATTTGTAATCTAAACCTTCACAGTTACTTTTGGTTAGTTAAATATACAGTAAACTATCACTTCACACCTCTACTTGCTATCCCTTGAGTCTTATTGAGTTCTCAGCCCCGGGCTAGGACTCTTTCTTCTTCATCCAACCATTTTCCCATGTTAGTAGATCAAGATGGCCTTCTACTTTGACATCCATAAGATCTACCCATCAGTAATTCAGAATCAAACATTTAACACATAACTGACAATTAATAATTGATTTGACTCAATATTTTCATGGCAGTCCCTACTTTTATATTCTGTTTGCTGTCAAGTTCAGTGACAGCTATGGGTATGCCTAATTTGTGGCATTTGCCACCTAGAGTTATTCTTTTTCATTCTGCCATGGAATTTATTGTAGCCTGGAAATTCTACTATATAATAACAATTTTCATTAATACAGTAA
The DNA here is from genome assembly GCF_963924665.1 of Micromys minutus. NCBI lineage: Eukaryota > Metazoa > Chordata > Mammalia > Rodentia > Muridae > Micromys > Micromys minutus. The sequence goes on along the minus strand of NC_137970.1, from coordinate 7,933,669 downwards.
GTAACTTAAGTTTCTAAAGCATGTTCCCATAACTATCTCAAATTCTTCTAATGACACTGAATGTCAAATAGGGCAAACACATTCTCAGTCTTCATAGAAGGTCAACAATAAATAAATAACTTAGACATATAGTTTCTATTCTCAAATTTGGCCCTATTATAAGTTATTTATTTAATATATTTTGACATATATAAATTGTACTGTGATCATACCCTCACTTTATTACCCTCACTTAGGCCACTCCTGGTCTTGATGATCTCATTCTTTGTAGTTTCCAAATAGTCCTCCTCCCACTTACTTTCTTTTTTGTATAGGCCTTGTGCAAGTAGCAACAGATACTGTGGATTCATGATTAGAGTAGCTACATTATATCTAGAGCACAGTTTTTTATAACACTCCTTTTTATCCTGCAACATTTAAGATCTTTCCACCCCTTCATCCATAATGTTCTTTGGGCCTTGGAGAGAATGATATAACTGTCCCACTTCAAGCTGAGTACTCAACAGTGACTTATTCTCAGCAAACTAATCACTGTTTAACCATAACCTACTGCAAAAAAGAAGTTCCTCTGACCAAAACTGACAAAAACACTAGTCTACAAGTATAATCATAAATATTTAGAGGTGGTTCAACTATGTGCTCGTTTAACCAAACAGCAGTAGCAGCCCCCCCCCACCCCTGCCCAGGGCCTGTAAGCTTTCAGTCATGGTCTTTTAACAAGATTTATAGAAATAGTTATGTATGTCCTCCTATAGAAAGGACCTAAAATTTTATCAGAAATCAAGTGATTATTACCATAACAGCTATGAGACTATTAAATGAATCAATGCATCTTCCCTGGCAGGTTTGTTTTATACCATGCATTGTCCACTGCTGGGAAACTCCATTGATAATTCTCTTTATCTCCTAGTAGCATGCATAGCACCTTCCAAAACTGAAGACTATCCAGAAGAACAGTCACTTCCATCTGAGTTCTAGTTTATCTCTGTGCCCTGTTTTCAAAATATATTGGGACTTCACCAATCAGATTTTCCTATCTTGGTCTGTTAGTTAATTCAGAGCAATGAAAATATCCTATTGTTTTGCTCATACTTTGATTATTTGGTGCATAGTAAAACTGTTTAGAAAGTATTAATGGCTTTGGTGGAGAAGATGTGTTCACTAGGGGTGGGATTTGAGATTTCAAAAGTCCACACCATTCCTATTTGTCTCTTACTACTTCATGAGTGGGTCTGAAGTGAGGGTAAGTAACATAGTCTGCTGTGCCATGACTGCCTGCCTGCTACCAAGTTCCCTGTCAGTATGGCCATAGACACTAACCCTCTGAAACTCTAAGTCCCAAATTAAACTCTTTCTTTTATAATTGACCTTGATCATGGTGTCTTATCACAGTAACAGAAAAGTAACTAAGAAAGGAAGTTTATAAAGTAACAAGTTCCTATACTTCTTCCATACTCTTTTAGTTTTAATTGACCCTCCTCCAAACACCACATTTTCCATATTCCTCCATCACAATTTTTTGTACTCCTCCTATTCCCTCCATTTAATTTCATATGTGATTCTTTTAAAAATGTATCTAGTGTTTATGTCTGCTAGTATATTAGTAGGTACACATGTGCACAGCGACTGTGTAGAGGTCAGAGGGCATACTCAAATGTGTCAGTCTTCAAGTGCCTTCCACATTAGCTTGAAACATGATCTTAGTCAGGTTTTATTGCTTCAAAGAAACAGCATGGCCGAAAAAAATTTAAGTTGGTGAGAAAAGAATTTATTTGACCTATACTTTAGGATCATAGTTCATCATTAGAGGAAGTCAGGACAGGAAGTCACACAGCACAGGAATCTGGAGGCAGGATCTACTAAAGAGGTCATGAAAGGGTGCTGCTAACTAGCTTGCTCCCCATGGCTTGTTCTCCATGGGTCTTTCATCCTACTTTATTCATAGGACCAAGGACGGCCATGCCATTGATCCTCGACTGAGAAAACGTCCTACAGCTGGATCTCAGACAGGTATTTTCTCAACTGAGACTTTATCTCTGTGATGACTCTAACTTGTTTCTTGATGATACACAGAACCAGCCAGTACAGCATCTCTTATCAGCCTGTAACTCTGTGCATGCCATGCTAGCTGTCTTATGAGTTTCCAGAAATCTGACTATCTCCACCTGCTATCTTAATAATACTCAGATTGCCAGCATGAAACACTACACCCAACTTCCCATGCAGGGGATGGAAAATATGAACTCATGTCTTAACTCATGCTTATAATTCATGCTTTACCAACCCAGGTCTTAACTCATGCTTTACCAACTAAACCACCTCCCCCAAATTCTAACTTTTCTTTATTTTTTAAAAATGGACTTACTGGCGTATTACATATATGTAAGCATGCATGTGGTTGGTATGAGTTTATGTACAGCATATGCAATTAAGTCCTCAGAGATCAATAGGTCTCAGATCATATTTTTAAAACTTCATATTTAAATAGAGAAAAGAGCCAAGTATAAGGCAAAACAAAGTAACTTACAAGTGAAAGAATCAAGTTTATTTATAAAGTAGCTGACATGTTTATCACTCCCTACCAAGGACCTTAACTTTAAATTTTTTTCAAGGTGAAGGTTAAGCTTTCTAGAAAGCAAGTCAGTGACTATTGCTGAAAGCTACTAGATACAACTTGTAACCATATTATTAGAAATCTTCCTGAGGCATTCTTTACAAATGTTGAGCACCTTGACTCGTTCTATACTTGTAACTGAAGTATGTCTGCCTCACTATCAATGAAAATACAGTGGAATATAACTTTGAAAGCCCCTTCTGACTCATTTTTACTGATTGTGAAGAAAACCCATTGTAACAATGTATGTGGACAATTTTTAAACCAATAAAAAAAGTTCTTGCATTAAACATGGAAATTACTACCTATAGCAACACAGAATATACAAACTCTATTTTCAGTTTGGGCCACTCAGAGAGTTGGTAATGTGATATATTATATATCTAATGACATGGCAATGTAAATTAGAAATAGTCCCTGAAAATACACGTTTGTTTTTCTAAAGCAACGTGATATATATACTTTAAAGCAAGGTTTTTCAACTTTCCTAATTCTATACCCTTTAATGCAGTTCCTCATGTTGTATGACTCTCAAGCATAAAAGTATTTTTGTTACTGGTGCATAACAATAATTTTGAAACTGTTATGATTAGCAATATAGGTATCACATATGCTGGATAACTGATATGTGGTCCCCAAAAGAGTCACAACCCACAGATTGAAAAACACTGGTTAAAAGGCAGAAATGACTACTGAGGAGCAGAAGAGGGGACTTGGTATCTGGAATGAAAAGTAGATTTGGTAAAAATTCACAGAATTCCAATGCTAACTTCTTTCATACAAATAGACACCATGAAAAGAATATTTTTAGAACCACAGTTACCTATACAATTTTCGAAGGTCCTAATGAGTTGACATCATTTATGCAAGAAGGAGCTTTGGGGAACTTGGGATGGTAGCTTTGTGATAAATAACAACTTAAAGCAAAATGTCTTTCTGTTTATAAGTTTTTACAAAATATATGAAATAAGCTTTCCAGACCAGTGGAATTATTTGAGCATAGACAGAATGAGAACATCAGTCTCCATTTTTCATGTCTTCACTTCCTACAGTTACAGAAGTGAACTTAAGCCTGAAAATACTGATATTTGTTTTGATTCTTCTGGTAGAGAATAAATCATATTAACTCTTTGTATAATGATATAGAATTATAATTGTTCCATTGATGTTTTTAAAAAAACATTTTCTCACTGTGGATGATGTATAAATTAAGCTATACATATACTATATAATATTTGTGAAGGGTGTTTAGCAAAGAAGCTAATCTAAGAGACTTTGGAAAATTTTGTTTTGTCTTTAATATATGTGGCTAATAGCAAGAAGAACTACATATGGACAGTATACTACAACTGTTAAACCTGTTTCTTTTTTTTTAACTTTATTTTAAAAAACAAAGATAAAAGAAAAAACATTTAAAACATTTTTGCATAAATGTATACAAATACATTTTTGTCAGTGCTTGGCTTTTTTTTCTTTTTTTTTAAGGTTTGATACTCTGCATTAAGGTCTTACTAGTTACAATGAGCAAAAAGTACATGTAAAACAGATGTAACCCGGAATTAGTCAAGATTAAACCTGTTTCTATGTGACAAAATCTTGAACAACTTATATTACAATTAAACATGTAAGTACTTTAAGGATATAAAATAAAGTCATGTAACTCATTATCATAAAAAAGAAGTTACAGACAAATTAAAAGGAACATTGCAGTAAACATTGAAGAAAGTATGAATTTATGTTTACCTTCATATATCTATATATCTATATATATATATATATATATTAAGATACAGAGAAATTATAGATGTGTGCATATGTCATTTTTTGTTTGTTTATTTATACATTGCTCTTTCTGTGGAGAGGGCATATAAATACAGGTATTTCCCAGTGTTCAAGGTTTTTATTTCAATATTCCATTTCTTAATAACAGATACTATGACTTCTTGAATAAATGCCCCATTTTAAGACAGGAGCAGAACATATACAAAGAATATAAAAGATGGGAACTAGTCAAAGATAAGCAGGAACAAGACATCCATAATATAACATCTGATACCTACTACTAAAATAATGCAATTGATGAAAACATACACACACACACACAAACACATGCTTGCACACGAGTGCATGCACGTGCAAACAGACATGAACACACCATCACATATTTATGTTAAGCCCCACTATGAAACAAGTATAAAAAAGTTGTGGGAATAATTGGAAAGAATAATACCTAAGTCACATGGCTCACTCACTTTCAGTTCATAAGTGAGTCAAGGAGCGGATAATTCTCAAATGTATTGCTCAGTGTAGGCTAGTGATAGAGTATATACTTAGCATGGAGGAGGCTGTGGGTTTTATCCTCAGCAGTCAATCCTGTATTCCTGGTGCTGGAATAAAATACTCTGACAAAGACAACTTAAGTGAGAAAGGGCTTATTTATTTCATATTTCCACATTTTAGCTGGAGAAATCACAGTAATAGGAACCTGAGAAAAGTAGCCACATCCCCAGGTAGAAAAAGAGAATAATAAATGCATTTTACTGTTTGTCTTATCGTTTTTACTCTTTTTCAGTACAGGATCCCTGCCAAGAAAATGATGCTACCAACAATGAATAGTTCTTCTCACTTCAATGTTTACAAAATAATACTCCTATGCATCTCTACAAACACATCTTCCAAGTAATTAGAGCTTCTGCTCAGCTAAAAATTATGGTAATCATTGCAACACCCCAAAGAGAATACACAGTATGTATTTACTCAGTGCTTGATAGAGCAATGAAGTCAAATGCTACAGTTTGCAATTTGTTAGAGATAGACAGAAGATTGAGAAAGCTATCTGGTTAGAAAAAAGGGAAATTCTTAGAAGTCATGGGCAAAGACATTAGAATGATATATCTATGTTATTTGTTAGAAATATGCATTTTGGTTTCTGTTAATGGATCTATTTGGAAAAGGAAAAAATATAGAAGTTTAGCTAACACTTAGAATTTGCGTTGATTTGTTATAACAGTTATTACCAAGCTATCTGGTAAACCTTGTACAAGCATAATGGAAATATTATGTTGGCTCTATGAGCTGACACTTTTAGGCCACGCGTTTGTTTCCAGTGCTGTACACATCAATTTCTTAGTCAGAGATCTCTTTTACTCAGTCTCCACATCTAGCTGATGTTATATACTCAGGCTCCATCCGAGTCTAATGAGTTCATGCCATAGCCAACCTTCAGGTTAAACAAAATTGTACATCCTATATGCTATGTCAGTCTGATGACTCCCACAGATCCTAGCTTGTCTGTGCTAGTCACTCAATTCTCTCTCTCTCTCTCTCTCTCTCTCTCTCTCTCTCTCTCTCTCTCTACATATATATATATATATATATATATATATATATATATATGTGTGTGTGTGTGTGTGTGTGTGTGTGTGTGTATGTATATATATATATATCTGTATGTATGTATGTATATATATATGCCTCATTTTTATTCAAAGATTAAATGTACAAAAATAAGGCAATGAAATTGTTTTCTTTCTCTCTTACAACTTTATTTTAAAAACAGAGGGATACATATACAGATTTTAAAGGCATTTTGGAATAGCAATATATGAATATTTTTGTCAGTAATTAATTCTTTTAGAGGGTTGATAGCATGCATTGAAATCCCACTAGTTACCATAAGCATAAAGTACATGTAAGACAGAACGTAACATGGAAACAGTTTTCTTGTTGAGTATACATTAAGCATGATGATCTTTGAATACCAAAATTTGCCACAAGTCTATATTCTTAGCTCTTTGGTTATTAATGGTTTAAGGTCCAGGTGTACCACACTAGAGAAGGTGCTATTTTTTTTCCTAAGAAGGACTGAGGCTTTAATTTTTTGGCCTTTGTTTTTCTTGAGGTTCATATGGCCTGTGAGTTGTTTCTGGGGTGTTCAGAGCTTTCTGGGGTTAGTTTCCAATTATCAGTGACTGCATATCATGTCTGTTCTTTTGTGACTGGGTTATGTGAAAACCACTTAATTCTTAACAACAAATTCTTAGCCTCTTAAACCTTCTGGAATTTTGATGGAGATTGCATTGAATCTGTAGATTGCTTTTGGTAGGATGGCCATTTTTAAAATGTTGATCCTTCCAAACCATTAGCATGGGAAATATTTCCACTTTCTGAGATCTTCCTCGATTTCCTTCTTTAGAGGTTTGAAGTTATTGTCATACAGGTCCTTCACTTGCTTATTTAGAGTCACACTAAGGTATTTCATAGTTTTTGTGACAATTGTGAAGGGTATCTTTTCCCTAATTTCTTTCTCCACATGTTTGTCCTTTGAGTATAGGAAGGCTACTGATTTGTTTGAGTTAATTTTGTATCCAGCCCTTTGCTGAACTTGTTTATTAGCTGTAGAAGTTCTCTGGTGGAATTTTTGGGGTCACTTAAGTACACTATCATGTCATCTGCAAAGAGTGATGTTTTTATCTCTTCCTTTCCGATTTGCATCACCTTGATCTCCTTTTGCTGTTTAAATGCTCCAGCCAGGACTTTAAGTACTATGTTGACTAGGTAGGAGGAGAGTAGGCAGCCTTGTCAAGTCCATGATTTTAGTGGGATTGCTTCAAGTTTCCCACCGTTAAGTTTGACGTTGGCTGTTGGTTTGCTGTATATTGCTTTTATTGTGTTTAGGTATGGACCTTGGATTTTTGTTCTTTCCAGGACTTTTAACATGAAGGGGTGTTGAATTTTGTCAAATGCTTTCTCAGCATGTAGTGAGATGACCATGTGATTTTGTTTTTTGAGTTTGTTTATATGGTGGATTACATGGATGGATTTCCTTATATTAAACCATCCCTCCATCCCAGGGTTGCAGCCTACTTGGTCATGGGGAAGGATCGTTTTGATGTGTTCTTGGATTCAGTTTGCAAGGATTTTGTTGAGTATTTTTGCATCAATGTTCATAAGAGAGATTGGTCTAAAGTTCTCTTTCCTTGTAGGGTCTTTGTGTGGTTTAGGAACGAGGATTATTGTAGCCTCAAAAAATGAGTTAGGTAGTATTCCATCTTATTCTATCTTGTGGAATAGTTTGGAGAGTATTGGTGTTATGTCCGCAATAAATGTTGAGTTGGAAAGTTCAATGTGCAATTTCATCTGGAATAACAAAAGACCTAGAATAGCGAAATCCATCCTCAACAACAAGAAAACATCTGCGGGAATCACTATCCCTGACCTCAAGCTATATTACAAGGCAATTGTGCTGAAAACGGCATGGTACTGGTACAGAAATAGGCATGTGGATCAATGGAATAGAATAGAAGATCCAGAAATGAGCCCTCAAATATATGGTCACCTGATTTTTGACAAAGAAGCTGTAAACATTCAATGGAAAAGGACAGCCTATTCAACAAATGGTGCTGGTCCAACTGGCACTCAGCATGCAAAAGAATGAAAATAGACCCTTTCTTATCTCCTTGTACAAAGCTCAAGTGTAAGTGGATCAAAGATCTCCACATTAAACCAGATACACTGAAACTATTAGATGAGAAAATAGGGAAAACCTTAGAACACATAGGCACAGGAGAAAATTTTCTGAACAAAATACCAATGGCTGAAGCTCTAAGGTCAAAGATTGACAAATGGGACTTAATGAGATTGCAAAGTTTCTGTAAGGCTAAGGACATTGTCAAGAAAACAAACGGCAGCCAACAGAATGGGAAAAGATCTTTACCACCTCCACATCAGATAGAGGTCTTATATCCAAGGTATACAAAGAACTCAAAAAGCTAGACACCAGAGAATCAAACAGCCCTATTAAAAAATGGGGTACAGAGCTAAATAAAACGTTCTCAATTGAAGAATATGGAATGGCTGAGAAACATCTAAGGAAGTACTCAACATCCTTAGCCATCAGGGAAATGCAAATTAAAACAACCCTGAGATTACACCTCACACCAGTCAGATTGGCCAAGATCCAAAACTCAGGTGACCGCAGATGCTGGCGAGGTTGTGGAGAAAGAGGAAAACTTCTTCACTGTTGGTGGGGTTGTAAACTGATACAACCACTCTGGAACTCAGTCTGGTGATTCCTCAGAAAATTGGACATAGTCCTACCTGAAATCCAGCTATTCCACTTCTGAGCATATACCCCAGAGACACTTTAATATACAACAAAGATATATGCACCACAATGTTCATAGCGGCTCTATTTATAATAGCCAGAAGCTGGAAAGATCCAAGATGTCCTTCAGAAGATGAATGGATACAAAAATTGTGGTACATTTACACAATGGAATACTTCTCAGCCACCAGAAACAATGACTTAACCAAACTCTTAAGAAAATGGATGCATCTAGAGAATATCATCCTGAGTGAGATAACCCAGTCACAAAAGAACAGACATAATATGCAGTCACTGATATTGAGATGCTAATCCCAGAGGCTTGGACTGCCCCAGAAACAACTCACAGACTGTTTGAATTTCAAGAAAAAAAGAAAAGAAAAGAAAACAAAAACATGCTCAATCCTTACACACCAAGAAAACGTTGACTAATTCCTGGTTACATCCTATTTTACATGTACTTTTTGCTCATTGTAACTAATAAGACCTTAATGCAGAGTATCAAACCTTAAGAAAAAAAGAAAAAAAAGCCAAGCACTGACACAATTGTATTTGTATACATTTATGCAAAAATGTTTAAAATATTTTTCTTTTATCTTTGTTTTTTAAAATAAAGTTTAAAAAAAAAAAGCAAAACCTGCTGGATAGTAGCCTGCATATCCAACCTATAGACCTAGCCTATGATATGCATTTGTATGATGACACAGACTGGTAAGTTCCCATACATCAAGCTTAGCCTCTTTCACAGGGCCTGTACATTGGCCTAGCCTGATGAGTGAGTATCAAAACCCCAGCACATCCACATAATTTTCATACTGTATGGCATAGTTAAAGTAACACAGCACAAGCAGATCTCATTTGCTTACCCATTCGAATATTTCTTTTACTTACCACTGAACCAGACCACTTTCATTCCTCCAATCCAAAATCAACACTAAGTATCTAGATTTTCCTACTAACTCTTGATACCTGATCTCAAATCAAACAAGCTTGGAAAACAACAAAAAAAATCATAATTTTATACTCAGCCTAGCAGCCTAGAATCTCACATCAGATACCCAGTTGATTCAACAAGTCCAAATGCCTATCACTCCTGCAAAATTCCAAAGAATATAAAATGCAAAAGAGTATGCATTCACCTTGAATCCATAAGTCCTATAGAAACTACCTGGGGATATGAATCTAAAAGAATAATCATCAAATAATGCAAGGATTTAAAAAAGACAGAAAAAAATAGTTCAATATACTTGAGGATAGTAATAAATGCCTGAGCAGAGATAAAAGAGAATGAAATGACAAGAAAAATCAAGAATTTGAAAACTAAATTGAATAAATATAAATATTGAAAAGAATAATATTTGAAATGAAAATGCAATCAAAATACCCAGTAACCCAACTATAAAACTTGAGGGAAGTCTTACAGGTAGACGTGCTCAAGTAGAAAAAAGAATATTAAGACTCAAAGATAAATTAAAATACAAAAGCAAAATTGTAGAAAAATTGAAATAAAAAATAGTTGAAAAGACATGAAAAGAATATACAGAAACTTTGGGGTACCATGATCAATTTTATGAAAATGCAAAAGAAACACAGAAATCCAAATAGAGCTTCTTTACTTCTTTGTTATTTGTTTGTTGGTATAATATTGCACTTTCAAACTCATTTCTGCAAGTTTTACCGCTAGTTAGGAGATTATATCTGGGGGACACCATGCCTAATTAGAAATTGATTTTATATATAGTCTTGCTATTGTCAGATTTCATAAGTTGTCTCTCACTATGCACAAATCCATCACACATAAAAAATGACTCAATGTGTATATTTGGTAGAAGGAACAAATCTTTCTTACATAGAAATACATGAAAAAAGTGAGTTAATTTATCAGTTTCCTTGTGAGTGAAAACTATGATTTGCTTCTAGCCAAGAGGTACTAAAAATTAATCATTGTTACTTTTGCCACAGAAACTAGGTTGAAGTGGAAACTTAAGGGTTCTTTGGAATATCAGTTGTGTTGGATGGTGTTTCGCTGGGGCAAACACATGAAAGAGTGTTTTTCTGAGACAGAAATTGGTAGACAATTGCACAGATAGACAACTGCATGTAAGACAAGTGATAGAGCGATATTGAAAAGAAAGTTGAGTAGAAATATTCTCTGATATAATTTTAGTGATTGAAATACTCGAACACAGAGACAGACACAAAAAGACTTAACTGGCACATATGCATTCAGAAGAGTCAAAATGACAGCATGAATCTGCTTACACCCTTATAATTTTCACAGTTAATATAAATCTAGTTCATATAAATTTACTAGTAAAATTCAACATTGCCCAGTAAGTTATTTTTTCTCATTGTTTGGAAATATACTTTGGAACAAAAAAGAAAGAACTATACTACTGAGATACATCCACAGACACTGAAAATATTTTCATATTGAAACATAGTCATCTAATGTAGTAATAATATAAAAGTTAGTTATGTCACTGTAATCTGCTAATTTTCCTTGTTTGCATTTAGAATTAATAATATTCGCTTTGATACCAAGTTTGATTCTCAGCATACACGTGAAAGCAAACAAATATCTATAATTCCAGTTCCACAGGATCTACAACAGTTTTTTTTTCCCTCATGGAACTTTGCATGAATAGGTGCATAGACATCCATACAGACTCGCACCCTGATAACATATTATACAATAGACTATGAGGGATTAAGTGGAAAAAATTATGTTGATGAGCCCTCAATGTTCACTAATTCTATGACATTTTTATTCTGCACAATAGCATTCAACAACTTTATTATTCCATTAAAACTTCACAGTATGATAATTTCATACACAAACGTATAAGATATATTTCTATCATATCAGCTACCCATTGCAAATTAGTATTATTTTCTTTGCTGTCAAGAGATATCATGAGCAGTGAAACTTAAAAGGAAAGGGATTTAATTGGGAAAATATGTTTTGAAGTAGTTAGAGGATCGGTGACCATAGATAGATTCAGGACCAAGTTAGCCTGCACACATTACATGACCCATGTATTTGCAAGCCTTCAAACCATGCCTGCCATAGGCTAGATGTCCTCAGAGGGGTCAGAGGTAGCCCTTTGTGAGGTCCCAGCCACGCCTTAGCTGCTACTGGCTAAGGAGAACTCTGTGGACCAATCATGACTGAGGGGTGTGGCCCACCATTGTTCTGACAGGCACATAAGCCAGGTGCTCAGAGCTCTGGGGCCAGTCTCCAGCATAGCTCCGCTATGGCGCAGGTGGCTAAGAAAGCCCCCAAGCCGCCTAGAGCTGGGGCTTCAACAGGAGCAGCTACAGAAGATAAGCTGAAGAAGAAGCCTAGAGCTTCAACCAAATCGAGATCCAAGCATCCCAAGAAGAATCAGCTTTGTCCTAGCCGTAGAACTGCTAGCAAGGTAAGAAGTCCCAAGCTAAGCTCCTTCCCTCCCTTCTGCTCTCATCCCTTCCAAGACTTTCAAAGGGCTGCTATAAACTTCTCACCTACATCAGCCCCTTCTAATAAATCTCCTTCGAAATTTGACCTCCCTTTTTCCCAGACTAGTGCCCTGATGACATTACTATATAGTTCTTTCAGATTACAAGAAAGGGGGAAGTATCTCTTCAAAGAAGAATTCGAGAGGAGGCGAAGAAATCCCTCAGCACTACAATTCGTGAAGAGACTCGTGAATCAAATGTGGCCCCGCCCATTCCTGAGCAACTGAATGAGAATGAGAACTTGACAATTCCAGGGGAAGTTTCACCAAGCTCCACCAGCGGCCCTGTTCCTAATGAAGACCTAGCGACCGCCCAGAACCGAGCAGATCCCATGACCTAATCAGATCAGTAAACAGGTCTGGGAGATGACCCAAGGTCAGGATATCAGGGGCAAATGTCACCACTTTTAATTTGAATGATGGTGACAATAAAATCAAGCAGATGTGAAAATGTGTGTGTCACTCTCAGTCTGTAAAGCTGGAGCAGGGGTAGAGGGAGTTGCGGGAAGGGAAGACTGGGTAGATGTTAAGATGGAACATTGGTTTCTATGAGGTTGGAAGAGAGATGAGCAACCCCATGAGTGTAAGAAAATGCAGGTTAAGAACTGAGCTAGTTTACATGTCTGCCTGAAGCATTATATCACAGAGTAACAAGTAAACCCAGGTCATTCCAACAAGTCCGTGGCAAGGACTACAGCAAGGTGTCTGGCTTTTACATCTATATGATCTGTGGGTGACAGTAGTACACCAAGACAGGCAACATATCACCTACATGATACCTACCTCCTTGTAGGGTTTTTTACTCTTCTGATTATGACCACATGTACTAAGTCCTTCAGAAAGGCCAAAACTTCATCCCCTCAATTGTGCCAATGTATAGCACAGACAGTAATCTTGACTGGAAGCTGCAAGTGCAGACTCATTTAGGCAACCTCTTCAAATTTTGGGGAAGGATTATAATGGTAAGGAGTGGTGTGTCAACCAGTACTCCAAACAGAGATAACAGTAGTAAAGTCTACAGGGTATTTTTAATTAACTGTGCCTTTCCACATAGCTTGGGGGTGTATTTTCTAACATATTTTAAATAGCTTTTGGAGTTATCCTGAAACAGAATTATGAGAGAATTATTTCCTTTAATTTATTAATAGAATATTTTATTTTTTTATATTAAAAATATTATCCCCCTTTACAGTGTCCCAACTGGAAACTATCCCATCCTCTCTTCCTCTGCTTCTATAAAGGTCCCCCCCCCACACACACACAATTCTGACTCCCGGCCCTGGCATGTCCCTCCTCTGGGGCATCTTGCCTTTGCATGTACCTCTCCTATGAGGACAGACAATGCCATTGTCAGGTACAAATGCAACAGGAGCCATGGGTGGCTCCATGTGTACACTTTCGGTGGTAGTTTGGTCTCTGGGAGTTCTGTCAGACTCTGGCAGAGCCTCTCAGGAAACAGCTCTATCATGCTGTTAGCAGCAAGCACTTCTTGTAATTCACAGAGTGTCTAGATTTGGTGTCTGTATATGGGATTGATCCCCTGGGGGAAGAGGACAGTCTCTGGATGATCTTTTCTTCAGTCTCTACTCTACACTTTGTCTCCATACTTCCTCCCTTAAGTATTTTGTTCCCCATTCTAAGAAGGACTTGAGTATGCAGACTGAAGAATGCATAAATTGGTCTTCCTTTGTCTTGAGATTCATATGGTCTGTGTCTTATATTTTTGGTTTTGTGATTTGGAGTTAATATCCTCTTATCCGTGAGTGTCAACCATGTGGGTTGTATTGTGACTAGTTTACCTTATTCAGGAAGATAATTTTTAGTCCCATTCATGCCTATGAATTTCATGAAGTCATTCTTTTTAATAAATGAGTAGTACTGAATTGGGTAAATACACCACATTTTCTGTATGCATTCCTTGGTTATAGGATTTCTGTTCTCTCCAGCTTATGTACATTATAAATAAAGCTACTATAAATATAGTGGAACATGTGTCTCTGTTAAATTTTGGAGGATCTTTTGGGTATATGCCCAGGAGCTGAGTAGTGATTCATTGTGTAAAGGTACCACAATTTCTGTATCCATCCCTCTGATGAAGGACATGTGTTATTTCCAACTTCTTTATATTATAATAAGGCTGATATGAACATATTAGAGCATGCATCTTTGTTATATGTTAGAGCATCATTTCCATATATGCCAGGAGTGATATTGTCCTCCAATAAAACTATTTCCAATTTTCTGAGAAGCCAGCAGATAGATTTCCAGAGGTATAGTACCAACTTTAGATCTGCAATCTCACCAAAAATAAAGTAGGTTTTCTCATTCTCTATACCCTAACAGTATTTGCTGTCACCTTAGTTTTTGATCTCAGCAGCTCTGACTGCTCTAAAATCTAAGGGCTCTTTGATTTGCATTTCCCTGATGAATAAGAATGTTGAATATTTTGATTTTTCCTATCTTTGGCATATGTTTCTTAAGCACATTTCAAATGTTATCCCTTTTCAAGGTTTCACTTCAGGAATCCACCTATTCCCTTTCCCCCTCTACTAGCCTCTATAAGAGTGCTGCCTCACCAACGTGGTCACTACCTCCTGCCTCCCTGCCCTGGTATTCCCATACACTGGAGTGCTGAGAATTCACATGAGCTAGGGACATTTCTTTACATGCTTCTCAGCCATTTTATAAGATTACTTGGTGCTCTGGATTTTACCTTCTTGAGTTCTTTGTTTTTATTAAATATTATCCCTCTATCGGATGTAGGAAGGAGCATATCATTTCTCAATCTTTTGGTTGCTATTTTTATCTATTGGCAGTGTCTTTTGACTTACAGAAGCTTTACAATGATACAACAAAAAAGTACCATTTGTTGGTTGTTGATCTTAGAGCATAAGCTATTGGTATTCTCTTAAGGAAATTTGACCCTTTCTCATGTGTTTGAAACTATACCCCAATTTCTCACCTATTAGTTTCTGTATATGTTTTATGTGGAGGTCCTTAAACCTTTGATCTAAAGTTTTGTACAAGGAGATAAGAATGGATCCATTAGCATTCTTCATCCCAGGGATGCAGGAGTAGTTCAATACAGGGAAATCCTTCAATGTCATATACTTCTATATAGACAAACTCATAGGAAAACAACACATATGATCATATAATTGGATGTTGAAAAGTTATTTGAAAAACTTAACTTGCCTACATGATAAAAAGTTTAGAAAGGTCAAGAATTCAAGGCCCGTCCCTAAACATAGTAAAAGTAATATACAGCAAACTAGTAGCCAACATCAAAGTAAATGGAGAGAAGTAGGAAGTAATCCCATTAAAATCAGGGATGAGGCAAGGCTGCCCACCCACTCCCTACCTGTTAAATATAGTACACAATGTTCTAGCTAAATATTAGACAAAAATAAAAGTCAAATGGATAAAAATTTGAAAGGGAGAGGCTAAAATATTATGCTTTGCACATAGCTTAGTATACTTGAGTGTCCAAAAAAGTTCCACCAGAGAACTTCTAAAGCAGATAAACAACTTCAGTAAATGGGCTGGATATAAAATTAACTCCAACTAATCAATAGTTTTCCATTCAACATTAAACAGGTTAAGAAAAAAATTGGGAAATGACACACTTCACAATAATACAACAAAAGGAGGTTAAAGGGATTCAAATTAGAAAGAAAGAGGTCGAAATATCACCATTTGAAGATGATAGGATAGCATGCATAAGTGACCCCAAAATTTTGAACAGAGAATCATAAACACAGTACACAACTTCAGCAAATCCAGTGGATATAAAATTAACTTAGAGCAGTAACCTTCCTCTACTCAAAGTATAAATAGGTGGAGAAAGACATTAGGGAAAGGACACTCTTCACAATAGTCACAAACAATATAGAACACTTGATGTAACTCTAACCAAGGAAGTGTACAACTATCTGTATGACAAGAACTATAAGTGTCTAAAAAAGAAATCAAAGAGGTGTTCAGAAAATTAAAAACATCTCCAAAGCTCATGGATTGGCAGAATTAAGCTAGAAAAATAGCCACTTTTCAAAAGCAATCTACATATTCAATGTAATCCCCATTGTAATTCCAACACAATTCTTCATATAGTTAGAAAGACCAATATGCAAATTCCTTGGTAATAAAAAAAACAGATTAGCAAAATCTATTCACAATCATGTAGAGGTTCTATAGGAATCACAATCCTAAATCTCAAGCTGTATTATAGAGCAATCATGATTAAAAAAATGCATTGTATTGGTAAAGAGAAAGGCAGGTAGATCAATGGACTAGAACTGAAGAATCAAAAATGAACCCACACACCAATGGACATTTGATCTTTGACAAAAGACCTAAATCCATCCAGTGGAAAAAGGACAGCATTTTCAATCAATGATTCTATTTCAATGTAAAGTAAGCATGTAGGAGAAAGAAATATTTCTAAAAGAATGAGGTTGGGTAGCTACAGTTTCCTTGCCTCTATAAAAGCTCATTGAGTGTTTTAATTTTATTTCTTCTTTGGAAAGTAAATTTGTATAACATATATTTTAAACATATGCTTTTATATACTTCCTAACTTTTCCAACACATGACCATGGTTCCCTCTGAACTTCTCAGTCTCTTATATTTTTTTCTTTTATCCCCCTCTAATATCAATACTGCCCTTGGTATGTGAGTGTAAGGATATCCACCAGAGTAGGGGCAAACTATAAGAGAAGGAAATGTAGTCAACCTTCACCTATGATCAAATTCTTATGACATTCACTTGCAGATTGGGTGTCAGAAACCCCTCTATGGATGCTAGAATATTTGGTTGACGTCCTGCCAATCTTGTATAGTCAAAAGCAAATACAGTGAGTTCATGACTACAATGGTTTTGTCATATTCAAAAGAAACTACTGTATTCTAGTCTGCCAAAGTGTGTAGTTCTTACAGTCTTTTTACCACCTCTTAATCTTCTCTGAGCCTAAATGGTAGGGAAGTGATATAGATGTCTTTGTACTTTTATTAGCTGCAAGTCTCAGTGAAAACTGCTGTCCATTGAAAGAAGCTTCTCTGCGGAAGGCTGAAATCTGTACTCGTACATTATTAATACAAAGATAAGTGACTTTTATTTTCTTTGTTACCTTCGTGTGTGTGTGTGTGTGTGTGTGTGTGTGTGTGTGTGTGTGTGTGTGTGTATCCACATTTGTGCACATGTATCCAGAAAGGATTGGGAATTGATAGACTCCAATCATGAGAGTCTCAGGTATTGAACTTTGGTTGATAGGCTTGACAGCAAGTGCCTTTACACATAGACACATCCCACTGATTAATTTATTTACACTGTAGGTGGAAATTATGTTAATTTAGCACAATAAGATTAGTAGGGCATAAATCCCCCTTTGAGCACAGGACATTAAGCCATCACTTCTTGCCAGTGTTTACAGGGCCAGTTATGAGTCCTTTCCTGTGGAGTGCCCCTAAATACCACCAGAAAAGTATATGCAAAGCCAATAGGGGAGAAAAGTCATCCAACCCTTACCCACCTGTGAATCCTGCCAGCTACAATAATAACCAGGAGGATACATATACCTCATGTCACAACATAAGCAGGTAAGTTAAAGGCCTTTACAGTGCCATAGCAGTAGCAATGGAATCTCATGTTGACAGGAGATCAAGATTGGGGATTGGGGTGAATAAAAAATTGATAGAAAGATAGTGAGGATGGGTCAAAAGTGTTGAGAAATCTTTGCTACCAAGAGACCATGATTGGTAAGCATGAACTTTGCTGTTTTGTGCTCATCACCACCATTCTAAAGCACCATCTTTGGAAGAATACTTCCTGTATCTTTAAGAAATGTTCTGAATTTAAGAGCTGAAATGAGGCAAACCACAATCAGATGTACTCCTGAGACAATTCCTCAAGATGTCCTCTCCTGAAACCTCTATGATGTTTCAAGCACCCCATAAAAACTAAGTAGAAAACATTAAACGATAGACTTTTATGTTCCTCTCTTATCTCTCTTTCCTCTATTATCTACAAATCTTAGGTCTTTCCCCCAACATTCTTGTCATTATGTTTTTATAAATTATGATCCTCCTGTGGATGACGGCACAAGCCTTTGATCCCAGCACTTGGCAAGCAGATGCCAGTGAATCTCTATACATTCATGGATAAAGTATTCTACAGAGGGAGGATCAGGACATCCCAACTTTATAGTGAGATGCCCATTTCAAAAAAAATAGTTTCTAATGATTATTTCCTGGGTTGTGTTCCTAATAATAATCTTTCCAATACTCAAATAACATTTTCCATGTAACCACTGATAACATGGTCAGTGGAAGTAAAACAAGATACAAAATGTTATGTTCCTGACACTTCTCATTTTGTCCCCTTAGAATCCATCTAATTTATAAAAAGCATTTGAAATTTTTAATTTTGAAATGTGTTTGTATTTGTTTTATGCATGAATTTCTATTCAATATGTATGTGTTATACCCACATAGGGTAGAAGACTGTGTCAGACATGTTCATACAGTAGTCAGAGATATTTGTAGGTTGCCATGTGGGTTCTCTGGAAGAATAGCCAGTGACGTTCAACACTGAGCTATCTTTCTAGTCACATTTACGTTTTAAACAAATATCCGTGCTGAATTGGAATTATATTGTTATGTTAAAAGTATGTCCTGTATATTTCCACTGTTCAGAATCCCATGACAGTGTTATATTAGCAGCATGGTTAGATTTTTTTTCTAAGTTTTTTGTTTTGTGCATATTTAAGTTCCCTTTTTAAAACAGGATTTACAGGTTCATTATTTTCTAAGAGTGTAATTCTTAGAAAAGCAATACAGAAAATAAGTCTCAGAGTATAGGAACATGACCTTAATCTCAGCACTGGAAAGGCAGAGGTAGGCAGATGTCTGAGTTCAAGACCAGCATGATGTGTTTTGATAATTTCAAAGACTGGTAATCTCATTCTAGTGCTGGCACCAGTAGGGCCATATTGCACTGCTGGGTTTCTTTATCTCAGTGGCTCCACAGCACGCCAATTATATGAAGACCCCAGCCTCTTTGATTAAGTCAGTCTGCTCTGACTGCCCTGGCTGCTTTTGACTCAGTGGTAGGTGATAACCCCAGTGTGATGGTTTCACTCACTTTCCCTGGTGGGTTGTTGCCACGCCTTGAAAACACACATCCAAACTCTGTGGCAGGCTTTGTGTATCCCGCCACGAATTACTCTTTGGAACTCAATTAAGTCAGGACACCAATGAACATGTCAAAATCCTCTGATCCATTTGGTATGGTATAAGTAGCCCACCTAGATAAGGCAAATCATCCTGTAAAATTCCATTCTTGATAAAATATAACTACCTATATTCATATAGAGATGCACAGAGAGGGATATTGATGTCTGCCTCCATGTTGCTTCTTCTTGAGTCTCCTCTCACCAACCTTACCCAAATTTTATCCCCCCCACACTCAACTCTCCAATCATGTACTGCCTTGACATCAACCTATACTGGTCTACACAGTGTGCTCCAGAACAGCAGAAAATTAGTTTTTATATCAACATGTGTTTAAGATGATATTTCTTCTCAGATGGGAGTTTGTTGAACATCAGATTTTTATAGTTACATGCACTTATTCTTGGGTATTACACTTTGTCCTATTAATCTACCTTGTGTATCTTTCTGCCAGCACCAAGTTGTTATCCATACTTACCTTTAAAATATCTTTTTAGACATGGGCCTCCACAAGAGTCATAGACTAACAAAAACAAAAACAAAACAGAGTGCCTGGACCAGAAACCCTACTGTTTTGTTACTGATCCAAGAGAGTCCTGAGACAAGGCTAGCTATCTCATTCTTCTTTCTTGCCTCCCAAAAGTACAGGAAAGCCATGATTCCTGATGACAATACACTTGCTAGACACAGGACTTGGAGACTATGATCTGGAACTATTCTGGAAGACTCGTCTAAAATGATTAGCACTCTCTTTCATAATTCTAGGAAATGCTTTGTAAGCTGTCAAGGGACAAAAGCAATCAACAGACATGCCTATCTGTAAACCCAATGAACCACAGCAATGAAGAGCATGCTGAGATACACTCGGGGTTGTAATAACAGCAAATGTTTTATAAGTGTCCAACAGCAGTCTACTTGGTTTTAAGGTCTGTTCTTAGAAAGAAATTAGTCTCTGACACAGAAAACCAGTATTCAACAACAACAAAAACAGATACATCCTATGAACGGGGACAAAGATGTAAATTTATATAAATAAAATTAAGTGGCTGAGAGATATCTCTATAACACTTTTGGGCATATGCCCAAAGTACTCCATATGTGTAACATCAGAAAACACTGTGGAGATTTATTCAATTTGAACAGTAATTTAGCTGGTTTTCAACCATTTCTTCTTGTTCAAGGTATAGTATTCCACTCTACTTGTGCAAAGCCATTTGATTGTTTACTAACTTTTCTCTTCTGTTTCATTTATAAACATTTATATAGACTTTAGCCACTCAGTTGTTATCATCTTCTGCAATTTTTTTCTGCTGAAATCCTCTTTCTAATAACACTCCTTCCTTCCTTGTTTTGGATTTCTGAGTTTGTATGAGCCACTGAGTTTAGTTATAACTTCTTGGTAACTTCTGTTTGGGGGTTGAGAGAAAGGGCATTCTTTAGCTACCTCATTGAAGAAAAGAATATTCTATTCTCTTCGGTTAACTGACAGAATTGCCTCAGGGAGGGGTAGAGACTCAACGGAATTTCATAAATGTGACAGTTAACTGCTATAGGCTCTGAGGAAGTAAGGGTGGGGCTTAATTGGCCTCCCTCTGATCCTCCATAAAATATTGAAATTTAAATTGTCTGTAGGCATGTGCTAATACCTATAATATCAGTGTGTTTAGCAGTGAGTGGATGTATATCTCCCCAAACTCTTACATTCCTTCCTCCACCACATTCTCTAGGTTTACATGAATCTTTCAGGTAGGGCCAAAAATATAGCTGATTAAAGAGTCTATGGCAATCAAGAGTCACAATTGTCCCCTTGACCACTGAAATAAAAACATATACTAATGAACTCCCTTACTTATTTGTCAAAAGACAGAGTATCATGATTCTGCAACATGCGTGTGTATGCAAATATATATCAATAACATCAAGAGTTACATGTGACATATACATATGCAATACATATATACACATATATGTATATGCATTTATAATATAGACATGTAAATAGATAATGTTGGAAAAAGATGGAAGGTTTATGGATTGATTGAATTAATATACATAGATAGATGGACCCATATTTACATAGAAAATTGCATAAAAATATATGATAATGTGATATTCCAATGGATATTGAGTAGGAATGTTGTCTGATATAATTTTAGTGGCTGAAACGTTACAATACAGATATAGACTAAAGGCACATTACTAGCAGGTAGGCATTTAGAAGAGTCAATATGCCAACATGAATCTGCTTCCACAATTAACTTTTTGGTGGTTCATTTAATCCAATCTAATAAATCTCAACATTGCTCGTAAGGTCTTTTTTTCATTGTCGGTACTATGTTTTGGTATGATAGGGTCAGATCTCTACTACTCAGCTATACTCCCATACAAGAGAAACATTTTTAAAATGACACAGTATTATCTTTATTCATTTACATAGCCATGGATAGTTTTATTAGCCTCCAGTCTAAAGGAGATTTTAGGAATACTCTATACATACAACAACTATTTTAAGATTTTGGGGAAATATCAATTGTCATCTCTCTGGGAGAAAGGTATAAATATATAATACTATTCAAGATGTTTTATTACTTTGTAGTTTGTGATTGTAATATAAATACATTTATTTCTTTTCTACACTCACTCCCACAAAACATATAAAATTAATAAAACCAGACTTACTATCTTTTAAATAATGGCCATTTTTGTTAATCATTATTGTATATATGTTTATAAACATAACCTGTTTGGTTTAGATAATTATACCTGAATGTATGTTTTCATGGCTAACACTTTGTCAATAGACAGTCATGCCTGGTGTCACTGTGGAAGACTATTTCTCCTCTCAGCATTCATCAATACCATGTAGTACTTTGTGTAGGCTTGAGGCCACATGAGCATTTCTTTCACTGCATTCAAATGCCTTTTTTTGTTTTGTTTTTTTTTTTTTGTTTTGTTTTTAGTTTTTTTTTTTTTAATCTTAGTTAGCCCATGTTTGGGCACTGATGTTGGTGAGAGTTTATGGGTTTAATTTTTATATAACAATGATATCCAATTTTTACATACAATTACCTGATTTCAGGCATTTACAATATTTTTCTCTCTATTTGCAAATAAAAAGATAATATAAATAATTTTCTTTTAAAATTATTTTATTAGATTTTCTCTGTATTACCTTTCAAATTTTATTCCCTTTCCCCTAGCTCCCATCACCCCTACCTCTAAACTTGTTTCCATGAAGGTGTAACTCTCCCAATCACCCTCTCCAACTCAATGCCTTGCCATCCCTGACACTGGGAAAATGCTTCTACACTGGACCAAAGGCCACTTTTCCCACTGATGCCAGACAATGCCATCCTCTGCTACATATGCAACTGGAGCCATGGGTCTTTCCATGTGTGCTCAATGATTGGGGTTTTAGTCTATTGGAGTTGTGGATGGTTAGGCTGGTTGATAATGTTGTTCTTCCCATGAGGTTGCAAACCTTTTTCATCTCCTTCAATTCTTTCTCTAACCCCTTCATTCGGGGCCACATGTTCTGTCCGATGGTAACCTGCAAGTATCCTCAGCTGTATCTGTCTTACTCAGGCAGAACCTCTGAAGAAGCATCAATATCTTGTTCCAGCCAAGAAACACTGCTTGGCATCAACAATAGTGCTTGGATTTCATGACTGAATATGGAGTAGATCCCCAGGTGAAACAGTCTCTGATTTATGTTTTCATCAATCTTTGCTCCTCTATTTGACCTTGTGTTTCCTCCTGTGAGTGTTTTGTTCTACCTTCTAAGAAGAACATCCATACTCTGGCCTTTCTTCATTTTGAGCTTCATGAAGTCTTTGAAGTTTTCTTGGGTATTCAGAACTTCTGGGGACTAGTATCTGCTTATCAGTGACTGCATAACGTGTGTGTGTGTGTGTGTGTGTGTGTGTGTGTG
Organism: Micromys minutus; assembly: GCF_963924665.1. NCBI lineage: Eukaryota > Metazoa > Chordata > Mammalia > Rodentia > Muridae > Micromys > Micromys minutus. The sequence continues at coordinate 7,910,291 of NC_137970.1, read as the reverse complement.
TGTGTGTGTGTGTGTTTGTGTTTGACTGGGTAACCTCACTCAGGATGTTAGTTTCTATTTCCATTGATTTGCCAAGGAATTTCATAAAGTCATTTTTCCAATACCTGAATAGTACTCCATTGTGTACTTGAATTCCTGACCTTTCTAAGGACTTTAACATGAAGGGGGAGTTGAATTGTTCTCAAATTCTTTCTCAGCATCAAGTGAGATGAATATGTGGTTTTTGTTCCTTTTGAGTTTGTTTATACAGTGGATTACATTGATACATTTTGATATATTGAACCAAATCTGCATCACTGGGATTAAGCCTACTTCATCATGGTGAATGATTATTTGGATGTGAATTTGGATTTTGCTTGCAAGAAATTTATTGAGTAATTTAGCATCATTGTTCATGAAGGAAATTGGTCTGAAGTCCTTGCTCTTTACAAGGTCTTTTGGTATTAGGTCTTCTATGAAAGTATGATATAATTCTTCACAGAACCCACTGATACAGGGCTTTTTTTTTTGGTTGGGGGGCTTTTGATAACTGCTTCTATGTCTTTAGGTATTATGGAAGTTTTTAGATGATGTATTTAATCCTAATTTAACTATTATAGCGTGTATCTGTCTATAAAGTTGTCCATTTCCTCTAGATTTTCCAAATTTGTTGAGTATAGGCTTTTGTAGTAGGATCTGATGATTTCTTGAATTTCTGCAGTTTCTTTTGTTATGTCTTCTGTTTCATTTCTGATTTTGTTAATTTGGATACTCTCTGTGTGCCCTCGTGTCTGTGTGTCTTTTCTATTTTAGTTTTCTTGCTTAGTTATTTTCTTGCTTTTACTAGGATATAGTTTTCCTCATTGTGTTGGGTTTTCTATTTATTCTTTTTTGTAGGGCTGGATTTGTGATCAGATATTCTGTAAATTTAGTTTGTCCTGGAATATCTTGGTCTCTCTATCTATGGTGATAGAGCGTTTGCTGGGTATAGTAGCCTGAGCTGACTTTTGTGTTCTCTTAGGGTCTCTATGATGTCTGTCCAGGATCTTCTAGCTTTCATAGGCTCTGTTGAGAATTCGGGTGGAATTCTAACTGGTCTGTCTTTATATGTTACATGACGTCATTCCCTTACTGCTTTTAGTGTTCTTCCTTTGTTTTCAACACTTGGGGTTTTTACTATTATGTGCTGGAAAAAATTTATTTTCTGGTCCAATCTATTTGTAGTTCTGTAGGCTTATTTTATGATCATGGTCATCTCATTCTTAAGAATAGTGAAGTTTTCTTCTATGATTTTGTTGAAGATATTTACTGTGCCTCTTAGTTGATATTCTTCACCCTCTTCTATTCCTATTATATTCAGGTTTGGTCTTCTCATTGTGACCTGAATCTCCTGGACATTTTGGGTTAGGAAGTTTTTGTTTTTGAATCTTCTCTGAATGTTTATTCTATGTTTCCGATGTTGTCCTCAGCCCTTGAGATTCTCTCTTCCATCTCTTGTAGTCTGTTGGAGATGCTTGCATCTGTGACTCCTGATTTCTCTTTTAGATTTTCCATCTCCAGGGTTGTCTCTTCTTGTGTTTTCTTTATTGATTCTATTTCTATTTTTATTTTCAATTCCTTCATCTCCTTGGTTGTGTTTTCATGTAGTTTTTTGAATGATTTTTGTGTTTCCTCTTTTAAAGCTTCTATTAGTTTATGTTTGTCTTCCCATGCTTGTTTAAAGGAGTTATTCACACTCTTATTGAGGATGTCCGTCATTGTCTTGAGGTATGATTTCAGGTCTGAGTCTACTTTTTCTGGAGTATTTGGCAATCCACTGTGGTGGGAGAGCTGGTTTCTGATATTGACAGGTTGTTTTGGTTTCCATTGTTTAAGTTCTTTTGTATTCCTCTTGCCATCTTTTTGTCTGTGGTTATATGTGGTCTTGTTGTCAGTGACTGCTACCTTACTCTTTTGTGTATCTGATGGCCCGTGGGCTCAGGAAGAAAATTCCTTTTGAGTGTTCTACTTTTTTGTGGGTGAGCAGTGAGTTCTGGTGGCAGGTACTCAGTTGTCTTTGTGGGCTCAGGTGGGGGAGCTCTTGTGAGGCTGCTCTGAGAGCTCTGTCCTTTGTTCACTGATCCTGAGTAATCTTGGTGGGGATCTGGCTCTTTCTCCAGGTCAAAATGGACCTTTTTTCAGTGAGTACAGCACTCTCTGCTCACTGCGAATTCAAGGTGTGCCCTCCCTGGGCCTTTGTGTCAGGTTCACCTCTGGTCCAGGTGTAAAAGCTCCCATGATGCTGATATTTCAGAAAGGTCTTCCCCAGGCAGATCATGATTCTCTGACACAGTCCTGTGCACCGCCTCCAAGCATTCTCTGTGCTCTGGGTACTCAATGCAAAATCTCACTAGATCTGTACCCCAGTTTACCTGCTTGTCTCCGTGGAAGGAAGCATACGTTTTGGTTTTAGAGCTTTCAGGTGTGCTGTCAAACTGCTCTTTCCATTTTCTTTTTGGAGGTACTCAAAGCTGTGAGTTTTTCTCTTAGTACTGCTTTCCTTGCCTCCCATAAATATGGGCATGTTGTGCCTTCATTTTCATTAAATTCTAAATCATCCTGAATTTCTTGTTTTATTCCCTGACCATGTTATCATTGAGTAGAGCATTGTTCAGCTTCCGTGTATATGTGGGCTTTTTTGTTCTTTTTGTTCTTATTAAATACCAGCCTCAGTTTTGGAGTAGGTACGGTGAATTGCTGATAAGGTAGAAGATACCTTCTTTGGTTTTAGGATGAAACATTTTATAGAAGTCTGTTAAATCCAGATGATTCATTACTTCTGCGATTTTCACTGTGTCTCTGTTCAGTTTCTGTCCATGATTTGTCTACGGATGAAAGAAGGGTGTTGAAGTCTCCCACTATTATTGTGTGTGGTACTATATATGCTTTGAGCATTAATAAGGTTTCTTTTATGTGTATGGGTGCCCTTTTATTTTGGCACATAAATGTTCAGGATTGAGAGTTCATCTTGATAGATTTTTCCTCTGATGAGTGGGATTCTTGTGTTTTTTTAAAAAAACATTTGGTTGAAAGATTATTTTTATTTGATGTTAGAGTGGCTACTCCTGCTTATTTCTTGGTATCATTTGTTTGGAAAGTTTTTTCTCAGCCTTTTCCTCTTAGGTAGTGTCTGTCTTTGTCTCTGAGATGAATTTCCTGTATGCAGCAAAATGCTGGATCCTGTTTACATATACAGTCCGATATTCTATATCTTTTTATTGAGAAATTGAGTCCCTTGATGTTAATAGATATTAGTCAGTGTTGTTTCCTGTTATTTTTGGGTTTAGAGGTAGACTTATGTTTGTGCGCTTTTCTTCTTTTGGTTTGCTTGCAGGATTATTTTCTTGCTTTTCATAGGGTTTAGTTTTCCTCCTTGTGTTGGAGTTCCATTTATTATCCTTTGTAGGACTGGGTTTGTGGACAGATATTGTTTAAATTTGGTTTTGTCCTGGAATATCTTGCTTTCTTCATCTATAGTAACAGGGTTTTGCTAAATAGAGTAACCTGGGCTGGCATTTGTGTTCTTTTAAGGTCTGTATGACAACTGTCCAGGATCATCGAGCTTTCATAGTCTCTGTTGAGACATCTGGTGTAATTCTCATCAGTCTGCCTTTATATGTTACTTGTCCCTTTTCCTTTCTGCTTTTATTATTTTTTTCTTTGTTTTGAACATTTGGTGTTTTGACTTTTCTGTGTTTTGAGAAGTTTATTTTCTGTTCCAAACTATTTGGAGTTCTGTAGGCTTCTGGTATGTTCATGAACATCTCTTTCTTTAGGTTAGGGAAGTTTTCTTCTATAATTTTCTTGAAGATATTTACCGGGCCTTTTGTTTGGCAACATTCTCTTCTACATGTTTTATCTTTAAGTTTGGTCTTCACAATGTGTCCTAGATATCCTGGATGTTTGAGGTTACAAGCTTTTTGATTTTTTGCATTTTTCTCTTACTGTTGTATCAATGTTTTCTATGTAAATTTCTGGCCTGACAATTTTCTCTTCCATCTCTTGTAGTCTACTAGTAATTTTGCATCTATGACTCCCGATTTCTTTCCTAGGTTTTTCTACCCACAGGGACTGTATCCTCTTGTGATTTCTTTATTGTTTCTATTTCCATTTTTAATTCTTCCACTTGTTTGGTTGTGTTTTCCTGTCGCCTTTAAGTGATTTTTGTGTTTTCTCTTTAAGGACATCTAAGTGTTTCCATGAGTTCTCCCATAATTCTTTAAGGAAGTTTATTCATGCACTTCTCAAGGACCTCTATGATCATCACAAAGTATAATTTTAAGTTCATATCTTGTTTTTCTTGTGTGTTGGGATATCCATTCCATGCTGTGGTTATAGAACTGGGTTCTGATATTGCCAGGTTGTCTTTAATTCAATTGCTTTGGTTCTTTTACTTGCCTCTTGTCATCTTGTTATGTTTGATGTTAGGTGATCTTGTTCTCTCTGACTGTGTCTGAGGGCCTGTTTGCTAGGGAGGGAGACTGCTTCTGGGTGTTTGGTTCTTTGAGGGTAGGCAGTGAGTTCTAAAGTCTGTTACCCAGTTCTGTCTCCCTGGACCAAATGGGAGAGTACTTCTGAATCACTTCTGGGTGCTCTGCTTTCTATATACTGGCCCTGAGACCTGATGGATGTGACCCGGCTCTCTCTTGGCTGGAAAGGACCCACTCCCAGAGAACACCCTGCTACCTGTGCCTCAATAGTTCCTTTCAAACTCCCAGATAGTCAGTTGGTGGGTCGTGGGCACTTACCCGTGGGCTCAGATTGGGGGATAGCATTTCTGAGTCTCTCCTGGTTGCTCAGAAGTCTGTGGGCAGGACCCAAGTTCTGATAGTAGTGATAACTGATTTTCAATATATACCAGCAAATAAAGAATATTCTTTCTCTTAGGTCTTAAGTTTTTGGTTTTTTAATAGAGTATAGTTTCCAATCTCCATTAAGTTACCAATAATGTAAAAGTTAGTTCCTTCATTATAACCTAAGAAGTTTTCATATTGCCATTTAGAATGAACAATTTTCTCCTTGATGCCAGGTTTGATGCTTGGCATACATATAACAGCTCATATACGTTAATAGTTCTATTCTCATAGGATCTAACACCCAATTCTTCCCTCATGGACCTTTGCATTAATAGATACACAGACAGACAGACAGGATGAGACCACTACTGATATAATATTAAAAAAAATAACTTAGATAAAATAAGAAAAATTCTGTTGATGTTCCCTCAATGTTCACTATTTCTTTGTCATTTTTATTCTTCAAATTAGCATTCATCAACTATTTTCCATTTAAAATTCATTCTGTGATAATATCATAAACACACATATAAGACATATCAACTTCCCATTGCAAGTTAGTATTATTTTCTTTGCTGTCAAGAGATATCATGAGCAATGAAACTTAAAAGGAAAGGGATTTAATTGGGAAATTTATGTTTAGAAACAGTTAGAGGATCCGTGAGCATAGATTTGGGACCATGTCAGCTGTCACACATTACATGACCCATGTATTTGCAAGCCTTCAAACCATGCCTGCCATAGGCTAGATGTCCTCAGAGGGGTCAGAGGTAGCCCTTTGTGAGGTCCCAGCCACGCCTTAGCTGCTACTGGCTAAGGAGAACTCTGTGGACCAATCATGACTGAGGGGTGTGGCCCACCATTGTTCTGACAGGCACATAAGCAGGGTGCTCAGAGCTCTGGGGCCAGTCTCCAGCATAGCTCCGCTATGGCGCAGGTGGCTAAGAAAGCCCCCAAGCAGCCTAGAGCTGGGGCTTCAACGGGAGCAGCTACAGAAGATAAGCTGAAGAAGAAGCCTAGAGCTTCAACCAAATCGAGATCCAAGCATCCCAAGAAGAATCAGCTTTGCCCTAGCCGTAGAACTGCTAGCAAGGTAAGAAGTCCCAAGCTAAGCTCCTTCCCTCCCTTCAGCTCTCATCCCTTCCAAGACTTTCAAAGGGCTGCTATAAACTTCTCACCTACATCAGCCCCTTCTAATAAATCTCCTTCGAAATTTGACCTCCCTTTTTCCCAGACCAGTGCCCTGATGACATTACTATATAGTTCTTTCAGATTACAAGAAAGGGGGCAAGATCTGTTCGAAGAAGAATTCGAGAGGAGGCGAAGAAATCCCTCAGCACTACAATTCGTGAAGAGACTCGTGAATCAAATGTGGCCCCGCCCATTCCTGAGCAACTGAATGAGAATGAGAACTTGACAATTCCAGGGGAAGTTTCACCAAGCCCCACCAGCGCCCCTGTTCCTAATGAAGACCTAGCGACCGCCCAGAACCCAGCAGATCCCATGACCTAATCAGATCAGTAAACAGGTCTGGGAGATGACCCAAGGTCAGGATATCAGGGGCAAATGTCACCACTTTTAATTTGAATGATGGTGACAATAAAATCAAGCAGATGTGAAAACTTGTGTCACTCTCAGTCTGTAAAGCTGGAGCAGGGGTAGAGGGAGTTGCGGGAAGGGAAGACTGGGTAGATGTTAAGATGGAACATTGTTTCCTACAAGGTTGGAAGAGAGATAAACAACCCGGTAATCTGTAGACACAGAAGAGTCAGAACTGAGCTAGTTTAAATGTCTCTCTGAATTTTTATTTCACAGAGTAACAGGGAAACCCCATAATATACCTGTATGTCATTGGGTAAGACTACATCATGTTTTCGGGGTTTTATATCCATGTGATCTGTGTAAGTATAAGCCCCAAGATAGCAGCATATCACCTTAAAGATACCTACATCTGTGGGGTGTTTCTTACTCTCCTCAATATGATCTCATATACTAAGTCCCTCAGAAGGCCACAGAAGTTATTCATGCCATGGTCTCCATGTATAACACAGACAGTAATCTTGACTGGAAGCTGCAAGTGCAGACTCATTAGGCCCACCAGCACAGAAACTGATGATGAGTAGTACAGTAAGAAATGGTCTGTCAACCAGTACTCCAAACTCAAAATACTCAAGGTAGTAATGTCTACAAGGTATTTTAAAACACTTGTGCCTTTCCACATAGCTTTAGAGCGTATTTTATCACCTTCTTAACCCTTTTAGGAGATATGCTTAAATGGATTTAAGTCTTAAATATATCTAAATTGGGAAATTCGGGCCGGAGACAGGACTCAGTTGATTTCTCAGAAGAATGAGTGAAGTGAGGTTGTATTATTTTTATTTTTTAGATATTCTCTACATTTACATTTCAGATGTTATCCCCTTCCCCCAAGTCCCATCCCCTCTCCCCTTCTTCTTGCTTCCATGAAGGTGCTCCATTTTCAAGCCACCCTATGCAACTTGGCGTCTTGACATTCCCCTACACTGAAAAAATGCATCTTCACTGGACCAAAGACCTCTACTCTCATTGATGACAGACAATGCTATCCTCTGCTGAATTTGTACCTTGGGCCATGGGTCTCTCTATATGGCAACTCATTAGTTGGTGTTTTAGTCCCTGGGAGCTGTGGTGGGTTTGTTTAATTTGTAATGTTGTTCTTCCCATGGAGTTGCAACCCCTTTCAGCTCCTTCAGTCCTTTCTCTAGCTCCTTCATTTGGGTCCCTATGTTCAGTCTGATGGCTTGCTGCAAAAATCCTCAATTGTATATCTGCATGAATTTGGCAGTGCCTCTGAGTAGGCATCCGTATCTGGTTCCTGCAAGAAAACACTACTTAACATCAGCAATAGTGTTTAGGTTTGGTTGCTGAATATGGAGTAGATCCCCAGGTAAAGCAGTCTCTGATTGATCTTTTCTCCACTCCTTGCTCCTCTATTTGACCTTGCATTGCCTCCTGTGAATGTTTTCTTCTCCCTTCTAAGAAGGGCTGAAGAATCTTCCTTTTTTTGAGCTTCCCAAGATCTATAAATTATTTTGTAGGTATTCCGACCTTTTGGACTAGTATACACTTATCAGTGAGCATATACCAAGTGACATGAGCTTTATCCCCAAAACTCACATTTAAAAAAAAAATGAGAACCCTTGTCAGATTGGGATGGTCTCCTGCACTTTTAATCTCAGCACTCAAAAGGTAGAGAGACCTTAGAATCACTATGAGCTTATATAGGGAGACCCTATTTCAATCAATAGAGTTTAAATATTTGTGTGTAATGTTGAAAACTTGTATTTAATGCACTGATGATGAGTAGAAGGGTAGATTCTTGGCATCTGTTTTCTAGCTAGCACACCCTACTTGGAAAATCCCAGGACAGTGAGAGACCTTACTGGTTTCTAGTTGAGCTTTAGTTTGTGTAGTTTAGAAGGTGGAACACACCTTAGAATTCAGAAAGTTGTCATGTACATTACACACACACACACACACACACACACACACACACACACTCAGGTGTATTACACACAGTCATTCTTCATGCATTCAAACATACTGACATGAACACATGCATACACATACATGTACAAGTAAACAGTAAAATGCAGATACATCAAATGTGTACATTTTAATGCCTTTTGCGTATGCACATACCCATTGAAGTATTCACTATGAGAATAAGTATACCTATAACTCTCAACACTTTTCTTAGTTTGGGGTCTCACTTTTATGGTGATATTGTGAAACATTAAAGTTGGGGCTCTTTATCAAGGAGAGGTTTCTGTTGCTCTGAGTATGGTGAAAAAAAAAAGTTGAGGTTTGGTAGGTAGTTCTATTTTTCTTGCCTCTATTATGGTTTGTTAAATGTTTTAATTTTATCTATTAATTGACAAATTAATATGTATACTACTATATACTTTAACATACATTGATATACTTCTAACCTTTCCTACATATGACTGTGGTTCCCTCTCATCTTCCCATCCTCTCATTTTTTATCATGTATCTTTCTCTGAGATCAGTACTGCCAATTGGCGCATGAGTGTAACCACATCCAACAGAGTAGGGGCAAACTACAAAAGAAGAAAACAGATTCAACATTCTCCTAAAACCTTCAACTTCCAATACCTTTCAGCTACAGATTGAGTTTCAGGAATTCCTCTGCATGCTAGAATGTTATCTGTATTGATCTCTTGCTAGGCTTATATAGGCAAAAACGAATGCCATATGTTCATGACTGCAGTGGTGTTGTTGTATCCAGAAGACACTACTATGCTCTCCCACTGTCTCATTCTTTTTTTTTAAACGACTTTATTTTACAAAACAAAGATAAATGTACAAATTTTAAACATTTTTTGCTTAAAATTATACATTTTTGTCAGTACTGTTTTTTCAGACATTAAAATAATTTTTACATCAAACAATGTGAATATATTTTTTAGTCAGTACTTGATTATTTTCAAGGGCTTGACAGTATGCATTGAAAACCTAATAGTTACAATAAGTGTAAAGTACATGCAAAACAAAATGCAACATGGAAATAGTCAAAGTCTTCTTGTTTTGTAAATATATGTATATTTTTTTTGTTTTCTTTATTTCTTGGACTTCATACAGTCTGTGAGTTGTTTCTGGGGCAGTGCAAGCCTCTGGGGTTAGCATCCCACTATCAGTGACTGCATATTATGTCTGTTCTTTTGTGACTGGGTTATCTCACTCAGGATGATATTCTCTAGATGCAGCCATTTTCTTAAGAATTTGGTTAAGTCATTGTTTCTGGTGGCTGAGTAGTATTCCATTGTGTATGTGTACCACAAATTTTGTATCCATTCGTCTTCTGAAGGACATCTGGGTTCCTTCCAGCTTCTGGCTATTATAAATAGAGCCGCTATGAACATTGTGGTGCATATATCTTTGTTGTGTATTAAAGTGTCTCTGGGGTATATGCCCAGAAGTGGAATAGCTGGGTCTTCAGGTAGTACTATATCCAATTTTCTGAGGTATCGCCAGACAGATTTCCAGAGTGGTTGTATTAGTTTGCAACCCCACCAACAGTGGAGAAGTGTTCCTCTTTCTCCGCAGCCTCGCCAGCATCTGCTGTCATCTGAGTTTTGGAGCTTGGCCAATCTTACTGGTGTGAAGTGGAATCTCAGGGTTGTTTTGATTTGCATTTCCCTGATGGCTAAGGATGTGGAGCACTTCCTCATTTGTTTCTCGGCCATTCGGTGTTCTTCAACTGAAAACGTTTTGTTTAGCTCTGTACCCCATTTTTTAATAGGGTTATTTGATGCTCTGGTGTCTAGCTTTTTGAGTTCCTTGTACACCTTGGATATTACGCCTCTATCTGATGTGATGTTGGTAAAGATCTATTCCCATTCTGTTGGTTGCCGTTTTGTTTTCTTGATGATGTCCTTAGCCTTAAAGAAACTTTGCAATCTCATTAAGTCCCATTTGTTAATCTTTGACCTTAGAGCTTGAGCCATTGGTGTTTTGTTCAGGAAATTTTCTCTTGTGCCTGTGTGTTCTAAGGTTTTCCCTACTTTCTCATCTAATAGTTTCAGTGTATCTGGTTTAATGTGGAGATCTTTGATCCACTTACACTTGAGCTTTGTACAAGGAGATAAGAACGGGTCTATTTTCATTCTTTTGCATGCTGAGTGCCAGTTGGACCAGCACCATTTGTTGAATAGGCTGTCCTTTTTCCATTGAATGTTTACTGCTCCTTTGTCAAAAATCAGGTGACCATATACATGAGGGCTCATTTCTGGATCTTCTATTCTATTCCATTGATCCACATGCCTATTTCTGTACCAGTACCATGCAGTTTTCAGCACAATTGCCTTGTAATATAGCTTGAGGTCAGGGATAGTGATTCCCGCAGATGTTTTTTTGTTGTTGAGGATGGATTTCGCTATTCTAGGTCTTTTGTTATTCCATATGAAATTGCACATTGATCTTTCCAATTCCATGAAGAACTGGGTTGGAATTTTGATGGGGATTGCATTGAATCTGTAGATTGCTTTTGGTAGGATGGCCATTTTTAAGATGTTGATTTTTCCAATCCATGAGCATGGGAGATCTTTCCATTTTCTGAGATCCTCCTCAATTTCTTTCTTTAGAGGTTTGAAGTTCTTGTCATACAGGTCCTTCACTTGCTTAGTTAGAGTCACACCAAGGTATTTCATAGTTTTTGTAACGATTGTGAAGGGTACCTTTTCCCTAATTTCTTTCTCCACATGTTTGTCCTTTGAGAATAGGAAGGCTACTGACTTGTTTGAGTTAATTTTGTATCCAGCCACTTTGCTGAACTTGTTTATCAGCTGTAGGAGTTCTCTGGTGGAATTTTTGGGGTCACTCAAGTACACTATCATGTCATCGGCAAAGAGTGCCACTGTCTCATTCTTGCAATCATACATATTTTTGTGTGGGGGTGTGTGTGTTTATGAGTGGAGAGAGAGAGAGAAAGACAGAGACACTTAGAAGATAGGTAGATATAAAAATAATATACAAAAAGAGTATAGAAGAATGGTTGGCCAAATAATGATTTATAAGTACATTCATGCTTAATTACATATCTATTTTGAAGAAAAAAAGTGATAATGTGATACTGAAAATGAATTTAATAAAACATTTTTCACATAATTTTAATGGCTAAAATATTACAGTACAGGGACAAACAAAAATAACACTTTATTGACATGAAGGCATTCAGAACTGTCAACATCACAAATTGAATCTGCCTCCATATACAGTTTGGTGGGGGTACATTTAGATAAATCTATTAAACCTCAGCATCACTAGATAAGGTATTTGGTTGTTGTTGTTTGGTAATATATTTTGGAGTCAGACTCTAAGAACTCTACTCCTAAACTATATTTTCTAAATCTGCAAAAGACTTTCATTTTGAGACAGGTTCATTTTAATTTATTCACAGAGCCATTGATCTTGTGATTACCCTCCAGAGAGGCTGAGAGTATAAGTATGCCCTCTATGCTATCTCACTATTTACTATTTAGCTCTTTTTACTGCTGACTTTTTAGCATTTAATTGTATTTTATCAATTTGTTCTATTTCTATTTTAACATTATAGTATTATTATATTTAGAATCTATCCGTTGTCCCCATCCCCATACCCTTTCCCATAGTTCCTAATTCCCATTTCTTACTCCTTCCAGTCTCTGAGAGAATGTTCCAATACCACTAGGCATTCCTCTCTCCCTGAGGCTTCAAGTCTCTCAAGGATTTGGCCTATCTTCTTCCCCTAAGGCCAGACCAGGCAGTCCTCTGCTATATATGTATCAGGGGCTTTAGACCAGGTCATGTATGCTGGCTTGTTGGTGGCTCAGTGTCAGAATGCCTCCAGGGTCCTGGTTAGTTGAAACTGCTGGTCTTCCTATGGAGTTGCACTCCTTTTCTTACATCCTTCCCCTAATTCAATCAAACAGATCCCTGACTTCAGTCCAATGGTTGTGTATAAGTATCCTGTATCTGTCTCAGTTAGCTTCTAGTTGGGCCTCTTAGAGTACAACCATGTTAGCCATGTTTCCCGATAAGGTGGATCTCCTGTTGGGCCAGTCACTGGACCACCTTTCCCTCAGTATCTTCTCCATTTTTGCCCCCTGCATTTCTCTGATACAGAAACACTTCTTAGTCAGAAATTATCTGTGGGTTGCTAACACCATTTCTAATCTTGAGAACCAATCTACTGTAGGAGGATTCTACATATTTCCTCTTCCCGCTGTAGGGAATTTCATTTATGGTCATTCCCATTGAGGGTCTGCCCACCTTGCACCTTCCAAGACTGCATATTTCCCGTCATTCCACAGGCCCTCTGGGCTTCCCTCTTTTTCCTTCATACCTAATCCAGTCACCCTTTTCCCTCACCCGCCCCTTTCCCACCCAAGTGCCTCCCTGCCTCTGCCACCCATGATTATTTTCTCCTCCCTACTAAATGGAGTTGAAGCATTCTCATTTGGCACTTCTACTTTTTAAATTCTTAAATTCTGTGGCTTGTATCCTAGATATTGGGTAATTTTTGGCTCATAGCCACTTATTAGTGAGTACATACCATGAATGTACTTTTGGTCTGTTACCTTACTCAGAATATTTTCTAGTTCTATCTATTTGCCTAAAAAACTCATAATGTCCTTGTTCTTAATAGCTGAAAAATATTCCTCTGAATAAATGAACAACATTTTCCGTATCTATACTTCTGGTTATTACAAAAAACGGCTGCTATGAACATAGTAGATGATGTATCCTTGATGTATGTTAGAGCATCTTTTGGGTATATGCCCAGAAGCTGTATAGGTGAGTCTTGAGGTAGAGCTATTTCTGATTTTCTGAGGGATTACCAGACTGATATCAAAAGTGGTTGTACCAGCTTTCCATCAAACCAGCAATGGAAGAGTAATCCTCCTCCTCCACATCTTGACCAGAATCTGCTGTCACCTGAGTTTTTGATCTTAGCCATTCTGACTGGTGTGAGGTGCTTCTCAGACATTCCTTATTCCTCAGTTGAGAATTCTTTCTTTAGCTCTGTACCCCATTTTTAATGGGATTATTTGATTCTCGGGAGTCTAACTTCTTGATTTCTTTGTATATATTGGATGTTAGCCCTCAATCAGATGTAGGACTTTTAAAGACCTTTATCCAATCTGTTGGTTGCTGTTTGGTCCTATTAACAGTGTCCTTTAGCTTACAGAAGCTTTCCAATTTGATAAGGTCCAATTTGTCGATTTTTGATTTTAGAGCATAAGCCATGGGTATTCTGTTCAGAAAAATTCCCCCTGTGCCTATGTGTTCTAAGCTCTTCCCCTCTTTCTCTTCTGTTAGTTTCAGTGTACCTGGTTTTATGTGAAGGTCTTTGATCTACTTGGACTTGACCATTGTACAAGGAGATAAAAGTGGATCAATTTGCATTTTTCTGCATGCTGACTGCAAGTTGAACCAGGACCATTGTTGAAGATGCGGTCCTTTTTCCATTGAATATTTTTAGCCTTTTTGTCAATGATCAAGTGACCATAGGTATGTGGGTTCATTTCTGGATCCTCAAATTTATTCCACTGATCTACCTGCCTGTCTTTGTACCATGTAGTTTTCATCACAATTGACCTGTAATACAGCTTGAGGTTAAGGTAGGTGATTCCCTCAGAAATTCTTTTATTGTTGAGGATAGTTTTCACTATCCTGGGTATTTTGTTATTCCAAATGAATTTGCAAATTTCTCTTTCTAACTCTATGAAGAATTGAGTTAGAATTTTGACAGGGATTGCATTGAATCTGTGGATTGCTTTTGGAAAAATGGCCATTTTTACTCTATTAATCATTCCAATCCATGAGCAAGTGTTCTATCTGTCCATCTTCTGAGATCTTCAATTCCTTTCTTCAGAGACTCAACCGTCTTGTCTTAGACATGTTTCACTTTCTCGGTTAGGGTTACACCAAGACATTTTATATTATTTGTGTCTACTGTGAAGGGTGTTGATTCCCTAATTTCTTTCTCAGCCTGTCTATTCTATTCTTTGGGTAGAGAAAGGTTGTTTATTTGTTTGAGTTAATTTTCTATCCAGCCACTTTGATGAAGTTGTTTATCAGCTCTAGGAGTTCTCTGGTGGAATTTTAGGGGTCACTTAATTATATTATCATGTCATCTACATATAGTGATGTTTTGACTTCTACCTTCTATCTTATATCCCTTTGACTAACTTTTGTTGTCTAATTTCTCTGGCCAGGAATTCCAGTACTATATTAAATAGGTAGGGAGTGGGCAACCTTATCTAGTCCCTGATTTTAGTGAGATGGCTTTACTTTTATCAATAATATGAGAAAAGAGGGTATTAATTTGAACAGATAGGAGATAAACTTGGAGAGGTGGTAGGAAGGAAAGGGGAATGTGATACAGTTCTATTTTAATTAAAATATATTCTTTTATTTTCTTGAATGTCACACAGTCTGTGAGTTGTTTCTGGGGTGTTCAGAGCTTTCTGCGGGTAATATACCACTATCAGTGACTGCATATTATATCTGTTCTTTTGTGACTAGGTTATCTCACTCAAGATGATATTCTCTAGATGCATCGATTTTCTTAAGAATTTTGTTAGGCCATTGTTTCTGATAGCTGAGTAGTACTCCATTGTGTAAATGTACCACAATTTTTGTATCCATTCATCTACTGAAGGACATCTGGATTCTTTCCACCTTCTGGCTATTATAAATAGAGCTGCAATAAACATGGTGGTGCATGTATCTTTGTTGTATGTTGGAGGGTCTCTGGGGTAAATGCCCAGAAGTAGAATAACTTGGTCTTCAGGTAGTACTATATCCAGTTTTCAGAGGAACCGCCAGACTAATTTCCAGAGTGGTTGTATCAGTTTACAACCCCACCAACAGTGGAGAAGTATTCCTCTTTCACCACATCCTCACCAGCATCTGTTGTCATCTGACTTTTGGATCTTGGCCAATCTGACTGGTGTGAGGTGGTATCTAAGGGTTGTCTTGATTTGCATTTCCCTGATGGCTAAGGATGATGAGCACTTCCTAAGATGTTTCTCAGCCATTCAATATTCCTCGATTGAAAACGTTTTGTTTAAGTCTGTACTCCATTTGTTTAATAGGGTTGTTTGATTCTCTGCAGCCTCACTTTTTGAGTTCTTTGTATACCTTGGATATTAGGCCTCTTTTTGATGTGGGATTGGTAAATATATTTTCCCACTCTGTTGTCTGCCATTTTTTTTCTTGACAATGCCTTTAGCCTTACAGAAACTTTACAATCTCAATAAGTCCCATTTGTCAATCTTTGTCCTTAGAGCTCGAGCCATTGGTGTTCTGTTCAGAAAATTTTCTCCTGTGCCTATGAGTTCTAAGGTTTTCCCTACTTTCTCATCTAATAGTTTCAGAGTACCTGGTTTAATGTGAAGATCTTTGATCCACTTACACTTGAGCTTTGTACAAGGAGATAAGAAAGGGTCTATTTTCATTCTTCTGCATGCTGAGTGCCAGTTGGACCAACAGCATTTATTGAATGGGCTGTTCTTTTTCCATTGAAGGTTTACAGCTCCTTTGTCAAAAATCAGGTGACCATATAAGTGAGGGCTCATTTCGGGATCTTCTATTCTATTCCTTTGATCCACATGCTTATTTCTGTAACAGTACCATGAAGTTTTCAGCAAAATTGCCTTGTAATATAGCTTGAGGTCAGGGATAGTGATTCCCAGAGATTTTTTTCTTGTTGTTGAGGATGGATTTTGCTATTTTAGGTTTTTTGTTATCCCAGATGAAATTTCACATTGCTCTTTCTAACTCAATATAGAACTGGGTTGGAATTTTGATGGGGATTGCATTAAATCTGTAGATTGCTTTTGGTAAGATGGCCATTTTTAAAATGTGATCCTTCCAATCTATGAGCATGGGAGATCTTTCCATTTCCTGAAATCTTCCTCGATTTCCTTCTTTAGAGGTTTGAAGTTCTTGTCATACAGCTCCTTCAATTGTTTAGTTAGACTTACACCAAGGTATTTCATAGCTTTTGTGACTATTGTGAAGGGTATCTTTTACCTAATTTCTTTCTCCACATGTTTGTCCTTGGAATATAGGGAGGCTACTGATTTGTTTGAGTTAATTTTGTATCCGGCCGTTTTGCTGAACTTGTTTATCAGCTGTAGGAGTTCCCTGGTGGAATTTGTGGGGTCCCTTAAATACACTATTATGTCATCTGCAAAGAGTGATATTTTACTTCTTGCTTTCCAATTTGTATTCCTTTGATTTCCTTTTGCTGTCTAATTGCTTGGGCCAAAACTTCCAGTACTATGTTGAATAGAAAGGGGGAGAGTGGGCAGCCTTGTCGAGTCCCTAATTTTAGTGGGATTGCTTCAAGTTTCCTACAGTTAAATTTGATGTTGGCTGTTAGTTTGCTGTATACTGCTTTTATTATGTATATGTATGGACCTTGGAATCCTGTTCTTTCCAAGACTTTTAACATGAAGGGGTGTTGAATTTTGTCAAATGCTTTCTCAGCATCTATTGAGAGGACCATGTAATTTTGTTCTTTGAGTTTGTTTATATGATGGATTTCATTGATAGATTTCCTTATATTAAACCATCCTTGCATCCCAGGGATGAGGCCTACTTTGTCATGGTGAATGATTGTTTTGATGTGTTCTTGGATTTGGTTTGCAAGAATTTTGTTGAGTATTTTTGCATCAAAGTTCATAAGTGAGATTGGTCTGAGGTTCTCTTTCCTTTTAGGGTCTCTGTGTGGTTTAAGAACAAGGGTTATTGTAGCCTCAAAAAATAAGTGGGCTTTTTGTTGTCTTTGTTGTTATTAAAGACCAGCCTTAGACCATGGTGATCTGAAAGAATGCATGAGAGTATTTCAATCTTCTTATATATATTGAAGCTCGATTTGTGACTGATTATGTGGTCAATTTTCTAGAAGGTGCTGTGAGGTGCTGAGAAAAGGTGTATTCTTTTGTTTTAGGATGATATGTTCTGAAGATATATATTAATTCCAATTGTTTCATAACCTCTGCAAGTTTTACAGTGTCCTTGTTCAGTTTCTGTTTCCATGATCTGTCCATTGGTGAGAGTGGGGTATTGAGGTCTCCCACTATTATTGTGTGGGGCACAATGTATTTTTTGAGCTTTAGTAGGGTTTGTTTTATGAATATCAGTGCTTTTGTATTTTAAGCATATATGTTAAGGATTGAGAGTTCCTCCTGAAAAATTTCCCCTATAATGAGTAAAAAGTGTCCTTCCTTATCTTTTCTTGATAACTTTTGGTTGAAAATCTACTTTATTCAATATTAGAATGGGCACTCCTGCTTGCTTCTTGGGGCCATTTGCTTGGAAAGTTTTTTTTCAACCTTTTACTCTGAGATAGTGTCTGTCTTTGTCTCTAAAATGAGTTCCTTGTATGCTCCAAATTGCTGGGTTTTGTTTATGTATCCAGTCTGATAGCCTATGTCTTTTTATTGGGGAATTGAGTCCATTTATGTTAACAGATATCAAGGAATAATGGTTGCTGTTTCCTGCTATTTTTGCTTTTGGAGCTTTAATTGTGCCTGTATGTCTTTCTTTTTTTTGGTTTTCTGGCTTAGGAATTTTCTTGTTTTTATTAGGATGTAGTTCCCCTCATTGCATTGGGTTTTCCCCCTATAATTCGTTGTAGTCCTGGGTTTCTTGTCAGATATTGTGTAAATTTAGTTTTGTCTTTGAATATCTTAGTCTCTCCATCTATGGTGATTGAGAGTTTTTGCTGGGTATAGCAATTTGACTGGCACCTGTGCTCTCTTAGGGTCTGCATTGATGCCTGTCCAGGCTCTTCTAGCTTTCATAGTCTCTGTTAAGAAATCAGGTGTGATTCTGATTGGTCTGCCTTTATAAGTTACCTGACCTTTTCCCCTTACTGTTTTTAATATTTTTTCTTTGCTTTGGTCACTTGGTGTTTTGACTATTATGTGTCGGGAGGATTTTAATTTCTGGTGTAATCTATTTGGAGTTCTGTAGGCTTCTTTTATGCTCATGGTCATCTCATTCTTAAGGGCAGGGAAATTTTCTTCTATGATTTTGTTGAAGATATTTACTGTGCCTCGTAGTTGATATTCTTCTCCCTCCTCTATTCCTATTATCCTTAGGTTTGGTCTTCTCATTGTGTCCTGGATCTCCTGGACATTTTGGGTCAGGAGCTTTTTGGTTTTTGCATCTTCTCTGACTATTTTGTCTATGTTTTAAATGTTGTCTTCGGCCCCTGAGATTCTCTCTTCCATCTCTTGTAGTCTATTGGAAATGCTTGCATCTGTGACTCCTGATTTCTTTTTTAGGTTTTCTATCTCTAGGATTCTCTCTTTTAGTGTTTTCTTTATTGTGTCCATTTCCATTTTAAATTCCTTCTTTCATTCCTTCATCTCTTTGGTTCTGTTTTCCCCTAGTTCTTTGAGTTCTTTGAGTATTTTTCTTTTTTCCTCTTTAAAATCTTCTAATTCTTTATGCTTTTCCTCCCGTTCTTATTTATGAATCTTTATCATCATCTTGAGGTATGATTTCAGGTCTGTGTCTTCTTCTTCTGGAGTGTTTGATATTCTGTTGTTTGCTGTGTTGGGAGAGCTGGGTACTGGTGTTGCCAGGTTTTCTTGGTTTCCCTGGGGTATGTTCTTTCCCTTTCTTCTTGCCATCTTGTTTTCAGTCTTCTGTCCCTGGATCACTGCTGGATCACTGCTGGCTCACTGCTGTTCCTGCTGGTGGATGGTTTGATTGCACGTTCTGCCCTCAATATGGTCAGGCTGGGGATAGCCAGATGCTGGGTTACTGGTTCCCTGAACCAAGTTGGGGCAGGGAGGGGCACTGGTTAACTGCTCTTTTTGCGTGCTCTGCAGAGATCTCTCTGCACCCCGGCTAGTCGGAATGACTCCTCACCAATCCTGGGTCCCTGGATCACCGCTGGATCACCACTGGATCACTGCTGGCTCACCGCTGGCTCACTCCTCCAAATCTAAACTCTTATTGGTACTAAAGAAGCGGGGATAGACTTTTGCATGTCAGCATGGATCTCGGGAACACAGACAGAATCCCCCATCGGGGTTCCACTTGAGTCTGCAGTTGGTTCACGCTGAGTAGCATCAGCCACAGTAGCATCTTCATTCTTGTTGCACCTCCTAGTTAGTCTCTCAGGAACCCACAGTGGATCTTGTCGGTCCTGGGGAAACACGCAAACAGACTCTCTCACCCATGTCAACATTGGATCAGGGCCAAGCCACAATCCAGTGATCACATCTTTCCATTTGACATAACCCTTCAAGCCTGCTCCTTGGCGGTGATGTCGGTTAGCGGTGGAGAGGCCATCAACATCCAAAATTAAAACATTGAGAGTAAAAGGGGCTAAGGATATTTTTTCTTTGGGGGTCCTGCCTTGACCTATTCCCCCTTTTTGTTTTATTAAGCATTCTTTCAGGGAATGATAAGCACTTTCTACAATTCCCTGTCCCTGAGGGTTATAGGGTAAGCCATGATTAAGTTGAATTTCCATTTGTTTACAAAAGGAAGCGAATGACTGTGCCATATAGGCTGGTCCATTATCAGTCTTTGGCTGTTGTGGTTTTCCCCACGTAGCCCAGGCTTCTAAACAATGTCCAATGACATTGCGAGCTTTCCGCTCAAAGGTGTCGCATGAATAACACCCGAGCAGGTGTCCATAGACACATGAACATATTTCAAGGCTCCGAATTCTGAAATGTGTGTAACATCCATCTGCCATAATTTTAATGCCACCAATCCTCTAGGATTCACCCCGACACTAGGTGGGTGACTATAAATAACACATTGCGGACAATCTAAGACCACCTGTCTGGCATTGGCTCTAGACAGACAAAACTTCTGTTGAAGGGTCCTAGCATTTACATGAAATTGCTGATAAAACTGTCTAGCTTGATCTAGGGATGAGCTGAGGAAAACACACTCCATCCTAGTCCAATGATCCACAACATCATATCCTTTACTCAAAGGTCCAGGCAAACCGGTATGTGCACTAATATGCTGTATATAAAAACATTCTTTTCTTAACCAAATTAATTTTTGCAATTCCTGTAATAAGGTACATACGGTACTATTCAATTTAATAGGATCTGCCAACTCTAAAATCTTAACTGCATTCACTACATAAGCTGAATCAGAAATTAAGTTGAATGAAAAATAATATTTTTTTTTTAAATACCTCAATTACAATCTTTAACTCTACAATTTGGGGGGATCCCGGTTGAAATTGACATAGTACAGGCTTTAATGTCCCTTGGTCCCAAGCGAAATCCAGATCTTTCCCTAATTTATCCCAGCACGCCACAGTTAGGTTTCCTAAGACTGCAAACCAAGGTGCAATGGTATCACACTCATTCAAAAACCTTTCTAGGGTGCTCTTCTTCATTTTGAGGTTTGCTTTGACAAGAGTAGCCGTTGAACAGCCAGAAAAATTGGATGAGACTGAGAAGTTCCCATCCTAAATCTTTTACTTTCAGTTTGCTACTGCTGTGAGAGCCCTTTCACTTTTGGTTTGCTACTGTTGCAAACTTCCTTGCTCACTACCCTAGACCTTATTGCCGCTTGTCTCCCAGGTCCTTATTGTCCCAACTTACCTTGGGAACTTTCCAGCGCTGTCCTGACTGCAAGAAGTTCTAATCTTGAGCGGAGATTCCCTGGTTTCAGCACCAATTGTCGCGCCCAACTTTGACCAGCCAGGAAGACATGACCCGGGGAAGATCTTCTTCAAGCAATTTATTCAGGAACCTTGTACAAGCTTCTTCAGCTTTTGCTTCTATCTCTGCCCCCGGGGGAAGGCCCGCAGAAGCTTAAATCCCCTTGTGCCTACCAACCCCTGTAAGCCACGTGGGCCCTGCAGATAGGCTGCTTCAATGCGGAAGCATGTAAGCTGAACAGGCACAGCCAAATAAGGTCTTGTTTACTACTGAGAGCACTCATCATCAAGGAGGTGGAAGGTGGAAACTAGTGCCATCTTTGGGGTGCGGCACCTCACAGCTCTCTACAACATTTGAAATGCTATCCCTTTACCCTGCACTGCTCCCATCCCCCTCCCCCTCCAGAGACCTTCACAAAGGTAGATTCCCTTCTGATCCCCCTCTCCACCCCATTGCCTTGTCATTCCCCTACATTGGGAAAACATATTGTCTCTGGAACAAAAGCCTCTTCTCACATTGATGCCAGACACTGCTATCTTCAGCTACATATGCAACTGGATCAATAGGCCTTTCCAAATGTGCACAAAGGTTAGTGTTTTCCTCCATGGGAGTCTTGGTGGGTTTCATTGGTTGATAATGTTATCTTTGTGGTAAGGATTTTAATGGCATTCATAAAAGAAACTATACTAAAGCTCAAAACACACAATGAAACCCACACAATAGTAGTGGGATTCTTCAACACCAAACTGTCACTAATGGGAGAAACACATCCTAAACAGAGACACATTGAAAGTAACAGAAGTTATGAACCAAATAATTTGAATGTGTATCTATCCATATCCATCTATCTATCTATCTATCTATCTATCTATCTATCTATCTATCTATCTACCTACCTACCTACCTACCTACCTATCTATCTATCTATCTATCTATCTATCTATCTCTCTCTCTCTATATATATATATATACACATATAAATTTATTCATCCTAAAACCAAGCAATATACCTTCTTACCACCTCACAGTACCTTCTCCAAAATTGACCATATAATCTGTCACAAAACAATGCTCAACAAATACAAGAATATTGAAGTCATCCCATGTATCCTATCAGATCACCATGGACTAAGTCTAGACTTTGACAACAACAAAAACAAAACAAAACCCACATTCCCTTAGAAACTGAACAATTCTCTATGCAACAATAACTGGGTCAATGAAGAAATAAGAAGTTAACGACTTCCTGAAATTCTATAAAAATGGCGCTGCCTCATACTCAAACTTATGGGATGCAATGAAAGTAGTGCTAAGAGGAAAATTCTTATCAGTCAGTGCCCTTGTAACAAAATTGGAAAAATTCTACACTAGCAACTTAACAGAATATCTTAAACCTCCAGAACAAAAAGAAGAAACATGACCAAGATGAGTAGACAACAAAAAATAGTCAAATTCCTGACTCAAATCAACCAAATGAAAGCAAAGAGAATCGTACAGAGCATCAACAAAATTAAATGCTGGATTTTTGAGAAAATCAACAAAATAGTTAAACCCCTAACTAAACTAAGTGCCCAGAAAATGTATTCAAATTAATAATATCAGAAATTAAAAGGGACACAAAACTATAGAAACTGAGGATATTTTTAAAAATTGATCAGATCTTACTTACTACAAAAGATTAAACTCAACAAAACTGGAAAACATTGATGAAATGGATAATTTTCAAGACAGATACCATATACTGAAGTTAGATCAAGAACAGGTAAACTTTCTAAACAGGCCCATATACCCTGAAAAAATAGAAGTAGTAAAAAACTTTCCAAGGCTTATAACATGAAGGTGTGCTGTATTTTGTCAGAGGCTTTTTCAGCATCTACTGAGATGACTATGCAATTTTTCTATTAAAATATATATCTTGTCAGGTACTTTTAAGTTGGCCTCTACACTTCTTCATCACATGTTTAAATATTTGCAAAGGTTATCATTACCAACACACTGTAAATATTGTTATTTTAAATTTAAAATGTCATATCAGTCTTTTAACTCTATTCAAAGGAGTATAAATATGAAAACAATTTAAAGTATGATCTGCTATTTAAAAATACACAAACAAGCTCTTCTCTTGACTATCAGAAATACTAAGTTATTCTTTTTTCTTTAAATTTCTTTTTCAAAATCACTTCTCCTACCTAATTTTATTCTATTGAGTTAAGTTTTCTGCTGTTATGTTCTATTGCTTCCTTTAACATACTTCACTGAAATGTAAATAAAATGATTTTTTAAAATTACTATGACCTTAAGGTTTAAAATGTTAATTATATTTTATTTCAAAAGACATCTTTCACAGTACTGCATATTTAATCAAAATGGAATACATTATAAAATTTGGTAATCATCTAACATAATTATACTTATTAATTTGAAACACATATCCCAATAAATAATTGAGAGATTATTTTTCCCCTGCAGAAAAGCTTTAGATACCACATTTCCAATTATCTGTTTGTTACCCAAAGGAACAGCATAGCATTTTGATTGAGAGGTACTCTTTTTTTATAGAGTAAGGAAATATAGATTGTTATATAATGTAAAACTATGATAGAATTCCACTGTAGGCCTAGACCCAAAGTGTTTTTTCATATAGAAAATAGAGAGTAAGTATGAAACTTTAAAAATTTATAAAGCATTTCTTTCAAAAGTATTCTTGACTATGTCATCATTATAAAGGCTGCACTTGTCTCCCAAAGTATAAATTCCACAGAAAGCCTTATACAGACATAGGGGTGCAAATTTTGTAGTTTGAAAGCCATTCCTTAGAAACAATAAAAAGCTACTAAAAGGGCAAACATGCACAGAAAGAAATTAGAAGAAATATACCCTTCACAATAGTCATAAATAATATGAAATACCTTGGTGTGACTCTAACTAAGCAAGTGCAAGACCTGAATGACAAGAACTTTAAATCTCTGAAGAAGGAAATCAAGGAAGTACTCAGAAGATGAAAAGATCTTCCATGCTCATAGATTGGAAGGATCAACATTGTAAAAATGACCATCTTACCAAAATAAATCTAAAGATTCAAAGCAATACCCATCAAAATTCCAACCCAGTTCTTCATAGAGTTGGAAAGAGCAATGTGCAATTTCATCTGGAATAACAAAAAACCTAGAATATCAAAATCCATCCTCAACAACAAGAAACCATCTGCAAGAATCACCATCCCTGACCTCAACCTATATTACAAGGTAAATGTGCTAAAAACTGCACGGTACTGGTACAGAGATAGGCACGTGGATCAATGGAATAGAATAGAAGATCCAGAAATGAACATTAACACATATGGTCACTTGATTTTTGACAAAGGTCCTGAAAACATTCAATGGAAAAAAGACAGCCTTTTTAACAGTTGGTCTTGGTTCAACTGGCACTAAGCATGCAGAAGAATGAAAATGGACCCTTTCTTATCTCCTTGTACAAAGTTCAAGTGAATCAAATATCTCCTCCTTAAAACAGATACACTGAAACTATTAGATGAGAAAGTAGGAAAAACCTTAGAACACATAGGCACAGGCAAAAATTTTCTGAACAGAACAATAATGGCTTGTGCTCTAAGATCAAAGATAGACAAATGTGACTTATTGAGATTGCAAAGTTTCTTTAAGGCTAAGGACACTGTCAAGAAAACAAAGTGGCAGCAAACAGATTGGAAAAAGATCGTTACCAACCCAACACCTGATAGAAGCCTAATATCCAAAGTATACAAATAACTCAAGAAGTTAGACACCAGAGCATCAAACAACCCTAACCAGAGCTAAACAAAAAATTCTCAATTGAGAAATATTGAATTGTTGAGAAGCATCTAAGAAAGTGCTTGACATCCTTAGTCATCAGAGAAATGCAAATCAAAACAACCCTGAGATTCTACCTCAAATCAGTCAGAATGGCTATGATCAAAAACTCAGATGACAGCAAATGCTGGCGAGGATGCTGAGAAACGGGAACACTCCTCCACTGTTGGTGGGGTTGTAAACTGGTACAACTACTCTGATAATCAGTCTGGCCGTTCCTCAGAATATTGGACATAGTCCTACCCAAAAACTCAGTTATTCCACTTCTGGGCATATACCCCAGAGGCACTCTAACATAAAATAGAGACACATGCACCACAATATTAATAGCAGCCCTATTTACAATAGCCAGAAGCTGGAAAGAACACAGATATCCTTCAGTAGATGAATGGATACAAAAATTGTGGTATATTTACACAAGGGAGTGTTACTCAGCTATCAGAAACAATTCCTCAGGAAATGGATGCATCTAGAGAATATCATCCTGAGTGAGGTAACCCAGTCACAAAAAGACAGACATAATATGCAGTCACTGATAATTGGATACTAACCCCAGAAAGCTCTAAACACCCCCAGAAACAACTCTTGGGCCATACGAAGCTCAAGAAAAATCAAAGGCCAAAAAAAAAAAAAAAAAAAAAAAAACAGAAAGAAAAAGAAAAGAAAAGAAAAGACGCAGTCCTTCTTAGGAAAATAATAAATGTATATCACCCTCTCAGAGTGTGGTACACCTGGACCTTAAATCATTAATAATCCAAGAACTAAGATAATAGCCTTGTGGCAATTTTTGGTATTCACAGATCATTATGCTTAATCTACACTCAACAAGAAATCTGTTTCCATGTTACATTCACATGTACTTTATGCTTATGGTTACTAGTGGGATTTCAATGCATGCTATCAAACCTCTAAAAGAACTAAGTACTGACAAAAATATTCATATAATTTTATGCCAAAATGCCTTTAAAATCTGTATATATATCCCTCTTAAAAAAAATAAAGTTGTAAGAAAAAAAAAAAACAATAAAAAGGGGTGGAGTTGATTTCATGGCCAAAGAAGAAATGCCATTTGTTGAACAGAAAATAATTTCACTTTAAACGGCTAAAGAGATTGCTCAGATAGGTAAGGTGCTTGTCATGGGAGCATAGAAACCTGAATATAATCTCTAGCACCCTTTAAAGGAACCAAATCAAACCAAAACAGTAACAAACTAGGCATGGCGATACATACTTGTAATTCTAATACTAGAGAGGTAGGAGTAGGAGATTTCATTAAGTTCACTGTCCAGCTAGAGTATTTAATCTACAAGTCGTAGATCCCGGTGACAGAACTCAATATATGATCAAAGTACATTGTATAAACATATGATATTCTTAAATAATAATTATAAATGTATATGCTTTTAAAAGAAAACAGAGCCAGAAGAAAAATGCCTGAAGTTGATCTCTGGCCTCCATGCCCATACATGTTTACAACACACACATACATCTACAGACAAAAATAGTATACCGTTCCCCTACTACAGCACACAAAATTTTATGCTTCAGGAAAATCTGAGCCATTGTTTTCAAGATGGATGAGAAGAAAAAATACAGACAAGGATTTGTGTTAATGTAGTACTTTCCTGCAAAGGGCAGGAAAACACTATCAAAAGAAGCCAAAAAAATTAAATATAAGCAATTGTGTGAATCAGAGGGTGCAAGGCAAGAGACATAAGTGGATATACATTTTTTACAAAGGAAAGTTCATGTAAAGGGTCCTACAGGCTCAGACCTATGAAAAAACTATCAAAGCTTTCTCCTTCAGGAGTAAGAATAAGAAGGGAATGGCAAATCATCCCTTGTAGTCCATGTGTGGCTGCTGGTAATATGTGTGGAAAATGCCCACCATAACTTTCTCCTTCTAGATGTTTATGGCCCAAGGACTACTTCCCTAGAGAGACTGTTCCTAGAAAAAATAGCTAAACTTATCTCCTTAATCTGTGTGTGTGTCATAAACTCTATTTCTTTATCTGTGTGTAATAACCCACCTCCTTGTATATATATTAACCCTGCTACTCTGTTCAAATGTATATCATAAAGACACTAAACACATAAGGTGCTGTATTCTCTCTAGCAGAAAGTTCAAATCATCTAAACCCATATTTCTGTATTTATCTGCTACCCCAATGAAAGACACCATGCTTATGTTTATCTTTCTCCATCCCAGGTCCCAGAAGTCCATGAATGGATATAGCAGGCATCACTTCTAACTAAAGAGATGGTACTGCCAAAACTGCTTTGGTATATAATGCTGAAACCAGATTATTGCTGCCAAGACATTCCTTAGCTTGAGAATGAGTAAATCAAGTTCTTCAAAAAATGTTAGGGCAAAATTATGAATATTAAAAATTTATTTAGCAACTAATTCTTTGTAAGATAAGAGGAAACAAGCAAAATTAGGCAAAGAGTACCTCAAATGTCAAGCCATGAACCTGAAAAGGTCTTGGTTAACTAACCCAACAGAGCTCTGTAGAAACAATGTTAACAAGTAGATGAACTGTAGAAAATCTTACACTCTTTGTTTATTTGTGTCTTTGAAACAGAACTTTTATGGCCTGGAATGATCTTGAAAATTTGATATAAGGTGATCTTACAATCTTAGTCTATCAACTAGCTACAACTACAAACATGACCACTATTCCCAACTTTTATATTGGAAAGGGCCAGGCTCTAGTAAGCCCAACCATTTATACAGTCTTTGGTAGAACAATGCAACCACTGCACAAAATAAAAACTGGTATATTAGAAAGTTTTCTTCTGCTGAGCACAAATAACAGACAGGAAGCAACTTAAGAAAAAAAATATTTTGGCTTAGAGTTTTAGTGGATACAATCAATTATGATACTCAAAGCACGGTAGAGCAAGAGGCATAAGGGATCAGATTTCATTGTTTCTGAAGTTAAAAATTAGAACACAGACAGGAAGACAGGTTGAGATATAAATCCTCATAACATTCTAAGAACAATAACATTTCTCCCACAAGTGTTCATCTTTAAAATGTTCTATGCACTTTCAAAATAGTGTCAAAAGCTGGGTATCAATTGTTTAAATATATGAGTCTGTGTGAAAGTGAGGAAATTTCATGTTCACATTATATAAGCACATTCACATATCACATTATAGAGATGCTAATAGTGCTACAACTGAGAGGCAAGTTTGTTTGTAAAGGGACATTGGTAGAGGGTGTCTTAGTTAGGGTTTTACTGCTATGAGTAGAGACCATGACCAAATAAGTCATATAAAAGACAACATTTAATTGGGGCTGGCTTACAGGTTCAGAGGTTCAGTCCATTATTATCAAGGTGGGTGTATAACAGCTTCTGGACAGACACGGGGCAGACAGAGCTGAAAGATCTGCATCTTCATCTGAGGGCTGCTAGTGGAAGACTAGCTTCTAGGCAGCTAGGATGAGGTTCTTAAAGCCTACACCCACAGTGATACACCTACTCCAACAAGACCACACCTCCTAATAATAGCACTCTCTGGCACAAGCATATAAAACCATCACAGAAAGAATTGGTGGGATTAGTTGGAGAAGTGGGGCAAGGGAGGTTCCAGGGAGTCTATGGGGTGATGCTAACTGAGAGTCCCACAAAACCTCCAACCCAAAATTTATCCTGCCTACAAGATATACAAGGATAAAGATGAAGCAGAGGTTAAAGCAAATAACCAATCAATGACTGACCCAACCCTAACCACCAACCAAAGAGCATGTTGTGGCTAGCTACATATTTGAAGCAGATGTGCAGCTTGGTCTTCATGTGGGTCCCCAAAAAATTGGAGCAGAAACTGTTTATGACTGTTTGCTTGCCATTGGATCCCCTTCCCCTAACTGGACCTGCTGGATGGGCCTCAGTGAAGGACGATGTACTTAGTCCTGCTACAACTGGATGTCACATGATAGGATGGTACCCCATGACAGTTTCCACTTCATTGAGGAGTGGGGGAAGAGGTAATGGGGAAAGGGATTTGTAAGGGTAGACCTAGGAGGATACGAGAAACTGAGGTCTGTGATTGGGGTGTAATATGAATAAACAAATTAATGAAAAAAGAGAAAATCTGAGGCACACAGTACTGTGATTACTTACGAATGCAGTGCAAAATCATCAAGAACTTTCCATAAGGTGCAAATTGCCATGATACATGGCCATTCTTCGTTCTTTTGTCTATAGAATATGAGAATGAGCAAAATTATCTTCCTGGCTTTTTACAACTCTTTTTTTTTCATTGTTTTAAATTTTCACATTTATATTTTCTTTGGCTGGTTTTTAACAGTTTCACACATTTATATAATAAACTTACTCAGTTCTCACTGCCTATTCCTACCTTTCATTTCTATCACCTTCTGAAACTTTTCTTCCTAACAGTCCCTACTTTCCGGCCTTCTACTTCTGTGTAACATACTGACATAAGGAGAATTTATAGCCCAAGCATGGGTGGAAGTTTATTTGCTGAAGCAAGGTCACCTTAGCAGAGGCTACATTGCTAAAAAATGAAATGCCAATAGCCCCACATGAAGGTCTGCAGCCTTGTGGGCCCAACCTCCATTCATGAAGAAATGGTGATGGCACCAATCTTCTGCAGATTTAATATAAATAACAACAAGTGCAAAGAGTTCTTGAAATCTAAGTCATAAAATACAAAAGGCATATAGAATATTGTACAAAGTAAACGTACAACTCATAATTTATCCAAATACTACTCTTACCCTTCCCAACATTAGTGACTACAGTTTTGATTTTATCATTATAATTCATAGGTATCACTCCAATTGCTGAAATAAATGAGTTAAAGAAAATTAAATTTGTTGGTCATCAATACTACTAATAATTCCATACAATACAGGATTTCTTTCAATCTTAAAGTTCTTCTAAATGATCATTAAGAAGCTGAATGGCAGAAAAACAATATAAATAAATATAAATTGATAATATTTAACAAATAATTAGTCAATTGAAATGATTAGTTGATTTGTTGTTTGATTGGTTGGTTGGTTGATTGATCGATAAGATATACAAGTGGACATGTATATACCTGTAACCCCAGTACAGAGGGATGAGTGGAGACAGAAGGATTATTGATATTTTCTAGCCCTTAGCCCCATTGCATGTTCAATAAGATACCCTGTCACAAGGCAATAAGGAGAAGAGTGATAAAACAAGATAGCCAACATCTTCTGGCCTCTGCATGGACATAGAAGTACATGCATTCACATATGAGTGTGCACATATACCACACACAGACAGACATATGAACATAAACACACACACACACACACATAGACATACACATAGACACACATAGATATGAAGTAATGAATTTTATATATAAAAGTAAACTGCTCTTCCCAGGTCATATTCCCTGATGTAGTCCTTAGAACTGGAATTTGTAGACATGAGACAGAGAAAGGGAGTCTAGAAGAATAAAGTATAGAAAAGAAAGTAAGGAAAAATGTTGATGTTCTTGTTTCTCAGTGCCTCGACAATTTTCTAGTAGATAATACAAAATGGAAAAATTGAAATTTATAGGCTTAGAGTTGATATATAAAACATTCTCTACAAAAATGTGTATAATGTAGACTTGATGTCCACTGTTGAAAGGTGATTAAACTATGAGTTTGTTAAGTTCATAATGTACTGATCAAGCTAAATAGTCTACTGAGAATTGGGTCAGAGTCGAAGAAATAGGTTTGTGTGGGTATATGTAAGAAAGCTGTGGTACATTTACACAATGGAATACTACTCAGCCACCAGAAACAATGACTTAACCAAATTCTTAAGAAAATGGCTGCATCTAGAGAATATCATCCTGAGTGAGATAACCCAGTCACAAAAGAACAGACATAATATGCAGTCACTGATAGTGGGATGCTAACCCCAGAGGCTTGCACTCTCCCAGAAACAACTCACAGACTGTATGAAGTCCAAGAAATAAAGAAAACAAAACAAAACAAAAAAAAACAAAAAGAATAGTCATGTTCAATCCTCACCCACCAAGAACACATTGACAAATTCCAGGTTGTACCCTGTATTACATGTACTGTCTGCTCATTGTAAAAAAAAAAAAAAAAAAAAAAAAAAAAAAAAAAAAAAAGATCTTTACACACCAAGTAAACTTTGACTATTTCCAGGTTGCATCTTGTTTTACATGTACTTTATGCTCATTGTTATTGGTGGGATCTTTATCACACTATCAAACATTTAAAAAAAAAGTACCGACAAAAATGTATTGTATAATGTTATGCTTAAAATCTGTACATTTATCTTTTTTTGTAAAATAAAGTTGTTAAAAAAACAGACATTAAAATATTGATAAAAAAAGAAAGTTGTTTCATGTAGGCAGATACTATGTCTTTCTCTTTGCTTCCTGGATCTTGCGTGGTGAGCAGTGTTTTTTGCTATGATTCCATTCACCCAAGTGCACATATGGTGATGTTGTGAGTTAACACAGTCCACAAGTGGAACTAGCTGATGATTATACAACACCTCTGAAACTATGAAGTTATTTGTCAGGCATTGCACCATGGTGATAAAAACATAGATAATATTGGCCTACTAGTTATTTTATTGAGTGGCCTAGATCAGTATATGTTTTTGTTTATATGTTTTTTATAAATTGAATAAATTTGTCAAATAATGTTGGCCTTGAAGATTTAATTTCAAGTAAGAATTGAAATTGAAAGTAAGAAATTACTTACTTTCTTGCTTACAAAATTGGTTTTCCAGGTCCAGCTAAATTTGCTATCTTCTCAGACTTTCTAGATGACTCAGTAGAAAAAAAATAAACAAACAACAACCATGACAACACTATGTACCCAGAGTTGCATTTACTTATAACAAGGAAGTAAATGTATACACAGAAACACTGACTTCCAGTGATATATAATCACCAAACAATAGCATCTACTACAATTCCTATCTCATATGCCCATGAATTTCAATTCCTGAAGTAACTACTTTAACATAAATTTTGGCTTCTATATATCCAGATGGTTTTATATGCACATAGAATATATTGCACACAATTTGTTATACTATGTTACTTAAGAGTTGATGGCAAGATATACCTGGAATGGGGAAGTAATGGGAAAATGTAAAGAATAATCACAAATATTGTTGTTAGTTACTGGTAATTGCAATGGGCAACTGAGAACCCACTGAACTCCACAGAAGTTATAGTTGCTGTTAATCATTATTTTATTCTTTCTTTGTTACTGAATAAATTTAAGGGTGTCAACATATCTTTACTATGGGGGATGCTCTCTAGAAAGAATGAATAAGTTTCTAAGTGATTCTGGCAGAAGAATAAAGAATAAACAAAAAGAATAAAGCTACATCAATAAATCAGATTGAAAAGAAATAGTACCAACACATACAGAGATTGTCCAACACATCTGCACTTAAAATAAAGGGTAAGCCATTGTACTGGCTTGTTTTGTGTGTCAACTTGACACACAAATCTGGAGTTATCACTGAGAAAGGACCCTCTTGAGGAAATTCTTCCATAATTTCTAGCTGTAAGGCATTTTTTCAATTAGTGATCAAGACGGGAGGGCCATTGTGAGTGGTGCCATCTCTGGGCTGGTAGTATTGGGTTCTATAAGAAAGCAAACTGAACAAGCCAGAGGGAACAATTCAGTAAGCAGCACTCCTCCATGGCCTCTGCATTCACTCTTGCCTACCCTATGTGAATTCCTGCCCTGACTTTCTTTGGTGATGAACAGCAATGTGGAAGTTGAATAAACCCTTTCCTCCACAACTGGCTTCTTGGATATAATGTTTTGTGCAAAACTAGGAACCTTGACTAAAACAACCATAAAATTATAGCGACAGGGAATAATCTATTTTCCATAAACCTAAATGTTGCTCACATAGTTAATTACTTGTATGATCCTGATAAACCAAACTAAATGAAAAATGAAACAGTGGCAAACTGGGACAATGGTAAGATATAAGTAACTTTGGGATAGCCATGTTTTAATGTGCTTAACTTTGGAACGACAAACTTTTCTGTTAAGTCAATCAGTTATATGTCTCAATTTCAAAAGCACTATGGAAGACACGGAGTAGCAGAGGGGTTCACATCATTAGCAGTCAGAGAGCAAAAAAATGGTGATGCTGACATTCCACTGTCTTTATCTGCACCCCCCCCCCACACACACACACTAAATTGTACCTGGGTCCTCATTTGATGGAATAGTCCCACAAATGTTCATGGGTAAATTTCAAACTAGTCAATTTAACAATGGTTGTTAACTGTCCCTGGTATGTAAAAGACTCTATGTAGTTAACACAACTTGAACCTCACACAAAAGTCTAAGAGAAAAGCAGAACTTTAAGTTTAGTAGAGGCTAGTCTGGGGATATTGTAGAATAGCCTCAGTTCAAAGACCCATTGAGACAGGCAGTATAGAGATAATATGGGGAATTCTGACCCAGAGAAATGAAGGATGGCACCAAAACTTTTTGGAAGTTCATCTTGTATCCTAGGAGAACTTTTTTCTTGCTGTAGAACTCTGGGATTGCCCTCTTCTAATTAGAGAACTTTGAAGGTTGGTGAATAGATGATTATTTTGGAGGTAGATGGTGGATGTCCAAGGGAGGTACATGCCAAAGAACTTGTTATCATTAGAAGGAGTTGAAACATTAATTTTGCAATAAAAGATTTAAACAGATAAATATCACTCTAAGGCATAAATGACTCAATTCAATGAAGCCATTACTTTGAAGTCTTAGGCAGTGACAAGAATGAAAACAGTACAACATGAAAACGACCAGGGATGCCACAACTGCCTTTCAGTTCAGCTCTACAGGAGATTCAGATGTTTGATCCAGATGTCTTTAACTTCCATAACTCAGAGAAACAGACATGGGCTTTTGTTCCCTGCAAATAAGTCCTGGAAATATGCTCTCATTTTTTGAGCAAATAAAAGAGAAAATTCAGTAGATAGCTCCATTTGTTACATCTATGTGTCGAATATGAATGTTATTTGTAATGGACTGATGAAAGTCTAAGTGAGTGTGAGATTAGGGAAGTGCTTTTTTGTTGGTGTAAAAAGGAGCAAAAAGAAAAGAAAACACTGGTTAGGAGTTTAAGTGGAGGAGTGTACACTGTATGCAAGAAGCTTTAAAAGAGGACTTTCACTTATTGCCTCTACTGCTGAACTAAAGGGGTATTTTTAATGTAGAAATGCTTTAAATTACAAACAAACTATTTGTAACATTCATTTACCATATAATTGTGGCAATGGTATGTTTTCTGCCTGATGGCCTCAAGGTTGTCATAGGAACAAAGAATCAAGAGCTTTGTACAACCATTTCTCCTTTCAAATCTCAACTACCAGAAAGAAACAGTGTGTGTGTGTGTGTGTGTGTGTGTGTGTGTGTGTGTGTGTGTGTGTGCACTCGCG
This sequence comes from Micromys minutus, assembly GCF_963924665.1. Classification (NCBI taxonomy): domain Eukaryota; kingdom Metazoa; phylum Chordata; class Mammalia; order Rodentia; family Muridae; genus Micromys; species Micromys minutus. The sequence continues at coordinate 7,875,974 of NC_137970.1, read as the reverse complement.
TGCATGTGCGTGTGTATGTTTCAGCGATTAGAGAACTCATTTTCAGGGATGAGAAGATGGATTTGTCATTAACGTGCTTTTCATGTAAACGTCAGGATCAAAGTTCAGCTCCTCAGCATCCATCTGAAAACCCTAGTGTGTCAGTTTACATCTATAAAGATAAGTGGATCATTATAACTCACTGGCTAACCAACCTCACTGAATCAGTGAGAGACCTTGCTCAAAACACAAGGTAGACAGAGCTATTGAGGAAAACACCTAGTGTTAACCTTTGGCCTGCAAGTGTGTGCACATTGTGCATACCACATACACACACAGGTGTAAGGGGTGCAGTTCTGACATCTCAGGAAGAAGACAGATCTATGAACAAAGGAGACAGGAGAGAGAGACTAGATTCAATCATCAATTCCAAACAAACAAAAGAATTGCAAGATCAAGTTGCTACATCTGTCCTCTTGAACACAAACAAAAAGAATTATCTGTTCCCTCTCAATCCCATAATTACAAACAAGAAAAGAAGTGATGTGGAACCACAGCAGAAACAAAGAAACAATTAATAGGAAAATTGTCTTGTGGTCTCAGTTAGTGGCAAGGTGACCCACTTGAGGTTCAGGGCAGAAATACATAATGGTTCTTTAAAAATAAGCCAAGCATATTATTTTAAAACAACCATTGGAATAAGAAAAAATAGTTTGCATAAGTGAAAATTAATTGTATGATGAAGTCCAAGTGCAAAATTACCATATTTATTTTTCAGTCTTTTTTCTAAGAAGGTCAGAGAACTTGATGCTCTGTTAAAATACAATTCTCAGGCCTTGAGCCTAGTATTGCCACTTGGCTAACAAGCTTCTTTATTTGAAAAATGCTAAACAGAGCAGCTATAGGTTTCAGAGTAATCGATGTTTATCTCACATAAATCTCCAGCCTTCTGAAGGATTTTTTTAACCATTCTCCTTGCTTTAGTTTCTGGTGGAAGTTTGTGACAGATAAAGGAGAGAAAACACTCATCCTTACAGAAATAATACTGACAAAAACTTTTTCCCTTAGTTGTCAATTCTATAATTCATATTATAGATTTACAATTTTGTCCCGGGAGTACATGGATGAGGGAGGAAGAAAGGGGGAAGTAAAAGATACTGTGCTACATTTTCACTTGTAAGACTATAGTTAATCATAATAAAGGCTCATATGAACTCACAGAGAGAGAGGCAGCAAGCAAAGAGCCTACACAGATCTGCTCCAAGTTCTCTGCATACTTGTCACAGCTTTCAATTTAGTGTTTTTATGGTACTTCCACATTGTGCGAACTGCTGGTTCTCTGATTTATTTTTGTGCCTCTTGGGGTCTTTTCCTTCTATTTGTTTTGTCTAATGTGATGTGGTAGCTTTTGTTTTATCTTATTATATTTTACTTACTCCATAGAATCCTATTTGTTTTCTAATGAGAGACAGAAAGGAGGTAAATTCTGAAAGAAGGTAAGGAAGAAGCTGGGAGAAGTAGAAGAAGGGGAGACCATAATTAGGATGTTATGTGAGAAAAGTATCTATTTTCAATAAAAGAAAAACATTATTTAATAAAAAATAGTTAGTGAATAGATTGGCATATTAACAAGCTGTGTGGCTGGATCAGGAAAGTACTAAGTCTATGAATTGTCTTAGCTATATAATAAGAACTGCTTCAAAAATGTAAAACTAGGAGAGGGCTTCCATAGTCCACATAAGAACCAGCACTGAGAGTGCAGAAAATAGTGCTTATGTAGGTTGGGAGAAAGAGTAAATGTGAAAGAATGGAAATGGATTTTCTGTGATCACTTGTTTCAATTTTCAGTAAAAATGTTAAGGACTCAGAATGAAACTTAATGATATAGTACTTCCCTGGCATATGTAAGGACTTGGCTTCCATTCTTGGCAATAAATGAATGAATGGAAAATCTTTGACTATTAAATCATGTAAATGTCTTGCAAAAAAAATATACTGTGCTATTCCGCCATTCTGCAAAATTGAAGGGTAAATTAAATACTTAACAGCAATCCCTCATTAAATCACAGATTTGATGAGCAACCATCTTCAGATCTTTTTTCCTCATTGTAAGGGAAGAACAGAGCCTGAGAGTAACTGAGAGGGTAAAGCACTTTCATGTCCAAGCATTATGTCTTAGTCGGGGTTTCTATTCCTGCACAAAACATCATGCAAGTTAGGGAGTGTATTACTCAGGGTTCTCTAGAGTCACAGGATTTATGAGTAGTCTCTATATAGTAAAAGAATTTGTTGTTGAGTTACAATCTAACTCCCCAACAATAGTCAGCAGCAGATGTGAATGGAAGTCCAATGATCTAGCAGTTGCTCAGTCCCACAAGGCAAGCAGGTGAATGAATGCCCTTATGTAGTATCCAACAGAAGGTGTGTTCCAGTCTAAAGGTTTGTACCACCACACCCAGATCGGGGACTTGCTTTATCTGAGAGGACCTTGAACTCAGCTATCTGCTTATCTTAGTGTCCTAAGATTCATAGACTCTATGCCTCAAGATCAGGATCACAGGTTATCCTTCCAATTCTGGATTGTGGTTCATTCCAGATATAGTCAAGTAGAAAACCAGGAATAACCACTACAATCCACACCTTATCAACTTGACACAAATAATATCTCATCCACACAGGAAACAATAACAAGGTCATGAATATGCCTAACAGGATAGGACTATTTCTCATACATTTGCAAACTCAATTACAATGGGGCAATGTCTCTTGGAAACATTTTTTTTTTTTAGTATCTCAACTTAAACACCAATTGATGTTACAAATGTGTTACAGAAGCATTTGTATTACTTTATAATCCATGTTTCTGCAACTGGTTATGTGGCCTTAGATAATATTTGTAACAATCTTCCTCTACTGCCCATTCTGTATTTCCATCATGCTCGGCAAGCACTTCAACAGGTCTTGGCTCTTTTCTTGGAGGGGTGATCCATACCTTCATTCCTGATAGGTCTGTGCCTTTTGTCATCTTGCTTGGAATAGGCTGTTGTAGTTTTTCATTGACTTTAATCACAGGACACGGTAATGCTAAGAGATGTCCTAAGACATCTCCTGCACTCCAGACATAATTCTTCCCCCCACTGTGGAGAAGCAATCCAATTTCCCCGTGGTAATCTGGATCTACTAACCCTCTTAACACTGTTTATCTCTTCTTAGCATGTTGGTTTAAGGAAATTAGAAGCCCAAAATGACCAGGGGAAAGTCTGAGCTTTCTAGTTCAATGGAATGTTTGTTGTGCCTCCTGGTAGGAGCACTCCCCACTTTGGAACCAAAATTTCTAGGTCAACAGAACTTAAAGTTGTGGGAAAAGGAATGAAAATTTTTCCTAGAGTGTCATCACTAGGAGGGATAATGATTAGAACTATTTCCTTTTCCAACCCTCGATTCATAAACCCATGGATCATGGCTATGGAAGAAACTGTACCATATATTGGACGCTGATTCAAGGCATATACTGCCTTCTGAAGAACTCTGCCCCAGCCCTCCATGCTGCTGCCACCTAATTGGCACTGTAACTCTGTCTTCAAAAGGCTATTCTATCTTTCTATCAGACCAGCTGCATCAGGATGGTGGAGAACATGGTAGGACCAATGGATCCCATGACTGTGGACCCACTGTCACACTTCTCTGGCTGTGAAATGGGTTCCTTGGTCAGAAGCAATAATATGTGGAATACAATGATGATGGTTAAGACATCCTGTAGGTCCACAGATGGTGGTTTTGGCAGAAGCATTATGTGCAGGAAAGGTAAATCAATAACCAGATTAAGTGTCTACTCCAATAAGAACAAAATGTTGTCCTTGCCATGGAGGAAGTGATCCAATGTAGTGAACCTGCCACCAGGTTGCTGGATAGTCACCTCGAGGAATGTTGCCATATCTGGGGTTCAGTGTTGGTCTCTGCTGTTGGCAGATCTGACATTCAGCAGCAGCTTTAGCCAGGTCAGCCTTGGTGAATGAAAATCTGTGTTGTTGAACCCAAGCATAACCTCAATGTCAGCCACCATGGCCACTTTGTTCATGTGCCCATTGAGCAGTGACAGGGATGGTTGGCGAAAGAGGGTGGCTATTCACAGAACATATCACCTTATCCACTTGATTATTGAATTCCTCCTCAGCTGAAGTAACTGGTGAGCATTTACATGTGACAAAACATATCTTCACATTCTTTGCCCATTTACAGAGATCTTTGAACATACTTATTCCCTAGATTTCTTTTTCAACAAATTTTTAATTGTGATCTTTCCAAGTCCCTGACCATCTAGACAATCCATTGGCTACAGTCCATAAATCAATGAACAAACATACATCTGACCATTTCTTCTTCCAAACAAACTGTAATACCATGTGTACTGCCAGAAGTTCTGCCTACAGTAAAGATTTTCCTTCACCTGTATCTTTCAGGGATGTCCCATAAAGGGGTTGTAATGCTCCAGCTGTCCACTTCTAGGTGGTGACTACATAATGTGGAGAGCCATCAGTAAACCAGCTCCTAGTCTTCTCTTTTTCAGTCATCCAATCAAAAGGAAGACCCCTTGTGGCTATGGACACATTTTTGGTAGTAGATGGCATTGAATCAGAAGTAGAAACCATAAGCATTTGAGCAACTTCTTCATGTAACTTGCTTGTGCCTTCAGGACCTGCTCAGGTACGATCACATATATATCATTTCCATTTGATAATAGACTACTGCTGTGCATGTCCTACTTTATGACTTGAAGGATCTGATAGCACCCAGCTCATGATGGGCAGTTCAGGTCACATGGTAACTTGGTGTCCTATTGTCAAAACTTCAGTCTCCATTAAGGCCCAATAGCAGGTCAAGAGTTGTTTTACAAATGGAGAATAGTTTTCTGTAGATGATGTAGGTGTGTGTCACCAACACCTCAAGGACCATTGGGTCTGCTGGATCATATATTCCAAGGGGTAGCACAACCTGCACAGCAGACTGGATTTGTTGAAGAGCCTTCTCCTGTTCTAGGCCCCACACAAAGATAGTAGCTTTCCAAGTCACGTAGTAAATGGGCCTGAGTAACACAGAAGTGAGGAATGTGCTGTCCCCAGAATCCAAATAGGCCCACTAAACTTTCTTGGCTGTGGGAGCTTTCAGGTGCAATAACTTATCTTTTATCTTAGAAGGAATATCTCTGCATGCCCCACACCAGTAGACTCCTAAGAATTTCAATGATGTAGATGGGCCTTGAAGTTTGGTCAGAACTTATTTCCTACCCTCTGATATGCATACCTGTTACCAATGAGCCCAATAAGCATAATGTCATCAACATAGTGCACCAAATGTAATATTTTGTGGGAGACAAAACAATGAAGATTCCTTCTAAGTTATGATACAGGGCAGGTGAGTTAATGTATATGTATCCTTGAGGCAAAACTGTGAAGGTATATCGCTGGCCTTGCCAACTCAAAGCATATTGCTTCTGGTGGTACTTATGAACAGGTACTGAGAAGAAGCCATTTGCTAGATCAATAGTTACATACCAGGTACCAGGAGATGTGTTAATTTGCACAAGAAGGAAAATACATCTGGTACAGCAGCTGCAATCAGAGTTACTACCTGATTTAGTTTTCAATAGTTAACTGTCATTCTCCATGATCCATTTGTCTTCTGCACTGGCCAGATATGAGGGTTGAGGGGAGATGTGGGAACCACCACCCTTGCATCTCTCAAGTCCTTCAGAGTGGCAGTAATTTCTGCAATTCCTCCAGAAATATGATACTGTTTTTGATTCACAATTTTCTTTGGCAGAGGCAGTTGTAAAGGCTTCCATTTAGCCTTTCCAAACATAATAGCCCTCACTCCACAGGTCAGGGAACCAATGTGAGAATTCTGCCTACTTCTAAGTAAATCTGTCCCAATTATATATTCTGGAAATGGGAAATGACCACAGGATATATCCAGGAATCTACTAGACATACTGTGAGTTGGACTTCAGTCAAAACTCAGTTAATCACCTGTCCTCCATAAACCCCTACTTTACTTGGGGAGGGGCACAATGTTTCTTGGGATCTCTGGGGATCAGTGTCAATTCAGATCCAGTATCCAATAGGCCTCAGAAAGTCTGATTATTTCCTTTTTCCCAGTGCACAGTTACCCTTGGGGAAGGTGCTAGTTCCCTCTGGGGAAAAACTGGAGAAAGGCTAACAGCAAAACTTTTAGGTGTCTTATGAAGATCCTTTCTCAGGGGAACCTGGCCACCCCTTCATTCAAGGGGTTCTGGGTCTGCAAACTGGATCCAGTCTGGAAATTGATGCACTGGCCAAGATTCCCGCTAGCCACTATCCAATGTAGCCTTTCTTTCATTTGTTTGAGAACTGTTTTGCTTATACATATCTACAGATATGCATTAGGCTTCCTAAATATTTCATGCCTGCAAACACCATGACTGATTGGCCAGTACCAATGGTCTGAACAAGTCATGCTATTATAAATTTGACTTCTCCTATGCTGGCCATTATGGGCTATGAAGCACCGAAAGAAATGCTCAATATTCCTAGTCATCAGGAAAATGAAAATCTAAACAACTCTTAGATTCCACCTCACACCAGCCAAAATGGTTAGAATTAAAAAACTCAGGTGACAGAAGATGCTGGCAACAATGTTGAGAAAGAGTAACACTCTTCCATTGTTGGTGGGATTATAAGATGGTACAACCACTCTGGAAATCAGTCAGTTGCTCAGAAAATTAGACATAGTACTACCTGAAGACCCAGATATTCCACTCCTGGGCATACACTCAAAAGACACTCCAACATATAACAAGGACACATGCTCCACCATGTTCATAGCAACCTTATTTACAATAACCAGAAGCTAAAAAGAATTCAAGTGTCCTTCAACAAAGGAATCAATACAGAAACTGTGATACATTTACACAATAGAGTACTACTCAGCTATGAGAAACAATGACTTTATGAAATTCTTAAGCAAATGGATGGAACTAGGAATTATCATCCTAAGTAAGGTAACCCAGTTACAAAATAACACACAAATATGCACTCACTGATAAGCAGATACTAGCCCCCCCCCCATAGCTCTGAATACCCAGGAATCAATTTACAGACCTTATAAAGCTCGAAAAGAAGGAAGGCCAGAATGTGGTTGCCTATGTCTTTCTTAGAAGGGAGAACAAAATACTCATGGAAGGAAATACAAGGTCAAATACAGGATCAGGGATTGAAGAAAAGATCACTCAGAGACTGCTTCCCCTGGGGATCCACCACATATGTAGCCACCAAACTCAAGCAGTATTACTGATGCCAAGAAGTGCTTACTGGCAGGAACCAGATATAGATGCTGCCTCAGAGGTGCTTCCAGAGTCATACTGAAACAGTTGAGGATACTTGCAAACTGAACACAGAGACCACAATGGAGGAGCTAGAGGAAGAACTGAAGGATCTGAAAGGGGTTGCAACCTCATGGGAAGAACAATATTATCAACCAACCAAACCCTCTAGAACTCCCATGGAGTAAAAAACCAACCAATGAGCAGCAGCATCTCCAACCCTAAGATCTGGTACAAGGAAAAGGGCAAGAACAAACCTTTCAAATGTGACGGTGCCCCTCTCACCAGTTTGTGTCTTATAGGATTTGTGAAGGGCACATGTTCTGGGCCTTCCTATTGTGGAGGATTGGGTTTTACACAACGTACCCACTCTAGCATTGCAATTTCTCTAAGCCTTAAAATCCCTTAGGTAACACTAAGCCAAGAGATATCAGGTATTTCCAACTCCTTTTCAGTAGGTCATCTTTTGATAAACACTTCAGCCAACCATTCAAACAAACTTCGGACACCTTTCTTTTTAACTGTTATAGCTTTCATATTAAACCTAGAATCCCCACTCAGAGGGTCCATGTAATAAACTCAGCCTGATCTAGTTTTATGTTTCTTCCACCATTATCCCACACCCTTAAATTCTATTACCACACATATTCCCCAGATTTCTACTTGAATGGATTAGCAAATTTATTAAACTCCTTAGTAGTATAAAGAATTTCCTCATGGACTACACTTTCTATCTCCCTTCTAAGGGCCTGTTTTGCTTTGAGTCTGGTTATGGGTATAGAATAAATTATTGGTAAGTCTTGAGAAGTCAATATTGTCTTGTTTGGCATTTTCTTCAGTGAAAGTTGCTGCTGGTTTATCAGCCCCTGAGAAATTAATTTCCTTGTGTGAAAGAGGCATTGATTCAAGAGTGCGGCTAAGGGTACTACTTCCTCAGGTGGCGTAAACCCTTGAGAATCTAAATACTCAACATTCTCGGTTTCAACAGCATCCTCCCATACATCCCCATCCCAAGTTATAGGATCCCATTCTTTGCCAAATTAATGCCCCTCCTTTAACTGCTGACACCCTCTGAGGCTGAGACTTGAATTTTCCCTGTAATTCAGCCAACCTTATAATGAGGGCTCCAGTTTAATTTTCTGCAGCCCTGAGCCCTATGGCTGCTGGAGAGAAGATCCTCTTCAAGGACACACTTAACAGCCTTTTTCTTGTTTACTTGCATCTAGAGCCATTCTTGTTTTATCACACAGCTTATTCTTTTCCTTCTTAAGTTTTTGCAGAGATACTAAAAGTAACATGGAAGCAAAATTATTTTCCATTTTTTTCCAACTTGTAGAAAGTTTTGTACACTGAATAACCTAATACATCCAGATAATTAAAGACATTAGCTTTTTTAACTTTAAAATATATTTTCAACCACAGGTGTTAAATATTGTCTGAGCTCCCAGGAGAGAGAATCTGGAGAGGTGTCAGTAGTTGTAAGGTACTGGTGAATTATTAAACCAATTCCAGATTCTTAAAAGATTCATCCTTATACTTCTGCTCCTCTAGAACAATTCCCAGTACCAACTTCTGTATTAGTCAGGGTTCTCTAGAGTCACAGAACTAAAAGGTAATCTCTATATAGTAAGGAAATTTTCTGGTGACTTAGTCTGTAGTCCAACTCCTCAACAATGGTCAGCAGCAGCTGTGAATGGAAGTCCAAGGATCTAAAAGATGGTCAGTCCCAGGAGGTAAGAAGGCAGAGAGAGAGCTGTCCTTCTTCCAATGCCTTTATGTAGGTCTCAAAAAAAATGTGTTTCAGATTTTTTTAAATTTTTTCAAGTTGTGATCCTGTTTGTTTTCTCTTTTCTTTTTTAATTAGATATTCTCTTAATTTACATTTCAGATGTTATACCTTTCCACCAGTCCCATCCCCCCTCCCCTCCCATCACCTCCATAAAGGTGCTCCCTCTCCCAGCCACCCTCTCCTACCTCAGCACCTTGGTGTTCCCCTATACTTTGCCTCTCCTCCCATCGATACTATAAAATGTTACCCTCTGCTGTGTATGCACTGGGGGGCCATGGGTCTCTCCATGCAAACTCATTGGTTGGTGATTTAGCCCCTGAGAGCTGTGGTGAGTCTGGTTACTTGATCAATTTGTTCTTCTCATGGGGTTTCAGACCCGTTCAGCTCCTTAAGTCCTTTCTCTAGGTCCTTCATTGGGGTCCTGTGTTCAGTCTGATGGTTAGATGCAAGTATCTTCCTCTGTATCTGTATCAGTCTGGAAGAGCCTTTGAGGAAGCATCCATACTAGGTTTCTGCCAGCAACCATTACTTGGCTTCAGCAATAGTCCTTAGGTTAAAGGTGTGTACCACTACACCTGGATCTGAGACTTGCTCTGTCCCATATAACCTTGAACTTAGAGATATTCTTGCCTTAGTTTCCTAAAATTCACAGCCATTACACCTCAAGATCAGAGTCACAGGCACTCCTTCCAATTATGAATTGTGGTTTATTCCAGATATAGTCAGAAAATGAGGAATAGCCACTACAAGGAGGAAAGTATTCAGCTTACACTTCCACATTGCTGTTTATCACCAAAGGAAGTCAGGACTGGAACTCAAGCAGGTCAGGAAGCAGGAGCTGGTGCAGAGGCCAAGGAGGGATGTTATTAACTGGCTTGCCTCCCCTGGCTTGCTCAGCCTGCTTTCTTATAGAACCCAGGTCTACCAGCCCAGGGAAGGCACCACCCACAATGGGCTGGGAACTCTTCCTCCCCACTTGGTCATGAGTTGAGAAAATGCCTTACAGCTGGATCTCAGGGAAGCATTTCCTCAACTAAGGCTCCTTTCTCTGTGATTAACTCCATCTTGTGTCAAGGTGACATGCAAAACCAGCTAGTACACATGAGGACATGATTATACATTTTTTGAATAAAAGTATACAAATACATTTTTATAAAGTTGTAATTAAGTATTTGTGAGTACATATACTTAAACATATGTATATATGTAACAATAATATAGGAAAAGACGTTATTAATTTGAGGAGATAGGAGAGAAACTGGGAGGGGCTGTAGGAAGGAAAGGGAGATGTGATACAGTTCTATTTTAATTAAAATATATTCCTTTTTTAATTTTTTCTTGATCTTCACACAGTCTGTGGGTTGTTTCTGGGGTATTCAGAGCTTTCTGGGGTTAGTATCCAATTATCAGTGACTGCATATTATCTGCTTTTTTGTGACTGGGTTATCTCACTTAGGATGATATTCTCTAGATGCATCCATTTTCTTAAGAATTTCATAAAGTCATTGTTTCTGATAGCCAAGTAGTACTCCATTTTGTAAATATACCATAATTTTTATATCCATTCATCTACTGAAGGACATCTGGGTGCTTTCCAGCTTCTGGCTATTATAAATAGAGCTGCAATGAACATTGTGGTGCATGTATCTTTGTTGTATATTGGAGCATCTCTAGGGTAAATGCCCAGAAGTGGAATAACTTGGTCTTCAGGTAGTACTATGTCCATTTTTTTGAGGAACTGCCAGACTGATTTACAGAGTGGTTTTATCAGTTTACAACCCCACCAGAAGTGGAGAAGTGTTCCACTTTCTCCACATCTTCGCCAGCATCTATTGTCATCTGAGTTTTGGATCTTGGCCAATCTGCCTGGTATGAGGTGGAATCTCAGGGTTGTCTTGATTTGCATTTCCCTGATGGCTAAGGATGTTGAGCACTTCCTTAGATGTTTCTCAGCCATTCAATATTCCTCGATTGAGAACTTTTTGTTTAAGTCTGTACCCAATTTTTAATAGGGTTGTTTGATTCTCTGGTATCTCGCTTTCTGAGTTCTTTGTATACTTTGGATATTAGGCCTCTATCTGATGTGGGGTTGGTAAAGATCTTTTCCCACTCTGTTGGCTGCCGTTTTGTTTTCATGACAGTGTCTTTAGCCTTACAGAAACTTTGCAATCTCATTAAGTCCCATTTGTCAATCTTTGACCTTAGAGCTCGAGCTATTGGTGTTCTGTTTAGTAAATTTTCTCCTGTGCCTATGAGTTCTAAGGTTTTCCCTACTTTCTCATCTAATAGTTTCAGTGTACCTGGTTTAATGTGGAGATCTTTGATCCACTTGCACTTGAGCTTTGTACAAAGAGATAAGAAAGGGTCTATTTTCATTCTTCTGCATGCTGAGTGCCAACACTATTTGTTGAATAGGCTGTTCTTTTTCCTTTGAATGTTTACAGATCCTTTGTCAAAAATCAGGTGACCATATATGTGAGAGCTCATTTCTGGATCTTCTATTACATTGATCCACGTGCCTATTTCTGTACATCACATCTTTGTTAAGGAGCACACAAGGTGACTTGGAATGCTGTTTAGTCAAAGGTTAACTAAGATTTTATTCCCTCACATCACAGGGAATGTCTGAGTGGATGAGTAAACCTCATTCTACTGTAATATTTATACTTGTAGATGAAAAGTTGCACCAAAACAACATAAGACAAAAAGGAGAACCAATTATTGACTTTGATAAAAAGACAGTCCAAAGGCCATACAAGCAGATAGAACTGCACTGTGGCATGGCAACCTAACTCATGTGTTATCAAATCAAATAGACCTGAGTCTTGAAACACTGCTAAGTGCCTTCATTTCTCTGAGTTTATATTGCTTCACTAGCAAAGTGAGGATGGTATCATCTACTTCATACAGATTTTGTAAAATCTAGGAGATGAGCTATGTAAACTGTTTGCAAGGATTCCCTACAGATGGCAGCCACTTAATACATGGTAGCTATGCTGTTTTGTTTTGTTTTGTTTTCAGAATGCATTATATATTATAATATTTTTGAAGGAGCCAAATACCTGAATCTTTGCACTCACAGCAACAGGGTACAGAGGCAGCACAGAAAACCAATCCTTTTATGTAGCGATACCCGTACTTCCTGGAGTTCATATTTACAAACACCTATTCTTTTTTTGGCAGTTGCTTCTTATTTACAGAGGAAGTGAAGGGGAAAATAAAAATCTCCACTTGAAGAGCTTCTAGGGAGCTACATAAGGCAACATAATTATAAACCCGAGGAAACTGCACCTGTGCAAAGTAAAACAGGAACTTTTCTCAAAAAGGCTTAACATGTAGGATCAAAAGGTGACCAGGGCTTGAAATCTAACCTGTGTGTTATACATGTGCACATGCTTACTCATCTGTCACTTCAAATAATGCCAACACTAAACTAGTAATAAAATCTAGAATGCAGAAAATACTTTGCCGGTGCTGCACATCTGTAGTTATTAATTTACCTTGTACTATAGCAACTACATTAGGGCCATTTTGCACATGAAGTTATAGAAGCAGTGGAAGGTAAAATAACACAGGAAGAAAAGAGCTGGATCCATTTGCCATGACAAAGGTGGGTGCACATGTGTACATACATAAATTAACAAAACCTTAAGAAAGGTAAGTGGGGCACATGGCCATCAAGACTGGATGCCAGCCCACAGAGAGAGCTGAGCACACAGAGGAGAAGTGCAAGTGCCCCCCCCCCTTCTGAGCCCACAGGTAAGCACAAATTCTTTCTCCACTGACTATCTTGGGAGAGACCTCCAGGAACTCTCAGGGTCCAGGAATCAATCTGTGATCAGACTGCTCCAGGCTCCATCTGTGCCTAGAGACACTGGCAGAGCTGGCACACAGTCATCAGGACTGGTGGCCAGACCACAAAGATCTGACCAACCAGAGGAGACATAGGAGAGCTCTCTTGCCTGAGCCTACAGACCTACATCTGCACTCAGAGCTAGAACCAGCTCATTGCCTTCAGAACTCACATCCTGCACATTGAGAGCTGAGCATCAGGACTGATATCTCTCCGGAGCACACAAACCAAAGAGACACAGGAGAGACAAGCTCCATTTAGAGATAACAATATTAATTAACATAACAGATAAGAAGATGGCATGAGGCAAACACAAAAATCTAAGCAACAGATACCAAAACAACCTTGCAACATTAGAACCAGGCTCTCCCACCACAACAAATAGTATATATCCCGACACAACAAGATTTGGACTTAAAACCTTGCCTCATGTTGGTAATAGAGGGTTTTGAGAAGCATGTGAATGACTCTGTTAAAGAAATACTGGAGAACACAGATAAACAATTACAAGCCCTTAGAGAAACACAGGAAAACACAAGTAAACTGATGAAGGAACTGAACAAAACCGTCCAGAGTCTAAAAATGGAAAAGGAAGCAATAAAGAAAACATAAAGAGAGACAACCCTGGAGCTAGAAAACCTAGGAAAGTGGTCAAGAGTAATAGACACAAGCATCACCAACAGAACACAACAGATGGAAGAGAGAATCTTGAGCAAAAGATAACATAGAAAACATTGACACAAAAGTCAAGAGAAAATGTAAAAACTAAAGAGCACCTAACCAAAAAAACATCCAGGAAATCCAGGACACAATGAAAAAACCAAACCTAAAAATAATAGCTGCAGAAGAGAGTGAAGGCCTCCACACAAAAGGCCCAGTAAATATCGTCAACAAAATTATAGAAGAAAACTTCCCTAACCTAAAGGATGAGATGACCATGAGCATAAAAGAAGCCTACTGAACTCCAAATAGATTGGACCAGAAAAGAAATTCCTCTCGACATATAATAGTCAAAACACCAAATGTTCAAAACAAAAAGTATAATAAAAGTAGTAAGGGAAAAAGGTCAAGTAACATATAACGACAGCCTGATAAGACTTCTCAACAGAAACTATGAAAGCTAAAAGATCCTGGAGAGACGTCATACAGAGCCTAAGAGAACACAAATGCCAGCCCAGGTTACTATATCCAGCAAAACTTTCAGTCACCATGGATGGAAAGCCAAAGATATTCCAGTCCTGCACAAACCAAGCCCTACAATGGATAATAGATGGAAAACTGCAACACAAGGTGAAAAACTACACACTAGGAAAAACAAGAAAATAAACCTCTTACAACAAGACCAAAGGAACATAATTAACATGAAACAGCAATCATTATTCCTTAATATATTTAATCTCAATGGAATAAATTCCTCAATAAAAAGACATAGACTATCAGATTGGATATGTAAACAGGACCCAGAATTTTGCTGAAATACAGGAAACTCATCTATACAAAAAGGCAGACACTACCTCAGAGTAAAAGTTTGGGGAAAAAATCTCCACACAAATGGTCTCAAGAAACAAGCTGAAGAAACAATCCTAATATTGAATAAAATAGATTTTCAACCAAAAGTCATCAAAAAAGATAAGGAAAAGATACTTTCTGCTCATCAAAAAAAATCAATCAAGACGAACTCTCAATCCTGAACATCCATGTTCTAAATACAAGGGCACCCACATTCATAAAAGAGACACTACTAAAACTCAAAGCAAGTATCACACTACACACAATAATAGTGGGAGACTTCAACAACCCACTCTCATCAATGGACAGATCATGGAAGCAGAAACTGAACATAGACATAGTGAAACTAGCAGAAGTTATGAACCAAATGAATTTAACAGACATCTATAGAATATTTTATCCTAAAACAAAAGAATACACCTTCTCAGCACCTCACCATACCTTATTCAAAATTGACACAATATTCATTCACAAAACAGGCCTCAGTAGATACAAAAACCTCAAAATAATCCATGCATCCTATCATATCACTATGGGCATCATTAGCAATAGGAACAATAAAAAGACCACAAACACATGGAAGCTGAACAATGCTCTGATCAACAATACTTTGGTCAATGAAGAAATAAAGAAAGAAATCAAAACGTTTTAGAATGTAATGGATATGAAAGGACAACAGAGCCAAACTTATGGGATGCAATAAAAGCAGTACTAAGAGGAAAACTCACATACACTAGAACTAGAGAGCATACACTAGCAGCTTGACAGCACAACTGAATCCTCAAGAACAAAAAGCAGTAGATACACTGAAAAGGAGTAGAGGGCAGGAAATTATCAAACTAAGAATGGAAATTAATCATGTAGAAAAGAACTATAAAAAGAATCTACAAAGCAAAGAGTTGGTTCTTTTAGAAAAACCAACAAGATCAATTAGCCAGACTAACTAGAGGGCACAGAGAGAGTATCCAAATTAACAAAATTAGAAATGAAACGGGAGGCATAACAGAAATTGAGGAAATTCAAGAAATCATCAGATCCTACTACAAAAGCCTATACTCAACAAAACTGGAAAATCTAGAGGAAATGTATAAATTTCCAGACAGATACCAGCTAATAAAGTTAAATCAGAAATAGAGAATTCATCTAAACAGTTCCATAATGCCTAAAGAGATTAAAGCAGTAATCAAAAACCTCCCAAGCAAAAAAAAACCCAGGACCAGATATATTTTGTGCAGATTTCTATCAGACATTCATAATAGACCCAATACCAATATTCTCCAAACTATTCCACAAAATAGAAACAGAGGGAACCCCAATGAAGTCACTCTTTGAAGCCTCAATTATGATCATTCCTAAACCACACAAGGAACTACAAAGAAAGAGAAATTCAGACCAAATTCCCTCATGAACATTGATGCAAAAATACTCAATAAAATTTGTACAAACTGAAATCAAGAACACATCAAAATGATCATTCACCATGATCAATTAGGCTTCATTCCATGGATGAACGGATGGTTCAATATAAGAAATCTATCAATGTGGTCCACTATATTTAAAAAAAACACACACACATGATTATCTCTTTAGATGCTGAGAGAGCATTTGACAAAATTCAACACCCCTTCATGTTAAAAGTCTTGGAAAGAACATGAATCCAAGGCTCATATGTAAACATAGCAAAAGCAATACACACCAAACCAGTAGCCAAAATCAAACTAAACAGTAAGAAAATTGAAGCAACCCCACTAAAATCAGGGACTAGAGAAGGCTGCCCACTCTCTCCCTACCTTCAATACAGTACTGGAAGTACTAACGAGAGCAATCAGACAACAAAAAGAGGTCAATGGGATACAAAATGGAAAGGAAGAAGTCAAAATATCACTATTTGCAGATGATATGATATTATAATTAAGTGACCCCAAAAATTCCACCAGAGAACTCCTACAGCTGAGAAACAACTTCAGCAATGTAGCTGGATATAAAATTAACTTGAAAAAAATCAGTAGCCTACCTCTACACAATGGATAAACAGGCTGAGAAGGAAATTAGACAATTGACACCCTTCACAGTAGTCACAAAGAATATAAAATACCTTGGTGTGACCCTAATCAAGCAAGTGAAGGATCTGTATGACAAGAACTTCAAGTCTCTGAGGAAGGAAATTGAAGAGGACCTCAAAAGTTGGAAAGATCTCCTATGTTCACAGATTGAAATGATCAATATAGTAAAAATTGCAATCTTGCCTAAAGAAATCTACAGATTCAATTCAATCCCTATCAAAATTTGAACTCAATTATTCATGGAGTTAGAAAGATCAATTTGCAAATTCATTTGGAATAATAAAAAACCCAAATCAGTGAAAAAATATTCTCAACAATAAAAGAACTTCTGGGTGAATCACCATCCCTGACCTCAGCCTGTATTATAGATAAATTGTGATAAAACCTTCATGATATTGGTACAGAGACAGGCAGATCAGTGGAACAGAATCAGAAATGAACCCACACACCTACGGTCACTTAATCTTTGACAAAGGAGCTGAAAACATTCAATGAAAAAAGGACAGCCTCTTCAACAAATGATGATATTTAAACTGACAGTCAGCATACAGAAGAATGCAAATTGATTCTTTCTTATCTCCTTTTACAAAGCTCTAGTCCAAACGAATCAAAGATCTGCAAAATAAAACTAAATACACTGAAACTAATAGAACAGAAAGTGGGGGAAGAGCTTAGAACACATATGCACAGAGGAAATTTCCTGAACAGAACACCAATGGCTCATGCACTAAGATCAAGAATCAATAAATGGGACCTCATAAAATTGCAAAGCTTCTGTAAGGCAAATGACACTGTCAAAATGACAAAATGGCAACCAACTGATTAGGAAATCTCTTTACCAACCCTACATCTTATAAAGGGCTATTATCCAATATATGCAAAAACTCAAAAAGTTAGACACTAGAGAATCAAGTAATTCTATTAAAAATGGGGTACAGAGCTAAACAAAGAATTCTCCACTGAGAAATATCGAATGACTAAGAAGCACCTAAATAAATTCTCTACATCCCTAGTCATTAGGGAAATGCAAATCAAAACAACCCTTAGATTCCAACTCACACCAGTCAGAATGGTTAAGATCAAAAAAATCAGGTGATAGCAGATGCTGGAAAAGATGTGGAGAAGAGGAACACTCCTCTATTTTTGGTGGGGTTGTGAGCTCATAAAACTACTCTGGAAATCAGTCTGGTGGTTCCTCAGAAAATTAGACATAGTACTACATGAGGACCCATCTATAGCACTCCTGGGCATATCCCCAAATGAAACTCCAACATTTAACAAGGACACATGCTTTACCATGTTCATATCAGCCTTATTTATAATATCCAGAAGCTAGAGAGAATCCAGATGTCCTTCAACCGAGGAATGGATACAGAAATTGTGATATATTTAAACAATGGAGTACTACTCAGCTATTAAAAACAATGAGTTCATGTAATTCCTAGGCAAATGGATAAAACTTAAAGCTATAATCCTGAGTGAGGTAACCCAGTCACAAAAGAACACTCATGGTGTATGCTCATTGGTAAGCAGATACTAGCCCAAACAGCTTGGAATAACTAAGAAACAATTTACAGAAATTATGAAGCTCAAAGCAGAGGAAGGCCAGAATGCAGATTCTTCATTCCTTAGAAGGGAGAACAAAACACTCATGGCAGGAAGTAATGGGAGGAATAGAGGATCAGGGATTGGAGAAGTCATGATTCAGAGACTGCTTCACATGGGGATCCATCCCATACGCAGCCACAAAACCTATGCACTGTTGCTGATGCTACATATGTCTTACTGGCAGGAATCTGATATGGATGCCTCCTCAGGGGCTCTGCCAAAGCCATACTTATACAGATGAGGATGCTTGCAGGTAACTATTGAACTCAACATGGGGACCCCTATGAAGGAGCTAGAGAAAGAAGTGAAGAACCCAAAAGGGTCTGCAACCCCATGGGAAGAACTAAATTAGCAATTAATCAAACCCTCCACAGTTCCCAGGGACTAAAACACCTTCCAGTGAGTTCGCATGGAGAGACCCATGGCTCCAGGTGCATATGCAGCAAAGAATGGCATTCTCTGGCATCAATGCGAGGAGAGATCTTTTGTCTAGGGAAGGCTCATTTTCTTAGTGTAAAGGAATGCTAAGTCACTGAGGGGGAAGAGGGTGTTTGAGAGAGCGAGCATCTTCATGAAGGCAATGAGAGGCAAGGTGAAATGAAATTGTGGGAAAGGGATAACATCTAAAATGTATATACAGAGAATATCCAATAAAATGAAAAAAAAATGTAAATGGAGACTCTACACTGTAGAAAGGTGTGGGGGTGTTTTTCTGTTTTTTTTTTTTTCAGTTTGGTTTGGTTTTTGCAGTTGTAATTTTTTCCCTTTCAAATGTGCTGTATTGGGAAAGAGCTATGAAAACTGTGGTTCAAAATATACTCTAAATAATACATGGAGCATTTCCCAACTGAGTTCCCTCACTCAGTTTCCACGTGGTCACAGAAATCTCAAAGTATCTCTAGCTATGCCACTTTCTACTACTCCTCTGGCCCTTAATTGTAGTTTTTAGGCTCATCAAGCCAGTTACACAGTGTAGTTAATCAATGACAGTAGCCATGAGTTGCATATATTCACAACTCCTGGAGCTGCCTTTAACCTACAGAGCAAGACCACTTACAGCAGATGGAAAACCAAACCTTGCAAGCTCAAACTCAACTTTCATCTGGATTTACCATCCTCAGCGGCCCCAGAGAAGTAATTTGCAGCTTAGTCTCCTACTGATAGTCATCTGCACCATAAAACTATTACCCAGCATTTGCCTTCCTACTTAACTCAATGTGCTCTGAGCCTGATAACTGAGATGGCTGTGGAGTCACTGGAGCTTGGAGTTAATAAAGACTCAATTGCATTTCACCCTAGAGGGAGCTACTTACAAGTCAGCACTGAGATAATCAGCCAAGCAGTTTATGCAATCTCTGTGCTGCTGCTGCTGCTGCTGCTGCTGCTGCTGCTGCTGCTGCTGCTGCTGCTGCTGCTCTTGTTTCATTACCTGGAAATTTTGAACCACACTTATTCAGAAATAAAAGTGCCAAGTAAAAGGCTAGAAAAACCTTCTTAATGAAAATTATATATATATATATATATATAGCTATTAGCATTCCCCTAAGCTTGATTTCATTTTCCCTTCTAATTCATCCCCCAAATAGTCTATGTTAAATTTTGGTCTGAGGCTGAGAAATAACATAAATCAACAAAAGCTTGCTCCAGCTGATATAGCCAAAGTTTGACCTACAATAGAAATACCTGCAATAATAAGGCTTAACTGACTGTTCAAGTGGACAATTCGATCAACAATTTTAAGGTCTTAAATGTATCTCTTGACTAGACAAAAAGTTTGTTGGTTTAAATAGAGCTATTGTGCAAACATTTTATCCTGGAAATTATAATTTATACAGAACCTACCTTTCACATTTACATATATGACTAGGTACATACTAAAGATACAAGTATGTAAGTCATTATAGACCATGATCACCAGCTACATACTTCTCTACTATCTGGCCTTAGGATTACTTAGGATCAAAAAAGGCTACTGATTATGGAAGGGGACATGAATACCTCCAAATGAAGAAATAACTATGTCAAGATGACTCCCTTCATCCTAGTGAAGAAAAACTAAAGGATGAATGCACTGCATTTTACTAAGTGACAGAATATCAAATGATTTAGACATAGTCTTTTTGTTTGTTTGTTCCTTTTTTGTTGTTTTTTTATTGGCCATTTTATTGATTTACATTTCAAATTTTATTCCCATTCCCAGTTTCCCTTCCGCAAACGCCCATCCTCTCACCTTTCCTTTCCTCTATGAGGGTGCTCCCCCACTTACCCACTCACCCCTGCTTCTCTGCCCTAGCATTCATCTACACTGCTGCATTGAGCCTTTACAGGACCCATGGCCTTCTCTCTCCTTGATGCCAGATAAGACTATCTTCTGTTACAAATGCAGCTGGAGCCATGGGTCCCTCCATGTGTAATTTTTGGTTGGTAGTTTAGTTTCTGAAAGCTTTGGGGGCTCTAGTTGGTTGATATTGTTGTTCTTCCGATGGGTTTCAAACCTCTTCAGCTCCTTCAGCCCTTGCCATAACTTCTCCATTGGGGTCCCTGCACTCAGTTTGATGTTTGAGTGTGTGCATTTGCATCTGTATGGATCAGGCTCTGGCAGAGCCTCTCAGGATACAGCTATATCAGGCTCCTGTCAGCAAGTGCTTCTTTGCATCAGCAATAGTGTCTTGGTTTGTGCAGATGTGACAGATCCCTGGGTGGGGCAGTCTCTGGATGGCTTTTCCTTTAGTCTTTGTTTCATTCTTTGTCCCTCCATTTCCTTTTGAATCTTAACTATTCCCTTTAAAACAGTGGTTCTCAACCTTCCTTATGCTGTGACCCTATAATGTGGTTCCTCATGTTGTGGTGACCCTAACCATAAAATTAATTCATTCCTACTTCATGATTGTAATGTTGCTACTGTTATGAATCATAATGTAAATATCTTATATTCAGTATACCTGATATGTGACCATGGTACAAGGTCATTAAATCCCTAAAAGTCAAAAACTATTGCTTTAAAAGCTCCTATGTTGGGGACTTTGTGCCCACTAATGGTGATGGAGCTCTTCAGAAGTTATCAGTTCACAAGAGTTCTGACATCATCAGTGGGTTTGTTGATTAATAGCATAATAAGCATTTAGAAGTGACAAAGCCCTTAGAAAGTGGGTCTAGGAAGAAGTAAATGCTCACTTCAAAGGTAGTATTGATTCTTGGTCCCCTCCTTCCAATCACACATTGGACTCAGGCTATGGCTTGTCTTGGATGATAAGGCCATAACTTTTTCAGACCAAAAAGCAATGAAGCCAGGCAACCATACACTGGATCATCTGAAACCATCAGCCCCTAAATAAATATTGTCTTTTTTATGTTGCTTTTCTCATGTATCTTGCTACAGTTAGGACAACTCCCTAACATACTAGATTAAAACTCTTCAATATAAGTGATCTTCATTCTTTTGGGACCTTTTTTCAACAGCTTAAGGTAAAGAAAAACAAGATAGTATCTTCAACAAAGGGTGCTGGTAAAACTGGGCACCTGAATGTAGAAGAATACAAACAGATCTATATTTAACACACCACACAACACTCCAATTTGAATGAATCATAAAACCAGATACACTGAACCGAACCTCATACAAGAGAAAGTGATGAATAACCTTAAATGCATTCACAGAAAACTTTTTCTGAGCAGAACACCATTAGCACAAACACTAAAATTAATCAATAGGGCCTCATGAAACTGAAAAGATTCTGAATGACAAAAAACAAAAAAAAAACCAAAAAAAAAAAAAACATTATCATTAGGACAAAATGACAGCCTACAAACCGGACAAAGGATTTTTATCAACTACATATCCCTCAAAGGTCTCATTTCCAAAATATATAAAAAAAAATCTCAAGAAATGAGACATCAACAAAACTAACAATCCAATTAAAAACTGGGATACAGAGCTACAGAGCTAAACAGAATTCTCAATAGAAGAATCTGAAATGGATGAGAAGTTCTTAAAAATATTCAAGATCCTTAGCCACCAGGGAAATGTAAATCAAAACTACTCTGATTCCATCTTACACCTGTCAGAATGGCAAAAATCAACAAAGCATATGACAGCTCATGCTATCAAAGACATGGAGTAAGAGTAATACTTATCCATTGATGGTGGGAGAGCAAAATTATACATACACTGTGGAAATCAATATATTGATTCCCCCAGAAATTGGAAATAGATCTACTTCAAGATCCAGTTATACCACCATTCAGTACCCAAAAAAATTGTCACCTTCCACAGAGACACTATTTCAACTATGTTCAATGCTACTCTATTCACAATAGCCATAAATTTGAGTCAACTAGATGTCCCTAAATAGATAAATGGATAAAGAAAATGTGTTATGTCTATACAATGGAGTTATTACTCAGCCTTTAAAATATTAAAACATAAAATTTTCAGATAAATGGGTGGAACTAGAAAAATTAATCCAGACCCAGAAAGCGAAATACAGTATTATTCAGTAGATATTAGCTGTTAAATCAATAATAACCAAGCTAGCTTATTATCCATAGAAACATTGTAATCCATAGAAGCATTATAATCTATTGTAATTCATAGAAACATTATAGTCCATAGGAATATTGAGGTTAGGTACACAGGAAGGGACTGTGATGGGGTAGAGCTCATTAGGAATACAAAGAATATATAGTTATGAATGAATGGGGGATGGAATGAGAGATCCATTGAGGAGTGGGGAAGAAGTGGGTGAAGGAGAGAGTATAAATTAAGGGTCATTTGAGGCATAATATGGAAACATAATAGAGTAGAAGCTCCATAAAATGAATATATATATCTAAAGGAGATCCAACCAAAATTGCCAAATAACGGGGAAGATTGAGTGCCATCTGGCCATTTCTTGTCACCTAATGAAGCTTTTAGTACCAGGTTAGATTAAACCTAATTTAGTCATTGGGGAAAAAAAGAGTCCCATAATAATTCTCAAACAACTTAAGCTCTTGCCAAGCTCTATGTGACTCACCACAAACTGACAGCAAGACCCCATTGCTGAAGACAACACCTTCACAACACATTGAATATGGAGAAGTTGAGCTGATTCATACATAGAGCTTCACTACTATATTCCAGTGTCTTTGGTACAGAAAGTTACTCTTAACACTACCAAGAAAGCAACATAAACTCCAAAACAACCACACACCCTTTATCTATAATAGTGTCCTTCCTTCAAGGTATGCTAGGGCAATGGTGGCAAAAAGCTTGTGGAAATGACCAACATGTGTCTGATTTGATTTATGGCTCACTCCATGTATGGTACCTACACCCAATACTGTTTAGATGACCAAGAACTTGAGACTAGATATCCCAGGGAACTAGTGTAAAGCCAAACACTACTTACTATTCTAAAAGTAGTAGCAAAATGGACTCCTAATGACACTCTTCTATACTAGGATATAAGTGTCTTGCTTAAGCATCATTAGAGAAGCTTCTTCCTGCAACAGATGAAAATAAATACAAATACCTACAAATAGACAGTGTATCGAGTGTGATAGATCTGAAAACAATCCCTAATGGGATGTATCCAACAAAACCCTCTCCTTGGAGCTCAGTGAACCCTGTGGAAGACTAGGCAGAAATAATCTAAAAGCCAAAGGAAATGAAAGGAACACAAAACAAAACACAACACAACAAAGCAAAACAAAGCAAGACCTTCTAAGTCAGCATAGCAAAGCTCATAAGAAAGCACAGAGACTGAAACAGCACGCACAGGCAGGACATACACATGTGTATACTAGGCCCTCTACATTTATATTTTGGCTTTTATTTTGACATTTTTATGAAATTAATGAATGTGGAAATGGATGAGTTTCTGTTTATTGTACCTTCTCTTGGGCTCCTTTTCTTGTTTTTTGTTTTATTTCTTTCTAATTCCAATGTGTTAGATTTGTTTTCTCTTATATTTTTACATTATTGTTCCTTAGTAGCTTGTTTGTTTTTTTCATTGGTGTCAGATCCAGATCCAGATGAGAGTGGAGATGGGAAGAATTAGAAGGATTAGAGGGAGAAAATAAAAGACAGTTACCAAAATATATTATGTGAAAAAATATTTTCAAAAAAGCAAAATTGGTAAAAATAAATACTAGAGATAATGGTAATCAGCTATATCTGTATGATGGTTTGTATATGCCAATCATTTTATCATAGCAATAAGAAAAGAAACTACTATACATCTAAAATGTAATAGCAGCAAAATATATCAGAAAAAATAAATTATATTTAAGTATCTGATTGTACCAGCTGAGCACAACAGCTTAAGAGGATTAGGAGTTATTTTATCCTGTTTTTTTAATAGTATAGTCCAGCATAATGGAGAAAACATAGTGATAGGCCCAGCTCCAGCAGTGATAGTAGATAAGCATCTGGTAATATTCCATAAGCAGTAAGGAAGTAGAGCAAAGAAACCAGAATGAAGTGCCTTCTACACAGTCCTTTCTGCTGGGACAGTCTGCTAGCTAGTCTGCTCCCCTGAAGAGACCACATCCTCAGGCATCCCAGGAGATCTGCTGCACTCAGGCATCTGACACCACAGCCTGAAACAACCCACGAGATCCACTGCACACAGGGCAACTGACACCACAGCTTGAAGGTATACCAGGAGTTCCTCTGTACACGGGCAACTGGTCAACCAACACCACAGTCTGAAGATGTTTTGGAAGCTCTTTGGCATGCAGGGCAACTGACCCAACAGACTGATAACCTCCCTGGAGTTCTGCTGTGCACAGGAAAACAAAAACCACAGTCCTTAACACCCACACCCACGGAAAAGCTTCATACAATGTAGGTTTATATTAAGGTGATACATGTATGGATAGTGGAGAGGTAGGTGAGAAAAGGAGGAATGTAAGAGGAGGGAGAGGAGGAGTAGATTGCTGGAGGAGATGGAGTCAGACACTTATGTTTTTCTCTGCAATTTCTTCATAAATAAGGTTATTGTGAATGTTTTATAAGGGATGCAATTGTACAAGATCATTTGATTTATCTAGGTAGGCAAATTATATTTTACCAATTAGATCAGAGTGTCTTGGTGTATTCTTTGATATTTTGACTTAATTGAGTTCAAATGGTGTACTGGCAGAACACATAAAGCCTGCCACAGAGAAGGAATGTAAGTGTCTAAGGCTTGACCAAAGCATTTCAAGAGGAAGTGATTTAAAGCAACAGGGCGGGCAGAGTGAACTGCCTGGGAAGGGAACCATGAGGAAAGGGAAGCTTGTGGACCATGTGACAGAGTCCATGCACTTGGCTCTACATTGGAACGGTTCCAGTGGGATGAGACTGCAGGGAAATAGCAACAAAATCACTTTTTATTATTTACTACAATACAGGACAATAGCATAACTGCTCCTCTGAAGACCCAACAGTATGAAGGCCGCCCAGTAGATCAACTGCAGCCAGGGCAACAGATAAGCAGCTTCTCTGCCCCTCTGAAGACCCTCCAGTTGGAAGGTACCACAGGAGATCTGCTACAGCCAGGGATGCAGGCTTACCAAGAGATGTGAAGCAACCCAGGGACAAAAGAGGGAGTCACCCAGAGCAGTAAAATCCAGAGACAACCCAAATGTGAGAGGCAAGCACACGACCATAAGCAGCAGAAGCCAATATACTTGGGCATCACTAGAACTCAATTCTCTCACCACAGAAAGCCCTGAATACACCTGAAAATAAAGAAACTGACCGAAAATTCTATAATATGAAAATAATAAAGTACTTTAAGTAGTATATAAATAACTCACTGAAAGAAATACAGGGGAAAATGAGTAAACAAGTAAAAGCCCTTAAAAAGGAAAAAAAAAATTCCTTAATGAAATACAGGAAAACACACTTAAACAGAAGAAGGAATCAAATAAAGCAATCCAAAATTTAAAAAGGAAAGTAGAAACAATAAAGAAAACAGAAATGGAGGCAAACCTGGAAATGGAAAAGCTAGGAAAGAGATCAGAAATTAAGGATGTAACTATCACAAACAAAATATAAGAGATGAAAGAGTGAAATCTCAGGTGCAGAAGATAACTTAAAAGAGATTATCACAAAAAAAAAAAAAGAGATTATCACAATTGTCAAAGAAATTTCAAAACATAAAAAAACCCAACCAAAACATCCAGGAAATTCAGGAGACAATGAAAAGTCCCAATATAAAAATAATTGGAATAAATAAGAACAAAGATTCCCAACTCAAAGAACCTGAAAGTAATTTTAAAAAATCATAGAAGAAACATCCCCAACATAAAAAATAGAGATGGACATCAAGGTACAAGAAGCCTATAGAACACAATAAACGGGACCAAAAAAGAAAATCCTCTCATCACATAATAATCAAAACAATAAATGCACAGAACAAAGAAATAATACTAAAATCTACAAGGGAAAATATCCAAGTATCATATAAAGGTAGACCTATCAGAATTACACCAGACTTCTCAACAGAGACACTAAAAGCCAGAAAAGTCTATTCAGAGGTCATTCAGACTCTAAGAGAACACAAATACCAGCCCAGGCTACAATGACCAGCAAAACCATCAAAGAACATAAATGGAGAAACTAAAATATTCCAGAAAAAAAAAACAAAAAACAAATTTAAACAGTGTCTCTCTATCAATCCAGCCCTAGAGAGGATTCTAGAAGGAAAACTCAACATAAGGAAGGTACCTACACCAAAGAAAAGACAATATATTAAGCATTTCACAACAAAGCATAAAGGAGAAAACCACAAGAACATACAGCCACATATAGAGCCAAATATAACAGGAGCAAACAATCATCTGTCATTAATATCTCTCAACATTAAGGGATTCATCTCACCTATGAAATGATATATGTAAACAGACTGGATACACAAACAAGATCTAACATTTTGGTGCATAAAAGGAAAACATCTCAAATGTAATGGCACCCACATTCATAGAAGAAACTTTACTAAAGCTCAAAACACACATTGAACCCTACATAATAATAGTGGGAGATTTCAACACCCAACTCTCACCAATGGACAGGTCATTAAAACAAAAACTAAACAGAGACAGTGAAACTAAAAGAGGCTATGAACTAAATGAATTTAAGTGGTATCTTCAGAACATTTCAGCCTAAATAAAAGAATAAACCTTCTTCTTGAGATCGCTGGGTACTTTCTCCAAAATTAACAATATAAATGGTCACAAAACAACCCTCAGTCCATACAAGAGTGACAGAATCTCATGCATCTTATCAGATCACCATGCCCTCAGGCTGGTCTTCAATAACAGAAAAACAACAGAAATCTCAAATACACATGGAAACTCAACAACTCTCTACTCAATGATAACTTTGTCAGGGAAGAAATTTAAAAAAGGAATTAAAGAATCCTGGAATTTAATGAAAACATTGACACACCATATTCAAACTTATGGGACACAATAAAAGCAGTGCTAAGGGGAAAATCCATAGCACTAAGTACCCTGGTAGAGAAACTGGATAGATCTTATACTAGAAACTTAACATCATACCTGAGATGTCTAGAACAAAAAGAAGAAAACACAGCCAAGAGGAGTAGATGGCAGAAAATAGTCAAACTCATAGAAGAAATCAACCAAATAGAAACAAAAAGAACAATACAAAGAATCAAGAAAACCAAAAGCTGGTTCTTTGAGAGAATCAACAAGATATATAAACCCATAGCCAAACTAAATAAAGGTCCAAGAAGCAGTATCCTAAATTTTAAAAATCAAAAATCAAAAAGGACACATACCAACAGAAGAGAAAGAAATTAAAGAAGAAAAAACAAATATCAGATCCTATTCAAAAAGCCTATATTCAACAAAACTGGAAATTCTAGATAAAATGGATGGTTTTGTAAACAGAAACCACATACCAAAGTTAAATCAAGAGCAGGTAAACTATCTAAATAGACACATACACAATAAGTAAATAGGGCTCATTAAAGACCTTTCTACAAAAAAAGCCAATCCCAGGGACAGAAAAATTTAATGCAGAATTCTACAAGATGTTTCAAGAAGACCTAATATCAACATTCCTCAAACAATTCCATAAAATATAAACAGAGAAAACCACAATCAAATTCATTCTATGAAGTCACAATTACTCTGATACCTAAACCATACAAGGATCCAAACCAAAAAAAAAAAAACCACTTGTAAATGTTACTGCAAAAATAGTCAAATTCTTGCAAAAATATTCATATAGTGTTATGCCAAAATTCTTTAAAAAGCTGTATGTGTAAAGTTCTACAGCTGATAAACAAGTTCAGCAAAGTAGCTGCATATAAAATTATCTCAAACAAATCAGTAGCCTTCCTCTACTTAAACAACAAACATGCAGAGAAAGAAATTAGGGAAAAGATACCCTTCACAATAGTCACAAACAATGTGAAACACCTTGGCATGACTCTAACTAAGCAAGGGAAGGACCTGTATGACAAGAACTTAAATCTCTAAAGAAGGAAATTGATGAAGATCTCAGAAAATGGAAAGATCTCCCATGCTCATGAATTGGAAGGATCAACATTTTAAAAATGGCCATTTTACCAAAAGCAATCTACAAATTCAATGCAATCCCCATTAAAATTTCAACCCAATTCTTCATAGAGTTGGAAAGAACAATGTGCAATTTCATCTGGAATAACAAAAGACCTAGAATAGCTAAATCCATCCTCAACAACAAGAAAACATCTGCTAAAAACTGCATGGTACTGGTACAGTGATAGGCAGGTGGATGAATGGAATAGAATAGAAGATCAAGAAATGAATCCTCACATATATGGTCACTTGATTTTTGACAAAGGAGCTGTAAACATTCAATGGAAAAAGAACAGGCTCTTCAACAAATGGTGTTGGTCCAACTGGCAGACAGCATGAAGAAGAATGAAAGTGGACCCTTTCTTATCTCCTTGTACAAAGTTCAAGTGCAAGTGGATCAAAGATCTCCACATTAAACCAGGTACACTGAAACTATAAGATGAGAAAGTAGGGAAAACCTTAGAACACATAGGCACAGGAGAAAATTTCCTTAACAGAATACCAATGGCTCGTGCTCTAAGGTCAAAGATCAACAAATGGGACTTAATGAGATTGCAAAGTTTCTATAAGGCTAAGGACACTGTCATGAAAACAAAATGACACAAAAAGAGTGGGAAAAGTTCCTTACCAACCCCACATCAGATAGAGGCCTACTATGTTCAGTTACATATGCAACTGGAGCAAAAGGTCTCTCAATGTATGCTCAATGGTTGGTGTTTTAGTGCATGGGAACTGTGGAGGGTTTGCATGGTTGAAATGTTTTACCCATGAGGTGGCAACCTCTTTTAGCTCCTTCAGTCCTTCCTTTAACACATTTATTGGGGTACCCATGTTCAGTCCAATGGTTAACTGCAAGCATGCTTGGCTGTATCTGTATGACTCTGGCAGAGCCCCTGAGGAGGCATAGATATCTGGTTCCTGCCAGAAAGTACTTCTTGGCATCAGCAATAATGCTTGGGTTTAGTGGCTGCATATGGGGGGATCACCAGGTAGGTGATGCAGCCTCTGAAAGAACTACTCTTCAATCCCTGATTCTCTATTTGACCTTGTTTTTCCTCCCATGAGTCTTTTGTTCTCTCTTCTAAATAGGACTAAGGCATCCACATTTAGGCCTTCCTTCTCTTTGAGCTTCATATGGTCTGTGATTTTTCATATTGTTTCTTGGGTATGCATAGATTTCTGGGGCTAGTATCTGCTTATCAGTGAGTAAATACTATGTGTGTTCTTTTGTGACTGGGGAAACTCACTCAGGATGATAGTCTCTAGTTCCGTCCATTTGCCTAGGAATTTCATGAAGTTATTGTTTCTAATAGCTGAGTAGTACTCTACTATGTAAATGTTCCATATTTTCTGTATCTATTCCACTGTTGAAGGACATCTGGGTTCTTTCCAGCTTCTGGTTATTATAAATAAGGCTGCTATGAACATGGTTGAGAATGTACAGTTTTAGAATGTCTACTACAGCTTGTTTCTTGAGACCATTTGCTTAGAAGTATTTTTCCAGCCTTTTACTCTGAGGTAGTTTCTGTCTTCATCTATGGTATAATTCTGATTGGTCTGCTTTATACATTACTTGTCCCTTTTCCTTACAGCTTTTAGTATTCTTTCTTTGTTTTGAACATTTGGTGTTTTGAGTATTATATGTCAGGAAGAATTTCTTTTCTGCTCTAATCTATTTGGAGTTCTGTAGGTTTCTTCTATGTTCATGGTCATCATAATCTTAAGGTTAGAGAAGTTTTCTTCTATGATTTTGCTGATATTTACGGTGCCTTTTGGTTGACATTTTAAAATCAACCACACCCTCTTCTATACCTATTATTCTTAGGTTTGGTCTTCTCATTGTGTCCTGGATATCCTAGACATTTTGGGTTAGGAGCTTTTTGGTTTTTCCATCTTCTTTGACTGTTTTGTCTATGTTTTCTATGTTGTCCTCTGCCCCTGAGATCCTGTCTTTCATCTCCTGTAGTCTGTTGGTGCTGCTTGTATCTATGACTCCTGATTTCTTTCTTATGTTTTTTATATCCAGGATTGTCCCTTTTTGTGACTCCTTTGCTGTTTCTAATTCAGTTTTCAATTCCTTCACCTTGTTGGTTGTGTTTTATTGTAGTTCTTTGAGTGAGTTTTTGTTTCCTCTTTAAGGACTCCTATTTGATTGTGTGTGTTCTCCTGTAATTGTTTAATGGAGTTATTGATGTGCTTCTCAATGATCTCTATAATCATCTTGTAGTATTATTTTTAGTCTAAATCTTGTTTTTCTTGTATGTTGGGAAATCCACTACTTGCTGTACTGGAAGAACAGGGTTCTGATGTTGCCAGGTTCTCTTGGTTTCCATTGCTTAGGTTCTTGTGCTTTTGTCTTGCCATCTTGTTATCTGTGATTATAGGTGGTCTTGTTGTCTCTAGCTAGATCTTGTCTGTCTTGCGAGTATGAGGACCCGTGGGCTCAAGAGGAATATTGTTCCTGGGAATTCTGTTCTTTGCATACAGGCACTCATGGCAGTGACTCAGTTCTGTCTCAGTGAGCTTGGGTGGAAGAGCACTTGTAAGACTGTTCTGGATGCTCAGCCTTGTGGACAGATCCTGATTCCTAATGGTGGTAACCCTGTTCTCTCTTGTGGACTCCAGTGAGAGAGCCCTCGTGAGGCTATTCTGGGTACTCAGCCTTCTGTGGGCAAATTCTGAATCTTGATGGCAGTGACCAGGCTCTCTCTCGTGGACTCAGGTGGAAGAGCCCTTGTGATGCTATTCTGGGAGCTCAGCATTCTGAGAGCAGGTCCTGAGTCCTGATGGCAGTCACTCAGCCCTCTCTCTGGGCCAGAATGAACCAATTCCCAGAGGGCACCAAGCTATTTGTGCTCTGAGAGTTCCAAGTGTTCCCTCCCTGGATAACCAGTGAGGGTGTGTGGTGGACTCAGTGGTCTCAGGTCAGAGAGCACTTGTGAGGCTGTTCTAGGAGCTCAGCAGTCTGTGTGCAGGTCCTGAGTCTAAGAAAACTTTCATGAAGACAAAATGGCAGCCAACAGATTGGGAAAGGATCTTTACCAATCCTACATCTGATAGAGGGCTAATATCCAGTATATATAAAGAACTTAAATAATTAGTCCCTTGAGAATCAAATAATCTTATTAATATTGGGGTACAGAGCTAAACAAAAAAATTTCAACTGAGGAATACAGAATGATGGAGAAGCTCTTAAAGAAGTGCTCAACATCCCTAGTCATCAGGGAAATGCAAATCTAAACAACCCTGAGATTCCACCTTGCACCAGTCAGAATGGTTAAGATCAAAAAGTCAGATGACAGCAAGGATGTGGAGAAAGAGGAACACTTTTCCACTGTTGGTGGGGTTGTAAAATGGTACAACCACTCTAGAAATCAGTCTGGTGGCTCCTCAGAAAATTAGACATAGTATTATCTGAAGACACAGGTATTCCACTCCTGGGCATATACCCAAAAGAAACTCCAACATATAACAAGGACACATGCTTCACCACGTCCGTAGCAGCATTATGTATAACAACCAAAAACTGGAAAGAACCCAAGTATCCTTCAACAGAAAATTATTACAGAAATTGTGAAACACTTTCACAATGGAGTACTACTCAGCTATTACAACGATTTCATGAAATTTCTACGCAAATGGATGGTACTAGACATTATCATCCTGTGTGGGGTAACCCCATCACAAAAGAACACTTATGGAATGTACTTACTTATAAGCGGATACTAGCCCCCAAAATCTCTGATTATCCATGAAACCATTCACAGACCTTATGAAGCTCAAAAAGAAGGAAGATCAGAATATGGATGCCTCAGTCCTTATAAGAAGGGAGAACAAAACACTCACATGAGGAAAAACAAAGTCAAATATAGGAGCAGGGAATGAAGAAAAGATCATTCATTCAGAGGTTGCCTCACCTTGGGATCCACCCCATATATAGCCACAAAACCCAAGCACTATTGCTGATGTCAAGAAGTGCTTACTGACAGGAACCAGATATGGATGCCTTCTTAGAGTCTCTACAAGTATCATGCAGATACACCTGAGGATGCTTGCCACTAACAATTAGGCTGAACATGGGGACCCTAATGAATGTGCTAAAGTAAGGACTGAAGGAACTGAAATGGTTTGCAACCTCATGGGAAAAACAACATTATCAACCAACCAAACCCTCCAGAACGCCCATGGCCTAAAAATACCAACCACTGAGCATCCATGTAGAGATCCATTTTTCCAGTTGCATATGTAGCAGAGAACAGCATTGTCTGGCATCAATGGGGAAAGAGGCCTTTTTTTCCCAGTGAAGGCACGTTTGTTCAGTGTAGTTTAATGCCAAAGCACTGAGATGGATAGGGTGGTTTGGAGAAAGTGTACCTTCATGGAAGCAAGTGGAGTGGTAGCAGGGAGGGGTGTGGGGGAATAACATTTGAAATGTAAACACAGATGATATCTAATAAAATATTTTTTAAAAAATTATGGATGGCTTCATTGTCAGAGCTTTCACCTTCAAATGGGCGTTTCCTTGTCTACATGTGCCACAAAATTCACCTTTTACAATAAGAATGTATTAGTTTGGGAACACTAAGCACCCTCATATCATAGTATTAAATAATTATATTAAATTATCTAAGTTCTAAATTTGAAAGCATTCAAGTACTAACACTTAAACATTAATTTTGTACAGTACTGTGATAGGTACTAGGCATGTGATAAGCACCAAGTATTAGTATTTTACAATTAAAATGGTATGCTAGGGTACTAAGGTCAGTCCTCTGGCAAAACAAATATAATAGAAATTCTTTGGCATGTGACTCAGTCAGGCTTTCTATTCCTGCACAAATCTTGTGACCAAGAAGCAAGTTGGGGAGGCAAAGGTTTATTCAGCCACCCCCTTGGTCACCAGTTGAGAAAAATGCCTTACAGTTTGATCTCATGGAGGCATTTACTCAACTGAGGCTCCTTTCCCTGTGATAACTCAAGTTGTGTCAAGTTGACACAAAACTAGCCAGCACAGTGTGCATATATAAATATGTTTACTTCTATCCCCTCTATCTCTATATGCACATATGTATCTCTCCCAGTAGATAGATATGAACTGTATATACAGGTACCTTCTCTACTTCTTGGACACAAGAAAACTGGTTCATAGTATGAGGGAAATTGAGGATCCACCGGATCATCAATGATATGGGGACACAAGCAATCTGATAGCATAGTTTTGTTTTCCGAGCCTCAGAAGAACCAACTGTGTAAATGCTTGTCTAATACCTAGCACACATATCACTCAAAAAGAGCTCATTTTTCAGCTTTATTCTGAAGCCTGAAAATGACTGATATCCCAGCTCAAGCAGTTCTTTTGGTGAAATACCCTCTTTCTTAACCTTTTCTTCTATTCAGATCTTCAACTGAAAGCACATGGCCCATTGCTCTGAATTAGTGGTTCCCAACCTTCCTAATGCTGGAACCCATTAATACAGTTCCTCATGTGATAGTGCCTCCTGACAATACAATTATTTTATTTATACTTCTTTCATATAGTATATCCTCACCACAGTTTACCCTCCTTCCTCTATCCCCAGTCTCTCTCTCTCTCCACTACTTTCCCTTTCCCCTAGATTCAGTCCTCTCTTTCTCTTCACAAAAAAATATTCATATAGTTTTATGCAAAAATGCTTTTAGAAATCTGTGCATTCATTCATCTTGAGCCTCACAAAAAGGCCATGCCAGGAGGCCACATGTTCAGAAATGCCCACTTTGATTACAGTTCGGCTGGTCTGTCTGTGCACAGGGCAGGACATTTTGACACCCCTGTACAGTTCCTGCGGCGACTGGACCTCTCTGAACTTCTCGCTCACATTCCCAGGCATAAGCTAAACCCTTTCCATGTCCGGATGGAAGATGATGCCCATGTAGGCCAAGGCGAAGAACTTCTCAAGTTCATTCTTGCGGCCCTCAGTGCCAGCCACAGAAATGCTGTAAACTGTGCTTTGCGCCACCGGGCACTCCCCGTGTTTGAACAGTTTCCTCTGGTGGATGGAACTCTGTTCTTGAGCCCCTCAAGACATGACGAGATTGAATACGATGTTCCTTGTCACCTTCAAGGCCCGTCTGAATTGCAAACATTGTGGCAAGCCTGTGATCGACATACGGATCGGGATGCAGTACTTCTCTGAGTACAGCAATGTCCAGCAGTGCCCCCACTGTGGGAACCTGGACTACCATTTCGTGAAGCCATTCTCCTCCTTCAAAGTTCTCGAAGCCTATTGATGGAAGCTTTGCTTTAGTAATAACTATTTTATTGATATTATTACTTTACTACATATCTTTTATAGGGGAACATTCTGTGACATTAATTTCTTTTCTAATTTGAAGCAGAGCTTACTTTGTATATTTGTGCCACTAATATGAAGGCTGCCCCTTGCCCTTTCTTGATTCCCAAATGTCAGTGTGTGGGTAAGACTGGAGGGCACATGGGAAATTGTGAAGATTTTGGTAGGTTTTGGTCTCATGCAGAATATCTGGTGGGAGTTCTAAGGTAGTAGGAAGAATGGGTGCCATTTAGGGGTGGGAATCTGTGGCTAAACTAGAGGTATGAGAGGAACTGTGAGGGAGCTTCTACTGGTGTGTTAGCTTTCTTGAGGCTCACTGTTAGTTCTCTGGGCCTTGGGAAAAATGAACGACAAGTGAATGTGTGTCTGTGCCTGAACAGCCAGTACTGTTAGGAGTGGACTCTGTTCTGCAGCACAGGTAGAGGTGATTGGACAGTAGAGCTGACTGCTCTTTCTTTGACTATGTGTATAATCTAACAGTTTTCATTCTGAAAATAGTATCCAAATTATATGACACTTGAAAGCTGTTGCTGTGTGGGTGAGCTGACGCTAACAGGTCCTGGGAAGTGAATTTGGAAATGATGCACCCTGAATCAGGCCGGCAGAAAGACAGAACTCAGCTGGCTGAATTGTATCTCCAGAGTTGGTCAGAGACTCTACTGAAAATCTGTCCACTCTGTGGTCCTGATGGGCATCATTTACAGGTCGCATCGCTGAAGTGCTGCCTGGGATGCAGATCTCCCAGGCAACCTCTGAGCCAGCTGTGCCACACTTCCTTTTCAGTCTCTAGTGCCACATAGTCAGAGCTGATCTGAAGAAGGAGGGGAAATTTGTTAGAGTGATTAAGAATAGTTTTTATTTTTTCAAAAATATGTTCAGTTTTGGAAGCAGTAATTCAAAAGAGCATATCTGAAAATAGATCATCCTAAAGATTCCCATGATCCCTTACTGTTGATTTTTTTAAAAAGTCACATGAAGAAAACCAAGTATTCCAAAACCAGCCTCTGTTCAGTAGAATGTGGAAATATGCTGAAAACATGTCCTGTACAATTAGAATTAGAGAATTACTTCTTATTAAGGAATTTGGTAATTTCAAGTATGGTACAGAAGTATATATTAAAGAATACTTAAAACAATTATTTTATGCCTAGGCAAATTTGGGGTTTATGTAAATACTTTATACCACTTTCTTGGTTTATGCCCCTGACACTTGGCGTATTTCTCTTAACAATTGTCTAAGCATTATTGCTGATGAGTTTTAATTTCTACTGCTTGGTGATTTGTTAGAAACAGTAGCATTAAGGAACCAATTTACCAGCTACAACTCTTCATCTTTGGATGAATATTCTTCATCAGTTTGTTTGTTACTTCAAGTTTGATCTGAAGTTTCATATCTGCAAAATATTGCTTAGGACAAGCAAAAATAATTATTGGTCAGATGGTGTTTAATGCAATTACATGAGGTCTATATGACATAATACTTGCAAATTTATCTCTGCACAAAACTGTAATTATGAATTATCTGTTCCCCTGTGAGTCTATTGTACACCCAAGTTTAACATTTTAGTAAGTTTATATTCAGATTCATATTGTCTTGACATTTCTAATTTTTTTAAAATAATAAAATACTTGTGATGCTGTTCTATAAAAAAAAGAAATCTGTGCATTTTTCTCAGTTTAAAAAAAAGTTGTTTAAATAAAAATATTAAAAAAGAAAACAATAGACCTTCCAGGAATATCAAACAAACGTGGCAGATTAAGTTTCAATAACACTAGGCACCTGCCCTCATACTAAAACTGGACAGGGAGAACCAGTAGGAAGATAGGGTCCGGAATGAAAGCCAAGAAGTCATGCACAGCCCCTTCTTCCACTAAGATTCCTACAAAAGACCAAGCTACACAACCATAATATATATGCAAAAGAAGTATATCAGTTCCTTGCAGGTGCTCTGATTACCAGTTTCATTCTCTATGAGCCACTATGAGTCCTTATTTAGTTGCTTCTATGGATTTTCTTATAATATCCTTGAACCTGCTGCCTCTTAAAATTCTTTCTCCCCCTGTTCTGAGGAATTACCTGAGCTCTATCTAATGTTTGTCTGTGGGTCTCTGCATCTGTTTCCATCAGATGATGGGTGAATTTTCTCTGATAATGATTATTCTAGGGTCAATTCTACAAGTATAACAGGAGTTTCTGGGTCACCTTTACCCCCAGCAAATCTTGCATAAATTTTTGTTGCAATTTTATAATAATAATCTTGTTACTGTCATTAATCATATTGTAAATACCTGTGTTTTCCGATGGTATTAGGTGATCCATGTTCAATCAAGAATTGTTCAGTGCCCAAATGGTTGTGGCCCACAGGTTGAGAACTGCTGCCCTAGAAGGAATAGTAAGCTTTATTCAATCTACTGACTCGATATTTATTTCATGTAAAAACATTCACATAAATACACACAGACAATGTTCGGTCAGATATCTGAATTCTGTACTGCACATAAAATTAATCACCATAAGTGAGTAGTTTCACAAAAATAAATACAAAGTTGATGTGATTGTTGTTTCTTGGTTTCTTTGTGAATTGCTTTCACATATATATTCTTTGTTTTTTACTAAAAACCTTGTTAAGGCAAAGTGCCAAGTAGGCACTGAAGGAGAGGTCATCCAGATACTAACCCTCCTGTGGATCCATTCCATATACAGCCACCAAATTCATACAATATTGCAAATGACAAGAAGTACTTGCAAACAGAATCCTGATATAGCTGTCTCCTGAGAGGCTCTGCCAGATTGTGACAAATACATAGGCAGATGCTCTCAACCAACCTTTAGACTGAGCACAGGGACCCCAATGGAGGAGTCAGAGGAAGGACTGAAGGAGCTGAAGGGATTTGCAACCCCATAGGAAGAATAACAATATCAACCAACCAGACTCCCCAGAGCTCCCAGGGATAAAAACCACCATCCTTAGAGTACACATGGAGGGACCCATGGCTCCAACCACACATGTCGCAGAGGATGTCCTTATCGGGTATCAATGGGAGGAGAGACCCTTGGTCCTATAAAGGCTTGTTTCCCTAGCATAGGGGAATGCCAGTGCAGGGAGGTGGGAGGGAATGATGAGTGGGTTGGAGAGCACCCTCTTGGTAGCAGGTGGAGGAGGATGGGCTAGAGGATTTCTGGAGGGAAAACCAGGAAATGAGATAACATTTGACATATAAATAAAAAAATCCAATAAAAGAAAGAATGAAACTCTGTTAAATATATCTATGCTTGCTTAATTGAAAGGCAGCATAGCAATTAATAATCATGTGGAAAACAGACATAAGCACTCATAAGTCAAAAAGCTCACTTTCAAGTATTTTTTTCATTATGAAAACTTACCATTGCTTATCAGAAGATATATTACATAATTTATATTATGGTTCTTAAGATTTTAGTATGTCAAATATTAAAATATTGTTTAATATTCTATTCGGAAATTTTAAAAAAGATAAAGGAAAAGGTAGCTGAAAAAGAGGTCATTCAGGGAAATAAAACTGAAGGTGAAAAGAAGCTCTTAGAGATTTGCTACCTCTCCCCTTCTTTACTGTCGGTCTTCCTTTTATTCTTTACTCTAGATATGGTTTAGAGCAGTCAGAGATTAAATACTACAATGAAGCCACAAACTTTGACTCCTTCTGTGGGCATTATGGGAAGTGGAAAGGAACTTTGAATACTGAAAAAATAGAAGTGGTGCCATCCGGGGCTTCTGGCAAGGCTGTAAACTTAAAGAAACTTTGAGGATATGAAGCAGATGTGTTTTTTTCTCAGCTACAACATAGCAAATAGCGTTCGCTAAAAGTAGGTGCTAAACCTGGCTATTTGAACTGAGTTGGATCTAGAGAATACAGTTCTGTGAAGGTGCTTCATCAAAAAAATGAAATAAGTCATATTCAGTCAGTCCTGAAAGTCACCTTCATAACAAAAGGCCACCAAAACATATTGAAGCCAGGATGGTAAAAGACTGCCTTTTTTTTTCTGAGGGGCCCAGGTCACTTCCCTTGTGCCCCAAGTTTTTAGGCCTTGAAAGACACAGCTACAGAGCAGCCTGAGGCAATTTTTTCTCAAGAAAGGCACTGCAGGACATGGGGAAATGCTGCACTTCAAATTAGAGACCTTGAACACTGGTCAAGAAAAGACATTTTCTCATGTTTGTACCTCCACAGAGGGCTGAGAGGAAGACCCTTCTGATGCTCACTCTCCAGCTTTGCTCAAATGAAGGTAATCTCAGGTTCAATGACTCCAAAGCAAGTTGGGGAAAGTAGTGAACCAAGAGGCAGAGGACAAATAACTGAGTCCAGGAGTTTATGGTCAGACCAGACAACAAAGATAGATCCATCTACAGACATTAGGAAATAAGTTAACAAACTTTCATTCATATTAACTTGCAATAAAATCATAGCTATACCTCCTGTTATGTCTGTAACTATGCTTAGATCTTTCACCCTGTGCTTTCTACATATAAAGGGCGATATGACTCATAAGTTAGAATGTATGTAACTTGCTAAGGTCTATGCTTAGCTAGCACATAGTAATCAATGTAATAGTAGCTAAGAACTAAAAGTATTATCAAAAAATAGTTACACTTTCTAAGACTTACATATTATTTTTCCATTTCATAGAATTATAAAAAAAATCAGAAGTCCAAGGTCTTTAAAACTAGTTAAATAGGGTGCTAACATTACAGACGATAAGAAAGCTGAAAATTAGACATTTTAAAATCAATTAGCTCCTCACTTGCCCAACCAAAATAAAAAGCCTGGTGTCCTGGATCTCGGTTACTATGATTGCATCCCCCTTCTGTTTCACTTTTGACGTGCCTTTTTCCCTGAAAATGGACTCCATCGGTCTTTCTCATGACACCAAAGAAAATGCTGCTTTGTTATACATTTCTGTTGACTTAATTGAGATAGAAACACATAGATCCTAAATTGGCCTTGAACTATGCATCTAAAGATGACCTTTAACTTCTGAATCTCCTGCCTTCACTTCCCAAGTGCTAGGATTAAAGTATGCACAGTACCCACTTTTGTGCTGAGATTACTAGTATTACTTACCTGGTTATATGTAGTGCTAAAAATCAAACCCCAGATTTCATGCATACTAGAGCTACAAGCCCAGCTTTTAATTTATTAAGGGCTTCTCCAAGAAAGAAGGCTAAGGAGCTGGAAAGCCAGCTAGATGAGCAAAAGAGCTATTCTAGTGTAATAACCATTTGAATCCAAATCACCCACATAAAATCAATATGGGTGGGACAAGTGTGTGTAATCCTGAAGCTCCTATGGGGAAATGAGAATTAGAAATGAGAGAATCCCTGGAGGCTCATTAACCATTTAGTCTTGCATTACAGCAGAAAAAAGGAGACCTTGTCTCAAGAATGAAGACAGGTAGAGACACCCAAAATTTTCTTCTGATCACATCCATATCATACCATGTGTGCATTGCAGTCTAAATACACACACACACACACACACACACACACACAGAGTGATGGGATAAAAAAAAGCAGCTTCTCACACCTCTCTCTATTCCTCCAAATCTAATCTCCTAGTCCCATCAGTCCCATCACAGCCTCTGGAGCACAGTGCATGCAGCAAACTCACCACTACCTTATCTCTAGTGGATTCCAGCAATCTTGCCCTTTGTAACTTTTCTTCCATGACTCTTTGTTTTATCCTACCTCCCAACTCTCACCTCCTGGAATCACTCTCTTTTTCCTAGGCCGCTTTTGTTGTATTTAGATAGACTAGACAGATCCTCATCTCTCTCTCTATTGATTCCTCTAAGGCCAGATCCCCAGTCTCATCTCTAGCTCTTTAGCAGACCTTGAGCTGTGCTTGTGCCTCACTCCTATTCCAGGGGATTAATTAGGCAATTTCTTGTCAAAACACACAACTTTTATCCATCTTGGAATGTCGTACCACCATGACCAGCCCAGAGCTCAGGGACATTTATGAAAAGTTGGAGGAAGGACTGAAGGCATCAAAAGGGATAGGAACTGTACAGAAAAACCAAGTGACTAAACTAACCTGGACATTTCAGGGCTTCCAGAGATTAAACCACCAACCAGATAGCATAGAGAATTTAGGTCCCTCATACATATATAGCAAATGTGAAGCTCAGGAGTTGATGTGGGTCCCCCAACAACTGAAGCAGGAACTGTCCCTAAAGCTATAGCCTGATTGTGGAATCTCTAACAGGTCTGGCTTGTCTGGCATCAGTGGAAGAGAATGTGCCTAATCCTGCAGAGATTTGATGTCCCAGTGTTAGGGAATAGTATGGGGGAGGGCATCCTCTCAAAGGAAAACAAAAAAGGGAGAAGAGATTGGAGAGGAACTCTGTGTGGAGGATACCAGGAGGGGAGCACTGTTTGGAATGTAAATAAATAAAAATATTTAAAACACATATTGACCCTCACATACAAACAGTGGGAAGAGAAGAAAGGTTTGCCTATCTTGACCTAATGCTCTCAACTTCTGTTGGCCATTTTATCAACTATACCTCTTCCCTGCTCCAGTTCTCTACTTCATCAAACCACCTATATCCTCTCATTTTTCTTAAAATGTTCATGTACTTCATACCAAATTTTTCGTCTTCAGTCATTTTCCTGTAATTGCTTAATTTATCTTCCCAGAGGTAGCACAGTAACTAGTGGACTATTAAAGGAAGAAAGATCGTCTCTATTCTGTTCTCTGCCTCAGATTACTTTTTCCAATTCTGTTGACAAAACCTAATCAGAGACATTCCGTGATATCCTGCTTTTCTATTCAGTTCCCCAAATGGAATGTATATAAATATAGAGATTCTCCAGGACTTTCTAGGTAAATAAAAGACAAAAAATAATTATTAACATTTAAAGAGTATCATAAGTTTCTATTTACTTCTATTGCAGAAAATATGAGGCCGAGAGTGGTTCCATGACAGTATTTTAGATCCAGGAATCATGTGATGAAATTTACGAGATCAGATATTATACAAACTAGTTAATAGGCTTTGATGTTTGGTGTTTCAGAAATACCTGCAGTTGATTTGGGGTTCTGTTTATTTGTTTGTTTTGTTTCGTTGTTTAATTCTGTAAATGACAATAAAAGAGGTTTTACATTGCTATAGAGATCAAAGCTAGGGCTTCATTCGTGCTAGGCAAGCACCGGCAATGACATTAGAAAAATACCCCAGCTCTCCCACACACACCATGAAAGGTATAAAACAAATTTGGGAGGTGATCAGCTTTGTTTGTTTATTTTACTGCCCTCCTCTAAAGTTTCCATATACAGTAGAAAGGAGAAACACAGGCAGCACATCCCCAATAGGAATGTTATTAATAGGAAGTGTTTCAGTGGTGGTAGTGTGCATTTGCCAAGTTTTCCAACAAGAAAGATATGTTCTTGCATGAACACGACCATAACCAAACAGTATGGACTACCATTTAAGCTCACAGAGCCTGAGGGAGCAAACATGAGGTCTACATGGCTGTGTAGTAGGTCCTCTAGATTTATATTATAACTATTAGCTCCGTACTTTTAATGACTCCTGATGAAACAAAATGGGTCTCTGACTCTTATTTTGGTTCTTGGGATTCTTTTGTTCCTATTGGGTTATTATGTCCAACTTTCTTGTGATAGTTTTTGCTTCATCTTATTATATTTAATGTTATCAGGTTCTGTTCTTATCTTGTAGAAGCATGTTCTTTTCTAATGAGAAAAAGAAAGGATGCAGATGTGGAAGACAGGTAAGGTAGGGAGAAACTGGGAGAAGTAGAGGGAGAAAAAGTATAATCAGGTTATATCATATGAGAAAATAATCTAATTACAATTTACCAAAAACATGATGATATAGTCTTATGGGCAGACACTAGATGAAGATAATGTTTATTTTACTGATCTAATCTTGTAAATTTTTAAACTGCCAACTTAGCCACAGAGAAAACTTGGTCCTGGTCAGCCTTGTAGAATATCAGTTCTAACAATTTAAAGTTTGCTATAAATTTCTGATTTACTTAGATTTACTTAGTTTTAATCTCATAAAGTTTTCTCAGTATATTTTAAGTACTGAGAAACAATTTGCCTGATGGTCTTTCCACCTATCAGATATTTCTGAGGTCTTATTGCACCCTGCTTCTTAAAAGGATAAAAACATAAGAACCATAGCTTTATAGGGCCAGCCACCCAACACTTTTCTATCACCCATCTATTGCTAATAGTTCTGAGAATTGAAGTAGTTTCACCCAGCTATTTTCTGAGGACAACTATTACTAGCCATAATATCTAGGTACTTGTTGACTTCCATTATAGAAGGCAGCTTTCTTCTCACTGTAGGAATTACTATGATTTGGACTTCTAGCCACTTGACTTCTGATTTTAGAATCCCTCTCACATATTTCTTGGATTATGACAGATGAGGGTGGTACAGGAACTATCTTACTTAAAAAGAAAACAACAAATACACCAAGTATTATTTAATCCATTCTTTTCCCTTATAAATGTATATATTTCTCATTTGTTGGTTTATAGCTCACATGCCAAGATTAGTTAAGAAATCTGGATCTTAAGATAAAGAGAAGAACCTTAAATAACTGTTAAATTAAACCTCAAGCAAAGA
Source organism: Micromys minutus (assembly GCF_963924665.1). Lineage (NCBI taxonomy): Eukaryota > Metazoa > Chordata > Mammalia > Rodentia > Muridae > Micromys > Micromys minutus. The sequence continues at coordinate 7,832,286 of NC_137970.1, read as the reverse complement.
ACCAAAACTAAGGTGTTTTTTCCCACCAAAGATGTCAACTTGGACAGTAGAAATAAGGAAATGAAGAAATACAAAGGAAGGCAAATAAAACAATACAAAGCTGCACTATCGAGTGGACCATTGCTACTGGTGACTAGTATTTGACTTGAAAGAACTCTCACAGGAAATCATCTAGGAACAAGATTAGGAGGCTTTGGTGTATCAGCTCTTCTTTTATGAAGCATTAGTCAATGGCGACTGAAACAAAGTCTCAGAAAAAAATAATAAAGGTAGGCAGTTTTGCTAAATTGTTACCTAGGCTTGCTTCAAATATGCAATTCTACTAGTCTTTTTTGCTAGGAACTGGAATTTCAGACATTTGCCACCATGTAGAGCTTATCCAGGAAGCCATTAACTTCCCCTTAGTCTGAATTCATGATACGTATGATTTGGTATCAGGAAGGCTAGAGCAGGAGAAAAGATCTATGAGGTATGAACTAGAGGTAAGATGCTATCTTGCATTACTTGTGTGCAATGAAACATAAGTTGCTTAGACATAGTTTGCATCTAGGTTACTAGATTACAAGATGGATGTAAAACTATAAACAAGGGTTTAATATGCTTCTGATATAGCACACAACATGGTAGTTCCTGATAACCATCAGTTGTTATACATCAAGTTTAATTAAGCAATCATTAAAATTAACTATGAGCTTTTCTTCAATCCATACTCCTCTATTTGTCCCTGTGTTTCCTCCTGTGAATGTTTAGTTCTATCTTCTAAGGAATGAAGCATTCATATCCTGGTCTTCCTTCCTTTTGAGTGTCATAAGGTCTGTGAATGGTTTCATGGGTATTCAGAGCTTTTGAGGGCTAGTATCCGCTTATCAGTGCCTGCATACCATGTGTGTTCTTTTGTGACTGGGTTACCTCACTCAAGATGAGAATTTCTAGTTCCATTTATTTGCCTAGGAATTTCATGAAGTCATTGTTTTTAGTAGCTTAGTACTCCACTGTGTAAATGTACCACAGTTTCTGTATCCATTTCTCTCTTGAAGGACATCTGGGTTCTTTCCAGCTCCTGGCTATTATAAATAAAGCTGCTAATGAACATGGTGGTGCATGTGTCATTGTTATACATTGGAGCATCTTTTAGGTATATGCCCAGGAGTGATATAACTGGGTTTTCAGGTAGTACCATGTCCAATTTTCTGAGAAACAGCCAGACTGATTTCCAGAGTTGTTGTACCAACTTGTAATCCCACCAACACTGGAGGAGTGTTCCTCTTTATCCATATCTTTGCCAGCATCTGCTGTCACCTGAGTTTTTGATCTTAGCCATTCTGACCGGTGTGAGACTGCCTCACCAGGACGATCCACCCCACATTCAGCCACCAAGCCCAAGTACTATTGCTGATGCTAAGAAGTGGTTACTGGAAGGAGCTAGATATGGATGCCTCCTCTGAGGCACTGCCAGAGTCATTCAGATATAGTTGAGGATGCTTTCAGCTAACCATTGGACTGAGCACCAGGACCCCAATAAAAGAACTAGAGAAAGGTTTGAAGGAACTGAAAGGGTATCAAACAAATGGGAAGAATATTTTCAACCAACCAAACCCTTCATAGCTCCTAGGATTAAAATACCAACCAATGAGCACACAGTGAGAGATGTATGGCTACAGTTGCATCAATGGAAGAATAGGCCTTTGGTCCAGTGAAGGCATGCTTTCACAGTGTAGGAGAATGCCAAAGCACTGAGGTGGAGAGGGTGGTTGGGAGAAAGTGGAGGGCGAGGGGGATGAGAGTAGAGAAAAGGGGGATAACATTTGAAATGTAAACACAGACAATATCCAATTTTTAAAAATTGAAAATTAAACTATGCTGAAATCTTAATCCTACTACCTTAGACTATGACATGATTAGGAAAACACAGTCACTGCAGATGTCATTACTCAAGTAAATCGTAAGTTCTTTAAATTGACTTGGGATGACTGACTGGTATTCTTACATACAAAAAGAAATATGCAGTTGTTAAGGTGCTTGCTACTCAAAGCATTAAAACATGAATTTATCCCAAGAACACATATGACAACCCAGATAAAGTAGCACAAATGCATAAAACCAAATACTACTGAAGTGGAGACAGGAGCATGACTGAGGCTTGCTCACCAACCAGACTACCTAATACAGTAAGAGACACATTTAGTGAGAAATCCTGGCCCAAAGGTAGAGAACAAATAAGGAACACATTCAGGGTCAATTGAGCATTCTTGTCAAGGTCCAGGCATTGACTAAATCCAGGGAAGCTCCAGAGAAGCACCCACAGATGCTGCAATCTTCTTTCACAGACAAATACACTTCTACTGGACCTACTCCTTTATATTTATCCACAGATGGTTCCATAAAACCCAGACAGCAAGAGAACAGCCAACTTTCCTAAGATTGGACCAACAACTCCATACCCATTTTCTTAGGTTTCCCAGAGACATGTAACCCCAACGTGGAAGCAGCTAAAGATCACAATGACCCTTTTTCTCTTCTACCATCAGTTCTTTCTAATTTTTCCTTTTTTGATTAAACCAAACTGGAGAAGTGTTGGCATTTATTCTACGCTCTGTCATTCAGTTACCTGGCAATAGACAAGTGCGCATGACTCACTATAAAAGGGGCTGCTTACCCCTCCTCACTCTTTTGCTCTTTTCTCTCATCCTCTCGCTCCTGCTCCTTTACCCTCCTTCCCCTCTCTTCCCATCCCCCTTCTTTCTCCACATGCTCATGGCTGGACTCTACTCTGCTACTTTCTACTCTCTCTGTCTCTGTCTCTCTGTCTCTCTGTCTCTGTCTGTCTGTCTCTCTCTCTCTCTCTCTCTCTCTCTCTCTCTCTCTCTCTCTCTCTCTCTCTCTTTCTCTCTCTCTCTCTCTTCCATGGAATACCCTCCCCATGCCCTAAATAAACTTTATTCTACACTATGCCCTCCTGTGACTGGTACCTCAGGGGAAAGGGATGCCTCACCATGAGCCTTCAGAAGCCCCCCCTTCCCCCACACCATAATGCACCTCCACCAATCAGATCCTTGGCTTCTTTTCTTTTTATAAAACACAAAAACTATCATTAGTCAGAAAAGCTGTCTAAAAAATTGTTTCAGAGAGAAATCACTTCTGGTTTCTAATGAAATTGTTCAGTGTTCCTAATCATGTCTAGCCATCAACATGCCTGGCTGTGGTTTTGTTTTCAGTTTATTTTATTTTATTTTATTATGAACCTAAGGAGCATTCACTTTTGTATTGGCAAAGAACAACATTGCTGCTTGGCCTGGGTATCTAAGTCTCCTTGAGAAACAACGGCAACGTAACCATAATGGACACCCAATAAAATGACCATTGTCTCACGTGAGTGTGTGTCCTGCTTTGCCAGAACTTGACATTTTAAAGAAGTACTAAAAACCTGATATTCATTGAAATTTATGGATTTTGTAAATACTAACAACTAATTTGATGTATTAAAAAACAATTTGGGGGTTAAGAGTTCTAATTTGAAGCCAATGTCCCTTATAATTTCTATTTCGTTAAAGCCTTGGTATGCTAATTGCAAAAAAGATTTTTTTAGTATTTTTCAGAGAGATTTAAATACTCCCAGTACTTTGATCTTCAATCAGTGTCTAGAATCAAAAGACAGTAATTTTCTGTTACTTGAAAGTCATAGTCTAATTTGTTATATATTGCTGAGAAATTAATAATAGGTCTGTCCTTCATTAGATCACATATTATTTCTATATCATAGTTCTATTCACACTCTGAGTCAAGAAATCTTATCTATAGTGAGACAAAGTATATATGGTAGTATTTGCACTCCAGTAGGTAAAAATCCAAAAGAATTCTCTTTTGACTAAAAACATCCAGAAAGAACAAAAAAGAAAAATTAATCTATAATACAAGCAAAACAATGCCTTTAATATACATCAAGCCAAGCAACTCAGTTTAAACATCATTTTCACAGCAAAACCATAGATGATAGAACAGATCAATCAAAAGACACAGTGGCTGAGAAAATTTCAACATGCCTATAATCTCTGCATAATCAGGGTGATATGGGGCAGGAGGGTTGTATGATGAGTTCAGAACCAGTCTGAATTTTTTAATGGGTCATATTCCAGACTGAATTGCAGACACAATATTTATCTCAAAATAAAAGTAAACAAAAAGGGACATAACATACTTTTAACTTTCTCAACTTCCATCACACACACACACACACACACACACACACACACACACACACACGATCAGTTGTTCCTTATTGTAATATCAAATAAATATCAAAATAAAAACCATGCTTAGAAAATTTAGCACATTGACATGTTATTTTAAAATAGAGTAGAAACATTCAATATCTATCAATGTTAATGAAAATGCAGAGTAAAGTGATTACTCATAAGGAACACTAACAGGGAGGGCAACCAGAGCTGAGTTATTAATAACTGTTTATTATAGGTTTATAGAAGAATAAATTTACTGAGGAACAGAAGGTTTATCTATTACTCACTGTAAACACTTAACTTTTAGACATTTTGAACATTTTCCTTGGTGCAATGTACCTGTTCTGGGCAAAGTTACATTTTTGCTCAAGCCTTTTATTTTTACTCTGAAAGTGGGTTAATATATTTTCTCCTCTTGGATATTATGCATAAAAACGACATTGACTTTGAACTCTAGCTTAACTTCATTTCATCTGTTAATGATATTTTCCTGTAGCCATAGTTTATAAGATGCCAGCTTACTCCAGCACCAGTGCCCAAATGATCAAAGAAAAAATCCACCAAAGGAACTCTTTCCTTAAGATGTCTTCCAAGATGGATGACTCCAGAAAATATCATCCTGAGTGAGGTAAATTAGTCACAAAAAGACACGCATGGTATGTACTTACTTATAAGTGGATTTTAGGCAAAGAGCTTGGAACACCCACGATACAACTCATGGATCACATGAAGCTCAAGAGGAAGGAAGATAGCATAATGGATGTTTCAGTCCTACTTAGAAAAGGGAAAAAATAATCAAGATAAATAGAAGGTGGAAGAGACTTGGGAGGATGAGAGGAGGAGTAGGGGTAAAAGAGGGGCAGAATCAATGTATGGGAGGAGATGGAGGACATGTACAGAAGGTTAGGAAATTGAACAGAGGTTTGTAGCAATGGGGTATAAGGAACTGAGGGTAGCAACTAGAAAGTCCCAGATGTCAGGAAAGCAAGAGCCTACCAGGACCCCACGGGAATTACATTAGATTAAATATCCCATAAAGGGGAGGGAGAACAAGTCCGGACCATAACCAGAGGTTAGGCATGGGTCCCCGGTTGAGGGATGGGACCACCCACACATTTCTAAAATTTTAGCCCAGAATTGCTCCTGTCTAAAGGAAATACAGGGACAAAGAGTGAAGCAGAGACTGAAGGAAAGACCATTCAAAGACTGCCCCACTTGGGGATCCATTCCAAATGCAGACACCAAACCGAGACACTATTGCTGATGTCAAGAAGAGCTGGCTGATAGAAGCCTGATAAAGCTGTCTCCTGAGAGGCTCTGCCAGATCCTGACCAGTGCAGATGCAGAAGCTCAAAGCCAACTGTTCATAAGAACCCCAATGAAGGAGTTAGGGGAAAGATTGACGGAGCTGAAGGGATCTTATTTGGCATCAATGGGAGGGGAAGACCTTGGTCCTGTGAAGGCTTTGATGACCCAGTGTAGAGGAATGCCAGGGTGGAAAAGCTGGGGTGGGGGGCACCCTCATAGAAGCAAGGTAAGGGGGAAGAAGATATGTGGCTTGAAGTGAGGAAACCAGGAAAGCAGATAACATTTGCGATGTAAATACATAAAATATCCAATTAAAAAATTTTAAAACTCTCAAATGGATGGAACTTGATCTATCATCCCAAGTGAGGTAAACAAGTCACAAAACAACACTCACTGTATGTAGTCACTTATATTTATACTCACAGATACTAGCCACAAAAGCTCAGAATACCCAGGAACCCATCCACAGAACTTATAAAGCTCAAGAAGAAGGAAGGCCAGAATGTGGATGTCTCTGTCCTTCTTAGAAGAGAGAACAAAATACTCATGGGAGAAAATACATCAAATAGAAGAGCAGGAATTGAAGAAAGGATCTACAAAGGCTGCCTCACCTGGAGAACCACTCTATATGCAGCCACCAAACCCAAACACTATATATAGGTGATGCCAAGAAGTGCTTACTGGCAGGAACCAGATATAGATGTTTCCTCAGAGGCTCTGATAGAGTCATATAGACACAGATGAGGATGCTTGCAGCTAAACATCAGACTGAACACAGGGACCCCAATGAAGGAGCTAAAGAAAGGACTAAAGGAGCTGAAAGGGTCTGCAACCATATGGGAAGAACAACATCATCAACCAGCCAAGACACTGAGATGGAGAGGATGATTAAGAGAGGGAGCACCTTCATGGAAGCAAGTTGAGGGGGAGGAGGGAGGAGAGTAGGAGGGAAATATAAATACAGAGAATATTCAATAAAATTGAAAAACGTGGGGGTGTGCTCTGTTCACATATAGAGATGTATAAAATAAAGTCCTTTAAAAGAAAAAAAAGAACATTGAAAACTCTCAAAGAAGAAAAACAATGTCTTTTAAGGACTTTTGATATAAATTCTGGAATTAAAGACAATACTAAGTTACATGATGCCAATAGGAAATATGGGGATGCAGAAAGTAAGAGACTTAAAATAAATCCTGACTTATACAAATGAGAGGGAAACAATTAGGAGGGACTATGGAGAGAAGAAAATTCATTTAGTCTTATAGTTGGCAGTTCGTGTGGGGAGAAAGATTGAGAGACAAAAAGAGAAAGGATATAGCATATATTCCAGAATATGACTAGTTGATAGCTTTTTAATTTCAAGATTTCCCCAGAAGCTTATCTTTTTCTAATTTGAATGACTGCCTTACTATGAAGTGACTCCTGATAGGAAAACTAGTCACCAATATGTGGGCTCAGTAAAGATGGAGCTTTTGCTCTGTTGAAATCACATCAAGTTAAGCCTAAAAGTGCATAAAATGACCCACACAAAGACATGCACAATATATGGAATGTAAGACATGACTCAAGGAAAACTATGACTCTGTAATCTCCTTCCCCTCAAGATGAAGTTTAAGAGGTTTCTAACTAATATAGAAACTGTGACATTTGCCCACCTAATCCTAAATTTATATTCTAGCTTTCTCTCCATCTATTCTCCCTTGAAATCCTGATCTGTATGAACTATATTAATGTCTACCTTATTCCTAGGTTTCCACTTGGGTTTGACTTATGAGATCCCAATGATGGTAGATGAGACAGAAAATAAAGGCAAATTAGGGTATTTGTTTTTGTGTATCTCTATAGTTTTAACATATAACCCTCTCTGCAGTTTATCTTAACTGAGATCCTTAATTAAAGCTAGTTTATCTGTAAGATTCTAACCCAGTATTTTTTGTTTTATCTCCATAAGATAAAACAAGTAAGGCAGTAGCAATCTTTGCTGTTACTAGTTCTGTGGTTCCTGAAATACCATTTAGAGTTACCATATATTTCACCTATTATTCACTCCTCCTTGAATTATTTTAAGTCAGGAAGATCATTTCCCATTTGAGTTCTGACTAATATAGACATAATATAATTTAGATTTTTTTCCAAATTAATCTTCCTCGTGTGCATGTTGGTTTCCAAAATCACAAATCTTTGAAAACGAATTTTCATTTGTGAGGATCTAAGGGATCAAGAAGGAAACAACCAATATGAGGAGACTTGTATTTTTAACCAGCAATAAGTTTCTGTAAACATTATTTTGGGACTGTAATTGTCCTCTAAATGTTCTAAGTTGATTCTCAAGACTAAATTGGCAAAGGTTTAGATTTAACTTAGAAACTCAGGCAAAGACCAAGTTTATTTGTTTTATAGTATCATGGCAAGTGTCATATAGAATGCACTCAATAAATATTGGTTGAAGGAATTTGTATGTCAAAGGACAAAACTGGAACAAGTTGGTTTAAACAATTTAATTGGTTTGATTTTAGATTCTTAGAACCCTGGAAAGAGTTCATTGTATAAAACAATAAATGTTCAGATGAACTAAACAGAGAAGCCTGATTTTCAAAAGAGAAAATGTCTATAAATAAGACAAAAGGACAAAAGCAGATCAACAATTGTCTTTCCTTCCCCAGATCCACACACATTACCTCTCTCTCCCTCTCCCCTTCTCTGTGTGTCTCTGTGTCTCTGTCTCTGTCTCTGTCTCTCTCTCTCTCTCTCTCTCTCTCTCTCTCTCTCTCTCTCTCTCTCTCTCTCTCTCTCTCTCTCACACACACACACACACATAGAGTGCTAGAGATGTAACCAAGGCAGGACCTTATACATAGAGATAAATCAATTAGTCTGCCAATAAATAACCATAAGGCTGGCTGTTTCTGTGTAAAAAGATAGGAAAGTTAAACAATGGAAAATGAGCAATTAACATCAGTTTTCTTCACTTACCTTCTTTAACTGTAAGCATTAAGACCAAGGGATTTAATTATTATGCAAATTAAAAGCAATAGGACTGAGAAAATTTGGCTATCATCTCTCCAATCAGATAGGTTAGTTTCTCCTTGATGATGTGGAAAGTTAGCAGGACTGACTCCATTTTTGTTTTTGGCATGGATTATTGGGGCTTAGTTTAGAAGCTTAACAAAAATATATAATTTTCATAAAAGTAATCCAAAAAAGATAGTGTGAAAATTTGAAAATATTAAAATATGTTGCTTCATTTGAGTTTCTTTTAGACCAGGGTAGCACTTTGGTTAGACCTGAGGGATTATTTCAATTTAATGATAAATTATGAGAGAAAATTAAAGTGTGGAGTTTTCCCTCACTGAATTTCAAGGACTTAATAGCTCTTTACCTTCACTTTGCCTTTTTTATTTTCTTTAAAGTCCTCACATTATTTAAGTATGCTAAGTAGCCAGGATTTCCTTGTCTTCTCATCATGAACATAAAATTACTCGCCATCCCAAAGTGATATACAGAGTTGCTGTCACAGTTATATAACATGTGCTGCTGTTCTTTATTTATATATATTTTTACACTTACAAAATAAATGGATGACAAACATACCTAAAGTTGAAAACAAAGAAGAGTTAGTGGGACGTGTACATGTTACATGAGATTTGTCTTCTCCTTGACAAGGAACAAAAGGGCACTGGCGGACAAGCCCAGAACTTCTTCTTCTTTTTTTTTTTTAAATTGAACAACTTTATTTTAAAAAACAAAGATAAATGTACAGATTTTAAGCATTTTTATAAAAGTATATGAATACATTTTTGTCAGTACTTGATTTATTAAAGGTTTGATAGTGTGCACTAAAATCTTACTAGTTACAATGAGCATAAATTACATGTAAAACAAGATGTAACCTGGAATTAGTCAAAGTTTTCTTGGTGTGTAAAGATTACGCATAAAAAACCATGGTGTGTGGCTTTTCTTATTTTGGCATTTGTTTTTTCTTGAACTTCATAAAGTCTATGAGTTGTTTCTGGGGTGTTCAGAGCTTTCTGGGGTTAATATCCAATTATCAGTGACTGCATATTATGTCTGTTCTTTTGTGACTGGGTCCCAGAACTTCTGTTATGCACTGGAGATACTATGAATCTGATGAAGGCCTTGCACATTTTCTAAAGAAAAGTACACCTCATCTTTTAAATTATTTCCAAAATTTTCTACTAAAAAAAAAGCTAAGAAAAGTAAAATTTTGGGATCTCTGAAACTCAACTTTAGCTTCGGTTTTTAGACAAAATGTAATGTCTCCCTAATTCCTCAGCCTTTGAAAGGCTGAACAGCCAAATAGCCACTTCAGCATTCTTTCTGGCCCCATTAAATAACTCTCATATTACTAATAAGCCATGCCATTCTTTTTGATATATTGCTACCATCTGATCACTCACTTTTTAATTGTTATAATCATTGTAAAATCTGGAAAGAAAATCTACTTATGAGATTTACATGCTAAATTTCTGTGAGTCAGTAAAAGTATAAGTAGGTAATTGTTATTTTAAGTGAAACATAATGTAATTTAAAAAATATTTCAGTGCTCTATTTTAGATAAAATTGCAGCACTTATTAAAAGACTGACTCAAAACCAGAAGATTTTGTCAAGTCATAATGTTTAACTATTCGTTATTTTCTAATTAGACATCCTAGAGTCACAGGAGAAATTGAGGCATGGTGAGAACATGCAATGTAACTAGAGTGTTGGGAATCTTGAAGAACAGAGACCCAGAGAGAAGAGCTGCAAAAGTGTTGACTTTGGAGCACTTAAAGTAAGGTTTCCAATTTAAGTCACATTTAATTCAGCATGCTGGGCAGACATGAATTTAATAGATCATCAATTCTCCTGCTAGTAACATGCACCCTTCATGAATAATTACAACTCTATGTCCTTAAAAAAAAAAAAACCCTTATATACTATTCAAATTGGATGCACCTTGAATGCACTTGGAACAGGGAGTTCAACAAAGATAGTGACCTAGCAACACCAGTGGACAATGATTCCATAATTTACCTGTCTATGAATTTAACAGCCTTAATAAGGATCTTTTGAGTTAGACAAACACAGCCTTTGAGTAGAATTCACACAGAAAAATTTCCCCCTTAAAACACCTATTATTAATTTCAACAATTATTACATGAGAAGGGAAACAATTTTCACATACATTTCACAGTTGTTCTCTTAACATTCCAAATAAATTAATGACAGTTACCAGCATTTTTATTTAAACCCTGTGTGTGTGGATAAGATTCAAGAACTCTAACTTGTCTTTTACAGATCTACCCCTAGCAAGGGGGCAGGTATAGTATCAATGGTGTAACTACAGAATATCAGATAAGGAGTAGAAAATGGGACTGCAAGTACATGACAGGAAGAATGATGAAGAAAAAGAGCAAGGAGGCAAGAAAAGATAAGTGACATGAATCATTGCTGCACAAGCCACAATTTGATGATAATCCAAGAAATCAGACAACAGGTCACTCAGCATTTTAATTTCCCTGTACTAGGAATCCTCAGAAACTACATCAGAATGGACCATGGAAAGAAAAAATGGAGAGGAATTTATTCAATTAGCTGCTACATGGATGTGCTTTCCTTTACATTAGGTTTGTCCCATAAGAAACTAACTCCCCTTTACTTCTAGACTAGGTCATCTACCTCGTCAGCTGCTCAAAAAGTTAAATGTCCAAGATGGGAGTGTTTTATCCAATGATAAAAGCAAATGAATGTTGGCCTGGGTACAACTAGTATATAGATTATATGAGAAATTTGGAGGATGTAACTTGAATCCACTGGGGATGGGGAGCTCAACAAAGATGGTGATCTGGAAGCACCTAGGAAACAAATGATACCTCAAAACGTGAGTGCAGCAAAGGGAATCTGCAGAAATACACAAGATGCATGGGGAGACAGAGGCAAGCTATTCCCTGAGTTCCAGAACAGCCCAGATGACACAGAGAAACATTGTCTCAAAGAACCATAAATAAACAAGCAAACAAGCAAGTAAATAATATGTCTGAACAGGCACTTACAATGTGTTATGCCATAAAACTTCATTAATTCATAAGTTTAGTAAATGTAAGTAGTTCACTGAATATGAATGAGCACCCTGTATTCATATGAGCATACCTTTGCTGTTTCTCCTAAGAAAAAGTAGGCCAAACAGCTCCTTGTAGGAATGATCCAGAGACAGATATAGTGGTGCAAATGTCTTCCCTGAGAAAACTTTAAATTCAACCTATTTTCCAGCCAATGTCTTTGAGTTTACAGAGTCTCATTTGCCCCTTTAAAAAATGAAAACAAACAAAAAGAACAGCTTATTTGTATGCACCTGGCTCTCTTTTTCTTCTTTCCATAGCCACATTCCTTTCACTGAGACTAAATCTAGGTTATTTGATTAAAATTGTATTAGTTATTTTGAGAATTTTGTACAGTGTGCTTGGATCACCTCTCCCTCAAGCCTTCTCACCTGTCTTCCCCATCCACCTCTTTTGTTGTACTATGTACTACACGCAATTCATGAAAACTGACTCTTCCAATCCCAAAAGGTAAAAAGTGTCAGAAACTCCACATCTAGGGGTGGTTTTTGTGCCCAACTCCCCCCACCCCCATGAGATATGGTCTGGTTTGTCTTGTGCAGGTTTTGTGCATACTGTCACAACTACTATGAGTTCATATGTGCAGCGATTCTATTGTATCCAGAACAGACATTTTCCTTGGAGTCCTTGATGTACTGTCTCTAGTTCCTGCAGTGTTCCATACCCCTCTTCACAGTGATACCTGAACCCCATGAGGAGCAGTTATAGTATATATGTTCCTTTCGGGGACAAATATTCTGTAGTCTCTTATTTTTTGTGCTTTGACCAGTTTTTTTCTGTTATGGGTATGGGTTGAGAGATGGTACATTAATCAGATTAATGATAAACCATTAGAAATTTGTTTAATACTATGTGCTTTGATCAAAATATTAGTACTTGCCTCTCCCCTGGGGGCTATGTTCTTCCTAGCTATAAGTTCTTGTCCTAATAATAGTGCCAGGTATGGATTTCATCTTGTACAATGGCACTTAATCCTAACCAGAATGTGATTGGCAACTCCTGTGATGTTTATCTCTGCACCATTGAGCATTTCTTTCCTAGTCAGGTCATGTAGCTCACAGGCTTTATGGCTAGGTAAGATTGATGATTGCTTTCTTCCTCTGATAGTGCACGTAGCAACTTCTATTAATATGAAAGATAGCTAATAGGAATAAAGCTTCTAGGTAAGTACTAGCTTGATTTCAACAAATTTATAACTCAAACAATTGGATCTTATCATCAAGTTCTGGAGGATAACAGAACATTGGCAATAGTCTCTAATGTTTAGGGGTCTATGAGACATTACTGGCCAACAACTCCAAGAGAAGTACCCATTTGTCTTAGTTAGGGTATCTATTGCTACCACAAAACACCACTTCTAAAAAAGCAAGATGGAGAAGAAAGGTCCTATTTCGCCTACACATTCATATTGTTGCTCATCATTGAAGGAAATCAAGACTAGAATTCACATAGGGCAGGAACCTGGAAGCAGAAGCTGATGCAGAGGGCATGGAGGAATGTTGCTTATTAGTTTGCTCCATGGGGGGGGTGCTCAGCCTGATATTTTTATAGAGCCCAGGACCACTAACCTAGGATGGGACCACCCACAATGCACTGGGCATTTCTGAATCTATCACTATATAAGAAAATTCCTTACAGCAATGATTCTCAACCTTCCTAATGCTACAACCATTAATACAGTTCTTTATGGTGTTGTAATTCCCAACCATAACATTATTTTTATTGCTACTCCATAACTGGAATTTTTCTACCATTACAATTCATAATGCGTCTGTGTTTTCCAATGGTCTTAGGCAATAAGGGTCATTCAGACCCAAAAGGGGTCATGAACCTCAGGCTAAGAAGCACTGTCGCACAGGTTTTTCTGCTGCTCCATCTCTTTTGGGCAATTTTTTTTGAAGCTGCTGCATCAGTTTATTGACCTTTACCTTGTTTTCAGTGACAACTCAGATTAACTCCACGAGAGTGGTGCTGTCTCTCTGAAGCACATGATTCTGACACTAACACATTTCCTCCTCCCTCTGTAATTGTAAGACATCTTGAATCACATAATTTAGTCAGGTGGTGTCCTTAATGATGGATTCTGCTCTCTCCTGCTGGTGGTTGAATCTCCCCAGAGCTCATTCACGGTGCATTTGAAATCACTTCCCCAGAGAGGCCAGGTAGGCATACCAGAACAGAGCTGCCATGTTGGCAAAGAGCACTCAGAACTGCAGGGGCACATAGTTGATGTTAATGAACTGCAAGGGTGTCCACATCCTCCAGTTCATTTGTAGTGCAGGCTAGAAGCCACTCCTCATTTTGGCAACAAAGACACTGGTGTCTTTTCCCCATAAACTAAATATCTGAGAAGCCCACTGACTTCTAGACTTTGAGAGTCTTTTTTTTTTTTTTTTTTTTTTTTGCTTCTTCTCAATCATCTGGGCCAGAAGGGTTCCAAGGGATGACAAAATGTAACTGCTGACTGCTTTGGTGACCACAGGATAGAGCTTTAGGAGCAGCAAGTATTGGGCGAGCGCTCGCTTGGGAAGCGACCCGAGGTCGGATTCCACCCTCAGCCTTGACGCGGCAGGTGCCATCGCTGTCCAGGATCTGAGTCGCCGGGCAATTTCATTAATTGAAATTTCCTCCTCCCAGATGACTTCAGCCTGTGTCAAGTTGATATAAAACTATGTAGCACGCCATTGCAATCACTGAGCTTTTAATCTGCTTATCTCTGAGGTATACTAGAAGCATTACTGTCTTATTCTAGGGTAGATCTATAAAATGTGAGAGAGAGAGAGAGAGAGAGAGAGAGAGAGAGAGAGAGAGAGAGAGAGAGAGACTAACCTGCCTTTTCATTCCCCATACTTGACATATTTAACCACTCCTATCCCATTAACCAGCTTTAACCCCAAGAAAGGTATTTAAAAGACAAGAAAGGATTTTTGAGATTCATTGGTAAGAATTACGATTTCTTGTCTTTGGAGGAGAGGGGTAAAAGCAATTACTCAGAAATGAGTATGGGAATTTGGGGAGAAATAGTGGCAACTGAGGCTGTACACTGATGAGCAGATGCAAGTGATTCCATGTAACCTCAAAAGTGTTCTATAGTCACGGAAGAAGTAGTGAGTGCCTCTGCAGGCAATAGCTGCTTTAGCCCAGAGGACTTGGAATGGCCAGGGATAAAACAACGTACTGATAGTATCCTGTCATAAACTGAGGGTTGGACTCCCCAGTGGTTATCTGGTAATGTTCCTGCTTTGGCTTTCTGAATGCTAAAATTGCAGGCATAAGCCAACACACCTGGCTCATTTTACTATTTCTAAAGGCAGCAAGTGTCTTAGTATTCTATGGCTGTGAGGAAACATGATGGTCAGGGGTTCTTTTATAATGGAAAACATTTCATTGGGGCTGGCTTACAGGTGCAGAGGTTTGGTCCATTGTCATCATTGTGGGGAGCATGGAGGCATACAGACAGACAAGATGCTGGAGGAGTAGCTGACAGTCCTACATCTGGACCTGCAGGCAGCATAAGCAATGAGTCACTGTGCCTGACTGAGCCTATGAAACTTCAAAGCCTACCCTACTTCCTTCAACATGGGCATACAAAGTCCAACAAGGCCAAATGCCCTTACTCTTCTAACGTAGTGCCACTCCTGATGACCAAGTAATTAAATATATGAGCCTATATGGGCCATTATAATTCAAACACCCACAGAAAATATTATTTTTGACCTTGTGGCACATGCTTTTGGGGACCCACTCTCTTCCAATTTCATGTTTCTTGTATATGTTGTCATGTTATGTATTGCAAATGGGTTTCCTGTGGGTTACAGGAGCATGTTCACCTAGAAGTAAGGCTAAACATTCTTAATGTGTCAAATGCCAATGGTGGATAAAAACTTCTGGATAAATACCTAATTTTCTAATGTCCCAAGTCTAACAACTCAAAAGCATGCTCTGTACACGCTCCTAGAAGTCCTTAATGAGATTATGTTCTCTTTGCTTAGACTAGTAAATCCCTAGTAACACTGCCATATGTTGCTTTTCTTCTATCTTAACTTAAACATCATTGTGTCCTGTGACTATTTCCCACCAAAACAATTCCAATCCTTGTCTCCAGATCTGTTACTGAGATGCTATGTTCTATGACACATATATTTTCTGAGAATCATTAAAGCCAACTTAGCTCAGTGCAACCTGAACATCTTAAGGTGCAGTTGAGCCTACTACTGTAGCTTCTATGAGTTAAATTTGTTTCTGTGAATCTGTATTAGTTAGGGTTTTATTACTATGAACAGAAACCATTACATAGGCAACTCTTACACAGTACAGAGTTTAATTGGGGCTACCTTACAGGATCAGAGGTTCCATCCATTATCATCAAGGCAGAAAGCATGGCAGCATCCAGCAAAGCATGGCACTGGAGATGGAGCTGAGAGTTCTACATTTGGAAGGTGAACAGGAAAAGACTGGCTCCCAGGCAGCTAGGATGGTGGTCTTAAAGCCCATACCAAAAGTGACACACTTCCTTCAACAAGACCACACCTCCTAATAGTGCCACTCTCTGGCCTGAGAAAACATATGCAAACCGCCACAGTATCTATTTTGATTGTCCTGCAATAGTGTTATTTTGTCTAAGAGAACCATGCTCTATATGCAGATTTTCCCTACCTTAAGGGTATCTATTTGGAGATTACATATTCTACAAGTTTCCTATTAAAAATGACTTTTGGATTTATGCTTGTAATTTTCAAATTAAAAGGGCACCATATGGAGGGATGAAACTTTGTGGATCTGGCTTGTTCTCCTTTAACTGGTATCCCAACATCTATCTATTTCAAATGACAAAATGGGAACTGTACTCTATCATACATATATGCATGCACTCACCTTAAGGTAAGCATATAAGTCTCTTTTTTTCAGTACACAAATAGTCTCAGATTTGAGAATTCAGAACAAGTGACTTCCAATAGGATGGTCTAATAAGGATATAGCACTACCTCATTGGTATTCCTGTACTATTCATAAAAATCCAGTCTACCAAACCAAACTGAAAGATGGTTAATGACAAACTAGATATAGCACATATTACTGTCTCATAAGGGTTGGTTAAGTTCAGATAATTCCAATATAGCATTCAGTAATGTCACATTGGTAGCTTGGCATCAGCCATAGTTGGTATATTTACACCAGGAAAATTAGCAAATGGAACATAGCAGGACATTTGTTATCTTCTAGGGAGACATCTATGAAACATTTACCAGTATACCACTGGATACTCTACAAAATAGCTGACCTATATTCTACAGAATAATGTAAGTATAAAAAAAGAAACAGCTGAGAAAATGTCCCATGTCATAGAAAAAAAGGGAGCATGACAACTCATGACATGCACAAATATAAAAAGGAAGTTGTGCACTATTATATGGGCTTGAGAAATAGCTCAACAGATTAGAGCTCTTGTTGATCTAGCAGATGAGCTGGTTCAATTCCAAGAACTCTCAGCATAGCACAAAATCATCAATAATTCAGGTGACAAGTTACCTCATTCCACATACACACATGAAGGCAAATCATCCATACACATAAAATGCAATAGGTAAATATAAAAACATATTATTCCAAACCCAGCCTGGTGGCACAGCCTAAAATATCAGTTGCTTGGGAGGCTAAAGATAGAAAATCAAGGCCAACCTGGGATACATAGTGGGTTCAAGGCAAGTTTCTGAAAATAAAATGTGAAAATTGAGCTGGAGATATAATATAGCGTTGGACCAGTTGTTGAGAATGTGTCCCTAAGTTCAATTTCAAGAACCATAAAAATCACATGTATATAATTAAAGCAAATTGTAGAATTGTCGTATCAAATGTAGAACAAAAATACGTATCCATTTTCCAAGAACACAGATATTTTCCTATATAACAATAAACTTTCAATTTTTCAAAATTCAGCATAAAATTCATATAATATTAATGGATAAAATAGTAATGTATTCAGCATTCTCCCAGATGCTTCAATATTATGTTAAGAATGGTAGAACACATATGTAATCTCAGAATTGAAAGGGTAGAGGCGAAGGTGTTAAGAATAAAAGGTTTACCTCTTCTTAAAAGCATGTTTAAAATCATCCTGGGCTATGAGACCATTAAAAGAACAAAAAGGCAATAGAAGGCCCAGTAAATGGACATTCCCAGCACCCTTCATGAGCAATGTCTTCCAACCATGACAGAACACTGAAGGTAGTAGATTCCAAAAAAAACCATATTAAGGCATTAAGGAAACAAATTTTTAAAAAAACTTTTAAGCAATATGAAAAGTTTGAAAATCATCTGAAGTCACAACAAAATGTTGAGGAACTTGTGGGTAAAGTATTTAAGCAGTTAACTGAAGAAAAATTCATTGTGGAAGCTACAAATAGACTTCATAAAATGTCTCATTAGAATCCCAGAAAGTGTTTTATGTGTTGTGTGTGAGTGTGTGTGTGTACATATATGTATAGATCCTTTTGATACAATTTTAATTTTTTTAAGATTTATTTATTTTACATATGTGAGTACACTATAGCTGTCTTCAGACACACCAGAAGAAGGCATCAGATCCCATTAGAGATGGTTGTAAGTCAAAATGTGGTTGCCGGGAACTGAACTCAGGACCTCTGGAAGAGTAGTCAGTGCTCTTAAACACTGAGCCAACTCTCCAGCCCTTAAAACAACTTTCAATTTAAATATAATTTGATCATATTCTTTCTCTTCACCAAGACTTCCCTGATCCTCTACCCCTCCCTACTGACTTAACTTTAAGTTCTTTCTCTAAAAACAAAATTGAATACCATGAAAAACCCCCAAATCAAGACCAAATAAATAAAAACAAATGTGAACGAAAAAACATAATCAAATTAAAAAAAACAATTGTAACCAAATACACACACACACACACACACACACACACACACACACACACACACATACACACAAACACACAAACACACACTCAACTCAGACAAACCCAAACCAAAACAGAATAACTGTGGAGTCCATTATATTTTGTTCCAGTATAACATGAGGCATGCCCTGGAGTGGTTGATTAACCAGTGCCACTCTACTGAAGAAAACTGATTTTCCTTCTTGTGGCAAGTATTTCAAGTTTTTCATTTCAGGTTTTCATTCGTTTAAAAATATAACACAATAAAATATATGAAGAGAAAAAGAAATACTATCATATCTAAGTAAGGTAAGATAAACTAATAGAAGAAAGGCAGTCTGAAAGAAAGCATTAAAAATGAGAGACTTTTTTTTTTATTCACACACTCAGGATTCCCATAAAGACACTAAACTGGAAGCCATCGTATAAGTAAAGGGAACCTAGTGCTTTAGCTTCTGTCAGTTCATATGGCTCTGTTCATAGTCATTTAGAGAATCTTGTTTTCTTGGTGTTCTCCATCCCTTCTGGCTTTTGTACACTCTTTCTGCCTCTTCTTTATGAGACTTTTCTGAGCTCTGTGGGGAGAGATTTGATAAAGACATCACATTTCAAGCAGAGTGGTCCAAGATTTCTCACTCTCTGGATACTGCCTGCCTGTGGGTCTTTGTATCTGCATGGGAGAAAACTCTGATGATGGCTAAACAAGGCACTAATCTATGAAAACATACCTGTATTATGTGGTTTATCTCAGTCCCTTCACTATCTAGTCTCAGGTTCTTAGTAACTCAAGCATCGTTGACTATGTATGTTTCATCCCGTGAAGTGGTCCTTAAATCAAATCAGTTATTGGTTGCTTACTCCCACAAGCTTTGTGTCACCATTGCCCTAGCATATCTTCGAGGATAACATTGTAGATAAAGGGTTTTTGGCTGAGTTGGTATTTGTTTTTCATCTGTTTGTACCGAAAGCTCTGGAATGTAGAGGTGAAGGCTCTATGTATGCACCAGCTTGTCATCTCTGTTTTAATAAATGGTTTAAGTGTTCTCTTCATCAATAGAGCCTTGATGAAATTCTGTAGAGAGAAATGTATAGCCTTAGCAATAATCAGAGTGATTGGGGCTTCCCCTTGGACTCATTTGACCAGCAACTCAATTAGCTGTAGCCCAGTCTCAGTACTGGAACCTTCATTTTGTGACATGAGAAGCCCAGTTAGAATCTGACACTCTAGTATTTGGCAATTTAATTTCAATCCCCTTCATATATGTACCTATTTTAGGAAGTTTTTACTGTATCAGGGTTCCATACTACCCCTCAAATGTCACTCAATTGTAGCTGTCTCTCACCATATTTCTTCCCACAGCCCCCTCTCCCACATATAGCACGACTTGATTCTCACATTTTAACCCCATACTTCCATTCATATATATCTATTCTAGTTCCTTTCCCTAATGAATGCTTCTTATTCTAATATTGAAGTGCTGTTAGAACAGATTCTGGAATTAAGAGGGGTAATAGAATTAATTACCTGCTACAAATCACAAAATATTGCAACATATAAGATACCTCCAAATGTATGAAATATATATATATATATATATATATATATATATATGTGTGTGTGTGTGTGTGTGTGTGTGTGTATGTATGTATATGTGTGTGTGTGTGTGTGTGTGTGTGTGTGTGTGACCAGAAAGTGGACAAACATTTTTGGCATGAGCTGTTGTCAGCCAGCTTGACTTTACCGTTTGAAAACAAATCAATAAAAAACTGTTTTATCTGTCTGTACCAAAAAAAGGGAAACAATAGTATGTGTGAAGGTGTCTTGTGCTGGATAGATTTATGTCAACATGACATAAGCTATAGTTCTGGAAGAGGAAACTCTGTATTTACATTCAAAATATTATCCCCTTCCCCCACCTTGCTCCCATTCCCCCTCCCCCTACTCTGTTTTCACAAAGATGAACTAGCCCCTAATCACCCTCTCTACCACATTGCCTTGTCATTCCCCTACATTGAAAGAATATGCCTTCTCTGGACCAAAGGCCTCTTCTCACTCTGATGCCAGCTACTGCTGTCTTCATCTACATATGCACCTGGAGCCATAGGTCTCTCAATGTCTGCTCATTGGTTGGAGTTTTAGTCTGTGGTAGTTGTGGAAGTTTTGGTTGGTTGATAATGCTCTTCCCGTGAGATTGCAGCCCCTTTCAGCTCCTTCAATCCTTTCTTTAGCACCTTCATTGGGGTCCCTGCGTTCAGTCATCTGGTTAGCTGCAAATATGCTCAGCTGCATCTGTATGACTCTACCAGAGCCTCTAAGGAGGCATCTTTATCTGGATCCTGCCAGTAAGTAGTTTTTGGCAACAGCATTAGTGCTTGGGTTTGGTGGCTGCATATGGGGTAATTCCACAGGTGAGGCAGCCTATGAATAATCGTTTCTTCAATCCATGTTCCTCTATTTGACCTTGTATTTCTTCCTGTGATTGCTTTGTTCTCCCTTCTAAGAAGGACCGAGGCATCCCCATTTTGTTCTTCCTTCTTTTTGGGCTTCATAAGGTATGTGGATTTTTTTTCTTGAGTATTCAGAACTTTCTGGGGCTAGTATCCATTTGTCAGTGAGTGCATACCATGTGTGTTCTTTTGTGACTGGCTTACCTCACTCAGGATGATAGTCTCTAGTTCCATCCATTTCCTTTTAATTTAATGTTTCTAATAGTACTCCATTTTGTAAATGTACCACACTTTCTGTATCCATTCCTCTATTGAAGGACATCTGTGTTCTTTCCAGCTTCTGAATATTATAAATAAGGCTGCTATAAACATGGTGGAGCATGTGTACTTGTTATATGTTGGAGCAGTCCCTTAAAGACACAATTCCGTGGCAATGTTTGATGTTTTGAATCAAGGACCAGTAACTTGAAACCTTTGTGTTGTTAGAATAATTACCTCTGCCAAGCTGGGGTTGAAGTATTAAAGCATTAAAGCATTAAAAAATTACCAATTGTCACCACTGCCAAATCTGCAAGGAAATGTTTCCTTGTCATCACACATAGCTCTGGCCCAGAGAGGACCAGGGCAACTTTCATAGGTGGTACAGGATTTTAAGGTATGAATGGGGTTGGAGAGAAGGTGGGGCTTGGTACTGTGTGTTAGGGCTGGGGTCCCTGGAGAGAGGTCATTGGTGGAAGTATAGCCTTGGTAGGAGTGAAAATCCTGGGACTGAAAGAGTCATGAGAAATGGCTGAGACTTGTCAATAGGTTGTATGTTTGGACTCACTGAAGAAAATCCAAGAGCAGGAGAAGATACAGTCCAGTTGCAGTAGAGACCTAACATTTTATAAATGCCTGTACCAAGGGATGACTGTCCAGAAAAGCAGCATCCATGGAGTAGAGCCAGCCAGTCAATGAGACAAACTGTATGTGCTATTGATGAGTAAGTGGAGTTTACTGTCCAGGATATTGGGAGCTAGGATGATTGTAAGTGGTTCCTAAACTTCAAGTACTGAACTTTTTAAATTAAAATATCAGTTTGTATTGATTTTAATTATAACTGCCCTGGTTATTTTCTCTTGAAATAAGAAATATTTGGCTTTTTTACTTCATATTTATAGAAACTCCTAATTATAAAATTATTATTCAGGGTTCTCTAAAGTCACAAAAATTATGTAATGTCTCTCTACATTAAGGTAATTTATTGTAATGACTTACAGTCCGTAGTCCTACTAACACAAAAATGGGCAGCTGTGGATGGGAAATTCAAGAATCTAGTAGTTGCTGAATCCCATGACGCTTGTTGTTTAAGCTGGTATTCTGTAGAAATAGGTACCAACACATGTACTGGCAAGTAAATGCAAGTAGTCAAAGAAGAGTAAATTTTCCTTCTTCAAATGCCCTTATGTAGGTCTACAGCAGATGATGTGACCCAGATTAAAGGTGTGTTCCACCATTCCTGGATCTGGGCTTAACTTGAACTCAGAGATAACCTTGCCTCAGTCTTCAGGGATTAAAGGCATACTCTACCTTGCCTGGGCCTAAGCTTTTTATAGCAATAGTGATCTCAAGATCACCATGCCAAGATCCAGGTCAGGAACCTGTGTCTTCCAGCCTCAAGATCTGGACCACAGGTATACCCTCAAATTCTGAATTGTAGTTTGTTCCAGATATATTCAAGTTGACAACCACAAATGGTCATTGCAATGAGACTTTGGATATTTTAGAAAGAATTTGAAGTTTTAAAGAGACTTAACTTTTTGAAGATAATTTGAATATTTTAATAAGGCAGTATTTTTCGGTGTTTGAATATTTAAGAGTATGAAATTTTTAAACATTGGAATGTTTTGTATTATTATGTTAATATTAATATGTGATGCTAGAGATGAATGAAAAAGAAAGGCTATGATTTAACAGTAATGTGTTCATGTGTCAATTGTGCTGGTTCATTTTTGTGTCATCTTGACACAAGCTATAGTCTTTTTAGAAGAGTGAACCCAAATTGAGAAAATGCCCCAGCAAACTATTCTGTGAGCAAGCTTGTAATGCATTTTCCTGATTGATGACTGATTTTGGAGAACTCAGCTTGGTGTAGTTGGTGACATCCCTAGGCAAGTGGTCCTGAGTTCTATAAGAAAGCTGTCTAATTAAGCAACCTGTGAGGAGCAAGCCAGTAAACCATTGTTTCCCATGGGCTTTGCATCAATTTCTGCCTCCAAGTTTCTACCTTGAGTTCTTACCTGACTTCTCTTACTGATGGACTACGAACTAGAAAATAAAATTAACCTTATCCATACAATGTTGTTTTGATCACAGTGCTTTTTCACAGCAATAGAAACTCTAAGACACTCACTCATTCACACACACACATACACAGAAGTAATGCATTTATGTGTCAAATTAACAAGGGCTAAATTGTGTTATTGGTTCAGTTTGTGTCACTTTGACACAAGCTATAGTCATTGTAGAAGAGGAAACCTAAATATAGAAAATACCCCAGCAAATGCCCCATGTGTGCATATGTGTGCATATGTGTGTATGAGTATGTGTGTAGAGGAGGGTTCTGCTGGTTAGTTTTAGTCAAGTTGACACAATGTAGAGTCACATAGATAGAGGAATCCTCAAATGAATAATTACTTTGATCAGATTGGTTTGTGGGCATGCCTGTGGGGGCATTTTTTAAATTGTTGATTGATATAGGAGGGACATATTACTGTCAGGAGTGACACTTCAGACAAGTGGGCCTAAAAGAAGTAGCTGAAGAGGCTGAGGACATGGCCGAGTGATTTAGGGCAGGTACTGTTATGGCAAAGAACGTTTTGGGATTTACTTTCCAGTACCTAAATGAGGCACCTAACAATGTCTACCTCCAACATCAGGTAATAAGACTGGACTCTGTGAGCACCAGACACACATAAAATCACACCAAACACTAATACACATAAAATAACAATGAATAGTTATTTTCTTAATGAAGCGAAGAGAGTGTCCAGGCAAGACAGTAAACAGCTTCTTCTATGGTTCTTGCCTCTGCTCCTGCTTGAGTTCCTACCCTGACTTCTCTCAATGATGGACTGTGATTAGGATGTGTAAGCCAAGTAAACCTTTTATTTCTCAATATGCTTTTGGTTGGTGGCATTGATGCCAGCAACATGTAACACTACGACAGCAAACCAGCTGGGATAACAAAACAATGACAAGATGTTAACAACTGGATTCAGCAGCACAGCCATTGTTGAAACTCTCCTTTACCTTCTTTGTACATGTTTATAATGCATTTTCTTTGTCTTGAGATTGTTTTAAAGCATGTGACAGACCCATGAAATCTTGCTAATCCTTAAATGCATAGTAAAACACCACAGTCTTGTTGTAGAGCAATGGAAAGAGTATCGTACCAATGCAATAACTAGTAAGTGAGGTAAAAATGTTTGGTTGGTCATAAACTAGCACAAACATTTTGCAAAACAATTCAGCAATATCTTACATCCTGTCTAAAAATGCATAAGCCCTTGACCAAATAGTTTTTTTTTTTCTCTTTGATAGTGCAAAAACTACCAACTAGCAGAGTTTCCTATGGGAATTTGTATGTGCAAATCATTGCAAATAAAGTCATGCAAAGTTATACTTATTAAGACTATGTCACCAAATAGGAAATATTTTGTATAAAATCAAATTATAAAATATCTATGCCACCATTTAAATATTTAAAATAGATATAAAGGACAAATATTGGAAGGAACAATAAAAATGGAAAATAGCTGCTATATTAATATAGTGGATATAAGGAAGAAATATTTTTACTTGAACTATATTTTAGCTAATGGCCTTTGGTTAATGTTACAACATTTTCATTAGAATTGTACTTTCACATCACAGTTTCAACTGACAATACTCTACCCCATAATTTCACATACATGGGAAAATAAGAAGGACAGCTTTTTGGAAAACAACTGGTAAGCTTCTCCTAGTGTCTCTCTTTCGTGAAAGCCCAGTGTGAACAAAGAGTTTTTCCTCCATCTAGAGCTGAATTCTTCCCACTCTTGAACATATTCAAATTTTACAGATTTCATAACGTGTTAAAAGACTATAGCCCCAAATTTGCTTTGCAGCAGACATTTTAGACTGCAAAATACAATTACTAAGTGATATAGAATGAAACCATTTCTAAGAGTGAAATTTCAGAAATACCCAGAAGTGCTAAAGGAAAGAGAATTGGATCAACTTCCCTAGGGATCATTTGATGATGTCACCAGTAGAATTAGCTCCACCTGCCATTTCTTTTCTTAAAGCTTCACCTGCCATTTCTTTTCTTAGAAAATATTTCTCACACAGACACTACACTTATATAATCCTTCCTCTATTCCCCATGCCATCTCAGGCACTAGCAAATTTAACATCATTTTTCATTCTCTCAGTTTCTTGTTCATAAATTTTCCTCACTGCATCGTGGAAATAAGTCTAACACCCCTGATAAATTCTTCATCCCCCATCCCTTAATGTAATCCATAAAATTCTCTTTGCCTTGTCTGTTGAGTGTCTTGATAGTCAAGGGCAAAGATATTGCTGTACATTTTTTCACTGTTCATTATACAAATGCAGGAAAATACATCAGCTGCTCAGTTTAATTCAAGTGTCTCTGAGCATTTTTAAAAAAGAAAGCACATGAAATGGTCAAACTTGCTTTCAGAACTACATGACATTTATTTAAGTGATTTTCTAAATACATTCTCTACCTTGCTCTGTCTCTCTATGGTGTGTGTGTGTGTGTGTGTGTGTGTGTGTGTGTGTGTGTGTGTCACCCTCTTTCTGACTCTGTCTCCCTATGTCTGTCTCCCTGTCTCTGTCTGTCTGTCTCTGTCTCTCTGTGTCTCTGTCTCTGTCTCTCTCTTTCTCTCTCTCTCTCTCTCTCTCTCTCTCTCTCTCTCTCTCTCTCTCTCTCTTCTCATTTCCCAGAAGTCAGTATACTGCTAGCTCTCATTTCTTCCTTATACAAAGCTAAAGAGTCAGAGGGTTTTAAACAAGCTGTTTTGACAAGTATACTTGCAAAGATGTTCATAACACTTATAAAGGGGTTGTTTTGGAATCTTTTCCTCTGAAATAATTTAAAAAACAGAGAATAGTTAATGCAACCACATAGCTTACAGTAAATTTGTACCATGTGTGAATATAAATACAGTTCTATATATTCCCTGACTAGATCTGAGATTGCACAGCTGAGAAACACAGAGATCTGATCATCTGAGTTGGTAAACACCAACTGAAATCAAATTTTCCAGTAGGGAGACTGCCCAAAAAGAGCTGCCTGCCCCTAGGATGGACCATTGTAGCCTCTCCCATCTTGTTCTCTATATCATACTCCTTCCTTCTGCCTCTCTTTTATATCAAGGTCTTGTGATTTGTACACAATTCAGGTTTCACTTAAAATTTTAAAGGACTTCTCTTCCTAACTGCTCAGAGTGCTCCTAGTAGAGAGCCACTGTTTGCAGCCCAGCATGATTGCTTCAGTTACAGAGACCTCTTAGCTAACCCTGTTACATAAGGTGAAGCACAGCAGTGAAAAAGCCTACATTGCTCATGACTTCTTAGGAAAAATCTGAACTCATTCTTCCTTTAGAATTCCATGTGGGATTGCCTGTGACTTTGGTTGATAATTGTACTGCAGCCTGACTTCTTCATCTGTTCAACCCTGCTCCCTGACTTCTCCATATATAATAAGCATTCTGCATGCTAATCTCCACTTTAGTCCACTTCCAGAAGAATTCAACTTAAAACATACTGCCTTAGATGTTTCAAGCAGAACAAAGATTCCATAGAGAACTGAGTCATAAAATGTTGGGAAGACTGAAGAGTTGTTGCAGAGTAGAGACCCAAAGACCAATCAGCATGACCAAAGTCTAAGCTGAGAATCTCTATAAAGCTTGCTATTGACTGAAGAGAAACACTTCTCACAGCACAGGCTTGAATGCATTTACAGGGAGCTCTAAAAAGCAAATGTTATGGTTTGTATATTCTCAGCTCAGGGAGTAGCACTATTAGAAGGTACCTTGTTGGAATAGATGTGACCTTGTTGGAGTAGTTGTGTCACTATGGTTGTGGGCTTTAAGACTTTTGTCCTAGTTGCCCAGAAGTGAGTATACTGCTAGAAGCCTTCAGATGATGATGTAGAACTCACAAGCTACTCCTGAACCATGGCTGTCTGGATGTTGCCACATTCCTACCTTGATGATGACAGATTGAGCCTCTGAATCCGTAAGCCAACCCCAATTAATTGTTGTCCTTTGTAAGAGCTGCTTTGGTTATGCCGTCTATTCACAGCAGTAAAATCCTAAAACAGCAAAAGACACAGAAAAACTCTATCCTGGTTGGCAGTTATAGGAGAAAGTAAAGCAAGCAAGCAGTTCAACAGTAACCAAGACCATGCAGTGACCTGGGATTTTTGACCTTGAATTTCTAGAAGAAGGTGGGGTACAAGTGTGAATGGAAAAGTGGGAAGTTTCAGGTTAAACAACAGATAGCTCTACCTGAGGTGAGACAGGGGAAGCTGTTTCCTGTAAAGTTAGAAAGGTATAATGACACAGAGGTCAGAAGAAGCCTCTAGTAATCATACAAAGTTTTCAGCCTATGTTAAAATGGTCTAGAGAGAGGATTTCATACGGAACAGTTGCTGAACTACAAGTCAACATCTAATTAGCTTTGTGACAATCTACAGTTAGTCTCCAAACTCAGAAGTCTATTGAAGAAGACAAACCAGCAAATTAAGCAGGGGTGGGAATTATCCCTCTCAAGTTTTTATGGCAACATCAGTGTTTGGAGTTGCCTTTAAAAAGTAGCAATGTTTTGGTTAATTATCATGGGAAGTACCAGGGGTCGGGGTTGATTACTAACCCTACTTTCTTCAACTTTCCAAAATGGACTGAAGATACATTGCTCTCCAGGAATTCTCCAGGCCTTAAACACAATATTGGAACTCCTATGGCATCTAACCTTGTGCACTGAGTGCCTACAAGATTCACAGTCTTTTTAGTGAACACCATTGTTGGACTACTGAGTCTGTATCATGTAAACCTATCTAACAACTCCTCGTTTAATATACATAGACTCTGTCAGTTCTGCTCCTCCAGAGAAGCCCCAAATAATCAATCTGTGTATTTTAAAGTTTTAAAGTCTACTTTAAATCATGGTTTTTAAGTGCTTTAACCTCCCTTTTAGCCCACCACCTACCAGACATAGTGGAATAGAAAGGATACAGAGGAATTGGGCCCGTTTACAAAGGGTCCTTTGGACCAAATTCTATCTGCATTGTTAGGAAGTCAGCAGTTAAGTTCACAGGAGTGAGAAGTGTCTGCTCCATTCA
Organism: Micromys minutus; assembly: GCF_963924665.1. Taxonomy (NCBI): domain Eukaryota; kingdom Metazoa; phylum Chordata; class Mammalia; order Rodentia; family Muridae; genus Micromys; species Micromys minutus. Next base: position 7,803,875 of record NC_137970.1, on the reverse strand, counting down.
CTCACAAATGCTTCATGGACATGGGAGTAGTCCAGTTTGGTAGTGTTGGAATAGCCACAGGTATCAAGTCATACAGCTTCCTCATAGGAGGGATTTGGACCAGCAGGGATATCAGGAGCAGTTCTCAGCTGTGGCTCTCTCAGCCAACCAAAGATCGGCAAATATAAAAGACCAATAATCATTGTATAGCCAGCTGTATAAGGAACTAAGCTCAGCTTCTGCCACTGTCCACTGAGTCCTTTTTATGCTCTCTCCAAACATCATATATCCTCCATGTGTCTTGCCTCAACACGTGTCTGTCTCAGGTGACATCACCCTGCCAATCAGCCCAAGTCTGAGGAAGAAGCAAGGACCTCCAGCACATCACCAGAAGTTTATGGCAGGTTTCTCTCTATGGAGTCCCAACAAATGCAGCTCAACTAAGCAATGTAAGATGGACAAATACATGTGTGTCATGTCATTAGTGAAGAATCCTTCAACACATATACTTTCACATACTTACTTTAATAGAACATCCTTTCATTTTTGTCTGTTTCAGTGAAATGTTTCTTCTCAGGTCTGCCTTAGCCTTTCTCCTGTATCCACTTCAGTAAAACATTCCTTCATGTGTTTGCTCCAGAAAAACACCATCCAACACAACTGACTTTCCAAGGAACCCTTAAGTTTCCACTTCATGCATTCCTAATTATACAAGTCCTACAATACGGTGATAATAGTGTAGATAAATTGGGTGGTTCTCTCAAGATCAATCTTTCTCATAGATTGGACCTCCTGTTGTTAGAATTATGGGCAGTATTTAGGGAAGTTCCTCTGAGACTGGGCTAGGCAACAGAAAAAAATAGTCTTGCCCAAGGTCATGTCTCTTTATGAGTGCAAGGTTAGCTTGTAACCAGTGATTATTTTGTACAGGAACATGAACGATATGTACCCTTAACAAAATCATAACACTATGATGGTCTACTTTTTCTTTCTCTGCCCAAAAATTTATATCAAGATAATAAATCAAATATATTTAATTTCCCCATAAGAATTGATTCCAAAAGCATGCTCCCAAAACGTTCCATCATGACAATCTTGCCTCAGAATTCAATCTTGACAAACTTTAAGTGTGTCTTATTTCCGTAATAAGAAGAGTGAGGTAGATAATACATCTCTACAGTCTCTATATTGACATGATTTATTGTCACTCTGGCTCTACCACCCACCCATTTTGTGTTACTGCATCTACTTTGCCTCCATCGAATAAATGCTTTCCATTGCCCTCCACCATTCTGAAATTTTGTTGCTCTTAAAGTATTTTCAGTGTAGTGGCATAAGACTTTAATCCTGGGAATCTAGAAGTTGAGGCAGAAAGAATACAAACTAAAGGTTAGCCTGAGACTTTGTCTCAAGATACAAGAAGGGGGTAAAGACTAATTTAATGGCATTATCTCCCACTATCATTGATATCTTTGTTGTGTATTTTGTTGTCTGTTTTAGTTGAATTTTTGTTATTTATTTCTGAGATAATGTCTCACTATGTTGTGTAAGCTGTTGTGAAACTCGTGATCCTCTTTTCTCCTCCTACCAAATGCTGGGGTTACTGTTAATGTGCCACCCTATCTGGTGCTATGACAGATTTTGAAGTTCCCTATACTTATGGGTTTCTCATTGTCTTAAGAAAAATGGAGCATGATCCCATGTTGTCTATGTCTTGCTATTAAATGAGCTGAGAAGAGTAAGCATAGCAAATTCACTGCATCATCCCAATCTCTACCTTCCAGCTCTGGGACTCCTTCAGGCTACATCTTTCATCTGATCTTAATGAACATAGTAGATATTTCACTGAAGATAGGCTAGTTCTTTTAATCAACAATTTTCAACAGTTTCAAGTATTACACACATCCCAGTCTTCTTGGATTTCCCAGATGGTTGAGTTTCTGGATAAAATAAAATTGATGAGATAAAGTGAATTAAGAGTTATATTTATTGGTAGGTTTAAAACCTTCTCAATTTACCATATATATTTGCCCAGAGTTTTAATGATACGATTTAGCAAAGCCTTGCCATTCTATCAATGTTTAAGCACTTTTGTCCACTCAGTATTTTCATTTGACCCATACCTTAAGCACTGTGGCATGTCTCCAGTTATGACCCTGAAGACACTAAAAGGAAGTATGGGTACATTTTGATACTACAACCAATGAAATTGGTATAGACTTTCTCAGTAAGATCAACTCTTACAAAAATACTCAATATCTTTTCCTAGGTCTATAATAACACCCTGATGGTTTCTGAAAGATGATGTGGAAGTGTCCACGTGCCTCACTGACCAATGCATACTCACTATTCTTAGTGAATACATATTGTTCTTTTATTATGCTAAAGATTTTCTCCATAAACTTGACTACACATTGAAAACTATACTAGAGGTGCTCTTAAATACTATTTTACATGAGATCTATAAGAAGGAGAAAACCGATTAGCCAAAGCATAGTCAAAGTAAACATCTTTGGTGCATATAAAGATTTAATTATAAAACATTCATACTTTCTTCCACTGTGTCTTTGTATAGGGGCCAACTGTGAAAATATTTTTAATGATATTGTGGTGGTTTAAGTAAGAATATTCCCATAGGGTTATATGTTTAAACACTTGGTTTCCAGTCAGTAGAACTAATTAGTAATGTGGGTGAGAAGAATTAGGAGATACTGCTTTGTTGGAGGAGGCATGGTCTTGAGGGGAAAAAAACATGTTACTGGAGCTGAACTTTAACATCCATAGTCATCAGGGAAATGCAAATCAAAACAACACTGAGATTTCACCTCACACTGATCAAAATGGCTAAGATCAAAAACTCAGATGACAATAGATGCTGATGCGGATGGTGAGAAAGAGGAACACTTCACTATTGGTATGATTGCAAGCTGGTACAACCACTCAGAAAACCATTCTTGCAGTTCCTCAGATAATTGGGCATAGTACTACCTGAGGACACAGCTATACCACTCCTGGGCATATACCCAATAAACGTTCAAATATATAACAAGGACACATGCTCCACCACGTTCATAGAAGCCTTATTTATAAGAGCCAGAAGCTAGGAAGAACCCAGATGCCCTTCAACAGAGGAATGGATACAGAAAACTGTGGTAAATTTACACTGTGGAGTACTATTCAGCTATTAGAAATAATGACTTTATGAAAGTCCTAGGTAAATGTATGAAACTAGAAGATATCATCCTGAGTGAGGCAACCCAGTCACAAAAAAACACCCATGATATGCAATCACTGATAGGCGGATACTAACAGCCAAAATCTTTGAATACCCATAAAACAATTCACAGGCCTTATGAAACTCAAGAAGAAATAAGGCCAGAATGTGGATGCCTCAGTCCTTCTTAGAAGGGAGAACAAAGCACTCCCTAGAGGAAATACAGGGAGCGGGGGTTTAATAAAAAAGATAATTCACAGACTTCCTCACCTGGGGATCTACCCCATAAGCAGCCACCAAACCCAAGCACTAATGCTAATGCCAAGAAGAGCTTGCTGGCAAGAGCTAGATATGGATGCCTCCTCAAAGGCTCTGCCAGAGTCATACAGATACAGTTTAAAATGCTTGCAGCTATCCATTGAACTGAACACGGGGACCCCAATGAAAGATCTAGAGAAAGGCCTGAAGAAGCTGAAAGGGTTTGCTACCTCATGGGAAGAACAGCATTATCAACCACCCAAACCCTCCAGAGCTCTCTGGGAATAAAATACAAACTACTGAGCACACATGGAGAGACTCATGGCTCCAGTTGCATATGTAGCAGAGGACAGAATTGTCTGGCATCAGTGTGAGAGGAAGCCTTTGGTCCAGTGAAGGTTCATTTTTCCAGTGTAGGAGAAAACCAAGGTGTTGAATTGGGAGAGAGTTGTTGGGAGAGGGAGCAGGTTTACGGAAACAAGTGAAATCAGAGCAAGGATGGGAGTGGGCAGAAAGGGGGTAACATTTGAAATGTAAATACAGAAAATATCTAATACATATCTTTTCCCCCTTTTTTCCTTTTTTTATTGGATATTCACTGTATTTACAGTTCATATATTTCCCTTTCTGACAATCCTATCCCCCTCCCTCTCCCATTTCCTCCATGAAGGTGTTCCTTCTCCCACCCTCCCTCTCCCACCTCAGCATCTTGGCAATCCCATACACTGGGAAAATGAGCCTTTGCTGAATCAAAGTCCTCTCTTCTCATTGATGCCAGAGAATGCTATCTTCTGCTGCATGTGCACCTGGAGCCATGAGTCTCCATAAGAACTCATTGGGTGGTGTTTTAGTCCCTGGGAGCTTCGGTAGGTTTAGTTAGTTAATAATTGTTTCTTCCCATGGGATTGCAGACCCTTTGAGCTTCTTCAGTCCTTTTTCTACCTCCTTCATTGGGGTCCCCATGTTCAGGTCAATGGTTAGCTGCAAGCATCCTCCTCTGTATCAGTATGGCTCCAGCAGAGCCTTTAAGGAGGCATCCATATCAGGTTCTTGCCTATAAGCATTTCTTGGCATCAGCAATAGTGGCTTTAGTGGTTTAATGGCTGCATATGGGATGGATTTCCAGGTGAGGCAGTCTTTGGGTGATCATTTCTCCAATCCCTGCTCCTCTATTTGTCCCTTTATTTTCTCTGCCAAGTGTCTTGTTCTCCCTCCTAAGAAGGACTGGAGCATCCACCTTCTGGCCTTCCTTCTCTTTGAGCTTCATAAGATCTGTGAATTTTTTCTTAGTTATTTTGAGTTTGGGGGCTAATATCTTCTCATAGGTGAGTATATACTATAAGTGTACTTTTGTGACTGGGTTACCTCACTCAGAATGATAGCTTCAAGTTCCATCCATTTTCCTAGGAATTTCATGAACTCATTGTTTTAAATAGCTGAGTAGTACTCCACTGTGTAAATGTACCACAATTTCTGTATCCATTCCTCTTCTGAAGGACATGTGGGTTCTTTCCAGCTTCTGGCTATTATAAATAAGACTGCTATTAACATGGTGGAGTATGTGTCCTTGTTAGATGCTGGGGCTTCTTTTGGGTATATGCCCAGGAATGGGTATAGCTGGGTCCTCAGGTACTATGTCCAATTTTCTGAGGAACTGCAAGAATGATTTCCAGAGTGTTTGCACCACCTTACAATCCCAACAATGGAGGAATGTTCTTATTTCTCACCATCATCACCAGGATCTACTGTCACCTGAGTTTTTGATCTTAGCCATTCTAACTGGTGTGAGGTGGAATCTCATGGTTGTTTTGATTTGCATTTCCCTGAGGACTAGGGATGTTAAGCATTTCTTTAGGTTCTTCTCAGCCATCCAGTATTCCTCAGCTGAGAATTCTTTGTTTATGTCTGTTTAGCTTTGTTTGATTCTCTAGAGTCTAGTTTCCTGAGTTGTTTGAGTATATTGGATACTGGCCCTCTATCAGATGTAGGATTGGTAAAGATCATTTCTCAATCTGCTGCTACTGTTTTGTCTTCTTGACAGTGTCCTTAGCCTTACAGAAGCTTTGCAATTTCATGAGGTTCCATTTCCTGATTTTTGATCTTAGAGAACAATTCATTGGTGTTCTGTTCAGGAAAATTTCCCCTGTGCCTTTGTGTTCAAAGCTCTTCCCCACTTTCTCTTCTAATAGTTTCAGTGTACCTGGTTTTATATGGAGGCCTTTTGATCCACTTGGACTTGAGCTTTCTACAAGATTGGAAAAGATAGATTTGCATTCTTCTGCATGCTGACTGCCAGTTGAAACAACACCATTTGTTGAAGAGGCTGTCCTTTTTCCACTGAATGGTTTTTAGCTCCTTTGTAAAAAATCAAGTGACCATATGTGTGTGGGTTCATTTCTGGGTCTTCAATTCTGCTCCATTGATCTACAGAAAATATGGTACATTTACACAATGGAGTACTACTCAGCTATTAGAAACAATGACTTCATGAAATTTGTAAGCAAATGTATGGAGCTAGAGACTATCATACGGAGTGAAATAACCCAGTCACAAAAGAACAGGGATACTAGCCCCAGAAATCTCTGAATACCCAAGAAACAATTCACAGACATTATGAAGCTCAAAAAAAAAGTAAGGCCAAAATGGGGATGCCACAGTCCTTCTTAGAAGGGAGAACAAACACTCACAGGAAGAAATGCAAGGTCAAATAGAGGAACAGGGATTGAAGAAAAGATCACTCAGAAGCCTCCTCACATGGGGATCTACCACATATGCAGCCACCAAATCCCAAAACCTTAGCTGATCCCAAGAAGTACTTACTGTCAGGAACCAGATACAGATGCCTACTCAGGGACTATGTTAGAGTCATATAGATACAGATGAACATGCTTGCAGCTAACCACAGAACTGAACTTGGAGACCCCAATGTGGGTGTTAAAGAAATGACCTGAGGAGCTGAAAGGGGTTGTTGCAGTCTTATGGAAAGAACAATATTATCAATCAGTCAAACCTTCCAGAACTTCCATGGACTAAAACACCAACTTTTGTGCACACATTTGGAGACCAATTGCTCCAGTTGCTAATGTACCTGAAGATAGCAGTGTCTGGCATCAATTTGAGAAGAGGCTTTTGGTCCAGAGAGGGCATGCTTTCCCAATGTAGGGGAATGTCAAGGCAATGGGGTGGAGAGGATGATTAGGAGGGTGTGCACCTTTGTGAAGGTAAATGGAGAAGGAGGGGGGATGGAAGGGGGACTGAATAACCTCTCAAATGTAAATACATAGTATCTAATTTAAAAAGATAATAGTCTTGTGGCAATTTTTGGTATTCACAGATCATTATACTTAATCTATATTCAACAAGAAATCTGTTTCCATGTTATGGTCTGTCCTACATGTACTTCATGCTTATGGTAACTAGTGGGATTTCAATGCATGCTATCAAACCTCTAAAAGAATTAAGTACTGACAAAAACATTCATATAATGTTATGCCAAAATGCCTTGAAAATCTGTTTATGTATTTTTTAAATAAATCTGTAAGGGAAAAAATAGATATGGATATCAATTTTAAAAATGGGGTTCCATCCCCAGCAACACACACACACATACAAAGTTTCAAATATATACCTGCAGTCCTAATATGACTTGCCTAAGGTCACAGATTCCCTGATTTGCCTCCATCTCTCTTTTCTTTTGATTCTCTGTATGGACAAAGGAGGAGGCATATCATTTAGAGTCAAATTAAGGTTCGACTGAAAAAATAAACTTCAAACACAGCAATAATAATAATATTACCTTCATTCAGTTTGTTTAAATAGAAGAATCAGCACAGGAAGTAAGCATCAAGTAGGTAGTTATTGATCACTGTTCATTCTTTCAGAGGCACTTGGATGAAACTGTATAGTTCCACATAGCAAGATCTGCCCATCTGACTTCTTATATGACTATAAAATTTAAGTCTGAACAAAATTATACAAGGCACTTATACTTCATAAATTACACATATACAATTTACATGCCATATGACATTTTCACTAACACTGAAATGCATATCTGACACCAATTCCATAAGAATAGAATTCCACACTTATCCTAGTTCAAAATGTTCATAAAAAGATGGGGTGTCAAACAATGCATTTCGTAGAACATATCCCTACCATTAACTAATATGAAACTGTCCTTTATGGCAAAAACTTTTGCTTTTGTGAATGCTATATTTTTCTTTTCCCCTCTTGTTTTAATTGGATATTTTCTTTATTTACATTTCAAATGTTATCCCCTTTCCTAGTTTCTCCTCCAGAAACCCCCTATCTCATACATGCTCTCCTGCCTCTAAGAGGTTACTCCCCCACCCACTTCCTCTCACTTCCCTGCCCTGGCATTCCCCTACACTGGGGCATCTAATCTTCACAGAACCAAGGGCCTCTCCTCTTATTGGTATCTGGTAAGTCCATTATCTTCTACATATGTGGCTAGGTCATGGATCCCTCCACATCTACTCTTTGGTTGGTTGTTTAGTCCCTGGAAGCTCTGGGGAATCAGATTGGTTAATATTGTTTTTCTTCCTGTGGGGTTGCAAACCCTTTCAACTCTTTCAGTCCTTCCCTTGACTCCTACATTGTAGACCACATTATGAGTCCAATGGTTGTCTGCAAGCATCAGCCTCTATATTTGTAAGGGTCTGGCAGATCCTCTCAGGAGACAGCTATATCAGACTCCTGTCAGCATGCACTACTTTTAATTAATGAAGTTTATTAGCTTCCATTTACATGATGCCAAAAGAAGCATGTCTCAAACCAATGTCTATTTCATAGTCACAACATGAAATAAGAAAATTCATGTCCATGCTCCTGCTTGATTTTGAAAAATCATTATAGTTTATAGTAGGAAAAAATTCCACTAGCCCAATACAAAACAATACAAAATCTTATAAAAGCAGACAGAATTCTTTCTTCCCTCAACTCATTTGCAATGTTAATGTTCACTTGTATATATTATGATGAGGCTCTTTATTTTCTGGATTCAAATGTGGTATGATTTTTTTTCCTTTCTCCATTCTCTCCGTGGCATTTAGAAATCAAACAACATGGTTCAATTTCAGCTTAACAATTTTATTTTTCTTTGCAAAAAGATTTTAACCACTTTTCAAATGTAAATTTATTATTATACCAAGGTAATTGTGTTGTTTTTATTGTGGCATTAATTATGCTAAGATATTAACAAGTAAAATTCATATAATGGTTACATTGGTGAACTCTCATTTTTTATAAGAAAAATTTCAAGTAGGATTGGTTGGTCTTGTAAAATGCTGCCAATTCTCAATCTGAATACACATAATGTATTAATATAGATCTAGTTATTGTGGGTATTCAGTTAATACTAAAGCTGTCAGGTATTCAATACTCATCAAGAAAATATATACTTTACTACATTTTTGTGGGTGTCTACAGTGACTGCTGGATTGGTATGTCCACTTCACAAAAGCTAGATTCATCAGAGGAAGGAGCCTTAGTTGAAGAAATGCCTCCAGTAGATCCATCCCTAAGACATTTTCTTCATTAGTAATCAGTAGTGGAGGGCACAGCACATGGTTGGTGGTGGCAACCCTGGACAGAGGGTCCTGGGTTCTAATGAGAAAGCAGGCCGAGCAAGCAGTGATGAGAAAGCCAGTACGCAGCAATGCTCAATGGCCTCCGAATCAGCTTCTGCTGCTAGGATCCTATTTCAGTGCCTGACCTGACTTCCTCCAATATCTGACTATAATATCTAAGCATAAACCACATAACCCCTTTCCTTCCTGTCTTAGTCAGGGTTTCTATTCCTACACAAAACATCATGACCAAGAAGCAAGGTGAGGAGGAAAGGGTTTATTCAGCTTACACTTCCACATTGATGTTCATCACCAAAGAAAGTCAGGACTGGAACTCAAGCAGGTCAGGAAGTAGGAGCTGATGCAGAGGCCATGGAGGAATGTTACTTACTGGCTTGCTTCCCCTGGCTTGCTCAGCCTGCTTTTTTATAGAACCTAGGTCTGCCAGCCCAGGGATGGCTCCACCCACAATGGGCTGGGCCCTCCCCCCTTGATCACTAGTAGAGAAAATGCCTTACAGCTGGATCTCATGGAGGCACTTCCTCAACTGAGGCTCCTTTCTCTGTGACAACTCCAGCTTGTGTCAAGTTGACACAAAACCAGTAAATATACTCCCCAAGTTACTTTTTGCTTATGGTGTTTAGTCACAGCATAAGAAACACTAAGACAGTCTTTTAGAATTTTCTAAATTATACAGCAGATATTTGTAGCCTTGTACTAAACACACTTTGTCAAGAGTTGTTTTCTCAAAATGTGAAGTTATACTTTCTCTGGAAAATATCATAAAACAACTCTCTGACACTCATTTTTATAACTGATGACTAGGTCTGTAGCTTGTCTGTGACCCAGAATCCATAGTAGTAAAAGGTCCATCTGATTTTGCATATCTTTGTTTCAGGGAAGGAGAAAAAAATGGAGAAACAAAAAGAGGAAGAGAGAAAGAAAAGAAAGGAAGAAGTAAAAGAAAATAGAAAGAAGAAAAAGAAAAATAGAAAGGTAGGAAGAAAAGGAAAGAGGGGGCACAGAAGAGTGCACAGGCCATAACTCTTCCCCAGGATCACTCTCAGTCCTCAAAGTGGATGTCATTGATTAATCCATTCATGAGAGAGACTAAAACTGTGACTGGTACTATTAATTTTTGGCAGTATTGAGGATGGAATTCAGGACCTTGAATATGCAAGTTAAATTTTCTATTGCTGACCTGCATTGTCAACTAGTAAACCTTGTATTTTTACAATATTAAATATATATTAGCTTCACAGATGTAAGAGTAACCTTATTTAATGTAGAAATGCAAATAAATAAAGAGCTTCTTTTAAGGAAATCACTCCATTTAAAATCTTATGCTAATAGTACTACCTAAAGACCCAGTTATTCCACTTCTGGGCATATACCCCAAAAATGTTCCAACATACAATAAGGACACATGCTCCACCATGTTCATAGCAGCCTTATTTATAATAACCAGGAGCTGGAAAGAACCCAAAAGTCCTTCAGTAGATGAATGGATACAAAAATTGTGGTACATTTACACAATTATTACTCAGTTATCAGAAGCAATGACATTATGAAATTCCTAAGAAAATTGATGCATCTAGAGAATATCATCCTGAGTGAGGTAACCCAGTCACAAAAGAACAGATATAATATGCAGTCACTGATAATTGGATACTAACCCCAGAAAGCTCTGAACACCCCAGAAACAACTCACAGGCCATATGAAGCTCAAAACAAGAAAGGTAAAAAAGCAGAAGCCTCAGTCTTTCTTATAAAAAAAATATTAAGTGTATAGCACCCTCTCAGAGTGTGGTACACCTAGACCTTAAATCTTTAATAATCCAAGAGCTAAGAAGGTAGCCTTGTGAAAATTTTTAGTATTTAAAAATAATTATGTTTAATCTATACACACCAAGAAAACTTTGACAATTTCCAGGTTATATTTTGTTTTACATGTACTTTATGCTCATTATAACTAGTACGGTTTAAATGCATACTATCAAACCTTTAAAAAAATCAAGTGCTGAAAAAAATACATTCATATAGTTTTATGCCAAAATGCTTTTTTAAAAAATCTTATGCTAAAAACTAAATACTATCATAAAACATCTTCAATGATGAATTAGTTGTTAATTCAATTATGTCAGATTTCATATTTCGTGAAAACAAATAATTAGAAAGTATGTGAGTGACAAAATGGTTTGCCATGCAGTCAAATCAGTTACTCACTTTTTTTACTGACATTTATCTAATAATTTTTCATTCCTGTTAACCCTTCTACTTAGAGGCACCATGTTTTATGCACAGAAAAGGGTTAGAGACATAGAAATATTGAATTATTGCTATGCTTTCATCATTATCTTTATCTTGTATGAATTAAAACAAATTATTTTTGGGAAATCCTGGGCATGAGAATAGACACCTAGACAGGAGGAATGAAATCCCTCATTACTGAAAAGCCTGTATGGGCTGAGCTATTGTGGTTTAGTAAGATCTTGATTTTTCCATTTCAATTTCTGATTATTTATATGGTAAAAAGACAAAATACAAATGACTGATATAAATTGTCATGTGATTGAAATAAGCTCTGAAACAGTCATATATTTTTGCTGTACTCTCTCCCCTTTTTTGAGACCTTTAAGAATGATATATGCATTCTTCAAATCCTTGCCTCTTCTATATTCTGGATATTGTCAAAAAAATTTGTTATCACTGGTGCTTTTACACTAAAGCATACAACTAAATCCAGAATACAAGAGCACAAGACAAAATATTCCCATTTAATCAATATCTAAATTCATCACTAAGGGAAATACATGTAATGGGAGAAAAACATGAAATTTTAACATCAGGGTTAAGGTAGTTTGTTGATGGATGGTTGTGTTCAAATATCTAATATCTAAATGTATCTATGATAATGCCACCTGTGCTTTATATTCTCGGGCACTTTATCTCAGTAAAATTTGGTACAGGTAAGAGATAGGTCAGTGTTTTATAAAATTGAAAAATGACAACTATGAAAGAAAGTAAACAGGAGGACCTCATAACCATATATTTTCTCATTTTTAGCAAGTATTACAAAGCAAAACTAGGTCTACAAATCAGTTGTCATAAGATTATGTGATTATATTCTGTGTAGAATGAATGGTGTCTCATCAAAATCTCTATGTTGAAGTTTTACCCTCTAATGTAGCTATATTTGAAGCCAGGACCTTTACAGAGATAGTTATGGTGAATAAAGTCTTATAGGCAAGGGATTCAATCTTATTGATGTACTTGCAAGAGTTTTAGTGATATAATAATATACTTGCTTAACATGCCTGAGGCTCTGGATTTAATCTTAGCACTGAAAAAAATTGGAGAGGAGAATAGCCATGAGATATGTGCACACACAAAGAAAAGGTAAGGGTCATCATATAAGGACAAAAAACATGGCAGCCATCTGTAAGCCAAGTAGAGCAAAGGCAAAATCAACCCATCAGCACCATAGTCTTAGACTTCTAGACTTCAAAATAAAATTTGTGTTGTTTAAGATACCCAATATATAGTTTACTGTCAGAGTATCCTATGCTAGTAGACTAAAACCGTATTCTTGTTAAACCTGTTGTGTGTGTGTCTTCTTTTGTGAGAGATTCTCATAAATCCAAGATTGGCTTAGAAGTCATTAGGTGGCTGAATCTGGCTTTGAATTATTAATTCTCTTGCCTCTAACTCCCAAGTTTATGATTACAAATTTAAACCACTGTGTTCATATCTTTGGAAATTCTTTACGCATATTTAGAGATCCATGTCAAATCTTCACTGTGCCAAAGCTGTCACTTTGCTAGCACAATTTAATCTGATTGTTGGTGTGCTGTCCCTATTGCATGGTATAAACATTAAACTCTATCCACTGTTCAAATTGCTAAAGCTGAGGTCTCAAAATGGTCTCACCAGGAAATTTCAGGGTATTTCTCTCCAGGTTGTTTTAGCTATGTTGTCATTTCGCACACTTCTGATGTTCCAGGTCACACATTGGGCTACCTGTGAGTTCTCCAATAACCACCATGAACAGTTCCACATGACTTCAGATTCCCATTTTAAGCTTTCCATAATTATTGTTTCATTTAATCTTTGAAGTTTCTTTCTGACACTTTGATATCCTACCCTAAACATTGTGACAATGATACAACCAAATAATATGGAAGAGTAATGACTACATGGGTAGTCATTATTTGATCAACAGAAGACTGAAAGTGGTAGACAAATGCACTGAGCTACCTGTCCTTAGGCAGGCAGTATTGGGGAGAGAGTTGTATATTTCCTAATGGCCCAGAAAAATAATGATCACATTTTCATATAGACCTAATCCCCATAATATATCAATCCTTAGGTCTTAATCCTGTACCTGCAAGCAGACATTGACATGAAGGGTTGTATCTGACTGATACACTAAAGAGGTGCTCCAAAGAACCAGTAATAAGGAAGTCAGATGAGTGTATAAGGTCAGAGGAAAAAAGGAAGAGTAAGATTTCACTGTACCTCCATTGGGAATTCTGGAATAAAAATTACCAAAGTATTATTTCTTATCTAGAAGCATCCCATATCTAGCCACTATCCAGTTACTAACTATGATGCAACGGGGCTTAAAGAATCACAGGTTTAGAAGAATCATGAAAATATCCTTTCTTCCAGATGTCTCCTGATAAGGCAACTTTAACAAGACAAGGGTATTTAATAGCAGATTTGAGACACAAAGAATAAAATATGTAGAAGTTAGAGGCTATGAAGTATGTTTACAAGAGAGTCAGGAAGAAGATCCAACCTATTGACTCTATGACATAATGTCATTTTCAAAGTCCATACTCAAGAACCATACTATTTTATTGCAAAAAAAACCCTACATGTTTTAGGTAAGATTAGAATTTTGTGTTTAACCAATCCTTAGCCACATGCAGTGATACCAATCCACTATACCTTCAATCAATTTAGTCTCCACTTCTGACTCCATTTATTCACAGTTGCTTCCTAAGACTCCCTCTCTGATAAATGTCCTGTATCACAGGCCTATCTGCTTTCTAGAGAACACAAATCAATTAGGATTAAGAATAATTGGCATCTACCTGCTTCGAGATATTTCTATTCACATGAAGTGTAACTTACCACACAGGGCATGGACATTGCAAAACTGTACCCTATGAGAAGAAATGAGATTTTTTGCTATTCCGTTCAGAACAATAGGTGTCAACTCAAATTTAAGAGTTTGAAACTTCTTCTACAAACTAATATTTGTTATCTGTACCCAGACATGTGCAGAGCTGTAGATTCTCTTGAGAACAATGATTTTAGCAGTGAGTCATAGTGTATGCCTATAATCCCAAATTGTGAGAGGTTAAGGTCGGGATATTGACATCTCATACAAAAACAAGCAAATAATCTGGTGTTCTTTATTGATCACATAAAGGAGAAACTCTTGCAGTTCTAGGAAGTTGAGAGTCATTCAGTATGTTTTTGGAACTGAAGTAGAGTTGTCTGGAAGAGTTGCAAGCATATGGAAGAAATGCTGACCCATCACTCTAACCCTTAAAAGGACTTTCTTGAAGAAGTAGTTCACCAAAGATAAGCAGCTAGCAAGTAAGCACATGCTGCTCTTCAACCTTCTTAATCATTAGAGAAAAGAAGACCAAACCACAGTGACATGTGCATACTCTAGAAGAGCTAAAGCTTTCAGACAGAGAAACATTGAACAATCCCTCACATGAGAATACAGATAAACTGGAACTCTAAATGTGTCACTCGTTGGAGGATGAAGATCATAAAGTCACCTTGCAAAAACATTTCAGCCAGATACTTCTTTCTTTTAGGAGGAGCTCACATCTAGTGATTTGCCTACAACAAAGTATAGAGACTCAACCTCTGCCTTGTGCCAATTTTAGACAACCTGGTGGTGGTGGGGCGAGGAGAGGGTGTGCCCCACCCAAAAGGATTAACTTTGTTGCTTGTTGTGAATATGTTGCAATTTCTTCCCAGGACCAGCCCTGATTTTTCCATTTGATCCGAAGGAACACCAAGAAATATGCCCCGAGAAACCTTCGGTCTACTACTCTTCTTCTTTGAATCTACTTTCTAGGAAACCCAACCACTGATAGTCCTCTTTAAAAACATTGCCATTTTTGTTTGGCACCAAATGGGAGAATTTCATATGTGAAGGAGATGATGAGAAACTGAGTACCTTGTTTCTCAAATATGATCTAGGCTTCTGGATAGCTAAGTAATATTCATTCAGAAAGAAAATGTAGGATGCTATTCAAAATGATTCTAAATTAGTCTCATTAATTTATTTATTTATTTATTTATTTATTTATTTATTTATTTATTTATGACTTTAGAAAGTGATTGCCATTTCCCTATACTCTAAATGTGTACTTCCCTGTGAGACTCCATTATTCACCAACTGGACAACTATGGGTTCATAGCAGAACAGACTGAAATGTATGAGAAATTTGCCAGGATATGCTCTTAGGAAGGATAGAAATGAGGTACAGATGGGAGTAGAACTGAGAAATGGAAAAGGTTATGCTATAACGACAGTCAAACTGACATAGGTAGAATAATGTTCATCACCCTCTCCATAATCTCCAAACTTACCACACACTAATTGCTGTAACCTGTGAATCATCCACCATATACTACAAAGGAAATTTATAGGTGTGATTAAAAATGTTGAGATGGAAAAGTACACTGTATTATCCAGGTTGGTCCCAATTGATTACAGGGGTCATTTATGGAAAAGAAGAAGACATCTTCTGCTAAAGTCAGAGAGGAGGGATGTATATTGAGAGCAGAGAAGAGATAGTAAGCTATGCTTCCATGAAGTTTGGTTTTGTTTTAAGATCAAGCCTCCCTATGTTGTTCAGGATAGTCTTAAACTCCTGAGCTCAAATTATCTGTCCCCTTAAGCCTCTAAATGCTGGAATTATAGGAATATGCCATTATGTTTGGCTATATTGCTCTTCTGTAAGAAGGAAGAGGAGGTCACAAGCCATGGACCTTCTTGGGTTTTTCCTAAAGGTGGACAGAGCAAAGGAATTGACTCTTCCCAGGAGCCTATGGAATGAATGCATCCTGACTGACAAGTTGGTGTTAGTCTAGTGAGACTGCTGACCCTAAGAACCATAAATTACAAATTTGTGTTGTCTTAAGGCACCAAACTTACAGTAAAGCAAAATTTCTGTATAACACCCTCTAAAATGTGAACTGGCTTTAGTTTCTTGTTTCTAACAAATAAATCATACAAGATGAGATGGAAAGTTACAGCTGAGATTCTGTTACAAAATCTGTGGCATCTGATATGAGTATTCTTTCTTGCTTGTTCTGGTGGACCCCAATCCTTATATCATAGTGTATACTGTGGAGAAGCTATATAGGAAAACTGAGTGAAGTCTATATTCTGGGATCTTTAGATTTACAAAAGAAGAACTGTGAAGCAGGAAGGCCTACCTAAGAGATTACTCTGAACAGCAGGAAGTAGATCCTCCCCTATTCAAGTGTTCACTAGAAGCCAGGTGAGTCAATAGTTGAATAGACAGTTTGAATCAGAGACAAAAAGCAAACCTGACAAGAGACAAACATGAATCAAAAAATGTACTTTCAAAATATTACAATTTCCTTCAGAAACCTCTTTTAAAATATTTTATAGTTAACACTTGATAAGCTAATAATTATGAAAATCTGAAGAGGCTATATATTTTCTTATATTACTAACATATCTCATTTCAAAAATGAAACGTATTTATAGAGAAGAAAGAAACACAAATTAAAAATTTGTTTTGTTTACAATATTATGTCTACAATAATTTAGTATAACCAGCAATAGGAAACTCATGTGAAAGAGCTTTACCAACTCTTCCAGGCAATTCTAAAACTGGAATGGCCTTCTGGAGCAGTTTTAAGCTGAACAAATGAGCTGGAATTCATCCTCCTAAATTGACCATCCTCTGGATGCAAGCTGCTCCCTAGAAAAGACCATGCCCTTGAGAAAGACAGTTTTTTCCCAATGAAAGACAAATCTTAGAAGGGACTGATATAGACAGAAATGCTGAAGGAATCAGGTTTTAATTTCTGTGAAGAAGAAGAAATGTGTCTGAATGGCATTCCATAGCATATACCTCACCCACACAGTCAGCCTGATCTAACTACAGGATCTCAGTGTCTACATTCTGTTCACCATAGAGAACAAAACCTGAAAAAGCTATCTGTATATAACATGTTCAGATTTTTGTTATTGTTAATCTATAAACAATACAGTACAATAAGTATTTATAATGTGTTTTAAGATACATTAAAAAGTATATTTAGATTACTTGAAAATATGTATTTTTATAATTGTCTTGCATATTTAATGATTTTGCTATGAGAGGTAGATGCAACTGAGGAGTGGTATCTTCAACTCAATCCCCTACAAGATATCACTTTGAAAATTTCTGTTTATATTTTCCTTCATTACCTCCAGCCCTTTCATTGCTCTTATGTAGTCCTAATCAGAAAATTAAATTCACTGTAAGGTGCAAATACAATTATTTTTATTCTATGCTCACATGAGCAGTCTTTAGCTTACCTGTTACAGTTGGGGAGGTGGGTCCATTAATGTTTTCTAGGCTACATTCCTCTGGTTCTTAAAAGTTAAGAAAGGCTTTGGAATATGGATCTTCTTAGAAACTATCCAATAACCAAGATCAATACAATTAAAAGTAAAATTCATATAGGTTAACTGAGGATTTAAAAATTATGAATTCGGATGCAGAGTGGAGCGTGGCCCATTTGCCACCCGGAATGGCAGCTCGTAAAGGCTGAACAACTGGTGAGTGGGAGAACTAGGCTGCTGGGGAGAGGAGGAATCTCTGCGGAGTGCACACGTAAAGTGCACCCCCTGCCCTGCCTGATCCAGTGACCGGGAACAGAACTTAGGAACTTCTGTCTCCACCCGGCGGCGACATCAGGGCGCAGAGCGGAGCCTGGCCCATCTGCCACCCGGAACGGCGGCTTGTAGAGGCTGAGCAACTAGTGGGTGGGAGACCTGGGCTACCAGGGAGCAGAGAGATCTATGCGGAGTGCACACGGAAAGTGCACCCCCTTCCTTGCCCTGCCCTGCCCTGCCTGATCCAGTGACCAGGAACAGAACTTTGGAACTTCTGTTCCCACCCGGCGACGCTGAGGCATACAACAGGGCTCAACTCATCTACCACCTGGACCAGTGGAGATCCAGGGAAACAGACCAGATACAGGGGAAAGGCAAGAACATATCACTGACAACAAAATGGCAAGAGGAAAGCGAAAGAGTATATCCCAAGGAAACCAAGACAACCTGGCAACACCAGAACCCAGCTCTCCGATAACAGCAAACATCGGAATTCCAGAAAAGGAAGACACAGACCTGAAATCATACCTCAAGATGTTGATAGAGATAATTAAACAAGAACAGGAGGAAAAGCAAAAAGATTCAGAAGCTTTTAAAGAGGAAACAAAAAAACTCAAAAAACTACAGGAAAACACAACCAAAGAGATGAAGGAATGGAAGAGAGAATTTAAAACGGAAATTGACACAATAAAGAAAACACAAAAAGAGATAACCCTAGAGGTAGAACACCTAAAAAAGAAATCAGGAGTCACAGAAGCAAGCATTTCCAATAGATTAGAAGAGATGGAAGAGAGAATCTCAGGGGAAGAAGACAACATTGTAAACATAGAAAAAACAGCCAGAGAAGATGCAAAAACAAAAAGCTCCTAACCCAAAATGTCCAGGAAATACAGGACACAATGAGAAGACCGAACCTAAAAATAATAGGAATAGAAGAGGGAGAAGAGTATCAACTAAGAGGCACAGTAAATATCTTCAACAAAATTGTAGAAGAAAACTTCCCTACCCTCAAGAATGAGATGACCACGAGCATAAAAGAAGCCTTCAGAACTCCAAATAGGTTGGACCAGAAAAGAAATACCTCCCGACACATAATAGTCAAAACATCAAGTGCCCAAAGCAAAGAAAGAATACTAAAAGCAGTAAGCGAAAAAGGTCAGGTAACATATAAAGGCAGGCCAATCAGACTCACACCCGATTTCTCAACAGAGACTATGAAAGCTAGAAGAGCCTGGACAGACATCGTGCACACCCTAAGAGAGCAAAAGTGCCAGCCCAAGCTGCTGTACCCAGCAAAACTATCAATCACCATTGATGGAGAGATGAAGATATTTCAAGACAAATCAAAATTTACACAATATCTGACCACAAACCCAGCACTACAACAAATTATAGGTGGGAAACCCGATACAATGAGGGAAAATACAGCCTAGTAAAAACAAGAAAACTCCTAAACAAGAAAACTAAAAGAAGAAAAAGACACAGACACAACTCAACCCACAAAAGCAATAATGGGAGGAAACAGAAACAACTATTCCTTGATATTTATTAACATAAATGGACTTAACTCCCCAATAAAGAGACATAGGCTATCAGACTGGATACATAAACAAAATCCAGCCTTTTGCTGCATACAAGAAACTCATCTAAGAGACAAAGACAGACACAATCTCAGAGGAAAAGGGTGGGAAAAAAACTTCCAAGCAAACAGCTCCAAGAAGCAAGCTGGAGTGGCTATTCTAATATCGAATAAAGTAAATTTCCAACCAAAAGTTATGAAAAAAGATAAGGAAGGACACTTTTTACTCATTACCAGGGAAATCTGTCAGGAGGAACTCTCAATTCTTAACATATATGCTCCAAATAAAAAAGCACCCACATTCATAAAAGAAACCCTACTAAAGCTCAAAAAATACATTTCACCTCACACAATAATAGTGGGAGACTTTAATACCCCACTCTCAACAATGGACAGATCATGGAAACAAAAACAGAACAACGACACTGCAAAACTAGCAGAGACTTTGAACAAACTAGAATTAATAGATATATACAGAACATACAATCCTAAAGTAAAAGGATACCCCTTCTTCTCACCACCCCATGGCACCTTCTCGAAAACTGACCACATAATTGGACACAGAATGAGCCTCGATTGATATAAGAAGATTGAAATACTCCCATGCATCCTCTCAGATCACCATGGTCTATGGCTGGTCTTTAACAACAACAAAGACAACAAAAATCCCACATACCCATGGAAACTAAACAATGCTCTGTTAAAGGATAGCAGGGTCAAAAAAGAAATAAAGAAAGAAATTAAGGATTTTCTAGAATTCAATGAAAACGAAAACACAACATATCCAAACCTATGGGATGCAATGAAAGCAGTAATGAGAGGAAAACTCACAGCCCTAAGTGCTTCCAAAAAGAAACTGGAAAGAGCTTACATCAGCAACCTGACAGCACAGCTAAAATCCCTAGAACAAAAGGAAGCAGATATACCCAAAAAGAGTAGATGGCAAGAAATAATCAAAATTAGGGCAGAAATAGACCAAATAGTATTAAAAAGAACCATTGAAAAAATAAACAAAATCAAGAGTTGGTTCTTTGAGAAAATCAACAAGATTGATAAACCCCTAGCAAGACTAACTAGAGGACAAACAGAGAGTATACAAATTAACAAAAGCGGAAAGGAAAGTGGGGACATAACAACTGAAACTGAGGAAATTCAAGAAATCATCAGATCCTAGTACAAAAACTTATACTCCACAAAATTGGAAAATCTGGAGGAAATGTACAAATTTCTAGACAGATACAAGATCCTAAAGTTAAACCAGGACCAAGTAAACCATCTAAATAACCCTATAACACCTAAAGAAATAGAAGAAGTCATCAAAAGCCTCCCAACCAAAAAAAGCCCAGGTCCAGACGGGTTCAGTGCAGAATTTTATCAGACATTTATTGCGGATATAACACCAATACTCTCCAAACTATTCCAAAAAATAGAATCAGATGGAATACTACCTAACTCATTTTTTAAGGCTACAATAACCCTCTTACCTAAACCGCAGAAAGACCCTACAAGGAAAGAGAACTTCAGAACAATCTCACTTATGATCATTGATGCAAAAATACTCAACAAAATCCTTGCAAGCCAAATCCAAGAACACATCAAAACAATCATTCATCATGACTAAGTAGGCTTCATCCCTGAGATGCAGGGATGGCTTAAAATAAGGAAATCCATCAACGTAATCCACCATATAAACAAACTCAAAGAACAAAATCACATGGTCATCTCACTAGATGCTTAGAAAGCATTTGACAAAATTCAACACCCCTTCATGTTAAAAGTCCTGGAAAGAACAAGAATCCAAGGTCCATACTTAAACACAATATAAGCAATATACAGCAAACCAACAGCCAACATCAAACTTAACGGTGGGAAACTTGAAGCAATCCCACTAAAATCAGGGACTCGACAAGGCTGCCCACTCTCCCCCTACCGATTCAACATAGTACTGGAAGTCCTGACTGGAGCAATTAGACAGCAAAAGGAGATCAAGGGGATACAAATCGAAAAGGAAGAGATAAAAACATCACTCTTTGCTGATGACATGATAGTGTACTTAAGTGACCCCAAAAATTTCACCAGAGAACTCCTACAGAGATAAACAAGTTCAGCAAAGCGACTGGATACAAAATCAACTCAAACAAATCAGTAGCCTTTCTATACTCAAAGGACAAACATGTGGAGAAAGAAATTAGGGAAAAGGTACCCTTCACAATTGTCACAAAAACTATGAAATACCTTGGTGTGACTCTAACTAAGCAAGTCAAGTACCTATACGACATGAACGTTAAACCTCTATAGAAGGAAATTGAGGAGGATCTCAGAAAGTGGAAAGATCTCCTGTGCACATGGATTAAAAAGATCAAAATTTTAAAAATGGCCATCCTACCAACAGCAACCTACAGATTCAATGCAATCCCCATCAAAATTCCAACACAGTTCTTCATGGAATGGGAAAGATCAATGTGCAATTTCATATGGAATAACAAAAGACCTAGAATAGCAAATCCATCCTCAACAACAAAAAAACATCTGTGGGAATCACTATCCCTGACCTCAAGCTATATTACAAGGCAATTGTCCTGAAAACTGCATGGTACTGGTACAGAAATAGGCATGTGGATCAATGGAATAGAATAGAAGGTCCAGAAATGAGCCCTCATGTATATGGTCACCTGTTTTTTGACAAAGGAGCCGTAAATATTCAATGGAAAAAAGACAGCCCATTCAACAAATGGTGCTGGTCCAACTGGCACTTAGCATGCAAAAGAATGAAAATAGACCCTTTCTTATCTCCTTCTACAAAGCTCAACTGTAAGTGGATCAAAGATCTCCACATTAAACCAGATACACTGAAACTATTAGATGAGAAAGTAGGGAAAACCTTAGAACACATAGGCACAGGAGAAAATTTCCTGAACAAAACACCAATGGCTCAAGCTCTAAGGTCAAAGATTAACAAATGGGACTTAATGAGATTGCAAAGTTTCTGTAAGACTAAGAACATTGTCAAGAAAACAAAACGGCAGCCCACAGAATGGGAAAAGATTTTTTCCAACTCCACATCAAATAGAGGCCTAATATCCAAGGTGTACAAGGAATTCAAAAAGCTAGACACCAGAGAATCAAATAACCCTATTAAAAATGGGGTACAGAGCTAAACAAAACATTCTCAGTTGAGGAACACGGAATAGCCGAGAAACATCTGAGGAAGTGCTCAACATCCTTAGCCATCAGGGAAATGCAAATCAAAACAACCCTGAGATTCTACCTCACACCAGTCAGATTGGCCAAGATCCAAAACTCAGATGACAGCAGATGCTGGTGAGGCTGCGGAGAAAGAGGAACACTTCTCCACTGTTGGTGGGGTTGCAAGCTAATACAACCACTCTGAAAATCAGTCTGGCTATACCTCAAAAAATTGGATATAGTACTACCTGAAGACCCAGCTATTCCACTTCTGGGCATATACCCCAGAGACACTTTAATACACAACAAAGATATATGCACCACAATGTTCATAGCGGCTCTATTTGTAATAGCCAGAAGCTGGAAAGAACCCAGATGTCCTTCAGAAGATGAATGGATACAAAAATTGTGGTACATTTACACAATGGAATACTACTCAGCTACCAGAAACAATGACTTAACCAAATTCTTAAGAAAATGGCTGCATCTAGAGAATATCATCCTGAGTGAGATAACCCAGTCACAAAAGAACAGACATAATATGCAGTCACTGATAGTGGGATGCTAACCCCAGAGGCTTGCACTCCCCAGAAACATCTCACAGACTGTATGAAGTCCAAGAAATAAAGAAAACAAAACAAAACAAAAAAATATTTACAAAACAAGAAGACTTTGACTATTTCCATGTTTCGTTTTGTTTTGCATGTACATTATGCTCATTGTAACTATTAGGTTTTCAATGCATACTGTCAAGCCCTTGAAAAAATCAAGTACTGACTAAAAAATATATTCACATATTTTTATGTAAAAATTATTTTAAAATCTGAAAAAAGTACTGACAAAATGTATAATTTTAAGCAAAAAAATGTTTAAAATCTGTACATTTATCTTTGTTTTGTAAAATAATGTTGTTTTAAAAAAATTATGAATTCATCTTATGAACTACATATCAAAAGGTTAGAACTTTAAAGAATTTGACAAATGATTAAATTCTTGCTCATAGGGGCTTTAAATGTCAGTTAATTATTATAAGACAATATTAATTCATAAGCAAAATCTTTACATAATAAATAGTAGAATCATCAAAGATTCCTAGCTTCAGAAAACCAACAGAGAGCATGAAACAAAAGGCAGAGGAAGTAGCAATTGGGTGATGTTATTCATTCATTTACTGATGTTTTTTAATTAAACAAATTTATTTTGAAAAACAAAGATAAATGTACAGATTTTAAGCATTTTTGCATAAAAGTATATGAATACATTTTTGTCAGTACTTGATTTTTTAAAGGTTTGATAGTATGCATTAAAATCTTACTAGCTACAATGAGCATTAAGTACATGTAAAACAAGATGTAATCTGGAAATTGTCAAAGTTTTCTTGGTGTGTAAAAATAAAGCATAATGGTTTTTCATTTTCTTTATTTTTTGCCTTTGCTTTTATTTTTAAATTGAACAACTTTATTTTAAAAAACAAAGACGAATGTATAGGTTTTAAGCATTTTTACATAAAAGTATACGAATATATTTTTATCGGTATGTGATTTTTTAAAGTTTTAATAGTGTACATTAAAATCTTACTAGTTAAAATGAGCATAAAGTACATGTAAAACAAGATGTAACCTGGAATAAGTCAAAGTTTTCTTGGTGTGTAATGATTAAGCATAATGGTTTTTCATTTTCTTTTTTTTTTTTTCAGGCCTTTGTTTTTTTTTAACATCATATGCTCTGTGAGTTGTTTCTGTGTCAGGGGTTCAGAGATTTCTGGGATTAGTATCCAGTTATCAGTGACTGCATGTTATGTCTGTTCTTTTGTGACTGGGTTATCTAACTCAGGATGATATTCTCTAGATGCATCCATTTTCTTAAGAATTTCATAAAGTCATTGTTTCTGATAGCTGAGGAGTACTCCACTGTGTAAATATACCACAATGTTTCTATCCATTCATCTACTGAAGGATATCTGGATTGTTTCCAGCTTCTGGCTATTATAAATAGGGCTGCTATGAACATTATGATGCATGTGCTATTGATGTATGTTGGAGTTTCTCTGAGGTATATGCCCAGAAGTGGAATAACTGGGTCTTCAGGTAGTACTATGTCCAAATTTCTGAGGAATCGTCAGACTGATTTCCAGAGTGGTTGTACCAGTTTAAAACCCCACCAACAGTGGAGAAGTGTTCCTCTTTCTCCACATCCTCACCAGCATCTGCTGTCATCTGAATATTTTATCTTAGCCATTCTGATTGTTGTGATGTGGAATCTCAGGGTTGTTTTGATTTGCATTTTCCTGATGGCTAATGATGTTGAGCACTTCCTTAGATATTTCTGGGCCATTCGATATTCCTCAATTGAGAACATTTTGTTTAGCTCTGTACCCCATTTTTAATAGGGTTGTTTGATTCTCTGGTGTCTAGCTTTTTGAGTTCTTTGTATACCTTGGAAATTAGGCCTCTCTGATGTGGGGCTGGTAAAGATCTTCTCCCACTCTGTTGACTTCCGTTTTGTTTTCTTGACAATGTCCTTAGCTTTACAGAAACTTTGCAATCTCATTAAGTCCCATTTGTTGGTCTTCCATGATTTTGTTGAAGATATTTACTGTACTTCTTAGTTGATACTGTTCTCCCTCTTCTCTTCCTATTATCCTTAGGTTTGGTCTTCTCATTGTGTCCTGTATCTCATGTACATTTTGGGTTAGGAGCTTTTTGGCTTTTACATCTTCTCTGATTGTTTTGTCTATGTTTTCAATGTTGTCTTCAGCCCCTGAGATTCTCTCTTCCATCTCTGTTAGTCTGTTGGAGATGCTTGCATCTGTGAATCCTGATTTCTTTTTTAGGTTTTCTACCTCCAGGGTTGTCTATTTTAGTTTTTTCTTTATTGTTTCCACTTCCATTTTAAATTCCTTATTCAATTCCTTCTTCTCTTTGGTTCTGTTTTCCTCTAGACCTTTAAGTTCTTTTAGTGTTTTTCCTGTTTCCTCTTTAAAAGCTTCTATTTCTTAATGGTTTTCCTCCTGTTCTTTTTTAAGTGAGTTATTCATGCTCTTCTCAAAGATCCCCATCATCATCTTGTAGTATGATTTCAGGTCTGAGTCTTCTTTTTCTGGAGTGTTTGGCATTCCGCTGCTTGATGTGATGAGAGAGCTGGGTTCTGATGTTGCCAGGTTTTCTTGGTTTCCATTGTGTAAGTTCTTTTGCTTTTCTCTTGCCATCTTGTTGTCTGTGATTAAATGTGGTCTTGTCAGTGATTGGTTCCTGTCTCTCCTGTGTACCTGGCCTGTGTCCCTGTATCTCCACTGTTTTAGGTGGCAGATGGCTTGAGCATTTGTTCCCCACATAAGGGCCTTCCGGGTGGACACCGAGTCCCTATAGCACAGTTCCTACTCCCTTGGACCAACCAGAAGCCTGCACCTACCATGTGCTAGGTCCAGCCCTCTCCAAGCCCTGGCTACTCACAGTGCATTCTTGCCAGGCCTGTGTCCCTGGATCTCCGCTGCTCCCAGTGGCAAATGACCTGAGCGTTTGGTCCACACTAGATGGCTTTCCTGGCAGATCACAAATCCTAGTACCTTCTTTCTTATGGTGATGTTGTCTTGGAGGTACAGATCTCACCTCCAAAGACAGAAAAATGCAACATTTGTGAACATTGTCATAAACTAAAGTGTTCAGGTTCTTGGTACGTATTATACCAGAACAATTGTAAAACAACACCATGCTGTTTTAACAACTCCGTGCCCTATTCAAGTATACTAACTACCCCTGAAAGTCTCTGTGCAATGCCAACCAAGTTATGCTGCATCTATTCCTCATCTTGCAGTACATCATTTGCACTAAAAGAGGAATATATACCAAGAATACACTGGGAGAGAAAAGAGGGTAAGAAGAAGGAGAAGGGTAGAGGGAAAGAAGAGGAGAGCAGAAGGGAGAAGGAGCACTGAGAGACAAGGGGTAAATAAGACAGATAAAAAAAACCCACAAGCAAGTTAAGTACATCCTTATTCATACAATAAGAACAAGCTCAAACACCCTGGTTTATGACAAAAAGAAAAAGAAAAAAGTCCTGTTGTGAATCATGAACCTATTTTTATTAGGATAAATAATAAATGTAATATGCTGAGCCAGTCAGGGTCCCAGCAGGAAACAGATGGTAGAGTCAAATTAGGACAATTTAAGGAGGAATTTTTGCAGGCAATAATCTCCTGCGAAACCAGACTCTGTGATAGAGATTAACAAACAGGAAGTGTAGGAAGCTGTTGGCACCAATAGATGGCGCCAGCTTCCTGCCCATTGTTCAGCCTGCAAAAACCTTTCACTTCGTGTTGCTTGGCAACCACATAAGTCACAGCCCAATCTTGGGGCACGTGATTGAGCTACAGGAGGATGCACCAATCAGGTAGCAACACAAGTCTCTTAGGCATTTATAAGCAGTGCATTTCTCCCCCACGTGGAGAGGGAGATAGTGGAGAGATTGCGGGAGATCCCATGTGGAGAGAGACTCGGTAAAAGAGATTGTGGAGAGATCCCACGTGGAGAGAGACTGGGCAGAGAGATCGCACGTGGGAGACTGCACGTGAGAGGTCGCCTATACAGTAGACCCCGGTAGGGAGTCCCCGGCTCAGAGAGAAGTTTCCTGCTCAAGAAGTCCCCTGCTCAGAGTGCTGTACAATAAAGGTTGTCCGCAGAAGAATCCGGTTGTTGCACGCCTGTTCCTATCGGCGGGAAACGTGGGCGTGAGACAAGTGGTGCCGAAAATCCCGGGAGTGCCGAGGGGAACCTTCAGGCCGCTGAACTAGATTCAGAACTGCGTGGAAAAGTTAAAAGGTAAGTTCTGAGAGACATGTCACTCTTTAGTTTTTACGGGTGCCAAAAGAACATGCCAAAAACTTAGGCATGTCTCTTCTTGGATTTTCTCCGACAGTAGAAGGAGTATTTCTTGCATTTGTGGTAATTGTTATAACATTACTGTTGTGGAAGTTATCTAGACAAAAAGTTAGCACGCAGCACCTAGAGGGTGGGTCAGAAACAGAACGTGATAAAGAAAAAGACAAGGGAGGTAGTCTCTGAGAGACATGTTCAAAACAAGTCAGAAATGGAGAGATGCCAGAAAGAATTAAAGGAGATAGTCTCCGAGAGACATGTTCAAAACAGGTCAGAATTGGAGAGGTGGCGGCGGAAAAACCGCCGGGAAAAGAGAGGATCTCGCCCGGAGAAAGAGAGTACAAGTTTCCCGGAGAGAATGCTTTGTACCCCTTAAAGGAACAAAAGGCCCTAGAGCTGTCAGAAAAAGGATCACAAACTGAATTTCAATTTGAGGAAATTTTAGAAAAACAAGAGACAAAAGAATTTGGGGCAGAGCAGTTTCAGGGGAAACAAAAGACTTTACCAAAACAAAAGGCAGCCTCAGCCTTTTCACCTCATGCAGAGAGGAAGTGTGAATTCTCCTTTTGTCCACCAGAGACATTCCATGCCCTCAGGCAAATGTTTCCGGTGTTTGAGGAGAATAACATCCGCAGTTATCATCCTCTAGAACATAAACAAGTCAAAGAGTTGGCAGAGTCAGTCAGAATTTATGGAGTCACTGCTAATTTTACTATGTCGTTAATCGAAAGATTAAGCTCTATAGCCATGACACCTGCTGATTGGCAGTTTGTTACTAAAGCTTGTCTCCCAAGTATGGGACAATACATTGAGTGGAAAGCCTTGTGGCAGGATGCTTGTCAGGTCCAGGCTCGCACCAATGAAGCCACAGGACAGCCAGCTTGGGATTTTGATATGTTATCTGAACAGGGGCAGTGGGCGGTAAATCAAACCGCCTATCCCGTAGAAGTCTATGGCCAAATAGCACTTTGTGCCGTAAGGGCATGGAAAGTGCTCACTAATAAGGGAGAAGTGTCAGGAAATCTAACAAAAATTATTCAGAGTCCAAGTGAACCTTTTTCAGATTTTGTGGCCAGAATGATAAAGACAGCTGGAAAAGTATTTGGAAACCAAGAACAGGCTATGCCCTTGATAGAGCAACTAAGTTTTGAACAATGTACTAAGGAATGTTGTAATGCCATCACCCCCTGCAAGGCTAAAGGATTACAAGCCTGGATTAAAGCCTGCAGAGAGATAGGAGGACCTTTAACTAATGCAGGTTTGGCTGCCACCATACTACAGGGACAAAGGCAGCTAGGTCTTTTTTAAAAGGTGTCAATTGCTTTCAATACAGGAAGCCTGGTCATACTGCTAATTATTCAAAAAACCTGAATAGGCTAATGCCACCTGGATTGCTGTTCGCTGGCCTATTTTCCTGCCAAAGAGTAATTTGTTTATTCCAGCCCAACCTAAGTGGTCACATTTTTGTATAAGAAAAAGAGATTCAGCCCTGCATCCTTAGACTGGCTCTCAATCTCGGAGAGTACATTGGGCAGTTAAGGGCCTCTTTACCTTTTCTTCTAATATAAAAACTGATTATAATAATACCTTAGAGAATTGATCTGGTTCAAAAACGGATGGATATATTGTGGCAGGTTGCCCAGCTGGGCTGCCAATGAAAGTTCTCAGGATTACGTGTGACCACTATTCAGTATAAAAATTTTACTAAATCTGCAAATTATTCTAAACCATTATCTCAGTATCTTTTACATGTGTCCATGGATACTTGTTCAAGAGTTATTTTTGCTTCTCCTTTATCAGGAGAAAAGGCTTCTCATGTTATTACTCATTGTCTTGAAGCGTGGAGTGCATGGGGCATTCCTAAAGTGTTAAAAACGGACAATGCTCCTGCATATACCTCAGCAAAATTCAAGCAATTTTGCCATCACATGGGAGTTTCACTCCTGACAGGATTGCCTTATAATCCTCAGGGTCAAGGCATCATTGAACGTGCCCATTGAACCCTAAAGGTTTATTTAAACAAACAAGCAAAGGGGAATTGAGGAAGTGCCCCCTACGCCTAAAATGGCCATTTCTACTATACTTCTTACTTTAAATTTTTTAAATTTGGACGCTCATGGCCATTCAGCTGCCGAGCGCCATGGACAATGGCCTGTGCCACCTAAAGAGCTAGTGAAATGGAAAGATGTCCTCACGGGTAATTGGAAAGGCCCGGATCCTATTTTAATACGATCCAGGGGAGCTATTTGTGTTTTTCCACAGGGAGAAGAAAGTCCAATTTGGATCCCAGAATGTCTAACACGTCCAGTGCTACCAGAACAAGATGCTGTTCCACCTGCTTCTGATGAGCCTGTCCTGCATGACGATTCAAGCAGAACTGAGTTGGAAGATTCTGTCGGTGTTCCCAAAACCGATGCCCATGTGCCTTAATGCATAACTATTTTCTTGTTTGTTTGTCACCATTGTAACCTTTGATGTACTGTACTTGCCCTTAGACACAGAGATAGCAGGGTTATGGGGATTATAGAACTCTTGCCTTATCTAGTAATTTTTGGCATGTTTTTGTGCAGAGAGACTGTGTTTCTGCTCTAGATGGTATGCAAACTCCGTACTCAACAATAACATGAAAAAGTTGTCATAGCACAAGCTCTTGCTGCACTCGAAATGGGCACCTCTCCCTCTGTTTGGCTTAAAGGTCCAACAAGAGCCTGATGGTTGATCGGCCATGTTTTATGTTTTTTATTTAAGAGAAAAGGGAGAAATGTAGGAAGCCGTTGGCGCCAATAGATGGCACCAGCTTCCCGCCCATTGTTCAGCCTGCAAAAACCTTTCCCCACGTGTTGCTTGGCAACCACATAAGTCACAGCCCAATCTCGGGGCACGTGATTGAGCTACAGGAGGATGCACCAATCAGGTAGCAACACAAGTCTCTTAGGCATTTATAAGCAGTGCATTTCTCCCCCACGTGGAGAGGGAGATAGTGGAGAGATTGCAGGAGACCCCACGTGGAGAAATGGCAGAGAGATACCACGTGGAGAGAGACCCGATAGGAGAGATTGCGGGAGATCCCACGTGGAGAGAGACTCGGTAAAAGAGATTGCGGAGAGATCCCACGTGGAGAGAGACTGGGCAGAGAGATCGCACGTGGGAGACTGCACGTGAGAGGTCGCCTATACAGTAGACCCCGGTAGGGAGTCCCTGGCTCAGAGAGAAGTTTCCTGCTCAAGAAGTCCCCTGCTCAGAGTGCTGTACAATAAAGGTTGTCCGCAGAAGAATCCGGTTGTTGCATGCCTGTTCCTATCGGCGGGAAGTGTGGGCGCGCGACAAGGAAGTTTCTTATGTGCTGCTTTGAGAATCTAAATTTGAGGAAGCAAAAAACTAAGGAATTAGTTTGACAGAAAAACTGATCTGGTGGTGTCATTGCAAGAAAAGTTCCTAAAACTCTGATATGGATGCCTCCTGATACAGAGGAGGACGTTTGCATCATTTGACTGAATACAGGGACTCCAACGAAGGGTCTAGTTAAAGGACTGAAGGAGCAGAAAGGGTTTGCAACCCCATGGGAAGAACAAAATTATTAACTAACCAAGCATACCACAGCTCCCAGGGACTAAAACATCACCCACTGAGTTGTTATGGAGAGACCCATGGCTCCAGGTGCATATGCAGCAGAGGATAGCATTCTCTGGCATCAATGAGAGGAGAGGACTTTGATAGTGCCTAATGCTTCCACTGTATGGGAATACCAAGGATCTGAGGTGGGAGACGGAGGCTGGGAGAGAGAGCACCTTCATGGAGGCAATGAGAGGGGAGGGGGATGGAATTGGTGGAAATGGGATAAAACCTGAAATATAAATACAGAGAATATCTAATAAAAAAAAGAAAGCTTCCTAGAAAGAGCTCTATATGTGGGATGATCTTTCCAAATTGTTCTAAAGAACCTAAACCTATATGCCCTCTACTTTGCTGATGCCAAGTAGTGCTTACTGGAAGGAACCTGATATGGATGCCTCCCCAGAGCCTCTTCCAGAGCCATACTGATCCAGAAGAGGATGCTGGTAGCTAATCATCAGACTGAACATGGGGAACCCAGTGAAGGAGGTAGAGAAAGGACTGAAGGAGCTGAAAAGGTCTGCAACCCCATAGGAAGAACAGAATGATCATCTAACTAAATTTACGACAGCTCCCAGGGGCTAAAACACCAACCAATGAGTTCTTATGGAGAGACCCATGGCTCCAGTTGCATATGTAGCAGAGGATAGCATTCTCTAACTTCACTGGGAGCAGAGGCCTTTGGTCCAGTGAAGGCTCCTTTTCCCAGTGTAGGGGAATGCCAAGGCGCTGAGGGGGAAGAGGGTCTTGAGAGAGGGAGCACCTTCATGGAGGCAATAGGAGAGGGAGGGGGATGGGTGTAGAGTAAAGGGGAAACATATGAAATGTAAATACAGAGAATATTCAATAAAAAAGAGAAAAAAGAAGTGGTCTTGGAGAAGGTAGACATGAGGATGCATTTTGAGATTCTAAAAGTCCAGACCATCCTCTGTTTCTGTCTCTGTCTCTCTCTGTCTGTCTGTCTCTCTCTCTCTCTCTCTCTCTCTCTCTCTCTCTCTCTCTCTCTCTCTCTCTCTCTGTTTCTGTCCCTTTGTCTGTCTCTCTGTCTCTTCTTCTTCTTTTCTTCTTCTTCTTCTTCTTCTTCTTCTTCTTCTTCTTCTTCTTCTTCTTCTTCTTCTTCTTCTTCTTCTTCTTCTTCTTCTTCTTCTCCTTCTTGTCCTTCTCCTCCTCCTCCTCCTCATCCTCCTCCTCCTCATCCTCCTCATCCTTCTCCTCCTCCTTCTCCTCCTTCTTCCTCTTCTTCCTCTTCAAATGAACAAACTCTTAGCTACTGCTTTAGGACAGTGTCTCTCTGCTTATTGCTATCTTTCACACTATAAAGTTTTCTTTTATTTTATGCTTTAAGTTTCCTTGGTCATGGCATCTGTTTTTATGCATACTATGTGTTCCTTTTTGTGATTGGGTTACCTCATTCAGGATAATGTTTTCTTTCTTTTTTTGTTTTTTTCAACTTTTTTATTAGATATTCTCTGCTTTTACATTTCAGATGTTATCCCTTTCCCACAATCACATCCCTTCAGTTCTTTCTCTAGCTCCATCATTGGGGCCTCGTGTTCAGTCCAAGGATTAGCTGCAAGCATTCTCTTCTGTATCAGTATGGCTCTGGCAGAGCCTCTGAGGAGGCATCCATATCAGGTTCCTGACAGTAAGCACTACTTGGCATCAGCAATAGTGCTTGGGTTTATTGGATGTATGTGGGGTGTGTCCCCAGGTGAGGCAGTCTCTGGATGATCTTTTCTCCAATCCCTGCTCCTATATTTGTCCCTTTATTTTCTTTCATGAACGTTTTGTTCTTTATTATAAGAAGGACTGAGGCATCTACCTTCTGGCCTTCCTTCTTTTTGAGCTTCATAAGATCTGTAGAAGTTTTCTTGCGTATTCCGAGCCTTTTGCGCTAGTATAAGCTTATAAGTGAGTATATACCATGTGTGTTCTTTTGTGGCTGGGTTACCTCACTCAGGATGAGAGCTTCAAATTCCATCCATTTGCCTAAATATTTCATGAAGTTATTGTTTTTAATAGCTGAGTAGTACTCCATTGTGTATATGTAACACATTTTCTGTATCCATCCATCCGATGAAGGACATCTGGGTTCTTTCCAGCCTCTAGCTATTATAAATAAGGTTGATATAAACATAGTGGAACATGTGACATTGTTAGATGTTGGAGCAAGACCACTTCCTCTAATTCTTTCCCAAAACAAGTCTTCCAACTAAGGACCAAACATTCAAATATATGAGCCTACATGGGCATTCTTATTTAAGTCACCAAACTATTGGTGAAAACTGAGCACTGACATACTGTAGCAGTCAGCCTGGGAAACATACTCATGTCATGTGATGAACTATAGAAGAAGGCCAGCCCTATTTCTTTAAGTCACACTTAACTCTATGCTGTTGCTTTTTCATAAAGTGTAATCTGAAAAGACTCATAAACTTGCTGTCTGACAGTAAGTTTACAGAGCTGCTTTGTGGAAATGATTAGATTATGATGACATTGTATTGCTCATTGAATTCCTCCTCTTGGATTCCAAATTTGGATAACTATTGGCAGATTCTGCAATGGTATACCTAGAAATGGGCCAACTAAGGAAAATTTAGTTGTATCTTTAAACAGTAAAAAATGTTTCTTTGTGGTTAAACATCCTAAAAGCTGTGATTAGTTTCTTCCTGCTATATCAAAAACAAAGGTTCCAGAGAATTTCCCTAGAAATAACATTTGCACACTGTGAAACAATATCTGCCTTATCCAAACATCCCAGCTTTATCATAATGTCCTTAGTCTTACTCATTTTATCCCATCTGTAGGCTTCCCAAGATGCTCATGGAAAGGAATACTCTCAGTGAGTGCTCGTCTATACAAGAAAGAAAAAGAGTCAGATTATTCTCATAAATATGCGATTTTTGAGGTCACTTACGTACACTATCATGTCATCTGCAAACAGTGCTGTTTTATTTCTTCCTTTCCAATTTGTATCCCTTTGATTTCCTTTTGCTCTCTAATGCTCCAGCTAGGATTTAAAGTACTATATTGAATAGGTAGGGGGAGAATGGGCAGCCTTGTCTAGTCCCTGATTTTAGTGGGATTGCTTCAAGTTTCTCACCGTTAAGTTTGATGTTGGCTATTTGTTTGCTGCATATTGCTTTTGTTATTTTTAGGTATGGGCCTTGGATTTTTTTTCTTTCCAAGACTTTTAACATAAAGAGGTGTTAAATATTGTCAAATGCTTTCTCAGCATCTAGTGAGATGACCATGTGGTTTTTTTGTTTGAGTTTGTTTATATGGTGGATTATGTTGTTAGATTTCCATATATTAAAAGATCCGTGCATCCCAGGGATGAAGCCTACTTGATCATGGTGAATGATAATTTTCATGAGTTCTTGGATTCGGTTTGCAAGGATTTTGTTGAGTATTTTTGCATCAATGTTCATAAGTGAGATTGGTCTGAAGTTCTCTTTCCTTGTAGGGTCTTTGTGTGGTTTAGGAACGAGGGTTATTGTGGCTTTGAAGAGTGAGTTGTGTGGTGTTTCATCTGATTCTATTTTGTAGAATAGTTTGGAGAGTATTGGAATTATGTCGTCAATAAATGTCTGATAGATATCTGCACTGAACCCCTCTGGACCTGAGCTTTTATTGGTTGGGAGGCTTTTAATGACTGCTTCTATTTCTTTAGGTGTTATGGGATTATTTAGATGGTCTACCTGGTCCTGGTTTAACTTTAGTATCTCGTATTTGACTAGGAATTCATCCATTTCCTCTAGATTTTCCAGCTTTCTTGAGTATAGGCTTTTGCAGTAGGATTTGTTGGTTTCTTGAATTTCCTCAGTTTCAGTTACTATGTCTCCACTTTCATTTGTGATTTTGTTAATTTGAATACTTTCTCTTTGCCCTCTAGTTAGTCTGGCTAATGGTATATCAATCTCTTAATTTTCTCAAAGAACCAGCTCTTTGTTTTGTTGATTCTTCAAATGGTTCTTTTTGTTTCTATTTGCTCAATTTCTGTTCTGAGTTTGATTATTTCTGGCCTTCTACTCCTCTTGGGTGTATCTGTTTCCTTTTGTTCCAGATCTTTCAGCTGTGCTATCAAGTTGCTAGTATATGCTCTCTCCAGTTTCTTTTTGGAATCATTCAGAGCTATGAGTTTTCCTCTCAGTACTGCTTTCATTGCATCCCATAAGTTTGGGTATGTTGTGTTTTCGTTTTCACCAAATTCTAGAAAATTCTTAATTTCTTTCTTTATTTCTTCTTTGACCATGCTATTGTTTAATAGAGCATTGTTTAGTTTCCATGTGTATATTGGCTTTTTGTTGTCTCTGTTGTTATTAAAGACCAGCCTTAGACCATGTTGATCTGATAGGATGCATAGGAGTATTTCAATCTTTTTATATCTACTGAGGCTTGTTCTATGATCAATTATATGTTCAATTTTGGAGAAGGTGCTGTGAGGTGCTGAGTAGAAGGTATATTCTTTTGTTTTAAGATAAAATGTTCTTTAGATGTCTATTAATTCCAATTGGTTCAAACCTCTCCTAGTTTCACTGTGTCCTTGTTCAGCTTGTGTTTCCATGATCTGTTTATTGATAAGATTAGGGTATTGAGGTCTCCCACTATTATTGTGTGGGGTACAATGTATTTTGGGGGACTTTTGTAGGGTTTCTTTTATGAATATGGGTACTCTTGTGTTTGGAGCATATTTGTTAAGGATTGAGAGTTCCTCCTGACAAATTTTTTCAGTAATGAGTAAAAGGTGTCCTTTCTTATCTTTTTTGATAACTTTTGGTTTAAAATCTACTTCATTTGATATTAGAATGGCCACTCCAACTTGCTTCTTGGGGCCATTTGCTTGGAAGGTTTTTTTTCCCAACCTTTTACTCTGAGATAGTGTCTGTCTTTGTCTCTGATATGAGTTTCCTGTATGCATCAAAATGATGGATTCTATTTATGTATCCAATCTGACAGCCTATGTCTTTTTATTGGGGAATTGAGTCCACTTATGTTAACAGATATTAAGGAACAGTGGTTGCTGTTTCCTGATATTTTTGCTTTTAGAGGTAGAATTGTGCCTGTATGTCTTTCTTCTTTTGGTTTTCTTGCTTATATATTTTCTTGTTTTTACTAGGATGTAGTTTTCCTCCTTGTATTGGGTTTTCCAACTTTAATTCGTTGTAGTCCTGGATTTCTGGTCAGATATTTTTTTCTATGAGACAGAGGAAGAAAATAATGTGGATTGAGTAAATGGGGATATAAGGAAAGACTGAGAGGAGTTAAAGACAGGAGACCACAACCAGAATATATTGTATGAGAAATCTATGTTTAATTAAAAAGAGAGAAAATTGAAAAGGGACATTGTCTATGTTCCCATACTGGATTACCCTGCCTATGAATACTAAACTAGGTAGCTATTGCCTGAACAGGTGACTTTTAGTAAGCTTCCCCCCCCCCATTATCCCATCATACTCCTACTTTAGAACTCAATTTTCATGATATACACTAGTATATCTGCCCTACAAAGGCCTCAGTAGAGCAGAAACAGTTAATTTTATACTAAATTAATTTGAAGTATTTTATTTGCATTTCCTTCACTTGATCATCCCTAATAGCCTGATGCAATTCTGAAAAAGTTGACTACTAATAGTTAACTTTAGGTAATAAACTAGTGTGTATCATGGAAATTGAATTCTTAAGTCAGAGTCTCCTGGAACAAAAAGGGGATCTTACTAAAATCATCTGTTCAGGCACACATGATCTACACATACAGACACATAATAACCCTAAGTTTGAATAACCCATGATATGGTTATGAATGGAAATCATTAGAGCAAAGGCTTATTATAGATAAATACTATGGCTGAAGTAGGAAGAGTAGTCATTAAGAATGATTTAGTAAAGCATTGTTTCTTATGTGCCTTCCAGCCATGCTCTGTCAGCATTGACCCACTCTAAACCCTACAGTAAATGAAAGGTCTCCAGTGTAAATAGGGTTTTTTTTCTGCCTATGATTAGCACTCTTTGCTTTTGTGGGCTGCTTATTGAAGAGAGCACTTCAGTTTCCTAGTGTTACCCTAAGCAACATACATAGACTTTCCAAGATATGTAGTTTGGATTATGTTCCACTATCTCATTAAGAGAGACAAAGGACATTTGTAAAGGCTTGTGCATCATTCTTTAACTCGGTGAGGTCTTTGCTTTTTTTCACTTTTCATGAAGAGAATAAGAATGTGTTTTCTGAAATATTGAAGGATATATAGGTTTCAAAAGGACTCTAAAATACTAATAAAAATGGTTGCAAAGAATTTAAGATTTAGAAATTGTCCCAGCTTAGGAGACTTAAGTTTAATTTAATGATTTTCTGAGTATAAGGTAGACAAACATATTATTCAGTAGAAGCTATCTTGTCCACATTTTTCTTTTTACTTTTTTTCTATTTTATTTATTTATTGAGACCGCATTTATGGTTTCTCAGGCTGATCTCAAACAGATGCAACTACAGGCAAACACTACCTCAGTCGCTTTGTCTTTCATATTTTGATCTTTGCCTAGGTTAGTATGTGTAGTCCGAATCACCCTTGTAATAATGACTGAGGGCAAGAAGCTACAGTTCCCAGTCAGCCTGTGATCTTGAAAGCAAACAACGGACACCCTAGAGATATACTGATACTGAGTTATGATATGTACTAGGTTACATATATTTGCATTTTAACTTTTAATATTGGTGATTTTCAATGGGTTTAGCAGAATATAGCCTCCAATAAGCCAAAGAATATTTATTTTAAAAAAAATTCCTTGTGCAGGTCTTGCTTCAAGTCAGTCTGTGACTACATTGCAGAAAATTATAAAACTTGATTTTTTTTCTAGTTATTAGAGGAAACAGCCCTGAAGCCACATGCAGAGGAAACAGCAGCAGTGATTCTGATAAACTCAGCAGAAGAAAGTGCAGCCAGGAGGATAAGGGAAGAAATAACCTCAAGGATAGCTCCACCCAGCATGGCTGCTGTGGAAAAGCTTTCCCATTTCTTATTTTTCCCTTATATTGGTAAAATAACACTGAAGAGCTTCAAAGTCTTATGTCAGGTAAGAATGTTTGGATGGGCTAAGACAGATGCTGTGTGTATCTATCTCTACATAGCTCTCAGAGAATATGGATCTAAGCAACCTAAAACTATGGGGAAATTGGAGGTGAAGGGTACCCTGATTCTATGTCAAAATAACTGAAGTCCTGGGGACCTTAAGGGACAGTAAGAAGTTTATTAGTCTCTGAGGAGATTAGGCCCATCTCACACAGCTACAGCCTCTGGCAGCCCCCTGTAGAGTGACAGAAGCAGGACCACACCCTCAAATATGTAGATGAGGTATTCCCAAACCCTCAGGCCAAGCCAATAGGAATCACCTGTTGTCAGACTCTGAATCATCTGAAAACTGTATATATGATGCCTGTCCAAAATTAAAGGTGTGCAGGAATTACTCCATCATCTGAAAGTTTCTATCATAAGAGATGTAACACTGCCACTTGGGAAAAAATCTACTCTCCTGAAATTGCCACCAGAAGCTCTCCTGCACCCTTCTCTGCCTAGCCAGTCCCCTGCTGACTTGGGATGTTACAGCTCCTGTCTCATCTCCAAAGACCTTCAAATGAAAAGTTATAAACATAGTACTACCATAAACATGTCTTGTTTGTTCCACATTAATGGAAACTTTATTATCTGGCTCTAAGTATTGGATTTCAGGTTGTTGAGTAATAACATTTCATTAATTTAAAACAACAATTGGAGTTTTCAGTAACATGTTCCACTAAGTGAGGATCCCTAAAGAATACCTTGTGGGCTTTACTGAACTATGAATAAGATGTCTCCAAAATGACAGATTTTAGCTAGAACCATTAACCTCATTGGCAGAGAGGTTTTTATATTATCTATTTATCTCAGTAATAAGTGGGAGATCGGAGAAAGAAATCAAGAGAGGGGAGTGTGAAAAGAGAAAATAAGAAAAAGAGAACTGGGAAAATAAACAAATATGGGTTGGGAGGCAAAGAAAGAAGCCAGTAAGAGGAAATCAGAAGATACTTGATGAATTGGATTTGGAGAGAAAGAAAAACAGTGATGGAGCAAAGGTATGTTTCTTGTTGTTTTAATACAAAGAGAAAATCAGTCAGCACTCCTGCAGCTAGCTGGACTTCAGTGACTAAGCAATTCTACTTAGAGGATGACTTATGTAATCCTAAGAAAAATAAGAACCACACCAAAAGAAAATACATGAGATTTTGGAGAGGAGAGGAGAAAGATGTTTATGATTTATCACCAAGGGAGCAGGGAGGATTTTAGTCAAAAGAGAGAGGAGAAAAAGAGAAGAATTATCAGTCATCCAATGTTATTTACTGTTCTGGCTCCTATCTAGCTGAAAGCACTGGCCAGGGCAAGTGAAAATGAAGGTGGGAATGTTCCAAGTTTGCTGCCGTACTGCAATACAGATATGACAAAGCAGAGGGCCAGGAACAGCCCATGAGTGTCACAGAGAATGTACACAAGATACCCTACACTTAGCTGTCCTTTACAAGACTTTACCACAAAGCATTTTTTGTTACTGTTTTGGGGGGTTGTTTTGTTTTTTGTTTTTTTTTTTTTTTTTGGATACGTTATGTATTTACATTTCAAATGTTATCCTCTTTCCTGGATTCCTCTGCAGAACACCGTAGCTCCTCCTCTCTGCCCCTGCTTCTATGAGGGTGTTCCCTCTCCCACCCAGCCACTCCTGACTCCCGGCCCTGACATTTCCCTACACTGGGGTATCAAAGGCCTCTCCTCCTATTGATGCCTGACAATGCCATCCTCTGCTACATATGTGGCTGGAGCCATGGGTCTCTCCATGTGTACTCTTTGGTTGGTAGCTTAGTCCCTGGGAGCTCTGGGGGGGGGGTCTGTTTGGTTTTTATTGTTGTTCTTCCTATCCGGTTTCTTTTCAGTATTTATCTGTGTGAACTGGTAAGCTATTTTGCTTGTTTATCCTGACACTATTTCTGCAGAGAATCATAAAAGTAAGGTGAACAAGTAAACGTTTAGGTTGGGCATCATCACACAGGGAGGCTGGGATGGGAAGACAGCTTGTGCTCAGGAGCTCAAGACCATCCTTGGACATAAAGCTTAAACCCATTTCAAAAATACACAAAAATAACCTAAAATCTAGTGGCCCAGTACTAAAATCATGGTGCCGTGACAACAGCAGCAGCATTTGAGACTTGTTAAAAAGGCAGAGTACATAAGGCTACCCAGGCAGAACTTGAATATTAATAAGTTCCTCAGGAAAGTCATATGCCAATGAAAGTTAGAGTAGCACCAAGTAAGAAAATAATTACATGCTAATTCCACAAGTATTTATTTATTGAACACCTTGGATCTGTCTGAGATCCATGATGCTTCCCTTGGGTATGGCCTTATAACTGACAGCTGCACTTCCAGTCCCTACACCATTCTCCTAGCAAAGGCAGACTGATCTAATTGATAAATCAATAGTGGAGACCAGGAGCACTATCCTGAACTGTCAAATGAAAAAGGGAATCAAGCTGGCATTAGCTTAGCCTTTTGCTGGCCCATTTATCAAAGAGATTCAAGCACCTGTAAAAGAAATCTTTTAGAATATTCAGTAAAACACGGGTTTCTCTTCTAATTTTTTCTTTAATTTTGAGATTTTTTTCATACACTAGGACAGTGAAATATGATCACATCCAGTCCCCATTTCTTACTTCCCACTCTCTTAATGTTCCTGCTAACATACACTCTCCCAAATTCATGCCATTTTTATTTTGATAACACACTAAGTCTAATGGCGCTGCTTGTATATGTGTGGGGGTTGGGTGAGGGTTGGGCCATCCACTAGAGCAATGATTCTTAAGCATCTTAATACTTATCCTTTTAGTACAATTCCACATGTTATGGTGACCCTAACCAAAGAATTATTTCATTACTACTTCATAACTAATTTTGGTAATGTTATAAATACTAATGTAAATATTTGACATACAGGATATCACATATGTGACCACCCATAAGGAGCCATGATCCACAGGATGAATACTGGTGCACTAGGGCATAGGAACCCAGTGGCCAAATCTTTAAAAAAAAAAAAAAAAAAAAAAAAAAAAAAAAAAAGGTTTCTCCCTTCCTTAGTAACTATCCAGTGCCAATATCTCCTTGATAAGAAATGGTGATGGCATTTGCCATGTCATGACAGAAGACAGTATTTTGCAGCACTCTTCCCTGACTTTTTACTCTTGCAGTCTTTTTGCTCCTCCTGTTATGTTCCCTGGTGGTGGGATGAATATAGATGTCCCATGTAGGCCTCAGCACTCAGTCTCTTGTTGCCATCACTTTCACGACTTATGTATCTCTCGGTCAACTACAAAAACAAGCCTATCTGACCAAGGTTAAGAGCAGACTAAGCCTATGAGTATAATCACACATATGCAGAAGGCAATCTAACAATGTCACTACTTAGCAAATTAGCCATATCAGGTTGCACCCTAATCCCTATGCTGTTACTGGAATGGTATTTCCCCCTGGACAACATGCCTCCCATCCAATCAGAAAGCAGTCTGTATTCCCATAATATTCACATCAGTAAGCATGTAGAGGCCAGCTCTAGATAAAACTTTCAATGTCTTTAGAGCTGTAAACTTTCTTCTTAGGACTGCCTTCTTTGTGTTTAGTTGATTTTGATTTTGTTTTCACTTTCATTCAACTGTAGGATTTTTAAATGTTTCTTTCTTGATTCTTTTAGTATCCCAATTATCAATCGATAGCAAATAGTGTAGCATTTATGCCTTTCTATAGTAACTGCAAATGTCTAAACTTTTCCATTATGATTAAATAGAATAAATGGTGTTCTAGTTCCCTACATTTGATCATTTTTGCTATGAACAATTTTAGAGGATGTTCTCAGACAGCTGAGAAATAATGTGTATTCTTTAGTGTTTGGGTGGAAGGTTATGATATATCTATTAAGTCTATTTGATTTACGGTGTGATTTATCTCCAGCATTTCTAGTTTAGTCTTGACAAGATAACCTGTCTGTTGGTGAGCATGGGTTATTGACATTACTGACTATTAGTAGATTGGGGTCATTACATAGTTTTAAATCTAGTAGATTTTTTTCAAATGAAATTGGAAGCACTTGTGTTTATTACATATATGTTTAGAATCATATTATTCTCTTAACACGCTGTTCCTTTGGTGATAAGAATGTTTATTATATCATTTAACCTGTTGTGTTTTGAAGTCTACTTTGTCATATAAAATAGCGATACCTGTTTCTTCCTTGATAAATTTGTTTGGAATATCTTTTTTCCCCATCCTTTTACTTTAACATGATGTCTGTCTTTAATAGAGAGGTATGCTTCTTAGAGGTAGTAAAAAAGTGGATTGTGTTTTCTTACCCTGCCTCCTAATATGTGTCTTTTTATTGAGTCAATTGAGATCATTAATATTCAGAGTTACTATTATTGTTTTTATTATTATCATTATTGTTGTTAAAATATATGTTAATTATTGTTGATTCTGTGATGATTTCCTGGATCCCTTTTGATGTTTGGTATTGTGTATTTTCTATGACATCTTGGGAGGGCTTATCCTTCTCTTCAGACTGAAGTATAATTCCCAGTATCCTCTATACAGTGTCTTGTTCATAAGTTCTTATTATTTGGTTTATAATAATAACTTTATCTTTCTTATTTAATTTAATAGATCGTTTTGCTGAGTATAATACTCTGATATGTAAATTGTGATTTTTCATGACTTGAAATTTATTTTGCTAGAGCCCTAGATTTAAAGTTTCTGTTCAATTGTGTTCACAGTCTTAGCCACACTGCTGCCGCTCTCTAACGCCAGCACTGCCTCTTGCTGAGCTTCATCTGAAGAAGTGAGGTAAGTAAGGAGGTGCCCTTACCATGGTTCCTACAAAGCAGACTACCCGCAAATCCACCAGTAGTAAAGCACCCAGGAAACAGCTGGCTACCAAAGCCGCTCTCAAGAGTGCGCCCTCTACTGGAAGGTGAAGAAACGTCATCGTTACAGGCCTGGCCCTGTGGCTCTCCGTGAAAGCAGGCGCTATCAGAAGTCCACCGAACTTCTGATTTGCAAGCTCCCCTTTCAGCTCTGGTGCGAGAAATTGCTCAGGACCTTAAAACAGATCTGCGCTTCTAGAGCGCAGCCATTGGTGCTTTGCAGGAGGCAAGTGAGGCCTGTCTGGTTGGCCTTTTTGAAGATACCAACCTGTGTGCTATCCATGGCAAACGTGTAAGAGTTATGCCAAAAGATATCCAGTTAGTATGACGCATACATGGAGAACGTGCTTAAGAGTCCACTATGAGGGGAAACATTTCATTCTCAAAAAAAAAATCTTTTTATTCCTATGATAAGTACTTCTGGATGTCAGATATTTTTTCCATGGGGCCAAAGGTACCTAAGTATATGATTGCGAGTGGAAACATAGGGGACAGAATCAGGTTTTGGCAGTTTCTCCACGATCATTGTATGTGAATTTTTAATATAAGTGCAATGTGTGACAAATTAATGCAAGCACATGTTTCAGTGAACACATTTCAACAGTTCAACTTTATAACAACTGTAAATAAACTGGTTAAAATTGTCTGGAAAGTGCCAGCATTTGGATTTTCTTTTAAAATAAGTACATTTCATATTAACGGCAACTAAATGGTGTTTGTAGCGTTTTTATCATCCAGTAGATTCCATCCATTCACGAGACTTTTCTGAGTTGTCCTATGTGCAAGTACCTGTTTTTGATATTGTCTGTCTTCTGAGCTGTTCCTGTAAGTTTGCTATTAAAATACATTAAACCAAAAAAAAAAACCTATTAGGTGACCTCCTGATAGGACTGCCTGTGTAAGTGGATTGGCCCTTCTTTCTTAGTTCTATGTTTTTAAAATTTTACCTATAATATGTCATAGGGACCTTCTCTTTTTTGTCCTTCTGTTTGGAATTCTGTAGGACCCTTCTATGTGAATGGGCATTCTTTTCTTTAGGTATAAAACTTTTTCTTTTATGAACATATATATATAATACAATATATTATTGTATTATTCTCTTTTACTTATGCTCATAATCCAAAGGTTTTGTTTTTAGTTTGGGGGTATTTTAGTTTTCTGGTTTGGTCTGGTTTCTGCAGTGTCCCAAAGTTCTCATATGTTCCACTTAATTGATTTTTATTGATTTTTACCAAGTGATCCAATTCTTTTGCTTTGTCTTTTTCCTCTGATTCACTTTCTCACATGGACCATTTTATTGTTGCAACTTTCCACTGAGGTTTTTATTCTATTTATGAAGTTTTCCAC
The DNA here is from genome assembly GCF_963924665.1 of Micromys minutus. Classification (NCBI taxonomy): domain Eukaryota; kingdom Metazoa; phylum Chordata; class Mammalia; order Rodentia; family Muridae; genus Micromys; species Micromys minutus. The sequence continues at coordinate 7,759,353 of NC_137970.1, read as the reverse complement.
TTTTGGTATCATTTCAGTTTGGCTTTTCTTCAGTAATACTCTTTTCTGCTTTCTTGTCTATTAATGACTACCTTATTTCATTTGTGTCTTCATTCCCTTTGAGTATATACATGTATTCTGTGAGTTGTCTGAAAATCCTTGCAAATTTTCTTTGGAGGTTTATTGGATTAATGTCTCTAGAGACCTTTATTATGGGTTGGTAATTTTTATAAGAGGCATGCTGTTTTGGATTTTCATGTTGTTCTTATTTCTGTACTGGGACTTGGTGATTTGGAGTTAGATGGTTGAGGAAAGTGTAGGTCTGAAGCTGATAGCATCTGAACTGTTCATATGTGAGTACAGAGATTAGGGTAACTGGGACAATGGAAGCAGGAGAACAGGGCCTGAGGGATCTCTTACATATTGGAGCTTAGAGGAAGGAAAACATTTAGATTTAGTCATTAGGTCTTGAGAAGTACTTACTTGTGTTTACCAAGAGTTCGACAGGCCACTTAGTTGGGATATTGAAATACTTCCTAATTGTCAGTACAAAGAATTAAGGAGGAAGAGAAGGTTTGGGCCAAGTCAACTGAAAATACAGATTTTTAAGATCTTATTCCCATGGTGGCTACATCAGTTTAAACGTGCACTATCAGTATTGTTGCATACTTGAACTCTACTGGTTATGAGTGCATGCACAAAACTTACATGAGACCAAGTCAGTGAAAATCTAAGCAGAGATAAGAAGGGATCATAATGTCCTACCCTTATCTGAGGGTTTATTGTAAATTGATGTTTGCTGAGAGGAGGGAGAGTCTGTTTTCTTCAGGGATGTGGTCCCTGAGAGGCTACAATCCTACACACATGAATATACAGGCAGCACTAAGTGGATTCAGTCAGTTTTTTAACAGCACATAAAATTGGAAGGGTAAAGTGTAAGTTTCAGGTAGTGTCTTGTGGTGCAGACTCAGGTGGTGTTTTGCTGAGCCAAGACCCATGGGAGGACACATGAAGTTCGGAGCGAGTATAAATAGTCCCCAGTTGACAGAGACAAGGTACCTGCAACACTTTGTTCATCTTCACTTCCTTGAGAGATGCACAGCAGAGAACTGGTGTGCTCTCTGGTTCTGGCCACACCTACTGTCTTGTTTCAACCTATCAGAGGCCTGGGTCTTTTTGTTGGATTATGCCAGAGCTGCTGATTTGTGTTTGGTATCCTGAAACTACTAAACTAGACTGCTGGTATCCTGACATACATAGATTAGAATTGCCCCCAAGGAACTACTTCTAAACAGGTCCATGCCCCTTGTCCTATTTACCATCTTTTCTCCACTCTCTTTGGATAGTAGGTTAAAGGGGGGAATGAAACATTTAGAAACCCTTATCTAAAGTGGAATTTGAAATATCTAAGCCTACAGAAAGGGGACAATGAGGTTAGAGGGGATAGAATATGGACTTAACTTTAACAAAACACAATTATGTACTTTTAGGAAATTATCAAACACTGAACAAAATTTCAGACACTGGCTATATATTTTCTATATCAGTATGTTTTGTGTGAGACCTAAGAATCTGCATTGGTAACTCATTCTAAATGTTAATGCTAACAATCTAAGAATCACACTTTCTATCATATAAAAGTACTATTACCTATCTTTTCATATAAAGTCTTGTACTATGTAAGGTAAGTAGCTTAATGTAGTAGCAGACATTATCAATTTAAATTGCTAGAGGTGAAGTATCTTTAACTAAAATGCCCAGGACCAGAAGTATGTAAGATTTTAGAAGTTTGCCAAATTTGAATTATTTGCATGGAATTTACAGGTTGAGCATTTATAACGAACCAACCAACCAACAAACAAACAAACAAACAAACAAAAAGTGAGTTACTAGAAAATTCTGTTTTCTGAGCACCATTTCAGCACAGGGTCAGATTTTTTAAGTATTTCAGATTTCCATATTACAGTTGCTCAATATCAATATTCTAAATAACAAAGGTTTTGTGACTGATTTAAAAGGAGTGCCTTAAAATTCTGCCCTAAACAAATGATATGAATATGACATCTTTAAGAGTGAGAGTCATGTGTTATGGTTGGTAGATGGTATCAGGTAACAAGCAAAACTGTGCTATATCTCTTACGGGCCATTACCTAGACATTGGCCTACCTAGGTCCCACCAGTAAGACAGAAAGTCAGCTACTATAAATGTTGGCAACATAAATTTAGTCACACTTGTCAGAGAGGTCTCTTCATCATATAACTAAATGTTAAAGTCCATATTTCAGAGACTCCAATGAGTTCTGAAGCAAAAAAAAAAAAAAAAAAAAAAAAAAAAAAAAAAAAAAAAAAAAAAAAAACAAGAAGTCATTCTTCCCGGATCTAAACATACAATTATAAGATATTCTGAGTAACATAGCACAAGTAAGAACCAGGAGTCATATAAGGAGAACAAGAAAGAGAGAGCAACTCAGCCCACAGATTAGGAAGGATTACTAGAATTTGATATTACTAAATAATTATCAAGAGTTTATTGTACATGTAGTACAGTAAAGTATGAGCTGCCATTACACAGGCAGCTTTATGAAGAAAGGATTGGAAGTGTTCAGTCTTAGAACCAATTAGAAAATGGCTACAGTATTCAATATATACCTGTACTAAAAATGCATTAGTGAATACATGATATGGACAATAACAACACATTAAACAAGTAGAATCTGGCCATATATAATAACATATGCCCTTCATTCCAGCTATTCAGGAAGCTGAGACAGAAGGATCATTTGAGTACATGGGTTTGAGACTAGCCTGTGTAACTCATGGAGGCCCAATCTCAAATAAATGAAATAAGGAATGGAGATAGGAAAAGGGATGATAGAAAAAGAAAAAGAAAAGAGTCATGATAATTCTAGTTGTTAACTACCTTTACATAGTCATGTTTCTCAAGCTTTATGCCTAGGAGTGTGGCCATAGTGCATGTATCTGGAATTCCTGGAAAGGGCCGTCTATCCTTTTTACCCCTCTCCTACCATCATCACACATTTTTCTTCTATTCTTTTCCTCCAGTATACCACCAATTCATCTCACTGGCTACAACGGTACACAATACTCTTGTTTCAAGCACCCCAATTGGATGATGTGTCTCATGAGCCATATCACTTCTATTCAGTGCTCTAGAATTCATCTTGACTCTAAAAATTAAGCAAATACCAAACTTTGCTAGCAACTGTCTACAGATCTAACCGGTGCCTTGCCTCCTGAAGACCCACTCTCATACACCTTTCTCCTTACTAAAGACATTTGGATTTATACATTTGTATGTTTGTCAAACTGTGCCTTGCCAGAATATGCTTTCCCATTAATGCTGTTAATTTACTCATGCTCTTATCTAAAACAGTGGTTCTCAACCTTGGAGCCATGACCTGCACAGGAGTCACATATTAGATATACTGCACATAGCATATTTATATTACAATTCATAATAGTATCAAAATTACAGTTATAAAGCTGCAAGGAAATAAGTTTATGTTTCGGGGTCACCCCAACATCATTAAAGGCTTATGGCATTAAAGAAGTTGAAAATCACTGTCTTAACATATTTGTAATCTTCTATGTAAATCAAGACTTCTAATATCCAGTTAATTGCCCTCTGCCTCAGTAATGTCCACCCCTGAAAATTATCTGCTATCAGGCCATTTTCATTCAAACTCAATAGTATATTAATATCAGCTATTGAAGCAACTGTAGCAGATGCCTCTTTTATCATAATCCCATTCTAGACCTGCCTCCAACTTTAGTCAAAGCTATGAAAAATTGTTCTGCACAATGACTCACTTTTGTCTTCGTATTCCCTCTATACTTACCAATTAGCCTTAGGTTCTAGGACTGGATAGTAATAGGTTGATCTACCTATGCATAAACACTGCCAAGAATGCTGAAAGGTGATGTCCCCATATGTGTCTTATATAGTCTCGAATAATAAAACGTATAAAATAATAGTCACAAAATACTGGAAAAAAATGAAAAGTCTAGACTTTCTGGTAGAATAAAGACTTTGTCCTCATGACACTCACCTCACTTGAAATTTTTATATTGGAGTTTCTACATTTCCAATTTCTCTCACCAATTCCTCTACTTTTGTTTCCTGAAATCATCTCCTTAATGAACTGCCTACAATCAAGGTAAGTTTAGGTTTTCACAAGGTGGAGCCATAAGGTTGATATAATGAATTTCACCATCTACTTTCTGAAAGCATTCTATTTGTACAAAATGTCAAACAATATAAAGGTTCAACATCCCTAAGCCGAAAATCCAAAATGCTCCCAAACCCAAAACTTGCTGAACCAAAGTGAAAAATTCTATACATGACCTCACAAGAAAGGTTACTCAGACACACAGAAATTATTGTATAAAATTACCTACAACCTGTGTATAAGGTGTATAGAAACTGCAAATTAATTATGTATTTAGGCCAAGATCCCATACTTTATTGTGTATGTATACGTATCTAAAAGTTCAAAGTCCAAAAGGCATTTAGTTATGGATAATATTGGCAAAAAAAAAAACTAAATATATGCAACACTTAAGAGGAAGAAAGAGATATAGAGATCTATTAGGTGGGATAAACTAGAGAAGTGGGCATATTGGGCACAAGGAATTATGCAAACAGATAAAAACTCTGAAGCCTTAACTGCTAACATTGTTAGAAATATAGTGCTGATCTCCAAGCCGATTACATTCACAAACTTAACATTTTTAGGGAAAGGGATATATGGTGGTTAATATGGTACCAAATTCCTTTGTATCATAGCTTTAAATTAAAATGTAATTGTGCCTTCAGAGATCTGTAATATATAGACTCTGATTTTGACAAATAGTTTGTTTAAGATCCATTAGTCCAGTGGTAGAAAAACAACTATTTACTTTTTAAGATGTGATTGGGGAGCTAGAGAAGTTCATGGAAAGAATGTTCATGCTCTGGCTTCCACCTGATTCCGGAGCTGACCCTGTGCTACAGGTCTCTATGCCCAGGCCCTGCTGGGAGAAAGCTGGTCCCCCAGAAATACGGAAATACCTGAGAACGCAGGTAAGACCACAACTTCTGCTCCGTGAGTCCTTCTCAGAGCCCTCAGGACACAGGAACAGAGGAAAAGTCTGGGACAGGATCCTTCAGGTTTCTGTCTCTGCCCTGTGCTGACCCTGTGCCACAGCTATCTCTACCCAGACCCTGCTGGGAAAGAACTGGGCCCCCAGTAGTGCTGACACACAGGCTTTCAGGAGGGTCAAGCCACTGTCAGAATAGCAAGACCAGCTAACACCAGAGATAAGCAGATGCTGAGAGGCAAGTCCAAGAACCTAAGCAACAGAAGCCAAGGCCACATGGTATCATCAGAACCCAGTTCCTCCTCCCCAGCAAGTCCTGGGTACCCCAACACATGGGAAAAAGAAAGATTCTGATTTAAAATAACAACTCATGATGATGTTAGAGAACTTTATAAAGGTCATAAATAATTCCCTTAAAGAAATACAGGACAACACAGGTAATCAGGTACAAGCCCTTAGAGAATTATGGGAAAACATGAGCAAACAGGTGACCAAATAGAACAAAACCATACAGGATCTAAAAACAAAAATACAAACAATAAAGAAATCACAAAGGGAGACAACCCTGGAGATAGAAAACCTAGGAAAGAGACCAGGAGTCATAGACACAAGCATCACCAACAGAATACAAGAGATAGAAGAGAGAATCTCAGGGGCAGAAGATACCATAGAAAACATTAACACAACAGTCCGAGAAAATGCAAAAATGCAAAAACCTCCTAACATAAAATATCCAGGAAATCCAGGACACAATGAGAAAATTAAACCTGAGGGTAATAGGTATAGAAAAGAGGTAAGATTCCCACTTTAAAGGGCCAGTAAATATCTTCTACAAAATTATAAAAGAAAACTTCCCTAACCTAAAGAAAGACATGCTCATAAACCTACAAAAGCCTACAGAACTCCAAATAGATACAACCAGAAAACGTATTCCTCACTTCACATAATAGTCAAAACAGCAAATTCACAAGACAAAGAAAGAATATTAAAAGCAATAAAGAGAAAGCACCAAATAACATACAAAGGCAAACCTATCAGAATCACACCAGATTTCTCAACAGAAACTATGAAAGCTAGAAGATCCTGGGCAGATGTCATACAGATCCTAAGAGACCACAAATGCCAGCACAGACTGCTATATCCAGCAAAGCTTTCAATAAATGTAGATGGATAAACCAAGATATTCCACAACAAAACCAAATTTATACTCTATCTTTCCCTAAATCCAGTCCTACAAAGGATAATAGATGGAAAACTTCAACACAAAGATGGACACCAAAACCTAAAAAAAGCAGGAAAGTAATCTTCTTTCAACTAACCCAGAGAAGGCAGCCACACAAACATAATTATAACTCTAATAACAAAAATTAAAGGAAAAAAGTCAATGGTCCCTAATATTTTTCAAAATCAATTGACTCAATTCCCCAATAAAAAGACACATACTAACATACTGGAAAAGTATGGCAGACCAGACTAAACATTGTGCTGCAAACAGGAAGCAGGCCTCAGTTACAAAGATAGACACTACCTCAGAGTCAAAGGCTGGAAAACAGTTTTCCAAGCAATTTGTCCCAAGAAACAAGCTGAAGTAGCCATTCAAATATCAAATAAAATTGATTTTCAACCAAAATTTATCAAAAAAGATAAAGAAGGACACTTCATACTCCTCAAAAGAAAAATCTGCCAAGATGAAATGTCAATTCTGAATAGTTATGGTCCAAATTTAAGGGCACCTAAACTCATTAAAAAAAAAAAAAAAACTTACTAAAGTTCAAAGCACATATTTCACCTCACATAATAATAGTGGGAGACTCAAACACCCTATTCACATCAATGGACAGATCCTGGAAGCAGAAACTAAACTAAACACAGACACATTAAACCTAACAGAAGTTATGAACCAAATGGATTTAACAGAAGAGGCTCCAACATCTAACAATGACACATGCTCAAATATGTTTACAGCACCCTTATTTATAATTGCCAGGAGCTAGAAAGAACCCAGATTTTCTTCAACAGAGAAATGGATACAGTACTACTCAGCTATTAAAAATAGTGAGTTCATGAAATTCTTTGTCAAATGGATGGATCTAGAAAATATCATCCTGAGTGAGGTAACCCAATTACAAAAATACACCCATGGTATGTACTCACTAATAAGTGAATATTAGCCCAAAAGCTCGGAACACCAAAGATACAATTCACAGACCACATGAAGCTCAAGAAGGAAGACCAAAGTGTGGATGCTTCTGTCCTTCTTAGAAGGGGTAACAAAAATATTCTCAGGAAGAAATATAGAGACAAAGCTTGGAGCAGAAATTAAAAGAATGGCTATCCAGAGACTGCTCTACCTGGGGATCCAGCCCATATTCATCCAGAAAACCCAAACAATATTGCTGATTCCACATTGTGCATGTTGGCAGGAGCCTGATATAGCTGTCTCCTGAGAGGCTCTGCCAGAGCATAAGAAATACAAAGGCGGATGTTTGCAGCCAACCATAACACTGAGAAAGGCGTCCTTAATGGAAGAGTTAGAGAAAGAATTGAAGGAGTTGAAGGAGTTTGCAACTTCTTAAGAACAACAATACCAACCAAATAGAACTCCCAGAGATTAAATCACTATTCAAAGAGTACACATGGACGGACCCATGGCTCCAGCTGCACATGTAGCAGAGGATAGCCATGTTGAACATCAATGGGAGGAGAAACCCTTGGTCCTGGCAATGCTTGATAGGTAGAGGAATATCATGGTAGGAGGCAGCAGGGGTGAGTAGGTGGGTGAACACCCTCATATAAGCAGGGGGAGGGTGATAGGAAAAGGGATATGGAAGTGAATCCATGAAAGGGAGTAACATTCGAAATGTAAATAAAATATAGCCAATAAAAAAGGAAAAAAATGTTCACATGTTTTCAAATGGATAAAATAAGTATTCAAAATCATTGACAGATTAGCTGATTTTAGTTCTTTCTTCTGGGAACTATAAGAACCTTGAATATCTATAGGTAGAAGCTGTAATATAACATTAACAGGTAGCCATAGCCATTGGGGTAATTCTAAGTTCTATCCACAAATTCTTTCACACATCTACTTGAAAAGTGTAAAAAGTAGCTAGGTGCAATAATACACATGTAATATTCTAGCACTCAAAAGGGAAGAGACAGGAAGAGTATCACAAATTCAAGGTTAGCCTGGTCTACATAGGTAATTCCAGTCCATTTGTACTAAACAGTAAGAATGCCTCAAATAGCTAAAAGCCGAAGACTGATAACCTTCTTCTTGATCTGTGGGTTAAAAATGTAACCAAGTAAGGCAGTATACTCTTATAATCCTAGCCACTTGGGAGACAAGGATGGAAGGATCACAAATTTAAAGATGTCCTAAGTAAGTTAGTGAGGTATCCTGTCAAAATAAATTCTATTCATTTATTTATTACTTATTCACTTTACACCCAATTTAATGCCTACTTCTCAATCACCCCTCCCACAATCCTTCCCCTATCTCATCTTATCCTCTGAGAGAGTGGGGGCAACCTGGGTATCCCTCTCACCCTGATACATTAAGTCTCTGTGAGCCTAGATGCTTCCTCTTCCACTGAGGCCATAAGAGGCAGCCTGAGTAGAATATATCCCACAGACAAGCAACAGCTTTTGGGATAGCCTCTGCTCCAGTTGTTTTGGACCTACATGAAGATCAAACTGAACATCTGATACATATGTATGGAGAAGCCTAAGTCCAGCCTGTGTATGTTTTTGGTTGGTGATAGTCTCCGAGAACTGGAAGGGTCCAGGTTAGTTGACTCTGCTGTTCTTCCTGTGGAGTTCCTATCCAATTTGAGGTTGCAATCCTTCCTCCTGTTCTTCTATATGGATCCCCAAGATCCATCCATTGTCTGGCTGTGGTTTTCTACATCTGTCTAAGTCATCTACTGGGTGGAGCCTCTCAGAGGTCACCCATGCTAGATTCCTGTCTGCAAAGAGAGCATAGTATTATTAATAGTCTCTGGGATTGGTGCTAGCCCATGGAATGTGTCTCAAGTTGGGCCAGTTATTGTTTGGTTATTCCCTCAGTCTTTGCTCCACAAAACATCCTTGCACTTCTTCTAGACAGGATAAGTTTGGGGTTGAAAGTTTTGTGGGTAGGTTGGTGTCCCTGTCATTTCATTGGGGTTCCTGCCTAGCTACAGGAGGTGGCTTCTTCAGGTTCTGTATCCCCAATGTAGTGAGTCACAACTAAGGTTACCACCACTGATTTTTGGGTACCTGCCTTATCCCAGGTCTTTGTCTTTTCAATTTAACTCTAACCATATAGAAAATTTTTTCATATAGAAATATACAAAGCAATTCTGAACAATAGGAGAACTTTGGGATGAATTACCATTCCTGACCTTGAGCTCTACTACAAAGCAGTAGTCATAAAAACTGTATGGTACTGGTACAGAAACAGATAAGTTGATCAATTAAATTGAATAAAAGACACAGAAATAAACCTGCATACCCATGGACACTTGATTTTTGATAAAGAAGGCAAAATCATTTTCCTTTCAATAACCACCTTAATTTCCAAAATTTACTCAACTTCCCAACACAATGCCACTAGTTAGGGGAAAATCATTCAGAACATGAGCCTGGAAGAACACTGCATATTCAACATATAGGAAAGAAAAATGGACAGTAAAAATATGAGCAGCACTGGGTCAGGGTTGGAGCTCAGAGGCAGGCAGATCTGTCAGGTGGATGCCAGCCTAGTCTACATAGAGATTTCTAGGTTAGCTAACGCTACATAGTGAGAACCTGTCTCCAAAAAAAAAAAAAAAAATAGGCTCTCTGCTCCTCCCTGATTCAGAGACAGATGCATCTTCTTGTGCAGTGCCAGCCTCTTCCCATAAACAATATAGTGAAGGTCAGTGTGAATGAATTTGGCCATATTGGGTTCCCTAGAAAGGCTGCCTTCTGCTCAGCATCTGGCAGAAAGGAAATTGTTACCATCAACGACCCCTTCATTGACCTCAACTACATGGTCTACATGTCCCAGTATGACTCTACCCATCGCAAATTCAATGACACAGTCAAGGATGAGAATCGGAAGCTTGTCAACAATGAGAAACCCAACACCATCTTCCAGATAACATCAAATGCTGGTCCTGAGTATGTGGTGGAGTCTACTGGCATCTTCACAACCATGGAGAAGGCCAGGGCTCACTTGAAATGTGGGGTCAAAAGGATCATAATCTCTGCCCCTTTGACCGATGCTCCCATGTTTGTGATGAGTGCGAAGCACAAAATCTATGATAGATTTCTCAAGATCATCAACAGTGCATCCTGCACCACCAACTGCTTAGTCCCCCCGCCAAGGTCATCCATGACAAACTTTGGCATTGAGGAAGGGCTCAGGGCCACAGTTCATGTCATCACAGTCACTCAGAAGACTGTGGATGGTCCCTCTGGAAAGCTGTGGTGTGATGGCTGTGGGGCAGCCCAGAATATCATCCCTGCATCCACTGGTGCTGCCAAGGCTGCGGGCAAGGTCATCCCAGAGCTAAACAGGAAGCTCCCTTGCATGGCCTTCCATGTTCCTGCCCTCAGTGTTTCTGTAGTGTATCTGACATGTCACCTGCCAAGTATGATGACATCAAGAAGGTGGTGAAGCAGGCAGCCAAGGGCCCACTAATGAGCATCCTAGGCTATACTGAGGACCAGGTTGTCTCCTGAAACCTCAACTGTATCCCACACTCTTCCACCTTGTGAAACTCATTTCCTGGTATGACAATGAATATGATTACAGCAACAGGGTGGTGGACCTCATGGCCTATATGGCCTCCAAGAAGTAAGAAACCCTGGACCACCCACCCCAGCAAGGACACTGAGAGAAAAAGACAGGTCCTCAGTTGCTGAGGAGTCCCTGACTCAACTCAGCCCCCAACACTGAGCATCTACCTCACAATTTCCATCCTAGACTCCCATAATAACAGGAGGGGCTTAGGAATCCCTCCCTACTTTCTTAAATACCATCAATAAAGTTCTGCTGCACCACCCCCCCCCCTCAAAAAAGATAAAATTGCTACTCTTAATCATACAGCAGCTCTAGTGCACAAGCACCACTCAGGCCATACATTCTACAATTTGCAAAGGATTTGCATGTAAAAGAACAAGAATACTGATGAAAAGAAACTCTGGCTGCTTCACCTCCTGGCTGACACTATGTAGATTCCAACTTGCAGGATGCAGATCTTGAATAAGGTGATCCGGTAAGCCACTCTATGTGCTTTAGATAGGGACTGCCCATCCCAAAATTTGCTGAATTAAAGTTAAAGAAAATTTAGCTTTTTATCAGCTCCTGGATTTGCTCATATATACCTTTCTAGCTGCAAAAAGAAATCTGAGTATTGAGGAGGACAGCCTGAGAGAAGAAAGCTAAAACAGAGAGAAAGAGAAGACAGGGGGAAATGAGGATCTGGTAGCATTTTCAAACTCTAATTCCAATTAGCCCTAAACCCATTAATCTCTGACCCTCTCACACACTGCTTACATAAGTCAATGCATTCCATTCTTGCCTTATCTAATTCTGAGTTGCACGTGAAAGAAAGCCAACATGTGAATGCTGATTAATACATCTCACTTTAATAATCCCCTAATAATCAGACATGGCTCTCCTTAAACCTCCAGCTCCCAAACCACTCTTAATCAGACTAATTGAGTTTAATTTAAAGGTCAACCTTCCCCTTAAAAGAGAAAGAAGATGCACTAAAAAAATATGACATCATGTGCTTTTACCAAGGAATTTAATAAATGCCATTCCACCCGTATGATGATCTTTCAATGATGATCCTACATCATTTATCAGGGAACTTAGCCTCAGGGAAGTTAGGAAAAACCCTTCAAAGGATAAGCAACTAGTAGAGGTAGTACTACAACGGGTCTCAAAGCACTAGGCCTAGACAAAGAGAAAGAAAACTGGCTGCGGCTCACAGCTGTCATCCCAGCCTTCTGGAATAGAAAGTGGCAAGAGTGATGCAAAATGGAGGCCAGCACATGCTACAGACACTTTCCTGTATTTCTGTTCAAGCTCTCAATATTAAGGCTCCAAAGTCCTATTTGTAACTCCACAATATCTTTTTCTTTTAGGTATTCTGCAAAGATTCTCCAAAGTACCACTTGTGCTCACATAAAAAAGATACAGTATAAAACAGTTAAGGAGGTATACCGCTGGATTTCCCTTCAAGAAAGAACTCTTTTACTCTGTTGTGAGACATGTAGTTAGCTGAGAGTTTCCAGCTTTGGAGCTAAGGCTATAGTTCCTAGGAAGCACCACCTCATTGCTGAGCACAACAGGGCTCTAGGAATCTGACCATTGCTTTCTAATAAGCAATCTAGGCTCTTAAACAAAGACTTTGACATATATATTATACATAATATACATATATAATAAATGTATATAAATATATATATGATATACATATACAAATACACATATATATACGCATATACATCATATACATGCAAGGCAGTGTTAAGTCCTTTTGCCTAGCCTTGCTTTTTAGCTTCCCCCAGGCATCATATCAGCATTCAGATTGGGAAGGTTTGTCTATCCAATCCTGGTCCCACTCTCTTTTATCCCTTTCATGAGCTTTTTTTTAATTCGTCAACAAACCACTTGCACTTTGTTGACTTCATCTCAATTTGTTTTCTGGAATCTTCAGCTGGTACTCTGAACAGTGAGCAAGGGGCAAGACAGACAGGGACAAAGAGAAAAATTGAGAAAAATCTTTCTTTAGAAAGACATGGTTTCCTACAGCTAAGGCAGCTGTGGTAGAGCTGCAGAATTCTAACTCAGTAAAGCAGATTGTGCTGAATATGCCAAATGGCTTCTCTTAGCTGGGGGGAGCACCTCCCTGAGAGCTGTCAGACAGTAGGATTTATGGGACCATTTCTATCTTAGTGATCTAAGTCCCTCTTTACGAGGATGATTGCTTCACAGCCCTGCCACAGGTATTTACCATCAGGGCCATTATAGCCCACTGAGTCATCCAGGAGAGGAATCCAAGTTGATAATTAACATCCTGAGGAAAGTAATTGTGAAACACTTAAGCATGGGGCTATGGCTTCTGGCTCAGTCTCAGTAAGGACAACCTGTAGGGCATATCACACTTAATGAGTCAGTAGCTACCTGAGATGATTAGAAAAATCCAAAGCATATTATTTTTATTACCATGTGCAGAGTGAAGATTATGTCCTTTTCGCCTATTTTGATCTTTCATTACCAGATAAATAATAACCATTCAGAAGCAGAGAAAAGAAATTATTCTTCTGCATATTAAGAAAAATTATAAGCTTATAGTTTGGTCTTTAAAAAGGAAACTTACAGGGCAAGAGGAGCTCTCTTTCCTTTTGTGTATGTATAATGGTGTTATCCGGTATGTGTACACGTTCCTGCAAACATGGAGAGCAAAGGAAGATGTCAGGTGTCTTACTTTGTTGCTCCCTGCCTTATTCCTTTGAGACAGGGTCTCTCATTAAACCTGGACCTCATCATCTTTCAGTAAGTCTGGCAGCTAGCAAGTACCAGTGACCTTGCTGTCTCACACGGAGCAGGCATTACAGCTTTTTGTCTGTGTGTTTGGGATTTGAACACCAGGCCTCGTGTTTGTACAGCAAGCATTCTTTTTTTTAAAGGAATAATTTCTGCTTTTATTAATCATTCCATTCGTTTACGTTTCAAATGATATCCCACTTTTCCAATTACCCTCATTCCACATCTGCCCTCCCCCTTACCCTTTACCTATATGAAGGTGCTCCTCCACCCACCCACACTCTCCCAACCCACAGCTTCAACATCCCCCTACGCTGATGTGTCAAGCCTCCTCAGAACCAAGGGCCTCTCCTCCTGTTGCTGTCAGGCAAGGCCCTCCTCTGCTACATATGTATCTGGAGCCATGGATCCCTCCAAGTACACTCCTTGGTCTAGACTCTGGGGGAACTGGGTAGTCAGGCCAGCCTAAATTGTTCTTCCAGTGGGGTTGCAATCCCCCTCCCTTTCTCCGGTCCTTTCACCAGCTCCCCCACCAGGTTCCCTGAACTCTTTCTGGTGGTTGGCTTTAACAATCCACATCTGCATTGGTCAGATGCTGGCCGGACTTCCTCAGGACCCACCACACTAGGTTTCTGTCAGCAAGCACCTCGACCACAGCTACAGTGTTGGGTGCTGGGTTTGGTTTCTGCAGATATGGCTACAGTGTTGGGTGCTGGGTTTGGTTTCTGCAGATATGGCTACAGTGTTGGGTGCTGGGTTTGGTTTCTGCAGATATGGTGGATCCCCAGGTGAGCAGTCCCTGGCTGGCCCTTTCTTCAGTTTGTGTTCCATTTTTTGTCCCTGTTCTTCCTTTGGACAGGAACATTTCTGGATTAAAAATTTTGATTGGTGGGTGTCCCCATCCCTCAACTGGGGGCCATGCCTATCTGCTGGAGGAGGTATCTACAGAATCTATCTCCCACTTCTCTGTGCATTTTGGCTAAAGTCATTCCCATTGGGTCCTGGGAGCCTCATGTTTCCCATTTGTTTGAAACGCTCCCATGGCTATCCTCAGTTCCTCATCCCCCCCCCAGCCCCTGCTACATATTTTTGTTCAATTTCCTGATGCTGTGTTCTTCTCTCACATCTCCAGATCCTGATGCTGCCACCCTTATTTCCTCCCCCTTCTTTCTCCCTGCGTAGACCCCTTTCCCTCCACCTCCCACAATCAATCATCCTGTTCCCCACTCAATGCAGAACTGAAGCAACCACATCCTGATCTTCCTTCTTTATATGTTCTGTGGGTTGTATTATGGGCATTGTGGGTTTTTGGACAGCAAGCATTATTACATTGCTAAATGTGTGTGTGTGTGTGTGTGTGTGTATGTGTGTGTGTGTGAGAGAGAGAGAGAGGGGGGGGGGAGGGAGGGAGGGAGGGAGGGAGGGAGGGAGGGAGGGAGAGAAAGAGGGAGGGAGGGAGGGAGGGAGAAGGGGATCTAAATAAAATTGCCAGATAATGGAAGAGAAAGACTCACAACTGGCTGTCTCTGGTTACTGAGCAAAGCAACAAATATCAGGATTGGGTTACATCTAATTGAACTGTTGGCCCAAGAGATGCCACAACAATCTCAAAACAACCCAGACTGTTTGCAAAGACTATAGGTTGTTCTCTACAAAATGACAGCAAAGCCCATTGCTGAAGACTACACCTACAAAATTTATTGAAGATGAATATGCTGAGCCAATGTCTACATTGAGTCTTTACCCTTATGTTCCAGTGCTTTGGTACATAATGTTACTCTGCATCTTATCAAAAGAGAAACATAAACACCAAACATTTTTTTATAATGGTGTACTACTTCCAAGATATGCTAAAGCAATGATGGCACAAAGCTTGTGGGAATAAGTAATCAATAATTGATCTGACTTAAGAACCACTCCACAATATGGAATGTAAAAGCCATACAGGATGGAGGACACCAAGAAAGCAGGACCCTCTAAATAAACTTAAGAAAAGTATATATGAATTCACAAAACCTGAAGCACCATACATAGGTCATACATGTGTCTGTACCTGGTCCTCGGCATTTATGACTTCCAGTTTAGTATTTTTATAAGATTCCTTAGCATGTGAATGGGTGGTTATCTGAATATTGTGCCCTCTAACGGGCTCCTTTCCTTCTGTTGGTCTGTCTTATCTGACTTCAGTATGACTTTTTTTTTGTTCTATTGTGTTATGTTTTATTTTGTTACTTTTTAAAAAATGAATAAATAAATGAAAACATAGCCATTAGGGTAAGGGTTGACATCAAAACTTTTACTTATAGCTACTAGGACAGGGAAATGAGTTTCTCCAGTGTACTGACACTAGATTTGCCACCCACTCCAGGACAGTACTCGTGTTCAGAAATATTTGACCTTCATGTAATGGAGTCCACAGGTTTTGGTGTGTTTTTACTTGGTTACATTTTAAGTCTTTTGTTTTATTTGTTTGAGTTTCTTTTGAGGCATGATTTTATTTTCTCTTGTTTTCTTCTTTTTCTTTTTCTTTTTTGAAAGAGCGCAATCAAAATATATTTAAATCTAAAATTGTTTTAAATGATAAAAATTCAATTAAAAAAGGAATAAAAGAAAATCCAAGTGTTATAAAAGCACTCTATTCTAGTTGATAGCATGTCTGCCTCCACAGAACTTGAAGAAAGGATCTCACATGGCTAATGTCTTAGGGTTAACCAATATGCTAAGTCTTTTCTAAATATTCTTAAATATTTATGTTCTTTAAAAATTTTTCTTAGAGTTCTAAACATTAAGACTAGCACAATTTCTTAATTTTCTATGTTGTTTTTCAGACAGGATCCCACTGTATAGCCTTGAGTGTCCCGGAGTTTGCTATACAGGCCGGGCTAGCCTCTATAACTCAGATTTCTACCTGACTCTGTCTCCTCAGAGCTAGAATTAAAGACATGAACAACCACACCTAAATACAGTTTTTATTGTTATTACTATTATTATTATTCTAAAGCCTAACTGCAATTCCCCTCTCTCCTCTGCACGCAGTCGCATTCCTACCTCCCCTCTGTGCTCCCTATCCATTCATCCTCTGTTTCACACTTCAGAAAAAGGTAGGCCTCCCATAAGTGTCAACCAAATATCCCATATCAAATTATAGTAATATTATGTACCTCCCCTCATATTAAAGCTGAATGGGTCAACCCAGTATGAGGAAATAGATCTCAAATCAGTCAAAATAAACACAGACATTCCTAATGCTGCTCACACTGTTAGGAATCCTATAAGACCAAGCTACACAACCACAACATATATGCAGAGGCCCTAGGCCAGTTCCATAAAGGTTCGCTGATTATTAGTTTAGTCCCTGTGGCCTAAAATTGTCAAATAATTTCTCAGCATCTAATAAGAGGATCATGTGGTTTGTTTCTTTGAGTGTCTTTACATAATAGATCACATCAATGGATTTCTGTATATTGAACTATCCCTGCATCCCTGGGATAAAGCCTAATTGATCATGATGATCAATTTGATATGATCTTAGATTCAGTTTGAATTTTGGGGGTATTTTTGCATTTATATTTGTAAGGAAAATTGGTCTGAACTTTTCTTTCATTGTTGGGTCTTGTGTTTCATGTGGTATAAACATGAATGTGGTTTCATGGAAGAAATTGGGTAGTGGTTCTTCTGTTTCTATTTTGTAAAATAGTTTGGAGAGTATTGATATTAGGTCTTCTATGAAGGTCTGATAGAATTATGCATTAAAACCATCTGGTCATGGGCTTCTTTTCCTTGGGAGACTTCTGGTGACTGCTTCTATTACTTATGGGTAATTGGACTGTTTAGATGGTTTATTGAATCCTAATTTAATTTTGGTATCTGGTATCTTTCTAGAAAATGGTCTATTTGGTATAGATTTTTCAGTTTTATTGAGTATAGGCTTTTGTAGTAGAATCTAATAATTTTTTTTTATTTCCTCAGTTTCTGTTGTTATGTTTCCCTTTTCGTGTCTGATTTTGTTAATTTGAATACTATCTCTGTGCCCTCTAGTTAGTCTGGCTAAGGGTTTATCAATCTTGTTGATTTTCTCAAAGAACCAGCTCTTGGTTTTGTTGATTCTTTGTTTAGTTCCTTTTGTTTCTACTTGGTTGATTTCTGCTCTGAGTTTTATTATTTCCTGCCTTCTACTCCTCTTGTGTACATTTGCTTCTTTTTATTCTAAAGCTCTCTGGTGTGTTTTCAAGCTGTTAGTGTATGCAATTTTCAGTTTCTTTTGGGGGGAACTCAGAGCTATGAGTTTTCCTCTTAGCACTGCTTTCATTGTATCCCATAATTTTGGGTATATTGTGCCTTCATTTTCATTAAATTCTAAAATGTCTTTAATTTCTTTCTTTATTTTTTCCTTGACCAAGTTATCATTGAGTAGAGCATTGTTCAGTTTCTATGTTTATGTGGAACTTTTGTTGTTTATTGCTATTATTGAAGACCAACCTTATTCTGTGGTGATCTGATTCGATGCATGGGATTATTTCAATCTTCTTTTATTTGTTGAGCTCTGTTTTGTAATTAATTATAAGGTCAAATTTGGAAAAGGTACTCTGAGGTGCTGAGAAGAAGTTATATGCTTTTGTTTTAGGATGAAATGTTCTACAGATGTCTGTTAAATCCAGTTGGTTCATAACTTCTGCAAGTTTCACTGTGTCTCTGTTCAGTTTCTGTTTCCATGATCTTTCCATTGATGAGAGTGGGGTGTGGATGTCTCCAACTATTATTATATGAGGTACAATATATGCTTTGAGCTTTACTAATGATTCTTTCAGGAATGTGGATGTCCTTGAATGTGGAGCATAGATGTTCAGGATTGAGAGTCATCTTGAAAGATTTCCATTTGATGAGTATGAAGCTTCTTTCTTTATCTTTTTTGATAACTTTTGGTTGAAAATCAACGCCATTCTATATTAGAATGACAACTCCAGCATGTTTCTTAAGATTTTTGCCTGGAAAATTTTTCCCAGCCTTTCACTCTGAGGTATGTCCTGTAATTGTCACTGAGATAATTTTCCTCCATGCAGCAAAATGTTGGGTTCTGTTTATGTATCCAGTTTGTTAGTTTGTCGTATTTGGGGAGGGGGAGATGGCATTGAGTCCATTGATATTAAGAAATATTAAGGAATAGTGTTAGCTGTTTCCTGTTATGTTTGTTGTTAGAAGGAAAACCATACTTGTGTGGCTATCTTCTTTTTGATTTGTTGCAAGAGGATTACTTTCTTCCTTTACCTAGGGTGTTTTTTTTTCTCCTTGTGTTGGAGTTTTCCATTTATTATACTTTGTAGGGTTGGATTTGGGGAAAGATATTGTATAAATTTGGTTTTGTCATAGAATATCTTGGTTTCTCCATATATAGTAATTAAAAGTTTTGATGGATATAGTAACTTGGGCTGGCATTTGTGTTCTCTTATGGTCTGTATGACATGTGTTCATGATCTTCTGGCTTCCATAGTCTCTGTTGAGAAGTCTGATATAATCTTAATAGGTCTGCCTTTCTATGTTACTTGACCTTTTTCCATTACTGTTTTTAATATACTTTATTTATTTTGTGGATTTGGTGTTTTGACTATTTTTGACAGGAGGAATGTTTTTTTCTGGCTGTACCTATTTGGAGTTCTGTAGGCTTCTTGTATGTTTATGGTCATCTCGTTCTTTAGGTTAGGAAAGTTCTTTGTTGAATATATTTACTGAGTCTTTAAGTTGGGAATCTTCCTTCTTTTCTATACCTATTATCCTTATGTTTGGTCTCATTGTGTCCTGGATTTCCTGAATATTTTGGGTTAGGATCTTTTTCCTTTTTGCATTTTCTTTGACAGTTGTGTCAATGTTTCCTATTGTATCTTTGTACCTGGGATTCTCTCTTCCATCTCTTGTATTTTGTTGGTGATACTTGAATCTATACCTCCTGATCTCATTCCTAGGTTTTCTATCTCCAGGGCTGTGTCCTTTTTTGATTTCTTTATTGTTTCTATTTTCATTTTTAGATCCTGGTTGGTTTTGTTCAATTCCTTCACCTGTTTGGTTTTGTTTTCTTTTAGCTCTTTAGGGGGCTTTAAGTTTCCTCTTTAGGGGTTTCTACTTGTTTACCTGTGTTCTCTTGTATTTCTTTAAAGGAGTTATCTATACCCTTATTAAAGCCCCCAGCATCATCATGAGGTATGATTTTAAATCCAAATCTTGTTTTGTTGTTGTGTTGGGATATCCTCTCCTTGTTGTGGTGGGAGTACTAGGTTCTGGTGTTGCCAAGTTGTCTTGGTTTCTTTTGCTTCTGTTCTTGCCCTTGTCTCTTCCCAAGTTGCTATCTGTGATGTTAGTTGGTTTTGCTGTCTCAGACTTGAGCTTGATCCACCTGTGGGTCTGTGAACATGTGGGCTTAGAAGTGAGAGTACCCTTGGGTGGTCAGCTCTCTGTGGGTAAATTTTAGGTCTTGATGATAGTGAGACAGCCCTATCTCTGGGCACAGATGAAGGCTGGAAGGCTTTTTTAAAAACATTCATTTATTTATTTATTTATTTATTTATTTATTTATTTATTTATTTAGTGTGTGTGTGTGTGTGTGTGTGTGTGTGTGTGTGTGTGTGTGTACAGACATTGGCCTAACCTTCCATACACAACATTCATGCAGCATGTATCCAGAGATAAGAAAACAACTTGTAGAAGTTGACTCTTGCCTTCCATCTGTTGATATGGCTCTTGCAGTTTGAACTCAGGTTGGAAATAACCAAGAAAATAATCTTTTATGCGGCCCTGGGGCTCTAATATCAGGTCCTCTTGCTTGTGCAGCTACATTTTATCCATGAAACCATCTCGCCAATTCTGGTAGTATGAATATGCTTGATCCATGGAAAATGGCACTACTATAAGGTGTGGCTGTGTTGGAGGTAGCTTGTCACTGTGTAGGTGAGTTTTGAGGAATCATAAGCTCAGAGGATGACCAGTGTAGGAGGAAATCCCCCTCTCGGCTGCCTTTGAAAAAGAGCCAGCTTCCTCACTGCCTCCAGATCCAGATGCAAAATGGGCTCCTCTAACACCAAGTCAAGGTGCACAATGTCTTACTTTCCACCATGGTGATAATGGACTGAACCGCTGAACCTGTAGTCAGTTCCAATTAAATGTTATATTTTAAAAGAATTGACTTGGTCATGGTATCTTTTAACAGCATTATAAACCCTGACTAAGATCTGCCACCCGGAACGGCGGCTCGTAGAGGCTGAGCAACAGGTGGGTGGGAGACCTGGGCTGCCGGGGAGCAGAGAGATCTCTGCGGAGTGCACACGGAAAGTGGACCCCCTGCCTTGCCCTGCCCTGCCGTGCCTGATCCAGCAACCAGAAATAGAACATTGGAACTTCTGCTCACACCCGACGACTCTGAGGCATAAAACAGGGCTCGGCCCATCTGACACCTGGACCAGTGGAGAACCATGGACACAGACCAGATACAAGGGAAAGGCAAGAACACATCACTGACAACAAAATGGCAAGAGTAAAGAGAAAGAGTATATCCCAAGGAAACCAAGACTATCTAGCAACACCAGAACCCAGCTCTCCCATAACAGCAAACATAGGAATTCCAAACACTCCAGAAAAAGAAGACACAGACCTGAAATAATACCTCAAGATGCTGATAGAGATACTTAAACAAGAAAGGGAGGAAAAGCAAAAAGATTCAGAAGCTTTTAAAGAAGAAACAAGAAAAACACTCAAAGAACTCAAAGAACTAGAGGAAAACAGAACCAAAGAAATAAAGGAATGGAAGAGGGAAATTAAAACAGAAATTGACACAATAAAGAAAACACTAAAAGAGATAACCCTAGAGTCAGAACACCAAAAAAAGAAATCAGGAATCACAGAAACAAGCATTTCCAATAGATTACAAGAGATCGAAGAGAGAATCTCGGGGGCAGAAGACAACATTGCAAACACAGACAAAACAGCCAGAGAAGATGCAAAAAACAAAAAGCTCCTAACCCAAAATTTCCAGGAAATTCAAGACACAATGAGAAGACAGAACCTAAGGATAATAGGAATAGAAGAGGGAGAAGAGTATCAACTAAGAGGCACAGTAAATATCTTCAACAAAATCATAGAAGAAAACTTCCCTACCCTCAAAAATGAGATGACCACGAGCATAAAAGAAGCCTTCAGAACTCCAAATAGGTTGGACCAGAAAAGAAATACCTCCCGACACATAATAGTAAAAACATCAAGTGCCCAAAGCAAAGAAAGAATACTAAAAGCAGTAAGGGAAAAAGGTCAGGTAACATATAAAGGCAGACCAATCAGACTCACACCCGATTTCTCAACAGAGACTATGAAAGCTAGAAGAGCCTGGACAGACATCATGCACTCCTTAAGAGAGCACAAGTGCCAGCCCAAGCTGCTATACCCAGCAAAACTATCAATCACCATCGATGGAGAGACGAAGATATTTCAAGACAAATCAAAATTCACACAATATCTGACCACAAACCCAGCACTACAACGAATTATAGGTGGAAAACCCAATACAAGGAGGGAAAATACAGCCTAGTAAAAACAAGAAAACTCCTAAACAAGAAAACTAAAAGAAGAAAAAAACACAGACACAACTCAACCCCAAAAAGCAAAAATGGCAGGAAACAGAAACAATTATTCCTTGATATCTATTAACATAAATGGTCTCAACTCCCCAATAAAGAGACATAGACTATCAGACTGGATACATAAACAAAATCCAGCCTTTTGGTGCATACAGGAAACTCATCTCAGAGACAGAGACAGACACTATCTCAGAGTAAAAGGGTGGGTAAAAAAATTCCAAGCAAACAGCTCCAAGAAGCAAGCTGGAGTGGCTATTCTAATATCGAATAAAGTATATTTCCAACCAAAAGTTATCAAAAAAGATAAGAAAGGACACTTTTTACTCATTACCGGGGAAATCTGTCAGGAGGAACTCTCAATCCTTAACTCATATGCTCCAAATAAAAAATCACCCGCATTCATAAAAGAAACTCTACTAAAGCTCAAAAAATACATTTCACCCCACACAATAATAGTGGGAGACTTTAACACCCCACTCTCACCAATGGACAGATCAGGGAAACAGAAACTGAACAAGGACACTGCAAAACTAGCAGAGACTTTGAACCAACTAGAATTAATATATATATACAGAACATACTATCCTAAAGTAAAAGAATACACCTTCTTCTCAACACCCCATGGCACATTCTCGAAAATTGACCACATAATTGGACACAGAACAAGCCTCCATCGATATAAGAAGATTGAAATACTCCCATGCATCCTCTCAGATCACCATGGTCTATGGCTGGTCTTTAACAACAACAAAGACAACAAAAAGCCCACATACACATGGAAACTAAACAATGCTCTGTTAAAGGATAGCAGGGTCAAAGAAGAAATAAAGAAAGAAATTAAGGATTTTCTAGAATTCAACGAAAATGAAAACACAACATACTCAAACCTATGGGATGCAATGAAAGAAGTATTGAGAGGAAAACTCATACCCTAAGTGCTTCCAAAAATAAACTGGAGAGAGCTCACATCAGCAACCTGACAGCACAGCTAAAACCCCTAGACAAAAAGAAGCAGATATACCCAAAAAGAGTAGAAGGCAAGAAATAATCAAAATTAGGGCAGAAATAGACCAAATAAAAACAAAAAGAACCATTGAAAAAATCAACAAAACAAAGAGTTGGTTCTTTGAGAAAATCAACAAGATTGATAAACCCCTAGCCAGACTAACTAGAGGGCAAAGTGAGAGTATCCAATTTAAAAAAATCAGAAAGTGGAGGAATAACAACTGAAACTGGGGAAATTCAAGAAATCATCAGATCCTACTACAAAAACTTATACTCCACAAAATTGGAAAATCTGGAGGAAATGGACGAATTCCTAGAGAGATACAAGGTCCCAAAGTTAAACCAGGACCAAGTAAACCATCTAAATAACCCTATAACGCCTAAAGAAATAGAAGAAGTCATCAAAAGCCTCCCAACCAAAAATAGGCCAGGTCCAGACAGGTTCAGTGCAGAATTTTATCAGACATTTATTGGGACTATAACACCAATACTCGCCAAACTATTCTAAAAGATAGAATCAAATGGAATATTACCCAACTCATTTTTTGAGGCTACAATAACCCTCGTACCTAAACCACACAAAGACCCTACAAGGAAAGAGAACTTCAGACCAATCTCACTTATGAACATTGATGCAAAATACTCAACATAATCCTTGCAAACTGAATCCAAGAACACATCAAAACGATCATTCATCATGACCAAGTAGGCTTCATTCCTGGGATGCAGGGATGGTTTAACATAAGGAAATCCATCAATGTAATCCACCATATAAACAAACTCAAAGACCAAAATCACATGGTCATCTCACTAGACGCTGAGAAAGCATTCGACAAAATCCAACACCCCTTCATGTTAAAAGTCCTGGAAAGAACAGGAATCCAAGGTCCATAGTTAAACACAATAAAAGCAATATACAGCAAACCAACAGCCAACATCAAACTTAATGGCGAGAAACTTGAAGCAATCCCACGAAAATCAGGGACTCGACAAGGCTGCCCACTCTCCCCCTACCTATTCAAAATAGTACTGGAAATCCTGGCTGGAGCAATTAGACAGCAAAAGGAGATCAAGGGGATACAAATCGGAAAGGAAGAGATAAAAACATCACTCTTTGCCGATGACATGATAGTGTACTTGAGTGACCCCAAAAATTCCACCAGAGAACTCCTACAGCTGATAAACAAGTTCAGCAAAGTGGATGGTTACAAAATTAACTCAAACTAATCAGTAGCCTTCCTATACTCAAAGGACAAACATGTGGAGAAAGAAATTAGGGAAAAGGTACCCTTCACAATCGTCACAAAAACTATGAAATACCTTGGTGTGACTGTAACTAAGCAAGTGAAGGACCTGTATGACAAGAACTTCAAACCTCTAAAGAAAGAAATTGAGGAGGATCTCAGAAAATGGAAAGATCTCCCATGCTCATGGATTGGAAAAATCAACATCTTAAAAATGGCCATCCTACCAAAAGCAATCTACAGATTCAATGCCATTCCCATCAAAATTCCAACCCAGTTCTTCATGGAATTGGAAAGATCAATGTGCAATTTCATATGTAATAACAAAAGACCTATAATAGCGAAATCCATCCTCAACAACCAAAAAAGAAATCTGCGGGAATCACTATCCCTGACCTCAAGCTATATTACAAGGCAATTGTGCTGAAAACTGCATGGTACTGGTACAGAAATAGGCATGTGGATCAATGGAATAGAATATCAGATCCAGAAGTGAGCCCTCATGTATATGGTCACCTGATTTTTGACAAAGGAGCAGTAAACATTCAATGGAAAAAGGACAGCCTATTCAACAAATGGTGCTGGTCCAACTGGCACTCAGCATGCAAAAGAATGAAAATAGACCCTTTCTTATCTCCTTCTACAAAGCTCAAGTGTAAGTGGATCAAAGATCTCCACATTAAACCAGATACACTGAAACTATTAGATGAGAAAGTAGGGAAAACTTTAGAACACATAGGCACAGGAGAAAATTTCCTGAACAAAACACCAATGGCTCAAGCTCTAAGGTCAAAGATTAACAAATGGGACTTAATGAGATTGCAAAGTTTCTGTAAGGCTAAAGACATCGTCAAGAAAACAAAATGGCAACCAACAGAATGGGAAAAGATCTTTACCAACACCACATCAGATAGAGGCCTAATATCCAAGGTGTACAAGGAACTCAAAAAGCTAGACACCAGAGAATCAAATAACCCTATTAAAAAATGGGGTACAGAGCTAAACAAAACGTTTTCAGTTGAGGAACACCGAATGGCCGAGAAACATCTGAGGAAGTGCTCGACATCCTTAGCCATCAGAGAAATGCAAATCAAAACAACCCTGAGATTCCACCTCACACCAGTCAGTTTGGCCAAGCTCCAAAACTCAGATGACAGCAGATGCTGGTGAGGCTACGGAGAAAGAGGATCACTTCTCCACTGTTGGTGGGGTTGCAAGCTAATACAACCACTCTGGAAATCTGTCTGGCGATACCTCAGAAAATTGGATATAGTACTTCCTGAAGACCCAGCTATTCCACTTCTGGGCATATACCTCAGAGACACTTTAATACACAACAAAGATATATGCACCACAATGTTCATAGCGGCTCTATTTATAATAGCCAGAAGCTGGAAGGAACCCAGATGTCCTTCAAAAGATGAATGGATACAAAAATTGTGGTACATATACACAATGGGATACTACTCAGCCACCAGAAACAATGACTTAACCAAATTCTTAAGAAAATGGCTGCATCTAGAGAATATCATCCTGAGTGAGATAACCCAGTCACAAAAGAACAGACATAATATGCAGTCACTGATAGTGGGATGCTAACCCCAGAGGCTTGTACTCCCCCAGAAACAACTCACAGACTGTATGAAGTCCAAGAAATAAAGAAAACAAAACAAAACAAAAAAATATTTACAAAACAAGAAAACTTTAACTATTTCCATGTTACATTTTGTTTTACATGTGCTTTATCTCATTGTAACTATTAAGTTTTCAAGGCATACTATCAAACCTTGAAAAAAATCAAGTACTGACTAAAAAATATTTTCATATAGTTTTATGTAAAAATTATGTTAAAATCTGAAAAAAATGTACTGACAAAAATGTATAATTTTAAGTAAAAAATGTTTAAAATCTGTACATTTATCTTTGTTTTCTAAAATAAAGTTGTTTTTAAAAAAAAGATATCCCAGACCAACAAATAAAAAATATTTTATCTCTTGAGAAAAAAAAAAAAAAAAACCCTGACTAAAACAACAACCTAAGAAAGTTTTTCATGAGTGTGGCACTTGAGATTACTATGGCTTACACAGTGAGACTTTTTAAGCCATGTATTAAAAATGGACAATTTTAAAAATTATGACCATTAGTCATTCAAATGCACTGCAGGAGTATCCATAACATTAAAGGCAGGGCACAATTTAAATGCAACCAACTCAGGAAAATCAAACATGTACATTTTTTTTGACTATAGTCCAAGAGAAACAGATGAAAGTTGTGTGAACTGCAATGTTCATTTCATTATGTCATAAACTATGAAGTGATTTCTTAAGTTATTGGTCATAAACTAAAATCAGAGACTTGACAAGGCTGCCCACTCTCCCCCTACCTATTCAATACAAGACTGGAAGTCCTGGCCAGAGCAATTAGAGAGCAAAAGGAAGTCAAAGGGATACAAATCAGAAATGAAGAAGTCAAAACATCACTATTTGCAGAAGACATGATAGTATACTTAAGTGACAGCAAATATTTCACCAGAGAAATTTTACAGCTGATAAATGACTTCAGCAAAGTGGCTGGATATAAAATTAACTCAAACAAATCAGTAGCCTTCCTCTACTCAAAGGAAAAACATGCTGAGAAAAAAATTAGGGAAAAGATACCCTTCACAATAGTTACAAACAATATGAAATTCCTTGGTGTGACCCTAACTAAGCACTTGAAGAACCTGTATGACAAGAACTTCAAATCTCTAAAGAAGGAAATCGAGGAAGATCTCAGAAGATGGAGAGATCTCCCATACTCACGGATTGGAAGAATTAACATTGTAAAAATGGCCATCTTACCAAAAGCAATCTACAGATTCAATGCAATCCCCAACAAAATTCCAACTCAATTCTTCATAGAGTTGGAAAAAAGACCTTGCAAATTCATCTAGAATAACAAAAAAAAAAAAAAAAAAAAAAAAAAAAAAAAAAAAAAAAAAAAAAAAAAACCTATAATGTCGAAATCCATCCTCAACAATAAGAAAACATCTGCGGGAATCACGATCCCTGACCTCAAGCTCTATTACAAAGAAATTGTGTTTAAAACCACATTTTGCTGGTACAGAGATCGGCAGGTAGATCAATGGAGCATAAGAGAAAATCCAGAAATAAACTCTCACATATATGGTCACTTGATCTTTGGCAAAGGTGCTGAAAACATTCAATGGAAAAAGGACAGCCTCTTCAACAAATGGTGTTGTTCCAACTGGCACTCAGTATGCAGAAGAATGAAAATAGACCCTTTCTTATCTCCTTGTACAAAGCTCAAGTGCAAGTGAATCAAAGATCTCCACATAAAACCAGGTACACTGAAATTATTACAAGAGAAAGTAGGGAAAACCTTAGAACACATAGGCACAGGAGAAAATTTCCTGAACAGAATACCAATGACTTGTGCTCTAAGATCAAAGATTGAGAAATGAGACTTAATGAGATTGCAAAGTTTCTGTAAGGCTAAGGACACTGTCAAGAAAACAAAACTGCAGCCAACAAATTGGGAAAAAATCTTTACCAACCCCACATCTGATAGAGGCCTTATATCCAATGTATACAAAGAAATCAAGAAGCTAGACACCAGTGAATCAAACAACCCTATTAAAAATGGGGTACAAAGCTAAACAAAAAGTTCTCAATTGAGGAATATCAAATGGCTGAGAAGCATCTAAGGAAGTGCTCGACATCATTAGTCATCAGGGAAATGGAAATCAAAACAACCCTGAGATTCCATCTTACACCAGTCAGATTGGCCAAGATCAAAACTTCAGATAACAGAAGATGTTGGCAAGTATGTGGAGAAAGAGAAACACTTCTCCATTGTTGGTGGGGTTGTAAACTTGTACAACCACTCTGGAAATCAGTCTGGTGATTTCTCAGAAAATTGGACATAGTCCTACCTGAAGACCCAGTTATTCCACTTCTGGGCATATACCCCAGAGACACTCCAATATACAACAAAGATATATGCACCACAATGTTCATAGCAGCCCTACTCATAATAACCAGAAGTAGGAAAGAACCCAGATGTCCTTCAGTAGATGAATGGATACAAAAATTGTGGTATATTTACACAATGGAATACTACTCAGCTATCAGAAACAATGACCTTATGAAATTCTTAAGAAAATGGATGCATCTAGAGAATATCATCCTGAGTGAGATAACCCAGTCACAAAAGAACAAACATAATATGCAGTCACTGACAATTGGATACTAACCCCAGAAAGCTGTGAACACCCCAGAAACAACTCACAGACTGTGTGAAGTTCAAGAGAAAAAAAAGAAAGAAAGAAAAGAAAAAAGCCATTGTTTACTCCTTACACACCAAAAAAACCTTGACTAATTCTAGGTTACATCCTGTTTTACATGTACTTTATGCTCATTGTAACTAGTAAGATCTTAATGCACACTATCAAACCTTATTTTAAAAAAGCCAAACAATGACAAAAATGTATTCATATACTTTTATGCAAAAATGCTTAAAATTTGTACATTTATCACTGTTTTTTAAATAATGTTTTTCAATTTAAAAAAAAGAATTCTCAATTGATGAATATCAAATGATTGAGAAGCATCTAAGGAAGTGCTCAACATCTGTACTCATCAGGGAAACACAAATCAAACCAAACCTGAGATTCCACCTCTAACTTGTCAGAATGGCTAAGATCAAAAACTCAGATGACAGCAGATGCTGGCGAGGATGTGGAGAAAGAGGAACACTTCTTCACTGCTGGTGGGGTTGAAAGCTGGTACAACCACTCTGGAAATCAGTCTGGTGATACCACAGAAAATTGGATATAGTACTACCTGAAGACCCAGTTATTCCACTTCTGGGCATATACCCCAAAGATGCTTCAACATATAATAAGGACACATGCTCCACCATGTTCATAGCAGCCTTATTTGTAATAGTCAGAAGCTGGAAAGAATCCAAATATCCTTCAGTAGATAAATGGATACAGAAAGTGTGGTAAATTTACACAATGGAGCACTACTCAGCTATTAGAAACAATGACTTTAAAAAAAGTCCTAGGCAAATGGATAGATCTAGAGAATATCATCCTGAGTGAGGTAACACAGTCACAAAGAAAAGATATAATACGCAGTCACTGACAATTCAATACTAGCCCCAGGGAGCTCTCAATATCCAAGAAACAGCTCACAGATTATAAAAAGCTCATAAAAAAAAGAAAGGCCAAATAGTGGAAGCCTCAGTCCTTCTTATAAAAAAAAACAATAAATATATAACACCCTCTCAGAGTGGGGTACACCTAGATCTTAAATCATCAATAATTCAAGAGCTAAGAAGATAGCCTTGTGGCAATTCTTGGTATTTAAATATCATTATGTTTAATCTTTACATACCAAAAAAACTTTGACTATTTCCCTGTTACATTTTGTTTTACATGTACTTTATGCTCATTGTAACTAGTAAGATTTCAATGCATACTATCAAACCTTTAAAAAATCAAGCACTAACAAAAACATATTCATATAGTTTTTTTTATAACTAATGATTTATTTTTTAACGTTTTATGGGGTGTGGCTTGAGGAATTAGGTTCTTAGTTCTCTAGTCTTTTGATTTTTTATATAGTTTTATGCAAAAGTGCTTTTAAAAATCTGTACTTGTATCTCTATTTTTTTAAATAAAGTTGAAAAACGTTATTGGTCACAAAATAGGTTTTAAAGCCATTTTAAAATTTAATTTTTATTGTGGTAAAATTTGTTCATAATAAAAAGAGATGCATAAAAGTATAAAATACAGTGGTATTTGACACAGAGAGTTCTGTGACCATCAGTACTACTTGGTTCCAAAGCATTTTACTGTTTCCAAAATACATGTGTACCTGTTAGCCTGCTTCTGATTCCTGGAAACCACTAATCTTTTTCTTTATAGGTTTTCCTATTTTGGATATTTCCATGAATAAAAAAACATACAACATAAAATAATAAAGAAATGTAGTAGTAAATATCAGTGACTGACACTGAACACATGTGCTGACTACTCACAAGCCCCCTAATTTGCACTCAAACAATAAAGAAACAGTCTATGGGGATTTATGTAGGCCAAAGGCTTGTGTTTTCTTTCTCCCTGACAACTTGTAAGTAATCATTTCTCCAAGAACCTAATTTATTTATAGCAATGTGTGTAGACACACACTGCTATATTCAATCTTCTTGCTGTGTAAGGAATAAATCAAATGTTCCTCTTGGTTCCCAGTTCTCTTCACCTTTGCCCTTCTGCATTAATTGTAAAGAGGTAGGAGACCTTGCTAGAGGCCTTTCCCAGGGGAAGAACCTGAATCCACACTCTGCCTTCTGAGATTCAGTTGTTAAACATAATTTGGGTGGTTAGAGGCTTATATCTGTTTAATCCCCAATGACAGAGTGGACAACCACATCTTGATAATAAGACTTTCCTGAAAATGAAAAAGGACTGAATGAAAATGGTAAGCCAGGTCTGGTGGCACATGCCTGTGATTGGAAAACTGGGAAGGTAGAAAAATGAAGATCAGGAGATCAAGACCAACCTCAGCTACATGGCAAGTTTCAAGGCTATCTTAAGGTAAATGAGATTTTGTCTTACAACTATGGGTCACACTAGACATTCAAGTACCAAAGGCAGCATCTCAGTCATCACAAGTAATTGACAGGCACAACTTTAAAATTGTGGCATCAGAGATGGGACCATCTCTTGCATTCCAAGTAATTTGTTTGTGTTTTTGGTTTCCTTATTTGTTTGTATGTTTACTTCTTCATCCTTCTTGCAATAGAAGTCATGTGGACCCTTAGGGCTAGCTAGATCTATTTTCTGAAAACTGTACAAAAAGCAAATGTTTATTCGTTAACATGAATAAAAATAATGAAATGAAGCTAAGGGGATTATATTTTAGGATGTGATTCGGAAGGTGTTAAAATATAAATGATTCTAGATTTTAACCCCAATAAGAGCATCTAAGAATAAATTTTTCTAATTCATTTTTGTATGATCTGCCTTGATATATGAGAATCTTCTATAGATTAGATGATTGACATCACCCAAGTTGTGTTTGTTAAAGACTTGGTCACAGCATGATGGTACTGAGTGATGGTATAACTCTTGAGAGCTGGGGTCTTGGGGAAGGTCTTTAGTTATTCAGTTCTATGCCCATATTGAAGACTGGTCCCTTTCTCTTACTATCTTGTTTCTTGGCCATGAAACAAGCAATATTGCTCTTCCATACACTTTCTGATAAGTGACAGGACTAATAAACCACAGACTCAAATCTCCAAACAGTAGTTCAAAATAAATGCTTTCTCATTAAAAATTTAATGTCTCGGGTATTTGCTTTAGTAACAAGAGACTAACGTGGGATATGCTTTTGTTTGTTTTCTTTAATGCAATATCGTACTGTATGTCCTGTCCTGATCCTCCTGTCTCACCCTCAAGAATGCTGCTATGATGGGGGTGTGGCACCATGCCTGACACAAGGGTCCTCCTTGAATCTGGACATGTACAAGTCAGAATTATTGGTAATATTCCTCCCAATATTTCCTACACACCTGGTAAAGTAAAGCTTTCAGGCTGAGGTAGAAGACAAGACAAGAAGCACTATTTCTGGAAGTCTCCACAGGACACCTCACCCAAGCTCACAGAACATTTCTCTTTGCCAGTGTGTGTGGGAATCAACCATTTCTGTCTTTTCCAATGGGCCTGGTAGCTGAGATGTCAGCCAACCCATGCCCTCAAGAGGCTGTGTCTTTCAGCTTATGGTAACCTGTCCGCATAGGTGAAGATCCTTGCACTGCTGCCTCCTGAGTGCCCTTTAACGAGGACAGTTTACTGGGTTATTCAGAGCCTTTGGCTCATGCTGCTCAGAAGGCCGGAAAGTTCTACCCTCCACTGAATTTGTCTTTTAAATGTGTCTCTAGAAATAAAGAAGCACTGTATGAAGGTAAGCATCCTAATGTGGCCTTACCAGCATGTATGGACCCCAGCCCTGTGGTTTAACCATTAGTCCAGGAGAACTAGCCTAAAAGATTAAGTAATACATCATAGGTCATGTTAAGACTCATAATACTTCTCTCCTCATTTAACACCCAAATTATCTATTCATCCACCCATCCATCCATCCATCCATTCATCCATCCATCCATCAATCTGTCCATCTGTCAGTTCATCTGTCAATTCATCAGTCAGTTCATCTGTTTTCTGTCTGTCTGTCTTTCTATGTTCATCTGTCTGTGTGTGTGTATTTGTTTGTGTGTGTGGTGTGTGTGTATGTGTGTGTGTCAAAAAGGTCTCAAAACAAAAAATGAAAATTCAAGCCAAAACAATGAGAGGCAAAACATAATCAAAATATGCTGAAGAGAATTTAAGTAAAATATTAAGACTCACAATCGCATTGATGCAATCAAAATGTACAACACTAGAAAGGATGATTGGCCCGAACCAGTTTGTTTTATATAGTTATTTGCAAGAGACTTTTCAACCTTTCAAGGAAATAGAAACTTGATTATACTTAACTTCACAATATAGAACATGAAGTTCAGCCAGATTTCCATTACATACACAGAAACTGATATGTACTTTAATGTGTCTGCCAAATGCATGCTGAGGTTCAATTCTTCCAGTACTGAGGTAGTAGAGTCTGTGAGGCATTGGTGGTTAGGAGGAATCTGTTTTCTTCTTTTAATTTTTATTTTATTTCATGGATGAGTGCACTGTCACTGTCTTCATATACACCAGAAGATGACATTACAGATAGTTTTGAGCCACCATTTGGTTGCTGGGGATAGAACTCGGGACCTCTGGAAGAACAGTCAGCGCTCTTAACCACTGAGCTTCAGAAGGGATCTGTTTTTAATAGGTAGGTTACTGTTTCTCTTGGGCAATTAGAAAAACTCTCTAAAGGTTGAATTAGATGGGACAAAATTGATTATTGTGAGATCACATTGTTGTAAGACACATTTGGATTCCTTAGTTCACTTTCCATTACTTCTTTTCTCTCCATATGGCTGCTGTTACTTGCATGTTTTCTCAAATTAGAATGCGGCCTGCCACGAGAATGTCACTAGAAATTTATACTGGTGTGATGATGCTCTTGAACATCCGAAACTCTGTAAAAATCCCAGCTTCGGGATATTTTTGTTACAGAAGTGCAAAAATAGATCAAGATAAGGGTATTGCCTTGTGGTAGTGAAATATCATCACTGCACAGTGAAGATGAGGGTTGAATGTCTCTATGTCTCCCAAGCACTGAGAGTACACCACAATATTGTTATCCACACTGTACTCATCTGATCTGACTACAGAAGGCAAGCTACAAGAAACATGGAAATGCTTGCTTTTGCTCCAGATGTTTGTGGGGAGGTGAAGGTATGGTGTGAGCACAGGCACTGGTGGCAAGCAAGAGAATAAGGTAGAAATTGCACTGACACATGCAGCATCAGGAGACGTGTTTTCCTGTTAGGTGTCGTAAAATGCAGAGGAGATTAGAAAAGCCGAGTGAAAAATAATTTGGGTTTTTGTTGCTGACACTAATTTTGAAAGGAAGATGAATTTTAAAGGGCTTCTTAGTAGAAGATACAGCTGACCTCAGAAGTAAGCAGATGTGTCTCTGTCAGCGGGAGACAGTTTTAGAAAGGATTCCCTCTTGTTAGCTGAAGTTTATTCCTCTCTTTAAGCACAAACTGCCTAGGGATTGAGACATGGGCTGATTGCAGAATTGCATGCAGTAAGCCAGAGCACCATAATAGTGGTGAACACAGAATTTGGAACATGGCTGTGATATTTAACTAGCACTGTTCTAATGAAAAATTTAGTTTGTTTCTCAACATGTTACCTATATTCAGCAGATGAAAGCAGGATGCAAGCTCATGCAAGTATGGTAAGAATGACATAGTATGTACAATGTGCTTAATGCAGTGTCTGACACCTAATTGATCAAAAGGTGGTTGCTGTGAACATTTTCTCATCATCTCATTTTAAGAAGAAATCAGGAAACCAATATTGAGGTCTTTAAATGAAGAGCTTAACTCCTTGTAAATGTTTGTACTAAAGAATACTGTGGGCTAGTTACCTGGTTCTGTGGTTAAGTGCTTGCTATTTAAGACTGGGGACAGGAGTTCAGATCTCCAGAACCCACATAAACACTGGTTAGGAGTGGCAGCCCACCTGTAATTTTACCTGGGAAAGCAGAGAGGGAGATACCCAGAGAAAACTGGCTAGCGTGACAAGCCATATGGGTGAGCTCTTATTGCAATCAAAAGACCTGGCCTTTCTGCAGTTCAGGCTTAGGATGCCCCAATTATAACTTCAGGGGAAAGTGAATAAGGTAAAAGTATGGTGGAAGATGATTCCTGACATCAGTCCTGGGCTTCAGCTGTGTGCATAGACACCCACACCACGTGTGCCTGCATATGTGTTAACATCCATATAGACACAGGCACAATGAATGTACACAGGAGAGCACACACACGAAAATAGGAGAAAGAGCATTGTAAGGTGGGAATGAAAGCATTCACCTATAATCCTATCACTTGAGTGGTAGAGACAGAAGGATCAGAAGTTCAGTATCCTTCTCAGTTACAAAACAAGTTTGAGAGGAGCCTATGCAATATGAGGCTGTGTCTTTTTTAAAAAGTGTGAATGTTTCAGTCCTTCTTAGAAGGGGGAACAAAATACTCACAGAAGGAAATACAGAGACAAAGTATGGAACAGGGACTGAGGAAAAGGCCATTCAGAGACTACCCTACCTGGAGATCCATCCTATATACGGGTACCAAACCCAGGCAATATTGTGGATGCCAAGAAGTACATGCTGACAGGAGCCTGATATAGCTGCCTCCTGAGATACTCTGCCAGAGCCTGACAACTACAGAGACAGATGCTCACAGCCAAACATTAGACTGAGAATGAGGTCCTCAATGAAGAGTTAGGGGAAGGTTTGAAGGAGCTGAAGGGGTTTGCAACCCATAAGAAAAACAATAATATCAACCAACCAGACCCTCCAGAGCTCCCAGGGATTAAACTACCCACCACAGAGTACACATGGAGAGACCCACGGTTCCAGCCACATATGTAGCAGAGGATAGAATTGTCTGGAATCAATAGGAAGAGAAGCCCTTGGTCCTGTGAAGGCTCAATTCCCCAGTGTAAGAGAATGCCAGGGAAGAGAGGTAGGAAAGGAGTGGAGGAGGGAGCACCCTCTGAGAAGCAGGGAGAGGGGAATGGGTTAGGGGGTTTCTGGAGGCGAAAGCAACTGGGAAAGGTGATAACAATTGAAATCTAAATTTAAAAAATCCAATAAAATAAAAAAGATGAAAAATAAATTTAAAATGATGTTTATCTAAGCATAATTTCACAAATTGTTTATAAAAATATTCAGTGTGATGAGAAATGGCTTCTAACTTCCCTGCTAGGTTCTTTGGAAGAAACTACAAATGAGGTTGTAATAATACAAATTAACAGAAAAATAATATGTAATTGTATATGTATACAGAGTCTGACAAAATACAAAAGTCGAGGAAGAACCAGTTAGTGACATCTTATATCCCATTCAAAGTTACAGAAAAGAATAGGACACGGAGTGCCTAAAGGTTCGGATCACTGGCTGCAGGAGTCTGATAGAAGAGTAGCTGAGTATATGTTTTTTAGTTATACAGATGTCTCAGGGTCATATAGATGTCTCTCAGGTAATAAAAGTTGAATGGATTATTTTGCTATGTAGATTTCCCGTATTTAAATTGTTTTCAAAAAGGAAAGCTTTGCAGAGGTCCTTCTGTCTGCAGTATCTCAGAATAGTCAGGCCAAAATAGGTCAGCACAGTAGATTTTGGTGAAGTATATGCTGATCCCCTGAAGTCATATTTAGGGTAGTATCCTAAGCCCTAACTGAAGAAAGCCATTTGTGTTACTGTGTGATTAAGAACCACCACCTTGAATCCTAGGGAAAGCAAGTCTCAGGCAGGGCTGACAGGTATGATTATGGTACAGTGCTGCCACCTAGTGCCAGCAAGCACTAAAACAGCTGTTTCCCTGTGGAAAGGACTAACTAGAAAGGACTAGGTTGACACCTGTCACAAGCTCTTGCTGATCTACTGTTTTAGAACACCTATGGGAGTGGGAGCAACATTTGGAATACAAATAAATAAAATAATTAATTAACAAAAGAAGTCTTCCTTGAGCTTTTGAACTGTTTATAGAGACTAATAAACAACAGATCAACAGATTTGTCAAGTGCTAAAAAGGTAGCTGATGTTAGTTGGTAACAGGAATGTGGAAAAACAGAACTCTTTAAAACCTCTGTTCAGTAATGGGAGGACTATTCTTCTCTATTGATGGAAATTTAGCATCAGCCAAATTTGTCTAACTAAAGTGAAAATGTATGTGGCGTGTAGCTCAGTGTATGGTAGACCTCAGAAAATGTTTGCACTTGAAGAAGATGTGTTACAGGGATACAAATAATACATGACATGCATCTGTTAAAAAGTTATAACACATCGCTCGTACTAAAAAGATAAAATTGAAGACATCTCAAATGTTTGGCACTAAAATAAAATATAATAGTTCATGTGAGTATGTCTAAAAGCAAAAACACAGAGCTTAATGAGCCAGAATTACAATGCGAATTGCATGTATCAACAAGGACCAGTCTTGAAAACAGCAGAGTACAAAGTGAAAACGTAAGACTAGCACTTCATAGTATACCATTCATGTGAATATTAACATACAGAAGACTACTGTGTGTTTTTTACAACCAATAATTTTATATGAAATGGAAGGGACCCTAGTGACGTCAAAGCAGATTGTTTGGGGGAAGAAAGAAAGAGAATATGACTGAAAGGTATGTAACAGGATTTTCACTGTCTGTACTTGATAAAAAGTAAAGGAGTGATGGAGGGTGACTCCCAACACCGTTATTAGGCCTTCACATTCATGGCATCCAGGTGTGCTCATATACACACACATACATACATACATGGGTATGCTGCTTACATAAGAACATTTTTTCTTGAAATTGGCAATTTATGTTGTCATTTTATATATACAAGCATTTACTGCATTGTCTACTTTTCATCATACTTCTACTTATGTTCAAATATTACTTGGCCACAAAAATAAAGAATGAAATCCTGCCACATGGATGAACGACTGGGCTATTCTGCTCAGTAAAAGAGAGTCACAAAAGAAAACATGTTATATGATTCTGTTTTAAATACACATATTCTCAAAGAAAGAAAGTACAAAAGAGTTTAGCCGAGGCTGGGAAACAAGGACAACTGGCAGTTAACTGCTTGAAATGATACGTAGTTTTCCAAGTTTAGGTAAATGTCGGGGATGGTTGCACTGAGTGTGAATGTGCTTAATGCCAAGGATTTAAAAGCTGGAGAAGGTGCCTCACACCTGGAATATAGCTCACTGGGCCTGAAGCAGAACAATTGCTTCCAGTCTGAGCACAGACTAACCTGAGCTGCAATATGAGACCCTGCCCCCAAAAAAACCCAAAGAATATAAAACAAACGGTAAAATTGGTACGCTTACATTGTGCTTTGCTACCTCAAAGGTTAAATTAAATACACTATAAGTTGGTGGCACAGGCCTGCAATCCCAGCTACATGAAAAGCTACAGAAAGAGGGTTGTACATTGCAGACCGTTTACACAGCAAAATTACACAACATGAGCCTGTCCTGTGTACACACAATTGGATTTTCT
Source organism: Micromys minutus (assembly GCF_963924665.1). Taxonomy (NCBI): domain Eukaryota; kingdom Metazoa; phylum Chordata; class Mammalia; order Rodentia; family Muridae; genus Micromys; species Micromys minutus. The sequence continues at coordinate 7,721,148 of NC_137970.1, read as the reverse complement.
TGGTTAAAATGAAACTGAAACGATGACATTTGAACTAAACTCCATTTTGTAAAGAAAAACAAGCCAGATTCAGGCAAATACCACATGTTCTTTCCTGGGAAGAATTTAAGATTAAATGTGTGTGTGTGTGTGTGTGTGTGTGTGTGTGTGTGTGTGTGTGTGTGTGTGTTCGGAAATCACAAAGAGAAGAAGAAATGTGGAGACTAAAGGGAGGGGATAATGAAATTTACGTGACAGGGAAACAGAAGACAGGAAAATTTCAAAGAAGGAAGAGGAGGGTAGGAAGGACAGAAGAGGACACTGAGAAAGGGGGATAAATGGCAACAAAATATAGAACATATGCATGAAAATGTATGTATGGGACCCACAACTTTGTACCAAGGGAAAGTAATCTTTCCTTTGTGTCACTTTGCATGATAGCTTGGAATTATTTTTTCAAATAGAATTTATCTAAATAAATTCTATTCTACCACTTGAGTTCCCATATCCAAAATGCTTGGGAGCAGAAATGTTATGAATTTATTATTTAATATTTGCATATGCATTAGCTAGCTTAGAGAAGGAAAACAAATCTGAATACAAAATTCATTTATGATTCATCCACATCTTATATACACAACCAGCAGGTCTGTTAGGAAGGTACTCATTCACTGAGCTACATCACCAACCTCTTATAATCTTATATAATATTTTAAAATGCTTAATGTTTTTTATTACATCCCTCCCTAAGAAGTCAGATGTAAAATTTTCCCTCAGTAGCTTCATGTCAGTACACAAAACATTTCCATTTTGAGACCATCTCAGATATTCAGATTAGGGCTCTGCAGTCTGTGTCAGCTTTCTCTTCCCTGTAACTGACATGACACACAGGCCACCTAGACCTCTTTGTTTATTTGTGAACAATGTCCAGTTCTACCATGGTCTTCCTACCACAGCCTCTGCATGGAAGGAGCCACTTCATTCAATATTCCAAGGAGTCTGGACTGTGGTGACAGGATGCCAGAAGGTGGCAGCAAACGACTATCTGGTAGGAAAAAATCTAGCTGGATGTTTTAGAAGAGAGAACAAAATTCTTTTACAAGGATAGGCACCCACCTTGATTCAAGACTGATCTCAGTGTAGTATCAACAATGTACCTGGAGTCATAAGACATATAGCAGGATCAAGAGACTCTTCCTAGTCCAAAGGAAAAGGAAAGGTAAACTCATTGACTAGCTCTGGACATATAGCCCTTGAGACATCACATATTTGGAGGACTACTTAGTGAGCTCCCACTAAGAAAAACAAAAGGAAAACCAAAGGACCAAAGTTTTTGGAATAATGCCTGTGCTGGTATTTTCTTTTGTCCTCCAGATTCAAATTCACTTTCTCCCCCTTTTCCTGATATTCGCTGAGAGCCTGGGCTGTGTAGTCTTAAAACTAGAGGACAAAACAACTTCTGGATATTGTCATGGGGTCAGAAGAGAAAGGTAAGTGTGCATAGGCTTTTTTCCCATGTGCTCCTCTCTACAATGTTGCCTCAGACAGGATCTGTTACAGAAAGCTCCTCTTCCTCTAAAAGGGTCTGCACTAAGCTTTCATTTTTTACTGACAGCAGCTGCTCCTTTCTCTTGTCTCTTCTGAGCTCTGGATGCTGTTGTCTCCTTCACTGGTAACAATCTTCATCCCACCCAAACTCTACTAGTTAAACTCTTTGTAAAAAAGAATTGTTTTTAAGTTATCCTAAATGATGTGGACCATGTGATCTTGTGAGAACCTTGCCTGATATGTAACATATATTAGTTGTATCTCTCATTACTGTGACAAACACCTAACATAACAATTTAATGGGTGATAAAGTATTTTGGGTCACAATTTCAGCATACACGTCAGAAGAAGTCACAGCAGAGAAGGCATGTGACAGGGGTTTCCAATGGCTGATTACTTTGCATCAATAATCAGGAGGAAGACGACTGGTGCACTGTTCATTTCTCCTTTGTATTTGGCCTGAAAATGCAGCTCGTGGGATAGTGCCACCCACATTTAGAGGGGGGTATTACCATCTTAGTAAAGCTTCTTTGGTAGTTACCTCACTGTATTAGTCGGTTTCTGTTGCTGTGACAAAACACTGAGCAAAAGCAACCTGGTGGAGGAAAGGGTTCATTTGGCTTGTACTTCCACATCACAGTCCATCATTGAAGGAGTCAGGACAAAAACCTGAGGCAGACGTGAAATCAGAGTCCAAAGAAAAACACTACTTACTGGCTTGGTTTGGAGGACTTGTTAAGTTTGCTTTTGTATACACCCCAAGACCAACTGTCCAGGGTGGCACACCCCAAGTATGTTGAGGCCTAATATATCAATCATTAATCAAGAAAATGCCTCATAGGCATTCCTGTAGGCCAATTTTTATGGAAGCAATGCTTCAATTCAGTTTCCCTCTTCCCAGATGACTCTAGCTTGTGGCAAGTTAACAAAAATAACCAGGGCACACAACAAGAGTTTTGTCTCCTACATGATTTTAAAACCTGTCACAATATCATGACTAACCATCACATACATGGAGCAAATCATAATAGTTTACCAAGAGTAAAATCAGCTAAAGTTGAAAATAGGAGGAATGACCCACATCAAGAACTACAAATTGTTCAGTTTCAGCAAAAAAGTTAAATGACTCAGTTAAAACTAAAAGTTAAAGACTAAAGCTTGAAACATGCCTCCCTAAGGTTGTCTCTCACTTTCACACATGCACCATAACATGCCTACACCTGCACCTTCCCCCAAGTGTGTACACACACATACACTCACACACACCACATATTCTCTCTCTCTCTCTCTCTCTCTCTCTCTCTCTCTCTCTCTCTCTCTCTCTCTCTCTCTCTCTCTCACACACACACACACACACACACACACACACACACACACACGTGATGATAATAATAAAAGCTAATGTCTAGAGAGATGACTTAGCAGCTAAAAGTAGTAGTTGCTCTTACAGAGGACTCGGATTTAATTCCCAGCCCTTACACAGCAGCTCACAACAATCTGTAATTCTAGTTTGAGGGGATCCAATGCCTTCTACTGGCATCAAAGAGCACCAGGCATGTACCTAGTGAACAGAACACATACATGTGAAACATTCATACACACTTTGAAATAAAAAACTTAAAATCCCAAATCTATCTCTGACTCACTGAAGGGAGTTAAGAATAGAGTTAAAGCAAAAAGTAATTACTATAAAAACAAGTTAAGGAAAATTGACCACAATCTAAGCAAGAAATGAATATCAGAATTGGGTTAACAGCATTCAGGGTGCAATTAATAAATACATAAGAGGTTAAAAAAATAAAACAATGTAATGTGACATTCAAACACAAGGGGTTTCGAAGAAAATGTAAAAACCATAAAGTCTTAAAAGACAAAATTGAGACTCCTAACTTATTACAGATAACATGTCAATGACGAAATCTACAAATTTGTCAAAGAAGGAAAAATAAAGGAAGATTTTAAAGGCCAGAAAGGGGAATTTTGGGAGGGTATAACATTGTTAACCGAGTTTGCTTGTTGCTGTTGTCAACTTGACATAAAACTAAACATATATAGAAGGGGGAAGGTCACTGAGATTACGCCTACACGAAACTGCAAGTCTGTTACAAATACTTGATCAATGATTGACATGGATGAGCAACTCCAGATAGTACCACCACCCACATCCCAGGCACATGGGTCTGTTTTCTGTAAAAAAAAAAAAAAAAAAAAAAAAAAAAAAACAGGTTGAGCAAGACATGGGGAGCAAACAACTAAGCAGCATTTCTCCACAGCTTCTGCTTCATTTCCTCCACCCAGGTTCTTGCTTTGCATTTCTTCTCTCACTTCCTTTGACAATGAAGTATATACAGTGTGATATGAAAATTATACAGGAAAATAAACTCTTTTCTCCCCAAGTTGCTATTGGTCATAGGATATTTTTGCTTTTGTTTTGTTTTTCTTTTTCTTTCTTTCTTTCTTTCTTTCTTTTTTTTTTTTTTTTTTTTTACTACAGCAATAGAAACCCCAAGACACAGAAAGTCAACAGCTAACACTCTGGATGAAACACAATGAATCCATATATCTGAAAGAGTTAGTTTCCAACACCTGAGCCAGCATACATTCTCAGGACTGGCAGCCTGCCCACAGATTGCTGGGCACCTGGAGGAACCACAAGAGCAGGTTCACTCCTGGGTCCATGGATGACTACACACTTTCTCTCCACTGACTATCCAGGGAGAGAAACCTGGGAATTTCAGTGTACCTGGTTTAATGTGGAGATCTTTGTTCCACTTGCACTTCAGCATTGTACAAGGAGATAATAAAGGATCTATTTTCATTCTTCTGCATGCTGAGTGCCAGTTGGACCAAAACCATTTGTTGAATAGGCTGTCCTTTTTCCATTGAATGTTTACAATTCCTTTATAAATCATATATGTAAGGGCTTATTTCTGGATCTTCTATTCTATTCCATTGATGCTCATGCCTATTTCTGTACCAGTACCATGCAGTTTTCAGCACAATTGCCTTGTAATACAGCTTGAGATCAGGGATAGTGATTCCTGCAGATGTTTTCTTGTTATTCAGGATGGATTTCACTATTCTAGGTCTTTGTTATTCCAGAAGAAATTGCACATTGCTCTTTCCAACTCTAGTAAAAATTGGGTTGGAATTTTGATGGGAATTGAATTGAATCTGTAGATTGCATTTGGTAAGATGGTCATTTTTACAATGTTGATCCTTCCAATCCATGAGCATGGGAGATCTTTCCATTTTCTGAGATCTTCCTTGATTTCCTTCTTTAGAGATTTGAAGTTCTTGTCATACCGGTCTTTCACTTGCTTAGTTAGGGTCACACCAAGGTATTTCATATTGTTTGTGAATATTGTGAAGGGTATCTTTTCCCTAATTTCTTTCTCCGCGTGTTTGTCCCTTGAGTAGAGGAAGGCTACTGATTTGTTTGAGTTAATTTTATATCCAGCCACTTTGTTGAACTTGTTTATCAGCTGTGGAAGTTCTCTGGTGAAATTTTTGAGGTCACTTACATACACTATCATGTCATCTGCAAACAGTGATGTTTTTACTTCTTCCTTTCCAATTTGTATCCCTTTGATTTCCTTTTGCTGTCTAATTGCTCCAGCCAGGACTTCCAGTACTATGTTGAATAGGTATGGGGAGAGTGGGCAGCCTTGTATAGTCCCTGGTTTTAGTAGGATTGCTTCAAGTTTCTCACCATTAGGTTTGATGTTGGCTATTGGTTTGCTGTATATTGCTTTTATTATGTTTAGGTATGGGCCTTGGATTTCTGTTCTTTCCAAGGCTTTTAACATGAAGGTGTGTTGAATTTTGTCAAATGCTTTCTCAGCATCTAGTGAGATGACGATGTGGTTTTATTCTTTGAGTTTGTTTATATGGTGGATTACATTGTTGGATATCCATATATTATAACATCCCTGCATCACAGGGATGAAGCCTACTTCGTCATGGTGAATGATCGTTTTGATGTGTTCTTGGATTCGGTTGGCAAGGATTTTGTTGAGTAGTTTTGCATCAATGTTCATAAGTGAGATTGGTCTGAAGTTCCCTTTCCTTGTATGGTTGTTGTGTAATTTAGGAACGAGGGTTATTGTGGCCTCAAAAAATGAGTTAGGTAGTGTTCCATCTGATTCTATTTTCTGGAATAGTTTGGAGAGTACTGGTATTAGGTCGTCAATAAATGTCTGATAAAATTCTGCACTGAACCCATCTAGATGTGGGCTTTTTTTGGTTGGGAGGCTTTGATGGCTGCTTCTATTTCTTTAGTTAGGTGTTATGGGATTATTTAGATGGTTTACCTGATCCTGGTTTAACTTTAGTACCTTGTATCTGTCTAGGAATTCATCCATTTCCTCCACATTTTCCAGCTTTGTTGAGTATAGGCTTTTGTAGTAGGATCTGATGATTTCTTGAATTTCCTCAGTTTCAGTTGTTATGCCTCCACTTTCCTTTCTGATTTTGTGAATTTGGATACTCTCTCTATGCCCTCTAGTTAGTCTGGCTAGGGGTTTATCAATCTTGTTGATTTTCTCAAAGAACAAGCTCTTGGTTTTGTTGATTCTTTCGATGGTTCTTTTTGTTTCTATTTGGTGTATTTCTGCCCTATGTTTGATTATTTCGTGCCTTCTACTCCTCTTGGTTGTATCTGCTTCTTTTTGTTCTAGAGCTTTCAACGGTGCTGTCAAGTTGCTCATGTATGCTCTCTCCAGTTTCTTTTTGGAAGCATTCAGAGCTATGAGTTTTCCTCTCAGTACTGCTTTCATTGCATCCTATAGGTTTGGATATATTGTGTTTTAGTTTTCAATAAATTTTAGAAAATCCTTAATTACTTTCTTTATTTCTTCTTTAACCATGGTATCGTTTAATAGAGCATTGTTTAGTTTCCATGTGTATATGGGCTTTTTGTTGTCTTTGTTGTTATTAAAGACCAGCCTTAGACTATGGTATCTCAGAGGATGCATCGAGCAGTTCAATCTTCTTATATCTATGGAAGCTTATTTTGTGACTGATTATATGGTCAGTTTTGCAGAAGGTGACATGAGGTGCTGAGAAGGTATATTCTTTTGTTTTGGGATGATAAGTTTTGTAGATGTCTATTAATTCCAATTGGTTCATAACCTCTGATAGTTTCACTGTGTCCTTGTTCAGTTTCTGTTTCCATGATCTGCCCATTGATGAGATTGGGGTGTTGGGGTCTCCTACTATTATTATGTGGGGTGCAATGTATTTTTTGAGCTTTAGTAGGGTTTCTTTTATGAATATGGGTGCTCTTGTATATTGAGCATATATGTTAAGGATTGAGAGTTCCTCCTGACAAATTTTTCTGTAATGAGTAAAAAGTGTTCTTCCTTAACTTTTTTGATAACTTTTGGTTGAAAATCTACTTTATTCGATATTAGAATGGCCACTCCAGATTGCTTCCTGGGGCCGTTTACTTGGAAGCTTTTTTCCCAACCTTTTACTCTGAGACAGTGTCTGTCGTTGTCTCTGAGATGAGTTTCCTGTATGTAGCAAAATGCTGGATTTTGTTTATGTATCCAGTCTGATAGCCTATATCTTTTTATTGGGGAATTGAGTCCATTTATTTTAACAGATATTAAGGAATAGTGTTGCTGTTTCCTGCTATTTTTTCTTTTAGAGGTAGAATTGTGCCTGTCCGTCTTTCTTTTTTTGGTTTTCTTGCTTAGGTATTTTCTTGTTTTAATTGGATGTAGTTTCTCTCGTTGCATTGGGTTTTCCACCTATAATTTGTTGTAGTGCTAGGTTTGTGGTCAGATATTGTGTAAATTTAGTTTTATCTTGGAATATGTTGGTCTCTCCATCTATGGTGATTGATAGTTTTGTTGGGTATAGCAGCTTGGGCTGCAACTTGTGTTCTCTTAGAGGTCTGCATCATGTCTGTCCAGGATCTTCTAGCTTTCATAGTCTCTGTTGAGAAGTCGAGTGTGATTCTGATTGGTTTGCCTTTATATGTTACATGACCTCTTTCCCTTACTGCTTCTAATATTCTTTCTTTGCTTTGGGCACTTGGCATTTTGAATATTATGTGTCAGGAGGAATTTCTTTTCTAATCTACTCTATTTGGAGTTCTGTAGGCTTCTTTTATGCTCATGCTCATCTCATTCTTAAGGGTAGGGAAGTTTTCTTCTATGATTATCTTTGAAGATATTTACTGCGCCTCTTAGTTGATATTCTTTGCCCTCTTCTATTTCTATTATCCTTGGGTTTGGTCTTCTCATTGTGTCCTGGATCTCCTGGACATTTTGGGTTAGGAGATTTTCGACTTTTGCATCTTCTCTGACTGTTTTGTCTGTTTTCAATGTTGTCTTCGGCCCCCGAGATTCTCTCTTCCATCTCTTGTTGTCTGTTGGAGATGCTCGCATCTGTGACTCCTGACTTCTTTTTTAGGTTTTCTACCTCTAGAGTTGTCTCTTTTAGTGTTTTCTTTATTGTTTCTATTTCCATTTTAAATTTCTTCTTTCATTCCTTTATCTCTTTGGTTCTGTTTTCCTCTAGTTCTTTGATTTCTTTGGGTGTTTTTCTTGTTTCCTCTTTAAAAGTTTCTTTCTTTATGCTTTTCCTCTTAATCTTGTTTAAGGCTCTCTATCATCATCTTGAGGTATGATTTCGGGTCTGAGTCTTCTTTTTCTGGAGTGTTTGGCTTTCTGCTTTTTACTGTGATGGGAGAGCTGAGTTCTGGTGTTGCCAGGTTGTCTTGGTTTCCCTGGGATAAGTTCTTTCACTTTCCACTTGCCACCTTGTTGTCTGTGATTATACGTGGTCTTGTTGTCAGTGATTGGTTCTCGACTCTCCTGTGTACCTGGCCTGTGTTCCTGGATCTTCGCTGTTCCTGGTGCCAGATGGCCTGAGTGTCTGTTCTGCATGCACAGGCCTGCCAGGTTGAAACAGAATCCCTAAGGCAGGGTTCCTGCCTCCCTGAACCAATGGGGGACATGCACTTTCCAAGTGCTCGGCACAAACCTCTATGACTTAGATGCTCCCCGGCTACTCCCAGTGCATTTTCACCAGGCCTGTGTCCCTGGATCTCTGCTGTTCCTGGTGATCGGACACCCCCATTCTTAAAAGAAACTCTACTAAAGTTCAAAGCATATATTGCACCACACACATTAAGAGTGGGAGACTTCAACACTCCACTCTCATCAATGGTAGCAGAAACTGAACAGAGACACATTGAAACTAACATACATTATGAACCAAATGGATTTAACAGACATCTATAGAAGATATCATCCTTAAAGAACAGAATATACCATCTTCTCAACACCTCCTAGCACCTTCTCCAAAACTGACCTCAATGTCGGTCACAAAACAGGCCTCAACAGATACAACAATATCTAAATAATCCCATGCATCCTATCAGATCACCAGGGACTACAGCTGGTCTTCAATAGCAAGAAAAACCACAAAAAGCCCACAAACACATGGAATCTGAAAAATTCTCCAATCAATAACTTGGTTGAGGATGAAATAAAGAAAGAAATCAAACTATTTTTAGAATTTAATGAAAATGAAGGGACAACATACCCTAGCTATGGGATATAATGAAAGCAGTGCTAAGAGAAAAAACTCATAGCTCTGAGTGCCTCCAAAAAGAAACTGGAGAGAGCATATACTAACAGCTTGATATCACACCTGAAAGCTGTAGAACAAATAGAAGCAGATATACAGAAGAGGAATAGAAAAAAAGGCAATAATCAAACTCAGGGCTGAAATCAACAAAATAGAAACAAAAAGAACTATACAAAAAAAAAAAAAAAAAAAAAAAAAAAAAAAAAAAAAAAAAAAAAAAACCAATACCAGGAGTTGGTTCTTTGAGAAAATTGACAGGATAGATAAATCCTTAGCCAGACAAACTAGAGGGCACAGAGACAGTATTTAAATTAACAAAATCAAAAATGAAAGGGGAGATATAACATCAGAAACTGCGGAAATTCAAGAAATCTTCAGATCCTACTACAAAAGCCTATAATTAACTAACCTGCAAAATTTGTATGAAATAGCCCATTTTCTAGACAGATACCAGACACCAAAGTTAAATCAGGATCAGATAAACCATCTAAACAACCCCATAACCCATAAGAAATAGAAGCAGTCATCAAAAGTTTCCCAACGGGGGGGGGGGACACAGGACCAAATGGGTTGTGTCAGACCTCAATAGAAGACCTAATACCAATACTCTCCAGATTATTCCACAAAAGAGAAACAAAAGGAACACTACCCAAATCCTTCTGTGAAGCCACAGTTATGCTTATACCTGAACGACACAATGACCCAACAAAGACAGAAAACGTCAGACCAATTTCTCATATGAATATCAATGCAAATATATGCAATAAAATCCTTGCAAACCGAATCCAAGAACACATCAAAATGATCATCCATCATGATCAAGTAGGCTCATCCCAGAGATGGAGGGATGGTCCCCACATTCAGTTCAATGTTTGACTGTAAACATCCACACCTGTATTGGTGTAGGTCTGGCAGAGCCTTTCAGGGCACAGTTATACTGGGATCCTGTCAGTAAGCACTTCTTGGCTCCAGCAATAGTGTCTGGGTTTGTTCTCAGCAGATGACATGTATCCCTAGATGATGCAGTGTCTGGATGGCCTTTCCTTCAGTTTCTGCTCCTCTCTTTGTCCCTTCATTTCCTTTAGATAAGAGGAATTCTGGATTAATATTTTTGAGCTGAGTGGGTGGCCACATCCCTCAAATGGGGACTGTACCTAACCAGTGGATGTGGTCTCTACAGATTCTATCTCCCTTTTGCTGGGTATTCTGGCTAAAGTCCTCCTTGTTGGGTTCTGGGAACCTCTTGAGTCCCTGGCATGTGGAAATTTCTAGTGGCTATCCCCAGTTCCCCTTCCCTCACTGCTACACACCTACTTTCAAATTTAAATTCCTGACCCTGTACTTCTCTGCCCTCTCCTGCCATATCTGAACTGTGCCCTTTTCCCTCCCTCTTCTCTCTCCCTCCCAGATCCCTCTCTTCCTCTACTTCCCAGAGATTGTTCTCTTCCCCCTACTGAGTAGTACTGTAGTATCCAGAAAACTCAGGTGACAGCAGATGCTGGCAAGGGTGTAGAGAAAGGGGAACACTCCCCCATTGCTGATTCGAGTAAAATCAGTCTGGCAGTTCCTCAGAAAATTGGAAATAGTTCTACTTGAGAATATACTATACTATACTATCCCTAGGCATATACTCAAAAGATGCTCTAACATATAACAAGGACACATGTTCCACTATGTTCACAGCAAGCAGCCTTATTTATAATAGCCAGAAGCAGGAAAGAACCCAGGAGACCCTCAACAGAGGGGTGGAACAGAAAATGTGGTACATTTACACAATGGAATACTATTCAGCTATTAAAAAACAATGATTTCATGAAAATCACAGGCAAATGAATGGAACTTGAAAATATCATCTTGAGTGAGGCAACTCAGTCACAAAAAAGCACACATGGTATGTACTCACTGATAAGTGGATATTAGCCATAACAGAAGCTCAGAATACCCATGATACAACTCATAGACCGTATGAAACTCACAAAGAAAGAAGATCGCAACAAAATATGTCTGTCTCTTAAGGGGAAAAATAAGCTAAATGAGAATACCTTTAATAGTATTAACTCTCAGAAACAAACACTTTGAGTTAAATGTGATTAAGCACAAATCAATCGTTTCTCCCCTAAGGTTGTGTAAGTATATATGCAGTCACATTAACTGCTTTAATTTAAATTAGTATTTTGAAATACAAATGGCATGACATTTACTTCTCAAATCAGTACCAGTCTTTCCTCTGTCCTTCCCTTTCCCTTGGCAATCTAATTTGTATCGATGATCTTGTCCTTCTTAACTCCAACAATATAAAATTAAAGACCCAAACACTGTTGTGGGAAATAATGTGACCTTTATTATAAAAGACAAGGCAGACAGCACACCTACAGATTTTAGCATTGTACAAACAATGTTTCTTAGTACCAATCTTCTTTTCTTTCTGCTTTGATTATGAAATCGGAGTATGAATACTAAGATACACTTAAATATATAATTGCATAAATATAAATATGCAAGTACATTTGATTTTTTTCCAGTTCTTTTTATCATTAATTTTTTTCACTAATTTAACATAAAATTTCAAGTTTAGTCATTTCTAAGACAGAGCTCACTCTCTGAAACTTACACTGTATATTCACATTATATGCACATAGCTCTCTACATATTTGTTCAAATAACAGGAAGTAAAGACTTCAAGATATCTAGCATGACTCTGTAGCTACACATGCAGCTACCACTTTTTAAAGGGTGATGCATACTGAAAGATGAAAAACATGAAACTTTTCTGAATTAGAAGAATGGGACTAGGGTTATAGTTCAGTAGAGAACAATTCTCCATCATATGCAAGGCCCTGTGCTCAATCTCCAGTACTGAAAGAAGAGGCAAATAAATATAGGTAAGAAGGTCAAGGGGAACATAAAGAGCTATATAAGGACATGGGAGAAATAACTGTACTATGATTACAGTGATAGCTACTATGTGTTGAAAATGAAAATGAATGTTTGGGCCAACAGACAGAAAAACCATTGCTCATTGTTTTGAGAAACAAAACTTAAGAGTTGATTGGTATTTAATTGAAAACAATGGTTCAAAACAAATAAAGTTTCAAAAGTTTTATTTGTTGGTTGGTTGGTTGATTGGCTGGCTGGCTGGCTGGCTGGCTGGCTGGTTGGTTGTTTGGTTGGCTGGCTGGTTGGATTTTTTTTCTCCCTAAAGATTGGAGCTAGAAAGAAAACAGCAGTGGAAGTTGCAGCACATAGTCAATTGTACTTACTTTCACTTCCTTGTTATTGCTTTCTGAGACCACAGCAGAATTTATCCTCTTCCAAAAGTCTTGTGAATTCCTCTTCTGCTGTTTTATTAACATATATCATGTGTATACTCACACATGTACATTATCTACAGTACACACAAATGACAGTCATAATGATCTATATTCCTTGGGGTTTCTGGTTATCAGACTAAAACCAATGACCTTTTGGGGTTTCATAGTTCACCTAAGGTTTGAAGAGAAGAAAATAATCATATGATGAACAGGTGAATTCTTCAAATCAAGAACCTTTTTCAGGTACATGAGCGGATGGGTAGGATAGAAAACAGGAAAGATTGTGTGTGTTCCAAGGTTTATCAACCAAAGTTAAGAGAGACTCTTTGAAAATAATAAGGAAAATAAAGGCTTACACTTTATTTGAAAAGAAAACGTTTAAATACAAAGTAAGAAGAAGAAATATGCTTATCAGAGAAGAAATGAAATAAAATTTAAAATTAAAAAATAACTGAATAAGGGAAAGAACTTCGAGTGGCACATGTCTTTAACTCTAGTACTCATAGGACAGAGGCAAGAAGATCTCTATGCATCCCAATTTAGTATAGCTTACATGTTAAGTTCCAGGCCAGCAAAGGCTAAGTGGTGAGGCCTTGTCTCAAAATCATTTTGATTTATAAAAGAAAGCAGTAATATTAATAAGCCTCTGGGAATGCTAATCAAATTTGTAAATAAATTATTAATATCAGGAATTAAATAGGGAACTTTAGCATTGACCTTACAGGTCATGAACTTGTCAAGTTGGAAGAAATGACTCAATTCCTCAAAAGACCCAACACTACAAAAACAACATTAAAAAAGACGATGTGAATAACCCCCTGAGGGTTACAGAAATTGATGTTATTGTACAAATCTCACAAAGAAGAAGTCTCCAGGGTCTGGCTTACTAGACAGTTCCGTAAGATATTTAGTTAAGAACTATCACCAATATTTTGAAAACTCTTCCAGAAAAATCAAAGAAAATAAATGACTTTTTGCCTCTCTTCATGAGACCAGTAGTATATGAGCAAAAGTAGCAAAGGGTGTGTTCAGCATTATTTGTTATCCTGCCTACATTACATAACACTCTGTCAATTTCCTGTGGCTACAGTAGCAAAACACCCAAATGAATTGACTTTAAACAAAATAAATATATTCTTTAACAGCCCAGAGGACAGGTATCAAAAAGAAAAAAGAAAAAAAAAAAAAAAAACATGTTTTCTCTGAGGATTCTAATGAAAAATCCCATCGTACATCTTTAAATTTTTTTAATGTATATTGTTGTTTTGCCTGCATAAGTTCCTGTGTCATGGGCATGGTTTGTCCCCAAAGAGGCTAGAAGAGAGCAACGGATCCCCAAGGATTCAAATTACAAATGACTGTGACTCACTAAATGATTTTGGGGATTGAATCTCAGTACTCAGGAAAAGCAGTCAGTGCTGTCTCTCCAGCCTCAAAGCCTGTATTCATTTTATTTACTGTTCTTTTACTTATTTTTATTTTATTATTATTGTTGTTGTTTGTTTGTTTGTTTTTGAGACAGGGTCTCTCTACATATCCCTGACTGTCCTACACTTTAACATGTAGACCAGACCAGCCTTAAAGCAAAAGAGATCTACCTACCTCTGTGTCCCAAATGTTGGGACTTAAGGTGGGTGTCAGCATGCCTGGCTCCTACACCTTTCCTAACTCATGGTTATCATGGAATCTCTTATATTATTTAGCCTGCACATGCATCTTTTCAATTTTTTCTTTTTCCATTACATGTTATTCTCTCTCTCTCTCTCTCTCTCTCTCTCTCTCTCTCTCTCTCTCTCTCTCTCTCTCTCTCTCTGTGTGTGTGTGTGTGTGTGTGTGTGTGTGCTAAAAATATACCACTCAGAGTTTAATGTGGTAGTGCACACCTATAATCGCAGCATCTGGGAAGTGGAAGACCAGTCGTTCAAGGCTAGCTTCAGCTTCTAGACAGTTCACTGCCAGCCTGGGCTACATGAAATACTGTGTCAAAAACAATAGTTTACTGCCAGCCTTGGCTACATGAAATACCGTGTCAAAAACAAAACAACCAAATAAAAGGCAACCTTTTGAATTAGATTACAACCTACCATAATGCAGCATAACTTTATCTTAGCTTAGTCACATTTTTAAGAAGCATAGGTATAAACAAATTGATATTCCTCAGTAGCAAGGTTCACAATGTCAACAAAAGTTTTGATTGATATAAATAAAACTATATAATACCAATCCAGTAAATAGAAAGTCATCTGAAGTAAAGTTTTGCTTAACAAGACTCCATTGACAGGAGAAACACAGATGGTTTGTGTCAAGGTTTCAAGATTTATTTTTAATAGAAACCATGGCTATGTAACCATGACATTAGCAGCATCAACACATTCCCAAAGCAGTTATAAATGCAGTCCTGTTATCAGGAACAGTGTCCCTGAAAGCAGAGGAAATCAACAATTTTTCAGTTCCAGGCACTTTATCTACGGTTACAGTGCTGCTAAAGAACCAACCTGTTACGATGCTTGAGTGCCCACAAAACAGGACTGTTTGCTAATTCTCTTCTCATATTCAGGGGCACGGGGGGGGGGGGGGTGACTGGTGTGCAGGCATTTCTTCCTTTACAAACACATATTTTCTCATTTTCCTAAAGGAAGACGCACGGTGTATGAGAGTCTAAAACGGAAAACAGACGCCCCTTTGAAGATTTTACAGCCCCTGCGTTTTAATGACTTTTCTCATTGAAGTGGTCAAATGTCTGTTACAGGCAAACTTAAAGAGAAAGGATTCATTCTGCCTTGTAGTTTCAGAGGACATCATATTGCCACAACAGGGGAGAGCAAAAGAAACTTGTCCCAAGTTATGCACATCTTTGCAGAGAGGACTTTGATGACAGACTCGAGCTGAGGTTGTATAGCACTTTCAAGGCCCACTCCTTTCAACCCACTTTGTTATGTAGGCCACAGGCTCAAAGGGTCTACAGCCTTTTTCTAAAAACTGTACCATGATTTGTGGAATAGGCATATCAAACATCTGAGCTTGTGAGGGACATTTTAAATTCAACCCTAACTAAATGGGATTTAAAGCAATGAGTTAGTCTCATAAATGATCGTTATAATTAGATGCAGAGTGGCAAAGAGCAGCTAGAGTATATAAACAGACCCTACTGTATCTAAGGAATAAAACAGTTCTCAGAACCCCAGGGCCAACGTCAACTGGCACAAAACACTGCACTAGGAAGAACCAGACCATGACAAAACAGCATCTGAAGTGGAGGACAGTGAGAGATGTTTTTCCTCAGTCACTCTCTAACCTCTGATCTCTCTCTAGCATCTACAACTAACCCATCCCAGCCCAAAGCCAGAAGCACTCAGTGAAAAGACTCTGACAGACCAACCAAAGCTAATTTCATCTTCTAGTCATTAAGTCCTTCGAAACGTTTCTAAGTGGGGCTGAATTATTGTAATAGGTATAATACAAATGCACAGTTATTAAACTAGTCATGGTGCTGTGCACGTATCTTGGTGAAGACAGGGAGATCATGTGCTTGAACCCAGCCTACGGTATATAGTGAGGTCGTGTTTCAAACAAAAATACACAACTATTTTCAATCATGTTGATCCTGTTGTCACTATTCTGACACCTTTCTATTCCCACACTTAAATTTATCTATCTAGCTTCCGAGTCTTATTCCACAGAAAGGGATGGGGAACATAGGTGATCACAGACAGGATTTCTGGAACTCTATGACAGTCATTGAGACTATTTTAAGACACTAAACATAATATATTACAGACAACAATGTCAAATTCTGGTTTTGTGACAATGTCAAATTCTGGTTTTCTACTAATGCACAAATCCTTGTGCTATAGACCTCAACTTGCTTTTGTGTGCTGAGCTAACTGCCTCATAAAATTTAATATATCTACCCACTTGACCCAGGCGTGGTGGTACATGACTTTAATCCCAGTCACAGTGAGACAGAGGCAGGTAGATCTCCATGAGTTTGAGGCCCATTCTGTCTACATAGAGTTCCTGAGCTGCCAGGGGTACATAGTGAGACCCTGTCTCAAAAAGAAATAATGTAATCAATAGCTGAGATAGATTTTGTTATATTGAATTTTAAATATAATCTACATTCATCAAAACTAGTCACGATGTAAAACAAAGAAACAAGCAATAACAAGAAAGTACTTAATGATACCGCATGAAGCTGAGAGTATTCACAATAGACCTTGAGATCACCTTATTTTCTAAACAATACTAAATTGTTCGTTCGTCTAGTATTACCTCATACTCACAACTAATAACTATTATTGCTGAGCTGTCCATACTCAGAAAGAGGTGGCTCCGGCTCTTGCAGGAGCCAAGACTCAATTTAAAAGCTAGAAATTTATGCAAGTAGTTTTCTTATTACAACTTGGGAGTGTGAGGCATGTTTGTCCACTGCTTCATGGAGTTCCTCTTAAAGCAGAAAACTGGTTGTAAAGAATAAGGGACAAGCATTTGATGAAATGTTCCCAACAAACTGAAGAAGCCCAAGGTTTCACATGGAAATAGGATTGTTACTAAGAATTGATGTACTTTCCCTGATAAGTCCCCAAGTTTGGGATCCTGTTTTTTCTCAAGTGATAGAGGCTTAGTCTGTGCAATAAAATTGGAAGGAGAGGAAACTATGAACTTGTCTTCAAGGTCCATAGTAGATGTTTATTGACTTTATAAGTAGTTATTTGTTGTTGCTGTTGTGTCTTGTTTTTGTTTTTGTTTTTGTAAATCCTGAGCTACAAGGTGAGACTTTATATCAAACCTGCCCAAAAATTAAAGAAAAAGAAAAAAACGTGGAAAATACCAATGTCACATTCCCGGCTTTGGAATGTACAAAAACTGCTAAGAAGCAGCCTCAGCTTGGAAAGCAGTTATGAGAGAAGGTGTTGCAGTAAATATTAAAAAATATTAAATCGGTTTATCTCTCTCTTGGCCCTGAGGTCTCACGCCTCAGGCCCGACTCTGATAGCAGAGACACTCGCTCCTCTGGTACCCAGTCTGAGCCGCCACTATGGCCCAACTTGTCTGCGAAACTCCCTTCCCTGGAGGTTTTCTACTGCCTGTTCGCTGCCTCTGTCCCAGGGTGTTTCTCTACCCCAAAATCCCACATAAATACAGCTCTACAGCCCGATAGCTTTTCATACAGGTTTATATATCCAACTCTTAATCCACAGATCCTCTCTACACAACAAGATTACATCAAACAGACAACGATACAAACTGCCCTTCTATATGAGATATTAGACCTGTAAAATCCTTAATGTTCATAGCTTTTTAACGGCAATTAATATCACCTGGGTCTAGCTGGTCCTAGGAAACCTCCATCTTGTCACCACCTCTCCTCCTCTGACCTCTCATCCTCTGACCACTTAGACCTCCCTTCTCTCCTCCTCCATTGCCCCGCCCAGTCACTGGCTTTCCTTTATTTTACTAATTAAAATGGGAAAGTTCAATTGTAGTCCTGTGACTAAACAGCCCTTCTTGGGGAAGTGAAATTAACATTAAAATACAAACAGCTTCAGGACAATCTACAAGAAGGTAGATCTGGGAGCACCCAAAACAAAGGGCTCAAAGTCAAATTGTGAGTTTAAGCTAGCTGCCTATATTCTAGTCAAGACAGTTTTCCAGGTTGCTTCTTTTAAGCTCTGCCCTCTCTGGAGATCTCCAGACAGCTCTCTCTCTCTCTCTCTAGGCAGATTTCTGTTGCTATTCTCTGGTCCCGACAATTCTCCAAGCAATTCTCTCTTTCGCTATTCTAAAAAATTCTCTGGATCTCTTGCAGATCATAAGCCCAGTCTTTTATTTTATGTATCAATCCAGGTTTACTCCAGGTTTCCCCAAGTCAGCATCTCATGACCCCAGACACTTAATTCTTAGAAGACAGCAAGCACACCTCTCCTTTTATTTTTTTTACTTTTATGCCATTTACTTTATCCCTATCCAAATTGAAGAATGAGTAGGAAATGTGTCTAAATATCCAGAATGTCAACAATTTCCTTTATACATATGCGTGTGTTATTGGTTATTTTATTTACCTTTCAAATATTACCCCCCTTCCTGACTTTCCCTCCACAAATTCCCTATTCCCCTCCTTCTTCCCCCCTGCTTCTATGAGGGTGCTTTCTCACCCACCCACCCACTTCTTCCTCACCACCATAGCATTCTTCTATGTTGGGTCATCAAGCCTCCACTGGTTCAAGGGCCTCCCCTCCCATTGTTGCCAGATAAGACACAGGGACCCCAATGGAGGAGTTAGTGGGAAGGACTGAAGGAGCTGAAGGGGTTCACAGACCCATAGAAAGAACAACAATATCAACCAAGCAGACTCCCTACAGCTCCCAAGGACTAAACCACTCCTCTACTTTTAACATTGCAAAAGAATTCAGAAATGTGCCTGCTCCTGCACAGATGATAAGCTAACTGTGTGGGACCCTGTCCTGAAATTACCATTTCTCCCATATCTAGGCCTAATCTTGCTCTGTTCTTGAACTCAGGAATCTGTCTCCCTTTGAAAGCATAGATATATAAAGCTGCTGCTGTGATCACAACTCCTTAAATCTCTTTATCTCCTTCCTTAGTATCTTTCTGACGTGTTGGTTACAGCACAGCTGCTTTTGTTCCTTTAGATTTCTGAAGTCCTTCATATAATTCATATTGTACCCTTATTTTTTGAGAAATTATATATTTTCTAACTCATACTTTCAGAGTTTTTTTTTCCCCATAGCCTTAAGGGCTGTCCTGGAGCTCCCAGAGTTTACCACTGTGCTGAGAGCCCTACTGTTACCTCCAGACAAATGCTGTCTTGGAATTATCACTGAGTCACTAACATTAACAAAGAAGGACATTCCTTTAAAAAGGAATGTAAAATATGTACAGCATTATACAAACAAGCCTTCTGCCCTCAGCAGCCATAGACACTTGTGGAGGTCCGTGACCTGTTGGCCCAGTTCCAGGGGTAGGAACCATGTCATTCCACCCCCATCAGGGCCATGCGGGACCCTGCAAAGAGCCATACAAAAGGTCACCATTAAAATGCATAGTTACATACTAGAGTATGTGAGATACTCTGTACTATTTTGTATCCTCCTATGAATCTAGGAGTGTAATTTTTACCTCATATTTTTACCTGACTTACAAGTTTCCAAATGGGCTTTTCATATACTTTTTTTTGGACCCTACTTCCCGCTGCCCCAGTCCTTCCTTGTCTCCCCTTTCCTTTACTTCCAACCCTACTCAAATTTGTCTGTCACCAGTCAGTACCTCCTTTCCCCTTTTTATTTTCTCCATTCTACAGTTACACCAAGTTAAACATTAAAAAATTAAAAATTTGAAGCTAGAATTCACATAGGTGATGTTTGGGAATCTGAGTTGCCTCAACCAGTATAATTTATCTTATTTTCATACATTTACCTGGAGATTTCATAATTTTATTTTTTACAAGTAAAGAAAGCTGTCGATATAATTTTAAGTCTAATAAAGGAGCACCCAAGTCTTTTGAAATCGCTGGCCTTAAATATCTAACCTTCTACCTCAGTCTCCCAAATGATATGTATCACCACTCCCAACAGGTCTTTTGAACTCTTGGAATTCGAACCATGTGTGTCTGGTGAGCTAGCTTGATGAAATATGCTGGCACAGTGGGATTGCCCAAACACATGAACCGTAGGTCCCATAAAAGCAATCAATATTTTCCATTAGAGTTATTAAATTTTCAGTCTATGATAACTACGGGGTTTAACCTAATTGAGAAGGCATCTCTACTTTTACTATAACTAATTACTTCAATTTCATATTGACTTCAGCGAGTGTATTGAAACTGAAGTGTCACAAGCTGAGGCTTTGTCACAATAGAAATCGACCATTTTTATTCCATATTTTCTGTTTATAGATCTCATATGACCTGTGACATCTTGATTTTCCTTTTCTTAATGGTCACATTTAAAAGTTAATTCATCGTGTTTTCAATGCAAACATTTTACATTACTTATTTATATGTGTGTCTTTGCCACAGCATGCAGTGAGAAGTCAGAAGGCAACTTTCAGGATATGGTTGTTTCTTTCTGTCATGTGAGTCCCAGGGCTTGAACACAAACATCAAATCCTCTCACCAGCCCTTATCATCTTTTCTTACACACACAACTATGCCAAACATGTTTTGTATATGAAAACATAACTCACTTAACATACATAATTCATAGTGTTTTAATATATTAATGAGGCTATAAAAAATCACAAATAACAGATGTAGATAAATTTCCTCACCTGAAAAAAAAAAAAAAAAAAACTCATACCTTTGTTCTTAGCCTCCAGAAACTATTAATGCCTTTTGTGGGCATTATAAATGCCAAGACCAGCAGAGGATCATTGTGAGAGGCAAGGAGATCTGGGTCAGTTCAATTTAGTTAGTGGGTACTGGTTCAAAATTTTAGAATCTGACATGATAAATAAATGGACACTTTTTATTTTAGCCACATTTAAAAACAACACAGCTGGCACGGGGAGGAGGGATGGAAGTTTGCCAATGACAACTAACTCAGACCTGTGTGTATAATGAAACTTAAGACCCATTTATATTGAAATTCTTTACCAAGTATGCATGACATCTTCCATAAAGATGGGTTCTTTTGACTCAGAAACAATGCTCAAGATTAGGGTCTAGGGAGAGTGAGGTAAACATAATGCCTGGTGAATGTCAGGATTGGCCTGGCCCTAAAATAACACAAAGGTCACTTAAGCTGATGTAAAGTATGAGTGACATCACTCTCGAGAATGGGTTTAATAGCATGGAAATAATGCTCAAGGTTTTAGAGGAGAAGGACCTCGGATAAGTAACTAGATATTCTAGGCGATATGGGCAGAGCCTGGCTCATCAGAAAGCACAAAGGATCACCAGCTGGTAAAACTAATCCACTCTTTTTTTTTCTTACAAATTTAACTTTATTTAAAGAACAGAGACACATGTATAGATTTTTAAAAGCATTTTGGCAATTCTTTTAGAGGTTTGATAGCATGCATTGAAATCTTACTAGTTACCATAAGCATGAAATACATGTAGAACAGAACAGAACATGAAGACAGTCAGAGTTTTCTTGGTGTGTATAGATTAAACATAATGATCTTTGAATACCAAAAATTGCCACAAGGCTATATTCCTAACTCTTGGATTATTCATGATTTAAGGTCTATGTGTACCACACACTGAGAGAGTGCTATACCTTTTTTTTCCCTAAGAAGGACTGAGGCTTTCACTATTGGGCCTTTGTTATTCTTGATTTTCATGTGGCTTGTGAGTTGTTTCTGGGGTATTCAGAGCTTTCTGGGGCTAGTATCTAATTATCAATGACTACATCCATTCTCCTCAGTCTGGGAGGCAAACATCTCCTTCCTTTAAAGAGCAAAGCCTGCATGTCTAACAATCCTAGTTTTCCCAGTGCTCGCCTGTGTGCACAAGAACCTGATGCCCTCTATGGTATTTCATTTCTATGAAATTTTTATTCATGTGAAAGAAATCAAACCACATGTGGCCTTTTGTAATTCATATAAATGGAATACAATACTTGGCCTTTTAACCTGGCATGATTTCAAGATTCATCCCATTTCTTAAACAAATATGTTATTGCATAGATATGTCTGTTTTTCTTTGTACATTCAATGGATGGTGAACATCTGGTATTTTCCCACTTCTGTAAGTATTGGGAAAGGGGCGCTTATGAATATTTATGACCAGATTTTGTGTGAACATGTTTTAAACTCTCTTGACTGCATATCTAAGGGTAAAAATGCTGGTCTGTCTGATAAGTCTGTTTTAAGACATAGTTGTTAGAAATAGAGAAACCAGAAAATATGCAAACAGTGAAAGACCTTGGAACACTAAGCCTCAAATGGATGTCTCAATCAAATTCTTTCCCTCAGGGTTCCATGTACCATGCTGAAAAGGAGGCAGAAAAGAATATAAGAACTAGAAGGGATGGGGGACACCAAGGAAACAATGCCCTCTAAATCAACACGAGCAAAGCTCATATGAACCCACAGAGACTGAGGCAGCGTGGAGAGGCACAGCATGGATCTGCACCAGATTCTTTATGCTTATTTTATGCCTTCCAGTTTAGTGTTTTTATGGGATTTTTAAGCATGCAATCAAGGGAGCCTTTGATCCCTATGCTTTCTCTTGGGCTTTTTCCATTCTGTTGACTTTTTTTTTCCAACTTCACTGTGGTGTGTTTTCTTTTATCATAATACATCTCTTTTGTTATATATTTCAAAGATGTGATGGTTTTGGGGTTATCTCATGATACTTTACTTTGTTGTATTTTGTGGTTAAAATGCTGAATAATAATAAAGGGGCTCAATTTAAAAAATGAATACATGAATGAAAACCTATTTAGTCACTAAGGCAAAGGTTAACAACTGAACTGTGTCATTATACCTACTGGGAGAGGGCAAATCCATTTGATCCAAGAGTAACACTGGGTACATCCATCATTCTAGGACTGTCCTTACAGTCCAAGGTAGTTGATCATCATATAATGGGCTCGAGTTTTCTGTGTGTTCTTATTAGATTACAGTTTGATGCTGGGTTTGGTTTGGTTTGGTTTTTAATCTGGGACGTGGTTTATTTTGCTTTCTTGTTTTATAATGGGTTTATGTTGCTGGTGGGATTGCAAGCTGGTACAACCACTCTGGAAGTCAGTGTAATGGTTCCTCAGAAAATTATGCATACTGCTACCTGAGGACCCAGCTATATCACTCCTGGGCACACCCAAAGGATTCTCCAACGTATAGCAAGGACACATGCTCCACTATGTTCATAGTAGCCTTATTTTTAATAGCCAAAGCTGGAAAAAACTCAAATGTCCTTAAACAGAGGAATAGATACAGAAAATGTGGTCCATTTCCAAATGGAGTACTATTCAGCTATTAAGAACAACGATTTTATGAAATTCTTAGGCAAATGGATGGAACTAGAAAATATGATCCTGAGTGAAGTAACACAGTCACAAAAGAACACACATGCTAAGCACTCAATTATAAGCCCCAAAGCTTGGAATATCCTAGATTCATTTCACAGACCACATGAAGCTCAAGAAGAAGAAAGACTAAAGTGTGGACACTTCAGTCCTTCTTAGAAGGGGGAATAAAATACTCATGGGAGGAAGTACGGAGACAAAGTGTGGAGCAGAGACTGAAGGAAAGACCATCCAGAGAACCCCCCCGGGGGGGATCCATCCCGTATACAGCCACAAAACCCAGTTACTACTGCTAATACCAAGAGTCTTGCTGACAGGAGTCTGATAAGGATATCTCCTGACGGGCCTTACCAGAGCCGTACTGATACAGATGAGGATAACTCAGGCTAACCATCGGAACGAGAATAGAGACCCCAATGGAGAAGTTAGAGAAAGGACTGAAGGAGCTGAATGGGTTTTCAACCTAATAGGAAGAACAATATCACCTAACAAGACCCCCTAGATCCCCCAGGAACTAAACCACCACCCAAAGAGTACACAAGGCCAATGGCTCCAGCTGCATATATAACAGACAATCGCATTGTTTGACATCAATTGGAGGAGAAGCCTTTGGTCCTGGGAAAGCTCATTTCCCCAGTGTAGAGGAATAACTGGGTGTTAAGGTGGGAGTGGATGGGTGGGGTTTAGCATCCTAATAGAAGCAGGGGAAGGGGACATGGGAAAGGGAGCAACCAGGAAAGGAGATAACATTTGAAATGTAAATACATTAACTATCCAAATAAAAAAGGCCATAAAAATAGTCGCCATCTGCAGCACAAAGAACCCCTTTGGTGTGGTATAAGAGCTAAGCTTCTCTGTGGATGTATGCCAAAGTATTCAAAATGCAGTTAGAAATTATACTTGTTTGGTGAAATAGCAGTAATGGGTTTTCTTTTAGGATCCATGGCCTCACCAATCATGGTTTGTGGACTGGGTTTACAGTAATAGAAATTAATTTCTTTCGTTGAATAAGTGTAAGTCCAATTGGGAGGCTGGTAGTTAATATCTGGTTTGTAATTTAACCCAAGTTTTAAGTTAATCAGGCAAAGCCTTCCTTTTTAGAACTGAGTGACAGACCTCTGATTTACTTGGAGAAACTTAATCTTATTTGGGTGCCACGCGCCCACGCTTCCCGCCGCTAGGAACAGGCGTGCAACAAACAAACAGATTCTTCTGCGGATAACCTTTATTGTACAGCACTTTGAGCAGGGGCTTCTTGAGCAGGAAACTTCTCTCTGAGCCGGGGACTCCCTACCGGGTTCTACTGTCTAGGCGACCTCTCACGCGCAGTCCCCCACGTGCGATCTCTCTGTTCAGTCTCTGTCCACGCGGGATCTCCCGCAATCTCTCCTATCGGGTCTCTCTCCACGTGGTATCTCTCTGCCATCCCTCCACGTGGGGTCTCCCACAATCTCTCCACTATCTTCCTCTTCTCTATCTTCCTCTTCTCCTCCTCACGTGGGGGAGAAATGCACTGCTATATATGCCTAGGAGACTCGTGTTGCTACCTGATTGGTGAGCCCTCCAGTAACTCAATAGTGTGCCCAGAGAGCGGGCTATGACGTATGTGGTGCATGCGCATTAAGTCTCTTGGCTGGGCAACAGCTCTGTTTGCTGAGTTCTCGGCGGGAAGCCGGCGCCATGTTTGGGTGTGGTACAAACGGCTCCCTACATTTGGGAATAACATAAAGAGAAAGTCAAAGCTGTCTTTATTAAATGTTCTTTCTGATGAGTCATTTACTTATTTGCTACAGTTGGTACGTTTGAGTATATTTCAAAATGTACATGCTTCAACATTTTGTTTGGTTATTTGGTTGGTTGGTTTAGATGGTTTGTTTTTTCTTTGTTTTGTTTGTGACAGGGTTTCGACGCATTACCTGGCTGTCCCGGAACTCATTCTGTAGATTAGCCTTGCCTCAAACTCATAAATCCACCTGCCTCGGGCTCTCATGTGCTGGGAATAAAGGAGTTCACCATCACAGTCTGGCCACATGCTTTATCTTGATCAACCACGAAGTAAAATTGTTTTGCTGTATGTTGACTCATAGTTCGATGACCACGTTATTATTAAATTAAACCACAAGTATATGAAGACCAGAGATTAAAAGAGGAACATAGCAAACACAAGTGAACTCGTACCAGATGTGTACCTTGCACCACTAACAGTAATGCTTGGAAGACTAGGTCAGATGTGTAAATTCCAGGCTGTACTACATAAGAAACCTTGTCTCAAAAAGAAAAAAGTACTGTTTTTGACATTTCTCTGAAGTCTGTATATTATGCCAATAATGATTCCCTAGCTCTGATGAATATACCTTGAAGACAGTCACATGAGACGGTAACATGGAAGGTTGCTAGGACAGTAACTAAATGCATTTGCATTCTTTTTGTAACCTTTATCTAAACAAAGAATTATTTCAATTTTTTGAAAACCCCCAAAATCTGTTTTGTTGTTAATGCTATTATTTTTTAAATATTTATTTATTATTTTTATTGTATGTGTAAGTACCTGTATGTATGTATTTGTGTGTGTGTGTGTGTGTGTGTGTGTGTGTGTGTGTGTGTGTATGTGTGTGTGTGTAGGTATGGAATCAAGTCTTCTGGAACTGGGGTTACAAATGGTTATCAGCTACCTTATGTGGGTGCTCAAAAGCAAACCCAGGTCTTCTGCAAGAACAGCAAGTACTCTTCACCCCAATAGCCACCTTCTCTATTGCCCCAACACACACCACATTCATTTTTTTATGAAACGAAGGAATATTTCTAGAAACAGAGCTCTATTCTGAGAGAATGAGTGGCTTTGCGGGCTTTATTTAGTGCTTCCTGCCAATAGCATCTGGATTCTGCAGTACTCCTAGATAGGATGCCTTTTGAGGAATGTGGTTGTCTAGGAAATTTTCACAGCTGGGCAGATTGTTTCCACTTTTATCTTCCACCTGCTCCTTTTATAAAAGCTCATCTGTTACTCCATTAATGTGAGAGATAAATGCTGCCAACTCAGTTCATAAACAGGGAGTTCTCTATTGACACACATATTGGCAGCCTGTAATAGCTGGAATACCACACACACATAGTGATTCTCAGAAACAGTGTTAATATCCTTGTACCAAGGCTCTAAAATGGAGATTCCAGATAAAGGTATTATGAAATACAGATTACAATCCCTGTAAATGACTTTGGTGGGCATCTTGTTTCATGGCGTGTTCTATATTAGATGGCCTTCTTGTTCTTACTTGTTTGTCAATGATAAATTGTTTATATCCAATCTGTGGTAGGCATTCTGCCTCTAACTTTTATATTTTAAATATCCCCCTGTCCTGAAGTATAATCTCAGCTTTCCTTGATACTACCCTGTGTTATTTTGTTTGCAGAGCTTGAGATCCAACCCAGGGTCTCACACACAATAAATAAGTACTCCAACACCAGGCAACAACACAGGTCATCCTGATATCTGAAAGAGCTTTCAAAGCCACTTGATAAGGTTCAGTTATTTGCAAGATCCATTGTTGAACTTACTCAGATGACTCAGTAAACGTTCTAATGAAAAGTTAATATTTTAGACCAAAGTAATCAATTGCCTTTTCTCAATCTATCAAAAAGGTTCTTTGCCCATCAGATATAAATAGAAGAAAATGATGTGAAGAAATGTTGAGCAGAGGTTCCGGGAAAACAAAACTGGATAATGTTTTGAATCACTGTAAGATGCAAGGATTACGTGATTACAGGGGAAAGTGATAGGACCTAATGAATTATACATCTCACTAAAATATTTATTGTAACTTACCATATATCATATCTGTTAGTTTTTTGGTCACTATGAAAAAAATACCTACATTGACGTTTTTAAAGGAGTGGGGTCACAGAGATGGCTCAGTTGCTAAGAACACAGACTGTCCTTCCAGTTTGCATCCCAGTACCCACAGAGCAACTCACAACCCTCTCTGTTTCAGGGCCTCTGACACCAGCACCAGGCATGCTTATAATGCACAGACATACAGGCAGACAAAACACCCATACACATAACATTAAAACATATGAATAAATACACAGAGAAGGAAAAGGTTATTTGGGTTGAAGAGTTTCAGAGGCCCCAACCTCTGGTCAGCTGACTCCGTTGCTGTGAATGAATGTTGAACCATGACATACTGGTTATTGAATCAAGTGGCTGACAGAAGAGCTCATATGATTTTCATCTGAAAGAGAGAACTAGAGAACTAGAGTGGGGTGAGGAGAAGGGGGGGGTAGAAAGAAGTAGCTGGAGGCGATGTCTGTCTTTCAAGGGCATAATAAGCTCAATGGCTTCTTCTTAGTGTTAGGCCTCTCCTGTCATTTTAAAATGTCTCCCAATGATAATGTCATATCATGAACCTATTAGGGTATCAATTCATTGACTAACTAGGTCAGAATCCTTCAGATGCAATCACTTCCCAAAAGCAGATTTGCTGAAAACTAAGTCTTTAATACATGAGCTTCCAGAGGACATTTCAGACTCAAACTGTAACATACATGAAGAAGGGAGAAAAAAAAAAAACACAGATCACTGAGGGAAAAAAAAATCATCAGAAGGAGGAGAGTGCGACCTTGGAGTGGGGTGTTGAGGAGAAACACCACTGATATGATAACATTTGAGTTGATACCTGAAGGAGAACATCTCACATCACCTTGTCTGGCCTCAGTGGGAGAGAATGTACCTAGCCCTACAGAGACTTGATGTGCCAGGGTGGGGGATAACCAGGGATGACCTCCAATCTTTCAGAGGAGGAGAGCAAGGGGGGATAGGGAAGGCACTGTGTGAGAGGGAAACGATAGGGTGCAGTGATCAAGGTGTAATATGGAAAAACAACAACAATAATAATAATAAATACCAGCCCACAAAGACTGAAGAGCATCTGAGAATCGTTTGGGTGTGAGAAGGGAAAGTGATATATGTTAGAGAAATTGGAAGTTAATGAGGTTGGTGGCCTTTGAAAAGGGGAAAATGATTTAAGATTTCATAGATGAAATGAACAGGGATTGCATGATACTTGTCAGTCATGTGAAAACAGTTATATTTTATTTTAAGAACAGAGAGACCCTATCTTTAAGCCAGAGAGTCACGTGATCTTACACTTTAGGATTACTTTTGTTGCTATTTAGAATCTTGCTGTAGAGTATGTCAAGACAGAAACAAGAAAGCCAATTTGAAGCTCCTGCAGTAGTCCATAGCTGCTTCAGAAAAGTGCCAATGGATAAGGTAAAAGTGGGCAGAGTGGAAGTACTAGATTCTTTTATGGGTTTGACATATTGAGTGAAAGACAGAAATGATATGAGCTGAGAACATGGCTCAGTTGGCATGAGGGGTTGCTGTGCAAGCATGAAGACAAGATTTTAGAATGCAATGCAATTTTTTTCATGTGGCTGTGTACTTCTGTAACCCACTACTACTGGTAATGGAGACCAGAGGATTGCTGGGGCTTGATGGCCAGCAGCCTTGATCCAGGTTCAGTTAGAAATCCTGTCCCAAAAGAATAAGTCAGAGACAGGGAAGGCTCCCAGTGGCTTTCACGGGAGTATATAGAGTTAACCATACTTACGTTTGCATACAACACACACACACACACACACACACACACACACACACACACAGGACAGAAAGAAAACTGATAGAGTTAACCATACTTACGTTTGCATACAACACACACACACACACACACACACACACACACACACACACACACACACGACAGAAAGAAAACTGATATACCTCCCTATTCAGACACCTGTGATAAGGTCAGCAGGTTATTACTACAAAAGTTTTAAGATTTTTTTTAATATCATAATCTCAATTAGCAAATTTTAAAATGTATTTTCTTTTATTTGTATTGGTGTTTTACATACATATTAGTCTATGTATCATGTGCCTGCAGGGGTGAGGAGATCAGAAGAGGGAATCAGAGCCTCTGGACTTGGATATACAAATTATCTCTGCACCATGATTCTCTGTCAGAAGCACTGGTAATTTTACATACAAATACATACATACAAATAAAGAGAGAGAGAGAGAGAGAGAGAGAGAGAGAGAGAGAGAGAGAGAGAGACAGAGACAGAGACAGAGACAAAGAGAGATAGAGAGACAGAGACAGAGACAGAGATACAGAGTGAAGCAGAGAGAAACAGAGACAGAGAAAGACAGAGAGAGACAGAGAGACATGGGCAGAGACAGAGACAGAAGGGAGAGAAAGAATGTCCAAGATAAAATTTAGTAAATACCCACTAAAACACACTAGATAGGCTTCTTCAAATGCAATTAAGTGTAAAAGTGTCAGAGGCATGAGTGAATAAATGTAGAAAAATGTGTCTACCATATGTCAGGGTCATAGCATATATTATTTCGTTGCAACCTTATCAAGAAGCACTGTAGACCACATGCTGTACATTCATTTTAAAGATGATAAGGCATAGGTACTGAACTGAGCCACCTGACCAGTAAGCAACAGAATGACAGAGTCAAATTTAAACCCAGATCTTTCTGGTTTGAAAACTTGCTTGCACTTTTTGTGGCCTTGTGTTATCATGGACATGTGACCAATTTCTTGAGTTCTACAGAAACAAAACAAACTGATTAAAAAAAAACAGAAATAAAACAGAGATTATTTATTAAGAAGGACAAAGAATGGACTAGGCTAGTGAGCTTAAAAAAAAAATAAGAATCCAGTCAGAAAGTATTGGGCCACTAGGGTCATGAACATTTTCATAACTTCATTTCTAACATCATAGGACTGTCTTTAGTATTCTTTGTTACCTGTAGTAACATGTTTTTTCTCTTTCTCAGTCACCTGGCTTCTTTCATGTCTTGATTTTGATGGATGCCTCTCTCTCCACATGACTTCTTGCCTGCCCTGAGTGCACATAATGAAAATCAAAACCTACCCCTATCTCTTTCTCAGCTTATCTTCAATAGGTAAAACTGAAAAAAGGTTACTAAGGTCACAAGACCAGCCCGAGCAGTAGAAAGGGCAGCTACTCACGCACATTGCTTAATAGCTCAGCTTGCAGCATCTCGTGACTAGCCCTATGGCTACAAGCCTCAAGCCACAAAGGTCTCCTGAAAATTAAGCTTAATGGTAAATTATATAGATACATGTTTTCTTTTTATAAAAGAAGAAGTCCATTTAGACTGCAGCATACTGAGTATAAATTTAGGGACTTGTGATAATGCATTATTCAATACCCTAATTTAAGGATTTATGATAAGGCATTATTAAATCTATATGATGTTTTTGTTGTTGTTTGGTTTGGTTGCTTACTTGCTTCTAATACGGCAATGACTCCCCTAAAGGTCTCAGTTATCATTCAAACACGGAAAGATCAAAACAAATTATTCCATCCTTTTTTTAGAATCAATAAAATTGGTAGTATTGCCTTAAAATCATTAAACAAATTCAATTTTGTAATTCTTCCCATAAAATGCAGAGTTGTCGATTCTGTGTTTTCTGCAAATTAATGGTTTGTTTGATCCTTATGTGCTACAAAATGTCAGGTTTTCTCAAAAACCTAAAGAACATCTTTCCTATGACTGTGGGGGGGGGGGGAATCATTAGTCCTCTCTTCCCATCATGGTAGAGCATTGAATTCCTTACAAATTGCTAAGTTAAATTCAATAGTTAAAAAACAAGAATTAAACCAACAGTGTTCTAGGTTAAATGTATAACAATAGCTTTCTGGGTAGATCTGATTCAGAATGTCTTCCATGAGGGTATAGTCAGTGTTGGCCAGGCAATTATCACCTAAATAATGGGCTGGAGGTGCATGATGTAAGTCCAAGCTCACTCACTTGGCTGCCATCTGAAGGCCTTGACTCACCAGAGGAGTCATGCCATAGGGATGCTTGGGTGTTCTGATACAGGTTGCGGTTCCCCTTGTAATAAACATTATGTGTAATAAACATTAAACTGTTATGTGCTATTTAAGCTCACTGGGAAGTTGTCTCTGGAAGTGGGACTACCTCCCTCCCTCACAGTGCAGAGCAAAGTATGCTTGTTTCAGAGGATCCTTCAAGGATCCTCGTGTGGAAAAGGAATGGTCCCCCAGCTATAATAACACAGAAGGGAGAGAACCACAGAACATCCCAGAAGTAAAAACTGTGGCCTTGAAAACAGCTAGAAGGTAAAACATTTACAATAATGTTTAGAATTGTTTACCCCAAGATATGAAGTTGCCTACAGTAAGCAAGAGAACCTGGGAGTCCAGCCATGGAATCGATAGACTGTTCAATTTGTATCAGCAGCTGGCTGACTCGACTTCCCCAGGTGGCTTCTGCTAGGTGTTGTGAGCATCCTATTGGGTATTATCCCTATAAGTTGCTGGTTTGTTCTTGCAAACCTCAATGGAACACTGCCCTGCCTGGTACTCTCTGTTAGAAATTCCCATTGACAGTCTCAGCAGGGCTTCTCTAGTATTGTTTTGAGCATATGGTATAATGATGTTTTACTGTCTAACTGTCATCGAGTTTTCTATCTACCTACATAATTATCCACCTATCTTTTGCTGTTTATTCATTTACTATATACTTAGCTGACTCATTCAAGCCTGAAACAGTAGCTACTGTTGATGACTTTCTGTCCATTCAGAACATCCCCAGGGAAAATGAGGCAATACAAAGTGAAGGAAGAAACCACAGTGAGAAGATGGCTTATTTTAGGAAGTTATACATCAGCATTTTTACCACACTCAAAAAGGGGGAGCAGTTAGCCTTTGTATATCAAAAGACAGCAAAGAAATTGAATTTGAAAGAAAGAAATGAAGGAGGGAAGGAAGGAAGGAAGGAAGGAATGAAGAAAAAGAAAGAAAGAAAGAAAGAAAGAAAGAAAGAAAGAAAGAAAGAAAGAAAGAAAGAAAGAAAGAAGAAAGAAAGAAAGGGGAGGCTATGGAGTGCTCCCAAAAGGGACCTATCATGACTGCCCTCTGAAAGACCCAACAAGCAGCTGAAAGAGTCAGATACAGACATTTGCACCCAACCAATCAACAGAAGCTGCTGAACCTGTGGTTAAATTAGGGGAAAGCTGGAAGAAGCTGAGCAACAGGACAACCCTGTAGGAGGACCAGCAGTCTCAACTAACCTGGACCCCCTGAGATCTCTCAAACACTGGGACTACCAACCAGGCAGCACACACCAGCTGATATGAGGCCCCCAACACATATACAGCAGAATTACAGCCTAGTAGACCTCACCAATGGGTGACCAACTTAGGGGCCAAATAATTGTAAGCTAAGGGGCAATATGATCAGGATTTTTTCTTGTTATTTTACCTCTTTCTATGCATAATATCATTCTGTTTTGATATGCGTTTCATTTATTCTCTTGTCATATCTTTTATTGCTATTTTAAAATTAAAATATTTTTCTGGAGTAGGCACATGCATGTGCAAATAAGAGAAGACAAATATTATGAATTGCCTCTTCTATCATTTGAGTCCTGTAATCAAACTCATGTTGTAAGGCTAGGCAATGAATTCTTTTACCCACTGACCCATCTTGCGTTCACTGATTTTGTTTTATGAGACTGTGATAATTAGTATTTTGGACTTGAAAGAATTTAGGATCACCTGAGCAGGGGGCTAAGAATGGGCCTCTGGGCACACATGTGAGGGATTCTCTAAATGAAAGTAAGCCTCTGAGGATGTCTTGCATATCTAGATTAATTGATGTAGCACTGTTGGCTGGGCCACTCTCTAAACCTGGACTCCTAGACTATATAAAATGGAGAAAGTCAGCAGAACACTAGCATGTATGCATTCATTGCTGTCTTCTTCTAACAGCAGACTTAATGTGATGAGCTGCTTCAAGCTTCTGCTACGTTTATGTCCCTGCCACAACGGACTGTAAATTGAGCTGTACACTGAAAGCTTTCTTTATTAAATTTCTTTCTTCAATCTAATTAATCAGAGCAACAGGAAAAGAAATTAAAACAGACAAATCCTCACACTGTACATCCCTCAGGCTCTCTTTTGATCAGACCCCAGCACCACAGCCATGGCACATTTCAAGGTACCTTAGCGGTTAACTTCGGTAACATACTTCTCAGGAAAAGCTTTGAAAGAACCAAAACAATGGGAAATAGAACACCTGGAGAAGACCAGTGTTTTGGGTTTACAGGACAAGACACTCCCACAGCAGTAGGACATCTAACAACATTCCTGACTCAGTAGAGAAACTTTAGGCTCATCATGGGCATCTTAAGAGTTGCTAGGTGTTGGGGGGGGGGGCATCTGCTGATGTTTATTTGGATATTCATCAGCCAGGACTCTACAGATCACATGGCAGAGTAGTGTCTTTCCTTGGAATGCTTTGTAATTCTTCTTTGGTGTCTAAACTGGTTTTGAAGCCCCTGAGTGTTGGCTAGCATCAGAAATAAAAGAATGCTGGGAAGGAAAAGAATGAGAAGCCCAGTGAACCAGCATGCCTGCAGCATGCCTGGGTTCTTGGGAAACAGGCTGCGATAGAGTCTAGAGTGTGCTGACGTGAACATGCTTGAATGGAATGGGAAACTGACAAAAAAGCTACCATGCAGGCTCAATACAGTCTAGTTAGTTCAATCCAACAGGAATCTCAGATCATGTTGCCCATTTGACAGTTGTTCTCTGTGAGACCCCCAATAGCCTCTTCTCATGCAAGTCATTGAAAAGTGGATGGCTCATAAAGGCCTGATGTCTGACAATGTACCTAGTTCCTCTCTACAGATGAGCCAGCCTGTAAAGACTGGGAATGCTCACTTGCTGACTATTCTCCCTGTGATTATGGAGGAGATCCTTCCTTAAGAGATCTGGCTAACACAGTCTTATGTCTGACACTGAACCAGATGACTCTTTTTCCTGTGTGACAGGATCTGGTTTTCCTGACAAGAAGAAAAAAGGCATTTGGTTGAGGAATAAGA
The DNA here is from genome assembly GCF_963924665.1 of Micromys minutus. Lineage (NCBI taxonomy): Eukaryota > Metazoa > Chordata > Mammalia > Rodentia > Muridae > Micromys > Micromys minutus. The sequence goes on along the minus strand of NC_137970.1, from coordinate 7,686,760 downwards.
GCTTAAAGGTAAGTCTGTTGTGTCCCACTTGAAAAGTGGGATGCAGGAGGATGAAGAGTTCAAGGCTGCCCTCAGCTACACGGTGAGTTTGAGGCCAGCCTTCATTCCCATGAGGCCCTGTCTCAAAATAAACAAAAGAAGCTGGAAACAGAGGAATGAGCTTATGGTCCTAACATTTAGAAGGCTGAGGCAAGAGGATCTCTTGAGCCCATACCAAGACATGGACACCATCTCTGAAACAAAAAGATCATCAGAACAGTAGGCAGTTGGTTCTTAGAACTGTTTTGGTTGACAAGAATAGCACAATGATATATTTAGTAGTTGTTCACCTGCATCACGATTCCAGATAAGAACTGCAATTAAAAAAGGAAAAACATGGTTTTCCAGAAATTACTTTTTATTTTTATGGCATTCATGACTGCAAGTACCTGTAGTGATGAGTCAGAATGACCTGTGTGACTATAGTTTCATGCCTTTTGTTTCCCAACCTTAACAGATTTTGTTACCTCATTTCAAGTAAGAAAAAGATGGGGGGGGGGCTTCAAATCCTATCTCACTAGAAAAGGGACAAGAATTTCTAACTTAATTTCTGAGTATTTCAGTTTGGTCACAAATTCTGATCAATAGTGAGTAGGTGTGTCCGAAACGAGTAAAACAAAATCTCCAAAGTCTCACTGGGTTAATGCAACAAAGATTGCTTCTCACATTCTACAAGCAGCAAAGTCAGTGGGAGACTGCATTCTACAGCCACCCAAATCACAGAAGCCCCACCATCCCGAGTGAATTTCTATCAGAACTCATAACTTGTTCCCAATTACATATGCAACTTATCATCCAAAATTTAATTACAAGGCTTCAACTTCCAGCAAGGGAATCTGCAAACTGTAACCTTCCTGTGTGTGCCTGGAACAGAAAATAACATTAGAGGGAGAGTGAGCTCACATCCCTGGCTCTGACCCAATAAGGAACACCCTAATGCTGTGAGTATGAAGAAAAATCTGGTGAGCTCTAGAACACCACCTACATTTTGCTTATTCTAGATGGGTATTTTTATTTTATATATATGCATATTATGCATGCTTATACATCCATGCATGGATGTTCACGCCCCAGTGTGCATGCCTGGTATCCATGGAGGCCATAAGAGGGAGTTGGATCTCCTGGAACTGGAGTTATGAATGGTTGTGAGCATCCATGTAGGTACCTGGAAATAAACAAAGGTTCTCCGGAAGAGGAGACAGTGCTCTTATAACCATAGGCCTATCTCTCTAGCCTATATGCTTAGTTTTTGCTTTATTTTGTTTTTGCAAAGCATAACTGAGATAGAGTTCAGCGCCTTGCATATCCTAGGCACCTGCTCTAACATGGAACCACACTCTTATCTCACATCAGTTACTCTTAGGTATATCAGAGCTAACTAATTCTATATTTGAATGTGCATACTGGCAACACAGAAAAATTGTTTTCAGGAAGGGACTACAAAATTACACTTGGAGTCAACTTGGTAGCCAAAGATTATTGCCTTGATTCATGTATAAACCCTGAAATAGTTGGGCTATACAAAAGGGTCTGCAATTAAAAAGATATGTTAATATGTTGAAATTCACATCAACTCTAGTAAATAGAGTGGTGTTTTATCAAAATACTAAAGAGCAAGTCAAGCATTCTTCCATATTCCACTTGAAAAAGCAAAACAATGAACTCCTTGAGACAGACAATGGTGATATTAACCTTTAATATGAGCAATTGAGAGGCAGAAGCAGAAGGATCTCTTTGATTTTGAGGCCAGTCTAGTGTAAAGAGTTCTGAGGCACCCAAAGTTATAGAAAAACAAAGCAAAACAAGAACTCATTGAGACTGTTTCTATGAATCATTTTCTTATAAATATAAGTCAAATGTTTCCATTAAAGTCATCCTCAGGTATAATTATGGCATCTGAGTACCTTATAGTCTCTCTCGCTGCCTCTGTCTCTGTCTCTGTCTCTCTCTGTCTCTGTCTCTGTCTCTCTCTCTCTCTCTCTCTCTCTCTCTCTCTCTCTCTCTCTCTCTCTCTCTCTGTGCATGTGTGTTTGCATGTGTCACAGGCTGGCTCCTGCTTTGTAATCTTTCTACCTCTCAAGTGCTGAAATTATAAACGTGTCCCACAAGGACTGGCTCCATATCTTTGATAGTTCAACAAAATTTGATTGATTAGTAGACAAGTACCACAGTTTGCTATTACATCTCTTTCTTAATTCATTAACGATGTGATTCACTGACAGATAAGTACTGCACTTTGCCTCCAGCAAGTGAATATATGATTTATATTTACTCTACAAGTGTTTGTTAAGTGCAAATTACATATGAGATACTTTCCTCTGGAGATAGAATGGCAATAATAACAGAAGACAATTTTAACCCTTATGCAGTTTACACTGTAATGGATAAAGACAGGCAAACAAAACACTCAGTAAAATAAAGACTGTATCAGAAGGCTTTAAGCCTTAGCAAGAAAAACAAAACAGTAGAGCTAGAAAGGACAGGAATCTACATAAGGCTTGTTGCTCCTTAAAGAACTATTGGAGGATTGAGGTGGTTCTGTATTGCTGTAGTAGAGCACTTGCCTGGCCTGCATGGTGTCCAGAGTACAATCTGCAGTACTGCCAGAAAACAAAAGTATTTGGGGATTAAGATATGAGAGTATAGGAAAGAAGTTCTGGCTGTCCTATAGGACTGCTATGAACCAAGATTAAGGTTGTGGTGAGAAACTTAAGTAAATTAGTACCCAGCAATTGGAGATGATAAGGTTATGGTGGAAATGGGGTGGAGATCTTATACTATACAACAACGAACTACACAAAGACCTGCTCGTGGTGGATGGAGTACAGACTGAGGAATTGGGCTTCGTAATCAGAGAATGTGATTCTGAGAGTCAGTCAGGATTCTTGCACTCCATTAATCTGTCTGCCTTTCCTATGCCACTATAAATTCTGTGAGGCCAGGAAATACACCTCTAATATATTTTGAGTTAATAAATGTTAGGTAAATACATCTCTATGCCATATACTTTAGAGTATTTTGGTCAAGGTCAGTTTGGTTAGGCTGAAGTACTTTTTTTTTTTCAGAATTTCTTTATATCTGTTTAGGGACACCAACAAAAGAAATCCTGAGAGCTAAGCATGGTAGCTATGCCTGAGAGCCTGTTACTTGACAAGCAGAAATGGAAATATCAGTAGTTTGATATCATCCTCAGCTAACTGATGAGATCATAGTTAAACCTCAACTACACGGGAGAGAGGGGAGAGGGAAATGAAGATTCCAAACTCTGGGTAATTTTCAAATAGGACATATCAGTCATTTTTCAGTTTATATATATTTTAATCTGCTGACTCACTCACTTTTGTGATAGTTAATAATATAAAATAACTTTAAGGGAGTCAGAATATTATTTATTCTGAGCCAAAACTAAATAAGATCAGTTGTGGCCCAAAAATACAAATCTATTACCCTGAACAATGTGTCCTAAAATGAGTACTTTTATACAAACACTTACAAGCCAAAGAACAAAAATATCAGAAATTAATGCATCCAACAAATACCTTGGTGATGATGTTGGGTAGGTGGGATATAGCAAAACAGGGAAATCTTTCTCCTAGATTTCAGGTGATGTCTTGTCACATGCCTAGCTCTAGGGTTGCTGGAGGGCAGTAATCAGCGAAGCTTAATGGACCACGTGGTCCATTGCCAAGCAGTCATAAGAATGTGAGTTCATATCCAAGAGCTAAAGATAATTGGTTTCTAAGAGGCCAAAGTTATCCCAAGATACTTTTGGCTCTGGACATTTAACATTCCATTCCTCCACATGTTCTACTCAGCTAGAGTCAAGCATTCTGCAGGATCTTTAACATACATACAGCTCTATGGGGATGTAAATACTTCAATTATTCGAATTCTCAAGGAGATACGAGAAAATAATACCCTGGAAATATAGTTGAGAGGTAGAGCATTTGCTTAGTATGAAAGAGGTCCTATGTTCAATCCTGGTAAGCTCCTCTAACACTACCTCCGCCTCCTCCCCCCCCCCGCCTCCCCACATCTATTCCAACAGGGCCCTACCTCCCAATAGTGCCACTCCCAGGGCCAAGCATATTCAAACCACCACACTAACACTTAGAGGATTTGGTGTATAGCCATAGATAATATATTAATCATAAATGATTATTAGTCTCAAGCCTGTTGATCTCTAGTCAGAAGTTATAAAGGACACAACATGATCATTTATTATAGATATATATCCTGAGGAAATGCATACAGAATAAATAGGGAGTATCCTGCCTGGACTATTCTAAATGGCGTAAACTTTGCCCCCCCCCCCCCCGCTTTCTCTCTGTCTAAATGTGCCACAGAATATGTTTTGTAGAAATCAATAGGACATTTTCCAAAAGAGAAGATAGGGCCCCATGAGTACTGGACTCACACTAGCATCTGGAAAAGCTGAGAATCTTGAAGCCTTAAAGAAAAGAAAAATTATCAGCTGGGGAATTGGTTCTGTGGGTAAAGTGCTTGCTGTGTAAGCAGGAGGACGCATCCATGTAAAACCTAGGTGTGCCAAGAGGTTTCTCCAACCCTAACACTGAAGTAAGGAAAACAAGTACATCCTGGGTACTTGGTGATTAACTAATCTGGCTGAAACAGCAAGCTCCAAGTTTAGTAAGAGTTTTCCTATCTAAAAACTAAAGTGGAAAATGATAGAGGAAGATAATCAAAGTTAACCTTTGACCTTAACACATTGTACACATAGAATTAGCCTTGGTTCCAAACATAGTTTTATTGTAATATATATTTGAGAATTTGGATATACATTTTTGATATATATTTTAGGCAATATGTCAGTATACCAGTATATCACTATGCCATATTAATAGTGCAAATGTGTATGTTAGTCTCTTAATTTACTTCTTGACATATTTTATAGTGTTTTGCTCACTATATAATTAATACTTTTTATATGTAGAGGAAATAGACTCCATGAAAATAATGACAGCTATGCTATTTAGATTATGGTTCAAGGATTTGAATGTGAAAAAAAGGTCTACAGAGCTTTGAGCCTGTGGATGTAGCTTATTTGGCAGAGTGCTTACTTAATGTTTACAAAACTCTGGGGTTGATCTCTAGCCTAGCACAGCATAATTTTGACCATGATGGTATACACATCTAATCCTAACTCTGGGAATTAGAGTCTGAAAAATAATAAATTCAAGATCATCAGCTACATAGCAATTTTATGGTTAACCTGGGTTAGATAAGACCCTTTCTTTAAAAAAAGAGCTTGCTGTTGTAGCTTCTAGATAGATATTTTGTATTATTAACAATCTTTCATGAGTTTATGAATTTAAAAACATTAAAGATAAGCCAGGACATAAAAACAAAATTTTCTTCAACACTCATAGGTTCTTGGTAGGAATGGACCAGTGTAACTTAGTAATAAGTATTATAAGAAATAGACATTTTAAACAGGATATTCCATATAGGAGTTGCTCTAGTAGTTCTCAAAAATGCCTTTAATGATTTTTTAAAATTCATTTTTAGCTGAGCATACTGACACATGTCCATTATCCTAGCTCTTAGGAGAATCATGAGCTTGAAGGCAAGCCTGAAAAGAGGCAAGAAAGACGGGGAGATCTGAGGGGGCATGAAGAAAGATAAGAACCGTGTAAAAACCTTATAAATCTGGTTTATACTTCTTGCTAATGGAGGATCAAGAATTTTGATTTAACTGATAACACCATATAAAAGATTTACTGCAATAGAACCATATTTATCTGCTGGTACGTAAATAAGAATATTAAAACAGCTAACGACCCATGCTAAAGGTCAAAAAGTATATGATCAGAAATCCATATGACCTTTGATTTTAGATTTATTGACAACGCTTTCTCACCCATAAACCTGAATGAGGAACTCATAGACTTTCAGACAATCTCATTTATAAAATAGTCTTGAATACTTGATTCTTCCGTTGGCACTCCCTGAGTTCTGCCTGACCACACTCTGCTAGACAGTTGATCTGACTTTTCCGTGGCGGGAGTTGTAAGGCAGAATCTCATATGGTCCAGGTGTGCCAGGGCTGAGACTGGGGTATAATTTTGAACTCCCTAACCTCAGGGTAACCACCTTTGGAAAAGGAATTTACAGACTCTGAAAGGACCAGAATTGGCACAAGACACTCTCAGACCAAGTTCTCAGCACAAAGGAAAAGTGTTTGCCCCAGAGGTGCAAAGAACATGGTGTAGGAGATAAAGACAGGAGACATACAAAGAGTAAAATGAGGGGGTAAGGGGAGAGAGGAGGAGGGATATTTGCTCCAGAGGAACAAAGAGTGCCTCTGGATGGAGAGGGGACAGATATAACCTATAGGCAACTGGCAGTTTATGAAGGTAGAGGGGGAAACCCTGTGTTAGGATGAATTGGCTTCTTTTGATTGGACCTATTAATTAGCACAAACAAAAGGAGACTTTCGATTGATTGCCTTTCTTGGGTTGAAGTCTCTGAGAGTTCTTCAGACTGTACAAAGAGTAATATCAAGTTGCATGGCCTCCTACTCCTGTGATAGAGCTGAAATGTATTGCAGCGTTGGGCCATCCTGTTGGGCCGTGTAAAAGATGCTGTCTCCAAACAAACATGTCTAAAATTATAGACAAGTGATAAGATTTGGTAAGTCAGAATACAAAGGTAGAAAATTAGATGATTGGGTGAAAAATGGAGCCCTTCACTGGAGCATCTGACTGAAACCTCCTGCCAGCTGGAAGTCAAGAACTCAGATGACAGCAGATGCTGGCGAGGCTGCGGAGAAAGAGGAACATTTCTCCACTGTTGGTGGGGTTGCAAGCTAATACAACCACTCTGGAAATCTGTCTGGCGATACCTCAGAAAATTGGATATAGTACTACCTGAAGACCCAGCTATTCCACTTCTGGGCATATACCCCAGAGACACTTTAATACACAACAAAGATATATGCACCACAATGTTCATAGCGGCTCTATTTATAATAGCCAGAAGCTGGAAGGAACCCAGATGTCCTTCAGAAGACGAATGGATACAAAAATTGTGGTACATATACACAATGGAATACTACTCAGCCACCAGAAACAATGACTTAACCAAATTCTTAAGAAAATGGCTGCATCTAGAGAATATCATCCTGAGTGAGATAACCCAGTCACAAAAGAACAGACATAATATGCAGTCACTGATAGTGGGATGCTAACCCCAGAGGCTTGCACTCCCCCAGAAACAACTCACAGACTGTATGAAGTCCAAGAAATAAAGAAAACAAAACAAAACAAAAAATATTTACAAAACAAGAAAACTTTAACTATTTCCATGTTACATTTTGTTTTACATGTACTTTAGCTCATTGTAACTATTAAGTTTTCAAGGCATACTATCAAACCTTGAAAAAAATCAAGTACTGACTAAAAAATATATTCATATAGTTTTATGTAAAAATTATGTTAAAATCTGAAAAAAGTACTGACAAAAATGTATAATTTTAAGCAAAAAATGTTTAAAATCTGTACATTTATCTTTGTTTTGTAAAATAAAGTTGTTTTAAAAAATAAAAAAAAGAAAGAATTCTAAGTGTGTATGTGTCTGTTTACACAAATGCCAAAGTATACATGTGGAAGTCAGAAGGAACTTGCATATGTAATTTCTTTCCTTTCATCATGTGGCTGAGTCCAGGGTTTCAAAGTCAGGTCAGTACAAGTGCCTGTACCCACTGAGCCTTGTCCCTGTATTAACTTTTGCTTACAATAAAGATGCCCTTAATTTCGACATCTTTGTTATGTCTAGGTTTGCATTTCCAATTGTGAACATGTTGCCTATACCCCAGGAAGCACCTTGCAATACATTTCAGCTATCTTTTGAAGGTATCTTAATCATTCACCAAAGTGTGATATTTGGCTAAATTAAAGACTCTACATTCAGAAATGCATCTCCCTCTCTCTTCTTTTCCTGAGCATAATTCTCACTATAAATCCCTGTTCTTAAATCTTAATAGAAAATCTTTTAAAACTTTTAAGGGGAAGCTTTGATCAGGATGTAAAATAAACGAATAACTTAATTTTTATAAAGCACCCTGGTATATTTGAATTTATTAGACAATTAATTTATTATTCTCTGGAAAATAAAAGACATCCTACTCCTAACCAAAAGAGCTGTTTCAAATTAATGCCTGCTGGGTAAAGAAAAAATATCAGTTTTCTCCAGTGAATTGTCTCTGGGTATATGGTAGATACTCTAGGGCAAGCCACATGCCCAGGAGTAATTAGACAGCACACACAGAACCCATTGTTTTTTGGTTTTTTTTTTAAAATGTGTGTGCTTTTGTTTGTTTTGGTAATTTTTACCACATTGAGGTGTTTTTGTTTGGTTGCTTTTTGTTTTCTGTTTGTTTTGAGAGATTTTTAAAAAAATGAAATGCGGGGAGGAAAATAATGATCAAGATGCTGTGTGTACATTTTTTTTTCAATCAAAATTAATTAATACAAATAGTATGCAAAAAAGTAAATGTCAACTCTGCCTTATATTGGCTTGTTCTGAAGTCTCAGGTGTTTGGTTGTTGTTTGTCTGTTTGCTTGCTTTTGACAAAACCAAGCATCAAGCTTTACCTGAGTAAAGGTCATTGAAAAGAACTCCTCAAGCTGCTACAAGGTCCCAGCAGCTCACTGACAAATGGAAAAGGGATTAAAGTCTATAGCAGCAGTACTTGGGGGAGGTATACTGGTAAATCAAAAGTTGGTAAAGCTTGTTCATCTAGATTCTTCTTGTACCATTTTATTCTAATCTGAAGTTTCTGCTACCTGCCAAATTTTACCAAGAAAAAAATAGAAGCAGGGATTGATAGGAAAATCATTTTAGATTTTTTTTTTTAAGTTTAAAAAGTTATCGGCCACATCATTCTTCTCCTGGGTTCACCAAACATCTAGACTACTCCCCTACTCCTCTACTGAGATTTAGCCAAAGCTTTCTCCTATCTTCTTTCTTGAATGCCAGCTTCAAGCCAGGCCTCCTATGATGCCATTAAGTACACTATCTTTATAAGTGAAAGTGATAAAGGTTGGGAGGAGGAAGGAATGGAAGGGGGGAAAGCTGAGATAACAAGACTGTTTACATTACATATCAAACCAAATGTTAAGGAAAGGTAAGCTATTTCTTCCCCAGCCAGCAAGCATGGCTTGTTTCTCATAAGTTTATGTTTTCATCTGATTTTTAAAAACATCTTCAGGTTAAATAGGGTCTAATGTTGTCTTTGTTCTTTCTAGAGAAATGGGTAAGGTGCCATTAGTCTTTGGAAATCTGTATACTGCATTTATTCAAAGAGGGAGGCAAGAAGAGCTCTCTTGTGACTGTTTCTCCTTAACTGCCTTCCTCTTGTTCTGCCACCCTAACTAGCTTGAAGATTCCTCTAGACCTTTAGGGAACTTGATCCAGGCCAAACTGAAGTTTGTGGCTTTGATGTTTCATTGTGCTGGAATTCTTGCTACTCTGCTGGCCAAGGCTTCAAGTATATTCTATCCTCAGAGGTTTTATTTTTTCCTGCTTTCTCATGGACCCAAGATTTTTTTTTCCTGCTTTTGTATACTGCCTCATTATCTCCTTCCTTTCAATCATCCCTCAAGCTCAACTATCCTTCATATTTGGGAGAGGCATATTTTCCATTCCCAAGACAAGTGGCATTGTATTCTAGGTCTGTTGCATGTGTTGACCTTGAGTACCAAAGAATTATGAGATTTGGCTAGCATTCAGATATATCTTTGTCAGGATCCTCTATAGGATAGCCAACCTGTAGATCCTGTAGGAGTCAAGAGTTCAATGCCATTCTTACTTAGTTTTTCAAAGTTAGGCAGGGGCTATATGAGATCCTGTTTCAAAAATCTAAAGAACATGTTTTCTGTGTTTCCTCACGACTGCAATTCGAGTACTAAAGAACAGATGTAGTAGTTAAGGCTTTGTTTATATAACCTGAGTTCTAGGACAGTGAGGCTATATTGTAAGACCCTGACTCCAAAAAGCCAACCCAAACCCAGAAAGGCAAATGTCTCATATTCTCTCTCATATCAAGCTACTAGCTCCAAATCTTATAGGTATGAGCACATACACTGGAGTCACTGCAGAAGCCAGGAAAAAAATGGTACTGTTGCCAGATTTGGGAGTAAGGTTGGAGAGTAATAGAGAGGGAATAGTAGGCAGACTACTGATGAAAGAGATGGAAAAATGAGAGTATTCTGATTAGAGAGAGATAAATACAGAAGAAGGAGAAAGAAGGGTAAAGTATCAGTAGGAATGTAAAGAACAGCTCATAAAGAATGTTTGTGATTATTTATATATTCTTGGCCCAGGTAGTAGCACTGTTAGAAGGTGTGGCCTTGGAGGAAGTATGTCATTCTGGGAGTGGGCTCAGAGATCCTCCTCCTAGCTGCCTGAGGATGCTTAGTCTGTTCCTGGTTTCCTTTGAATGAAGATGTAGACCTCTCAGCTCCTTCTGTGCCATGCCTACCTGGATGCTGCTGTGCTCTCACCTCAAAGATAATGGAATAAACCTCTGAACCCATAAGCCAGCCCCAATTAAATATTGTCATTTATAAGACTTGCCTTGGTTGTGGTGACTGTTCACAGCAATAAAACCCTAAGACAGAAGTTGGTACTGGGAGTGGTTCTAAAGCAGCAGTATAAGGACAAATCTTTTAACAATCTGGAGTTGGTTTAATAATTCACCAGCTCCTTCAACTGCTGAAACCTCGATAGATACTCTCTCTCCTGGGAGCTCGGAGAACATTGAAGACCCATGGTTGAAATTATATTTCAAACTTAAAAAAGCTAACACCTTTTATTATTGTGATGAATTAGGTGATTCGGTGTACAAAACTTTCTACAAGATGGGCAAAAATTGGAAAATGATTTTGCTAGCATGTTACTCTTGGTATCTCTAGAAAAATTGATGAAGGAAAAGAATGAGCTGTATGATAAAATCGAACGGCTCCAGATGCAAGTAGAGTCTAAAGGTGGCTAGGTGTGTCCTTGAAGAGAATCTTTTCTCCAGCAGCCATAGAGCTCGAGCTGCAGAAAACCAAACTGAAGCCCTCATTATAAGGTTGGCTGAATTACAGGGAAAATTCAAGTCTCAGCTTCAGAGGGTGTCAGCAGTTAAAGGAAGGACATTAATTGGCGAAGAATGGGATCCTATAACTTGGGATGGGGATGTGTGAGAAGATCCTGTTGAAGCTGAGAAGTTTGAATCTTCAGATTCTCAAGGGTTTACCCCACTTGAGGGAGAAGTACCCTCAGCCCCACCCTTGAAATATTACCTTTTTCATTTGAGGAAATTAGTTCCTCAGAGTCTGATAAAGCAGAAGTGACTTCCGCTGAAAAAAAAGCCAGACAAGACAATATTTTCTCAAGGCCCACCAATAGTTCCTTCTAGACCCATAACCAGACTCAAAGCAAAACAGGCCCCTAGAGGGGAGGTAGAAAGTGTAGTCCTTGAGGAAATGTGCTATACTATGCACTATACTACTAAGGAGCTTAATGCATTTGCTAATTCATTCAAGCAGAAGTCTGGGGAATATGTGTGGGAATGGATTTTAAGGGTGTGGGATAATGGTGGAAGAAACATAAAACTAGATCAGGCTGAGTTTACTGACATGGGCCCTCTGAGTGGAGATTCTAGGTTTAATATGGATACCCCCCAACAGTTAAAAAGGTGTCGGAAGTTTGTTTGAATGGTTGGTTGAAGCTATGGTTGGGGTGCTCTGGATCAGACAAAGGCAGACAGCAAGAAGGAGGTGTTTTTCTGCAGAGGTGGGTTTTTAGGGAGTAAAGGAGAATCTGTGCTAGGGTGAGACGGTGAGTCCTAGTTGGACAGGTTAGCTGGTAGAGCCAAAGAATGAATTTTGATGGCTCCACCTTGGTGTTTCATCTCAGGAATGAGTCAGTTGCCAAATAAGGGAACTGACCTTGAGGGCTAGCTTTAGGAATGTCATCTAGCCTTTTAGGAATGGAAAGAGAAGGGAAAAGGGCAATAAGCCTGTCAGTACCTGTGTTTGCATTGCCTGGGCCTCTTAGCCCTTCAGAGACCATCACAAAAACTACAAGCAATCAAAATTCAAAGCATTGAAGCCCAGTCCCAGTGGATACATCTACAAAACACTTCGGTACCTAAACCTCGGAAAACTTTCTTTCTTTCTACCAAATGGGTTCCAGGGATTGAATTTAGCACATTAGGATTAGCAGCAAGCACCTTCACCTGCTGAAGCATTGTACTATCTCCTGTTGATTTGTTTATTGTTTTCAGCCTATTTGTGTAGTTCTTTTTCTTTCTTCGCACTCACTTCTTTCTTCATTTCCTGTGTGAAATACTAGAGATTTCACACAAGACCTTGCAGATACTAGGTAAGTGCTCCACCATTGAATTATATACCACCCTTAAATTTATTTTTACCTGATACATGAAAGCATGCAAATTGTACATACTAATAGGTCTTCTGGTTAGATTTTTTTAAAAAAATCTTTCTTCAGCGTAACTCAAACCTGGACACATTTGGGAAGGGGCATCTCAGCTGGGGATTTTTCCCCATTAGACTGATCTCTAGGCAAGTCTTTGGAGGTTTTTCTGATTAATGGTCGATGTAGAGTGGTGTCAGCCCTGGTCAAGTAGTTCTGAGTTGTGTAAGAAAACAGGCTGAAGCCATTGTGGGTAAGCCAATATATAGTGTTCCTCAGTGTCTTCCACTTCAGTTCCTGCCTCTAGGATCTTGCCCTGCTCAAGTTCCTGCCCTGAATTCCCTCAATGACGGAAGGATGATTGGGATATAGAAGCTAATAAACCCTTTGTTCCCCATGTTTCTTTTGGTTAGAATGTTTCTCACAGCAATACGAAGCTAACTAGAACAGTGAGAAAATGGGTGCTGCTTTATGTCATGGAAGCACTTTTTATTCTGATTGACATCATATCCTTTGAAATTCATCCTGATTACACGTTCTTATAAAAACCTTTTTCCTGGGGCAAGCAGGGTGGTGGGGGGGGGCAAAATTGCTGTGAGTTAAGGAAGGCACTTACACTAAATGAAACAACCTGGATCATCAAGGCCCAAATGAAATGAAAAACCTTGATGTTGGTAGCCGTTTGTGCCGCACCCAAAGATGGCGCCGGCTTCCTGCGGATGATTCAGCAAACAGAGATGTTGTCCAGCCCGAGGGACATAGTGCGCATTTACCACGAACGTCACCGCCCGCTCTCGGGGCATGCTAATGAGTTACTGGAGGGCGCACCAATCAGGTAGCGACACGAGCCTCCTGGGCATATATAAACAGTGCTCTTTTCTTCCTCGGGGTCCCCTGCTTAAGAGTACTGTACAATAAAGGTTGTTCACAGAAGAATCCTGTTGCCACACGTTGTTCTTGCTGGCGAGACGTTAGGTGCGCGACACCGTACTTCTTTTTTAATTATGCCAAGCCTTACTCAACCCTTTGCCTTAGACTTGCCCCTTTCTCTGGCAATAGCTTTGCCTAACTTTTAGCATGACTGGCTCCTATCATTCAATTCATGTGACTCCAGCAGAAGATCTTCCTTGTTGCAATTCACTCTTTGCAATAGTGCTATAATTATTCCTCACTATAACACCAAGAACAAAATTTATAACAAACACTTCCATACTTGTATTGAATGCGTGAGTCAGCATTTTTATATTGCTGTAACAAAATGCCCGAGATAAGCAATTTAAAAGGAAAACAAGTTGTGGTTTCTTATTTCAGAGGTTTTGGTCCATGATCACTCAGCTCCACTATTTCCAGGACTATACTGATATAGGTGGGAAGTGTGTGGAAAAGAAAATTAGTTCTCCTCCACGAAACCAGAAATCAGAGAAGGAAAAAGGTGAAGAAAAATATACTATAGGCATAAATGTTTTGCACCCTACTTTTAATAATCTCTCCTCTAACCCACCACCCAGCAGAGGTAGTGGAAAAGAAAAGTTATTAGGATATGGGGAAGTGGACCTGTTCAGCAATAGTTCTTTGCCGGATTATTTGGCAGCAGTTCAGTCCTGTAGCAAACACCAGATATAACTCAGCAGCTGATGACCAGTCCTCTAGACAGGCAGACACCAGGCATGAACCATCAGCTACAGTCCAGTCCTTTCAGCCAGCAGACACCAGGCAGCTGTAGTTAATCCTGAAGAAACTGCCAGGCTTGTCAACCAGTCTGAGCTGAGGCCACAGAAACAGCAAGCTGCCTCAGGAAACTCAGGAACAGTTCCTGGACAAGTTTCTCTCAATGACAGTGTTACTGCAAGTTGAGCACAACAAAGCTAGGTAAGGTCAACCAATATATGTGTGTCGTTAACAAAGAATAGGGAGGAGGAGCAAACCAAACCAAGGCTCAGGGCTTGTGTCCCACTGTCTGTAGGCTCGTATTTATACTCTGTCATCAAGAGTACTTTCATGTGCCTGCTATATCCAAACATCCTTTCAACTGTGTCTGCTTCAGAAAAAGTCTTTCAAGTATTTGCTTTTGCAAGACATCCATTCACCTGTGTGCTCTAGCAAAACATCATTTGACAAACTAACTTTTCAAAGAAACTATAAGTTTCCACTTCAGTATACCTTTCAAGAGCATGCCCCAGTGATTTATTACATTAGGTCCACTTCCTACTGTTCTCACCACCTTTCAAAAGCCCAATAATCTATCAGTCCATTTATTATTAGATCAGAACTTCTAACTTCTGATCACTTCTAAAAGCCCCATCTTTGAGCATTATTATACTGGGACTGGGCCTCCAACATAGGAGCTTTCCAGGGAAACATTTCTTTGTTCCTTTGTTTCTTTCTCTTTGTCTCTTAGAGATAAGAGTTTCTCTACTCGGTGCTGGCTATTTGTAGACAAAGCTGTCCTAGAACTCACAGATATCCTTTTGTCTCTGCCTCCCAAGTGCTGGCAGTAAAGGCATTAGCCAGCTTCCAGGGGATGGTTCAAATCTAAGCCGTACTATTATCTATTTTCCCCTTTAGAATTCATATTTCAAGACTACTGCCAGGGCAGAATCATACAAAGTCTCATAAAAATGAAAGATTGTGGGCGAAAGAGATGGCTTGGCAGTTAGGAACACTTGCTGCTCTTCTATAAGCAAGAGTTCAGTTCCTAGCACACACATAGAATAGTAGTTCACAGTCAACTGTAACTCCAGGTCCAGGGGATCTGATGCATTCTTCTAGCTTTTATGGACACCTACATGAACATAAAGCACACACATACACACACACACACACACACACACACACACACACACAATTTTAAATAATTGAAATGATGTAAATTGAAACAATCATTATCCTAGCTGCTGAGAGGGTTGGTGACAAAAAGACCCAACATAGTCTCTGTCTAAGAGTTGTCATATAACAAAAAGAAACAACTGCCTTAAGGCCATGCTTTTTGTCTAGGTGTAGATGTTGTTTCATGATGACCAACGCCAATGCTCCTTTGGTCCCTGTATCTCAAGACGGGGTCACTCAGAAAGGTATTCTAGTTGCAGACTTTCCACAACCACAATGTTGTTCTCTGTCTCTCCAAGGACAATATGACATGTACAAACCTACTCATATGCATACATATCTACACACAGACACACACATAATAAATGTGATTTTTAAGTAAAAATAAATAAAAGAATCAAAAGTGATATACTGTGTGCTGGGATTAAAGTCATGTGCTGTTTCATTTATTATTTATTCCTGAATTTAAGAATAATGTTCTTATTTAAAGAAATCAATATGAAGCTTTAGAAGAAAAACTTTAGTTACATGTTTCAGTCTGTAGTTATTTTAAAACTAGGGATTCAGGCAGAAATGCTGAGTTTTCGTTTGTGATATATTTTGCTTAGGTAGGCTAACACCTGATATTTTCTAATATCTAAGAAACTCATAGACATAAATAAATAACAGCATAAATACTTCAACTATATAACTATTTAATGATATAAAACCAGGAAGAAGTAAGTATGATCGACAGTAATAAAAATTTTAGTTAAAACAAGGTAGTATTTTTCCCATTGTCTAAGGGTTTTATTGCCGTGAAGAGACTCCATGACTGAGGCAACTCTTATGAAAAACAACATTTAATTGGGCCTGTCTTACAGTTTCAGAGGTTTCACATTGTCACTGTGGTGGTAAGCAAGGTAGTGTGCAAATGGACATGCGGCTGGTGGAGGTGAGTTCTACATCTTGATCCAAGGGCAGCAAAAGGGGACTGTGTTCCACATTACGCATAGCTTTAGTGTAGGACCTCAAAGTCCACCCCCATAGTGACATATTTCCTCCAACAAGTCTACACCCACTCTACGAATGCCACATTTTCTAATAAATAGTACCATTCCCTATGGGACAAGCATTCAAACACATGAGTCTATGGGGATCATGCCTATTCAAACCATCACACCCATTATATTACCACACACTAAAAAGTTCTAAAATGCCTGAACTTGGACAGGCCTTGACTAAAATCAACACATCAGGCTTTGTGACAACCACCTTTTATCCTCTAAGGCAACTTGATTCCCATATCTATTTGATTAAAACTAAAAGAATACTTTTCTCTGTTGTTCTTGTTGTTTGCTTGTTTTTCCAGACAGGATTTCTCTGTTGATCACCAAATGTCAGTAGATTAGGCTGACCTCAAACTCTGAGATCCCGCCCATATCTACCTCCTGAGTGCTGGGATTAAAGGCATATACTGTTTTATTTATTATTTATTTCTGTCTTTAAGAAGAGTATTCTTATTTAAAACAAACTTAATTTTTAGTTAATTTCAAATATATGAACAGCTTTAATTTATATATTTAACCACATCATTAATTCAAATTACAATAATATGAAAATATGCATGCTCTTTCTTTTTAAAAATCACTGTGTTCATTTGATTATTGATACACAATCATTAAAAAGTGCTTATGAATTCATAAAAATTGGATAAATGCTTATAATTTAGTGTTAAAGTGAAAGATACATTCTGGAGTTACTCTTTGTCCTTGAGAAATTTTCTCCTCCAACTTGTAAACAATCATGTCTTATATTTGCATTTAAACTGTTTTTCCTCCCATTAAGATACTGAAAAAGATATTGTCTGTGTTGTGTATTATAAAACAGATGCCTGAGGGATGCCTTGGTGGGTCCCTATCAAGTTGTTCCCCTGAACAATCAAACCATGCAACAGGACTAACAGAAAAGGGAGTTTATTTGGGACCTGGGGGACCAGTTAAGAGATAGGGAGAGAGAAGGACAGAGAGAAAGAAAGAGAGAGAGGAGAGGAGAGGAGAGGAGAGGAGAGGAGAGGAGAGGAGAGGAGAGGAGGGGAGAGGAGAGGAGAGGAGAGAAAAAGAGTCAAAGGGGAAGAGGGCAGCCAGGGACACATGGGGAAGAAGGAGAGTAGGAGATGGAGGGTTGGAGAGAATGGAGAGAGGGGAGAGAAAGGCCAAAAGTCCTTTTTGTAGGTTCCTACCTGACTGAGCTGTTGCTAGGTAACTGTAGTGCAGAGCCTAGAGAAAATGCTAGTGGTGTAGGCAAAAAGATGCCTTAGTGTATAAAAATACTTACCTGTCAACAAGTCGAATGAACTGAGTTTTAACCCAAGAAGTCACATAGTGGATAGAAAGAACTAACTCCAGAAAGTTATCCTCTGACCTCCATATGTGTGCTATGGTGTATATACACTTTTTTTAAAGAAAAGATATTGTCTGTGTTACATGAACTTAGTCTTAAAATACTCTACACATTAGATGTGATTCATCCATGTTAGTTCAATGGATGGGTCAATAAAAATTTTGAATGAAAAGTAATATATTATCAAGTTAAAACATTGTCCTACTATGCTGCAGTTTCTAAGAATTTAATTTTTTATACAGACTATTGCTCTTTTTACTGTAGAAAACATACTAAAAGAGTATACTGAACTGCCAAAGGGATTTTACGTCAATGACACTTGACCCATGAAGTCATTGTCAGTAAAGCTCAAGGGTGTTCTGTAGTAATAACCTTCAGGATTAACACTGCACTTAAAGCTGTGTGTCATTAACTGGTTGGTTACCAGGCTGTTTGAGCAGCATGCAGCCAGAAGTTAAGGTGTTTGCTTTACAGTGTATGTAGCTGTTGTAAAGTGAAATTCACTCTGAGGTCTTCCAAACATAGACATGTTGTATTGAATTTTTAGAGGAAGTATTTTGTTTAGTACTGAGAATGGACCCCAGGGTGCTTGCTAGAAAACCATTCGACCATTAATCTATGTTCACCACGGTGTTTTTGTAGTAAACTACAAAGCCTTATTATATAGTCCTAGTCGGCCTAGAGCTCAAACGTAGCCCAGGCTGAACCAAGTTTTATGGCCATTGTCCAGCCTCAGCTTCCCACATGCTAGGATGATAGTTGTGTACCCCTATGCCCAACCTGTTCAAGGTTCTTTTCCTCTTTTCTTTTTATGTTGATAATCAAACCCAAATTTTTGAGGGGAGAAACGCTCATGGGATAGTTACAACTGTCTTTCAGCAAATCTAGTCTCATTCCCTCTAGTGGGTTGAGTTTGGTACACACAAGCATTTATTCCCATTTAATGTGCTGGAGCACATTCCAGCACTCAAGGCTGAGACACAAGAATCTCAAATCTGGGTTCATCTTGGCCTATGTAACTAGAATTAAGCCATCAATTAAGCTTCATGCAAAGATCTTGTCTCACAGAGTATATTCCATTACTGGAACAGTATGTGAAAAAACATTCATGGATTATGAAGAAATGTGTTAATTTTTAAACATTTTAAATATTGCTTCATTCTATTTCAAATTAAAATAGTGTGGAGAAAAATGTATCAGCTGTCTCCTTGCCATGTGGCTGCAACAAAATGGCTTTTCATAATACATTTAAAAAAGTAGTCATAGAAATTTAAAACTATGAACTTCATTACTATTTTGTATTGGGATTTATTTTATTTCCTTATTTCTTACCAGTGGAGTGTGTTTTGAAAATAACAGAATAATATGGATTTAGATTTCAATCGCAAGCAACATTTATTAGAACAATAAAATTATTTACACTAAGAGCAGATTCTTCCTCCCAAACCAAACATAACTATCAAGAGCTCTTCAGATACAGATGGGTGGTCACAAAACCCTCCCCATCAATGCTGGGATTTTGACGGGCTTGTTTTTGTTCAATTCTTATACAGATAGCCTTAGCAGCTGTGAGCTCATGTTTGCAGTGGCCATTCCATGTCCAGAAGAGAGAATTCCACAGCTGTCCTCTCACCCTTACATTCTTACTACTCCCTCCATTGGGCTAGACTTGGTGTTGAGGCTGTTGATACAGGTGACATATTTTAGAACTAAGCACTCAAGGTCACTTCCTCTGGGCATTACCACTGACCATTGCAAAAGTAACCTGTTTTTGAGAACTTGTGACCATATTCACAGTACCAGACATGAAATTCCTCCTGAGGACTAGATCCAGTCAGAAAATGGCTGAGTTCCCAACACCATTGTTGTACAGAGGGCACTTCTTGTTTGGCAGGGCATTATCACAGCATGAAGCAGTCAGTGATGTCCAATACTATTGATGTCTTTTCCTCCCCAACAGCTTATACTGTACTTTTCATTGCTATGGAAGCTAACTAGTCAGGAGGAAGTTTTCCATTATTTTAGGCATTGTTTTGAAATTAAAATATGCAGTGTCTTTAGCAAAAAGGTTTTACCATGTAGTTACAGTAACCAAGAGCAATGGCAAGAGCCTGTGTTGCTTAGAGGGCTCGTGGGCTTACCTGACCATAGGAAGGTATCCCATTTCTGGCACTGAGATTTTTCCCTTAATAATGCATGTTTATTGGGTACCTGAACTCAAATTCTATTTTAAATTATGTTAGAAAGTGATGTATTTTCATAGGCTTTATCATATATCATTAGTTTTGATTAATTTATCTCATTCATCCTCTGTAATCCCACATCCCCCTCCCCATCCAGGCTTAAACTATTAACAACCAGTATTCTCCTTCAATTTACTTAACATCACATGTGTTCTACCATCCCCTCCACCCATTAACATCCCTTCCCTTCATCCTTCTCAGGAGACTTTTCCGGGTTCCTTATCTCTAAAGACACTTCAAGTTAAACATGCAGATTTTGGAAGTAAGGTCCAAGCTAGTCTCCAATTTTCTCTGTAGCTAAGGGTGACTTTAAATTTTTGTTCTCCTTTCTGTGTCTCCCAAATAGTAGAATTGTAAGCATAAACCAGTATACATAATATTCTTAATATCCAATAGAGTAGAATACGCCTGAGGAGAAACTAGAACTCTAATAGATGACTGGAGGGAAGAAAATAGTACTACCATTTTGGATAACAATGTAACAGTTTGTTAAAACAATAAATTAAACAGGAAACCAGAATGTCATCTTAAAATATGTTGTTCTACTCGTGGACTGGTGGTCCTGGCTACTGTAGGCTGAGCAAGCCATGATGAGCAAGCCAATAAGCAGCAATCTTCCACGGCCACTGCCTGGGTCCTGCCTGGAGATTCTCATCCTATTTATTTTCCTAACCTGACTTTCCTCAATAAAGACGTTTGACCTGAGAGCGGTAATCTAAATAAATTCTCTCCTCCCAAGTTGGTTTTGATCATACTGTTTGTCACCAAAATATCAAAGCAAACTATGACAGTCTCTTTTACACGAAATATTTTTGAATCAAAGGCAACGAAGAAGCAGCAAAATGCAGAAGAGTTCTCTCTAGTTTCCCTCTTCTCCTCCTAAGGATGGAGCATACTTCACCAACGATTATTCTTTATCAGCTCACACAACATTGAAGGAACATAGAAACAAGATTGATCTCAGGATTGCAGGCCTTATATGGTGACTTATACCTATAATCCTAGTCCTAGAGGGCCTAGAACTGGAAGACGACAAAACAGTTTGAGGCCAGTCTGCGATACACAGTGAATTCCAGGTCAGGGAAGTGTTGCAGAGTGAGACGCTGGTTCAAAAGCAAGCAGGCCACAAAAACAAAATGAGGCAAATCAAAATGAAAAAACAACTGTGTTCCATTAGGATCTTCCTACGTGTCCTCTCAATACTTTTTTACCTTTAGGAGCTCCAAATTTCTTTCCTTTATCCTTTCTTCATAAGTCTTTTCTCTCTGTCTCTGTCTCTTTCTCTCTCTCTCTCCCTCCCTCTCTCTCTCTCTCTCTCTCTCTCTCTCTCTCTCTCTCTCTCTCTCTCTCTCTCTCTCTCTCTCTCTCTCTCTCTCTCTCTGCTTTAAAGTTCTCCCATGTGATGAGCAGTGCATGCGTAACAATTAAATATTTTTGTTTTGAATGTGTTTCTTATTATGGCATTTGTACCTATTTGAATCTTATGAAAACTGAGGAGAAAGTCTTTCTTCCTTACCAAATATCTATTATATGAGGTATCTACTCCAATTGTAGGTACTTATCCAAGAAAAATGAACATATAAGCCCATACAAAGACTTGTATACAGATATTCAAAGCAACACTACTTGTAATATAAGAAACTCAGATTACTCACATGTCCATAAGGAGGCAAGTGGATAAACAAATTATGAGCTATCTCTAATTATCAGTTTTTATAAATATCCACTAGTAGCAATAAAAGAGTGGATTATTAATACATAACAAGTATTTTATTTAAAAATACTTATGCCAAAGAAAAAGTCAGTTAATAAAAATTCCATTTGTTTCCATATATACAAAATTTTATAAAATTCAAATGACTACAGCAGAAATATCAATGTTTATTTGCTAATTAAATGTACCAGTTGAGTGGAAGAAAGGAGTAAGAAAGAAGCTCAAAGAAATTTAGGGGGTTTGTATGTTTTCTCTTTTTCCTTTTATTTCTCTCTCATTGTTGACTGATGCTGCTGTGCTGTGAGACAGACACTCACTCTCTAGCCTAGGCTGGTTGTGAACTCATAATGCTACATCTATGCTTTCCTAGGTATTATAGGCATGTGCCATCACAGTCAGAACAAATTTGCTTAGTTTCTTAAATGCTAAATACACATATGCTGAAACATATCAAATCCTACTGAAGTGTGCATAAATAGTTTGCTATGTACCAATTTATACTTAATGCCTGCAAACAAAAATATGGTAGAAAAAATAATTAGCAACAGAAAAAAAGTAAAAATTTGAGCTGTAAGGAATGGATATGTAACCCAGCGATTAAGTACTTGACTCGAACATATGACACCCTGGCTTACTTCCTAAGCCCTACAATGTATGTTGATGTGTTTTGGGGGCATAGGGGGTGTTTACGTGTTGGGTTGTGTGTCTGCCTCACCACTGGTGTGCCCAAACACCACGAGAAAGCTGCTTAGTGGAAGCAGAACAAGTCTGTGACAGGGGGCCCAGCCCATGTATTTATGGATGAAAAAGAGTGAGGTCTGGGATAGATGTCGTGATTCCCAGCCTCCTGTGTACACAGATGCCACTGGGGACCTCAGGGAGTAGAGAAAGGTGGTCTGCAGGTCCTCACTTTCCCTCAAACTATGGCAATCTGCTCTAATCTTCTACCTCTTTCTTATTTCTTTGGCTTTAAGTGTCTCTATTGACATGTGCTGAACTGCACAAACTCAGGGAAAAACTCAACTCCACTGCAAGTCCTGAAGTCAACTGAACAGTGATCTCTGTGCTGTAATATAAAGTTCTTCTATATCAGAGAAAGAATATGAAAAAGAACCTAGTATGATGCTGCACACTTGCGATTCTACTGAAGGAGCTGAGGCAGGATGATTGCAAGTTCAAGGTCAACTTGGGGTATATATCAAGATTCTGTATATATCAAAATTCTATATCAAAGAAAAAAGGACAAGCAGGGAGAAGAAGGAGGAGGAGGAGGAGAAGATGACAAAGACAGCAAGAAGATCTTCTAGAATTTACAGTGGGCACTCACCTGGCAAATCATAAGTTATTATACAAGCCAGAATAGGTGGTTGTGAATGCATGTGAAAATACAGACCAACCTGGTAAGGACCTTAGTAAAATTCTTCTTGTAACCAATTTGCCTAAGCATTCATTAATAGTTAAAATTTTAAACTCAGTTGTAAATTTTACAGCTCACTTAGTAGTTTGGACCAGAGAGGAAAGGACAGTTGTGTAGAGAGATAGAAAGCAAGTAAAGAAAGATTAGAAGCCCAAAGGTTTTCCATCTCTGACTTGATGTGCCAGGAAGCCAATCTCTTAAATGAATTAGGATTATTGCATCTGCTGCCCTCTTCGAAGCAAGGGAATAATCCTATTGAACCTATCATCTCCTCTGGGGCATATTGAAAACTGCTGATTCAATCTAAATCTTCTCTGATACTCCTGGTGAATGAGCTTGAGATGATTTGATTAACAGGAGCTTTAGATTTTGTCTTGATGATCCTCATGTAAACATTCTGAAAATATCCCATTGAAATGTCCGAACACGGCGAATGGCAAGCCTTAAGAGAAATACAAGTTTGAAACAGGCAAGAAAATGACCAAAATAAACAAACAATACACAAAAAGGTTAGAGGAGGTGGAAATCCCCTAAATATTATTTGAGGATAGAAAAAAACTAAGAAATATGTTGCTTAGAAAGGCAGACACTTGGCAATGAGTCGGACTAGTATTTGCTGATAAAATCAGATTTATAAAAATGTTATTTTTATTAACCAAATATAGAAAACCGAATGGAAATTACCTAGGTAAAAATGTATATGTAGAAAGAGTGAAGCACAGGGAACAGCAAAAATAAAGGGTGGTGATATAAAGTATTATGTGTATCATGCATCTATTATTGGAACATAGAACATATGCTGAAGGTACAGAACCTAACATGGAGATGGACATTGTTATAACAAAATTAACTTAAACACAGATATGCCTCAGACACTACCAAGAGAACCCAAAGAGATTAACGGGAGAAGATAAGCAAATATTTAATACTACTATATCTCATATGTATATGTGTCCATGCATAAGCCCAACTCTCACCTCAAAAATAATTTTAAAAGTTTATGCTAAAGCCACATATGAGTGTTCACTAGTAGGAAACACAGATTTTCTTGACTTTAAATACCTTGTTCTAAAATAGTAGGAGTTTGATGATGTTTGCCCAGCCATTAAAATAAAAAGAAAGCCATAAATCAAAGCATTTTTAAAATACATAGGTGAGACCATCAGGTAATAGGTTATAGCAATATTTAGAAATCTTGCCTTTAGACCTCAGATTCTATCTTATGGAGTTCTTATCCTTTGGACTAGTGAAAATTAGTGGTCCATTAGTACATTCCAAAAGGATTCACCTAATAGTAATAGTCACAAGGATGGATGTTAGCTTGTGCACAGAAGATTACAATAAGTAGTTTGCTACTAATTAGGCTAAAGGAACCAAGATACTTTGGCTCTGGGCCTTTAATATTTTGCTGCTTAACAAACACTGAAGTTCTCTAATCAATCAACCAGGTTTGTAGAATCTTCAACATAGGTTTGCCTTTTATTTCTGGGAACTTCAGTTCACTTGTAGGAGACATACACTTGTCAAATGAATACATTTCAAGCCTGTTTTTTTTTAAGCTTTCATAGTATTGTTATCTGAAACAGAAAGAGAAGTCTGAGGAGGACAATTATGAAGAGATGTTAAGGACAGCATGTTAAGCAAGAGTAAGTTTTGTTATTTAGAGTTAAGTTCCTGTCTTCATTATTGATAACAGTATCTAACAATATAGTTGTTCTCTTGATAAGAGAGACAGAGATACAAAGAGAGACAGACAGACAGACAGACAGAGACAGACAGAGAGACAGAAAGTACAAGTGAATCCATTCTATGTAGATGTAATTTCCTTTTCAGGAAGACAGAAAACATGTTTTCCTGGTTTCTCCTATAATACTCTCTTCTCAAACTAATCACTTCAAGAGCCAAGCATGGTGGCATGGGTCTGTAATCCATAGCAACTTAGAGGATGAGGCAGGAATATAGTGAGTTCAACGCAAACCTTGGCTGCACAGTCAGTCTTGTGCTGATCTTAGCTTATAGAGAAAGATTATCTGGAAGCAGATCCTCTCCCCAAAAATTGAACTCAAAATAATCATTATGCCAAAGAGTATGTTTTGGGATGCCATATATAGTCTCTTCCAGTCATTGCACATTGGAATATTTTGGTCCCCTATACAGAAATGCAAAACAGTGATAATATAGAATCCAAGTTGCTAATAAAAATTCTACAGGAACCACTGGAAACCTTGCAGCAGTAACTATGTATCCTAAAGATAATTCAGTAGAAAAAAAAAATTAGATCAAAATGTTGAAAGGTCTGCTTGCTGCTTTCTGTAAAACCTAGAAGTATTTATAAGCAAACAATGCCTGTGACCTATTTAACTCGACAGCCTTTTGCTTTGTTCTTTAATTGTGGGCAAATGCCATCTCAAAACTGACAGTGGGAAAAGCAATAGATATGGATTTGTCTGTCCCTAGAAACTCTTATTTCTAGGAACACTTTCCATAAAAGTTATTACCTCCATGATTCAATAGAGCCAAACCACTCTCTGGTCACTCAAAGGATATCAGCTAAAGAGGCCATTACCAGTAGAAATCAATAGGCTTTAAAAATTCAACAATTGCTGAGTCTTGGTTCGCTATTTAAGGATGATGGTTGGAATGATTTCTGTGCACCAATCTGGATAGCAATGTGTCTAAATGAACAAAAATATCTAGGATTACATATGAAGCTAATCATATTGAAACACAGTAAAGTATTAAAGTTTCATAGTAAACTAATATAGACATAGGTGGTTTTAATTAGTAACTTAAATAGCAAGGTCTACAAGTAGGGGTTTTCATAAACTTTGAAACATCGTGTTTATTATAAAAATATTTTAAAAAAACAGCTGTATAATAATTAATACCTGAGATTTTTGCTGACAGGGTTATGAATATTATGCAGTCATTTATTTTCTATGTTTATCATCAAAATTTGTGTCAATGTCACTCTGAAGTTAATGGAATTGACAGTTGTTTTTTAAATTTTTCTATTTCTTAAAGACAGAAACTTCTTAAGTAATTAAAGTTGGCCTTAAAGGCAGGGAGATCCTCCTTCCTCAGCATCTTGAGTGCTGGTTTTGTATGCACAGCCATACCAAGCTAATATTTTATTTTTAATAACAGAGTTCTTGGGAATAGAGAGACAGTTCAGTGGTTAGGAGCACTTGCTAGTCTTACTGAGGATTGGGGTTCCCAGATCCCACATCAGGTAGCTAACCCTCTGTAATTCCAGCTCTAGAAGATCTTACACCGTCTTTTGACCTTTGTGGGCAAGTGTGCACACGAGAGTGTGCACCCACACCCACACAATTAAAAAAAATCTTCATATATATTAGACATAAATGAAGGATTTCCAAAAACATAAATGTAAAAGTAGTTTTCTTTAATTCTCCTGAGTAATTTTGTCTCTGAAGCTTACTGCCTTTGTCTCCAAATCTAGGCCTACTCCTAGAAGCTTCCTGCCTCCATATAATCTTATCAAGGCCTAGAATGTTTTCCGCCTCTGAGACTTGCTTCTGACTAAGCTCACCATTTCTATCTCTTTCTGATCTCTGGCCTGCAGGATCAACTGTGATAAAAAACATATGCGGTTTGTTTGTTTGTTTGTTTGTTTTAAGACAAGTTCTTACTCTGTAGCCTAGGACAGCTTGGAACGTATAGCAATCCAATCGCATTAGCTTTCTGTGCGCTGGGATAGACTTCTATGTTTCTGAGATAGACTTTCAAAGACTGGGATATTTCCAATGAGACGATGAAGCATTCACAGATCAGCAACTGCTTTGCCTGACTGGGTATGGAGAAAAGTACACTGTTAAGGGATACCAGCTGAGAGTGGAAGCTATTGAGGATGGCAGATGTGATTTAATGGAGGTGACTAAAAGACCACCATCTCAGTTTAAGTGTTAGGTGGGGCTGGGGAAAACAAAGTGTTAACAGTGATAAACACTTGAACTTTTTCTCCTGTCCTTCATTCCCCTTGTTGACCCTCAGTCCCAGTGCCCAAATCAAGCAGAACTGTAAGGCAAAAGGAGCCAAAGGAAGCATCCTAGAGGGGTCACAGCAGGGCAGGGAAGACTGGAAAATGGATGTGGACATACTTACCATCTGCCCATCAGCCCTTTTGAGTAGTGTTTGTTCAAAAACATGTTGAGAAAATTAAAGCTAGTTATCTGGTTTATAATTCAAGTACCTTAAATGGATGCTTTTAAGGAAGGTCCTGTTTGCCTCAAGTTCCATATTGATCAAGCTGTGTAGATAACCGTCTGTTTATCGTGCCATTTTACCTCGCCTTTCTGGTCCCAGCCGGCAGGGATGCCTGGAGCTGCAATCTCTAAAGTGAAGCTGATTTGAACTTAATGGCTAATCTACTCAAGGAAGCCACTGCCTGGCTTTAAAAAAAAAAAAAAAAAAAACAATTCTTCTTGTTTTTCAAATTGTGTCTTGAAATATTGAAAGTTCAGGGCATGAGTTAAAGAGGAGCCTAGACTTAAAGTTGCCTAGAGCCACATGATTCAGAGGATACTCTGACTTTTGTCTGTTTAGGTTAGGCAAAGAGTAAACACGTTTATAAATGTCAGACATAGCCCCTCTGGGGACTATTGATGTAGCCGCCAGAGCCAGCATTTAAAAAATTATCCAAAGGGCTTGATTCAATATCATCGCTGACCTGGAGTCTGGAAAAGAACTAATGTTGATGTGCTTAGAAAGCTCTAACCTTCTCTCAATACTCTGCCCCTGCATGGAGGAACTTCTTTTAAAGGGCCAGTAGTTCTTGAGAACTAAAAATTGAGACTGAAAATTTAGTTTTTGAGCCATGAAACAACCAGGATTAGGAATTTCCTATCTCATCACCATGCTTTAAGTTCTATACACTCAAGTTATTTGTCCTTTGTTAAGAAACACCATCGCATTTGTGCTTCATGTTTCTAGGAGATATTTCTGAGTTGTTTAACTTGATCCACATATATCTCAGTGGGACACCTTTACACCATTGGATATATTTCTAAGTGTTTTTTTTTAATTGATTTTTATTTTTCCCAGCCCAGTCTTCATTGTTAAGATAGACTAAGGAGTATCATGACTCCTGCTGGCTACATAAAAGATCAAATAAAGGCACGTACGCACGCATTCAAATAAATGTCTGGGGCTGGAGAAATAACTCAGTTGGTAAGGTGCTTGCCACACATGTATGAAGATATGAGTATGATTCTAGGACCTATGTAAAATGCCAAACATGATGGTATACTTACTTTGTAATGACAGAGGTGGAGAGGAAGAGAAAGGCTGACTGGCCACCCAGCCTTGTTGAAATATCAAGTCTAAATCTTACTGAGAAACCCTACCTCAAAAAACAAGATAGGCTCTTAGAAACAATACAGAGGTTGACCTCTTGCCTATACACATATTTACCTGCCCACACATATGTACTCACATGCTCTGGAGCACAAAAATATGAATTCAAGTAGTCATAAAAATAATCTAACTTACATGTTGTCCTGGTTTGCTTTCTATCTCTGTGATTTAAAAAAAAAAAAAAAAAAAAAAAGGCCAGGTGTGGTGGAACATGCCCATAAATCCTAGTGATGCAGGAAGAGGTTCAGTTTCTCTGATGATTAAAAATTTAAACGGCATGAAAAAAAGGTGTTATTGGAAATCTTGGGCCAAGTCATCATTTAATACCAGAGGAACTGGGGTTCCGTTGTGGGTTTCTTAGTCTCAGTAATAAAAGCCTTCATGGACAGATACAAATGGAAGCTAGAGGACAAAGGGTAGACTCAAACCATTGAGGATCGTTTGTTAGAGTTTAACAGAAACACTTCAGGATATGCAAGCCATATATCTTGCAGCTGACTAGAGGAGGAGAATGGAGGAGATAATCAGACATGGAGGTCAGCCAATAAGTGACAGGCAGCTGTATAGTAAGAAAGTGAGCTTAGAAAAGAAGAGTAAGGTAGTCCAAAGTGTTAGGGAGTTTAAAATCATGCCCTTGCCAGAATCTTAAAGAAAGAGAGAGGAGAAGAGAGGTGGGGGGAGAAGAGAGAGAAGAGAGAAGCAAAGTAATAGTTTGAATAGTAAGAATTCAGAAAGACAGGTCAATCTAACTGGATCCAGGATCCTATGTTGGTATTGGCTCACAAATATTGCAGTATGCAGCAGGAATTTGGGGAAGGAAGAGTACATTATCCAAAGGTGAATATCCTTTCCTAGGGGTGGGTCTGCAAGCCAGGCTCCTGACCTGTCTCCACTGGAATAACTTTTAGAAGAGAAGACATTAGGCATGGAGAATACAAAGGCATCTCCAGCAAGAAGCAGATTTATTATTTATACTAATACTTGGGAGGAGCACTTCAAGTTTGAAGTCAACCTAATCTACATAGTGAGTTCTAGTCCAGCAAGAGCTACA
The DNA here is from genome assembly GCF_963924665.1 of Micromys minutus. Lineage (NCBI taxonomy): Eukaryota > Metazoa > Chordata > Mammalia > Rodentia > Muridae > Micromys > Micromys minutus. The sequence continues at coordinate 7,657,265 of NC_137970.1, read as the reverse complement.
TAGTAAGACCATGCCACCATAAATAAACACCCATTTCTTTATTTTTTATTTTTTAAATTTTTACACTCCAGATTTTATTCCCCTCCCAGTCCACCCTCCAACTGTTCCACATCCCATACCTCCTCCCCACACCTCTGTCTCAATGAAGATACTCCCACCTCAGCCACCCAACCTCTAAACTCCCTGGGGCCTCCAGTCTTTTGAGGGTTAGGTACATCTTCTCTGACTGAACCCAGACCTGGCAGTCCTCTGCTGTATTTGTGTTGGGGGCCTCATATCAGCTGGTGTATGCTGCCTGGTCGGTGATCCAGTGTCTGATAGATTTCAGGAGTCTAGGTTACAATATTCCTCAAACTATTCCATAAAGTAGAAACAGAAGGAACACTACCTAATTCATTTTATAAAGTCACAATTACTCTGATACCTAAGCCACACAAGGACCCAACCAAAAAAGGGAATTTCAGACCAACATCGCTTATGAATATTGATGCAAAAATTCTCAATAAAATTTTTGCATACTGAATCCAAGAACACAACAAAACCATCATTCACCACAATCAAGTAGGTTTCATCCCAGAGATGCAAAGTTGGTTTAATAATTGAAAGCCATTGATGTAATCCACTATATAAACAAACTCAAAGAAAAAAAATCACATGATCATCTCCTTAGATGCAGAAAAAGCACTGGGGAGATCAGGAATTCAAGGCCCACACCTAAACATTATAAAGGCAATTTACTGCAAACCAACAGAGAATATCAAATTAAATGGAGAGATACTTGGAGCAATTCCATTAAAATCAGGGACAAGACAAGGATGCCCACTCTCCTCATATCTATTCAATATAGTACTTGAAGTGCTAACTAGAACCATTTTTTTCTATACTGACTATTTGACATTTTTTATGGGATATTTTCTTCATTTACATTTCAAATGTTATCCCCTTTCCGGGTTTTCCCCTCCAGAAACCCCCATCTCACCTCCTTTCCCCCTGCTTCTATCAGGGTGCCTCCCCACTCCCTCCTGTCTCCTGGCCCTGGAATTCCCCTACACTGGGGCATGGAGCCTTCACAGAACCAAGGGCCTCTCCTTCCATTGATCTGTAACCAAGATCTTCCCAGTTTTATTCATTATTAGTGTGTCTGTGTGTGTGTGTGGGGGGGGGGTTGGCATTAGGAGCATTCCTACAAAATTTTTCTTTCTTCCAAATGTATTTAATCTCTACCTATAATGTGTGTGTGTGTGTGTCAGTGTGTGCACACACGCACGTGACTGCATGCCATAACATATTTATGAATGTCAGGGGAGAATTTTCAGGGGCCTGTTCTCACCTTTCACCATGGGTTTCAGAGATTGAATTAGGATTGTAGGCTTGTGTGGTAAGAGCTTTAACCTGTTGAGACACACACACACACACACACACACACACACACACACATTTAATCTTAAATTCTTCCCAGGAAAGAACATGTGGTATTTGTCTGAATCTGGCTTGTTTTTCTTTACAAAATGGAGTTTAGTTCAAATGTCATCGTTTCAGTTTCATTTTAACCGAGAAAATCCAATTGTGTGTACACAGGACAGGCTCATGTTGTGTAATTTTGCTGTGTAAACGGTCTGCAATGTACAACCCTCTTTCTGTAGCTTTTCATGTAGCTGGGATTGCAGGCCTGTGCCACCAACTTATAGTGTATTTAATTTAACCTTTGAGGTAGCAAAGCACAATGTAAGCGTACCAATTTTACCGTTTGTTTTATATTCTTTGGGTTTTTTGGGGGGCAGGGTCTCATATTGCAGCTCAGGTTAGTCTGTGCTCAGACTGGAAGCAATTGTTCTGCTTCAGCCCCAGTGAGCTATATTCCAGGTGTGAGGCACCTTCTCCAGCTTTTAAATCCTTGGCATTAAGCACATTCACACTCAGTGCAACCATCCCAGCCATTTACCTAAACTTGGAAAACTACGTATCATTTCAAGCAGTTAACTGCCAGTTGTCCTTGTTTCCCAGCCTCGGCTAAACTCTTTTGTACTTTCTTTCTTTGAGAATATGTGTATTTAAAACAGAATCATATAATATGTTTTCTTTTGTGACTCTCTTTTACTGAGCAGAATAGCCCAGTCGTTCATCCATGTGGCAGGATTTCATTCTTTATTTTTGTGGCCAAGTAATATTTGAACATAAGTAGAAGTATGATGAAAAGTAGACAATGCAGTAAATGCTTGTATATATAAAATGACAACATAAATTGCCAATTTCAAGAAAAAAATCTTATGTAAACAGCATACTTATATGTGTATGTGTGTGTGTGTGTGTGTGTGTGTGTGTGTGTGTGTCAGTGTGTGCACAAACGCATGTGGCTGCATGCCATAACATATTTATGAAAGTTAGAGAACAATTTTCAGGGACCTGAAATTTGAATGAATCAGAGGGTTTCATTAAATCCATGAAGATGTCTTAATGAGAAATGAGCTATTTTTTTAAGTTACTGAGAGCAATATAGTATTCATCATCTCTATTCTTTGTACCCATGTTTACCCATTTGTCTGATGTTTCTTTCTTACAAGCCTCAAAAAGTTAATAATTTTTTTACATGAAGATACAAATACACATGCTTGAGGGTATGCAATCTATGTTCATAGCTTGATTTTATCATTGGGTAATATCCTGAAAATTACTCCAACTAGTCAGAGTCCTTCATTTATTATTTTATTATTGTTGTTGTTGTTGTTGTTGTTGATTTAGTTTTTGTTTGAGACAGAGTTTCTCTGTGTGGCCCTGGCCATCCTGGAACTCTCTCTCTCTCTGTAGACCAGGCACTCATAGCCTTTTCCTCCAGAGTCTGGGATTAAAGACATGAGCTACTACTGCTGGGCTAGAGTACTTCATTTTTAAAATTTGGTGTTTGGGAGCTAGTGTGATAGATTTGTGTGCAAAGGCATTCCCTGTCAAACTGATGACCTATGTTAAATCCCTGGGATCCACGTGGTAGTAGGAGGGAAGTGGCTCTGGGAAGCTTCTTTTGATTTCCACATGCAAAATAAATAAATGTAATAAAATTTTAATTTAATGCTTCACTGTGTAAACATACTGAAACTCACAGAACTAACTTCCCATGAATGTGTTTATAAATAGTTCCAGAAGCTTTGCATGCTAAAGCTTACATGTAGCCCCAGCTAATAGACAGGCTAAGGTAAAAAGGATCTTTTGAGTTGTTTGAGGCCAGTATCCTCAACAACACAATGGCACTATAACACTGCATCTTAAAAAAAAAAAAAAGAGGTGTCTCGGGTAGTGGGAGGGATGATCAAGATAGATTAATATGTGAGTATAGATTTTTCAGCAAATAAAATGATTTTAAAAATACTGTGTTGAAGGATGCTATTCTCCTCGCCCTCCCTAACCGTTCCTCACTCCGTGGCCACACCCTTAACCCCTAGGACCTGGACTCACACTAGAGTAGACCAGTCCCTAACTGGCAATCTTTCTGTGTCAGCCTCCAAAATGCTTGGATTCTATGCTTTACACTGCTCCACGTGTTTTTTTTTTCTTTTTTTTTCACCTTAGGCAGCCCTTAGCTTTCATTTCTAAATCTCGGTGACAATTTGTGGTAGCTGAGTTATTCTTTTTCTCGCATACTTGCTTAGATTGTGGTTAGATATGCCCATTTGAAAACACCACAGAACCATTCGCCCGGAGTGGCGGTTTTCAGCCCACCTCCGTCAGGTCCCAAACTGGTGCAGGGCAGCCCGGACAGCTCCGCCCCGTGACGTCACCCGAGGGCTAAACCAAACTGACCTAGGTAGAGTCCCCTCATTTCGGGTTTGTCTCCCTAAAATCTAGGCTTTCTTTTTTTTTTTTTTAAATCTAGGCTTTCTTGAGCCCGCCCCAGCTCACATTTCTTTTGTGTACAAAGATACCGGCAAAGCGGCAGGTTAATAAACTGCGACGCCGCGCGAGCGCAGACGCGGACTCCGCCCACAGACACGCCCCTCCTCTTCGCTGTGGTATCGTCCAGCCTCTGCGGGCCGCCCACAGCTGAGGCCTGCAGGCGGGAAAGGCGGAGCCGCGCCGCGCTGACGCCGCGTCTTCCCGCCTCCAAGTGGGCCGGGCGCGCTGGCCTTAGGCTTCTGAGTGCTGACTGGTAACACACAGCTGGGCCCTGAGAGCGGAGCGCCGTTCAGGGGGGTGGTTTAGGAAAGTCTTTCGCGGCGTCTCGCCGCGGTGAGAATTATGTCAGAAAAGCAGGCCTTCCCGTCAGGCAGGGCCGTGACGCGTGGCCGCGGTGGCCGGGGGCTTGAGGTGGATTGGGCCCCCGGAACCCGGAATGCCCCTTCCCAGACCCACGTGGAAACGTCCCGCGCAGGCAATCTCTCTAGCAGCTCGTTCGAGTCCTCTCCCTCTCAGTGGCGGACCGCCGCCCAGCCCTTTGCCTCCACTCTCTTGAGCGAGTCCTTTCAGGAGCTGGGGGGTCCCTCGAGCTCCACCAACCTCCCTCAGAGCCTCAGTGAGGATTTTGGCCAGAGGAATGACCAGGGCCTCCGCGTCCACGGCCAGAGCTTTCAGGTCTCTGCAGTTGCCTCAGACTCTGCCATTCTTGGCTCTTTTTCTCAGCGTGTATCTACAGTAGGATCCATCCCAATTCCAGACTCATCCCGATCTGGACATAGGTTTTCACTGGCTTCTGAGCAAGTGTCCTCGATGGTTTCTGAACTTAGTACTTCTGTCCAGTCAGAACTAGGGTCTCTTCCTGCCTCAGTGATCAGCACTCCCCGAGGGTCAGTAGTGGAGCCCACTCCATCGGTTCCATCCATATTATCTAGCCGCTCTTGGGGACTAGCACAAGAACATCCTATACACAGTAGCACATCCCTGCCTTCCTTGCAATTGCCAGACACACCAGACAACACCCCACTAGAATCGGCAGTAGACTCCCCCAGGCATTCTCTGTCATTCTCTGCCTGGTTATCAACATCATCACTTTCTGCTCCATGTGTGGGTTCTCAGCTGCCTGTGTCACCCGATATCTCAGTGCCATTGTTCACATCTCCTCCGCTGTATGATCTCAGAGATTTGATGCAAACGGCCCCTCCTTTTCATGCCTCTCAAGTGCCTATGCTAGGGCCATCCCTGCCCTGCGTATGGGGCTCTCCCTGGGTATCTCAGCAAGGATCAGCTCCGCCCCTTAGCGCTCCCAGAGCAGTTGCACAAGAGCGCGCTCCGCCTTCAGGGCCGGGCTCCCCCCTGGTATGGGTAGATACATCAGCTCCGCCCTCGGACAGCAGTCAAGGGGCGGTACAAGGGTCTGTTCCACCCTGGGCGGTCTCCCCTTTTAAACCCAAGTCTCGGGAGAATTTCACCCAAACCATGACGGATCTGGAAAAGCCCAGTATCGCAGGCCACATGTTCGACGTAGTCGTGATTGGAGGCGGCATCTCAGGTCAGTTTGGATCTTTAATAGTAGCATAAGGGGGCCTGGCTGACCAGGGGTAGGGAACTTGCAATGTCCCTGTTGTGTTTGGAGGGTCTTTCTCCTGCAGGTGACTATGTTAACTATGGCATGACCCTAGATCCTGCCAGATGCGTGCAGGGGCTTGTCCCTTTGCTGGTGATGTGCACTGGTGGAGGGAGGCCAAAGAATTTGACTCCTAACTACTAAATAGTAACGATCAATTAGCTCTTGTTTTGCAGTTACATTTAGCACATTACAGGAGTTTCCTCTGTCCTCAACAGTCTTGTGGGTAGGCAACACATTTGCTGTTTTACAAAACCAAGCAACTGTGGCTTGAGAGTTTCAAGAACTGCCCTGAGGTCTGAACACTTCCCTGGGAAGCTACAGCCTTGTTTTTTCTCCTATTTGAGACCTTCACTCCCAATTCTATAGGTGGTTGCTGGCCTTCCCTGATTTCACATCTTTTCCTCTGAACAGCACACCAGCCACTGAATGTCTGTACCAGTGAAGGGGTAGTATGTATGATTTAATTCAGTTCTGTTCCTCTCTAAAGCACCATTCCTTAGAAAAGTGAGCGGGTTAAAATACAGAGGCAGAATCCTTTAGGAAAAGGTAATTATTTTAAAGAGCAGGACGTTTCAAACTATTCCTGCTGTTTTTTTTTTTTTTTTTTTTTTTTTTTTTTTTTTGCCCCCAGAACTTGCATAAAAGTGTAGGGTATTCATTTCCCAGAGGGAATCTCTTCATAAAGCCAGAGAAGGCCGTCAGGGAGTGCCTTGTATGCTCTTGCTGAGAGCTGCACTGTCTCCATCTTGTCCTGTGGTCTTGTCTTATCAAGTAAGGGACACATGAACTTTTTTTCTCTATTTTCCTGGAGACCTCATTTTTGTATATTAAATAACCACTAATATTGTCACTGGAAAAGTTTAGGAAATTATGCCCTTTCTTTCAAGTGTTAGTAATTTCAGAGATATATGTGCAAAATATAATTTAGAGGGAGAAAGACAGTAGGAAGGAGTAAATAGGGTATTCCCACAGTATCCATTTTAATGTATGCTCCCTTTGAGTAGGTCATAAACATGGTTATATATTAATTTTAGGTATAGGTAGCTTTGGACCCATCCTGTTCAGGATAAACAGTCTAATCACCAGATTGGTAAGGACTGGGGCTTTGGCCATCCTAGCCAGTGGCAGCAACTATATGCCTGTGTGCTGCAGTATTAGAGGGAAGCAGATACTGGTGGAGAGTAAGAAAGGGGAGCATTTATCCTTCCTTCCTTCCTTCCTTCCTTCCTTCCTTCCTTTTTTCTTCTGTAAACACTTGTTGAGTTCCTACAGTTTAGTGGATTGGTATTTTCAAAAATCTGGTTCCTTTAGGCAAGTACCCTAGAAGCAATGTTAATCATTGAAATAGAAACATGATGGTAATATGTAGTATAACTTGATTAATACTATACTACAATTTGCTGTTTAGTTGGGATTTTATTCTTGTCCTTTTCTTGGCTTGTCTCCAGGGTTCCTTAAAGAAAGCTTTGTCTTTTAAATTGTTTTTGTCTAGCCTTTAATAGCCGAAGTATTACTCCAGCTTGCCTTTTTAAAATTTTTATGAGACAGTGTCTCATGAATCTCAGGCTGGCATCCAACTTACCTTGTATCCAAGGATGAACTTTGATTTCTGATTCTCTAGTATCTACCTGTCAAGTGTCCAGATTTCAGGTGTGGGATACTATGCCTGCTTTATGTAGCCTGGGGATCAATGCCAGGGTTTCTTTATGCATGGTAGGTAAATACTCTGTCAAGTGAGCTATACCTTCAGCCACATCTTTTGTTTTTATTTTGGTTAATTTTGATAGTTGACTGTTCATATTTAGTCATCAGCAGAAGTGTATTTAGCATGTAGCTGATGAACCTTAAAATTCCAGGTCCCTTTTGATTCTCATTTCAAATAACCAGATTCATTTCTGAGTTATGTAGTAATTTTGATTTCTTCTTTTGTTTTGTGGTAGTGGCGGATTGGGACAGGGTCTTATATAGCATCGGCTGGACTTGAACTCCCTGTGTAGCTAGAATGGCTTTGGGATTCTAATCTTCCTGCTATACCTGACTTACTGGTTTCTTATTTCTTAAAGAGAGCTTCCAAATTATATGAAGAAATTCTTGGAAGTTATTGGCATATTTCAGGGGAGTGGGGAATAGAGAACATTTTTTTGCTCAATAGTTCACATACTTACTTAGTCCAGACAGCAACTTTCAGTCTGCCAGCAATAGTGGTATTTGGTTCTCCTTAGTGTCATTTCTACAAGTCATATCTGGGAGATTTTAGCAGCCAAACTGACTAGAAACACTGTTTTTTTTTTTTATCTGTGTTGGCATCAAAAATGAATTCTTACTAACATAGATGTGAATGCCTGTCTGATTCAGGTAGTAGTTACAAGCTTTATGGTTCATAAATAGGCAAGCATTCTGATGAACTCCACAGCACGTCTCTTTGTATAGGCTAGTCATATTCCAAGGTATGAATCCCATAATATAGTCCCTCAGTTTCTTTGTTTTGACAAAGGTCTGATGTAACTCAGGCTGGCTTCAACATCTTACATTTATTATGTAGTTGAGGCTGCCATGAACTCCTGATCCTGATCCTCCTGCTTCCATCTCCCAAGTGCTATCTTTCCAAGCTCCTGAATCAAGTTTATACATTCATTGAAGCATAGTTAGAGGACTTTTTAAAAATGATACTATTATTAACATATATTTTAAGCACAAGGGAGGTTTTGTAAGGAAGTTAATATACACTCCAAAGCAAGGGTTTAGCTTTTTCAAAGAAGAGTAGCTTTGTGTCTGTTTAAATGATTTAGAAGATTATTTACATGGTACCTATTTAGCTATAATATATAGTCAATAATTAGCATTTGCAATGTTATGCTTATAATATAACATACCTTCTTAGAAGATTACATATTCTAAATGACATTACTCAGAATTTATTCACATTAGGAAAATTTTATCTTTATACAGAAAACAATGGTATTTCTATTTTGTTATTTAAAACATAAAACATTTCTAACAAACATGACACCATATTTTCTATTCACCCAACTAATTATAATTTTTTTATCTTATGTTAATAGTTGTGAAGGGAAATGGCCCTTGGTGTAATCCATAATCTGTAAGCCATCCCTTTTGAAATACTTTCGATGTTTTCTGTTTCTCTATTGAATTCTGAAGTTTTATCATACCCTGATCATACCTTGATCATACCTTTTCCATTTTCTTTTGAAATCACCTCAAGGCTCTGCTATAAGTCACCCGTGGGATCTTATACTCTTCTTTCTCGTTATATTTCTTCAGTGTTCCCTTATCTATAAAAAGCGTTTAGTCTTTAATTTGAATCCCTTTCTCTCTCTAAACTCATATCCCATAGTTTATCTTTTCATGGATATTTCACACTCAAATATTTCAGATTCAGCATATCTTTTGCAGTTTTTGATTCTTTTCTAGGATACCATCTTTTCCATTATTTGATACATGCTTTTATCTATTTTATTTTATTTATTTCTGAGACAGGATCTTACATAGTCCAGGCTAAATTTGAAATCACCGTGTAACCAAGGATGATCTTGACCTTTTGATCTTTTGACCTTTTGATCTTTTGACCTTTTGATCTTCATCTCTACTTCCTGAGTGCTAGGCTCAGAGATGTGTCACCACACCCAGTTTTTTTTTTTTTCTTTTTGTCATGCATTACTAGTAATGGAACTCAGGCTTCTTGCATACAAGATGAACACTACCAAATGAGCTAAATCTCCAGTTGTTAAGACCTTTTCTTTTATACAGTGAGATAAATATTAATGTTATAAGTACTAACAAAATATTGGGACCTTGAGAAGAAAGTATAATATATTATAATAGATAAGGATAAAACAATAGAAAAAAACCATACCAAACAGTAGATACCAGAGGAGCATTGATTTAGGATCATGAGGGTATATGAAAAAGACAAGTAGTGCTTAATTTAAGTGTGTGACCAGGGAAGGAAGATAGTTTCTCTTTGTGTCTCTAGGAATATGGTCCTGTGAGCTACTTGGAAGATTCAGTGTGCCAAGTATGCATGTGGATTTTGTACTTCTGAAGTTTGAAGGGTTAGAATATACATAATGAAAATGCCTTAGTCATGATGCTGAATGACGAATAAAATGACTTGTTTGTTTTCAATTAAATACCAAGTATTATGTAGAAAGAACTCTCACTATATAAATATGTATTTATATATTAAATACTATATATTTCTATGAGCCGAGCTCTACTACACAGATTGAAAGCTCTAGCTGCCTAAAACTTGAAACTAGCAGGGATTGAGTTTTTAAATGATCTAAGACAGAAAAGACATTTTACAAGAAGACTGATTAATATATTTAGTTCTACATATTACAATTTCTCCCTTTCTGAAATACATCACCTGTAAGAATTATTTCTTTGAGGACCATCTTAAAATTTTAACCCAGAACTGGGTGGTACATACTATGTTGCTTTGCAGTGATTTTAAAAAAGCTTCCATTTTAAGAGGGTACTATTTTTTGATAGCTTAGTTATTGGATACTGAGGTTCAATGAGGATGAGAATTTTTTGTCCTTTAGGATACTTTTTGTATTTAGTTTAATTTTTTTTTTCACTAAAATCACACCAGTATACTTTCATTCTTTTGTGTAAACTATTTTTTTTTGTTTTTGAACAATGATACAAGAGTTACATTTATTGGAACTCTGAGTAAAAAAATCTTTTCTTTTTCAAATGGTCAAATGAACTTTTGAATAGATATGACACTGAATGTTCAGTTTTAACATTTAATCAGGGCTAGTTGATTTCAATTTGTATATAACTCTCAGCTAATGTGATAAATGTTTTATAAGACTATATCTAAGCATAATTGAATTACATGGACCACAGAGACCAAGTATGGAGAAAAGGAATGTCATAATATATTATTGATGAATATTATACCCTGTAATTTTTATAGTTGTGGTGGAGAGATGTTTTAACATGAGAAAATCTTATAGTAATTGGATTCAGCTGTAGCCAGAAATTGTGAGGATTTATTGTAGCTTTCTTTCACATAGTGGAACTTGTAAAACTGTAAAATCCTATGATTTAGATCTGTATATACTTTATAAGTATTTACCTAGTGAATATGCATCCATGTTTGAGATGTACAGGTTTCATAATAGGTTTATTTTTAAGAATGGATGATAAGAACTTTACAAATAATATTGCATTTTCTAAATGTGAGCATTTGAGATGAGTAGATTGTTTAGGCCATTTACCTTTTTTTTTTTTTCCATTTACCTTTTTATGTACTGTGACAAATGTATAATTTAAAGCAGATTTGTCTTTTCCTTTGGTAATACTGTCCTTATTATTTTATCATCTAGCATTGTGGATAGGGAAATTTAAAGTCTTTTAATTGTGATTTCCTTATTTAGTAATAGGATAAATGGGAGCATAGCTCAGCAGTAGATCACACACATACCTGCTACAGGCGAAGCTGTGGATTCAATCCTGAATACTGAAAAAAAGGAGGCAACAGGGATGTAGCTCCGTTGACAGAGAGATTGACAACATGCCTGAATCCTGGGTTTGTTCTCCCATGCTGCATAAACCAGACATGGTGTTATACACCTGTAATTTCACTCAGGAGGTAGAAGCAGGAGGATCAGATGTCCAGGGCCATATCCATTCATCTAATATGATTGAGGCCATCTTGGGATACATGAGATCCTAGAAATGAGATCTCAGGAAAAAAGAGGTTGGATTACATTATGTATGATATGTCTTCTATATATATTTAAGTATTTTTCTTTTTGGTAATTAATCAGCTTCATAAAAGTTTTCATCTTTGGGTTTATTTTTGCATCATCTCTCAGCACTGTTTTCTTCTGTGCTTTATTCTGGAATTTGTTTGCACTATCTTTTATTCTGACTCTATAGGAGCTTAAATCAGTTCCCAGTTCTCTCAGCAGATGTGCATTCACATTTCCCCATGGCTTCTCGGAGTTGTTTAAAATCACTTCTCCAGTAGGTAAGCCAAAGAAAACAAAGCACTTATTAACAATATTTGACTGAGCAGAGGAAAAGTGTCAATAAGAGGTTAATCAAGGTGATTAACTTGGAGAGTTTATTACATATTAATGATGTCTGAGGGTCTTAATAACTGTTCATAAAATTTCAAAAGGACCAAAATGGAAGCTTAGAAAGGTAGACGGATTATCAAATGTCACAGAAATATCACTGACATAACTAAACCTTTGATCCTTAAAAATACTTCCAAGGCAGTCCTTTTCTATTCCCATCTCACTAGTCTGCTTTGAAGGCTTATCCACACATCTGCAGTAACCTTAGTAACTTCCTTTGAGGCTTGGTGCACTAAAACCTAGTGCTGTTATCTGATAGTTACTTACACATGTGACTATATTATAGTGCTATTGGTTCATGGACAGTTCCATTGAAAAATGTGGGCTATTCTGTTAGGTTTGACAACTTTCATGTGACTAACATATTTGCTTTTAAATATGTATCATTATTGTGGTTATTGTGTGTGTGTGTGTGTGTGTGTGTGTGTGTGTGTGTGTGTGTGTGTGTGTTTGTATGCGATTGTGAAAAGTGTCACAGCATACATGTGTTGATTTCCTCTTCTACCTTTATGTGGGTTCTGGGGATTGAGCACAGATCACCACGCCTGTGTAGCAAGTACCTAAATGAGCCATCTAGCCAGCCCATATATACTTTTTTTGGTAAATTTTTATTTTATTTTATATGTGTGGGTGATTTTTTGCCTCAAATACCATATATGTTCCTGGTGCCTGAGGAGGCTAGAACACATCATGAAATTGCATTGAAACTGGATTTATGGTTTTGAATCACCATGTGAGTGCTGGAAAACTGACCAGTTCTGTAAGAGGGACACAGTCTCATAACCTCTGAGCCTTTTCTCCAGCCTACTCACTCTTGTATACTTCAAAAATGATGAGTTTATGATAATGTATAGAGATATACAATTGTGATCAGTGATTCTAAACTTTTTGGACAAAACATACCCTTGAAAGCTTGGTATGGTAGCTTATGTTTTTAATACTAGCTTTCAGAAAGCTGAAGTAAGATAATTATCTCAATTTGGAAGTCAGCATGACAAAGTAGTGAGGTTCAGTTCATTCTGACATATAGAGTGAGACCCTGTTTCAAATACCAAAAGATACTAGGGAAATGGTTCAGCAGTGAGCTGGTTTGGACTGTGGCTGTGGATATAGATAGATCCTGGGGACCTAATTGCCAGAGAGTTTATCCAAAAGGTAAGTTCCAGGTACAGTGCCAGAAATTTCAAAATATAAGTTGGTGAAGCAATAGAGAAGATTTGAGTCAACATCTGGCCTCCACAAGTGGTCACATGGGTGAGTGTACCATAGGCCCACATTCCACACACATGGTGAAGAGGAGGGAGAGAAGTGGGAGCAGCAGGAGGATGGAGGGAGAAGAAACTACCACAGAAATATCACTTTGAAAATCTGGTGAAAGCTATTTGCCCTTTTCACTTTAAAAAGGTAATATTTTTATATATAGCATTTATTTGCTGTTGGATTAGATTAACAGTATACATTTTGCTTGAAATCTCTCTCTCTCTCTCTCTCTCTCTCTCTCTCTCTACACACACACACACACACACACACACAGATAGAGAGAGAGAGAGAGAGAGAGAGAGAGAGAGAGAGAGAGAGAGAGAGATATGGTCCCTGACCAGTATAAGCTGATGTTTGATTATATATTTATTGTCCTTGGAGTGTTCAAGAATCCAAGTGTACAATTATGTAAGAATTCTCTTGGTCAGGGACCATCTTACAAAATAGTAAGGAATTAACTACATACTTCTGGGGGCAATGATCAATATTAAAAGTTGGAAATGTCACTTCTAGGAATAAAAAGAATAATTTTGTGAGGTGTTAGAGGAGAATCCATAACTATATTAAAGCTTTGTTCCCATACTTAGCTCATGTTATAGATTTTATGATGTTATTTAACCACAGCCCTGATTATGGGAGTTTATTACTGGAACTACTTGAACAATCTTAAATGTACTTAAACCAGTTTTTCCAAACTGTATTTTGACACACAGTGTTTTTGTTAAAAAAAAAAAAAATAGCAGAGTGTGGAGAAATGCTGAATTGAATGAGTATCATCATCATCATCATCCTCATTTTGCTGAAGAACTAACTGTTCAGGGCCTTTAACATAAACATTGTTTTCTTGGAATTTATCATCAAGAGAGGAGAAATATAAGTATCCCAACTTTTAAGAACATTGATGCTTTTCCTTGGAATGTCTTATCTAAGGGTTGGTGTTTCATAAAAATTTGGGGAGTATTATGGTTTTAAATTTAGCCTTTCCAAGTGTGCAGAATTTGAGAATATCTGTGTGGAACACTTGTAGTATATTTGAAATTTCAATAAAAGAATTGGACAAATAATGAATTAAGAAGTAATTACATCTCTCAACTGAGGTGCGATTTGTTTATCTAAAGTGAAGATAAATGCTGGGCAATAATCAAATAAATTGAGATTGTCTAGACAACCTGTTTTTTGAATTACGGGCAAATTCAAGTTTAATTGTTAGCTTAATTCTATTTATTACTTGAGACTGCACTGTTTTCAGCTTATTGAAATTGAAAGGATTGTGAGTTTTGGCCTTTTAAGAAACACAGAATGATTTATCTGACAGTAAGCACAAAAATCCTGATAGGTAGACAAGAATGTTTATAGATCTCAGTAGCAAGCTTGTCTGCATACTGATATTCTTTGTTTTCTTCTGTCAGCAGGTATAACGCTAGTTTTAAAATTAGAAAAACTGAGTATTAATACTTAGAATATTCTGAGTATATATTGATCTGATACACCATCTTTGTTAAGCTTACGTGGTTACTTGAGATAAAGGTTGTTTAAGGGTTTGAGACAGCTCAGTGTTCCTTTGCTGGCCTAGCTAACTTGTATAAGGCCGAGTTCAACCCTAACCACCAGTAAAACCTATTGCAGGGGATGGTGCTGAATGTTTTTAATCTCAGCAGAGGCAGAAGCTGGGCAAACCTCTCTGAAATCTGTGGTGTAGAGGTTTGGTTCCAGAACCTCTGTGGGTACAGAAATTGTAGGAATTTTCAAATTTTTCATGTAAAATGAGATAGTTACATAGAACCTATATGATCATTTTATGTACTTCAAATCGTCTCTAGATTACTTTTTAATACATATTATAAAATTTGTGTAAATTGTTTTCATGTTATTTATATAATAATGGCAAAATATTATTAACATTTTATATTTTTTATTTTGCTTTTAGGATTGGCTGCTGCCAAACTATTGTCTGAATACAAAATTAATGTCTTAGTTTTGGAAGCCCGGAATAGAGTTGGAGGAAGAACATATACTGTGAGGGTAAGTGATTTAATACTTTATGGCATCTCGTTTAAACCATAAATGGGGTACTTAGGGTCATAGTCCTAGAGGAGATCTTATGAGATCACATAGTTAAGCTGTTTTATTAAGGAAGTGGCCTTTTCTTCGTATTTTGAGACGGTGTCTTTCTCAGTATCTTAGGATAGCCTTAAACCCACTATATAGTCCTAGCTGATCTCAAATTCATCCTCCTACCTCAGTCTTCCAAGTGCTGGAACTGTAGGCATATACTACTGTGCCCAGCATTTTTGTTATTTTCAGCCATTATTCATTCTACAGTGGTGGACTCTGACTTTAATCACTAACCTTTTAGAAACACAGCAAATGTGAACAAATCATTCATTATAGTGTTGTAATATCTATATCATAGAGTAAAACTGCGTATGTCATATCGGAGGTAGTGAAGTAGTTTGGCTGAACTAAAAGTGATTTTGTATCCCTAACTTGTACACATATGTACACACATGCACATGCTCATGTGCATGCACAGACACACATGCACACACACACACACACACCAGCGTGCACACATACCCCATTTTTTTCTTGGCCTCTTTGCTCAGGTTGTGTCTGGCTAGATATAAGGAAGACGCATAGTTCTTGCTATATCACTACCTTTTATCTATGGGTTTATACATGGGCCTACATTAGCATTCTGGAAAACTGCAGGCTAACTATAGTTTTCTATTACTGTGTTTACAAGTAACTGAATGTGTGGGAGCTAATGAAAGTACATAGGAGGAAGCTGAGGCCCAAAATGGAAGTTTGTAGGGCATAACATAAGCAAGGAAAAATCACAGAAGGTAAGGAGAGCCAGACTGAAACACTGCTATGCTTGCCTGTTGCAGGAGGAAAGAGGAAAGAATGCTCAACAGTCAGGTGACAGATAAAGGATGAAGGCAGAAAAGATTCCTTGGCTTCTGGCAGTTAGAGTCATTAATGTGCCCCTTTGGTAGAACACACAAATAGAGTAGTAAAAATTGAGTACTGTAGTATAAAAAAGCATATTATTTTGAAAAAATGATGAGGAGAGAGTTTCTGCATAAATAGATGTTTCAGTTAGGTGTGACAGAACAGTCTAAGCCATGAGAGTAACAGTGGTTTAGGCAGTGAAAACATTAATTTCATAGACGTTTAGTGGTATGAAATCCACTATAGTACAGGAGCTCAGTTTTGCTATCAAGGCTTCAGAATTTTCCTACCCTTTGATCTACTATTCTTTGCATGTTGACTTTTTGCGCTCTGGTAACAAGGTAAGTTCTATGGCTCTAAGCAAGTCTTTTCTCCAGGAACAAGAGATGCTGGGTCTTTATGACCCACAGCAATAGGCACTGCTTTAGAGGTGCTGAGGCTAGAAGGTAATGAGTTTAAGAGCAGATTGTGGTACACAGTGCTGTCTTGTTTCAAAAACAAACAAAAGGAAATAGAATAAAAGAGCAACACTATCCTTTGCTGAGACAAACAGAGCTTTTCCTTTGTTGTAAATTCCATGCAGACATTTGCCTCAGACAGAGTTGGGTCACATGGGTATCTCAACTGTAAGGGGAGCCTGGGAAAGCAAGTGTCTAACAGTTCCAGGCAGCAGAGCAGAAGCAGGAATAAGAGGGAATCGGAGTGGCTGCTGCAATGGCTGTGTGAAGACTTTCTACTATGGGCTTTAGATAAGAGCAATTCTCACTCTTTCAGAGCAACTGGATTTGATTCCAATCACACAGCCATTTCTAAGTCCAGTTCAAGGATCTGAAGTCCTCTTAAGACTTCTGTGGGTACCAGGTACACACATGGTGCATACACATACACATGGACAAAACATTTATACACCTTTTAAATGTAC
Source organism: Micromys minutus (assembly GCF_963924665.1). NCBI lineage: Eukaryota > Metazoa > Chordata > Mammalia > Rodentia > Muridae > Micromys > Micromys minutus. The sequence goes on along the minus strand of NC_137970.1, from coordinate 7,640,497 downwards.
AAAAGGAGTGGAGAGACTGGAATTTCTTCACTGTTCTTACTGGATTTGTATTAAGTGTATTAGTGTTTCACATGCAGGTTTTATGTCGAATGATAAGATACACTCTTGGAAGATCCTGAACACTTTTATTTTCATTTTTGTTTTTAAGACAGGGTCTCACTGTGTAACCCTGGATGTCTTAGAACTCCTATGTAGACCAAGCTGGCCATGAACTCACACAGACCTACCTGCCTCTGTCTCCTGGATGCTGTATTAAAGGCATGCATCACTGTATCTGCCTTATTATTTTATTTATTTTTGAGACAGAGTCTTGCTGTGTAACTTAGGTTGTTCTTCAACTTGAGATTCTACTGTCCCTGCCTTAGGAATAATGGAATAATAGGTATGTGTCTCTACCACCAGACTAACTTTAAATTCAAATTGAAGGCATTATATATACCATAGTGCAAAAGACAAGTTAAGTATTCTACCTGTATTCGCTTATTAGATGTGATTCTTCTGTCATTTTCTGAAAAATATCCTTTCATATTAGAAGTAGTTATTACCTTTTCCTTTTCTCCCATTTTCCTTGTCATTTGAACCTTTTGCTTATTAAATAAGAACATCAGTCATGTTGCAGATTTTCAGTTAAGAGCAAGTCATATAAAGGAAATGAAATTCTGACATGCTTATCCCAGTCTATTGGCTTTAGCTACTTGGCCATATTGCTCCATTTATATATGTCAGCAACAGATAGGAATTACTAGTGTCTATTCAGCATGGTACTATATACCTTTTTGGTATTCCTTTGTCATAAGAAAGGGATCTTAAAAATACTTAGAAACAAACACTTGACATTTATGTTTCAAATGCCTAGAGAAAGAAAAAGAAGGCTTTAAGAAATGGTCAGGATGGCGTTTTGTAGAAAATTAAATCAAATAATTTTGAGAACTGATTTAAATAACATAATCAGTTAGGATAATTTTGGAAGAAGAAATAAAAACTATTTTGGATCTTAAAAAACCCAAAATTTCAAAATTGATAATTGTCACATGACTTCTTCTGATGAATTTTCTACAATTTTAGAACAGTTTTTCATGATTAAACCATCTATAATTTTGCAGAATCAAATTAATAAAATTGGAATGCTTGCAATGCCACCACAAGGTCAAGGTATTGTTTCCTAATAGATTCTGTGTATATGACCTCCTAGGCTGAGTAGTATGACCTAAATAAAGAAAGAGCAAGTACAGCCTGATAGAATACCATATTACACTTAGTGTCTTCCAACAGAACCCAAGCTACTTTATTAATGTATTTCTGGTTTTAAAGAAATATTTTGTGGAATACCTCACTTTTTAAATATTCTTTCATATACTACATTCCAATCATGGTTTCTGCTTTTTCCTCCTGTCCTGGGTCCTCCCTCTGTTTTCCCCCATCCAATCCTCCTCCTTTCTCTTCAGAAGAGGGCATGCCTCCCACGAATATCAACCAAAGATGACATATTAAGTTGCAATAAGACTAGGTACTTCCCCTTGTATGAAGGCTGAATGACACAACCCAGTAGGAGGAAAAGGTTCCCCAAAGCAGGCAAAAGAGTCAGGGACAGCACCTGATCCCACTGTTAGGAGTCCCACAATAAGACCAAGGTATAAAATCATAACATGTATGCAGAAGGCCTAGCTCTGACAAATGTCTCACTCTTTTTCCTGATTTACTTATGATTACTTGCTTTAAAGAGAGTGTCAGTATTCTAAAAAAATGTTTGTACATTACAAGTCCTCTTTTTGTGTGTTAAAGTGAGAGAAATTTATTGGTGTTCTTTAAAACATGTTAGAGAGTAAAGAAGCTTCAGGAGACAGTATTGATAATGAAAGAAAACATGATGATTATGATATCTAGATTAAAAGAAGTCAATATAGCATTTCACTACTACTGCTAACGTAGAATGGAATCCATGAGTGACTCTCCTATTGGAATAAAATGCACTTGTATTGATCTGAGAGGGAACTTAGGAATTAGTCAATACTGATGTTGAACAGACTTCTCAAAACCAACCATCCAAACTGGTGTGTGTGTGTGTGTGTGTGTGTGTGTGTGTGTGTGTGTGTGTGTGTGTGGACAAGAACTGAATCACTGATCTATAACCTCATGCCTAGAGTACATTTTTTTGATAAGGAATATGAAAGCAGTCACATTGGAGAGCTGCTGATGAATTGCTCTGTGGTAGAACAGTTTCTTATCACGCTAAATGTAAAAGGCCATGCTAAGGTTTTCTTGCCAGCAACTGCAAAAACAAGACTCCCATACAACAACACAGCAACAGGTACTTGGGGTCTTGGTCAGCATTTCCAGACCAACATTCATTCTATGAAAAAAAATGTATTGCATTTGCCTTCAAAATACTTTTAGAATGTATTGCTTCCTAATATTGTTACTGCTACATCATGGTGGGAGCTACTGTCACCTCTAGGCCAGGTTATGGCTATGGCTATCTGATTCCCTGTTTTTATTCTTGTTTCCTATTATCAGTTTTTGGTATCACAGTAGTGAAGGTAAGTCATTGAGCTAGAAGTCATGTCTTAGCACTAGTCAAAGCCTTCCAAAGTTCCACCTTCTCACTTAAGTACAAGACCAATATCTTTCCAGTGTCCTGAGGGGCTTTTTATCTCACAGACTCTCTGATTAACGTTCTTCCTTGTTCGTTTTGTTCCAGCCAAGGTAAATATGTGTATGAGGAGAGCTTTTCAACCCTTCTCTTCAGGTTAGACTGTATCTTAGAACTAAGGGTGAACTGCAAGAAGACCAGTTCATATATGCATTTCTTTCTAGCCTCAAATCTCAGATACTGAAAAGAAACAGTTATTGGGTATTATTAGTGTCTCATAAATCTTTTCTGAGAAAAATAACTCTTATCATTCCACTTACTTCCGCATGGTGTTTCAAGTACAGTGGTTGCTACACAATAAAAAATAAAGACAAGTAAAGGTAAGTAGGCAGTATGCACACACAAAAACTGATGGAAACAATAGAATAGAAGCCAACCTTAAAGAACTTAGTACAAATGTATAAAGAAATTGTAGGTTACCAAGATTCAATCTGTTGAAAAAAAATCAAATATGTTAATAAAGACTCTGGAACAGTGGAGACTTGCTCCTGAGACAATTTACATATTTGTAAATATTTAGTTATATGGATATTTTATACTTTTAAATATTCTTTTGCCATGATGCATTTTCCTTTGAAATACCGTAAAATATCAGCAGGAGCCAATGAATGTGGGCTGATTTAAGATTTCAGCTGGTGGAAATCAGGAAGTTAGGATTGGTAAGTCCCTGGGTGACTCCTATAGTAATAATGAAAGAGAAAAATACACAGGATAAATGAAGTGAATTGCAAAGGATCTAGATCAGCAGGATGTATTTTATAGTTCTTTCTGCACTGCATTGCTGAATCGATCTCATCAACAGCTCTGCAAATGGACATGCCTATTGAATTGTCAGACAGTGTTCCCCAGTTTTGAGTGGAAGATAAAAGGGGTTTTGAATTTTAGGTGTGCATTATAAAGAACACATAAGACACAATTAAGTTAGCAAATTAAACGTGATTTTTTTCATGATGAAAATGTTTCTAGATTACAAAGATTAGGTAATCTACCTTTTCTTTTTCTTCAGAATGAGCATGTTAAATGGGTAGATGTTGGTGGAGCCTATGTGGGACCAACCCAGAACAGAATCTTACGCTTGTCTAAGGAGCTAGGCATAGAGACCTATAAAGTGAATGTCAAAGAGCGTCTAGTTCAATATGTCAAGGTAAGCCTGACTGTTTATTTATATGACCAATGCATGAAGATTTTATTTGAGAAAGTTTTTGTTCATTTGTGATAATTCTTCTCCCTTTTAACATTTATTTTTTAAAGTTTTTTATTGTGTATATTAACTTTACATGGTACAATGTATGTTATATAAGTATATTATTATCATACAAGCATATATTGGATATTAAGCATATTATATCTCATTGTCTTACACCTCTTTTTCTTCCCCCTACAATCAGCCTCCTTTGTTGCCTTAGATAGTTTTGTTTTGACTTTCATAATCTCATGAAATCTAGAAACTACAAATAAGATAAACTATAATATTTCTCTTTTTTACATTGTCTCAATTTGGTTAATATAACTGTCTTCAGTTGTTTCCAATTTCCTTCATATTTTTATTTTATATAGCTGAAAAATCTATTGTTTATGTATATCATGTTTTCCTGTATGAAACCTAAGTTCCATAACATAGTTATTATGAATAATGCTGCAGTTATTATTAATATGTAAGTATCTCTGTGATGCTTTGATAAAGAGTCCTTTGGGCAAATACCCAGGAATGGCAGGTGTGAACCACATGGTAGGTCTAATTTTAGCTTTTTAGACCTCCACACTGATTTCCATAGTAGCTAGACTAGTTTGCATTCTTGCCAGAAGTAGTAAATATGGGTTTCCTTTTGTCCATATTTTCCCCAGGATTTGCTGTTATTCTTTTTTAATGTTGGCCATTCTCTCTATAGTGAGATGAAATCACAATGTAGATTTTATTTGCATTTCTCATCTTTTGAAAACTTACTTGTTAATGTTATTAGTTTATGATTAAGTTCTTCTATTTCTTATTTTTTGGGTTTTTTGCATTCTTAAAAATAAATTCCAAATATTAATTCTTTGTCAGATAAACAGCTTTTTTTCCCACTGAAAATATTGCTTTCATGTTCAATATATTCTGATCATGGTTTCTTCGTCCTTATCCCCACCAAGATCCCCTCTCCTGATCCATCTAACCCCACACTTTGTTCTCTTTTCCTTTAGGAAACAAACAGATAGATTAATATAATAGGATTTTTAAAATAATAGAAAGAAGAATAAAACACATACACACAAAACATACAAATACAAAAAATTAGAAATTGTAGTATACAAGCAAAAGATCATTAAGGTGAGTGCCCAAATAATCCAACACTAGACAAAAAAAAATCTCCAAAATACCATTGCTCGTCATGGGGCCTATTATTAGGCATGGGTTATAGACCCAGTGAGACTCCAGTGGAGAAAAAAATTGTTTTTGCAAGCATATGCTGATTAGAATTAGTTTCTTAGGGATAGGTGAGAATGGGGCCCCAATCACAGCAGTGGGGCTCCATCTGGCTTGGATCTGTGCAGGCCCAGCAGAAATGTTTTAATTTCACAAGGTTTCCCATTGTCAGTTGGTGACGTTATTTCCTGAATAACAGGAATCCTATTTAGAAAACCCCTAAACTTTGAAATGTTTCTCTACTTTTTGATGTAGCAGTTTTCAAAGTTTCAGGTAGATCCTATCTTAGTTACTTTTATATTGCTCTAACAAAATAATGACCAAAGTAAGTTATTAAAGAAAGTATTTAATTGGGGTTATGATTTCAGAGAGTTAGTCTTTGATAGTGGAAAAATATATGGTAGTAAGAACAGAGAGCTTGCATCTGGAACTAAAAGAAGAGAGAACGAGTTGGGGGAAAGAGAGGGAAGGAGGGAGGGAGGGAGGGAGGGAGGGAGAAAGGGAGGGAGAGAGAGGGGGTACGGGAACTGGAACACTTGGAATTGTACAAGTCTTGGAATTCCTGACCCCATCCCCAATGACACATGTCCTCCAACGAAGCCCCCTCCCCAATCCTTCCCAAACAGTTCTACCAACTGGGTGTCTAGTATGCAAACATAAGCCTATGAGGTCATTATCTAAAGTAAATTCTTAGACTCCAGATAATCTTTTAATTGTTATCACCTGTAGAATCAAAAAGGAAGTTACACACTTCCAAAGTAGAGTGCCACAGAATATATTTTACCATTCCAAAAGGGTTGAATCAGGCCAAAGCAAAGAAACACTAAAAAGAAAATATTGAAACCTAACAGGACATACTAAAAATTTTGTAGCGTTATATCTTATGTAAAAGGGCTTAGATAACTCCACCTTTCCAGCTTTGCTGCCTGCAAAGATACAGTTTTCCCGTGGGTGTTTCTACTCCCTGTGTGCAATTCTGCTTAGCAGATATGTCATGGCTTTGGCACCTCTAATATTTTGGAGTTTCCAATACAATCCAAGCCCCACTTTCACAGCTTTATGAAGTGGCTTGTTAGGTCCTCCCTACTAGGACACTCTGGCCCCACTCTTTGCTTTAACAGCCCTTCTTATCCCTAAAGGAAGATTCCACAACCCTTTACTTGTGTATCCTTCATGATTCTAAAGCCAGAGTCAAGAGGACAGCATTACCAAGTTTGACTACGAACTTGGGTTAAACCCAGCATCTTCTCATCACATTTGTAGCAGCTTTGATTTGTTGTTGATTTTAAGTAACAGAAATTTCCTTATGCCCTTCCTTTATCCTAATGCAGTTCAGGCTTTGCCTTGATCTCATCACCTCTTTCAGCAAAAGCCTTGTCTCCAAAGTTAAGTTTCCTGCTGCTCTTTTCTCTTCAAACGTTTTTCTGGCTCCCCTTGTTCTTTTTCACTGTAGACCTGCATAAGAGTGATTACTAACAATCAATCAGCAGAGTCAATATTATGCTGTATTGAAATCTCCTGTCAAAGAAAGTATACTAAGTTTCAATTTAGCCTTAAGCAAATTCTTAGTACAAGAACAGAAAGTTGTTACATTTAAAATCACAAGAATGGTTTCTAGCCTGGTTGTTCATGTTGTTCTCCTCTGAAGTCTCTTAAGCTAGGCTTCCATGGTTCACATAGCTTTAAGCACTATTGTATGCCCAATTCTACTAGGATGGCATATTAAGTCCTACTTACAGTATATGGTCCCCATAGGCTCATATATTTGAGTACTTGGTCCTAAGTTGGTGAAATTATTTGAGAAAGATTAAATCCATGTTGAAGAAAGTGTGTCACTGGGGTAGGCCTTGGGGTTACTAAAACCTTGTACCATCTCCAGTATGTTCTCTCTCTGCCTCCTACTTTTGATTAAGATCTGAACTCTCAGTTGCTCTTGCCACCAGGCTTTGATCTGCCACCATACATTCTAACCTTTGAAATGGTAAAACCAACTAAATGCTTTCTTTTATAAGTTGCCTTAGCCATGGTGTTTTGTCATAGCAATAGTAAAGTAACTATGATACCTACAGTAACTCTCCCAGGCTTTACTACACTCTCCTTCTTAAAACATTTGCATGCCATAAGGGATGGAGTTCCCTAGACTAATAGATGAACAAAAGATAGACAGGTACACACACACTCTCTCTCTCTCTCTCTCTCTCTCTCTCTCTCTCTCTCTCTCTCTCTCTCTCTCTCTCTCTCTCTCTCTCTCTCTCTCTCTCTATGCATCTTCCATAGTCCTAAGCAACTCCTGAGTCTTAAGAGCCAGATGTAAAGGCCCCAAAGAACACAATTTGAGGCACTTTACCTTTTAACTTGGTGTTTCTCCTGCATTCTCACTGAGCATGTCTTTGAACACCTTGTTCATGCTTTGTATTTGGCTTTTCCTTTTGGAAAATATGACTTGGTAGTGCATTTCCTAGTGTTTGAAGAAGAGGTTGTTTAAATCCAGCTCCTCAGATCCACCTAAGGAACAATAGCTTTTGCAACTGTTATTGTTTCTTACGGAAGCCAAACACATAGTGACTGGAACCTAGAAAAATGCTTGAGAAATTAACTTTCCAACCTGTTATTGTAGGCCACTTCCTGAAACTATGAAGGAAAGGCTCATTTATATATACAAAATGACAGGATTTTCACACCAGTCACCCCACCTCTTTGCAAAAGACACATCTCCTTCTGACTGCACACAATCATTTTAAGTCTGGGGGCTGAAGCCTTAGGAGTTTACTGGGACACTTGGGATCTGTGCACAGCAATATCCAACCAGGAGGAAGTCAGGAATCTTAGCAAACATGATAAACATGTAGTTTGAGATGCCTACATCTCAAACATGATAATAGCACATTTGAGAAAATAAACAAGTAGCCTTTAGAAATATTGAGAGCTCATGGATTAAGAGAAGATCAAAAAATATTAAGAGATTTTACAAAGTGGTAACAGCTGAAGGCATATCTCAGGGGCAGAGTATTTGCATAGTATGTATGAGATTCAATCACTAACATCATTAAAAGTTACACAAAATATTTTAAAATGTTGGCTTTATTAAGCCGTAGTTACAATGATTTTCTATTTTCTCGTTTCTGCAAAGCATGACATTTTCCTAATAACAGTAAGAATAATTTCAGCTACCATTTATGAATTTTTTTTATTTTTAAATTTAATATGAAGAAGGAAACCAAATCCTGTGTGCTCAACTATTTAAACAGTCATGCACTTCAACTGGGAACTGTGAAAATGAACTTGAAAGCTAGTTTAGCAGACATCCACATTATTTAGTTCTTACAATGAGTCAGGTGTTGAATAGCCTTTATTGTTCTTAGAGGCTAACAATAAAGAACTAAGTCCTTTTATGTATGAACTCATTATATTCTTATATCTGCCCCACTAGGTTGTCCTGATTTCCCCCATTCTACAGAAAAGAAAACTAAGATTCAGTGAGGTAGAGTGACAAAGCTATAAGAGTAGTAACAGTCTATTCATCCCTGAAAGCTTCTTCTTTATTACTTCACTATATAGTCTAGAAAATGAAACTGAGGCAGTGATTAGAAAAGCATTGAGCCTTTGATATTTTTAAGAGATTTCATCATCATTTTTAGTGATGGCCAGCTGATAAATAAGCGGATACAGTTGGTGTTAGTGAAAGACCGTGGTTTAGTTATTTATTTTTTACTTCCTGAATGCCAGTTCTACGTTCCTTTTGTACAGTTTAAACATTGAAAATTTGTAGTCATGTACTCAGCTAAGTACTTTTTAAATTTTTTCTCATTTTTTATTAGATACTCTGTATTTACATTTGAGATGTTATCTTTCCCCTGCCCTGCTCCCATCCCCCTCTACTTGCCTTCACAAAGGTGCACTCCCTCGTATTTACCCTCTCCACCCCTTTGCTTTGGCATTCCCATACATTGGGAAAACATGTCCTCCCTGGACTATAGGCCTCTTCTCACATAGATGCTAGACACTGGTATCTTCAGCTACATATGCAACTGGAGCCATAGGTCTCTCAATGTGTGCACAAAGGTTGGAAGTTAGACTCTAGAGAATCAAATAATCCTATTAAAATGGGGTACAAGCTAAACAAAGAATTCTTAGCTGAGGAATATTGAATGGCTGAGAAACACCTAAAGAAATGCTCAACATCTCTAGTCATCAGGAAAATGCAAATCCAAACAATCCCCAGATTCCACCACACACCAGTTAGAATGGCTAAGATAAAAAACTCAGGTGACAGCAGATCATAGAGTGGATGTGGAGAAAGAGGAACACTCCTCCACTCTTGGGGTTGTAAACTGGTACAGCCACTCTGGAAATCAGTCTGGTGGTTCCTCAGAAAATTGGACATAGTACTATCTGAAAACCCAGCCTCAGTCCTTATTAGAAGGGAAAACAGAACACTCAAGGGAGGAAATACAAGGTTAAATAGAGGATCAGGGATTGAAGAAAAGATCATTCAGGAGCCACCTCACCTGAGGATCCACCACATGTGCAGCCACCAAACCCAAGCATGATAGCTGATCTCAAGAAGTACTTACTGGCAGCAACCAGACAGAGATGCCCCCTCAGGGACTGTGCTAGAGTCATATAGATACAGCTGAGCATGCTTGCAGCTAACCATCGGTCTTAACTCGGGGGATCCCAATGAGGTTGCTAAAGAAAGGGCTGAAGGAGCTAAAAGAGGTTGCAAACTCATGGGAAGAACAACATTATTAACCTACCAAACCCGCCAAAACTCCCATGGACTAAAGCCAAGTACTTTCTAGTCTCCTAGTTATGTCCATTGTAAGATTTTGACAGGGGTACATGGTGAGTAATTCAATGTCCTCTTTTTGTCTCTCCCTGGACCTTACTGATTCTGCTACACTGAGTGGCCAGTAAGACCCAGGGATCTGTGTCTGTCTGTGCTCTCTCAGTACTGAGATTTAAATGGTAAAGGAAGCATTTGATACTAAATGCTCATTGGAGTGATTAATTACTCACATTTGTAAATAAGATGACCTATTAGTACATTTGTTTGATGAATGAGTTCCATTTAATTATGGAAGCCTTTTGTTAAATTTTGGAGAGTGTAGTGAAGGATGTGGGTAGAGCCAACACAAACATTTCTTCAGGCTCAGCTTTGATATAGAATTGACAATTTATGCATTCTCACTTTCTCCCTACTTTTCACATGCTATCTAAATAAAACTAGAGTCAGAAATATGCACCAAACATTTACTTTTAGAGGGTGGTGTGATAAACCTTTATTTGAAACTTCAGAAGCTTTCCTTATAGTAATAGCCTGGTAAACATTTTTCCTAGTGCTGGATTTTCTATTCTGCTATGGCTATTTACTCCAGGTTTCTGAACTCAAAGGCTTTTCAGAATGTGCGTGTCCTAGAATACTAACTACATGTTTTGCCAAGAGATGAGATTTGTTTCAGCCAAAATGTCTTGTAGAAGACAAAAGATCTGCTTTTGTGTTACTTTGTTTCAATGCTTACTAATAAGACCTTGCTTTTAACCCTTGGTTTACAAGTGTTTCTTTTGAATAAGGGGCACTTAATTCTAAGATTATTTTAGCATCTTTTATATAGTAATTTATAGAACATATTTCTTTTGTCTGAAGAGGAAGTTGAATTTTCACTTTCAACCCCTTTCAGAGAGAAACCGCCAAAAACCTAAAGGAATGTTGTTTATTTGTTTTACTTATCTCAATGCATCCTTTCTGAGTCCATGAACCATTATTTCATTCCAGATACAATGTGCTTATGGGTGCTTAAGCTCATTTGGATTTTCCATTTATAAATTGATTTTGAAACAGGCTAAATATTTAAATATTATTAATTTGATCTATCAAATATACAATATAAATATATATGCAGGCAGCTTCTACATAGTCCTGGGTAATACACATACACACACACACATTTTCAAAATACTTAATTTGTTGCTTGTGGATTCCTAGAGATCAAAATGACACAATTATTTTTAAAGCTTTACATAGGGCTAAGAGTAGGGGTAGCTCAAGTGTAGATCTTTTGCCTAGCATATGTGACACTCCAGGTTTTCTCATAGCATTGAAAACAAAGGCCACTATCAATTTCCTCAGAGAGGCTCCTTTCTATGTTCTATACATTTAGAGTACCACTCAGATTTGCTTTTTATAATATAAGTACTCTACTTAGTCAAAATGGCAGCTCATAATATATCAAAGTGAGGTTAGGAGATTTTTCTATCATTCCTTACCACTTTAGGTATATAATTCAGTAACATTAAGTGCACTCAAATTGCTGTATAACCATCACCAATAACTTTGTATAGAATCCCCCTTTTTCTTGATATTGGTAATGAAACACAGGGCCTGGTGCTACCACTGACTTACTTTTCTTCTCGCACAGAATACCTTTTATCTTTGCATTCCTCTTCTCTTTCTTTTTTTTTGTTCCTCTTCTCTTTCTGCTTTCCTTCTTTTTCTATCTTTTCCACTATGCTTTTTCTCTCCCCCCTCCCTCCCCTCCTCTCTCTCCCTAAAAACAAATTCTTACTATGTTGTTTCAACCTAAAAACTTTTGGGATTAGAGAGAATCACTAGCATTCCTGGCTTTTCAATCATTTTTAATCAGTAATAATTCACTATAGAAATTATCTCTAACCATACACTGAAAATTATTGGAATTGTTCTGTTTTCTTGGACTTGTTAGATATAAATTATTTCTCTTACATTCTGTTTGTAGATTAGCAATCACCTTGTCAGTTATAGCATAGGCATTTGGATTAATAGAATAACTTTCTGAATGGAATAGAACATTAAATAACCAGCTTTCTCTAGAGAAATTGACAATCTCATTTCCAGAGATCCTGACTGCTCAGCTTAGAATCCGTTACCCATCTGGGATTCAGATCTGTTAGCGAAAGCTGACTCTCCTTCCCTCAACAGCTTGTTAAATGCAAGTAGCTCCTTAAGTAAGTGTGGGACTTCATGTCCAACTTCCTGTGTAGCCCCTGATAAATCAATGATGCTCCAGTGGAGGTCACACATCTAACAATATTTGAGCAGAACAAATTAGCCTTAATGTGTTTTGGTTTTTTCTTTGAAATAAACAAAATTTTGGCTGGGAAATGAAGGGAGATGGATGTGAGAAGAGTTGGTCAAATATGATAAGCCATAAAAATATTGTTTGAAACGGTAAAAAAAAAAATAGGAAGGAAGAAAAAAAAAACGCTTTCCTTTCCTTTGCTTACTGCTTTCTTCCTGTTTTATTCTCTGTTAACCCTACCCTCATCCTATAAGACATACACAAACAGCAATCAAAAGGCTCAGTATTTGATCCTAAATTTTTAAGCTATTGCAGAGTTGCATTGTAACTATTGAAACCTGAAAAACACTCGAATGTCTTATGAATCCCATTCTTATTCCATTCTGGGCACTTCCTGAAGAAGTAAAGTTCAGCTGTCTCCTGACTGAATGCATGTTGGTCTAACTAGAAAGTGATTTCTGTCATTACCCAGTACTCTGACAGGATTGGTGTTACAATGTAATTCTCTGTCTCAGGTATCAACTCAAAACTTTTTCACCTCTAAACCAAATGTATAAAAGAATAGCATTGGAAAACTTAGTGGATCTCATCATTCTAGTGACTAATTCTACTGGGATGAGAAAAAAGCTACAAGAATGCCACTAGTTCAGGGTCTTAAGGAAATAACAGAAAAAGACAGTTGCGAAAGCCTCATCAATAACTATCCTTGCTAAATAGAATTTGAAATAAAAAGACACAAATAATGATATTAATGCTGATGCCTAATAATTGAGTAGTACAGTACTATTTCTATAGAACTGAATTTTATTTTTTGCTTTGAATTTGAGTTTCATGCAATCAGAAGAAAATTCTCAATGGAACCATAAAAAATATTCTCCAGTATTAACTACCACTCAGTACAACTTTGGCTCTTGAATTTTTGCCTCTCCTGCCCTCTTGCTCTTTTACGCCTTTGTCTCTTCTCCCCCCGCCATACCCTTCCCCCCTCCATGTGCTCATGGCCAGCCTCTTCTCCTCTTCTTCCTCTCTGTCTCCTTCTCCCTTTCCCCCTCCCTTTCTCCCTCCTTCCTTTCTCCCTCCCTCTCTCCCTCTTCCTACTACCCTCTTAACTCCCTTCTCCATTGCCTGAATAAACTCTATTCTATACTAAAAAGGAAAAAGAGTACAAATGAGTAATTTTCTTAAAAAAATACAAAGCCAGGCAGAGTGATGCAGGCCTATAATCATTAAAATTAAAAAATGTGATTTCTCAAATAGACTTAAATATTTGGGAGTATGATTCCAGGAACACTTTTTTTTTTTTTTTTTTTTTTTTTTGTTCTACTCAACACGACCCTGTCCAAAACAAACAATCCAAAACACTAAGGAAGTTATACTTTTTGTTGGAGATGTTCATCTCCTATTCTTTTCTACTTTTCTTTTTTAGAAGGTGGGAAAGCATAGGGTTTTATTACATAACCCAGGCTAGCTTCAAACTGTGATCTTTCTACCCCAACTATGATTATACCGAAAGCCACCGCATTGTAACTTTAAAGGATAGATTATAAGGTATGTGAATGATAGCTCAATATGAATGTTAAACAGCTGTACATCGTCCCAATATTTTCATCTTTTTCCTAACTATTCTTTTTCTCCTAAATTAATGGCATTTAAAGTGAAAGAAGAACATACTTTTAAAAGGTTGTCCTGCCAGTGATCTTTAGCTACCCAAGAGCCTACAGTGGGAAAAAAAAACTTGGATTCTTTTTATCGCAATAGCTTTGTTTTAAATTTCTGTACATAACTAGAATTCCTGGGGAAGGATCACCTAAACATTTATTTAAGCCTCTTCAGTTTTGTGGTGAGAGCATCATTTATACCTTAGTGTAATTCTTCTTTTTCTACAGTCTGAGCTACTCAACATAGGTATTCACTATCCATTCAGAAGCAGTAAGAAGATTATTTTGTTAACTTTTAAAAACAGCATAATGCTGTTATTTAAATCAATGATTGTTAGATGATTTCCTTATTTACTACTGCATTATGAACTGTAGGGAAAATTTCCCTAATAGGTATTGTTACAAAACAGTGATACAAGCATGTCCCAATGAATGCATATGGTTTGGAAAAGCATGTTCCCAAGACAATCCAAAAGCTATTTGTTTTTTTCATGATTAAAGAAAGTTGTTTTGGCAGCCTCCCCAGTTACTTAAAATACTACGATTGTTCTCACTTCCGTTTGGTTAACTAAAGTATGAGGGTATAACTAAAAATAAATCTTTCTCGAAGTGCCCGTCAGTAAGTCCTACTTGCTTAATATAAATTTAGCTCCTCTTGCAGTTAATGAGAGCCATAAACTATTATGGTCTGTTAATAACGTCATATTATTATGAACATTGATATATTAAAAATGTGATTTCTTAAATGGTCTTAAATATTTGGGAGTATGATTCCAGGAACGTTTTGTTCTGCTCAACATGAGTAATTTCTTCTATTTCAGTCATTCAGAGGTTAATGACTATTTTGGAAAAATAGTATAATTTTAGAATATAGGTAGAAAATGAACAGTTAATACTCTAGAGTCTTCATTTCCTTTTACTTTCAAAAAGTAATAGTTTTCTTGATGACAGTTTGTTTTGCATTGAGAAACTGTTGACACCTTGCTGAAAATCCATGGAGTCTACTCTTAAGGCTTCTTTCTCTTAGCCAAGAGCCAATCCTAAGGCCCTCTTACTCTGTATTATTTTAGAGATTCACACATGTCAAAGTAGTCTTCCAGTTTTGTAATCTAGAAGTAACCATTAATAAATAGGTCCTTTTAGGTCTGTGAAAAAGAAGGAAGTTGTTCCTTGCAGTATGGGGAAATAGAAACAGAAAAGCCAGAAACTGACAAAGATGAAACTAATTGTTTACTTACTTGGTGCCTTTGTGAGAATGTTAAAAGTTTTCATCTTTTAGACTGTCTATAGCTTCCATTATTAAGGAGACTACTAGGGTATTCTCCTCTCACCCTATTCTTTGACCTTTTTTGGTTCTTTGTGTGTTTATATAGGCTTGGATTGAGGGGTCCTTAAGACCTTATTAAGCACACATAAATAGGTATTGTTCTATAAGATTTTTATTACGAATAGGACACATAATACTTTATTCAACGATCACCAAGAATATTTTTAAAGTACATTTCATTGTCCCACACCTTTAATCCCAACACCCAGAAAGCCAAGATAGGGAATAGCTACCTGTTAGTTCAACGCCAGCCTGGTCAACATATCAAGTTCCAGGCCAGTTCAAGGCTACATAGAGAGACCCTATCTCAAAAACATTTCTTTTCAAAGCAGAGATCAGTTTTTAGATATGACTATTCTTTGAGCACAAATTCATTTTATAGAGAAAATATAGGTTCTATTGAGTTTTCAAATTAGAGAAGAATCAGCTGTTTTAAGGGCTTCACAGCCCTTCTCTCCAGAACTATTTTTTTTTTGCTCTTGTGTAAAATGTTTTTGTCCATTTATTTGAGAAAATATGTTCACCTTTCCCAAAGATGACCATGCTTCTTTGACAATCATACCTCTAGCACTTCTTTTTTTGTATATTTTAAAAGACTTATTTTATTTATATTAATACACTGTAGCTGTCACAAGAGGGCATCAGATCCCATTACAGATATTTGTGAGCCACCATGTGGTTGCTGGGATTTGAACTTAGGACCTCTGGAAGAGCAGTCAGTGCTCTTAACTACTGAGACATCTTTCCAGCCCCCCTTTTCTTTGTATTTTTAATCTTAGAAACAAGACAGATTCATGGAGGAAATTTGTAAGTTTCATATATGAGAAGGCTCTGTTTGTTTGTTTTTTTTTTTTTTTTGGTAGAAGTTTAAAATACAACTATAATGAAACTATCTCCACATTCCATCAACCATCTAGGAGTAAAGAAATACATTTTATGAGCAAAGACCTCAGAGGAATAAATTACACTCATACCACTTCCCAGCTATTGTCACTAGACTTTAGCTTCCTTATTTATAAAATGGAAATATTAGTAGTCCTTGCCTCCACAGAGCTAATTGGAGCATTACATGAGGTAGTGTATATGAAGAGTTTCAGCCACTGCTAGGCATTGAGAAAGCTTAATGAATATTTGATGATGGTCATGACGATGATAAAGGATTTGAAGTCTCAAAAATTGGATTGTAGCATTTCAGCATACCATTTTGTAATAAGAAATCAGGTTACATAGTCAACCAAGGTTATTTGAATTTGCTAGTGGAAAGGAAATTCACTTCTTTGTCATCTAATGGATGCCAGATATTCTTTCTTATTCAGTTGTCATTGTGAAGAGACTGTGCACGTACTGTCAGGCTATGTAACTCTGCCTTGATAAACTTTTTTTCATGAACCTTTTTGAAAGTCTAGCACAACTTTTAGTATCATGCAGTGCATGAAGTTGACTTTCTACAGATATTTGTTAATCAAAATCTCAAATTTTCATGAGAAATTGTACTAGCAGAAAAGATTTGGGCTTTATGAATATCAGGAATTCATTTATTTTTAATCATAATTGTCCCTTTGTATCTGTAGAGGATTGGTTTCAGGACTTCCTATAAAAACCAAGATCTGGGAATACGTGAGTGCTTAAATTAAGTGAAATGTTGTTTTCATATACCTTATTCATATTCTCCTGTGTGCTTTAAATGATATATAGATTGCTTATAATAGCAGGCATTTGTAAATGCTATCTAAATAATTGTTATAATTTTTTGTTTCTGAAATAATAACCATAAAGGGATCTCTACACATAAGTATAGCTTTTTTAAAACTACTTTCTATCTGCAGTTGGTTGGATCTACAGACTAAGAATCTAAAGAACTACTAAAGGAATTGCATTGTAGATAGCACCTTATAATCGACCTAATTTTTCTTCTTTTTCTAAGAGTCTACCCCCTACTTACCCTTGTTTTGCTTAGTATATTATATGTCACACAATAAAGTAAAATAAATGGTTTCTAAATATCAAGCTGTCTTGACATTAGAAGCTTTAGAACTAAGCCACAAAAACAACTTGATCTAATAAAGGGAAATGATGAGGCGGGGCCTTCACACTTCAGAATCTACACAAAACAGAACTCTTGACAAGTTAGGGAAAGGATTCATGGTTTTCACAACAGGAAGCATCTGTTTGCCATGCTGATTTGGGGAAGAGAATCCATATTCCATTCTCTTGGCTTATGATGAACTAACTCTTCCAAAAGTATATGATTAGCCATGGTCAGATCACAGACTTGTGATGGGCTTGATTGGGAATTGGGAGGAGGAATCTAATCCTTCCTATTTATTTTAATGGCTGCTGGAACCATGCTCTGTACATAGTAATATCTACACAGTGGCAATTTCTCAAATGGAAATCAGGGTACACCTAGAAAAGAAAACTGGATGTTGAACATTTAAACTGGTAAAAGTCTGATTCTTTACAGCAAACATAGTAGTCTCAGCAGTCTTCATTTAGCTTGTGAAAACCTTTAAAGCTTGATCTGAGATCTGACTAGTGTGTGTCTAAAGATGGTCCTTCATTTAATCATTTTGTCACTCACATATGACCACCTTTCCAGGGAGATTTAATAAGAATGTTATGGTTTCAGCACTTATACTAAAAGTAGTTTTATCTTTATATAATTAACTGTTCGTAAAATTAATCAAAAGCTATAATTTCTTGTAAACTAAAAACAGCTAATACAACACTGAAGGAAATTTTAGTATTTTTTGTTAAAATTAGGCTTCATTAGGTATAATATATTTAATTTCCTTCAAAGGGAACGGTTTGGGTATGGTAGAAGATCCAGTTGCTTTGAAAATGATTTAGGTTGGAGTTGGAGGCTAGCCCAGCAGGTATAGTATTTTCTGTGCAAGCATGATGACTGAAGAACAGAGCCCCAGCACTTTTGTAAAAACCCATCCACAGTTAGTATGTGACTATCATTTCAGGCTATGGGTGCAAAAGCAGACAGATCCTAGAGCCACTCTGGTCAGACTAGTGATCTCCAAAAAGAGTCCCTGTCTCAAGAAAATAAGGTGGAGAGCATCACACCTGAGTCAAAGTTGACCTGACCTCCTTGTGTGTCCACATAGGCACGTCGGCCTGCACATACTTGTGGATACACATACCGGAATTTATGTCTCCTGCCTCCCTCCCTCCCTTCCTCCCATTCCCTTCTCCACTGTCTCTGCTTCTATCTTTGTTTCCCCCCACAAACATACACACATATTCATAAAAAGAATGGTTTATATTAGTCTAAATTTTTACTTATTATTTGTAGTCCTAGGAGAGGAACACAAGGCCCGGTGTATGCTAGGTAAACACTCTACCATTGAATAATACTCCAGCCCTCTTCTCCCTTCTTACTTTTTATTAATTCATTAATTAATTACTTTAAATCCCAGATCAAAGATCTTCCTCCCTCCTCTCCTCGAAGTCCCTCCCTCTCCCCTCCCCCCTCTCCTCCCCCACAAACTTTAGTCCTCTCTTTCTTCCTCAGAAAAGGGGAGGCCTCCAATGGATATCAATCTGCTCTGGCATATCAAGTTGTATCACCAGGTACAACTTTTATTTAGATTATACAAGGCAGCCCAGTTAGGGGAAAGGGATCCAAAGGCAGGCAACAGAGTCTGAGAGAGCTCCTACTCCTATTCCTGTTCCTGCTCCTGCTGTTAGGATTCCCACCTGAAGACCAAAGTTCACAACTGTTACATATATGCAGAGGAGCCTAGGTCTGCTCCTTGTATGCTTTCTGGTTGACAGTTCAGACTTTGGGCCTCTATGGTCCCAGGTTAGTTGGTTCCGTAGGTTCTCTTCTTACTTTAAAGACAGTCTCACTAAGTTGCTCAAGCTGGCTTTGCACTTATAAACTTCTGCCTCATTTTCCTGAGTTTATGGGATTGCAGACTCTCACAACAGGCTGGTTCTTGTAGTATTATCCATTTCAAATATATTCCCTTTACTTTTATGTTCCAGGGGAAAACTTACCCATTCCGTGGTGCATTTCCACCTGTTTGGAACCCCCTGGCGTATTTGGATTACAACAACCTGTGGAGAACAATGGATGAAATGGGAAAAGAGGTAAAATGTGGGTTTGATTTTGCACGTAGCATATTGCTGAAGAATGAAACTGATTAATATCCTTGCAAAGTACAAGGGACATTGCTGATTTGCGCTGATGCATACTCGTTCCAATATACACAACAATTCTGCAACAGCTAGGATTTTCACTTGACAGATGGAGACAATGGATACCAAGTATTTTGATAATTTACTCAAAACCATGCAGCAAGGGAACCGGAATTCAAAACACCACTGCATGTGTGCCTTTTTTTCTATATCTCTGAACATATATATGACACATTTCTGCCAAATATCTACTTACAGTTGTGTATCTACAGTGCCACTTTAAATAGTAAAGCAAGGGAGGACTTTCTGCTTCAGAGTTTATTTATTCTCAGGCTCTACAGCATTGTTGCCTCAAATTTCAGTTCGGGGCCTAAAATGAGTGTGATCTTCCAATAATAATATTGATATTAATAATGATTATCACCATCCCAATTATAAATAAATTTATACATGTTGTAATTATGATCACTGTTACTTCTGTTGTTGACAATAAATATCATTAAGGCATGAACTCCAGATTCATCTCATCTCTCTATGGACTTCTAAACAAATTACAGAGACAAAGAAACAAGGTTTTAAAGGTTCACATAAAGGCTTCTCTGAAAAGAGAGTTAGAACAATGGTTACTGTTCTCTTCACTCATGAGTGTTTCATTGCAGATCCCCGTTGATGCACCATGGCAAGCAAGACATGCTGAGGAATTGGACAAGATGACCATGAAAGATCTCATTGATAAAATCTGTTGGACAAAGTATATTTGACTGCTTGCAATCTTATTTTAAAAATCTCCTCTGATCCATTGTAGCCTGTCTTGAATAGTAGTAGTGCTGTTTTTAGTGACTTATAGGGAAAGTTAAGAAATATAATAATGATATTAGCTATAGCAGATTTGGGCAAAAAATGATAAAAAACTTAAGAAAGTATGTGCACGGAGTAGACCACTTTTGGACAAAAGGGTTATATCTTCAATAAAAAAATAGTAGCTATATTTTTATTTTATATTGAGGTTACCTACAAAAGCAGGTTGTAAACATGTTTTTAAAAAATTAATCTCAGAGGCTAGAAATATGGCTCAGAGGTTCAGAGTACTTACCAAGAGGCCATGAGTTCAGACCCCAGTTTCCATGTTGGGGAGCTTACAAAGTCCTATAACTCCAGCACCAGGGGAGCTGACCTTCAGTTTGGTCTGCAAGGACTCCCAACAAATGTGGAATGTGTGTATATCCCCTCCCCATATTCAAAAATGAAGATAAAACAGATTTAAAAAATAATTTCCATATAAATGTAGATAAGAAACTAGTCTGGATGAATAAAAATATAAACTATATAATGATTTTAATTAGGATTTATTATTAGCATAGTAACTTTCAGTTTACTACTATAGTCATGATTTAATGATATGGATACTTACTAAGAAATATAGTATTAGTAAATTGCTTGGATAAATATTCCAGCATGTATATGAACTAAGATGACTAGTGGGCTGTTTACTCTTGTGGAACTACTCTCATATATGCATCAAACATAGATCAATATGCTTTGTGGGGCATGCTTGTATGTTTTATTCCTTTTTCTTGTATTTCAATTGACACATATGATATTTATATACTTGTTAGCATATATTTATTTTAGGGCTATTATATAAAGACACTGTTAGACACTGGAAAGTATCTTCTTATAAAGGCCAAAACTGGCTTAGGCTTGTGATTAGATAACGTAATAGTACTAATATCTTCCAGTAATAAGCTATAGAAACATTTGAGAGTCAGGAAAAGATAGCATTAGATGCTAATTTCCAGGATAATTCAGAGGGTCAAGGGTAGGGTGGAAAAAATAGATAAACTAGTGACATGGCCCTTCCTATGAATGACCATGGTACCTTATAAGAATTACCAGAAAAGTATGAGGAAAGAGGATGCATGTATGTATTGTTCTGGAACAGCATCTTTCAGAATGGCATAATGTTAGAATACGAGAGAGTAAAATGTAGATGTAGTTTAGATGGTAGAAAAACCTAAGAGAGAGGAGGATAGAGAAGGTAATGTTATGGAATGTCTTCTGTGAATAACCAACATGAACAGAGAGAGGTTCAGACCTATGAGTGATTTAAGGGAATAGTATCCTTTAGGCAGAGAAAGTAAGGAGTAGTGTTTTTAAATGGCTTGAAAAGAAAAGAAAATTGGCATACTTGAACAAGTGAGTGATCAGGTTGGTGGAACATAGAGCCAGTAGTGTGAGGGTAGTTAATGTCATGAGTTAAGCAGCCTGTAGTATATCTATACTATTGTCTATATTCAAGGTTTGAGATGTTTCTCTATTTTAGCTATTGAAGAATTTTTAAATTTTGTTTCATGTTATTGTTTTTAAACTTTTTTGTTTTTTGTTTAGTTTTGTTTTGGTTGTTCTTGATTCTGCTAAACAAGGTTTCACTGTGTAGACTAGCATGGCTTCTAACTTGCTATCCTCTTTCCTTTGCCTACTGTATACTGACATTCCAGGCCCTATTACCATATAACCATTTTCAGCTTGCCATTGTTAAAATACTCACTGTGTTTAGCATGGTAGGGGATATTAGAGGTGGTGTAGGGTGATAATACAGGAGGGTCACCACTTTCTCTGTCTAAGAGATTGTACAGTAGCCTGGACAAGAATGGAGTCAGAAGAGATATGAATGTGAGGAAAGTCTTTAAAATAGGTTAAAAGTATGCCTAATGTTCAAGGATATTGCATCTTTAGATAGACCATATTTGAAGCTAAACCCCATTTCTTAATAGCAGAAGAAAACTTTTTCTTTTTTCTCCAAAAGTTAACAAATGCTTTCCTATGGATGCTCAGACCATGAAATTTTGGTTGTTATGTATTTGTTTTCCAAAATAGTACAAACACTTTTTAATATTTTAGTTATATGTTTTTCAAATATTATCCCCTTTCCCAGTTTGCCCTTCACATATCTCCTATCTCATACCCTATTCCCCTGCTTCTATGAGGGTGCACTGCCACCCACACACCCATTCCCATTTCACTGCCCTGACATTCCCCTACACTGGGGCATAGGGCCTTCACAGGACCAAGGGCCTCTCCTCTCATTGATGCACAAGGCCATCCTCTACTACATATGCAGCTGGAGCCATGCAAATCCCTTCAGCTCCTTCAGTCCTTTCTACTTGTACTCTATTATACGTTGTAAAGGTGCTTTTCTCTGACTTCTGTATGTGTTTTTAATTATGTTGTTATTGATGTGTATGTAGCTGGTGTATCCTTTTCACAGTATGTATGTGACATGGGTGGAGGTCACATGATAACTTTCAGGACTTGGTTATCTTCTTCTTCCTATATGCATTGACATGTGATTTTCATTCTTATTCTGTGAACAGAACTGCTCGGGAATTTGCTTATCTTTTTGTGAACATTAATGTGACTTCTGAGCCTCATGAGGTATCTGCCCTGTGGTTCCTGTGGTATGTGAGGCAGTGTGGAGGCACTGCTAGGATATTCTCAGTCACCAATGGCGGCCAGGTATACACTGTCTGTTCTGAAACTAAACTCTCCCAGAACAATGCTTGATAATCCCTCCATTGTTTATAATCATTTATGGTAGTATTAAATAACCTAAAATATGTCTGGAAATTTTCTCATTTTTTTTATTCCTGTAAAGTTCATTGCTAAAGAATATTTCATTTTGAATTAATTATATCTTAAGAATTAAATTCCTTCCCTTAAAATGTAGGAAAATGAAGCTATTTATATCAAAGCAATTAAACTACTCAAAATGAGTTAATTTCCAAGAAAATTATAGTGCTTAGAAAATTAGTATACTTAAAATTATCCCAGTTCTTTACCACCTGTTTCTCACAGGTATTCTTTCATGTTAACAAATGTAGAATGGAAATTATTCTTTTAATTCACACAAGTAATTTGTGTCCACTTTTAATAGTAAGTTCTATAGTTTGGATTTTATAATTTTCCCGTTACTTGCAGTTTTTTACTTATATACACTTCCATTACCAATGAATAAAGATATTCAATTCATTGACTAAATATATAATAAATTAACAGCAAACTCAGAATATTAAATCCCTAATTCCTTAGACTCTGACATTCATTGAAAAGATCTATCTCCCTTTTCCAAAGAAAATGTCTCTTATCTAGGAATGGTATGCCTGAGTGAGATGAGGTTAATTAATTAATTGCAGCTTAACTCGATTTTATGCTGTGTTGCTTGAGTCCCAGAATTTTGAGTATATTTTATGAATTTAGGCTTTGTCTTCAAAGTAAATTGTTGTTCTTCTCTGGAGATCATCAGAAGTCTCCAAATTGTTCTTGTGATATATAGAGTTGTTGCTAATTGGACCCCTGTTTTTTGCAAATATAGGACTTTTTTCATTTTAAAATGTGTAGTTATAAACAGAGACTCAATATTAAACAGATGCTTAGCTATCAGTATTCTGCCTTGACAATGAAACTTACAGTTAGTTTTGAGACAAAGATTTTCAAAAGCTGAAATTTAGGTTCCTAGGACTTGATTTGGCTATTTCTGATAGGGTATTGCTAACCCTAATAGTACCCTAACCTGTTCTCTTAGACTCACATTATCTATAATATAATCTTTTTTATGTCTTTACCTGCTCAGGCAAGTAACTCCATGGGGAATTAGAAAGCACAGCCCCTAGGATCAACATAGTTACCCCACCTTCCCAGAGCTCCTTACATACACCATACTCATGGACATTTGACATTCCCAGGCTTGCAATTTGCATGTAGTTAGGGCAGCATTGGCATAGAGAACATTTTCTTCCGGCCTCTGATTTTATATGCTAGTAATGACTTTTCCTTGCTACAATCTGTGCTGAGAATAATTAAGGTACCTTGGTTCTGTCCTAATGATTCTTCCTTCAATTGGATATGCTAAGGATAGAGGTCTGACATTGATATTCCTGGAAATTTACCAATTGGTGGCAAATGTTCCACCACTCTCCTTTTATAACTTTTCTTTATGCTTACATTCTCCAATAGGAACGGAAATTTGTAGGTGGATCTGGCCAAGTGAGTGAACAGATAATGGTTCTTCTTGGAGATAAAGTGAAGCTGAGCTCTCCTGTTACTTATATTGACCAAACAGATGACAAAGTCATTGTAGAAACACTGAATCATGAAAACTATGAGGTAATCTATTATAGGCAAAGGCATTTGTGATAAATGGGTTTTATGCCATTTGTAACTTCTAATTGTATGTAATATAATCTGTAGTTTAATTAAATGCAGCATATATTCACTTCAAGTCTTTCAGATTGACAGACTTGGTTTGCTTACTATCCTAGTTTGCTTCTCTGTTGTTGTGATAAACACCATGAACAAAAATGACTTTGGGAAGTAAGGGTTTATTTGGCTTACAGGTACAGATCAGTCTATCATTGAGGGAAGTCGTTGCAAGAATTCAAACAGGAACAGAGTCAGGAATCATACAGAAGTACCACTAATTGGCTTGTTCCCATGATCTGTTTACTTTGCTTTCTTTTACTACACAGGACCACCTATACAAAGGTGACACCATCCACAATGGACTGGATGGTCCCATATCAATCATTAATCATAAAAATGCTACACAGAAATGCCCACATTCAAGTCTAATGGAGGCAGTCCTTCAGTTGTGGTCCTACTATCCAAGCTAATTCTAGCTGTGTCAAGTTCACAAAACTTACCAGCCCACCTTTATTGTTCTATTTTATTGTTTCAGAGTGGGATGATTTTGTTTTTTTGTTTTTTGTTTTTAAATGATGCTTCATACCTTCTGCAAAGGCTCATGCTTCAGGTAATATTTTGCATATTGTATTTCAGTGCAAATATGTAATTAGTGCCATACCACCAGTTTTGACTGCCAAAATCCACTTTAAACCAGAGCTTCCACCTGAGAGAAACCAGTTAATTCAGCGTCTCCCAATGGGGGCAGTCATCAAGTGCATGGTGTATTACAAGGAAGCTTTCTGGAAGAAAAATGGTAGGTTACTCTTATTTGTGTTTAAGCTTTAAGTACAGAAACAACTTTTTTTAAAGGATATTGAATAGAATATGCTGAATACAGAAATATAAGTGTGTCCAAATTTTTAGAGAAATTATTGTCGCTAAATTTCACAAAATGGTCTCAAGAGTGATTGACAGTGGTGGGAAAAGATGCAAGCATACAGTGGAATATCAATTAGAGGGCCATTGTCATTCATCTTGCTATTTACTCTTCATAAGCAGAATGAGACCAATAGGCCCAGAGACCAGGGTTCTGAAGTAAGGTGTTCCTGAACTTCACCAGCTTATTAGCGTTGCTCTCTTAACATAAAATGATGATACGGTTTTGTGATAAATGCTTATGGGGTGTTGTAAATATTAAATAAAATAGGGCTTAAAATATAGGTACTTTCCAGATTTGCTTCCTGCTCATATTCAGTAGAATCCTTTTTACAGCTTCCAGGGTTAATGGAAGTAATTCTTTTAGCACGTCTCATTTCATTTTCCATGTGTCCCTGCATGCAGGACCATTTTACCATTTTTTTAAGTCTTACCATTTTGCCATGCACGAGTCATAGCTCTTTATAAAAATGATAGATGGGAAATTTTCCACATAAGGGATAGACATCTTTGTATAGTCATGTGAGTCTTTAAAATAAAAGAGCCTAGATGTAGAACAGAGTAGTAGTTTAAGATTTTATTTCTTCTTTGTAATATAGTTTATATATATATATATATATATATATATATATATATATATATATATGTATATCCTATATGTATATGTATCTCTAATGTTGGTATCAATCTCTTAATTTTCTCCTGCTTAAGACTATTGTGGCTGCATGATTATTGAAGATGAGGAGGCTCCAATTTCCATCACTCTGGATGACACTAAACCAGATGGGTCACTGCCTGCCATCATGGGGTAAGTTTCCAATTTGTGTTGGTATAGGTGCTAGCAAAGGATATTGCTTTAAAATGTGGCATATGCAATGATAACTATAAACTCTATCTTGTTTCCATGTTATAAAATATCCATAACAGTGTTTTTGTATGTGACACTCTTGGAAAACTGCTAAACTTGATACTATTTTTAACTTTTTCCCACCTATGAGTTTCTTTCTTCTATAAAACTTACGTGCTGAGGATAGAGTGGATCAAGCAACTAGACAGACAGATGGACAGATGGGCTGACGGGTGGACAGTATGATAGTGTTGCATAGAGACAGAATGGCCACAGTCACTCTGGAAAGAGAAGCACTTCACCCTGTAAAACTGTCTAAATACAGTGTCTGTGGATTTGATCGGCCTTCTGAATACTTGTTGCATACTGAGTAATAGTGTCAGTATGAGACAGGGCATCAGTAGCCTATGGTTATTGTTCACCAACAACATTTCTTTTAGCTTTAGAAGTGCATAGATAGTACCAACAGCCTACGTAGAACTAGTATTCCAGAGAAGGAAATGGGCCCTCGAAAAGGAAATGCTAAGGAAAGACACACCTTCCTAGTTGCTTACTTTTGTCCTTATAAAAAATCCTATACATACAAAAAGACTTTTATAGTATTGTACTATTACAAAGGAACACATGTTAATAACAGACAAGTGACTTTTAGGGATCAATGGTTTCTGCTTTTGTTTTCTGGGAAATGCAGGCTTCCTTCTTAAAGAGATAGTTGAGCTCAATAAAAGATCACATTATACCATTTTTGGAAAGTTACAGAGAAAAGGAGCAGATCCACGTTCCAAGTAACTTAGGAAGTCAGCTCTTCCTGGGTTGCTGATGAAATGTTTAATAGCCAGTTCTCTGGCTATAATGTAAGCAATAGCACTGAATTCCTGAGATAAGCAGTGGCTTAAAATATAATGTCCATAGAAGCAGCATATCTTCTTCATCTTTAGTCTCACTGAGTAAGACAAGATTCATGTAGTTTACCCAAATAGACAAATTGCTATAGGCCAACACAGAACAGATCAGTATGTACGTTTCAGAATGTCATGAAAGTCAGTTCAGTTATAGGTAGAAAACCATTGATAGTCTTGCCTTGTGCAACACTGGAGTTGCTTTGGCTTTTGTCCAAGACCAGCTCGGGCAAACAACTTGGGGTTCCCCAGAGCCAGAGCGAGGATTGAAAGAAGACAGGTTAGTTAAAGTTGCAGCATGACTTCGGCTGGACTTGAGGCCTAAGCCTCATGGCTGAATCAAAGCTTGGTTTAATTCATCCCTTCTTAAATCACTTTAATTACGTGCAGAAAGGTAATATCAGTTCTGAGACAGGGATCAAGCAAGATAACAACCAAAGATCCTGAAAACATTTTACTGGAGGTCAGGTGAAAAGGTCAGAGACAAAAATGGATACTGCTGTGCCTACATTCTGAAATCCACCCTGCCCTGAGCTGCATTCCTAAGGATACTGCCTGGAGCATCAAATAGGAATGTACTTCCTATACCACATTCTAAAAGGCCCTGCCCCGAACTACAGATGTGTATGTACTTCCTTATAGCCTCATTCTTGAGAGCCCTATCCTGAACTACAGATGTGGATGTACTTCCTTATAGCCTTATTCTTGAGAGCCCTACCTTGAGCTACAGATGCCAATGTGCTTGATACTAGCCCTTGTAGGGCGTAGCACCAAAGCCAGATTCCTGCCTTGGCCAGCCCCAAGATGTCCTGGAATAAAATTAATCTTAATATTACTCCACCATCAACTCTTTAGAGGTGCCAAAAATGCTCTCCACAGGCTTTCTAACAGAGATATATGTGCTGGCACCCTTCCAGTTATTACTGGAATGATTTGGGAAATTCCTAGAAGAGATATATTTATTATTTTATTATTTTGTTGCTAAAAATGTATATCTGGGTGGAAAATATTTTAGTACATACTTACTTTGTAGAAGGATCAAACCAAGTTTGTTAGCATGTCTTTTACCTCATATAATAATTTCTTAGTGATAAAAGCATTTAAAATCTTGTTTAGATTCTTTAAAACATACAGTAAGTTAATATTAACAATAGCTACCCTACTATGGAGTAGATCACCAGAACTTATTTCTCCAGTATTAATGATATTTTATATTTATGGGAGGTCAGACTATATCTCTTCTAAACATGATGCAGTAGAGCTCTCTGCCTGCCTTCTGTTTACCTAAAACAAGGTAAAGAAGGAAGGCCAATGTGGATGCCTTAGTCCTTCTTAGAAGGGAGAACAAAACACTCATGGGAGGAAATAATGGAACAAATAGAGGATCAGGGATTGGAGAAAAGATCATCCAGAGACTGCCTCACCTGGGGATCCACCCCATATGCAGCCACCAAACCCAGTCACTATTGCTGATGCCAAGAAGTACTTACTGGCAGGAGCCTGATATGGATGCCTCCTGAGAGGCTCTGCCAGAGTCATACAGATACAGATGAGGATGCTTGCAGCTAACCATTGGACTGAACACGGGGACCCTGATGAAGGAGCTAGAGAAAGGACTGAAGGAGCTGAAAGTAGTTTGCAACCCCATGGGAAGAACAACATTATCAACCAACCAAACCCTCCGGAACTCCCATGGAGTAAAAAACCAACCAATGAGCACACATGGAGGGAACCATGGCTCCAGTTGCATGTGTAGCAGAGGACAGCATTGTCTGGCAATTGAGGGAGGAGAGGCCTTTGGTCCAGTGAAGGCTCATTTTCCCAGTATAGAGGAACACCCAGCTGCTGAGGTGGGAGAGCATGGTTGGGAGAAGGAGCATCTTCATGGAAGCAT
Source organism: Micromys minutus (assembly GCF_963924665.1). Lineage (NCBI taxonomy): Eukaryota > Metazoa > Chordata > Mammalia > Rodentia > Muridae > Micromys > Micromys minutus. Next base: position 7,611,491 of record NC_137970.1, on the reverse strand, counting down.
GGGAATGAAGGGAGAATAACATTTGAAATGTAAATATAGAGAATATCCAAGAAAAAGGGAAAAAAGGAAAAATCTTTTTCAGTCCTCCCTGCATCTCACTTCCATCTTACTGGAAATAGCACTTTATTAGTTTAGAGCTAGAGTCAGAGGAAGCTTCAAGCTGACATCCAAAAGTAGCTTCCTGTATATTTGCCTTCTCATGGTTTCCCCATCTTCATAAGACTAAAACTTTCTTCTTATTTTGATAATATGTTGTTGTTAGGTATGCAAATAAGCCAGACTTAGCACTTCTGGGTTACTTTGTACCAGTGCATCTCCCAAAGACCACACATTGTAAAGAATAATAAACTTGCTCATTTTTCTTTTGTAAATCTTGCTTGTTGTTATTAGTGCAACTGTTTGAGGATTGAGGCGTTGAAAATTAAGTTTTGTTTTCTCACTGTTGTTGAGTAGCTACTCTTTGTTGTATTAGGGCAGTAGCCTCCACTCCTCTCTCCCCTCTTGTGTGTACAACTCTGATATTGCACCCAGTGCCTGGTATGTGGTAGGCAAATGTCTACTGTATTTTTCATGGGTAATTTTAATATAGAGTCTCACTAAATTACTCAGTAGCAAAATTGGATTTAAACTTTAATGTTTCAGATTCCTGAGTAGCTGTAATTGCAGGACTGTATTACCAGGCCCAGCTAGATTGCTTTCCCTCCCGTGCCTTCTCTTCTTCCCTGCTTCCCTCCCTTCTCTTCCCTTCCCTTCCCTTCCCTTCCCTTCCCTTCCCTTCCCTTCCCTTCCCTTCCCTTCCCTTCCCTTCCCTTCCCTTCCCTTCCCTTCCCTTCCCTTCCCTTCCCTTCCCTTCCCTTCCCTTCCCTTCTCTTCTCTTCTCTTTTCTCTTCCCATCTTGTCTTGTCTTGTCTCTTCCTTCCTTCCTTCCTTCCTTCCTTCCTTCCTTCCTTCCTTCCTTCCTTCCTTCTTTTCTTCCTTCCTTTCTTTCTTGAGGCAGGTTCTCATGTAGCAAGACTGGAGTCCAACTTGCTATATAAATGGGACTAACTTTTAACTCCTAATTCTGTTGCCTTCATCACTTAAATGCTAGGATTGCAGGTATATACAACTACATCAGACTTTGTGCTTTGTTCTTGATAATGAAAACATTGAAGGTATATTACCTACACTTTGAATTTCACTCTAAAAGCCTCAAAACCAGAGATAATAATTGACCAGCACTGTGTTTATAATAACCATTGCCTTTTAGAAACTATATATTAGAACTACTAAATACTTCCAACACGCCCCCAGCATGTTTGATTTTCTCAGTAAACGGCTAAATAAAATTGAAAAATATTTGTCTACAGCGTAAGTGATTATTATACACCTAATTTGAGATTTGATAAAAACTTGAGGTCAAAGCCATACAAAATCATCTGACTAATGATTTAATTTTTTATTAGCTCTGGGTAATTTTTAAAACTATTTTACAAGTCTGAACCTACAGATCATTGCATAAATCTAAAATTTAACCATAATTATGAATTTTGAGTCATCATTAAAAGTGCTAATTCAAGCAAAATGATGATGTTACCCCATAGGATGAATAGTTCAAATTTCAGGTTTTAATTCATTTAATTTTAAATATTAAGACCCAAATGATGGATTTTATTGTAGAACTTCATTCGTACATTGTTTTTTGCAAATAATTCTCTTCTATTATTTATCCCCATCCTCCAGCACCCCTTTTGCTCTTCCCTTAAATAATATACAACTGCCAGTGGAACTCACCCTGTGTTAACATACTTGGCATATTTGCTTCTCAAAACATTCTGTAATAGCTGACAGTCCTAAAGGAGTTTCTGGTTATAATCGAGGAACACTTTAATTCAGGGCTGAGGAGAAAAAGAAATATTCCCTTTCAGTCTTGCTCTATCTGTCTATTTTATATCTGTAGAACAAAATAAATATAATTTTAACCATTTTAATGAGGAAGTAGTTTTATCTCATTTTAGTTCATTTGGATTTAGAATGGGTACTGGAGAATAAATCTAGAGCTTTCTGCATGCAACTAATCAACTGCTTTACTACTGAGTTGTGTCCCTACCCATCCTTTGAATTTTTGTAAGATTTCTGTTTCTATTAATAGTATAACTAAGGATTCATCTCACAATTCAATTCTTTCAAATGTGCAGATAGTATTATTTATACAATAAACAGAATCTATTTGAGCAGATGGATTATAGCTGAGTTTTACTAACTTACTTTATTGGAGGGCAGTATTTAATTAGTTTCCAAGGAAGCTGAGTTAGAGATAGAGGCATAGGTACAAGAGGTTTATTGTTGTGAAATTTAGAGATGACTTCTTTTGTGGGAGGGGCCAGTTGGAGAGTTGTATGTCAGTAGTTAGCCAGCCTATGGAAGTCTGGAAGCTGGAATGGTTCTTCCCAGTCAAACTGAGACAAGGGAATAGACACCTCACTCACTGAGTGTCAATTGCCTCTTAGGAAAGGATGTTGACAGAGGGATTTATCTGCTGCTGAGTATAATTCCCCAGAGAAGGTTTTATCTGTGAGATAAGGGTACCAATTATTGGCTCAAAAGTGTGGGGATGGAGGGATGTATCATGGTACCTATGATATGCCTGTATTAATAGTTGTTCAGCTTTTATTGAGTGTCATTGCAGGGATAATCATCTAATATAGTTTTAATATGCACAACATCTAATTTTCTATATCAAATATGGTGTTAAATTTTAGAAGCAAAATACTGATCAAGAGGTTGGTTATCTGTTACTTAGGAGCTAACAGGCTACAGAATTCTGGAAGCAGAGAGAGCCAAAGATAGGATGACATTTGCCGAGGAAAACGGGAGGGCTGGGAGAGTTCATTAATGCTGAATAGGTGGTAATGTACACTTAGCTTGACTATAACTGAACATTCAAATGTGGCTTTCTTCTCCAGCTTCATACTTGCCCGGAAAGCTGATCGACTTGCTAAACTACATAAAGACATAAGGTAAGCAATCTATACCTGAAAATCAATAATGGTTACCTGGACATTCTGTTTGTTGCACCAACAATAGTAGAATAACAGCAAGAAAAGCACAATATTTTACAAATATGATTATCCTTAAAAAACAATTTTTAAAATATTTGGTAATATACTTCTTGGGCAAAATGTCTATGAACTTATATTAATTTAATTTTACAAATTTGTATTCATTTTATGTGGTTAAGATGTAGGGTTTTCCTAGAATACTTAGCTATATAGAGCGCCTGGGGATTAATTCCTTTTCTTAAGCACCCTATACTTGTACCTTTGAACACATAATTCACCATTATAATCACTGTGGTGATAAATTTCTAATAAGAAAAAACTTGGTGTGTGTGTGTGTGTGTGTGTGTGTGTGTAGGCTCATGCACACATGAATGGACAACTGAGAACAATTTGTGTCATCAGTTTTCTCTACCTTGGAATGGGTTTCAAGAATTGAGTTCAAGTCATCAAGACTGTAAAGCAAGTACTTTACCACTGACCCTAGCCCTAACATTGAAATTTTTGGGGGACACATGCATTCAAACCATAGCCGCTGACATGTGACAAAGTCAAGAGTAGCAGATAGAATTCTTCTTTTTTGTTTCATTATACCACACTAAGCCTGACATTTTCTTTTGGATTTTCTGCCTTTCCTTTTTATTAATAATAAAATAAATAGCAGACTGGAGGTGGACATTTGATTATGATTCCACACACTGGTTAAACTCTAAAATTCTTATAAGACAAAACCTTTACTGAAAATATCAGTAATAACAACTATGGTTTTCAAAACTGACTGTGTCTAACTCTCCCAAAAGGTATTAGGAAAGTCTATTTTCTTGAAGCTTATAAAATGTCTCTTTTTTTAATTGGATATATTTTATTTACATTTAAAATTTTATCCCCTTTCCTGGTTTCAACTCCATAAACACCCTATCCCATCTCCACTCTCCCTGTTTCTATGAGGGTGCTCCTCCACCTACCTACCCACCCCCTCCCAATTCTCAGCCCTGACATTCCCCTACACTGGGGCAGGACCAAGGGCTTCTCTTCCCATTGATGCCCAACAAGGCCATCCTCTGCTACATATGCAGCTGGAGCCATGGGTCCCTCCATGTGTACTCTTTGAATAGTGGTTTAGTCCCTGCGAGGTCTGGTTGGTTGCTATTCTTGTGCTTAAGGAGTTGCAAACCCCTTCTGCAACTTCAATCCTGTTTCTAACTCCTCCACTGGGGACCTCCTTCTCTGTTCAATGGTTGGCTACAAGAATCTGCCTCTGTATTTGTCATGATCTGGCAGAGCCTCTCAGGAGACAGCTAGGTTAGGCTCCTGTCAGCATGCACTTCTTGGCATCAACAATATTGTCTGGTTTTGGTGGCTATATATGGGCTGAATCTACAGGTGGGGCAGTCTCTGGATGGCCTTTGCTTCACTCTCTGCTTGAAACTTTGTCTCCATATTTCCTCCTGTGAATATTTTTGTTGCCTCTTCTAAGAAGGACCAAAGCATCCTCATGTTGGTCATCCTTCTTCCTGAGCTTCATGAGATCTGTAAACTATATAATAAGTATTCTAAGCTTTGGGGCTAATATCTACTTATCAGTGATTGTATAGCATGGGTTTTTTTTTTTTTTTTTTTTTTTTTTTTTTTTTTTTTTTTTGAGATTGGGCTACCCCACTCAGGATGATATTTTCTAGTTTGCTTAGGAATTTCATTAATTCATTGTTTTAACAGCTTTGTAGTACACCATTGTGTAAAACTGCCACATTTTCTGTATTCATTCCTCTGTTGAAGGACATTTGGGTTCTTTCCAGCTTCTGGTTATTATAAATAAGGCTGCTATGAACATGGTGGAACATGTGTCCTTGTTATATGTTGGAGTATCTTTAGAGTATATGCCCAGGGGTGGTATAGCTGGGTCTTCAGGTTGTACAAGGTCCATTTTCTGAAGAACCACCAGGCAGATTTCCAGAGTAGTTGTACCAGCCTGCAATCTCACCAGCAACAGTGGAATGTTCCTCTTTTTCCACATCCTCATAACATCTGCTGTCGCCTGAGTTATTGATCTTAGCCTTTCTGACTGGTGTGAGTTGGAATCTCAGGGATGTTTTGATTTGCATTTCCCTGATGACTAAGGATGTTGAACATTTCTTTAGGTGCTTCTCAGCCATTCGATATTCCTCAATTGAGAATTCTTTGTTTAGCTTTGTATCCCATTTTTAAAATAGGGTTATTTGATTCTTTGGAGTCTAACTTCTTGAATTCTTTGTATAAATTGGATATTAGCTGTCTGTGGGATGTAGGATTGGCAAAGATCTTTCTTCCATTCTGTGGGTTGTGTTTTGTCCTAATGACAATGTCTTGTGCCTTACAGAAGCATTACAGTCTTATGAGATCACATTTGTCAATTCTTGATCTTAGAGCATAAGCCATTAGTGTTCTGTTCAGAAAAATTTCCCCAGTGCCCAGGTGTTTGAGGTTCTTTCCACTTTTTCTTCTATTAGTTTGAGTGTATCTGGTTTTATGTGGAGGCCCTTTATCTACTTGGATTTGAGTTTTACAGGGCAATAAGAATGGATCTATTTGTATTTTTCTACATGCTGACTGCCAGATTGAAACAGCACCATTTATTGAAAATGCTATCTTCTTTCCACTGGATAGTTTTAGCTCCTTTGTTAAAGATCAAGTGATTATAGGTGTGTGGGTTAATTTCTGGGTATTCAATTCTATTCCATTGTTCTACCTGCCTGTCCCCTTATCAATAACATAGAGTTTTTATCACTATTACTCTGTAATATAGCTTGAAGTCAGGGATGGTGATTCTCCCAGAGTTCTTTTATTGTTCTTTTAATAGATTTTGCTATCCTGGAATTTTTGTTATTTCAAATGAATTTGCAAATTGCTCTTTCTAAATCTATGAAGAAGTGAATTGGAATTTTGATGGGGATTGCATTGAATCTGTAGATTGGTTTTTGTAAGATGGCCATTTTTACTATATTAATTCTGCCAATCCACGAGCATGGAAGATCTTTCCATCTTCTGAGGTCTTCTTCAATTTATTTTTTTCAGAGACTTGAAGTTCTTGTCATATAGATCTTTTACCTGCTTGCTTAGAGTCACACCAAGGTATTTCATATTATTTGTGACTATTGTGAAGAGTGTCATTTCCCTAATTTCTTCCTCAGCCTTTGAGTAGAAGAAGGCTACTGATTTGTTTGAGTTAATTTTATATCCAACCACTTTGGTGATGTTGCTTATCAGCTGTAGGAGTTCTCTGGTGGAATATTTGGGGTCACTTATGTATACTATCATGTCATCTGAAAATAGTGATATTTTGATGTCTTCCTTTCCAATTTGTATCCCTTTGGCATCCTTTTGTTTTCTAATTGATCTGGCTAGGACTTCCAGTATGGTATTGAATAGGTAGGGAGAGAGTGGGCAGCCTTTTCTAGTTTCTGATTTTAATAGTATTGCTTAAAGTTTCTCACCATTTAGTTTGATGTTGGCTACCAGTTTGCTGTATATTGCTTTTAATATATTTAGGTATGGGCCTTGAATTACTGATCTTTCCAAGACTTTTAACATGAAGGGGTGTTGAATTTTGTCAATGCTTTCTTAGCATCTAGTGAGAGGATCATGTAGTCTTTTTATATGAAATTGTTCACCAAGTGGATAACATTGATTGATTTCTGTATATTGATCCACTCCTGCATGCCTGGGATGAAGCCTACTTGGTAATGGTGAATGATCCATTATGATGTGCTCTTGGATTCGGTTTGCCAGAATTTTATTGAGTTTTGCATCAATATTCATAAGGGAAATTTGTCTGAAGTTTTCTTTTTCTTTGTTTTGTCTTTGTGTGGTTTAGATATAAGTGTAATTATGGTTTCTTCTTAGAAGAAATTGGGTAATGTTCCTTCTGTCCCTATTTTGTGAAATAGTTTGAAGAGTATTGCTTTTAGGTCTTAAGAATTCTGCAGAAAAAAATCTGATCCTGGGCTTTCTTTGTTTGGAAAATTTTAATCTATGTATTTTCCTCTTAGCACTGCTTTTATTGTGTCCCACATAGGTTTGTGTATGTTGTGCCTTCATTTTCATCAAATGCTAAAAATTCTTTAATTTCTGTCTTCATTTATTCCATGACCAATATATCATTGAGTAGAGCATTGTTCAGCTTCCATGTGTATGTGGTCTCGCTGTTCTTTTTGATGTTATTGAAAACCAGTCTTAGTTCATGGTGATCTAAGAGGATGCATGGGAATATCTCAATCTTCTTGTATCAGTTGTGTCTGGCTTTTGACTGATTATATGGTCACTTTTGGAGATGGTACCATGAGGTGCTGAGAATAATGAATATTCTTTTGTTTTAGGATGAAATGTTCCATAGATGTCTGTTAAATCCATCTGGTTGATAAGTTTGGTTTGTTTCACTGTGTTTCTGTTCATTTTCTGCATTTATTATCTGTCCATTGATGAGAGTGGGGTGTTGAAGTCTTCCATTATTATTGTGTGAGGTGCAATGTGTGATTTGTGCTTTAATGAGGTTTCTTTTATGAATGTAGGTGCCCTTGCTTTTGAATCATGGATATTCAGAATTGAGATTTCATCCTGTTGAGTTTTTCATTTGAGGAGTATGAAGTGTTCTTCTTTATCCTTTTTGAAAACTTTTGGTTAAAAGTTTATTTTATTCGATTTTAGATTGACTACTCAAGCTTGTTTCTTGCACCATTTGCTTGGAAAATTGTTTTCCAGCCTTTTCCTCTGTGGTAGTCTCTGTCTTTTTCACTGAGGTGTATTTACTGTATTCAGCAAAATGCTGGGTCTCTTCATATATGCAGTCTTGTTAGTCTATGTCTTCTTATTGGCAAATTGTGTCCATTAATGTTGAGAGGTATTAGGGACCAATGATTGCTGTTTCCTGTTTTGTTGTTGTTGTTGTTGTTGTTAAAGGTAGAATTATGTTTGTGTGGCTGACTTCTTTTGGGTTAGTTAAAAGAAAATTATCTTCTTGCCTTTTCTAGGGTGTAGCTTCCCTCCTTGTGTTGAAGTTTTCCATTTATTATCATTTGTAGTCCTGGATTTATAGAAAGATATTGTGTTAGTTTAGTTTTGTCATGGAATATCTTAGTTTCTCCATCTGTAGTAATTGAGAGTTTTGCTGGGTATAGTAGATTGGGCTCGAATTTGTGTTCTTTTAGGGTCTATATGACATCTGTCCAAGATTTTTTTGGCTTTGGAAACTATCAAGAAGTCTGTGTACTTCTGGTAGTTCTGCCTTTATATTTTTCTTGACAGTTTTTCCTTACTGCTCTTACTGTTCTTTCTTTGTTTTGTGCATTTGGTGTCTTGACTATTATGTGACAGGAGGGATTTCTTTTTTGGTCCAATGTATTTGGGGTTCTGTACGCTTCTTGTGTGTTTATGTTCATCTCTTTCTTTAGGTTAGGTAAGTTTTCTCCTATTATTTTTTGAAGATATTTACTGGCCCTTTAAGTTGGGAATCTTCCTTCTCTTCTATACCTGTTTCCCTCAGGGTTGATCCTCTCACTGTGTCCAGGATTTCCTGGAATGTTTTGGGTTATAAACTTTTTGCATTGTGCATTTTCTTTGACTGTTGTGTCATTGTTTTCTATGAGATCTTCTGCCCCTGAGGTTCTTTCTTCTATTTCTTGTACTCTGTTGGTGATGCTTGCATCTAAGACTTCTGATCTTCTTCCTAGGTTTTTGATCCCCAGGGTTGTCTCCCTTTATTATTTCTTTGTTCTTTTCTATTTTAATTTTTATATCCTGGATTGTTTTGTTCAATTCCTTCACCTTTTTTTGTTTGTATTTTCCTTTAATTCTCTATGGATATTTGTGATTTTTGTGTTTCCTCTTTAAGGACTTCTATCTCTGTTTACCTGTGTTGTTCTGTATTTCTTTAAGGGAGTTATTTATGACCTTCTTAAAGTCCTCTAACATCAACATGAGTTGTGATTTTAAATCATTATCCCGCTTTTCTGGTGTGTTAAAGTCTCCAGGATTTGCTCTGGTGGAGGAACTGGGTTCTGATGATGCTTAGTGGCCTTGGTTTCTGTTGCTTCGGTTCTTGGACTTGCTTCTCATCATCTGCTTATCTCTGGTGTTAGCTTGACTTACTGATTCTGATAGTAGCTTAACCCTCCCTTAAGCCTGTGTGTCAGCAGTACTGGGGGAGCAGCTCTCTCTTAGCAGGGTCTTGGTACAAGGAGCTGTTGCATAGGGTCATCTCAGTGCACAGACAGAAGGAGCTTTGTAGAATATGATTCAATAAATCTGAAGTAGAGACTTAGGATTTATAGATTTGACTACCTGCTCAGGTGATAAATGGATGATTGATGCTGAATAGACAGGTTTATATAGTGTATGTATAAAAGAGATACAACTACAAGATAACTTACATGGTACCTTCTTTGGCTAAAATTTAAAATATATTCTACTAATTTTTGAACCTAAGTAATCTACATGTATTGCTCTGAGTAGAGAATTGATCTCAGTGGCAAAGCACATGTTTTGCATATGTGAAGTGTAGTGTTCATCCCTGTCCCTCATACAAAAAAGTTTTAATTTCAATGAGGAAAAAGAAATGGAAAGATAGTTTTCTGCTATACTTGTAAATCTTGTCTTTGGCTCATTTAATAGTATTAAATGCATTAAATAACACATTTTATTATGTTTTTATTATTTGTGATTAAAAGTTAAACTATAATAAAGGTTAATTTTTAAGTTTAGCTCTACTTTAGTAAAGGTTTTATTATTGTCCAGAAAATAAGTTAAATACATTAAGCTTTTTAGAATACTGATTGGCATTTATCTTAGAGTATTTATTGCCATGACAGGACACCATAACCAAAAACAACTCTGTAGAAAGGGTTTATTTGGCATACACTCCATAATGCTTTTCATTATCAAAGGAAGCTAGGATGGGAACTCAAGTAGGGTAGGACCCTGGAGGTAGGAACTGCTCCAGAGGCCATGGAGGAGTGCTGCTTACTGTCTTGCTCCCCACTGCTTGTTCCCAATTGCTTCCTCAGCTTGCTTTCTTATAGAACCTGGATCACAAGCCCAGAAGTGGCTCCACACACCATAGACTGGGTTCTTCTCCATTGATCACTAGTTAAGAAAATGTCTTACAGCTGGAACTCATGAAGTATTTCCTCAACTGAGGCTCCTTCCTCTCTGATGACTCTAGCTTGTGTCAAGTTGACACAGAACCTCCCACTACAGAAATATTCTTACGTGTCTTGGCAATATTCTTAATTTTCTACAAGTGTCTGAATTACTGCTTAGAAGGTTTTGTAACATAATAGCGTGTCATCTTTTTGTGGCATAGGAAAAAGAATGCCATACTGGACTGAGCATAAAATTTAAGTAATACATACTGAGCATCTACTATAGACAAAATGCTCAGAATAGTAAAAGTTAACCTTTCCATTGCTTAACTGAATGGTAGTGAATGAGTCTCCAGCTCACTGAGCTTTGGCGTCATCTTTTCAATGGAGAATTTAGATTGGACAGAGAAAGAAAGTACATAGTAGTCTTGAAACTTCTTCCTGTATGTTAAAGCTTTTAATCAAGCATTTTCTAAAGGTCCTAGAATTAACATATCCACTTTATACTATGTGATATCATTCATGAGTGACAATTGTCTCCTTTAAAGCCTTGCATAGCAATAGGTAACATTTATAATCTCAACCCTTCTTGACTTAACTTTTTGTACTTATGTGATAGTTCTAAGAGTTATAGCAATAGTAATAATTACAATGACAAGAATGATACGCTTACATTTTCTTCTACACTATTTTGAGGAAATGTGTTTTAAAAATATTTTCCAGTGAAATTGGTGACACAAATTTGTATATTTTTATATTTGTATTTTATTACTACTAAGCTTGATTCTTTCACCTGCATGTACACTCACACACTTATACTTTTAACCATTTGTCTCATCTGGTCTTAATGCTTGTTTTATGGATTTGAATTACATCTTTTACCTCATTTTCATACAGTTTTTTTTGTTGCTCATTACCCTTTCACAAATATTTCAGAGCTAGTTTTACATGTTTAATCTATCTAAAACCTGAAAAGAATAAATGTAAATAGTATATAATCAATAATTGATATAGAAACATTAATTTAGAAGATGAGTAACTTAAAATTTTTACCAGAAATAGTTGTGAGTTTAACTTGTATCTTCTTTCAAGAAGATATTAGGCAGGCATGGTAAAATATACTTTTATATATATAATGCCAGTGCTCATGAAGCTGAGGCAAGGAAATCACAAGTTTAAAACTACCCTCATGTGAAGAGCAGTTCTGGGCTATACATAGTGTGACCAATTTAAAACAGGAAAATTCTGTTGATTCCTCTCTAAGTTACCATGTTAAAGCATATGATGTTAATCGGCATACAGAAATCCACTAAATCATGTAAGGTGAGTTCAGAAATTAATAGACTATTTGTTTTATTGTTATAGAAGGCCATTAAATTTTATTTCTCTTTAAAGTCACTATCAAGTACCCTAGAACAGAATGCCTTTATTATATGTCCATCAATTATGATTTATTTAATGTTTTTATTCTTTTCTGTAGGAAGAGGAAAATCTGTGAGCTGTATGCCAAAGTTCTGGGATCTCAAGAAGCTTTATATGTAAGAATTCTCAGACTCTTTCTTTTGTCTTAAATTGGTAAATTAAAGCAAGTTCTGGTTTTGTGGAAGTCTTAAGCAGAGAATAGAAAGAGGTGTGCTTATTTAGAGGATTACATTCAGCAATCCAAAGGCATTAAACACTAGTATTAGTACATGGGATTTGTGATATGGCATTACTTTGGGCTTTTTAAGTGCTCACTAGATAATAGGTATTCAACCTTAGTAAGAGACTTGGAGCCACAATCATATCATGGATCATGGAGATTGGTCTGCAGGACAGAGATCCTGTGCTTTTGACATTTATCAGTGATTGCTATAAATCAAAACCCCAGGTTTGTCATCATGCATTGCTGAAGGCACCATGATATATATTTGACACACCAGACTTAAGCTTTGCCTAAGTCAAAGGCATACTAGTTCATTTTACCACAAGGAGATTTAATTTGTATCTCATTTAGCACTTCCAGGGTTTTTACACTGCTTCTGAAAGCAGTGACAACACATGTTTCTGAAGAGACCACCAATAGCTGAGGACTTTGTCTGTGGACTGTTGTTTGAAATGTGCAAATAATAGACATTTCAAATGTGGTGGGGAAGTCTTGGAAGACTCTCATGTTCATCAGGGACTACTTGCATCCTAATTATTTTTTAAGGAATATTTTTAGTATATGAATTTTTAGTTTAAGGAGAGTATTCTGAAATTATGCATTGTGCTTCTCTTTTTCTTGTCCCCCCAACCCTACCCTTGTCAGCAATACCTGTGTAAATTGGAAAACGGTCCAATTTACAGAGTATTGGAAAAAAACTTTCCAAATCTTATTGTTGTAGGGTTTTCCAGAGACTTAGCTCTAATCTTTAGGATCTGTATGAGTGAAAATATCCTCTCTCCTAAGTATTGGGATATTTCTTGACTCCCTTAAGAGAGAGGGTAAAAAAAAATCAGTGTCTTTGTTGTACAATGTACTCTTTTTTATCTTGCAATATTGGGGGTTGACCTTGGAGTCCTTGGCATGCTTAGGAAAGTGCTCTACCACACAGCTTCATCTCCAAACTGGTTTCTTTCCCTCTCACCCCCTTCTACTCCTCTCCTTTCCCTTCCTTCCTTTCTTCCTTTCTTATTTATTTTCCTTGTGATGGAGCTCAGATTTCAGGCCTGGCACATGTGTACCACTGAGTTCCATGTCCACTTTATACTGTAAATAAAACTTTTTGTTAATAAAATATGTACAGGCCTTCACTGTTAGAGCTAACAGTTCCATTTTTGTTTTCTTTTGGAATTTCCTCCCCATTGCACTACAGCCGGTCCATTATGAAGAGAAGAACTGGTGTGAGGAGCAGTACTCTGGGGGCTGCTACACAGCCTACTTCCCTCCCGGTATCATGACCCAGTATGGAAGGTACTACCTAATCAGTGCACCAAATCATCCGGGACTGCCACACATTCAGACAGTCTACATTCAATATGAACTGTGGAAATAGGTAGTGTTATTCTTTGTAGTTCCCAGAAGAATATTCAGCTGGTAACTCAGTAGATGTCTCCAGGAAAATGGATTTTAACACAAAGAGCAGTAGCAGTGTACTAGGTGGGATGTAGTTGTCAGCTGCACATGGGAGATGAGGGAACCACATTGTCTATCAGGAAGCCTTTTGAGCTTTCCTCAACATTTAGTCTCACAGGGCTACATTATACTCTGGTATTAGTCTACACAGAAGGACCCTGGCTGCACGTGTCCAATACATATGTTTTGTCAACAGAGGAGCATCAGATATTTCTCTTCAGAGGGAAGATTTCTCAATGTATACAGCTGAGGTAGCAGGATATGAGATCTGCATGGCCTGGGAGTCTACCTCTACTTAGAAAAACCTTGTTTCACGTACATTATTTCTTTGCCTTACAGGCATTGGATCTAGGATCCCAGTTTCTCAGTTTCAAGAGGTAGAACACAGGAAGAAGCCTAAAATGATAGAATTCTACTAGGCATTCACAGTTTCTTCATTATTCTTCCCATCTGGGTATAGTTACTACTGTGGGGTCAGGGAGAAGTGGCTTCATCACTAAATTGTGTCTTATCTGGCCACAGCACACCTTCCTCAAGTTTCTAGAGGACCAAATCTGGAATGTTAGCATCTGGTTACATCTGTCCATAGAGAAAGAAGCAGCACTTGTTTACCTGTACTTTCAAGATTGCTGTTTGCCTTGTTCTTCCTTAACAGGATGAAACAGCTACTGTTAGTAGTGATAAGACTGATCAACGAATCTAGTTCTGGACTCTCGGTACAGGTCTAGATGGTATAAATAGAATCGAGGGGAAATGAGGCACGAAATTCTTGAACTGGAAAAAGGAATGCCAGTGTGTTGAGATGAAGGGTTTTGTCTGGGATGTGCAGTTTAGGGGAACCACAAGCATGGCAAAGATAACACCTAGAAGGTTAGGAAAGAGAGTTGCCCATTGGCTCTGTGTATCAGAATTTTCTTATAGGAAGAACCTATTTGTTCGCCCTTAGCGAATCCCCCTAAATGTTCTGCGAAACTTACAGATTATATTATTTTAGGACTACTTACTCATAGACTTCCTGAGCTGTTTCTTCTGCTAGTAATGACTGTCAGCATCTTCCTCCTTGCTGTTACAGTCTCTTTTGATGTCCTAAAAATGTTTTATGGCCCGAATCTGTGGATGTATTTATCTTGAATAGAAGACAATATAATGAATAAAATGGGCTACAATAGGAAATATAATTGTGAGATGTTACTGAGGATTTGAATTCATATTCTCATTGGCTGACTAGCTGGCTGAAAATAGGTCAGCATCGTCTTTAGTGAATAAACTTAGTCTGCTTCCCCCAGGTTCAGATCCTCGTACATGGAAACAAAAAACTGCATTTTACTTTGGGATGAGACACACTGGCTTTTGGTCCTTGGTTAGTCTCCCTTCCTTCTCGGGAGTAGATGAAGTTAGGGAGTGATTGGCTAGTTTCCACTCAGCACATACCCATGTAACTGTGGGATCTCCTTTTTTTCTGGAAGGGTGATTCGCCAGCCAGTAGGCAGGATTTACTTTGCAGGCACAGAGACAGCAACACAGTGGAGTGGCTATATGGAAGGAGCAGTTGAAGCTGGAGAACGAGCAGCTAGAGAGGTAAGGTGGAAATCTAAGGTATACTGTTTCAGTTGTTATTTCATCATGGGCAGCAGTACTGGGAATTGAACTGAAGGCATCACGCATGAGAGTCATGGGCCATTCCAGAGAGCTATAGTTCCAGCCCTGTGGGAGCATTTTTGTCATCTCATCTTTCTGTTTTTATTTTATCTTTATATAAATATACAGAAAAAAACTAGATATTTGGGCTATTTCATCGACACAGTTGTGCACATCTGTGGAGCATACAAATATTTTGACGCCTGTGTGTGGTATACAATGATCAAATCAAGATAATCAGCATCTCCTCACATCAGACATGTATTATTTCTTTGAAATATTCAAATCATTTCTTCTGGCTCTTTGGAATTACCAAGTAAATTACGATTATCTTTAGTGGCCCTGTACTGCTATAGAATGTTAGAATTTATTCCTCCAAACGAATTATATTTTTATCTTTATTATCCCAGTCTCAGTAGCCTTTCTCCCTGGTACCTCACTTAGCTTTGGGTGCCCTCTGTTGTTTTCTCTTATTTGCCTTCTGCATACAGTGGATAGCACGTATTGTTTGTCTTTCTAGGCATGGCAGGTTTTATTTATGGTTTGTTGTCCTCTAAGCTCGTCCATGTTGTCACACCGACAGGATTTCATTCTTACATAGAGCTGAATAATGTTCCATTGTATGTGAATAACAAATTTTCTTTATCCATTGACACTGAAAGTCTGTGTATGCATTTCTCTGCTACCTGCCTATGGGTTCATCAATGTTTTATATGATTTTGAAACTGTAAAAAGTATATAATATCAAAGTATAATGCTGTAGTCTCTATTCTTTCAGGTCTTGAATGCTCTAGGAAAAGTTTCAAAGAAGGATATATGGGTTCAAGAGCCTGAGTCCAAGGTAAGTTTGCCTACTTCATCTCTATAGATTGACTACAGCACATAAAAAATGCACTGTCCTCCAATCAGCCTCTGCTTTTGCTATAGATGCAACTGTCTTGGGATAGAAATACATACTACTACATAAAGGCTTTGTTTCTTCTAGATACAGCAAGAACTTCTATTAATGATCTATGTTCATCTATTTAGGATGTTCCAGCCATTGAAATCACCCACACCTTCTTAGAGAGGAACCTGCCTTCCGTGCCTGGTCTGCTCAAGATCACTGGGTTTTCTACTTCTGTGGCTCTTCTCTGCTTTGTATTGTACAAGATTAAACAGCTCCAATCCTGAAGTTTTTACCCTCAGGCCTCCTGCTTGATCACCCTTAACACAATCAGCATGTAAAGGAAAGTGTGGATGAAATACAGCTTGTGGTTTGGGCCATTTAAGTGCACTTGATTTAACCTTCATCAGTTTAATTTCGGTCTTTGTAAAGTGATAACAATCCAAAGAATCACCTAGCTAATTTCCAAAAGAACAAGTTTCATCCTGTTTGTTAGACTAATTTGTGTTGGTAGAGAGAATAAAATGTTGAGTGCTTAATTTCAAAAAGTGAAGTGCTTATGAGGAGTAATTCCTGGGTTCTGCTTTTATTTCTTTTTGCCTTTAATGGAAAGTAGCTAATGGTTTCAGAAATAAAATACTTGACTTACCGTGACTTTTGTGTCCAAGGTGTACAGAGGAAAATAGTGGCTGAAGTGTTCCCTAGGTAACCTCATTGACTAGTTCCATGTGATACACACTACAATAGGCACTTTCTTTTCTGGACTGTATCTAGACATGCATTGATCCTTGTCAGTAACATTCTGTACTGTTTTAAGGAAAGAGCATTATTTTAATGTGGACCATCGCTGTCTGATCATAGTATTAGCTCACTAAGCATACCTGTGTCTTGAAGATGGTTAAATATTTGTGTTGGTTGGTAGTAGACCATTTCCTCTCAAGTGCCAAGGGACATATGAAATTTTCTCTATTGTTATTTGTTGATACAGTCAAATACATAAATTAAATTAGGGCTCTATGTGATAACATGACTCGTTTTAATTATTAGGTTTTATAACAGACATTAAATTGAATGATTTTGTATACCCAGAATGGGTTCTCTTTATTAGGAGTGTGGTGGGTCCAGAATAGTGCCTATCTTTTCTCTTTCCCATCTGAAACACTTGTCAATTAAAGAAACTTCCCAAAGGTTTCACAAAGCACTTCTTTAAAAAAAAAAAAAAGAATGTAAACATATTTTTTATTTAAGAAGAGCTATGTCAGCATATGCTGGCCAACCCAAGTTTATTATACTAGCTTTATCCTAAATGTGAATTTAAGCCCCTAGATGCTGATGTGAGGACTTAAGGTCTTTAAAGTTTTGCCCATTCTGAGAACAAAGATCTAGATTTTTCTATCCTGCTCTACCTTGTAATTCAAAAGTATTTTAACTAACTTAAAAGATTCAGTGATGTCTTAGATATTCTCCAGTCCATAAGGAGATGCCTCAATTCATATCAAACTGTAGTGAGAACTCTCAGCACTAATCTTCAACAGCTGTTTAACTTAGTCCGGACTTTTCTTGTAGTGATTTAAAAGCCTCAATTGGCAAGAGGTCTAAAAGTATTCAGATTGTTGACATTGAACTGCTGAATATTGAAAACCTCTTGAGTTTGCAGAGAGCAGTTACCTGCCTCTGCTTCTTAGAAAACCAATTAATCTATCTGAATGATATCAATCCTATTAAGATAAAGTTTGGTATTAAAATGATTTCCAGTACAGATGTGCTTAGACATGTAATGAGAGTTGAGAAACACTGTATGTGAGGTTGTCTACCACAAAGTTAACTCTTTTCTTTGAAGCAGAGAAACTATCGTCATTTCAACAGATTGATAATTCCTTTCATAGATCTGAAGGTGAATTGGCATAGTTAGAATGAAAATTGGTTTTTAAAAAGTACACCTTTTGTTATAGCTGTTAAATATGTTCTCATATTACACTAAAAAATAAACTTTACTGAAGGACTGTGAACTATGTTTTATTTGATGGTTGTGAACTTGGCACCTAATGTTCCATGTCTAAGATTGGCCCTAGAGCGACATATGGGCATATGCATATGTATATGATTTGTCACTGAAGTAAGATACTGTCTGTATGTTAAGTTTCATTGTTGTTCTTAATAAAATGCAATATAACCCTTCATTCAAATAGGCTTCTCTGTTTTGGCTAATATTCTATCAGAAGATTCAGATGGCTTCTCATAGCCAGAAGTCTACAGAGGATGAACTTTTAAAAAGCACTTGATATGAGATTCCAAATACTTGACACTGCGTTTGATTTTATGTTATGAAGGTTGACTGGGAGTAGATCAGATGCTATAATACTATAGTAGGCCTGACTGGGCTGCAGGTGTGGATTCTGACGAGTTTTCTCACTTACTTTATGATGCCTTGAGCAGATCATTTGGGTTCTCTGCCTCAATTTGCCCATCTGTGGAAAGACAATCCTGTGCTTGATATCTTCTAGGGATTTTCTTCACATTATGCGATTAATACGTTTTTGTTGCTAGCACTACTTCTCATCACTTGGGATTTCCTACGAATAGACTGAGACACTGGGTCAGAGCAGAAAGTTTGCTAGAGACAGCATACAAAAGAGGATGAGGAAGGCAGGTTTGTGCAGAGGACAGTCAGCATGCAATGCAGTGGCAACTAAAAACTCAGCACATTTGGATGGGAAGGTGGAAAGGTTGTTAAGACTACAGACAAGACAGGTCCAGGAACAATTCATAAGAATCTACAACTGTGATTCTCAAGTCCTAATGAGAAATTGGGATCAGCCTTTCTTCCCACCAGCTGGGGCATCCAGGATGCAGGAAGGTATCTAATTCCACAGAACACAGAAAATGGCTTTGTCAAGTATAAACCATTGTGGACTTGAACTTTGTATAGAGTGGCACCATCTCTATGCACATGTCCTTATTAAAAGGAAGGCTTTGTTTCTGCATTATTCTTTTTATAGAGGAAACACCAAGTTTGAAAAGAACCCTAAAAATGAGAGAGGATCCACAGAACAGCACACTAATGAAAACCCTAACAAGTCTATAGCAACAATTTGGAATCATTTGTTAAAATATTCCTAGACAGCCACTCACAGTGCTAACTTTGCAGGGTTCACGGTAATGGTTTAATAATGCAGGCAAGACTTTACCATAGATACTCTCCATCAACCTTTTAGAATTAAAGTAGATGTGACCTTGGATTTCTTGAAGTCACTCAACATAATACTCAACACCTGTGTGCTAGGTTAGCCACTATGTAGTTAGCCACTATGTAGGACTAAGTAGTGAACCAAGCATGCATGGACTGCCTCATTGAGCACACATGTAATTAGAGAAGCCAAGCAATCCATTAACTGGGGCTCTGTTCAGTGCTCCAAAAAGACACAGGTTACTACTAACTGAGGGTAAGGGAAATTATTAGGATGTAGTCTCAAAACTCCAAGAGCATCACCATATGCAACAAGTCAGTGAACTGCCTACAGAAGACAATGAAGTAAAAGCTAATTACAGAAGCACTGTCGAGAAGTATGAAATGTTACATTCCATTTGTCCTATAGACTACAGAGTCCAATACACTAGTCTCTTGCCACATCTCTTCTGCACAGCCCCTTTCTGCCTTTGGATCTTTTTGAGAATTTCATATAAAATATTTTGATCAATATGCTCTCCTCTCCCTCTAACTCCTCCCAGATATACTCCTACCTTTGTGTTATACTTTTTTCTTTTCTCTCTTTTCTCTTCTTTTTTTCTTTGCTTTGCTTTTCTTTTTGTTCTTTCATTATTTCATTACTTTGCTCCTCCTCTTTTTCTTCTTTAGTCCTCCCCCCTCTCCTTTCTTCCCCTTTTCTTAAAATCATCAACAGCAGTGGCTCTCTATCTCCCAGACCCTGTGCCAAGAGGGTGGTGTGAATTTCTTTTAAGGGTGCGCCATCTACTGGCCAAATCTTGTTCATTTCTGATGGAAATTCTGACACATTTAGGACCATTATTATGCTTAGAAAACAAGACAAAACAAGCAAACAAACAAACAAAAAAAACCCAAAAACCCAAATTAGCAAAGAGGTGTTACCTGCACCGACAAGTGGTGGCTTTTTTTCTTTTAATAGTGGCATCTATATGTTTCTACCTAGTGGCCATAACCCTTTCTATGCCCTATTTGTTGAGGTAGATTCTTTTCTTGTTAGAACTGCTTGGTCCTCTGACTCTGTTGTGTTTATCTGAATAAGAGGCAAGAAAGAAAATTCATGGGCAATAATAGTAGTGGGATAGAAAGGGCAAGGGAGAAAAAAAAACCTGTAAAAGCTGCTTTAACATAGAGCTATGGAAAATTGGGAAGGTAAGGAAGTTTGGCAAGGTTTTTGTGGTAGAGACAGAGATCTATGTAACTTTTATAGTTTGCAAACCAGAATTGTGTTTATTTTAGACAGTCCATTATTCTGGGACAATTTTAGATATCTTTAAGCTACCCTAGATTATTTTGGACTGAGGAAATTCAAGAAACATACAGCTAGTAGTATTTGGCATCTCAAGCTAGACCCATATCATCCTGGGGTTTTATTTAAGGGACCTATGTGGAGCTGAATAGAAAGAACCCTCAATAAGATCAACATCCATGCTGGCAAACTGTATCCTTGGCAAAAGCCCACACTAAAGATGTATCAATGGTCTTAGTTTACATTTTGAAATAAATAGAGATGATTACTTTGCCCAGTGTATATGGTCATCTTCTATCATATACCCTTATAACCACATGAAACATCTAACAATAGGGTAGGAAGATGTGAAATTCTTCAGTGTGCTCAAGGATGCAGTTAGCAGTGAATGGGCCCAGATTCTAGATTGTGTTGAGAAAACCTGAGTGTATATATGTTAGGTAGGTCCATCCAGAGATGGAGCAAATTCACAGGCTAGGGGCAGTTAATGAGAACAAGTCATCTGTTCCCACAAGCTCCTGACTACCTTTGCTGTGACAGTCACTTTAAGGGCTTCATCAAGTGGTCTATTGTCACTGTAACAAAGGACCACAAACTTGGTAGCTTAACATAATACACATTTATTATGTCATGGTTCTGCATTTCACAAATTCAAAGTGAGTCTTACAGAGTTAAATTGAGATGCTGGCAGTAATCTGGAGGCTCCAGGGCTTGGGATTCCATTATTACAATGCAGTGCCCTCTCTTCATTTTGCTCCTCTTGTGTCTTATAAGAAACCTTGTGATTATGCTGGTCCTATTGGGACTATCTGGACAGTCTCTCTATTTTAAGATCCTTAATCACATCTGCAAATTTTTTTGTGATATAAGAGGAGAGATTCATTGGCACAAAGATTCAGATCTGAGAATCTTCAGTACGGCCATTATTCAACTTAACATGCGGGCCTAGTAGTGAAAACCAAAAGCTAAATGTCAGCATTGGTGTCTCCTTGACTTTTTGCTATTTCATGCATACTAACATGAAGGAACACATGGAACTTTGGATGATTTTAAACTTTATGGAATCTGCCCTGCTGTATTCAACACATATCTATGATCTTCTATATTCATCTTGTATGGTCTCTCTCTCCCTCTTCCCGGTTCCCTCTTCCCTCTTCTCTCTCTCTCTCTGTCTCTCTCTCTCTCAATCTCTCTCTCTCTCTCTCTCTCTCTCTCTCTCTCTCTCTCTCTCTCTCTCTCTCTCTCTCTCTCTCTCTCTCTCTCTCTCTCCCTCTCCATCTCTCCTCTTCCCTCTCACTCCTCTTCTGTCTCCCTTCTTCTCTCTCCCCTCTTCCCTCTCCAAGCTCTATGGTCTTCCATATTCATCTTGCATGCCCCCTCTCTTTCACACACACACACACACACACACACACACACACACACACACACACCCCTCTGATTTTTAACAATTTCCCAGTTTTGTCTTTTATATTTTAAAAAAAATGACTGATATCTGGCAGCCTAAGATACAGCATATTCTACCTTCCTAAGTACAGAATTGACCTCTAATTTTGGTCCCTTAATAAACTAAGAGACAAGAAACACTTACACAGGGCTGGAGAGATGTCTCAGTGGTTAAGAGCACTGACTGCTCTTCCAGAGTCCTGAGTTCAATTCCCAGCAACCACATGGTGCCTCACAACCATCTGTAATGGGATCTGATGTCCTTTTCTGGTGTGTCTGAAGATAGTAATAGTGTAATCACATACATAAAAAATAAATATTTTTAATAAAAAAGCAAATGTTTACCCACCAGTAACAGTAACTGAATTCTTTTCAGACTGCACATGACTACGGAGCCCCATACAAGGGTATGCACATGTACATTGCGCAAAAATGTTAGCAAAGGGGCCAAAAAATAAACTGAAGTTCATCAGACACACAGCAGATGGGTAGAGTAGGGTAGGGAAGGGTGGAGTAGGGTGGGGTGAGGCTTTACAGAGGTGTGTGTGTGTGTGTGTGTGTGTGTGTGTGTGGTCTTCCACTTCCTATTCCTCCTCCACATTCTCTTGATTTTTTTTCTTTTCTTTTGCTTTTTTGGGGATTGGGTCAGGAAGAAGGAGCATAGGGTCTGGTGTAGCCCAGTCAGGCCTTCAAAATGCTATGAGGCTGGCTACCAGTGACCTTGATTTTCAAACTCTCCTGTCTGCACTTCCCATGTTCTGGGATTACAGATGTGCACTGCTATGCCTGGTGTCTTAAGATGGAAAACTAGAGAAGGTACCTAAGGGGTTTTTAACTGAGGCAAAATTTTTTTTAAAGTCCAGTTTAGCAAGGCAAAAAACCGGTTTGAATTTAAAGAGTTTCTGACATAGCTGTAGGCAGAGTGAGGTTGAGGTCTTGAAACAAGCCCCAGTGAGCAAGCCATTAGCCATGATAAAGAAACCACTGTTTAAATTTAGTTAATTCTTTTACGTTTTCATTAATTGTTGTTTCATGGATGTATGTATGTACATATACATTTCTAAATATAACCTGCTTAGTCTGTAGAATGTTACTTGTATGTATGTTTTCAGGGCTGACTATTTGGTATTGGATAACCAATTGGTGTGCTCCTTTCTAGTGAAAACTGCTTCTCCCACATCCAGCATTCCTTAGTTGCCTGTAGTTCACAGTGTATGGTTAAACCTCCCCATCTGCTTTAGCATGTCTACTGATGTCATCCTTTTTCAGCTCATGTTTGGACAGTTATACTGTAGAATCTTTATAGGTGTGGCTTCTGCTGTTACTAGGATACACAATCTTACCGCAAATTGCCTGATCTTCTTGCTCTCAAAATCTTTCTGCCCCCTCTTCTGTAATGATCCTTGAGCCTTACATGCAAGAGTATTTTGTAGATGTATCTGTTGGGAATGGGAGCTACAACTCTGAATTTTGATTGGTTGTCATTTTCTGTAGTGGTCTCTGTCTCTTACAAAGAGAGTTTTCCTTGGAGAGGATAAAGACTATCCTTATCTGGAAGTATAAGTGTTTATAAATGATTGTTACTGATTATGCCGGTTAAGTAAATTAGTGACTGTAGATTCTCCTGCTACTAGTACCAGGTATAAACTTCATCTTATTGAGTGGGTCTTAAGTACAATTACAGAGCTGTTGGTTACCACTAAATTATGTGTGCTACTACTGCATCCTTAGAATCATCCTGCTTTGATGGTTATTGATGTGGTTCATAAGCATCATAGCTTAGTAGGATTGTTGTTTACTTCCCTCTTTTGGAAATGGGTACCACATTCTGGTACCATGAAAACTGGTCCTCAGGGGCAAGGCTTTCAAGTGAGTTCTAGCTCAGGATACTGGGCCTTTCGTCTGAAGTACATGGTGTCTTCGGAAATAGGGACTTCCACCTCTCGCGGGGGGCGGGGAACCAAGGGCAATAGCAGTGGCCTGTGATATTTTTGGAGCCTCATGGGCAGCCCTACAAGCAACTTAAAGAGGCTTTCTCACAACTGGTGTTGGTGTCTGATGGTCTTTGTGTCTTTCAGGGAGTACTTTAGCTCAAATGGGAAACTTTATTTATACCCCGACTTCCACGTTTTATAGTTATTTTCAGTAGGTAGTTAATAGTATACTTTATGATATTCTTAGACATCCTTCTTGTTAGTTTGGACTCCTCTCTCCTATATTTATCGCTCTCTTCTCCTTAATTAGAGTCTATTTTTTCCTCAGATCACTTGTAGCTTTTCATTCCTCTATGCATTGCTCCCCCATACCTTAGCTCTGGCAATGGTCCTGTTTTACTTTTCTGGCTTCTAGGTTACTCCAAAAATATACCGACACCAGGTGTTAGGAACCTCCAGTGAAAGAGAAGCATGACATTTGGCTTTCTGAGTTTGAGTTATACCATTCAATATGATCTTATCATTCAAGAAGATCTTTTCTAGTTATTTCTTTCTTTTTATGAAGTCTTTTTACAAATTATATTTAATCTTTTTTAAAAAAAATTATTGAATATTTTTATTCACATTTCAAATTTTATCCTCTTTCCTGGTTTACTCTCCATACACCTTCCCCATGCCCCTTCCTCCTGCTTCTGTGAGGGAGTTCACCCACCCACCCCTTCCTGCCTCTCTGCCCTACATTCCCCTACACTGGGCAGGACCAAGGGCTTCTCCTCCCACTGGTGCTCCTCAAGGCCATCCTCTGCTACATATGCAGCTGGAGCCATGGGTTCATCCACGTGTACTCTTTGGAAGGTAGTTTAGTCCCTGGGAGCTCTGGTTGGTTGGTATTGTTGTTCATATGGGGTTACAAACGCCTTCAGCTCCTTCAATTTTTTACCTAACTCCTCTATCAAGGATCCCATTCTCAGGTCCATAATTGGCTGTGAGCATCCGCCTCTGTATTTGTCATGATCTGGCAGAGCCTCTTAGGAGACAGCTATATCAGGCTCCTGTCAGCTGCACTTTTTGGCATCAGCAATGTTGTATGGGTTTGGTGGCTATATATGGGCTTGATCCCCAGGTTGGACAGTCTCGGGATGACTTTTCTTCAGTCTGTGCTCCAAACTTTGTCTTCATATTTCCTCTTGTGAATATTTTTGTTCCCCCTACTAAAAGGGACTGAAGTATCTGCACTTTGGTCATCCTTCTTCTTGAGCTTCTTGGGGTCTGTGAATTCTATCTTGGGTATTCCAGGCTAATGGGTTAATATCCATTTATCAGTGAGTGCATACCATGGGTGTTTGGTCTTTAGTTTTGTTTTGTTTGTTTGTTTTTGTAATTCGGTTGCCTCACTCAGAGTGATATTTTCTTTTTTTGGATGCTGAAGGCAAACATTTTTATTAAAAATACTACCAAAATTTTGGCAAACATTTCAAAACAGATTTGTAAACATAATGCTTCCCTTTTCAACCGGCAGCGCTTTGAAACGATGCAAGACAATCAGAATCAACTTCATTTCAAAATCCTTATAGATTGACCACATAACTTATGTTTCCACATGAAAAGACAAGTGATAGTTTAAATCAACATTAACAGATAAACTCCAGGAAATGAAAGTTTGTGCTATTTGATGAATCATAGTATGTTATGGTAAAATATATCTACTCTTTTTTTTATAATCCTGGTATCCAGGATGAAAAAAAATCTTTAAATATATGTAAGTAATATCTTCTTTTCATATCTCTCTTCAAAAAATACTTTATAGCAGTATATAAATAGGTTACCTACACATTTATCTTTGTCATTTTGCCCCAAAACTATAAGATCTGCTTCATTTATATAACATATCATTTTTTGCCCAACATTTATAAAGCTGACAAACTGTTGAAATGGAAATGCCTTTGTCTTCCATAATAGAAGTAGCAATTTGACAGAAACAAACAAACAAGCAAACAAACACACACACACCAAGAAGCTACTGCAACACTCGTCAGCTCTTTAACCTGAGTGTCCGGCCTACTGAGAGTAGCAGCTTTTTAACCTTCACACAGTTCACATCCACAGCAGCTCTGCAGACGTACAAGCAGAACACACATGTTCTGATGCTGGTAGGCAACAGTGTGCTTCCCGGGGCTGTAATCACTGGGAAGCAGTGTAGCTACTGATTAACCACATGATGTACACAACTAGCAAACACCTTAAGGCAGCCATTGCAATGGGGGTTTAACTTGTAGGGCAGATTTAACACTAGAGCCAGACAGCCCTTATGTATGTATGTATGTATGTATTTATGTATGTATGTATGAATGTATGTATGTTATGTATGTGTGTATGTATGAATGTATGTATGTATGTATGTATGTATGAATGTATGTATGTATGCATGTATGTATGAATGAATGTATGTATGTATGTATGTATGTATGTATGTATATATGCATGTATGTATGCATGTATACATAAGTGCATAGAAAACTACACACATTTACACAACTTTCTAATTTTCAAACCTCCACAAACAATGTTTTGATTTTTTTGTACTTTGTGCAAATTTTAAATTATTCCACCATTTAAGGCAAAGAGTTTGCATTAAGAAAGGTCAGAAAATAGGCTTATGTTTATCCAAAAGCTTTTCACCTTGCACATTACTGTTTTTTCTTGTTTTAAACACACACAATTCTTTTAAGTGTGGATTTTGCGTCCCTGATATCTAACAAAAATCATCTTTAATGACAAACACAAGTTTTCAAGGAAAATTTATTTGAAGTATAGATGCTGGATCTCCAATCTCTAAAAATTTGCTTCTATTAACAAGTTCAGGGTCGGGGGTCAGGGAGAGGACCAGAAAAAAAGCAGCTTCAAAATTCAGGGAAGCACAGTAAAATGGAGAGAGAAAAAAAGTAACTCAAGTTTACTAATACTGAAACTTGAACAAGCAAAGTTTCATCTTTTAGACTCTAGAGCAACTCATCTGGAATTTTAAATAACTAAGCGTTAAATTTATTCACATCTTCTGGTCCAAGCAGAGCTCTAGCGCCATGACTCTGCTTGCTGTTGGTCAAATTCACCTATTAGTCTTTTGATGTGAGCCAGCTTGTTATGAAGATACTTGCATCTGTATTTTTTTTCATGGTAATTGGGACTGGATTGCTTGATCTTCTGATATTCTTGTAAGACCTCTTCATGAACATTCTGATACTCTTTTGAACCTGGAGAAAGGCGTTTTCGTTGTGCATCCAGTTTAATAAATCTCCTGGCTACAGTCTCCATCCTGGCATGCAAAGCTCTGTATTCATCATATTCAGCATTGAAATCATCCTTATAATTCTGGCGTTGCTCATAAGAAACAATAGTAATATATTTTATCAAATAACCTGGGAGTTCAACTGTTGAAGAAGGCTCCACGGGGGCTGTGCACCCTTTTTTAACTCCTTCATTGGCATTTGGACTGTCATTACTCAGCTTGGCAGTTTCTTCTCTCTGACGGTCTTTCTCCTTTTCCTCCACTGTCTCAATGTCATGTTTCTTTATTTGGTCCTTTTCCTTGTATTTTTAGACTTCTTTTTGGACTTCTTTTGTGAGACACTGGATGCTCTTCTTCCATGGGTTTTGGACACTTTAGCAGAGCTGAGCCGGGGGTAATGTTTCCAGACAAGTCCTTGAGGTATATTTGTCTTGCTGGTCCTCAAAGATGCTACCATTTTGACTAAAACTTTCAACAGGTAGGTCTTGAGTCCCCCGGCCTTCTGGAATGCTAGGGGAATTGGAGTTGGAATTTACAGTCTGGGGAGGATTGGAGACAGGCCGGTGGGTTGGAGGCCGTGGCGAGGGGGTGGGGACGGCAGCAGCTGCACAAGATTTTTCACTGGTGGGATTCAAATGGCCATTTAATGTTGGTGGGACTCTGTCAGGTGAGATATTCGAGCTTTTTTGTTCATTAAAAGATCAATGAAATCTGAACCCAAAGGTCGTTTCTGAGGAGATGAGGCAGTGCCCTTGCTGGAACACATGGGAGACCCTGACAGGCCAGTGCCAGCATTCTGAGGTGGATTTAGTTTACTAGAGAGCACCGAATCCAATGTCTGTCTGTCTGTCTGTCTCACTGTAACCTGGCCAGTCTCTCTGGAACTCCTTAAATACATAATCCTTTAAAGCATAGGAGAGATCCTTAGGATTCAGATTGGCCACCTGTTGGAGAATTGCTCCAAAGGAGTTCTTGTCTTTTTGATTGACACCATCTTTCTGCAGGGCAAGCAGATCGGGTTTCTTGTAAGCTTTTAGCACCAGTGAGTGAATGACCCTATCTCTGTATGGCCTCTGACAAACACTGCTGCCACCTTGAATCTTTCGAATTGTATTTGCAGGGCTCATGGGCGTTGACCTTTTCCTCTTAGGCACTGTGTCCGAGATCGCTTGAGGTGCTTTACGAATTTGCACTCTTTTCCCTACATATGGTCCACCGGGTTTGATAACTTTTGTGCTTCGACTACGGGATTCCTCCTCTGCCTGGGTCATTGTTTCTCGAGTCATTTGACAGGAATCGTTTGTTGCACACACTGTAATTTTATCTTGTATAAATCCCAGGAAATTGAGCTGAGAGGCTCCAGAGCTAGAGAGTGTTTGCGGGATGCAGTCTGCCCTGAGGGCTATCTCTCCCCACATTTGACAAGTAGAAGTTAAAGTTGTGGACTTCACTGAAGTGATCATTTTTGGGAATTTTCATAAGCCCTTGGAGTCCTTGGAACTGAATTGAAGGTTGAAAAGGAATTAAATTCTTATGGCTCCGGTAAGTCTCCAGCGCCCGGATCGCCATCTCGGTGAGCTTCACATGCAGTATCCCGTGCCTTACAGAATCTTTACAATTGTATGAGGTTTGTTGAGTCTTCATCTTAGAGCCTAAGCCATTGGTGTTCTGTTCAGGAAATTTTTCCCATTGTCTTTGTATTCGAGGTTCTTCCCCATTCTCTCTTCTATTAGTTTGAGTGTATCTGGTTTTATGTGGAGGTCCTTGATCCACTTGCACTAGGCCATTCTTCTCCATGCTGACCACCAGTTGAAACAGCACCATTTATTGAAAATACTATCTTCTTACCACTGATGGTTTTAGCTCCTTTGTCAAATATCAAATGGCCATAGGTGTGTGGGTTCATTTCTGGGTCAGCTCAGAGTGCATTTTTAATCTTTATTTTTTTACAGTCCTGCCATTATTCCCCTTCTAGACTGTTCTCCAACATTTTCTCATCCCATTCTTCCTTCCCCATCTCCAAAAGGATGTTACCATCCCCATACCACTCCCTCAACCCCACCTCATCCCACCAGGCCTCTCCTCTTTCTGGTGCCTCAAGTCTCTCAAGGGTTTGGTGCATCTTCTCTCACTGAGGCCTGGCAAGGAGTCCTCTGTTGTAAATGTGTTGGGGGCCTCGGACCAGCCAGTGTGTGCTGCCTGGTGGCTCAGTGTCTGAGAAAGCTCGGGGATCTAGGTTAGTTGAGACTGCTGGGCTTCCCATGGGGTCACCTGTAGTGGTCAATATTATAAATAAGAACCACCAACCCTTACTATTACTGGCATCATCAAGCCATATGGTTTCAGCCAACTGTATTCATCTCAGCGGTGGCTGGTTCTTGCGTGTCATTAAGCCACGCTATGCCCTTTACTCTCTGGTCCCAGCATCAGCTGCCCTCCAGGCTCTTTGCTGCCAAACTCTGCTCACATTCCCAGCAACCCGATAAAATCAAGACTGTAGAGGTCCCAGCAGTTCTCTGTCACAGACTCTGCTCACATTCTCTGCAACCATCTCTTGTGGTCACCATCACAACTCTCACCACCTGGACAAAGTCAAAACTCCAGAAACTTGTCATTTAGAAATCAGATTAATCTCAGTAATATATGTCAGTAAATGTATACTACACAAAACATCCACACAATAAACTAAGAGCCAATTGATAGGACAAAATCTGCCCACCTAGACAAGACAAATTGTCCTATAATGATACATTCCTTATAAGATATTTGTAACTACCCGCAAATTTTGAGCGGCATTGAGATGATCTACTTCATCTTCCTCCACCTTACCTCTCCTCTCTCTTGGATTCTCTCCCCTTCCCAAAACTCTATTCCCAAATATCTTCTTTATTTTTTCCAACCACAGACTTTGCCTTATCTCATGCCTACCCTCCTTGCATAGTACAACAGTCACTCTCCTGCACAACTTCTTCCAGTCTTTTCCTAATTCTACCACAGGGGTCCCCGACTTCAGTTCATTGGTTGGGTGTAAGTATCTGCTTCTGTCTAGATCAGCTGCTTGTTGACCCTCTTGAAGGGCAGCCGTGCTAAACCCCTGTCTGTAAGCACACCATAGCCTCAGTAATATTGTCAGGCCTTGGAGCCTCCCCTTGAGATGGATCCTAATTTGGAGCAGTCACTTGACCTCCTTTCCATCAGTCTCTTCTCCATTTTTGTCCCTGAAGTTCTTTTAGACAGGAGCAATACTGGGTTAGAGTTTTTGACTCTAGAGTTTTGACGGGATGACAACCCCATCCCTCACTTGATGCCCTGTCCTTCTATGGAAGTGGACTCTACAAGTTCCCTCTCCCCACTGTTGGGCATTTCATCTAAGGTCCTTTGAATCCTGAGAGTCTCTCACCTCCCAGGTTTCTGGTACATTCTAGAGGGTCTCCCCACTGCCTACTTCATGAGCTTGCCTGTTTCTATTCATTCTGCTGACCCTCATGGTTTCACTCCTGTTTCCCCAATACCTGATCATTTTCCCCCTTTTCCCTCCTCCTTTCCTCTACCACCCATGTAACTCAAACAAATCATAGCTTTCCTATATACAAATGATAAACAGGCTGAGAAAGAAAATAGACAAACAACTCCTTTCACAATAGTCACAAATAATATAAAATACCTTGGGGTAACCAAACAAGTGAAAAATCTGCATGACAAGAACTTCAGTCTTCCAAGAAAGAAATTGAAGAAGACTTCAGAAAATGGAGAGATCTCCCATGTTAATGGATTGGTAGGATTAACATAGTAAAAATGGCTATTCTACCAAAAGCAATCTACAGATTTAATGGAATACCCACCAAAATTCCAACACTACTTTTCAAAGACATGGAAAGAGCAATTCTCAGTTTCATATGGAAAAACAACAACAACAACAAGATATCAAAAACGATTCTTAACACCAAAAGAACTTCTAGGGGGAATCATCATTCCTGACCTCAAGCTGTACTACAGAGCAATAGTGATAAAACTACATGGTATTGGTACAGAGACAGACAGATTGATCAGTGGAATACATTTGAAGACCTAGTTCCATCTCTTTATCTGCAAAAGTTGTGATTTCATTTTTCATTATAATTATGTAATATTTAATACTATATACATATCACATTTTCATAATCTATTGATCATTTGAGTGAGTATGACTGATTCTGATTATGTTTTTTTTCCTTTTTAATTTTTTACATATTCTGGATATTACTACTTTGTAATATGGGCCTCCTTTACACTTTGTTGATTATTTCTTTAGATATGCAGAAGCTTTTTAGTTCTGTGAAGGTCTGCTTGTTGATTGTTGATGTTAATTCTTAGGCATATGAAGTTTTTTTTTTTTCTTCAGAAAGTCTTTTTTCCTGAATCTACATCATGTATAGGATGCTGATTTTTCTTTTTCTTATAGCAGTTTCAGGTCTCACAGTTCAGTCTTTGCCCCACTTGGATTTCTTTTGGGGGGCAAGGTTAGATAGATATTGGTTTGATTTAATTCTTGTCCATGTGGACATCCATTTTTCCCAGCACCAGTGGAGATGCTTCCTGTTCTCCTGCTTATGATTTTAGTATTATTTTCAAATTTCCATGGTCACATATACTTATGGTTGGGTCTTGATTCTATATATCTGTTTTTATGCCAGCACCATATTGTTTTTACTACTATAGCAGTATAATATATATTAAAATATGGTCAAATAATTCATCCTCTAGCATTGTTATTTTTGCTCAAGGTTGTTTTAGCTATGTAGAATCTTTTGTAGTGAGAGCTGGGCCTCTGCTATTAGGACTCAGAGCCTGCCCACAAAGTGCTGAGCACCCAGAAGAGACTTAGGAGGCTTTTTCTCCTGAGCCCATGGCTGAGTCCCAACTTTCTCTTCACTAAGTACCAGAGAGAGACTGCCAGGGACTCTCAGAGTGCAGGTAGCATGGTCCTGAATGGGAATGGTCTGCTCTGATCCAGAGACAGCCGGGCCACCACCATAAGGGCATTGCCCACAGTTTGCTGAGCACCCAGAGGAGCCTCAGGAGCATTTTCCCTGCTGAGTCCACTGGTAAAACCCAACTTCCTCTCCATTGACTATCTGGGGAGAGATTGCCTGGAACTCTGAAGGCACAGGTAGCACAGTGCTGCCTGGGAACAGACCGTTCCAGCACTCATCTATGCCCAGAGCCATAGAGGGCCCACCTCCATTGGAACTCAGCCTACCCACAGAGAGCTGAAAAACCCGGGAGCAATCTCTCTCCTGAGCCCATGGGCCTACAGACCTACAGGACAGACAAGCTCCAGTTAACGATAACAACATCACCTATAATCACAGATAACAAGATGGCAAGAGGAAAATGAAAGAACTTAAGCAATGGAAACCAAGAAAACCTGGCAACATCAGAACCCAGCTCTTCCAGTACAGCAAGTAGTGGATATCTCGACACACCAGAAAAACAAGATATGGATTTAAAATCATGCTCCATGATGATGAAGAAGGTCCTCGAGAAGCACATGAATAGCTCCCTTAAAGAATTACAGGAGAACCAGGAGAACACACATAAGCAATTAGAAACCCTTAAAGAGGGAGCACAAAAATCACTTAAAGAGCTACAGAAAAACAAACAAAATAGGTGAAGAAATTGAAAACAGAAATAGAAACAATAAAGAAATCAGAAAAAGAGACAACCCTGGAGA
Source organism: Micromys minutus (assembly GCF_963924665.1). NCBI lineage: Eukaryota > Metazoa > Chordata > Mammalia > Rodentia > Muridae > Micromys > Micromys minutus. Next base: position 7,578,872 of record NC_137970.1, on the reverse strand, counting down.
TGGAAAACCTAGGAAAAGATCTACAGAGACTGCCTCATCTGGAGAACCACCCCATGTACAGCCACCAAACCCAAGCACTATTGCTGATGCCAAGAAGTGTTTACTGGCAGGAACCAGACATGGATGTCTCCTCAGGGACTCTCCCAGAGTCATACAGACACAGAAGAGGATGGTTGCAGCTAAACATCAGACTGAACACGTGACCACAATGAAAGAGCTAGAGAAAGGACTGAAAGAGCTGAAGGGTTTGCACTCTCATGGGAAGAACAACATCATCAACAGCCAAGGCACTGAGGTGGAGAGAGTGATTGGGAGAGGGAGGGAGCACCTTCATGGAATGAAGTTGAGGGGGATAAAGGAGGAGAATAGAGTGGGGAGTATAACATTTAAAATGTAAATACAGAGAATATCCAATAAAATTGAAAACAAGCAAAAAAAACCCCAAAAATTAAAGTAAATTTTTTGTCTTTTTAGCAGCAAAAAAAAAAAAAAAAAAAAACCTAGGAAAGAGATCAGAACCATAGATGGAATTATTACCAAAAGAATACTAGAGATAGAAGACAGAATCTCAGGGACAGAAGATCCCATACAAAATAATGACACAACAGTCAGAAATAAATGCAAAAATCAAAACTCTCCTAACCCAAAACATCCAGGAAATTTAGGACACAATGAGAAGTCCAACCTAAGGATAATAGATGTAGAAGAGAGAGAAGACTCCCAACTTAAAGTGCCAGTGAATATCTTCAACAAAATTATAGAAGAAAACTTCCCTAACTCACAGAGATATGCTCATAAGCGTACAGGAAGCATACAGAACTTTTAACAGACTGGACCAGAAAAGAAATTCCTCACATCACATAATAGTCAAAATAGCAAATTGCACAATGCAAGGAAGTAATATTAAAAGCAGTAAGGGGAAAAGGTAAAAAAAATATACAAACAAAGACTATGAAAGCTAAAAATTCCTGGGCAGATGTCATACAGATCCTAAGAGACCACAAATGGCAGGCCAGGCTGCTGTATCCAGCAAAACTTTCAATTAACATAGGTGGAGAAACCAAGATATTCCAGGACAAAAACAAATTTACACAACATCTTTTCACAAATCCAGCCCTACAAAGGATAATAATAGATGGAAAATGTCAACACAAGGAGAGAAACCAAACCCTAGAAAAAACAGGAAAGTAATCTTCTTTCACTAACCCAAAAGAAGACAGCCACACAAACATAATTAAACTTATAACAATAAAAATAACAGGAAACAAAAATTATTGGTCTGTAATATCTCTCAATATCAATGGAGTCAATTTCCCAATAAAAAGACACAGACTAACATAATGGATGTATAAGGCAGATGAACCATTTTTCTGCTTACAGGAAACAGACCTCAGTGACAAATACAGATACTACCTCAGAGTCAAAGGCTGGAAAACAAATTTCCAAGCAAAATGGTCCCAAGAAAGAAGCTGAAATAGCCATTCAAATATCGAATAAAATTGACTTTCAACCAAAATTTATCAAAAAAGGATAAAGAAGGACACATCATACTTCTCAAAGGAAAAATCCACCAAGATGAAATCTCAATTGTAAATATATATCCTCCAAATGCAAGCATACCTATATTCATAAAAGAAACGTACTGAAGCTCAAAGCACACATTTGACCTTACACAGTAATAGTGTGACAGATCATTGAAGCAGAAACTGAACAGAGACACTGTGAAACTAACAGAAGTTATGAAACAAATGGATTTAACAGACAGCTATAGAACCTTTCGTTCTAAAACAAAAGAATATACCTTTTCAGTACCTCACAGTACCTTCTCCAAAACTGACTCAGTCATAAAACAGGTCCAAACAGATACAAGAAGATTGAAATAATCCCATGCATCATATTAGATCAACATGGCCTAAGGCTGGTCTTCAATAACAACAAAAACAAAATTAAGGATGTTTTAGAATGTATCAAAAATGAAGGCACAACATACCCAAACTTATGGGATGCAATGAAAGCATCACTCAGAGAAAAACTCATAGCTCTGAATGACTCCAAAAAAAGAAACTAGAGAAAGCATACACTAGCCACTTGACAGCACACCTGAAAGTTCTAGAACAAAAAGAAGAAGATACACCCAAGGGGAGTAGATGGCAACAAATAATAACTCAGAGCTGAAATCAACCAAGAAGAAACAAAAGAAACTACATAAAGAATCAACAAAACCAGGAGCTGCTCTTTGAGAAAATCAACAAGATTGATAAACCCTCAGCCATATTAACTAGAGGGCTCAGAGACAGTATCCAAATTAACAAAATCAGGCTTTCCTACAGCCCAGCACAGTGCAGGGTAAGTGCAGCAAACTCCTGCATCCTACCTACCCACCTCCCAGAGCAGCCATGCCTAGGAAGGGTGGAGTGGATGTGGGACCCTCCAACCCTACACTTCTAATCTCATTTTCAAAGCTCTCTGGTGAATTATTGCTTACCAAAATGTTTCTTAGATACCCTTTAACCAAGCAGCCCAAATGAACCCTTTACATTTGGGGGCTGGGTGTTGGAGATTGACTCCAGGCCATCCATTATGCATGCTGCCTAAACACTATAAACCGAGTTATTCCACCCCCCCCCCCCGTCTTTATTTTTCCAGTCTTGAAGACTGATGCTATGGCTCAGCGAGTAAAGGCCTCTTGCCTCCAAGCATGACAATTTGAGCTTGATCGTCTGGACCTACAATGTGAAAGGTGAGAATCAACTCTTGTAAATTGTCCTCTGAGCTCCACACCCATGCCATAGCATATGTGTGCCCCACCCCACCGGTAAATAACTGTAGTACATTTTAACATATAGTTTTATATAGGCTGTTGCTATGTAGTGCAGGCTGGCCTCAAACTGCCTTCCTTAGTTTCCTGAGAACCTGGGATTGTAAGTACAGTTTCTAATGGCCTGTCAGTCCAGGCTCAAGTACCATCAAAGCACTTTGTACATAATACATGGCTCTTACACACTTTATTTCCATTTGCTCCCCAAGACTTGACTTGAACCTTCCAGAGTACTAGTTCACATAAATCCTTAGATAGGTCCAGTCTTCAGAAGATTCTTTTCTCCATTCTATGCTTTAGATAATTCTCTAGGTCACTGAAGGAATAGCAGTTCCTGAGAGATACACTTTTGACAATTCTTCCCTTGCAGTTATTTCTCCAGTGCGGCCAGCAAGCCTTGCTTCTGCTCCTGATTCATCATTATCTGCAGTTATTTAATTAGGTTTAATGGTTTTCGTATGGAATACAAGCCTTCTGAAAATCAAAGCAGGAGGATGGTCGTTATGGAGGAAATGAAAATCAAAACCACAGTAAAGCATCATTTCACTCTAGTTATAATAGCCATCATTGAAAAGGAGACCATATTGATTTCGATTGAACTTATTGCTTTATGTTTTCCCAAATGATAGTCCCCATGTGTGTGGCTATTCAAAGATTTTTAGTGGCTGTAGTCCTGAGTTGCTCAATTCCAGACATGCAAGAACCTTATCCATCTACCCAGTGTGCTATACAAATGCTTTCCTTTGTTTTTCTAAAGGATAGGATGTTAGTGAGTTCTGTCTGAAGCCTGGATTTTTAGTACAGACAAAAATATAAGCAAACAATGGCCAACAATTGGAATTAACAGTCAGGATTTACTATGAAACATTACTCACGTGTAAAACATTAAAAGCTACTATTATTTCACAGGATCACAATTTTGTATGGTGTCCCATATCATAATGACAATGACATAGTTTCAAATCCAACTACAAACTCAAGTTTTCTGCTCTTTAGCTATTTTATTTCTATTGTAACATGCCCTCTAAAAAAGAAATTTAAATGAGCCAATTAGTAACTGGAGGTCAGTCTGAAGAAATAATTGACAAGTCCAGACCTTAGATCTCAGCAGGCTCCCAGGACTTAAATTGGAATCCAAGAGAGAAGCATTTATTCATTATTTATTTCGTTCGATCATTCATGACATGCCCAGTCTCTAGAGGAAGCTACGAATCTGGCTGAAATGCAAAATTAACAAATTAAACTTAATATAGTGGGGGAAAAAGAAAATCCAATGCTTCCCTGCCTTACTTCAATGGAACAACATAGATACTGAGCGAAATCAGAAAGTATGGTGGCCCATAGCTTCTCAGAATTAGACTTGCCTTTTCTTCTACTTCTTACATTCCTGTGCCCACCCTCACATAAGAATCCATGGCCAAAAAATGTGCTTAGAGTAAGAAAATACGAGTTTGAAACAACATAAGCCTTGTCTAGCATATGGATGCTTTCCAGGACAAGGCACATAACACCACCCTCTATAGATCAATGTCCAGGGAAATTGTGATTCTGCACAGCCAGTTCCCCTGCTACAGAAAGAGGGACCCATGGCTGGCACAAGGCTTTCTGTTGAATAGGAGGTAACATGATGGTCTGCCCTGGGTAAACAAAAGCCTCTAGTCGGGAATTGTAATAAGGGGAGGTGGGTTTGCCAGACTAGGGCACAGCAAATAGATTCAGGGACTCGCCAGGGCTTGAAAGAAGGATAACAAGAGGAAATTAATGGTGAGATACAATTTCTGGTTCAGACAGGAAATCCTACCCCAGGAAATATAGGCTAGTGGGCTGTTGAGGCTACTTGGCATGAATTCTGATCCCCAAGATAAGTGCTTTTAGAGGGAAAATGGCCACTAGGCACTTACTTTAACTCCTTTTTTCTCTCTGTAGCTCCCTTTGCTACTAATCCTCCCCACTGGTTGAATATTACTTTGTATGTGCCTGTGAAAGACCCTATCCACAAATCTCTGCAAATTAGTTTGTGCTCCGTCCACCCATCAAGGTCTCATCCCAAACAGAATATCTATTGTGATTAGCACTACAGCCACAGTTCAGTAGAGCAGATAGGGAGTCCCACTGGATGTAGATACATCCCTCAAGTTTTTTGTTTTTAAGGAGAGTTATAGAGCTGAGTTCTAAATACAAAATGCAGCCATTGTCTAGGTTAACAAGATGGGTAAATACGCAAGGTGGAAGGAGTTGCAGGACCTACCTATACATGTCCCAGGAGAAGGGTCTGAGCCATAATGGACAAGGTGGTTAAAAGAACAACAGAATTCATTGAAGACTTAATCCCATTTCTTTTCTCGTGGCTGTTACAAAATACCCAACAGAAATTATTTAAGAATGTAAAGAATTATTTTGGCTTAGGATTTTAGTGGACTTCAAGGCATCATGGTGGAGAAGGCGTTGCTGAGTTCTTGGTGACAGGAATGTGTGGTAGAGACTTCAGATGTCAGAGTGGACCAGGAATCAGAGAAAGTATCAGAGCTAGGGACTGAGCTATGACAACAAAGACTTACCATTAGCAGTCTACCTTTATCAACTAGTCTCCAACTTGTACAAGTTTTGCAATGTCTCAAAATAGTTCTACCAAGTATGGAACAAGCATTTAAAAAATAAACCTCTGGGTGGACATTTCATATTCAAATCATAACACTGATTCCCCGATATCTGATCTAGTTTTCTTGCTCATCCACTTCTCAGGTAGAGTACCCAGACTTCTTAAGTCAAACCTATGGAAATGTTTTGTAAGTATGCTCCTGGAGAGCCCTAAGGAGCATAGGACATAGTGAAACAGCTTTCCTTCTCTGGACAGAATCCTGAGAATGGGGGAAGACATTGCTCTAGGAAAAAGGACAAATAAATACCTGAAAAAAAGCCATTGCTGAGAATATGGAAAACAGAGACAAGCAGTGATATAAAACTAAAAAATCATCATATCTACCAGTTGAACTATAGTCACCATGTGTGGCTGTCACCCAGGATCCGGTCATCAGAGTACTATTTATTTCTAGGCTGAGAGATTCAGGGATATATGTTTGGAGAGGTTCCAATACAAGAGACTTTCTGATGTCATGCTTCAGACAAAGTGACAAAACAGATCAGGAAATTCTAGCTATGCCTTGTTCAGGGAGTTTTAGATAGAGATCAAGTACCCAACCCAGACTTCTGTGTACCCATCCAACTGCTTTCCCAGCTTTTCCGAATCTAGTGGCTGCTCATATATTTCCTTTATTTTTCTTTTGATAATTTTATATTCACATGTATGGACTGAATGCTGTTCAGCTCCTCTAAAATGAAGTAGATGGCAATGGGCAAAGCCCATAGAGCAAGTATCCATCATAATTAAGAGTATGTCTTTCATACATTTCATGTACCCCTTTCTCACCTATTAGTTCTCCACAATACAGTTTTTCAAAATATTTTGAATCTGATGTTGTGTTAACTTTTGAAAATAGAACCTGTGTATATATAGGGAAAAATTGTAGATATTGACCATTATATTATTTTAAAATGTGTGTGTGTGTTGTGTACTTGTGTGCGTGCACACATGTGAGCACATGCCCACAGAAACAGGAAGATACCAAATAGACTGGAACTTGAATTACAGGTGTTTGTGAAGCAAAACACCTGTAATTAATCTTAGTCGGGGTTTCTATTTCTGCACAAACATCATGGCCAAGAAGCAAGTTGGGGAGGAAAGGGTTTATTCAGCTTACGCTTCCATATTGCTGTTCATCACCAGAGGAAGTCATGACTGGAACTCAAGCAGGTCTGGAAGCAGGAGCTAATGGAGAGAGGTCATGGAGGGATGTTGCTTACTGGCTTGCTTCCCCTGGCTTGCTCAGCCTGCTTTCTTATAGAACCCAGGTCTACCAGCCCAAGGATGGCACCACCCACAATGGGCTGGGCCCTCCCCCCTTGATCACTAGTTGAGAAAAAGCCTTACAGCTGGATCTCATGGAGGCATTTCCTCAACTGAGGCTCCTTTCTCTGTGATAACTCCAGCTTGTGTCAAGTTGACACAAAAACAGCCAGTACACACCTGCTGTGGGTGCCAGGAACTAAACTTTAGACATCTACAAGAGCAGTATGCTTTCTTAAACTGCTTAGACATCATGCTAAGACCACTTTTAATTTACTACTTTTGAGACAGGATCTCACTATGTAGCACAGGCTTGCGCTGAAATCTTGATCTTTTTGCCTCAGCCTCTCCAGTGTTGCAGCAATCCCTACTTTCCTCTGAAACACATACTCCTGTTATTCCCATAGTTCACACACAATTCCAAAATATTAGGTTAGATATTCCACACCGGGGGACCCTTGAATTGACTTTGACAGCAGGTTTGGGGGAAGGAAATATGCAACGAAATAGCCTAGAGCTAAGATAGGCAAAGGTGAAAAAAAAGATAGGCTAAGTTGTTCAACTCAAGGTCAATGACTGAATGACACTCAGCAATTTGCCTTGTGGGTGAGTAGAATTTCAGTGAGAATGAACTGAATCAGAATGTGTGGGGAAGGGATGGCAAGAAATTAGAGAACTGTCACTGGACTAGGGTGGTGTATGGCTTGTCAGTGACTCATCACATGAGCTCTAGGGAGATTGAGAAAGCAATTACACCAGAAAGCAGCAATTCTTCTTGGAGTGCTGCGTGCTTGTAATTCCTTTACTCCAGAGGCTACGGAAAGAAGATAGTGAGTTCAAGGTCATTCTGGCCCATATAGTGAGGCCTGTTTATTTTTTTTTATTTTATTTTTTTGATATTCTCTGTATTTACATTTCAGAGAAATGTTATCATCTTTCCTCTCCCCCTCACCTTGCCTCCATGAAGATGCTCCCTCTCCCAACCTCCCTCTCCTACCTCTGTGCCTTGGCATTCACATACACTGGGAAAACTAGCCTTCACTGGACCAAAGGCCTCTCCTCTCATTGATGCCAGAAAATAATATCTTCTGCTGCATATGCACCTAGAGTCATGGGTCTCTCCATAAGAACTCATTGGTTGGTGTTTTAGTTCCTGGGAGCTGTGGTGAGTTTGGTTAGTTAATAATTTTGTTCTTCCCATGGGGTTTTACTCCCTTTCAGCTCATTCAGTCCTTTCTCTATCTCATTCATTGGGGTTCCCATATTCAGTCAAATGGTTAGCTGCAAACATCCTCCTCTGTATCAGTATGGTTCTGGCAGAGCCTCTGAAGAGGCATTCATATCAGATTCCTGCCAGTAAGCACTACTTGTCGACAGCCTCTTCAACAAATGGTGTTGGTTCAATTGGCGGTCAGCATGCAGAAGAATGCAAATTTATCCTTTCCTATCTCCTTGTAAAAAGCTCAAGTCCAAGTAGATCATAGACCTCCACATATACACTGAAACTAGTAGAACAGAAAGTGGGGAAGAGCTTAGAACACATAGGCACAGGGGAATTTTTTTCAGAACAGAACACCAATGGCTTATGTTCTAAGATCAAGAATTGACAAATAGGACCTCATGAAATTGCAAAGATTCTGTAAGGCAAAGGTCACTGTCAAAAGTACAAAATAACAAGCAACAGATTGGGAAAAGATATTTACCAATCCTATATCTGATAGAGGGCTAGTATCCAGTATATACAAAGAATCAAGTTAGACTCTAAAGAATCAAATAATCCTATTAAAATGGGGCACAGAGCTAAACAAAGAATTCTCAACCGAGAAATACCGAATGGCTGAGAAGCACTTAAAGAAATGCTCAACATTCTTAGTCATCAGGAAAATGTAAATCAAAACAACCCAGAGATTTCACCTCACACCAGTCAGAATGGCTAAGATAAAAAATTCAGGTGACAGCAGACGATGGCCAGGATGTGTTTTTGTTTTGTTTTGTTTTGTTTTGTTTTGTTTTTTGTTTTTTTAAACTGAGTACTGGAACTTCCTTTCTGGTGTCCATAGGGTAAATTTTGTTAAGATGACTAACCAGGAGAATTTGAAACTCAAACAAGACCTTCTTGACTCTTAGATTTGTAGGAAACAAACAGCAAAGACCCATGGAGAACATACTTCAGTAAGATATCTACCATTTCCCTGAAGCACAAAAGTGTCTTTATTGTTTGATTAGGTAATAAGATTTTCTTCTTTATTTAAATGAAAAGTGGGAAAAATACGTGGTTCTTAACAAATATCTAGGATTAGAATGCTAATAGAGAAGCTCCAAAAGTATATTCGGTGACAAATGGTTTGGATAGCTGGGGACAAGCAGGCTTGAAATATAAAAGAGTCACAAAGAACAGCTATTAGTAAAGACAATATATCTCAGGTAGGCACAGAACTTTCGTTGGAAAAATACTGACAGTGAGGAATAGAACAGGCCATCTTTAATGCAAAACAGTCAAATCTCCGGAAGTCTTGGAGCACTAGCCTTTGGTGTTGGGAAGTCTCTGTAAGTCAAATGAAGCAGAAGCTACTTCACAGTCTTAGACTTAAGACTTAAGACTTAAACTACCAGGTTTCAGTTCTTGCTGCCTAGCCAGCTTGTCTCTGTTTCCCACCGTTGTTTATTATGATGACAGTGTTTGATACAGACCATCTCATGGCTCTCTGGCCATTGTTGCATCATTTTTTCTGAGTAGACTATTTGTTTTTATTCCAGATAGAGGTATCAGTAACAGTTTCATCTCAAGGCCAAGTTTGGTGATCCAATGAGTTTATTGGGACCACAAGAGAATGGGAGACTAAGGCAGCTGCATTACCAAAGTATACCCCCCGCCCTTCATGAATGATGACTCATGAAAGCTCTACCACTGAAATTTCCTACCCAAGAGGCAGCCAGCTGCACTACTGGCATCTCCTCAGCCCCAGATATTTTTTATGGCTTACATAATATCAGAGGGGGGGCCTTCTGAGTTTTGTAAGCTTCATGAGCTTTGGGAAACTCATACATTTCTTACAAATTTCATAAACCTCTCACTCTCTCCACCAGGAAATAGTTAACCCAGAGGAAGCAGCTGTATGGCATCAGGTGAAGAGGTATGTGCCACTATGCATGGCTGTCTACCCATCAGTCCTTAAGTACCAAGTCCAGTGGGCAGCAATGATTATGCTAACAAGATAAAAAGACCAAGCCAGTCAGGTTTCTGCAAACATTGCTCAGGATACTTTGTTGCTGTGAGACCTTTCTAACAGATCACATTTCGAATATACCACAGTTGTGGAGAATTTGTCACGTTCGGGCAGTTAGCCACCCCTCAGGAAGCTGCTCGGGGCGTGTCTCGGCCCCAGCGACACCATGGGGGCCCACCATGGGGGCCGTCCTCGGTGTATTCTCCCTCGCCAGCTGGGCTCCATGCCTATGCAGTGGTGTATCATGTCTGCTGTGCAGTTGCTGTCCCGTCAGTAAGAATTCCACGGTGACTCGGCTCATCTATGCTTCCGTTCTCATCCTTGGCACTATTGTGTCTTGCATCATGATGACAGAAGGCGTACAAACTCAGCGGAAGGAGATTCCTGGATTCTGTGAAGGAGGATTTCAACTCAAGATGCTTGATACAAAGGCAAAGGCAGAGGAAGATTGCGATGTGCCGGTCGGTTTTAAAGCTGTGTATCGGATCAGCTTTGCTGTGGCCATCTTTTCCTTTGCCTTCTTTTTTTTTCTCATGTTAAAAGTTAAAACAAGTAAAGATCCCAGAGCAGCGGTACACAATGGCTTTTGGTTCTTCAAAATTGTTGCCATTGTTGGTATCATGATTGGATCTTTCTACATCCCTGGGGGTCATTTCACTAAAGTCTGCTTTAGTGCTGGAATGTCGGGGGCCACTTTCTTCATTTATATCCAGCTGGTGCTCTTGGTAGACATGGCTCACTCTTGGAATAAATCATGGGTAAATAGAATGGAGGAAGGAAACGCAGGCCTCTGGTATGCTGCCCTGCTGTCCTTCACAAGCCTCTTCTATCTCCTTTCCATCGTCTTTGCCATGCTGCTCTACATCTTCTACACAAAACCCGACGACTGCACAGAAAACAAGGTCTTCATCAGCCTGAACCTCATTTTTTGCGTTAAAGTTTCTAGTGTATCGATCCTCCCCAAAGCCCAGGAGCGTCAGACTCGCTCTGGCCTCCTGCAGTCCTCCATCACCGCTCTGTACACCCTTCGCCTCACGTGGTCGGCCGTGACCAATGAACCTGAGTGGACCTGCAGCGCCTCCCTCATGAGCATCATGACACACTTAACTTCACCCACTGTGTCTCCAGCAAATTCAACTACTCTTGCTCCTGCCTATGTTCCACCATCAGAGAATGGACACTTTATGAATTTGGATGATTTGGGGGGACTACCTTTGTTATCTGCCTTATATATCCTAGTTAGTATCCATAATTTGAGCAACAGCCAAGTTAACAAGCTGACCCTCTCTGGGAGTGACAGTGTTACCCTTGGTGATACCGCCAATGGAACCAGTGATGAAGAAGATGGACAGCCTCGGAGGGCTATAGCTACTCCCTTTCTCACTTGATGCGCGGCTGTGCCTCCTGTACATCATGATGACCATAGCCAGCTGGTACAGCCCTGATGCCAAATTCCAGAAATTATCCAGTGAGTGGCTAGCTGTGCAGGTCAAAATGGGCTTCAGCTGGGTGTGCCTTCTCTTTTACCTCTGGACTCTTGGGCTCCCCTGGTCCTCATAGGTTGGTACTTTAGCTGAGTTCAGTATCAAGGGCACTGCTAAAGCTGACAAAGTCTCCTTTTCTGAAAATGGATATCCATTTTACGTTTTATCACCTAGACTATTAAGTGAGCGCTTTGCAGATTTGGCTATATTCATGTTTATATCAAAAGGTAAGCTTGAATAATGCTTGCTACAGAAACTGAGCTTTCATACATATACATTATATATAATGTTTATTTGTAAAGCTATAGCACAAAGGGAACATTTGTGTTTTCACATGAACTGCAGCTTTGCTGTGGAAAGAATTTTTTATAAAGACCTATAGATGCCTACAACTGGTTTAAGTTGTAAGTTAGAAGATTGTTGGATATTTAAGGCTATCCTTAATATATTTCTATCATAGTCTCCTTAAAAACCAAAAAGGAATACATTAATCGACATTACCCTCCTTCAGATGTGTAGCATTCTGGTTTTTGGCAAGGAACTAAGTCTGGAGGTCCTTCCCGAAAATGCATCTGTTCATAAGGCTGAGAGAAGGCTGTTGAGTTCCTGTACTTCCTTACACTACACTGATGCTGCCTGATAGAAGAAGTCTGTGGCTTGGTCAGATATGCCACCCCAGCCAGTGTTTGTAAATCTGATTAAAATAAAAAGTTCACTTGGGAAACACTGCAGTGTTATGTAATGATCTTGTTGTGAGTATGTACAAGTCAAAGGCATGCCAGTTTATTACCTTTGCAGCATAAAAGTACTTAATTAAAATAGATATCTAAAAAAAAATCACTGAGTGATATATTCAGAAGTACCTCCAGCATAGCTGTTCAAGGATCCACAGTATCTCAGAGCAGTAGCCATTTGAGAATCATAGCCTTGCAATTGCCCTCTACCTTTTTTGGGGGTGTACTGTTCTTGTTCCCTGGATTACATCTAGGGTGAATTATCTGCATAACAGTCTTTGTCAGAGAGTTGGTGGTACTATGCACAGCAAAGGAAGGCAACCATTCCTTCAAGACACTTTTTTTAGTCATGGAGTTTCTGTGATTAAGGAAACATGTCTCTCTCTTCCTGTTGTTTAATGAATGCTTAATACAGCAAACTGATTCTCTCTATTCCAGATCATTTTTGACATCTTCTTTCTACCTCAGTATATCTGAGTAGTTGACAGAAGATGGAGGCAGTGGCTTGCTGCCTTCCTATATATTCAAAATGATATTTTCAGCCTTAGACTACAACTTCAAAGAAAAGGGCTGAAGAAATGCCCGCCCCCTACCACCCTGCTATGGTAAACTCCCCATGTGCTCAGGCAGTTGTCCTATCTAAATCTCCTCCCCCAATCACTCTGATGCACACCCCCAGTTGAGAAGCATAACATAGACCCATCAATGTATCCAAGAAAGCAGCTATTACTGCTACTTCAGCTAAAATACAATTAAAAAGACATCTGATAATCTCAAAATGAGGATGAAGGAAAATTACTATTGGCTCTCTGCCAGTGGACACAGAGACATTTTAGAGACTGCATGAGTACATCAGGGTTGATAATACAGAATCAGTGTGAAAACTGTGGTGATGTATTCCTTTATTGATATGAGGCCTTTAATGATCCAAACACTCTAGGGGTGCAGAAGATGAAAACTGACTAGAAAGGAGTTTCTATTCTCAATAACAAATGGTATTAACACCAGAGCATTGAATGAGAAATGAAGCAGTAGCGACTCCACTCTTTAAATTTTCTATTGTTCACTTCAATCCATTGATGCGAAAAGTTTCCCCTGTCTACTATTTGAAAGTTCTGACAAATCTGGGACTCTATAAAGTGCATTTATTTATTTTATTTGGTGTCTTGGTTATCTAAAGTAGTTGAAATAGAGATTTTAGAAAATTCCCAACAAGCATAGATGACAAGAGAGTAAAAATTGCTCTCAGAATTGTTTGCATATCTGGGTGACTTCTGTCCTTTGGATTCGTGTGTGTGTGTGTGTGTGTGTGTGTGTGTGTGTGTGTGTGTGTGTGTTTACAAAAATGTACTTATTTCTAAGACATAAACTTTTGGTTTACTATATTTTTTGTACAACCTTTTGCTACAACATCCAATTAATTAATTCCTCTGAGTCTATGTTCAAAGGATGTGGTTTTGTTAGCAGTGGGATTTTACCACCAAGTTTTGGAAGTGAACTAAGGGCAACAGCAATAGTCTATATTTTGGGGCAGTCTCAACAGTTCAAAAGAAGTAATGTAGTTTTGTCAGACAGTTTGTGGCAATTGTGGGGAGCACTATCACCCTGTGTGGTGCAAGTTCATTTAAATTATTTACATATATTGACACATATACACACACCTCCAATGTAATTTTAGATGACTATAAAAATGGTTTTATATAGTTTTTATGACTGTTTCAAATGGCCTACTGCTATGAAACTCTCACCCCTTCCTTTTCCCCTATAGTGCCGTCCCTCCACTATTCAGTTATAGCAACTTCATTTTTCTTCTATTTTTTTTAGGATTGTTGTTTTACACATTTTATTGGCTATATTATTTGTTTACATTTCAAATGTTATCGGCTTTCTCAGTTTTCCCTGTGAAAACCATCTATTCCCCTCCCCTGCTTCTATGAGGGTGCTCCCCTACCCGCCCACTTCTGCCTCAGCCCCCTAGCATTCTGCTGCAATGAGCACCCTCATTGTTTCATTTTTTTCTTATTTTTCATATTTTCCCCTGTGACCTGCTATTTCTCTCTCTTGATCTCCTTCTCACTACATGGTTTCCTTTTCCTTTTGTAGTTTCTGTAGTTACTTGAAGTTATAGATTATCATCTAAAGGTTAAGAACTAGAATCCACAAATAATATAGAACTTATGACATTCATCTTTCTGCATCTGGGTTATCTCATTCAGTATAATATATTCTAATTGCATCCAATTACAAAGGTCATAATTTTATAGTTTTATACTACACACACACACACACACACACACACACACACACATATATATTATACTTTCACTATCCATTCCCTGTTTAAAGGACATAAAGGACATTTATGTTGTTTTCATTACTAGCCATTGTGACTAGAACATCATGGACATGGCTGAGAAAGTATATGTGGAGTAAGATGCGGAGATGCTGAGTCTTTTGCACATACGAAAAGGAATATTACAGTCGAGTCATACGTTAGATCTAAATTTAGAATTTTTTGAGAATTCTCCATACTGGTTTACATCATGACTGCTTCCGTTTATGTCTTATGCATGCCATACTTGCCTTGAATTTGCTATACATCAAATGATGATCCTCTGCTTTCAATATTTCTGCCACAGTCCCCCATGTGCTAAGATTATAATCATGCACCATCATGCCTGGTTTTATAAAATATTAAAGATCTAACTTTCTTTGTGTATGCTAAGCAAGAACCATACCTACTAGGTCTCTATTTATGTTAAGGCAGGCTTTCTGTATACCTAAATAAGTCTTGAACCTTAGATCTTTCCAAGTACTGAGATCTTAAGTGTGAGCCACCAAGGCTAGCTACACATTCTTCTTAAACAAACAACAGTCCTATAGTTTAAGACATAAAGCACAGTCCTAATTCAGTAATTTAAGTGGTTAATAATTAACGAGGAATAATAAAGTTTCTGATTTTCACTGAGATTCAAATCGATGGAATCATTTTGTTAGTTTTGTTTACTTTGCGGTCTGAGGCCACTACTGAGCTACTGGTACTTTATCCCCAGCAGTACGGTTGAAAACAGATTCAGAAAACCCAAAGGAGTTAGGAATTCTTTTTTCCTTTTTGTTTTTCTTTCTTTCTTTTATTTGAGATAGGGATTCTTAACAGGAACTTGACTTTCCTCATTTAGTTTCTCAAGTTCCCATAAATCCATGGACGTGAATACCATTTTAAGATCTGAAACATTGTTATGCACTAATCCTGAGAGTGAAGTGATGAACTATCCAAAATAATGACCTCATTTTAAAAGTAGTTTAGATAGGACTTAATGGACTGTGACCTTATAGTTTGTAATTAATAGGTTTACCTAGTAAAGAGCACCTCACTGATAAAAAATATCAAAGGACAACTTAAGTATTATAATATTATAATTGTTTTAATTAGGTTACAGGTCTTGCATGTTAGTGTCTATTATTTTGACAGATTTTGGCTGGATATAAAAGCTTAATAATTTTAAGTCACTTACCAGTGCTCATACATGTGGTCCCACGATGGATCACATTATCAAAATGCACATAACATCTAGGCTCTTAGAAAGTTCTCACTAATTTCTTTCACATCACAGTCATATACCTAATACTGACTCCTGGTTTGGCTTGTCAAAACCTTGAACGTCATCACCCAAAAAGAAGAGACAGCAAACATGTGGCCAAACAGCTTTATTTTTAGTTAACTAAGCATGTCTTAATCTATGAATGGAAGCATACTGGAAGAAGCAAAAAAGAAATGGCAGAGACAAGACTCTCACGCTCAGAATAAAATCAGAATCATCTGACAACACTGCACAAAACAGCATTGAATATCTATTGAGTAACACAATATCAGTTAATACAGAGTGAATCCACAAGAACAACCATCCGTGAGTGACTATGGCATAAGGCAGAGGAAGATCATAGGGAAATGAACCATGGGAAGTAAGAAAAGCATCAGCTTGTTTTCCAGTCACCCAAATACCAGTAGCTTAATGTAGGCCTTGTATGATTATAGAGCTCACCTTGGTTACATTTGGTTTATTTAACTCTAAAGTAGACAGTGAGCTACAGTGTCTAATGCCAGCCATCTCTAAAAAGACAGACTTCTAGGTACAATGGCAAAGAACTTGATATAGGTGAAGACATAACATACCAGAGGAAAGAGAAGCACAAAAGCATGGGGTCTTGAAAAAACACCCTGCGTGCATAGGGCAGGTAGGTTGTGAGAGAGCAAGGGACAAGCCTGTGTATCAGAGGGAAGTTGGAAATGGGTAAGGGATGCTGACAGACAGCCAAAATGGAGAACAAGTTACTGTGCTTTCTTGCTCCATATTTTCTACATATTTGTCAGATTTTTAGCTCAACTCCTTCGTGAAGCCTTTATGACCTACTGAATGAGAAGCCTGTGGATGTGGTTCTAAAGCCTGTCTTTAGAAACGTACAAACAGGCCCCTTTTGTGGGCCAGGAAACCAAGAGCAGTTGCTGACAAGATGGTGGTCAATCCAAGCAGCTTTAGCAGGCCTGGTACAGAAGGCAAGTGTCTCTCCAGGAAGGTGCTTGTAATGGGTCGTGCAGGGACATCCTGGGTTCAGAGAACATTGTGTCAGAAGAGGGTTGTGCATGCTATTCCAGAAACTTTTCCTTCCAGATCTCTTTAGAGTAACCCACTAATTCCAACTTCTGTGGTATCAGTTCATCCCCTTCACCTGGACCTTAATGTCAAGTTGCTAGTATTTCTACAGCTTCTAGGCTAAAATGGCTCCACCTTCCATACTTTCTTTCAGCATATCCTCTGTCAGAATTGTATTTGGGGGTTATTATCTGTCTTCCCATTTAAAGCACTGCAATTTTCAGACCACAACGAGCCATGTACATTATAAAGATTTGTTCAAGGGAATTAATCATGCCCCCTCCCCAGTCCACCATCCCATTTCTAGCAGATGCAATAGGGCAGTCATTTTCGAGTGTCAGGGCTATCCTCTATGGCTTCAGGGTTGAAAGAATAGAGGAGTAACCAACCCTTTAGACCCCAGTCTCTATTATTCTATCTTCTATACATCCTTCCTATGAGGCAAAAGAATTATCTAGTTTTATTGCAAAAATTTAGTAATTCTATGCTCCATTTTGTTCCATCACTTTACCTTGGACAGAAGATAATAAACTATCGTTTCCTGTCTCTTGTTGAGAATTATTAAGGAATATGGATCAATAGACATTGAGTTCTTATTTTGAGGGGTGTTTTCTTTCTTTGATTCTCCTCTTTCTTTTCCTTGCTTTTTGTGGTGTTAGATATCAAACTCAGTATATTACATATGCTAATTAAGCAAGCATTCTGCTATTGAGTTATGTCTCATCTCCAAGTGATTAAAAAAAATAGATCTAGAGCTCTCTGGGAATTATTTTCTTACCATCAAACATCCTATTTTTTTCTATAAATCTACAAGAGATGTAGCAATAAAAATGTATCAAAGTTCACCTGAATCTGTAAGCCCTAAGTCATAAGAGTTACATGGTTATCTGTGCACTGAATCATTAGAAAATGGTACATGGATCTATAAAAATGTGTCCTTGGGAGCAATCATTATTAGCATAAGGACATATAAGTGTGTGAGATATAGCTTACCGCAGACTCTGGTTCTGGCTGCCAAATTTCATCCTGTGGAATCTTCCCAATGGCATGAAGAATCTGAAATGAGAGATTACTTTGCTATTATAAATAGAAAAACAGACACTACCTTTTATAAATTCTTTTTTCAAAAAAAGAACTTAGTGAACACCTCTTGGGATATCTATCAACAGTGTCAAGTAAAGGGCAGAGCAATCAACTTTGATTTTTACCCTACCCCCAAACTTTTATTTATGGTATAAAAAATCTCAATTATTAGTTTTAGCATAAATTTTAGTACTTGTGAGCATAACTTAATAGTAATGATATTAGAAGACTTGCCAACAATAACAAAAAAGGATACAAGTGAAATTTGAATGTAATATAAATATTTTTGTCTATAGTATCAAACCCAGGTCATCATTTTCTATTTTTTAATAAATTTTTAAAGTATGTGTATGTGTGCTTGCCTGAGTTTGTATATAAGTGCTCTAGGTACTTGAATGAAGCTTTGGAGACCAAAAGAGGGCACCAGATACCCAAAAACAAGAGAGCTGGGAACCAAGGCTCTGCAAGAGCAGCAAGTCTCTTCACTGTTGAGCCACTTTCCAAATCTTCAATTTTTAAAAATCAATTGTATTTGTGTGTGTGTGTGTGTGTGTGTGTGTGTGTGTGTGTGTGTGTGTGTGATATGTGTAGATGTCCTCTGAGTTCAGAACATGCTATTATATTCCCTGCAAGTGAAGTAACAGCCAGTTGTAAGCCTTCTACAGAATCCTTGGAACCAAACTCAGGTTCTATCAGAGTAAGAAATGCTTTTAACACCTGAACCACCTTCTAGTCCCATCACCTCTTAAGTACAGCTGAGTTCTGACGCCCCCTCCCCAACACACAAGCTTCAGGTAAAATGTTAGATATTTTCATTGTTTTGTTTAAGGCGTTCCCTTTACCTAAAACTTATTATAATGGTGTTTTCTGGGTCTTTCTATGGGGCATATGGTGTATGTAGTGGTAGGGGGACTGCTTCTAAGATCTCAAGCTTTGTGTGTCCTCCTCCACCACTGCCTATGATCCTGGGCCCCACCTACCTCTCTGGCAGCTCTCTCTCCTGCCTCCACAGCCCCCTCCATGTAGCCGCTCCAGTGTGAGGCTGTCTCGGTGCCTGCAAAGAAAATCTTGCCCACTGGCTGGCGTAGGACCCTGGGAACAAAAAGCAGAGCAGTAAATGGCATTGCTCAAAACCAGAAATGAGTTCTCACATGAGGGAAAGGCCAGTTGGCTTCTTCAGGTTCCAAACACCTAGGAGGACAGTGACAATGTAGGATAATGCTCCCCAGGCTTCTCCAGCTCTGTGTCATCTCTGTCATGGGCACAATGAAATAAAAGCTGACATACATACATACACACCTCTACCAAGAGCTGTCAGGATCAGGAGCTGAAATCAATGAGGTCAAAATACATATTTGACTCATCTCTATAAAGTGAAGGACTGAATAAGCCCAGTCATGTATGGATCCCTATATATGACGAAGGTGATACATGCTTCTGATTTCTTACTTATTCTACCATTGAACTTGACAGTTTCTTCTTGCCATGCTTTGCCCTCCTCATATCTTTTTATAGTTATTTTTCTTTTTTTTTATTATACAGGATGAAGCCCAAGGTTTTATGTATGGTATGCATGTGCTCCACTACTGGACCACATCCCTAACCCTTATTTATCTCTTAAAGAGATGGTCTAATGATTTTAAGATTACTTTCATTAATGACACTAAAGAAATAAATGAGTCTTACGACTTCATTGACTGTAATCCACTGGGGTTCAGAACTATTGCATCAATCTCTAAGTTAAAAGTTTTTGGGTACCAGTTTTCTAAAGTTCACTACTCCTTAGTATAACCCCAACATTATTATCTACATTTTCCAGAGTTGAATGTAGAGGTTGATTTTGGTAGACACTGACATGGACCACCCAGAATGAAGGACTTGTTTGTTGGTGGGAGTCCTTCCAGATGATGGTACTCTGATGTTGGCATTCTTTGGTAGTAACTATATCCACTGGAGAAAACTAACTCTTGCCTGCTTCTAACACCAACTACATTTAGTGACTGATTATTATAAAAAACCTTTAAAGATGCAAGCCCCAAGCTCCAACATGAGAGCACTTGAAAAGACCATTCTAAGTTCAGAGTGTGTCATGGGGTCAGTTGGCACTATTATTGCAACTGAGTTACTGCCTGGCTTTCTCATTCTTGCTTCTTTCTTCTCCCTTTCATGATGCTAATGCTAAAGATTCAGTCTGGTAACTATCCTGTCTACTGATCATTTCACAGTCTGTTTCCTAGGACCTAACTGACAAAGATGAAGTGATTTTCTCCAGTCTATATACAGCAAGTAACAGGGGTATTATCTGAAGCTAAGTGATCTAAGAACTCTAACTTAGACTTGGTTACCTTGCTACTTGTCATTGTGCTACATTGTATTTTCTTTCTAATCTTTGCAAGAACTCCATGATAGTGCTACTAGTTAACATCTCACATTACGTATAAACAGACTGTCTCAGAGTAATATGCAGTGACTCAGCAAGAGCCACAGTGTTAGAAAAGAGCAGAGCCAGGATTTAAAATGTCTAGCAGATGTCAACATCTCTATTTTTATCTTCTGTGTTGCCTGATATATTACCATCACTAGTTTCCAGAATGCTCCCATGCTAAGCAAAGGATACAAGGTTCCCAGGCACTTATCCTATAAAGGCAGTCAGTCTACAATCATGCTTACAAAAACACCATAAAAGAAGTACTATACAGAGCCTTTTCATCCTATCTCAGGCTGTCACGATCTGATAAGGGATATCCAGAATTCAGAACAATGCTTATATTTATATTAATGAATAGACAATGAGAGAAGACTATTGCAAGGTGTGAAGTGGGTCTGTTATAAAACAATATGTCACGTAGAGTGTGTCTTTGGGGTCATATATCACCCTGGCTCCTTCTTATTACTGATCTGCTCTGCCTCTTGCCTTTTATAGTCTGTTCTGTTCTATATGTGGTCCACACTATTATAGATTGATAATCTCTAAATCTTGAGGGGTAAAACTGAATCATTTTTTGTCATGTATTTGATTTCTTTGGAAAAACACAAACTCTTATAACTTGGCATATTGCTGGGCCTCTTATAAGAAAATTTAACAGTTTTACTTGAATCCTTTTGTTTTCTTTTACCCGAATTTATTGTAGCTATACAAAAGGCAGGGGAATCTAAGAAAATAGAGTATTGATGAATTTATTATAATACATGGACTCTTCTGTAATTATTGGGAGCTCGAGGGCATTCCAAGAGTGTTTTCAGAGACAGAAGGTGAATTCACCCTCTTCATGCTTGTTAAACTATGAGGCATTTCAGCATATGCTCACTTGTTACAGCAGAAGGAACTGCGGGTTGGAGACTTGGTGGAGGGGGTGGGGTCCAGTGGCCAAAACCTAGTTAAAGATCAGAAGACTAAGACATAGGGAACTAACCATGCGAACAAATGTATATAAAAATATACCAAGCGAGGATTAAGCTAGGAGAGTTTCTGTACAGTGTAGATGAGAAGGTGAGTGAGGAGTTAATACATGCAGTGACGGAGGGGAGAGATTACGAAACAGGAGACCTCAAAATATACCCTCATGAATTATTCAGTTTACTGCCTAATTGGGGTAAATTAAATATATGCTAATTACAGCCCACATTTCTTACGAAATATGTGTTCAGTTATTTACTAACATTGGTCTGTTTGTTTAGTCCTCAGTCTTCTAGCTGGAAGCAGTCCACATGTGAATACATCAAGGGCCCTCACAACAAAACTCATAGCAGTCAGTATCCCAGATGTCCTGGCCTTGCAGAGTCAGGGAAATCCTGTGATAGTCTCTGCTTGGCCTGGGTATTCTTTCATTAAGTCATCCTGTACCTTAGATTTCTACATTATGACATGAAACCTGACACACATCCATGAGAAGGGACAAAGGTGAAAGTCATTACCATATTACCTTGTGTGGTGGGATTGGTCTGGAATCTCACATTTAGTCAATGGACTGATAAATTAAGGGTTCTTTGTGCCCCTTGCCCCACAGTCATTTGTCTGATATTCTATGGAACTGAGCATATAATTCAACACTCAGTGGCCAGATATCAAATTACACTAATTTTGAATTTAAAACAAAACTCAAACCTAAACTGATAAAGTAATTAAAAGACAAAGTTTTATAACCTTTAATATGTCCTATGACACAATGGGTCTTACAAATCTTTCTAGTTAAATTCATTTGATTAAACGTTTGAATTGTGTATGTGAGTGCAAGTGCTTGCAGAAGTCAGGAGACCCCTTGGAGCTTGAACTACAGGATGCTGTCAGATGCCTGATGCAGGTGCTGGCAACTGAACTCAGGTTTACTGCAAAAGTAGCAAGTTCTCATAACTGTTGAGCCACCTTTCTATCCCCAAGTCTTCTTGTTCTGTCATCAGTATCACCTATATTCCTGTCACACTTAGCTTTGCTAGGTAAGGAGAACCTGCGCTTCCATGGGTCCCCAGAATATTAGTTATGCCCCTTAACTAAAGCACTAGCTCTCACATTTTAGTACTTATTTTATTTTCGTATGTTCTATCCTTCCTCTGCTTCCCACCATTGCCTTCAACATTATCAACTCCTTGGCAAGGAGCTATAACCTTGACAATGACATTTGTAGAAGTGGTCAGCAAGTGGATGCCACTTATCCAATACACAACCAATGAAACAATTACTAGTGACCTCATCTACACTCGGCTCATTAGGTCACTATTAGGTAACCTATTGACCCTGAAGCATATTGTATATCTGTAGTTAGATAAGGACTGGGCACACAGAATCTTTAATCATCTATTGATAAGCAGGTTTGAACCCTTCTTCCACTAGCTTTTATGAAGAGCTGAACAGTGGCCTCAATCCCAGTAACACACCCTGCCACACTCTCAACAAGCTTCCCTTGTCTTTCCCATTTTAGTTTAGTGTAGGAAACAGAGTCCTGCTAATGGTCATTAAGTCATGCCTTGTTATTGTCATCAGATACATTGAACTAAGCACCAGTGACTCATACTTGAATGCACAATGCTATGAGTGCTAAAAAACCCATGAAGTCTGGAGGGGTGAGTCATACATATCATGTTTTAGAAGGAGAATAAAGTTGCTAAAGAATAACTCAGGCTATGATTACATTTTCTTGTGTTTCTCATCCATGTGCCAAGGAACGGAAAATCCAACAACAATAAATGACTAAATAAGTGATTGGTCTGATTTAAGAAGGAATTCAATACCTTTCTTGACTGGTTTAGAATTGATTTTGAGTTTACAGAGCCATGTCCACACTGACACAGTGGTGCTCTTGAGGAAGTGTCCTGAGTTCTAGACTCAGTATCAGGACAGGCAATGGGCAGTCTGAACAAGTCCTTTGACTGTCTAAAGTGCTCCTTCTGTGTCAACTTCCTTCAGTTAGGCTAACTGAGGTTGCTTCTCTAGAGAAATGAAGAGTGGAACAACACAATGGCGCAGCACTGTGACTTCCTTTGTAAGACTCATGAGCTTCAAAGAAAATTCTGGAGATGCTTTCTGGCATTGTCAGGAAAGCAAAAACCAGGAAGAAACATGCTAAAATATTTGGAGCTTGGCTTCAGTTGCACAGGCTTTTGGTCACAGCTCAGCACACTTTTATTCATCAAACACGCTTTGTCTGAATGTGTGGCAGCCCCGGATGATTTGGTGCACTGGTAGTACCTTCCATACTGGGTCAAGATGCCGGGAGGGAAGTAGGTTGTATAGCAGCCACCGGAGTACTGCTCCTCACACCAGTTCTTCTCTTCATAATGGACTGGCTGTTAAGGCAGAGGGAAAATGACTTGAGAAAGAGGCAGAAGAAGGCGTTTTGTCTATTAAATATGAAGCACACAATTGTAGATTTCATTACAGAGAACCAACGGCAGCTGTCTCTTGAAATTTGTATGGCAGTGCTTCTAAGCTTCCCCGATTCCTATAGCTACTGAAGCTCCTTGTAAAAAGTGGTACGGTGTTTGCCCATTACCTGTACACAACCCCCCATATGCTTTAAATTACCTCTGGATCATTTGTGTTACATAATGCAATATAAATGCCATGCAAATACTTATCACACTGACTCTTCATTGCATGTGTGATATTTTTTCAAATATTTTGTAGAACCTCTACATATAGAGGTTTGACTGTACTTCTGAAATAGGGCCACATTAGCCTGAAGTTTCTGAAGACAGGTCTTTGGGAAAGTACATGCTTTCAATAATATAAACTCGAATAAGTTCAGACCTCAGGAAGTATTTTCATTTGGCACATGCATGCCTTGACATATTTTTGGAGACAAAGTCTTGTCATGTAGCATAATGGCCTGAGATTCTTGATCCTCATCTGATATTTCCACCTTGATATTATGAAAATGCACCACTCTTTCTGGACATAAACAGTAATTATCTATTTCCAATTTTACTTTCTTTTTATCTATCAGAAAGTTTTCGTGTATAATGGTTTTGAGAAAAGTTTTAAAGTAATGTAGTTTACAAGAATTGTTGTCCAAGAAAAAAAAAAAGCAGAAGTGTGCATCTATGAAAAGCAAATAGTGGTGAGTTTTGATAGGGGTGAGGTTTGCTTCAGGTGGAATGATTTTCATACTATGTTCTCACTATGGAGGGATGGTGGAACTTGTAAAACAACCAATGGTCTGAAAAATGTGTTTTAGCAATTAACAGGCTGCATTCTAGCTGAGAGTTTTACAAAGTTTGAACTCCTTATAAAAACAGAGGCCAGAGTTCCAGCTTGGTGGCTGAACACATGCCTGTATCAGCATGCTTTGTTCAAGTCTAACAAGAGGTGGGGTGAATCAACAATGAATATGCTAAACAGAAAGTTTGTCACTAAGCATCGCTTTGAAGAAAATGGTTATAGCAAACAAATTTAAAACTAGACTTTGAGAGATGTTTTGTTAAAAAAAATATTACGATTACTTAGCTGACTTTGCATAGGAATCCTATTTACAAAATGTGAGGCCCTGCCTAAGTGGTGAATGTCCCTGGGACTATTCTGATATTATCATTGTCATCACGATGTTTTCTGAAATCTGAGGACAGATGATGCTTCCTGAGCATCCTTCTTTGGCTGTTTGCGCTGTCAGTTTCCTTTCTTCTTCCTCCAAGGAATTTATTTCACCACACAGCAAACACTAACGCCCCAGTGAAGCAAGTGACTTTCTTTGTGCAAAAAGTACATGACGGGACAGAAAGAGCCACCTCACCATCAGAAATAATCATCAACATCCTCAGAAGAGATTTTCCCACATGAAAACCTATCCCTTATGGGGAAACTCAAAACCAACCATTTTCCTCTTTAAGTGAACCTCCATCCAACCCCTTCATACATTGCTTGAGAACGTTAATTACCAACTGCTGTCCCCCATGAGCTTTATCCAGGGACAATTTTGAATTTGGGGACAAAAGAAACACTACCTAGAGCAGAGTGAAATCTTTTCTGGAAACATTTATGCACCAACCCTACATGTACAGACCCCTTTTTGAGTATATTGAAGAAAGATAAGATATAATGTCCTCCTGGCATGAACCCAACCCTGAGAAGCCATTCAGGACAAAGCAGGCCTCTTCCCACTGGGCAAAGGCTGGGAAACAACCTTACCTGCAGAGCTTCTTGGGAGTTCAGAACTTTCGCATATAGCTCACAAAGTTTCCTTAGTCTGTACAACAGAGAAATAAAATGGTTTAAAAATAAAAGTTTAGCTTAAAGGAAGTAAGGGAAAGAAAAATGGGGAAGAGCCTATTCACTTAAGAAAAAAAAATCTCTGGGAACCATTGCTTTCACTTTGACCTTTTAGGTTAACTAATTACAGTTTGTTTGTTTAGATGTTTTTTGTTTGTTTGTCTTGAGATGCTTCTATGTAGCCCAAGATTGCTTGGCATTTTCAATCTTTCAGCCTTGGCCCCTCATTTGATATTATTACAAGCAAGAGTGGCCAGCTTCAGTCTAATTTTTGTAAAACAAGAATTTGTTCTATCTCTAATGCCTTAAAACCATCAGCTCTATGGAACTAGAAAATATCATCCTGAGTGAGGTAAACTAATTCCTAAAGAACATACATGGTATGTATTCACTGATAAGTGGATATCAGAATACCCAAGATACAATTCACAGACCACATCAAGCTCAAGAAAGAAGACAAAAGTGCAGATGCTTCAGTCCTTTATAGAAGGGGGAGCAAAATACTCACAGGAGAAAATATCGAGACAAAGTGTGGAGAAGAGACTGAAGAAAAGGCCATGCAGAGACTGCCCCTCATGGGCATCCATCCCATATACAGGCACCAAACCCAGACAGTATTGCTGATCCCAAGAAGTACATGCTGACAGGAGCCTTATGTCTCCTGACAGCCTGACAAATACAGAGGCAGATGCTTGCAGTCAACCATTGGACTGAGAACATGGTTCCCAATGGAAGAGTTAGCAAAAGGACTGAAGAAGCTGAAGGGGTTTGCAACCCCATAAGAAGAACAACAATATCAACCAACCAGACCCCCAGGAGCTTGCAGGAATTAAACCACAATTCAGAGAGTATGCATCTGAGAGACTCATGGCTCCATCGGCATATGTAGCAGAGGATGACCTTTTTGCGCATCAAAGAGGGGAGAGGCCCTTCATCCTGTGAAGGCTAGATGTCCCAGTGTAGAAGAATACCAGGGTGGGGAGTTGGGAGGGAGTGGGGGAATGGGTAGGGGAGCAACCTCATAGAAGCAGGGGGAGTGAGGATGGAATAGGAAGTTTCCAGGGGGAAACCAGAAAAGGAGATAACATTTGAAATGTAAATAAAGAAAGTATCTAATAAAAGAAAAAATGAGCTCACAAATAGAAATGTAGTAAGACTGTTGCTGCATCTTTAAGAAAAAAATGAAATAAAATGAATCATTGGGCATATCAACTTAGAAGAGACAGTGTCAGGTTTTGGTCCTGACCTTTGACTCAGAAAGGAAGGTGACAGTAATCAGCATTTCCCAAGCTTTCCAAGAGTTTCTCAAATTTGACTGCTAGTATAAATTTCATAGCCCACTAATGGTTTGCAATAAATAAATGCTCAGTAAATACTCGCTCTTAAGTCTAGTGGGAAAATTGGAAGTAAGCCAACTGTTATAATTAGTCACTTAAGATGAATTAACTAATTTACCGATTAACATAAATCTAGCCACTGATTTATTTATATTTCTATAAATGAGCATAGCTGTTTCAATATTGGCCTTTATAGATTAGGAATGCACGAGACAATCTTAAACATGATTTATAGTTTGGCCGATTCATTTTAAAAGTAGTGTTATTATAGACTGGAGTGTTGGTTCAGGAGTTAAGAGAACTGCTTTCTCTAATAGAAGACCTGAGTATAATCCTCCACATCCATGTGGCAGCTCACAGCAGGTTGTAACTCCTATTCCAGGGTATCCAATACACTCTTCTGGCATCAGCAGGGCACAAAGGTAGTAAACAGACATGCATGCAGGCAAAACAGCCATATCCACAAAGTAACTAGCTTTCTATAATGTACTAGTGTTTTACACCTAGGAACTCGTTCTACAAGCAAGAGAATAAAAGTGTCCAATGTCTTCTGCCTCTCTCTTTCTCTGGAATAACATGGCATGGATGGAGGAATGGTGGCAAAGAGAAGATGTGGAGTTAGCTTCAGACATCGAACAAAGTATGTAAGGATGGTTAAAATTCAGAAAGGTGGGCATTTTAAGCTCTTGGAGAAGAGGCTGATACCTTAAAAATATGGCTGCTCAGGAGAGAATAAATCTGAACCTTCACTTATTTGTGAAAACAGTTATATTAATTATTTGAGAATTTCATACATGTATACAACATATTTTGATCATTTTCATTCCCTAAATCCTCCCCTTAATTCTTCCCATGTCAACTCCCTAACTCCTCCAAACAGAACTCTCCAAGTCCAATTTTTGCTAGCTATATATTCATAGATGTGGGGTCATCCATCAGACTATTGTCAATTTACCAGAGTCTACATCCTTAAAGAAAACTTATGAACCTTCCCCTAGAAGCCATCAATAGTCTTTGGTTAGAAGTAAGTCCTCATGAGTCCTTCCACTCCCCATGGCATTACTTCTTACATCAAAATATGCTTTAGGCAAAGAAAAGATTTTCAGATAGTCGTTGAATCCAGAGATGGGCAAGGTGGTGTATGCCTTGGGAGATATAAGCAGGAAGATTGTGAGTTAAAGGCAAGTCTTGGCTATGTAGTGAGTAAGAGGACAGCCTGAACCAGCAGCAACTCATATTATACCATGCTCATTTTAATCACTTCAAAACATTGGAAGAATGGATAATTAAAAATACATATTTTGGAGGACTGTAGAAATAGATTGGTTGTTAAGATTGTGTCTCTCAGTTCTTTGGAGGACCAACTTTTGGTTCGCAGCATTGACAATGGACAGCTCATAGCTGTCTGTAACTTCAGCTCTAGGGGTATTCAACATTACTGGCCTCCAAGGATGCCTGCCCTCTCTCTGTCTCTCTGTCTCTATGCTTCTCTGCCTTATAGTCTCTGTATCTTTTTTCTTTTTCTCTCTTTCTCACAGACACGTGTGCATGTGCAGTACACACGCATGTACACAGATTATACATATTCGCACATGCACACATGTTAAATACACTTAAAAATAATATCTAAACATAAGATATAGCAAAAACAATGTATCAAAATAAGAGTCTTTTTCTGCATGTGACAAATCATTAATAAACTACCAGAATGAATAATCCTGACCACATGAAAGATGCAGTTGTTACAGTATATGGTGTACTAATCTATGAACATGATCAAGAAGACAACTTGAGAAAAGATGTTTTCAAGGTATTGAAGATTCAACAGTGAGTGTGTCAGATAACACTTCCTAACCTCCATGGATCTTGTATTTCAATGGGGGAAATTTTGAAAACTATTGTCCAGTCAGACCTCCACAGCTCTGGTCATGCACGGGTTATGGAGGAACATGCTATGCAGACTGAAATAATGCACTGTAAAACCAATTGGGCTATGAGTCACTAAATATGTTATTATTAGTTGTGGTGCAGGTATACATATTTGGCAGTCATTGGATAAAAATTGCTAGGAAAGAGAGCCTCCAGAGAAATTACTCTCTGTACCTATAACCTGTAATTCCTATGCATCATTTCTGTAATGCTGCCTAACCTGGCAATTTGTCCTCTTAGTAATCTCCTCCATAAGTAAATGTTCATCTCTTGCCTTACATCCATTTTCATGATGTTCATAGTTCTTAGCATAATGTCTTGTGTATAATAACTAGGTAAGTATTAATTTGAATACTTGGTTCTTTAGTAATAAGCATTGTGACATATAAGACCTTTATTATTAACATAACAGATACATCACATTAGCAATACACATATTATGAAATATTCTGTATACCAAAAGTCAATAAACATCAAATGGCAGACAAATAGTAAAAATCAAAGAAAGAAAAAAGAAAGATCTGGGAGAAAGAGAGAAGGCAGAGGAAAGAAAGAGGTGACATACTTGAGTAGCCTACATTCCCTTTGGAGTGTGTGTTTTGCTCTAAAAATCTATCAACTAAAAATTAGAGGGCGTGATAAAAGTATGAAAGGAGGATGGGATAGTGAGAGAGGGAGAGAGGGAGAGAGGGAAGGAAGAAGAGAGGGAAAGAAGGAAGAAAGAAAGAAGATTTTGTTACCTTTCTTCTTTGGTAAGGCGGACCAGTTTTCTAGCTTTGTGAGCAAGGATGAATCTAAAATATACAAAGGAGAAAAGAGAGGAGTTTAATACTTTCACCTTCACTGCATCTCTGTGGCTACACATGCCCTGTGTACTATGCAAGGAAACCACCTATGTACTGACGTGACAGTCACATTATCCCTGTTTCAATGCCCTATTCTTGACATTGAGGAGCACTTTTCTGGCTTTGGGGGATCAAGGAAGTAAATGTAAATGTCTGGCCATTATTTCTCCTAGGTTAATATGAGGAAAGAACGGCTGCCTTCCAGTGGGCTTATGATCAAGAGACTAGAGTCTCAGATGCCCACCTAAGGCTGTGCCTGAGTCATCCAGTCCTTCTTTGCACTTTGGTTTTGTCTCCACCATGATGCTCCTATAACATACAATCCTTGAGTTGCTGTCTCACTTCCAGCCCTGTAGGTGGTACCTGCTTCAATATTTGCTCTGGCCTTGTTCTCACCTTGGCTTTTGTAAGTCATCTCATGTCTCCCTCCCTCAAGGCAAATACATCTTTGCCTCAAATGCTAGCCCCTAAAAATTCTTCAACTATGCTAGGAAACGTTGTCCCTAGGGCTGGCCTCCACTTCTTGAAGTGGAACTCAGAAAAAATATCTCAATAACTTACTCATGTAATGTTTATTGTGATTTAGATACAGTTACCCTCACCAAAACTCATGTTGAATTTCCATTCATAACAGAGTTGGGTTTAGAAATGGTAGGGTCTTTTATAGTATTTTGAATCATTGGGAATTCAAAGGATTAATATGGTTTCCATGACACTGGATTTCTCTTTGGGAGAGGGGCTCATTTTAAATTACATGTTTGAATTTTTTGCCTATGTCCTTGCTTCCTTTCTGCTGTGTTTTGAAGCAGCCCAAGGCCCTCATCAGAAACCTAGTAAATATTAATTTCATGCTCTTAGATTTCCAGAACTGTGAGGTACAATGAACATCTTCACTTTAAGTCACCCAGTCTTAAGAACTTTGCTAAAGCAACAGAAAACATAGTAAACAACATGGATGCCCACACGGTCTCTGTAAGATAGTAAAATATTCCTCTTCGTATCAGTCTATCAAGTAATGACAGCCCCCAAACATATCTACTTATGCACTAATATGAAGTAGAAAATTAATATAACAGAATTTAAATGTTATTGGTACTTGACATATACATATTTATTATTTAAAAAGAAGCAATAAGAATACTCCTACCACTGGATTTACAGAATACTTCTATCAAGAAATAATAGTTGTAACAAAGCTTTTTATGCCTAAATCAATAGTACTGTATTGACTTGTTAACAGCAAAGACAGCTATAATAATATAATTATGCCTTACCCCATTATAGCAGCATAGCTACCATCTGGCTTGGTATCATCCAATGTGTATGCAATTGGAGCTTCCTCTCCTTCAATAACCATGGTTCCACAGAAATCTTAGAAAACAATAAAGTACATGAACATGGTCATTACCCTATCATTTTTCCCACAGAAACTGAAATGAAAAACATTTTTCAATTTGAGAAATTTGGATGGCAATCATAAACCATTCTACTTTAGGTGGATGAAAGCAAACTGAACTATTTTCAAGAATAGGGCTAGGTAACTATGGAAAACATAAGAGTGGGCTAAGAGGTTGCAGCACAGTTGGTGCAGTGCCTGTCTAGCATGCACAAAGCCTAGTGTTTGTTCCCCAGTACTGTACAAACTCGATGTAGTGGTACCTACTTGTAATCTCAACACCAAGGACACAGAGGCAAGAACTTCATCTACATAGTGATTTTGAGACCAGCTATGTAAGACACCATAATGGACAAAAACAAACAAAATCAACGTGGTCAGTGGAAACTGTAAAATATAAGAGGCTGCATGTTCCTATTTCATGAGGAGTCATTCCTCTTTCGACTTTTGTTTTAGAGGCAGAGTCTCAGTATATTGTTAAAGCCAGCCATTAAGTCTTGGTCTCACATGGCTTTCCTACTTCAGCCTCTTGAATATCTGGAACTGCACATGTGTGTTCCTTAATGCCACTTGAAGAAGTCCTCGACTTTTAGGACACAGGCATAGAGAACATGGGAAACTAAAATAAACCAGAGTCTGATTCCAAACCTGACCTCTAACAACCCCTTTCCTTTCAAGAACAATAACTTGGGTAAAATTTTTAATTCATTCTGAATCAAAGTACTTTCATCAGTACCCCCTGGAACAAAATACAATTGGACCTCTGTATTCACAGGCTCTATACTAATTCACAGTTACTGTCAAAAACATTTTTTTTCAGGACAGGCATAGTGGCACACATATTTAATCTAAGGACTTTAGAGCAGAGACAGAGAATCTCTGTGAACTTGAAGCTAGGCTCTTCTACATGACAAGTACTGGGACAGCCAAGGCTAAATAAAGAGACCCTGTCTCAGAGAAGCAAAAATATTTTTTAAAATTACATCTGAACTAAGTGAATATTTATAACATTTTTTCGTGTTATGATTTCTTAAACAATCTATAATAATTATGTTGTTTATAAATATGTATATATTTTTGTACATAATATACATATATACCATATAATAGTTTATACATATAATTTATGTGGGAACACATTGTACTAAATATTTTAAATAGAGATGATTTAGAGTATAAAAGCAAATATGTGTAGGGTATATGCAAATTCTTTCCTATTTCATATCTGGGGTGCAATTATTAAAAGATTTTGTTAACTACAGGAAGCCCTGGAAAAAATCCTTTATGTATGCTAGGGAAAATACTATGACAAAACAGCCACCATGTCAGGTCAGAGTCTGAAATAATAGAACAATATCTTGCCCAAATTCTCTACTTCTCCTGCTTTATTATCTACTTGCATATTTGGAGTTGCTCAAACAATTTTTTTTTAAATCTCGGAAGTAAATTCTATGTAGAAAAGCTAACAGGAGGATTTCCAAATAAGAAGAAAGAGCACGGAAAGGGTTATTATACCTTCCTATTCTGTGTGCATGTTTGCACACATGAACAGTCATACCCGACAGCCTCCTAAGATGCATCTGCTTCTCTCTCTTCCTATATCTCTTTCCTAGTTAGCTACTGGATGCATCCATGTTTGTATGACCCCTGGTGTGCTGGGGGTAGGAAAGCTACTGAGAAATAAGGACTGAAGTGTTAGGAGAAGCAAAGGTGTTCAAAGTGTGGATGTTGTACCAGGACACATGGCTATGTTGAGCAGTTCTTACCGCTAAACAAAGCTCTCTCAGCTCAGAGAAGGGGTCCACAACAAGGCCACTAATGGCTACCAGCAGGGCCATAAAGAGATCACCATATTATGATTTTACTGGAAACTTTGGAGGCCAAATTGAGTGGAGCCATATTAAACACAAGCAAAGAGCATCACTATCTCAAAGCTAGGTTGTTTCTGACTATAACCATCGTCTATAGTGATTACAGGACAAAATGACACTGAAACAGGGTCTGACTACCCATGTGAAATTAAATTTGCATAATATCAGCCTCTTATGCATAGATGACTCTATGAAGTAGTTTCTCCCTACTGTCTCACCCATTGTAGCTGTACCATGTCGGTTCAATAAACTCTGCCATGCTCTTGAAGAATTCATTCACAGTTCATGCATTACTGGCTTATCAATATTATTCATGGCATGATACAAATTCTACCCAAGATATCAAGAAGGTGTAAGAGTATAAGAGAACTAGGTAACATAATCACCTGTTCTAAGCAGGAAAGAAAAAGAATACTCAAACACAACAAGTTTGTCAAGTGAGTGAGTAAGTCATATTGATTATGGCAGGATCAGTTGATAGGTTGATGACAATTAGGTAAGGGTGAAAAAGCCCCTAAGTGATGTTGGTGCACTTGGAGAAACTGAAGTTATAGGAAGAAGACAGACACAAAAATCATTTTCATGCCAGACCAGCTTGGCTGTATCTGTGGGATTTCCATCACAGATTCCAGACACCTGCCCAAGTTCACAGTGTCCCAATGACTTTGTGGAGCATCATTCTTTTAAATGGATACACAAGGACACTCCCACAATTTAACAAGGTCCTTTAAGAGGAAAAAATAAAGGTAAAAGAAGAAGCAATCAACCAAAAGGAGCTATTGGGGGAAACAATTCAAGCATTCAGGATGCTAAAGAAATTCCTCCCAAAGTACTAACATTACTGAAGAAAAATCAGTGAAAAAAATGGAAAAAAATACTTCAGATATAGGTGGTAATATGGAGAATGAATTGAAATTAGACAAAAAAAGGTTTTGTGTGTGTGTGTGTGTGTGTGTGTGTGTGTGTGTGTGTGTGTGTAAGGATGTAGAAAAACGTTTCAATGGAACAATCATAGCATTCAAATAGAAGAATAATTGAAATTTAATAAGAACAGAATATATGGAAAACAGAAAATAAGAAAATGTCTCTTCAAATATTAAAACATATTATAAAGCTATAATGACCAGAACAATATAGTGAAGGAATAGGTAATATATACCTATGCTTTCCAAAGTCGAATTGTGTTTGGGATTTAATTTCAGCTTCTCATAAAACATCTACTTTGCATATTTTACAATTATCATGGTATATGTCTTTTTGGAGTATTTGTTTGTAAATTAGGGATAAAAATATTATTATAGCTGATGTTTAATCATTTATTTAGATAAATGCAAAAAAAAAAATGGGAATAAATAGGCCCCATGTGGGATCTGGTATAAACTTCTGTGAAGCCCCGGGTTCAATTCCCAACACTATCAAGCAACCCTGTGTATGTATATATTTGAAAATATAGTAGCAGAAGAAAAATATTTACATCATAGGACCCCAATGGAGGAATTAGGTGAAGGACTGAAGGAACTGAAGGGGTTTGCAACCCCATGGGAAGAACAACAATATCAACCAACTAAACCCTCCAGAGCTCTCAGGGACTAAAGCACCAACCAAAGAGTACACATGGAGGGACCCATGGCTCCAGATGTAGGAGAGGATGGCATTGCTTGGCATCGATAGGAGGAGAAGCTTTTGGTCCTGTGAAGGCTGGTTTCTTCAGTGTAGGAGAATACCAGGGTGGTGATGTGGGAGGGGGAGCATCCTCATAGAGGCAGGAAGAGGGTGATGGGAGAGGGGGGAACCAAGAAAGGGGATAACATTTAAAATGTAAATACATAAATTATCCAATAAAAAGATTTTTTTAATTAAAGAGGGAGTGATAAATAGAACATTTGTAACATGGTTTAGCATAGATCTTGGTCTTAACTAATAATAAAAATTTGCACCATGGATACATGTGATAATTTTCCTGATTGAAAAATAACATCTTTTTTCTTTTTTAAATGGTGTCCTAGTGTAGTACACCTGTATATCAGAAGAGGTCACCATATCTCATTATAGATGGTTTTGAACCACCATGTGTTTGGTGGGAACTGAACTGAGGTCCTCTGGAAGAGCAGTCAGTGCATTAACCACTGAGCAACCTTTCTAGCCCTGAAAGTAACTCTTAACACAGTTCTAACTAGCAGCAATGCAAGAAAGCAGGAATTCTCACAAAGGTTGATCTCAGAATTTTACTTATATGTTTATCAGAAATTGCATGCTCCCATTTGAAACTGGACAACCATCTAAAGAAGCTCTTGATGTGTAACAACATAAACTTGGTAAGGAGGTGGGGAGAGTTTGGAAGGAGTTAGATGAGGTGAAAGAGTATGATAAAAATACAGTGCATGAAAAATTAAATAAGAAGATAATAATGACATAAAAATAAAAGAAAGACAAAAACAAAAGCACTCTATATTCCTTGTCCTAGAAGATTTATCTACCTTCACCTAGGCAGCCACCTAAACTTCATGCCCTGAGTCTCAGGAGCAAGAAATGTGTCTCCATTATGCTGTTGCCAATAGATACACAAAAGTGCAAAAGAGCAGAGCTTTTCAATGTGAGTCTTTTTCAAAGGGTAGAGTACTTGCTAAGTAGATATGGCACTCCAGTAAGAGCACTAAGCAGGATTCCTTGGAAGATGGAAAGTTAAGAGACTAAAAGGTAGTAGAGGAAGGTTAAGAGTTGTTTGTTCTTCAGCATCTAGAAGGATTTGCCTCACACCCCTCCACCGGGGAACCAAAATCCTCAGGTGTACAAGTCCCTCACATATGGTAAACATATTCTCTTATATATGATAAATCATTTTGAGATTGGTAAAAGTGCCTAATAGGATATAGATGTTGCATAAAGTGCTGTTACACTGGAAAGTTTAGGAAATAATAATAAAAAAGCCTACACATGTTCAGGACAGGTATAATTCTCTTCTAGTCTTCCTCTGTACCTCACTGGGTTTGCAGGTACAAAACCCATGGATACAGAGAGCTGACTGGGTACAAGAAACAATGTTCTCCCACCAAACTCTGATGTTCACTAGTCCAATTGTCGACAGCAGTCTTAAATCTTACATCTACAGTCTTTCTCCTCATTCTAGTCTACCCTGCTATTTATGCTCAGCCCCAGGAATTGCTATTCTTTCCTGGGTTTCACTTGGTAGTTCAGTAGAGATGATCAGAGGGAAAAAACCTAGAAATGATTGTATAAGTTTACATGTTTTCTAAGGAATCAGATATTAGCCATATGTGTATAAGTTATGTATATATGTGTATCTCTGTGTATGGGTATTCATTTAAAGCAACTAAAATGAAAAACGATTGTTAATTCACTACCATCAGCTGCATCTCAGGTGTTTGGTACCCACATGTGGCTAATGGCATGAGTAGTGGACAGAACGTACCTCTACATCTCTATTCATGAATCCATGTCTTTCTAAATTTGTGTGTTTGAAATATATATTACAAAATGAAATCACATATCCTCATGGGGCTTGGGAAGGATTAAATAAACTTTATATAAAAGGATTATCCATGTGTTTGTGCCAATACAATTTATGTCCAAGAATTATACATAGAACCTGTAATAGTCATAGGTAGTGTTACACACCTGTCATGTTAGCACTCAGAAAAAAGAGACCAGAGGATCATACCTTTTCTGTCCAGATTCTAATATAAAAGTTATATCCAAATACATATCTTGATACAATGTTTTTTGGTCCTTCTCTAGAAAGTCTTTATGTTAAGAATGAACTTACCCTTTTTCCTCCAGAAGGGCTCTTTATAATAAACCATGCACTTAATGACTGAACCCAAAGGCACTCGTGTGATCAGCTGGTTTCTTAGCATGGGCAGAGGAGGACTATAGTGAATCTTCATGCCCAAAGCAGGTGGGATGGCACTAATCACATATTTAGCCTGAAAGAAAAGTAGATTTCGTTAGCCACCATTGGCCTGTGGTAAAAGTTTTTCTTAAACCTTTCTCTCTACCTTTGCTCCCCTTCTATAGTTTAACAGTAAAGCCAGAAGAACCCAGTTAAAAGATAAAGCATCTATTACTTCTTCCTAGTTTGAAACCTTCAATGCCTTCCCTGTTACCTCTCCATCCTACGTCCTCTTATGCCTTGTCTCAGCAATTTTTTTTTGCCATTTTTGGCTATCTTAGGCCACAGCGTCACTCATCTTAAGCTCTGGGCTCACCTGTCTCAAAAAGACCTTTGATAGCAAGCTTATTTAGAGGGTTGTAGTCCATCTGCCCAGCACACCTTATGAGAAGCCTTCTCCTTCCCTGCTTACTTTTTTTTCTCACTACTCACTATTGGGCCCACTTTACATTCTAAGTATATAGTTGATTACAACTGTAAACTTTTACTAAATCAAAAATGTAAAGTCTGAAATTTCCAACTCTCAGAATAATGCCTGGTACATAAGCTGTGATTGATGTTTATTAAGTATTTATTTTGGCTTTATAATTAACCAAGGGCCCATTAAAGAAAGTATATTTTCTTTTTTTTGTTTTTGCATTAATTAATTTATTTTTTATTGAAGAACTTTAAAAAAACAAAGATAAATGTACAAATTTTTAAGCATTTTTAAGGTTTGATACTCTGCATTAAGATCTTACTAGTTACAATGAGCAAAAAGTACATGCAAAACAGGATGTAACCGAGAATTAGTCAACGTTTTCTTAGTGTGTAAGGATTGAGCCTAATGGTTTTTTTTTTTTCTTGAACTTCACACAGTTTGTGAGTTGTTTCTGGGGCAGTCCATGCCTCTGGGGTTAGCATCCCATTATCAGTGACTGCATATGCATTAATTTACTTATTCATTCACTTTATAACCTGATTGCTGTCTCTTCCTCCTCCATGCCCCCCATCACACAGTCCCTTCTCCATCCCCCTCTGCTTCTCCTTTGGAAGGGCGGGACTCCCCTGGGTATCCCCCCAATCCTGATATATCAAATGACAGAATGTTTTTAATCCTCTCTCATCTCAAATAGTTTCCCTTCCTTTTTTCCTTTTAGATAAATGTATCTAACTCTGGCAAATAGACACTATGAAGTCTGGGCTATCCTTGGGCTCATATGATCTTCCTTGCATATGGGCCTCTGATCTCTTTTCTTGAATTTGAAAGTCTTGAAAGTCTTACCTCATATATTTCATTGTTTAGGGTTTTCACGACAACATTTTCCCCTGTCTGGTCAATGTGGATCACAGGCCTCTCCAGTTTCACTCGATCTCCAAGGATATCCTTTATTCGCTCACTCACTTGACCGGACCCACCAATAAATTTCCTTTCCTGGAAAAAAAAAAAAAGAGAAGACTCAAGATGGATGGGCAATATAGGATAATTTCTCCTGGCTATCCCTCCTCTATGATATGTAAAATTTCAGTTTATTGTGGGGAATAATGTCCTACCACTTGCTATCATCACTATATTAATTTTTCTCTGGTTACAGGCTACTCTCTTTTTAACAAAATTATAGGCTTACTAACAGACTTTAAAGTTACACAGGGCTCCCAACTGAGCTGGGCATTCTCAGAATAATCCTTATCTCCCTTTTGCCTGGTCACTATGCTGCTCTGGGCACTAGCTACATCCTTTGGCTCTTTGACCTGATTAATAGCACATTGTTTCCTGACTGGCTTTTTAACGACTATTTCTTATAGGTCCACAAATAAAGGGGAAAGGAGGAGGAAGAAGAGAGGATGAGAGGTAAAGAGGATGGGAAGGAAAGGAACATGACAATCAAAGAGATTAAAAACTTTATAGCTTAATGGGGGGCATCAATTAAAAAT
The DNA here is from genome assembly GCF_963924665.1 of Micromys minutus. Taxonomy (NCBI): domain Eukaryota; kingdom Metazoa; phylum Chordata; class Mammalia; order Rodentia; family Muridae; genus Micromys; species Micromys minutus. The sequence goes on along the minus strand of NC_137970.1, from coordinate 7,540,069 downwards.
GCTCAGAAAACAGGCATTGAATTAAAAAAAACAATAAGTTCTCATATGTGCAGTGATTTTTTCAAATATTCTTCACTCCTTTCTTTTCTTTTTTCTTTATTTCTCCTTCATTCTTAATGCTGGGGATGGATCCAGAGCCTGGTTCATACTAGTGAAGTGTTCTCTCTCTGAACTACAGCCCAAAGCATGAGATAGTCTTTAAAATTCAAGTGTATTTCGATCGTTCTTGTTTAAACTTTCTGAGGAGCCTAGTCTCAAAATTATGCTGGCCACCTGACAATAGATGGTCCCTTTTGAAATCTACTTGAAGCTCACACAGTAAAGTACAACAAACCGCAAGTCTGTCTCATGTACCACAATGTCATTTCTGTAGTAGTGCTTTTGTGTTGGGGGAGTAGGTACCTGCCCTCCATTGGTTGTTGAGATGATTCTGGTAGTACCTCCACACTGCTTCACATACCACAGGAACCACAGTGCAGACACCTCGTGGGTCTCTGCAGTTACACAGAGGTTCACAAATAGAGTGGCGATCTGCTTTGTATATCTGCTCAGGAAGAAACAATGTGATTAGCAAATGCAGAACAGTCTTCTTAAGATTTTAGAGTAGCCAAGTAATATGTTTCCATGGCTATATTTAGCACAATTTAGCAAACTTCTGGAATTTAATATTATAAGACATGAAGGCATGGGTTGAGGAGAAATGGTATTTATGTCTCCTTAAACAAAACACCTTATTCAGAATTAACTTTGGCCACATTCTGAGTTATCAGTTGCTCCTATTCAACTGCTTGTCTTCCCGCAATATTTATCTTGGGAAAAGGCATCAGCACACACTAAGTAGTTAAAGTTAAGACTTTTGAAATTAACTTGAATTTCTATCTCTATCTTTCTCCTGCTAGAAGTCCTGAGTGTTTTTATGTGCACCACATATGCCCAGCCTGCCACAGCTGTCAGAAGAGGCTGTTTGATCTGGATATCCTGAAGGTGGGGTTAAAGATGGTCATGTGCAACCTGATGTAGGTGCTGTGAACTGAACCCACATCATTTACAAGAGCAGTAACCACTCTTAACTGCTCAGCCATCTCTCCAACCACTGATCTACTTTACTTAACAACCTACAATAACATTTAATTTATGATCTAGAGATGCAGCTTGCCCATTATGTCTGAAGATTTTGGTTTACTTCTGAGTACTATAGAATCCTTTAATTTAGTAATTAAGGCACAATAAAATAATTAGCAACAGCTAATAATAAGATGAGAAATCATAAATTATAAAATGATAAAATATATTTGAATGTAGTCTATGTCTCCATGATGAAAAATGTTCTTTCTGGAGAAAGACTAATGATGATTAATTGAAGCTTCAGATAAAAGACGGCATCTGTATTTCTCTGTGTCAGACAGGTACATTCCTAATCTTTTGTTTGATTTACTCTAGGAGTTTTAGTAAGAAAAGAAATGAGCTTTACAATATTTAAGGGAAGAAAAGTCAAGCAGTTTAGTATAATAAGATTTTCTAATTTTTGCCTTGCTGACTTTTAAAAAGATATATGATGTACTAAATTTCTATATAAAAATACATACACATTAGATGTGCTTTGAGAATTCTTATGATACAAAAAGAGGCAGTGAGTATTTTCCACATATCTGTCACCCAAAAGGCAATATAAATCTAATTTTATGTGTCCTTTTTAAGATATAGTTTTTCTAAAAGGCAACTGCATATCTATGATCACATTGAAAATACATTTTGTGCTTACAGACAACGTTTTATGAATTACAACTAGAAAAAATGATCAGCAGTAGTCTTTGAATATGTTTGTGATTTATTTTGAAATAAAATAGTTTAGTTATACTGGGTGTTGTTTTCTTTAATGTCAACAAATGATCTCATGTATGTCTTGCTTAAGAATAATTAGAAAATGCTTTGATTCTTGTTTACATGAACATCTCAGCATTCTTTTTGTGAGTTGACCACCAAGGGTATTCACTAACTGGAGGCTGAGGTCAAGGCTGTGGCAGTAAATTACAGGTCTCCATGCTCTCAAAGAAACATAACTGGTCCCATTTTGAAGGTGCTTAAAAGCTCTTTGGGGACAAAATATCAAACTGAATTTATTAAAAGATTTCCATCACAGAAGATCAAGTACAAATGTAGATTATCTTACTGGAAATCTAAAAAAAAATTATAAATAAACAGAATTCTATTACAATCAAAATGAATTCTATTATAAACTATGTTCTCATAGCATATAGCATATATGTTTTTAATAACATAGATTAATGTTCTTATATTTTTAATGCATAATAGGTATCAATTCATGGCTCAAATGATCATTTTAGAGTAGAGTGCTTTCAAAGGCATGTTATATAATATTCGGCATATAATAATAATAATAATAATAATAATGATGATGATGATGATGGTGATGATGATGATGATGAAAGCCTTGACATAGTCAAAATGTCCAACAGAACAGTAATAGATACTTGTACATTGTACATCTTTCAGGAAATATTTGGCAGTGGATATTCATTATAAATCAAATTATAAATAATATTATTCTCAGAAGGGAAATTGTATATATTACCATTCCTACTCTACAGAAACCTGCTTTTCTATACGTATTCCTCCACAACATGATTTTAAACCTTCTCATCTATCCCATCTTTTGAGTGCCCTTTACACACATTTCCCCCTCTTCTTCCCTTCCTCTCTCCTTCTCGTTTCCACTGTTTTTAAGACAGGTTATAATCGGAATTACCAAGTCTGTCTTGTCATTAAGACACAGCTGTTGACTCAGATACATCTAAAACCTTGTTTTTACTTTAAGTGGTCAGCGCTTTCATTTCCTTCCCTAACACCTAAAATGTGAAAATAACTTCAGAGACAAATCGATTTTTAAGAAGTGATTTAGCATTAAAAGGCAGTATGCTTGCACTTGATTCCCAGTTCTATTACTTATGGGCCTGAAGTTGGCTTGAACTTGAAGCCCTACAATCATTTCCACTTTCCCTGCTGCAAATTAGAACTTCAGCCTTGACTCATAATTGCTTGCTTTCAACACTAATTGGATCAAGTAGGTCCTCTAACTCATTTCTTTTATAGGTGTAAAGTACCTAGAAGTCACTGTTTAAAACATTGAAGATTTGCACAATAACACAAATGATGTTTCAAATTCCTATGCTATCTGCACTGCCATGAGGAATATAAAACTAATCCTACATTAACAACCCAGTGAGACTGTTAAACCACTGATTTTTTAAAACATTCTAAGTAAAAAAAAAAAAAATAATAATGTCTTATTTTAGATCATTCTGAGAACTTCATGGGGGAAAATAACACTGTGGTGTGCAAAACTACATCAAAATAATAAAATACATCTATCTTTAAGGGAATACTTAGTTTCAATATCTTTCAACTATTCATGTAGACAGAGGTATGAGTTTAGACATAAAGCAGATACTTCCTTGTCTCATGCCTGCTAAATGGCATTTTTAAAGAAACCCATGCATTGTTACAATGAATGTTTTTGCCTAAAGAAAGAGCCTACTTGGTCCAGCAGATCTTATCTAGCAACTCTTTCATTGTCATGTAGTCCCACTCTTCGGCAAGGGGTGCCTTCCATGGAGCGTCACTGGGAATCTATGTTCAGATGCATTAAAAAAAAAGAAGACAGTTTTCCATTCAGCAAATTATTAGAGCAACACTAAATCTCTAACTCAAAGACAGAAAAGTTTAAAATTTACTTTTTCTAAGTACCCCTAATAGTTTCTCAAATAACATAAACTTCAATGCCTGTGTGTGTCTTCTGTCACAAATCTATAACACTTAGTTTATAATAATGTTCCTTCAGGATAAATATTTTTACATGAATATATCTACAATAAAATGTAATTGCTACATTGTACACAGCAATATATTAACAGAAATAAAACAGAACATTTATAACAATGTATTGTAATAAGTTAGGCAAATACAACCTCTGTTTCTGAAGTATTCTGTTTAATATTTACCAACTGCAGTTGGTCATAGATAAAAACAACCATGGAAAGTGAAGCCACAGCTATGGAGAATTAATAACTTACAAAGGTTGCTCACAAATTCAACTCTTTAATTAGGATCAAATAACAGCTGCTAATCGTCACAACATTGGAAGTTTTCAGTTAAAGCTTCCATGTATTCATTTACTTGTGGGCTGTAGGTTTGGGTGTGCTAGAGAATCAAAAGCTTTGGTGTCCTGGGGATCTTCTAAATTAGAAACATCATCCCAGGCAGGTTGCTGTCTTCATACTTCTCTACTTGCCCACCAAGTGTATATAAATAACAGTCTGTGATATCTCTCATTCTTTTAGAAGTTAGACACAAATTCATTCATCCATTTCACTGATGTTCATTGATTATTAATATGTGCTCGGTACTGTGCTATGCATGTAGGATTACGGATACATTTCACCTGTTTTCTTCTGAGAACTAATGAAAAATACACACGTGATCAAAACAGCTTTAGGAAGTATTACCTCTTGTCCCATCTCATCCATTGTTCTCCAGAGGTTGTTATTATCTAGGTAGGTGACTGGACTCCATACTGGTGGGAATGGGCCCCTGAAGGCATATGATTTTCCCTGTGAGGAAAATATATTTAAAAGGAAACATTTACAGCTGTGTAAATCTTGTTAGATCTGTGAAGTTGGCAATTTTTAAAGAGCAAACTCATATTAGCTACTGATATGTGACTGACATGGAGCATACTCAACTTTTCTGGACCCAGTATCCATAGACTCCTGTTCAACTTTTTTGGCATAGATATTTCCAGTAAAATATGTTTTCATTTGAATCAGTTTGGTGACAAGCTAATCAGAGTAAAGTTGTTTGTCTCTGAAATCGTGACCCTTACCATATAAAATCGAAATGCCAGTACAGAACAGAGTAACCAAAAGGTATCTCTGTTGTCAACAATACTTGTAAACATCTTAGAATCAGAAGTCATTGGATACACAGAGATTTGTAAAATTGCAATTATAAACACAACACAGGTTAGAAGGAGCAAGAAACCTCATGTATAGTTATGTGAAGGAAGAGCCACAAAACAGGACCCACTAAGCTCTTCCAGGGAGTCAGAAGTCTAGATATATATAGGAGTTTTTAGAAGTTATGGAAATTAAAGAGGACTCCCAGGACTCCCTCAAAAGCATACCAATAGTAGCTAGGTCTCCCCACTAGAAAGGGTAACTTATCGACGCAGAGAAATAAGAACACAGCCCCATAAAATGACAATAAGGTAACATCCAGCTCACACCTGGGAGGCTTACCTTACAGGTGGCAGTTAAAAGACACATATATCAAACCTATTTCTAGGTTTATGAAAAACCCCAGACAGATGTTAGGCTGTGCAGTATGACAGCATCTTTCAATTGAATCAGAATAAGCTTCCCAGTAACTATGAGCCATTCAGCAATGATTCTTCTTGTATAGTCAGGGCAACATAAAAAGCAAAATGAGAACAGGTTTTATGGTAATTTTTGTGACCATGTTGGTCCATATTTTTCTCCATATGTCATCAGAGTCAGGACGAAGACTGCGTTCTCAAGGAGAAAGGGTCAAATAAAGGAAGAGAGGGCAGCTCAACGTGAGGAGCGTATTGACAGGGCCAAAGCCTACACTTGGAAAAGAGAAATGATTCAAATTCAGAGCAGTTCTGTTAGTATAACTCCCTCCTTTGTAAGTTCTAATTCTTTGTTCTTATGTTACAGAGAGTACAAGATAATTATTTCAAAAAAGGAGATCCCAAGTTTGATTCTTTAGCTTGACCTGAAAAAGGCAAAGACCGGTTTTAGGCCAGAGCAGAGTTAACTGACAAACCAGGACCAGGACACCTAATGGCCGCAGCCTGCTCCTCCTACATTCATCTTCTAAGGCTTGTGAGATGCCTGCATCTCTGCAACACATTCTTCCTTTGTCCAAGGACAACACCTTTGCACAGAATATATCATGTGGAAGTGAATAGAGGGCTGCTGACAGGTTCATTGCAACTCTGAGGTTTAGGTGAGATATAACTCAAGATAAGGTATGGGGCTCCCCAAACCACATGATTTCTGCCAGGTGATGTTGGCAGAGACCAAGTGCCAAAGTGATCCTAATATAACCCATATTCTTATAAAGGGGTTGTATTCAGAATTCTAAGGAGCAGTAACAGTCTGTGTGAGCAAATTGGTGACCAAATGATATACCAAGAACACAATCTCGAAGAGTACATTGAACTTTCTTATGCGTGAATTTACTCATAGTTTTAAGTGTCTCGCATCTAAACAGATAATTATTTAGATTAGCTAGACTCATAAAAGCAAGTATGCTTTTATTAGACAAGGGAAAGTTTCTAATAAACACAGGAAAGAGCTATTGTTGTACTAATTAAAAAATCTTAAGGTTTTTAAGCTTCAGAGAATAAGTAGGAGAGGAAGGGAAATGGAAGTTTATAAAATCACACAACCAAAGGCCCTGCAAGAGGTTTGGACTTCAGCTTTGGCTATGGTATAAACAGTCCAGCAATTGTTACTCATTTGAACTTCATCCAAGGCAGCCAGTCCTGAAGAAATCATAAAAAGACATTAGAATAAGCCCCCAGCTCATGAAGTGTTAAGTTCCAAGGTCTAATTCCACGCAGCAATTTTGTTTTGTGCTCAAAATAGTCCCGTGGTGCAGCACAGTAATTTTTCTTTCTATAAAAAGTTAAGGAATAAAACACAGATAAGTTCAAATGACTATTTCGGAATATTACAAGCCACACATAAAAACTACTAGATTTCAATTTAATTTATAGTAGTTATGTAGGTCAAAGGTGTGTATTGGGTACAACTGTGTTCTTATGCATATGAATGTACATGTGTACTTGTGAATGGAGGCTGGGGCCTATACACACACACACACACACACACACACACACACACACACACACACACATATATATATATATATATATATATATACACACACACACACTCTCCCTCCAGTGACTATCTGGAGAGACCTCCGGGAACTCTCAGGGTGCAGATATCATGGTAGCACTTGGCTCTGTATCCTTCAGGCCTCCATCTACACTCAGAACTAGAGCTGACCCATCGCCATTGGAACTCACAGTCTGCCCATAGAGAGCTGAACATCTAGGACCAATCTCTCTCTGGAGCCCATGGCCCACAGATGCACAGGAGAGACAAGCTCCATTCAGAGACAACAAGATCAACTAACAGCAAAGATGACAAGCAAGAGGCAAGTGCAAGAATCTAAGCAACAGAAACCAAGACAACCTGGCAATATCAGAACCCAGCTCTCCTACCACAGCAAGTAATGTATATCCCAACACACCAGAAAAATCAAGATTTGGACTTAAAATAATGCCTCATGTTGATGATAGAAGAACTCTAGAAGCACATTAATACCTCCCTTAAAGAGGAGAACACAGATAAACAAGTACAAGCCCTTAGAGAAACATAGAAAAACACAAGCAAACAGATGAAAGAATTGAACAAAACTATATAGGATCTAAAAACAGAAATGGAAGCAATAAAGAAAACACAAAGAGAGACAATCCTGGAGATAGAAACCCTAGGAAAGAGGTCAGGAGTCATAGACACAAGCATCACCAACAGAATACAGAAGAGATGGAAGAGAGAGTCTCAGGGACAGAAGAAACAAAGTATTGACACAACAGTCAGATAAAATGTAAGAATTAAGAACAAGACATCCAAGAAATCCAGAACACAATGAGAAGACCAAACCTAAGGATAATAGGCATAGAAGAGAACAAACACTCTTCCCCAGGGGAAGAACAAAATTATCAACTAACCAAACCCAACATAGCTCCCAGGGACTAAAACACGCAACCAATGAGTTCACATGGAGAGACCCAGGGCTCCAATTGCATATGCAGAAGAGGATGACATTCTCTGGCATCAATGGGAGGAGAGGCCTTTGGTCCAGTGAAAGCTTTTTTTCCCAGTGTATGGGAATGGTAAGGTGGTAAGTGAGGGAGAGGGTGGTTGGGACAGGGAGCACCTTCATGGAGGCAATGGGAGGGGAGAGGGATGGAATTTGGGGAAAGAGGATAAGATCTGAAATGTAAATATAGAGAATATCCAATAAAAAAGATTTTCCTAGCTAAAATACTATCTGAACTGGTCTTCTGTAATCTTAAGCAAAACAGTCTTGCTTGGTGTCACAATCTCACTAGTGGGTGTCAAAGTCCCAAGTCCTTTTCTCTTTCTTACCTTTGTTCTAGAGGTGGAGGCCTCACATTTCTATCATCTCTCTATGGCCTTCTTGTTCTTGGTGACCCCATTCTCCTTAGATCATGTTCCTGAAGTGAAGGATGCCACTTCAAATATACAGGCAAACCTTGCCTTCCTGGCCATGGGAGCTTAGGTCGTTTATTTGTCTTTTAATAGTATGGCTACTTTTATACATATGAATTCAGTTATGCTTAGGTTATATATGCATTTGCAGAAGCAAGCTTTCTTTACCTTTGATCTATAGTTTTAGGTTGAGAGAAAAGAAATTTAATCTTTCCCACAAGGTAGAAGAGATGAAGACCTGCAAGCTGTACTTAGACAAATATTTTTCTTCCTCTCTTGCCATGCTGGCTTTGTGGCTCTCATTCATATTCATATGCATTCAAGCTGGCATTGCAAGTCTCTTTTGAGAACGTCAACACAGGGGCCAGATGTGGTTTTGAAATCTGTCAACATCACCCCAGCTTATGAAAGGCCTGATGTTGTTCATTTAGGGAGAGATGGGAAAGATGGAGTTGTTAAAAGCAGGCCAGGCATTGTAGAAATAATAGAAACAACCATGGCTACAGATACCACAGAGCTTCCTCTGCATTTGCCTCTTGGTTGTACTTCACCCAAATTTTGTGTATTTCATAATGACTCTATGAGCAACATCTCTGCTGATTTATGGAAGGTCTCTGGAAGCATTGATTCCAATAAGCATTGATTCATATCGTACAAGCCAGGTAGGGTCTAATTATTAGTTGAAAGACTGGCCATATCATTTATGCAGCTGTTTTTCCTTTTCAAGCCAAAGTCCAGACCAGTTCATCTTCAAGTGGTTGCCACACCAACTTCTTTATTCATTCAACAAGCACTTCCCATGTACAGGCAGTGTTCTAGGCAACTGGAATTGCAGAAGATGAAAATATCTCTTTGGCATGTATATATTTTAGTAGGTATAAAAGAAATAAATGAAGAAACAGGAAAATGAGAAAAGCACATAGTGGATTGGAGAGGAAACAATGCTAAGCAGACAAAGAAAGTAGGGAGGATAAACAGAAAGTGCTGGCAGCTTGGGGTTGGCTCCAACTTTAAATAAGGTGGTTATTATGAGGTACTGAGGAGGTAACATGGGAGTGCTGAAATGGGGAATTATATGACTATAGTGAGGAAGAGTGCTCCACTCAGTCACAGCCCAATAGCAGGTATCCTGAGATAGAAGACTGAATACAATAATACACAAGGCACGAAAATGAGCTAATCCTCCTCTCTGCTTTCTTCTCCTACAGAAAGGTTCCCTTGAACCCTGAAACAAAACCTAACTCCTAAACCTGATTTTCAAGGGAAAAAAAGTGGCTACCCTTGTGCTTGGCCAGACATCTTGCCTAGTGGGGCATCTTCATGGTACCTTTCAGCCAACTCTCTTTACATTCGCATCTCCAGTAGGAGGTGCAAACAACTTGCCAGACTCAGATCATAAGATTCAGTTTCATGAGGAGGCATCTAAAACTCATCTTGTTTGTGAAGAAACCCATTTGGAGTCCCTATCTACCATATTTGCCCATGCAATTTTGATATTGTTGTCCGGAAATTGTGTTACCTCTTTTCTGTCCCCAACCACTTACGAAAAGAAACCAACAATCTGTGTCTTCAAACAGTGCTACCAGAAGAGTTCAATAGATTCTACTGAAGATTAGTAATCATTGAGTCACAGAGATGGATGGGTGGACAACATATGATTGGTCGAGTAGTAATTCCGAAGAAGAGGAATTCTTCAGCATCTAAAGCAGCAGCATGATTGCCTTGTGAACACAGTGAATTTCTCAGGGCTGGGAGTATGTCTCAAAGGAAAAGCACTTTCCTAGCATGTGTGGGTTCTTGAATATGACCTTCACTACCAACTCTGAAATTTAATTTCTCCAGAAAGAGTAAATGTTTAAAGTGGAAAACTGAACATTGCAACTCAAAAAAATTTTTATCATTTGTCTTCTTTTCCTTCCATGTCTGTTTTGAATGCACCTGCTGATGAAAGCGAGTCTGAATTCCACAGGAAGAAGTCGCCCAAATTAGACTGTTGACTTCAAAGAATTCGATTGTGTTCCCAAAGATACCCTGAATCCTTTTGATGCTTGAATAAGCCACTTCAATCCCTATCACATAGCAAACCACCAGGACAGACTGTTAATGCCAAGAGGCTGTTTCCAAAGCAGAATAATGTTCACAGCTACAAACCACTGTTCTGTGCCGACTTTTCACTCTTTCCATTTGTAGACACATAAGTCTTTAGGTGATTAAAAGGCATAGGTGTCTAAAATATTTCAATAAATACCATCCCTTTGTTCAGAATACCTAATTTTTAAAATACCCCCAAGACATTAAGCAACATGAGTGTTCTACCCCTAGATAATGTGCTTTTCAAAAAACTAGCAGCATTGGATTGTATAGGAAAAAATCTTGGAAATAAAAGGCTGTGCAATCACAATATCAAAAATCCCTGCCCTTAAAACAACAACAACAACAACAACAACAATAACACACACACGCACACACACACACACACACACACACACACACTTAAAAATAATGCTTTAATGGAAAAAGTGTATTTTGCAGAAATCCAAACAAATTATTCTTCTTATTAAGATGATCATAAAATCTTCAGGGTAGTTCAGTAGCTTTGCTGGTGACGATATTACTTAGTGCTTTCTCTTAAACTGTTTATTCTTTTTAAAAATCTAATAGCATTGCATCTTTTTTAGGTGAAGGAATAAAGGCACAAAAGCACAAATAGCATGGAAAAGTGACACACAAGTCTATTGGTGATAAATAATGATGCTGACAATGTCAAGTGGGTTAGAAACACACACACACACACACACACACACACACACACACACACACACACACACACACACGGCAGTAAAACAAGGAAAACTGTCAAAAATGGTTCCCACCCCTTTACGGGGCAATGACTCTACTGAAAAGGTGTTCCAAGCCATGCATGTGCATCATCTTTAAAATGTGTCTTCAGTGGTAGAGAAATGGATGCGCTGTTAAGAACACTGACTGCTCTTCAAGACCTGAGTGTGGTTCCCAGAGCCACTGGTTCTCGCTGCAGACAGCTCACAGCAGTTAGTCACTCCAGTTCCTGGTTATCAAGCTTCTGCAGGCATTTTCACTCATATGCACATACACACACAAGCACACAATTTTCAAAAGTTAACAGTGACTAATAAGGATTTTTACTTATTGAGAAACAGAATCTTAGAATTAAAACCCACATGATCTCAAAATTCCAGTGAAACATAAATAAGCTTTAACATTAAAATAATTTCTTTCATGCATTTTTATTTTGGCGAGGTGTGTGTGTGTGTGAGAGAGAGAGAGAGAGAGAGAGAGAAAGAGAGGGAGAGAGAGAGAGAGAGAGAGAGAGAGAGAGAGAGAGAGAGAGAGTGAGAGAGAGAGAGAGAGAGAGAGAGAGAGAGAGAGAGCCCATGCAGAGGATAGAAGACAGCCTTTGAGAGTCAGTTTTCTCTAATGTGACTTGCAGGAATAGAACTCAGTTTTGGCAGCAAGCATCTTTACTCAATAAGACACCTGCTGACCCTCAAGCATTTGTAAATATACTTCACTATCTACATTCATTGAAGTGCAATTTTTAAAGGAAAGATAACTTTTAATATCAATAAAAAAATTTTGTAAAATATCTCTTATAAATAACTTAGGTAGAAGGAATTTTCTATGTGCTCAAATTCTAATTAAATTAATAAACCTAATGTGGTTTTCCACAGTGGGACACAGTAAAACACATACTCAAATAGCTTTTATTAAAGTCATAAACTTGCAGACTCATACTTATGTGTTATGGTTTGGAAACTTTCACTGAGAATTATCAGAGAAATTATGCAAAAAACCCTAGAAATAATGCTGTGTCTCATGCAGGGAAACACTGGACCAAGATAAAAAGGATAACTCTGAAACATCTGTGATGTTCATGCTTTTATAGGAATGGGTTTTTTGTTTGTGTTTTAAGCTTTATTATGTATATAGCGTTCTATCTGCATATATGCCTGGAGGCCAGAAGAGGACACCAGATCTCTTTACAGATGGTTGTGAGCCACCATGTGGTTGCTAGGAATTGAACTCAGGACCTCTGGCAGGGCAGCCATCTCTCCAGCCATCCCTCCAGCCCAAAGTTCATGCTTTTTAAAGACCACTGTTCCAAAAGAACAGTCACTATCACGTCAGTGGGTATTTAAATTCATCATGAGTAACATTGGGAAATTAGTACTAGAACTCTGTGTGGGTGCTGGCATACTTTGCATGTTTAAATCCCTTACTTCAAATGCTTAATGTTTTCACACCAACTGACTGGATTCTCCATGATCCAACTTTCATGACTCTGACCTCATATCAAAGTGTGAGACCCTGTGCATGATCAAAAATAACAATTATGCTCTGCCAAAGATGAGAAGTTTGACATTGGCAATAAAATATCTATACCATGAAAACCCTACAGATGACAACTGGCCTTTTCATTTTCTTCTTTTTGTTTTGCTTTTGAGTGGTTTTAGAAGCAAACAATTGTTTCTCTCCCTACTCTTTCTTGACTTCTCTTCTTTGAGGACACAGGCTTCTTACTGCTCACAAAGATTTTTCACAAGCCAGACTCCAGGCTTCAATATTGTCATTTATTCCTCCGGTTGGAACATTTTTGTCCTAACAACGACTTTTTGTTCTCAAGCCAACTTCTTGAGGTTTGTTTTAAATGTTAACAACTTGCTGAGGTCCTCTTTTATTTCCCTACTTATTGGCACATTCCTCTCACACCTCCCCACATTCTCCAGACACTGTTGCCTTCTAATTCATATATAACCGACACGAGTGCATGCACACACACACACTTGCTCATTACAGTTGTTTTGATACAGTATTATTTTATATATGATTATAAGCATTTATAAAATCTTATCGAAAAATTCAAATTCTCATTAGAAATTAATTCTAGCCATGAGAAAATAATACATATAAAGGCAAAAGTATTTTGCATAATTCAGTAACTTGATGCATAATTGAATTTTAACTCTAAAGTATACTTGTAAAATCAATTCAGAAGCTCATTAGAGTTAAGAGTTACCAAAATAAGGGATAACTTAAAAAATACTCTGGACAAGCATGTAAGGTTTTGGTACATCTACATTAAGAATGCAATTTATACTGTTTTTATTACATATAACATTTTTCATAAATGCTAGAATTAAAATCTAGATTCTTGAACATGCTAGGCATATTACCAATCACATAATAATTTTAGTGCCATCTAATAAATGTTTTAACTTTTTATTAGTTAATTGCATGCCTTTCTCAGTTAACATGAAAGTTGCCTGAGGACAGGGCAGTTTAATATGTTTTGTTTGTCTGCGTATTTGCAATTTATTTGTAACTAAAATATACATGATTGCATTCACTTGTGAGATTTGAGGAGGAACTGTACTACAAATGGCAAGCTAAAGAACCTTGCTAGATTTTTGGCATCATACTAGATGGACTAGACTTTTTGTGATTTGAATATTGTATTTGTCACCAAAGTAATCTGCCAAATCGTGCTCTGAAAGGAACAGATTCACAGAGAGGGAGACAGAGAGACATATGTGTGTGTAAGTGTGTGTGTGTGTGTGTGTGTGTGTATGTGTGTGTGTGTGTGTGTGTTTGTGTGCAAGAAGAAATTACTTAAAAGCCTACTAAGAAATTTGTTCTGATGCAAGGGTCACCTAAACACAATACACATAATGACAGTATCAGTTGACATCTTGAAACATATGGAGAAACCTCAGAAAGACTCATTCTTAGATGACAGCTACAGTTAATGGCTGCTAAGAGAAAATCAGTCTCTTCAGGCATGAGACCTCATTTATCCAATTCCAAGTGATCAGTGCTAAAAATAAATACATGGGAAGAACACTAAATGGAATCAGCAGGTTCTATTTATGGATATACATATTTATGGATATACACATGTAACACATAAGAAAACAGTAGAGGTCATGAATTTAAGAGGGAGTCAGGGGAAGGGGGTATGGAGAGTTTCAGTGGAAGAGTGTGGGTGAAATTATATGAATACAACAGTCGCACGAATACAACAGTTTCAAGAAACAATGGAATAAATGTTAACGAACAAGAATGTAAGGGGCAGTTGGATTGCTCAGTGGGTAAAGGCACTTGCTTATCTAATCTCAGTTTGATTGCTAGAGACACTGACAGAAAAAAAGAACTGACATTAGAATCTCCCTCTTATCTCCACTTGCATACTGATGTATATGCACCCACAATTTTACACACCTACACACACATTAATTAACATTTTTATAAAAAGAAAAGAGAAAAATATAAGTGAATATACATATATTTATAAAAATAAAAATATATTATATAATATTTATAATATGTAATAGACTAATGTATTAATCATATTAATATTGAATAGAATAATGTGATATAATTGTTATATTAATAATTATAGATCTAATAAAATATATTAAAATATAAGATTATACATACATATGCATATATACATATTCAACCGGAATAGGTAATTGGGGTTTCCATATGTAGCCTCCCTAGATTGGTACTTTCAGACTATTTGGATGTTTCCCATTATCTATGTAACTCAGGGCTCTAGAAATGAGTATTCTAGAAAGAGAGGTGAAACATTATTTTCCTAAGGTTGTGCCCAAATTGGAACAGTATTACTTTTGTCAAGTCTTTCTGGTCGAATGAAAAACAGAATACTCCAAGATTCAAAGGGAATGGGACATGGAACCCCCATCTCTTTCTGCTGGAGCAAGACTAGCCAGCCACCTTTACTCAGTTTCAAAGTACAAAAATCCACGAGGTAGGAATAAGCATGGCACACAAAAGAGCAAAGTGAAGCTGGGTGTGGTGGTGCACATTTTAAATCTCAACACTTGGCAGGATGAGGCAAGAGATTATAAACCTGGGACTATTACAGACTACAAACCAAATTAAATGTCATCCAGGGCCATTTAGTAAAACTCTGGGTTAAGAATGAGTAAATCGCAGCCAGGAATTTGGATCAGCAATGAAGAGCATGTACTGGTCTCCTACAGGAACAAGGTTTAGTTTTCAGCACCGACATAGTGGTCTCTCTCGGCAGCAGTCAGATCATGATGTAGAATTCTCAGCTCCTTCTCCAACACATTTGTGTGGATGCAGCCATCCTGCCTACCATCATAATAGGCTAAACCGCCGAAACTCTAAGATAGCCCCAATTAAATAAGAGTTGCCTTTGTCATGGTGTCTCTTTCCAGCAATGAAATTTTAACTAAGACAAGATCCAACAATCTTTTCTGCCTTCCACAAACACCTATATTCATATGCATACACAAATGCACATGCGCACACATGCATGCACATAATTAAAATAAATATTAATCTTGAGGTTGGTGTGGAGGTGCATGTCTTTAATAAAAGCATTCAGGAAGCAAAGGCAGGTGGATATCTATGAGTTCGAGGTTTTCATGGAGAGTTCTAGGCCTATGTAGAGAAACCAGTCTCGAAAAACCAAAATAAATGAATAAATAAATAAATATTAATATGTCAAAAATGAAGGAATAACAGAATAAAATTAAAAGCTGTGGTTTAAACACAAATTGTAGTCCATGCCTGCAACCCCACCCTCTAGATTGAAGCAAAAGAATTATGAGTTTGTAATGAGCCTTCACAACACTGCAAAATCCTGTTTGAAACATAATAGCAAGAATGGCTAGAATAGGGCCTAGTCAGGGAGCCGGTAGTGGAATGACATTTAGGTACTTTTAGGCTATGATAATATCAAATTTTATTCATTCTACTAGTAACTTTATTTTTTACTGCTTTTTCTCCCAGAGCAATATAGTCCAGAAACTTTAGTTCCAGCCTGAATACACAGACTCTGAGAGAAAGACCTGGAACTAATCAGGGAAAAAGTTGAGATCCTCAAAATAGAATCAGCACAGCTCTTCTGACCTCAGAAAGAAGGAGCAGCTTAAAAGCAACCTGTTGTTTTTAGACGGACTCACATCCTTTCTAATCCAAAGGATCAATGTCACTCAATATCTGAGACATATTCTTCAACAGCCAAAGAGCTACTTACTGCACATAGGTCTCTCTTAAATATTTAGTTTATCATCTTCCTTCTGTTGAGGAATGATAAATATAAAACCGTACCTCCTCCAACCTCCAACTGTATGTTTACACTTTGTAATAGAAACATGAGCATAAGACATGTATCTCCCACCTAAGATACTTGTATATCCTATGTTTGTCTCATGTGACACAGAGAGCCAGAACTCTTGTTGGAATTAGTAGCTTTGACACTTTTTACGTTCCCGGGTTGGGTAGGGAATGTGATGGCCTAATATTATGTATGTGTGTTTTCTGTTGCCATAACAAAACACCTTGGAGGTATTTTCTGAAGAAAAAAGTTAATTTATCTTATAGTTTTGAATAGTCAGGAATACTGTATGGACATTTCACAGCACTTCTGAGCCACTTCTTATGACCCTGAAATGACCGGGGCACCAAGCAAGAGAGCATGTGAGGAGGAAGAAATCATAGGGATAGAAAGGAAGGCAAAGGGTGTAGGGAAGAGCCAGTTTGGGTCCATTATTACTCTCTGTCTCTCTCTCTCTCTCTCTCTCTCTCTTTCTCTCTCTCTCTCTCTCTCTCTCTCTCTCTCTCTCTCTCTCTCTCTCCCTCCCTCCCTCCCTCCCTCCCTCCCTCCCTCTCTCCATCTCTCCCTCTCTCCCTCTCTCCCTCTCTCTCTCTCTCTCTCTCTCTCTCTCTCTCTCTCTCTCTCTGTGTGTGTGTGTGTGTGTAGTATCAAGTGTGTTGAGGTCAATTTGCAGGAGTGGGTTCCTCCCTCTAACAGGTTTGTCTTGGCAATGGAAATCAGGTTGTCAGGCTCGGTGTTACATGTTGAGCAATTTCTCTGGTCCCAGTCTTGCTCTCTGAGAGCAACCAGTACTCAAGGGAGTGATACAAGTGTCTATAAGAACTACTTTAAAAATCTTCAAAGAATAGCTTTCCTATAACTCAGCATTAAATCTCCTACTGGACATAATCCCTTAAATATCCTACCATCTCTTGACCTCATGAAGCCTTAGTGGACAGAGGCCCTAATCTCTATAATACCCTTGTTGAATTCCTTTCTATCACTTACCGAAACATGCAGATCTGGACTAGGTCCCATAAAAGCTTTGTGCTTCAGTACCCTCATTTGAAATGATAGTTGATGCTAACCATGGGAAATGCACATATTTAAGTCATATACAGTGCTCAGAATGGTGCATTGCAAATAGCAAAATCTCAAGGACGTCAATTACTTCATTTATTATCTTCAATTTTGAATGGAAGCTTCAACAACTGTTAAGTACACACTCGCTTTTATGCAGTAGCCTATGTTATAGGTAGTTAAGGCATTATGGGTTTTTTTTTCTAGTTTTCACATGGTAAGGTGTCTTGAGCATCTGCTCTTAACATTGCCATCTTGTAAAGGAGGACACAGTAAAGGTCAGCGGTACAGAGATCTATGTTCCTCCTCCCCAGCACTTTCACACACAGTTGTTCACACAGCACACACACCGAAGGAAGAAATGGGTGAGAAAGGCTCCCACCTTCCCTACTCTTCACTTATTGGCATCTCCTAAGGTCATATTGAAGACAATCAGCACGGAAAGCACTTTGGTCCTATTCTGTTTTCTCCCGAGTTGGTCACAGTCAGGGACACATTACCACATTAAAATAGCAACCCTATGTGAAAACTAAAAATACTCTCCATAAAGTTTTTCTCCTCAGTTTCTCAAGTCCTGAGAGGTTTGGGGAAGCATTCAAAACTTTCATTTACAGTTGTCTTCCTGGTTGCTTCATCCTCTTTAAGTTTCAGCTTGTTCATATGCACCATGGTCATAGGGACATATGATCACCAAGCTTGTGCATATGGGAAAGATTTCTCAAGTAAAGTCCAAGCTGTTCTTAGGAAGCCACAGGCACACAATCAATTACTTTTTGATTTACTTCCAAGTTCTTTGTGATGGCAGATGTCTGCATCTGCAGCATAAGTGAAGTTAATTTGCAATGTATTATAAGGCCTATGTTGAGAGGATTAGAATTATAGTGATGTTTTCAATTTTTAAAGATGGATTAGGAATGTTTTCAAAAAATTCATGTACGACACTGACCCTTTAGGTAACTGCTTTCTAATACAGTAGCCACTAGCTACATGATGAACGTATCATGTGTATCATGTGTGATTAATTTGAATAATCAGCTGGACAGAACACCCAGTGCTTCCAGGGACTAGACCACCAACCAAAGAGTGTTCAGGGAGAGATCCATGGCTCCAGATACATATGTAGTAGAGGATAACCTTGCCTGACATCAAGGGGAGGGAGGACCTTAGTCTTGTGGAGGTTTGATACCCCAACATAGGGAGATGCTGGAGCACTGGGGCCGGAGAGGGTGGGTGGGTGGGTGGGTGGGAGTGCACACTCATATAGGTGAAGGGGAGGGAGGAGAGGGAGGTTGTAAGATTGGGGAGGTCTTTGGAGGGGTAACTGGGAAGTGGGTTATCATTTGAGATGTAAACGAATCAAATAAAATGAATAATAAAAATAAATAAATAAATAAATAAATAAATAAATAATTGTCCATTTTTACAAAGGTTGTTACAAAATAGCATGCAGAATATAGCATTACTGACATTCTATATTGGTTACATTCAATAAGCTAAGATTATAAATTGATATATTTTTAGGAATAGTAATGCAATAAGATGTATTACTATTTTTTAATACTCCATGTAATAACAATTAGTGAGAAAGAGTCCATGAATCTAAAGGACAGTGAGGAGGGGCATTTGGGAGAGTTTGGAGAGAGGAAAGGGAAGAAAACAAAATGCAATTGTATCTTAAAAATAGAGTTAAACATTGCATGTGTGCTGGTGTTTTGTTTGCATTTATGTCTTTATACCACATGCTTGCCTTGTGTCCACAGAAGGCAGAAGAGTGGTTCAGTTCTCCAGAAAACAATTCAGAGGGTTGTGGACCACCACGTGGGTGCTAAGATTCAAACCTATTTCCTCTGGAAGATCAGCCAGTGCTCTTCACTAAGACTTTCTCTAGCCGTATTTAAGATATATTATTGGGGTACAGAGCTAAACAAAACGTTCTCAGTTGAGGAATATCGAATGGCTGAGAAATATCTGAGAAAGTCCTCGACATCCTTAGCCATCAGGGAAATGCAAATCAAAACAACCCTGAGATTCCACCTCACACCAGTCAGATTGGCCAAGATCCAAAACTCAGATGACAACAGATGCTGGCGAGGCTGCAGAGAAAGAGGAACACTTCTCCACTGTTGGTGGGTGGGGTTACAAACTAATACAACCACTCTGGAAATCAGTCTGGCGATTCCTCAGAAAATTGGACATAGTACTACCTGAAGACCCAGCTATTCCACTTCTGGGCATATACCCCAGAGACACCTTAGTACACAACAAAGATATATGCACCACAATGTTCATAGCAGCTCTATTCATAATAGCCAGAAGCTGGAAAGAACCCAGATGTCCTTCAGTAGATGAATGGATACAAAAATTGTGGTACATTTACACAATGGAATACTACTCAGCCACCAGAAACAATGACTTAACCAAATTCTTAAGAAAATGGCTGCATCTAGAGAATATCATCCTGAGTGAGATAACCCAGTCACAAAAGAACAGACATAATATGCAGTCACTGATAATGGGATGCTAACCCCAGAGGCTCGCACTGCCCCAGAAACAACTCACAGACTGTATGAAGTCCAAGAAATAAAGAAAACAAAACAAAAAAATCTTTATACAACAAGAAAACTTTGACTATTTACATGTTACATTTTGTTTTACATGTACTTTATGCTCATTGTAACTATTAAGTTTGCAATGCATACTATCAAACCTTTAAAAAATCAAGTACTGAGTAAAAATATATTCATATAGTTTTATGTAAAAATTATTTTAAAATCTGAAAAAAGTACTGACAAAAATGTATTGTATAATTTTATGCAAACAATGCTTAAAATCTGTACATTTACCTTTGTTTTGTAAAGTAAAGTTGTTAAAAATAAAATAAAATAAAAATATATTATTAAAGTCTACTTCAGCTTTTGTTTTGACCTGTTATTAAGAATTCAAAGAAACTTTAAATTATATGAACAAATTTTATTTTGACAGACAAGACAGTTTTGAGCTATTGTAATAAGTTTTTTCAATATATACATATATATCATAAACATATGCGTATATCTACAACTCATTATATATGTCTATATTTATCTGTAACAAAAAGAAATTAAAATGAATGTATTTCAGTGTTCTGAGCTTAGTTCCATAAAAATATCAGCAATAATATTCTTGGTAACCTAATGGAAAATTCTCAACTTAACTAGTCACAACCATATTTTGTTCTAGTCTAAAGAAATCAAAGAAAAATGGAAGAAAGTTTTGAAGTTAACACAACCAGAAAAGGACATTTGTTTCTTTCCTATGATCAGTTTAGGCTGGGCATGTGAGTTTAGTTGCAGCCAAATGCTAATCTCCTAGCCTAGTCATAACTCAGGAAACGGAGAAAGGAAGACTGGATTTAAAGCATCAACTCCCAGTCAGTGTCCAAGGAGCTTGTGAAAATATTTTTATGATGAATTTACTGGCTTGGTTTACTTTTGTAAAAGGGATTTGGAAATCTTGATCCTACCTGGTGTCTTATACAAGAAGCCAAGAATTAGATAAGTATGCTTTTCAGGCAAGAGAGATGTTTCAGAGATTAACGTCACATATTGCTGTCACAGAAGAGTTTAGCTCTGAACACCTTCAATAGGTAGCTGACAACCACTGATCATTCCAGGTGATCAGATGTCCTCTTCTGTATTGTGTGGGCACCTGCACTCACATATGCACACACAAGTAAGAGAACACACACACACACACACACACACACACACACATGTATAAATAAACACTTTAAAGAGAAAAGTGCATTTCACAGGGAAAACCAAACCAATTATCCTTCCTATTAAGGTGACCATAACATCTTGATGGTACCTCAGTAGCTTTGCTGGTGACAATATTACCCAGTGTCTTCTCTTAAACTGCTCTCGTTTTACAAACCTAATAATTCCCTTAAACTGTTTTCTTTTTAAAACCTAATAGCACCACATCTTTTTAGATGGGGACATAAAGGCACAAAAGCACAAATAACACGGCAAGATGAGTCAGAATTTTGTTGGTGATAGTGAATGATGCTGGTAATGTCAAAGGGGGTTAGAGAACACAGACATAACACACATGCAGAGAAGGGGGAGACAGAAAACCAGACAGAAACAGAGACAG
Source organism: Micromys minutus (assembly GCF_963924665.1). Lineage (NCBI taxonomy): Eukaryota > Metazoa > Chordata > Mammalia > Rodentia > Muridae > Micromys > Micromys minutus. Next base: position 7,518,370 of record NC_137970.1, on the reverse strand, counting down.
GCAAAGAGAAACAGAAAAATGGACAGAAAGGGAGAGACTGGCAGAGAGAAAATGAGTATACATAGACAGAGAGATAGGCAGAGAAAGAGAGAGAGAAAGAGAGAGAGAGAGAGAGAGAGAGAGAGAGAGAGGAGAGAGAGAGAGAGAGAGAGAGAGAGAGAGAGAGAGAGAGAGAGAGAGAGAGAGAGAGAGAGAGACTGAAATTCTGTCACCCAGTAATACCAAGATAGGAGCCTTTGATATTTTGCTTTAGAGCAGCTGCTTTGGAATCTAGAGAGTGTAAACACAAAATCTGGTTAGAAGTAGCCTGGTTATTGTTACAGGAGACTGCTGCCTAGACATGTGAGGGTCACAAAGCTCTGTTGCAAACAGCGGCCCGACTTCTTTTTACAAATCACGAGCTCACTAAAGCCTGTGTCTAATTATAGTTTTAAAAATAAACATGACGGGAGGTTTCGGTGGAAAAAATGAGTGATACTCAAAGCAACTTCCACTCACATGACAAAGACTTTGAAAAGCACCATACATTTCAATGTATGGCATTGCAGGCCTCTGTATGAGTCTCTGCATGATAGGAAGATGGGTAGGGAGATGAATAGAGCATTGTTACAGATAAATACACAAATGCTCAATTAAAGGAGAAAAATGAGACCAAGGAAAGAAGAAAGGGAGAAGGCAGGAGAGCACAAAGAAATAATCCGAGAACCAAGTCCCTTTTGTAACCAGGAATGACATCCATGCCTTTGAATTTAATGGGAGAGACACAAACTGAACGGAACAAAAAGGCGCATGATGAACTTGAATAGACATTTGCACTTTCCAGAAAGAGTCTGTAGTAATAAGTCAAAAGACTCTGAAATTCACTAAGAGACTTCTGTGTCTGTTTTTATAATAGCCATGTTTAGTGTTGCTATGCCTGGATATTGTCCTATGAATGCTGAAGGGAGATGTTCTTCACATTTTCTTGCATCCTGATTTTGTTAACTGCACGACTGTTAGCAATAGAAAGGCTTTTTATACCAGCTATATTCTGAGTTATACTAGCCAGTTCCTCTCTCTCTTAATATTTAAGTCAATTTTATGTGTTTAACACTAATCTCCCCAAAGCTGAGCGATTTCTAGAGCCAACTTTGAATCATAAATTGGTGATGTCTGAACTGGAACACTGCTAGGGCAAAATGATCAAGCAGCTAGAACCAGGGGCCACTGGGTTGGAGAGCAGAGAAAGAGACAGCACACTGGGAGAGCTGTTGCCTAGAAGTAGATAAGATGACCCATGCCTATAATCCCAGTGCTTCTCCTGCCTAAGGCAGGAAGATGGTGACTTTGAGGTTAGCCTACGATTCATAATAAGATGTTCTCTCAAAACAAAACAAAACAAACAAAAAGAGGATAAAGAAGAAAAGGGTTGCTAGGCTAATTTGGAAACAGACCAAGTTCTTGAAATGTTTGAAGTTGTCACAGAAACCACTGAAAGGATTGTTAGAGATTATCAGTTTAAATGGCAGTGCATCTGCTCTTAGCAATGGTGTAACTTTAGAGATCAAACAGCCATTTTTACGAAACTTAAAATTCTCTCATCATCAAGTTTAAAAGAACATGAATTAATCTTCTTCTTGTGGGAAGTTTTAAGGAAAGGAGAGCTTTTAAAAAAACTTAATACTTAAGAATTTAATATGCAAATACTTTGTGTATATTATTTCTATTACTCTCCTTTTTCCAAGTCCTCAACTTCGCACCCTTTCATTCTTTAATTATTACAAATAAATTTATAAATACAACCTGTTGCATTTAGTATGGGAGCAGATCAAGACTGACTGGTTGGGACTGGATAACCTATGAAGGGGTCCTCCCTGAAGAAGACAGTTTCTTCTCCTCTCAGAAGTTATTGTTTGCCTGTAGCTGTTTCATCTAGTTGTGAGATTTCCTACACCTCCATTAGCATGTCAATCGGAACTTTCCCTTTTCAGGTCTTGTTTAAGCAACCTTATTGTTAGGATTTCATGATACAGCTTCTCTATCATATTTAGAAGATACCATCTCAAAGGAAACATTTTGGTTCCCTGAATCTTAAAATCTTCTCAACCCCTCTTCAATGATGTTCCCTGAGTTGCAAGTATAAGAATTGTTTTGTAGATGCATCAGTTGAAGCTGGGCATACCCAGCCATTTGATCTTTGCATTTTGATTACAGAAATTTGTGGTTTCCTGTAACAGTTTCCACAGATTGCAAAAAGAAGCTCCTTTGATTAGAGATGAGAGCTACATTTACTTGTGATACAATGCTACATATTTAGAATACACTTATAAATTAAACTGGTTTATGAAAATGATGATAGTAAGTTCTCCTCTAAGGTCCACAGTGTCAGCAGCCAAGAGTACCAGGCTAGGTTTGCAGTACCAGTCAGTATTTCCCCACCGAATAGTCCTTAAGGCCAATTAGACACCTGCCAGTTATCTTCAGGATATAAATGCCACTGTTGCTCCTTTGGGGGATACCTTGTTATTCTGGTCATAGCTGTGCTTTATAGGCATTACAGCTGTACAAGATTACTGATTGCTTTGTTCCTTTGGCATCCTGCATGACTGAGGAGAAGAATATTGAGCATAATTTTTCCAGTAGGTGAGAAGACAGCTTTGGTAGGAAGGAAAGTGAGTGCCAGGCGAGGGATCAGAAAGAGACAGCACAAAGCCCTTTTCCCCATCCTGCAAAATAAAATATAATATAATATAAGATGAAAGACACAGGTTATAGAGCAGACAGCCTGGGAAGCCATTTCTAAACCTTTCTATAGACTGCCAGTGCAAAGTGTTTGGCAAAGTACAGTAACACACCTGAGGCCATCTTGTACTTCCTGTCACTTCTTTGCACCACAGGCTGCCAAAGCCACTTATTACCTAGTGTTTCTGGGAGAGCTGTGCTTTGGTTTATTAGTCTATAGTCCACAGTTACCTGGTATAAATACACAAAGCCTACACAAGATCTGAGCCCCATCTCTATTTCTCTTAGGAAACATCACTTTTATCACCAATTTCTTTGAAGTACCTACATTACATCTCAAGCATAATTTTAAAATAATTGTGTTATCCACACCTCTAGTCACTGTTAAGCTTATGTATGTGTGCACAAACAGATGCTTACTGATCTAATTTTATATGAAATTCTAAATGCAAACCTTGCAAGAGTAGAAGGAGCTTATCTCATATTCCACAACGGTACTCTAATTCTACCCCCTAAGGAATAATTATCAGCAAATTGTTACATGATTAAGAGCAGCCTGTATTCTCTACTGCACACAGCATTTTAGTTTCCGTAATAAAAGCAAAAGCTTCAAAATGATCGCGAGACAAATGGGTTCTACTTGCTACAGAAGAAATTATTATTCCCAACATTTTTCTTATGAGAAAAATTCTTCCATGATGATGAGCCATACTTGTCTCCCATGGATAAGCTGTTACATGGAATCAGGTTGGAAAAGAAAGAGAGTTGTTCATTAAGCTCACCTCAAACTGCACAGAGTACCAGGGCCAATAGACCTGACTTGGCATGTGTAAGGTTCATTCACAAAAGATCAGCTGTTCCTGGGTAAAATAGAGTTCATCTAACTTGCCCCTGGAGCCTTCTGTCATGAGAAAAAAAACATGTGCGCTTTGGAACTTGATCCAGGCTTCCTTGGCTTAATATTACTGTGTATAAAATAATGGAGAATGGAAAATCAAGGGACAGATACAACAAGACACTTTTACTGATTCCAGAGCAATGCTATATACAACAGCTCCTATATCCAGCAGGACAATTTTCATTTATAAAATGCAACTATGATTTGAATAGTTTATTTCTTACTATTCCTACTCTAATTCTGTTGATAATCTCCAAAACTAAGAGACAGTTGAGGACTTTCGCTGAAAGTGAATTAAGGAGGGTGATCTAAACTGTGTTCTCTCTGTCTTTACATAATTTAATAATTCATGCACCAAGTTTTCAAGTGGATTTCAGAGTTGTCGGCAAGACTGAGGAGCTGTGCCAAGTTCTCCCTCCTACCCTGGGATGTTTTAGACAACCGCAATTATAACAGAAACAAGCACATAATCCAATAGTGGGAAGTTTCCTAGGTCATGCGGTTCTGGAGCGCTGAAGCTGGCCAGAACAACACAAAGGGGAACTTTGATGGTGGACTTTGTTCTGCCCATAGACAAGCAAGTCAAGCTCAATGTACCTTTTTGCTCAGTTTCTCTCCTTAATGGAAGTCTAGAAATAAGCACCAGTATAAAATTTGACTTTTAATATTAAGTCATATTACATATTTACCTAAGGTGGTTTCATGGGTACTTAAATTTTGCTGCAATTCTCATACACTTGAAAAGTTCTGAAACAGAGAAATTTTACTTACTGATTCTCTCCAAAATATTCAAAGTAGGAATTCAAAAGAGCAATAACCAAGCAGCAGAACCATCACCTATCTGTGTATATGAAAATATATACACAATGACAGAGAATGAAGCCAAAGCCCAACATAGAGCAGGTCTCCCTAAAAAGGGTTCTTATACATACATACATATATATATATATATATATATATATATATATATATATGTATGTATGTATGTATGTATGTATGTATGTATGTATATATATATATAAAATTGTGATTTTTTAAAAGGGAAACGGTCATTTCTGAGCCATATAGACAGCTACCTTTTAAATAACACCATAAAAAATTATTAGCAGAGTATCAGTAGATTCTTAATAATAATTGCCAATAACTAATGGCTACATCAACTTTGCTAATTTTGTAACATTTATTAATTGAACAAATAATGGGTTTCATTACGACATACTGTACTTAATGTATAAGGTATTTACCTTGTAAATTATATAAACTTGAGCTGAAATGATCATTTTTTTTTCATATTGCTTCTTTTTAGCACAAAGCCATTTTTGGCAAAATCACATTTTAACAACATACATCAAATCTATAGTAACTCTAAAAGAATACCACCTAACAGATGCAGACCATTTAGAGAGAATATATCCAGACAGGACATAGGCCTGCTCATCACACCACAGGTTAGGGAGAAAGAAAGAAGAGAACCATAGGCTGTCTCTGACTCTTTGCCTGCTTTTGGGACCCTTTCTCTCCTACTGGGTTCTCTTGCCTAACCTTAATATGAGAGTATGTGCCTAGTCTTCTTGTGACTTGATATGTCATGATTGGTTGATATCCCTGGAAAGTCTTCCCTTTTCCGAGGGGAAATGGAGGAGGATTGGATCTGGGGGAGAGGGGACAAGGGGAAACAGTCTGGGAAGACAGGAGGGAGGAAAAGCTGAAGTCGAGATGTAATGTATAAGAGAATAAATAAACTATTAAAATAAAAGGGAAGAAATCCATCTACCAGTTGATAATTTCTCCTATAAGTACTAGAGAATTCTTAATTTGCGAGTCATTCTCTTTTGAGGGAAAAAAACATTTCTTGGGCATATACTAGGAAAATGAACACCGCTAATAATCTCAGAAACAGACATGGCAATCTGAGATTTTTTTTTTGCAAGTTAAAAAATACAAAAGGTGTCATGTGGCCAAGGACATGGAAGGTGCAAAATAAGAAACAAGTTTTAGTTGGGGACTGACTACTTAGTTGTATCATCATGTAAGTCCTCAGTGACTAAAACCACTAAGAGATCGGTGTGGCACCTTGTCCACATTGCAGAACCTCAGTGTCATTAATGGCTCAGCTTCTCTCACCAGTGAGAATTAATTGGAGATTAAGTTAGTATTCTAAACATACATCCTTATGCGTATGCATGCGTGCAGCATTTTAAAATTCACAGCTATTTCCGAGTTCTTCCAGCAGAGGTCAGACAACAGCAATCCTGGACTATAATTGAGAGTGATTTTATTTTCAAGAAAAGACAATGGAGCATTTCTTTCAATGTTACTGTTTCTATACTCATACTTCCTAATTACACTTTCACAGCTGGCATCCTTTACTTTTGCAACAATTACAAAATAGTAACATTTACATTAAACTTCATAAAGAGCACTATTGGCATATGTATTTTTTTTTTTGCCCGGTATTAAGTTCAGGACACTGCATCGTTATTTATATTTTCTTGGTTGAACACAAGTTAATAGGATAGTTTAAGAAAGAAGCACATGAGGTTTCCACTGTGAAAAAATATTTATGGTCAACACTATGTCCATAGTTAATAATTGGAAGAATTCTTTCTCAGGCAAGAAGCTTAATACTGTTATGAGATCACCAGAATGAAACAAAGCCTCCTAGACCTAGCTTGGAAGCGACTGAGCACCTGAAATGCGCAAAGAAAGTAAGCACTGGGCATTTCCCTTGTTGTCTGGAGAAATCTAAGAGATCTTGGTGCCACAATGATTCAGTTTCTTCAAGTCACACAGAGAGAATAAGGAAGACATTTTTAAAAACTGGTCAGTTTGACAACACATTTCAAAAGAAAGAACCTAACAAAGGAAGTTTACTGGGGACTGCCCTTGTTAAGCAAATCACACAATCACCATGCTGTAATTTCATTTCCCATTCATCTGAGTCCTTTTCAGATAGAAACAAAAGGAAAGGCTTATAAAACAAAATTGGAAGGTCTATCATTTTATACTACATTATGCCAAGCCAAGTACCTGCTTCATTTCTATATTATTAAATGATTCACAATGTATCGTTTGTTATGTGTGCTTCTTAGTAGAATCACACAAATATAAGGACATTACATCGTTATATAAATCAAAACAGTAGTTTCTTCTTTTTGTTGTATTGTTTTAGTTTGGGGTGGTGCTGGGGACCTAAGGCCTCATACATGTTTAGCATGTGCTTGCAGAGTGCCATATATGCGTAGGGTGTGTTAGTACACCTAGGGCCTCAAATGTGCTTAGCATATGCTGTACTCACAAACCATTCTCTCAGCTCCCCTTTCTTCCATTTTCTTAGGGAGTGATTTTTTTTTTGACCCTGGGACAATGAGTTTCTATTACTTTTTTCTATCTGTGGGGAGCAACTGAAGAAAAGAGGAAGCATAGCATTAAACCTCTATCAGAGCAGGTGTAGTTACTTACAACTGTAATCTTAGCACACTCTGGAGGTAGAAAGAATAAGATCCTGAGACCGGGGTAAGGCTGGGCTACATAATTATACCCTGTCTGAAACAACCTCCACCTCGTCCACACACACACACACACACACACACACACACACACAGAGAGAGAAAATCCACAGATTAAACTTCCTATTAGTTCTTCTGGGTTACTTCACAGTGAGGCCTAGAAGAGAGGATTCTTTGCTTATCACATATTATCAGTGACTTTGGGATCAAAGTGAGGAAAAGCAAGGGAACGGGGAGCCATGAGACATGAATAGTCACAGTGGGAAAGCTGGAAGCCACAGAGAGGTGTGGTCAGCGTGAACCCTCCTCAGAGGCACTTTTTTCTGTGGATTAATAGGGCGTCAGCCATTTGGTTTAAAGCGGCTAGAGTTTCTGCCTTGAAACCATCATCTCAAGCACTCAGCAATGTGAGCTACACACAGAAGTTCAGATTGACTGAGCAAAATTATGAAGAAAAGTTAAGAGTTAACCCTGGTTGGTAGAGAGCAAAAGAAGAACTGACTCAGAGCCCATACCATGTGACTAACGGTAAGTATGGAGGAGGGAACCACATGTCACAAATGATTCTAGGAAACAGAGAAAGAATGCATGCAAATAAATCATGGAGGGAGGTGGGTCAGGGACAATTCCATGAAATGGATAAGTTTGATCACTGAGCCATTTTTATAACATTTTCCAGAGAAGAATGATAACATTAACTGACCTATAAGATACAATGGTAAAAATATCACCTTACCTTTACAAAGTGGATCAGCCGTTCAACCTCATTCACTTTATAGGTCTCCAATCCTAGCTCTTTGGCCAATCGTAAGATACGATTCTGGGTAGGCCCAACATAAGATCCTCCAAGGTCCACATATTTAACATTTTTATTCTGTTTTTCAGCAGGAAAAAAAAAAGATGACTGTTGGTTAAAGACACACCAGAGACCATTTCTTACAAAAGAACACATCTCTGACTATACACAAGCAAATCTAGGTACTTGTTACTGAATTGTACCAGAAAGAACCCTACTTGTCTGTGGTAATTTACGTGCCTACTATCTAGCCCTGCCCAGTGGGAGTTATTTTTATTGACCTTATTCTGTATGAACAAATAAAAATACTGTATATACACATAATGAAACACTATCACTTAGCACAATATACTCACACCTGCTGGACATTATGCTAAGTGAAATAAATCAAGCATAGAAAGGCAAGACCTACATAATCTTACTAATATGTGGAATATAAAATGAGTTAATCTGGTAAAAGTAAAGAATATAACATGGGGGCTGGAGAGATGGCTAAGAGGTTAAGAGCACTGGCATGATACAATTGTGATTTGATGTTTAAAAATAAAATAAATAAATAATAAATTAAAGGAGAAACTCCCCATGTACCCCTAAAAATTAGTTCACACGGTTGAAATGATAGTGTTTGTGCTAGAGAAGACTCAAACTTTGTGCTAAAAAGTCCAGACTTCTATTAATTTTCTTGCAGCTAATACCACACACTCTTTTTCCACCTTTCCATTTCCCATAATTACAATTATGAAGTAAAAGACTGAAACAAAGAGAATGATAAAAGAGTTGAAATGAAGTCTAAAAAAATAAAAGCCTGGAGTAGAAGTGTTGTGTGCTTAATATGTGCAAGTCCCTGGAAGGAACATCTTTAGCATTCATAAACAATGATGATATTGCTGTTGTTTTTGGTGGTGGTGGTGGTGATGATGATGATGATTTTGGTGATGGCGATTATGGTGACGATGGTAATTATAAAGAAGAAGCAAAAGAGAAGAGGAGGGGGAAGAGAAAAAAGAAGAGGAAGAAGAGGAGGAGGAAGGAGAAGAAGAAGAAGAAGAGGAGGAGGAGGAGGAGGAGGAGGGGGGAGGAGGAGGAGGAGGAGGAGCTATAAGGAAAATTCTAGAGGCATGTTTCTTGTCTTAGAAGATAAGTAATGGAGATTTGAGGAAATTCAAAAGTCTAAAAACACATCTCAGCTTCGGATCCATGTTTCTCATCTGTATCCTTATTATCTTACCCTAACTGTGTAAGTCCTGCCTCCCACACGATCCCGTGCTTCCAGAACCACCACACTGAGGCCACAGTCATGCAGAAGTTTGGCTGCTGCCATACCTGGGGAAAAAGACAAGAAAACATTGTGATCAAATCTGTTACAGGATTGCAGAATGCTCCTTATGACACACACCAACAGATCAAGTCATATTCACATAAGGTCTTTTATACAACTAAGGAGTACATAAGAACTCTCAGTAGAAGCCTAGCGTCTCCATCTAGGAAACCAAGTGATTCTTCCAAAGAGAATAAAATAAATTTTATTAACAGTGAATATCTCATCTAAATAAAAATTTCATATCACTGTTATCATTAATATCTATATTTTAACAACTAAAATATAGGCCAGACAACGTAAAGTAAACACAAGACCACAACCAAGAACATCAATGTGCTGGAACCAAGACAGTGCCATGTTAGCCCCATATTCCATTGTCCACCTATGAGAGGAAGAAGTAGCATGGAAGAGAGCTAGCCTTCAACACCTGGGAAAACTGGACTTTTGGAAGTTGACAAAAAAAAAATCTAAGCTGAGGTCATAAAAACTGATCATCTGTACATTTTCATTTCAGATATGCCTGATCACTGAAGGATGAAATGGTTCCTTCCATGTACTTCAATTATTCATCTAGTCAAAATCATTTATTGACTACCTGTGCATAGTCATTTGTACTAACACACCCTAGCCATGAGCTAGTATTTCAGCTCTTAATGTCCGGCACTCTTTTTATGTGAGTTCACTTTGAAAAGGAAGCTTTATTTTTTTCTATTGAAAATAGACTTTTTTCTCACATAATATATCTTGATTATGGTTTCTACTTACTCTCCTATTCCCAGTTCTTCCCCACCCATCCTTCCATCTGGACCCAGCCCCATCCTGTCACTCATTAGAAAACAAACAAGACCCTGCATCTTTAAACTACTCTTGGGCTGTAGCTGCGATTCAGAGGAATGCCATTTGCTTAGTATATGGGGTGACAAGGGTTTCTATCCATAGCATTGCCAAATATAAAAATATGAAATAAAACTACTTACAGAATTTAGTAAGAACTGTCTCCAAGAACAGATGGAAAATTGGTATTTTGAATTGAAAAGAGTATTTACTTTTATGCTAAAATGAATTTATTTGTTTGCTACATGAGATCAAATAAAATCAAAGAAATGTCAAAATGCTACTGTGCCCCAATAGTATGTAAAATAGCTTTTTAATAACTTTCTAAAACTAATGAGCATGTGATGTTAGACTGCACTATTGCAATACACCCAATGGTCATTCTATTTAAACTACAGTTGTGTTTCCTTGTATTAATTTATGCTAATGGTGTAGTTTAGTGAAAAAGTACTTTCCTGGCTCATGTAACCCTAAGCTCCATCTGAACAGCATGAAAAGGGGGAAAAAGAAAATTTATAGTACATTGATTCACTAAGCTCATTCCAACAACCTAGTGAACTAAGGTTCTTTAATAGCCTTATTTTATGCCTGAGGAAACCAAAGCACAGAAGGCCACAATGAGAGTAAATAAAAAGCCAGCTCCACTCCAGGATCAGTGTTTGATTCCCAGCCAGCCTCATCTCTGACACCATCTCTCATTGTTTGCTAAAGGATATTTTTCAATTTATTGGTTTGAACATGTTTTGAAGACATACTTGAAACTTAAGGATTAGTAAGAACTCATTTAACATAAATCATGAGTCTGATTGTAGAAGCATCATGACCCAAGGCTTCAGTCCCCATCTGGCAACAATTTTCAAAAAGAAAACCCCTTCTCAGAGAGGCTGACTTAAAATGTTATTGTTTGGCTCAATGTATCTCTCAATCCCTGTCCCCAGAGGCAGAGTCAAGACTTCCAGTTGGTAGCTGAGTAAGGTTCCCAAGGTCCTCACTCCAAGTGGCCACACCTATGGCAGGAAGCATCGTATGACCCAGTTTTAGGAACACAAGGTTTGACTGGAGTTTTATCTCCAGTTTCCCAGTTTTGCCCCCGCAACAAGAGAAAAAAAAACACCCTATTTTCTACTTAAATTTAGAATTGCAGACAATTTGATGACCTTTTTCTTATCAAGCCTCAGTTCAACAAATGAAACAACATGCAACCATAGTAACAGCTGTTATCAGCACGTTCACATAAACCTCAGGAGCACGCCAGGGCTTAAATAAAAGAATTGGGAAAGAAATTAAGCATTACTCATGGGCACACACATCTGAGGTTCCACAAAGGGTACTTACTGCCTTTTAATGAATACAGCTACCAAGTTGCATCTGTCAAGAAGCCCAACCAGTCCTTTCTGCCTGTATTGCATTATAACTATAAATAAAAAATGAACAAAAATGTTCTTAAGCAACATATAAGTATGTTTTTAGAAACCCCTTGCAATTTTTAAAATGTGTATGTTCAGGGTGCTTGGGAGGCAGTCAAAATGTCTGTTAGACATTAACTGACAAAAATAGAAAGTTAAAAATACAAAAATTGATTTAACTGGAACAAATGTGAATGTCTTAGGGCATCGCTGAATTTATGGAGGAAAAAATTGGAAGATTTAGCAGTTGGGACCCACTCAGGATATGATTAAGATGGTGAAAAAGAGGTAACTGTTAAGGGATCTCACAGTGATGCTAAGATAAAGGCACAGGGGGTTGAGTACTCAAAGAGTAAGCAACTGCTAACTCTGAAGATTCCTGGCTCCAAAATGCATTATTTCCCATGTATTCCTATCCATGTTGGGTTTGGAATGTTTACCATATTTTGTTGTGGAAACAAAATATGAGTTACTGTAATTCTATAAGAAGGCTGTGAATGTCTATGTTCAATAAATCTTACTATAAATGTTTTCATGAATTGCCAACAATATTGGCCCTAAAACTACTAGACAATATAATTGGCTCTAACAAAACCGGAAGCAGCTCATAAGCACAATGTGACAATATTTTTAAGAAACCTATATTACCAGTTGCTAGCATAGACTAAGGAGCACTCGATTAGCTTTGTGTACAATGCTCCCCTTGCACAAAGTTGATGCGGTCTTCACAACAAGGCTGAGAAATATTTTTATCCTAAGTTTTAGTTTTAGGTTACACAATTAGTAAATGGTAGAACTAGAAGGGAACCCAAAACCTTACCTCTTAGCCAACATTTTGTGTTCAAAAAGGAAAACATAAAAAATATTTTAAACTATTGGTACAGCAAATTCTTGCAAGCTATCTTAAACCATTCTGCTCTACATCTCAAAATTTTAACAGATATTTTCTTTAGAAGAGGATTCAAAAGCATGTTTATCTTCACTGTGTGCTCTGACAAAGATAATGAAACTTGACTCTAATATACAATTAATTCAAAAAAACGTAGTTATTTGTTTCTTTGAGAAATCATCTGCAAAGGCCTTTAAGGTACAAGTAATAGAAATCTATACCCAATATTATGAAATTACAGAAAAATGGTATTTTGCTTCTCCTGGTGGAACAGGCTTTTTAATTTCAGCATTCTGAAGGCCGAGGCAAAGCATTCACAAATTCAAAGCCAGCCTATGCTACATAGGGAGACAAGGTCTCCAAAATTTAAAGGCAAACAAACAAAATTACTGCATTTCCATGGCCAAGTAGCCTACAACAGAAAAGGTTTCCAGGTACCAATGATCATAGATATTATTGGAAACTGAAATTATTATAAAGACCTACAAATCAGAGGTATGCAGCTTCATTAGCATTTGTGTCTCTAGTTTGAAACTGTAGAAAATGACTTCAGTTAGATTCTGAGGGAGACTTCAAAACCGTGTGGGACTCTCAAAATCAGAAAAGTCCCATCTACCTTGTTCTTTGTTCTCCCAATGCGTTTCATGCCCTTCGGATTAAATGGTCATACTTAACAAATCTTTACACTTTAAAATAGGGAATTAATTGTCTTGCAAGCAACATGAAGCATCTACACTACATAAAGACTTTCTCCCAGTCTAAATTCCCCAGAAGAGAGAGGGGGAGAATCTTAGTGAGTGAAAGTGACAATGAAATTCACAGTACATAGAAATACCTCTAACCTTGTAACCCTGACAAATTATATATGAATCCCCTTAGTATTTACAAAAGCAATAATAGATGCAGATGACCCCATTACCTCTGTCACGTCTAACAAAACTATGATTTTATAAGAACATTCTAGAAAAAAAGCAACCTTATGATCAAAGAACTAGATTTCTGTGATGTCACCGCAGAGACTGTTTCTTTAGTTATTTAAGACAAATAGAACCACCCCTAAAAAGGTCTGGAGTAACAATAACAAAAAATGTCCTCTATTAGGAATCAAGTTTATTAAGGCATATTGTAGGAAGAAGTCTGATGTTAAAGAAACTATGCCGATGAAGCCATAACTGAAGAAGCTAACATTTGACTGAAAGCCAGCTCCTCTCATCAAGTAAGGCACGCAGATGTAGAAAAGACATGATGCACACAGCCACTGAGGAGGGTGCCTGAGGTCATGCAACTACTAGCATACCAGGGACACTATTCAAATCCCAGCATAATGACCGACCATGCATGAGGAAGCAAAGCCTAAATAAAGGTTATACACTACTTAACAGTTAAACACAGTGAACTCTCCCTTTAATATCATCCATGATCTAAGTAGCAGGGCAGCTTGTTCCTTGCCTTTGTGTACATTAGTAAAATGTACATGTTCCTGGTTGGTAAAGTTCTAAAAGGTGCTCTTTTGTGAAGTAAATGAAGTCCATATTCAGAGATGAATATAGCTTGATTGACAGGGTGAGAGTTAAGTGGCATGTCTCTTTCCCTGTGTCACTAGGGTACCCATGGAGCTCAGAAAGCTCATTTCCTGAATGATAAGATGTTAATTATCTATGCTTTCTCTCTTCCTGTGACAGGATACAGTTGCTATTTAAGTGTGTTTGTTGAATGATTGTACTTCGTATCCTTAAACAAAAATAACTCTTAATAGAAATGACTTTTTGGTAAAAGAAGTAAATGGATATAATACTGTCCTTTTAGTATAGTATGTCATTATAGTAGTAAGCATTTTAATATGGTCTAAGAAATTAAGAATTTAGATATATTGAAGCTGATTTCCTTTAGTTACATCAAGTATGGTCAGGTTCTCTTGGCCTTTTGCAAAAAAGCACGAGACAGTCAGTTCATAAGAATAATCACCTCATATTTGTACAGCACCTCACTTTCCGACACTCCCAGACACTCAACCTTCCAAAAGTTTTGAAGTCAGTGTTATCGTATCTATTTCTCAGATTATGAAATAGAGACTTGCTGAGATTTTCACACCTAGCAAAGGGAGAAGACAGAGCTGGGTCTGAAATACTGATGTTTCTTGGTCCTACATGCTCTAGCCACAGTCCTTCCCATAACAAAAAGCTTTTGCTGTTGAAATATATTCTTAAAGTAGGCAGAATTTTAATTAAAATCAGAACGCTTACTTTATTAACTTTCTTGGAAAGACTATCTTGATCAAAATCATCTGGGGTCAGGTATCTAAAGCCCTGAGACATGTTCCTTAAAGAGAATTCAAATATATTAGGAGCAAGAAGTACTCAAGGTCAGCTCCACTACTGCACATTGAGAATATCTTTGACCCTACTGTTTTTCAGCTTTTCTTCACAATGACTTTTCCCTGGCAAGATACTGATCAAAATTTGGTGCAAAATTGAAACAACATAGACTACACATATGTTTGCCATTGGGAAACAAAGTCTAGAATGATGTTATTTACATCTTCTCTATAGCACACCTCTCCCCCAGATAAAAAGAAAGATTCCCAAATCATCCTTGAAGGGTACTAACCCTGACCCTGCTTTCTCTAAGACAATCAAAACACACAACATAAAAACAAACAGCAATGGTTTGTATGAGAAAGAAAACCTTCATCAAAGCTTTAGGCCATGGGTGATTTATACTCTTGAAAGGGATAAAAGACATCAAGCTTCCATAAGTTGCCATAGAAACCTGTTTCCAGATGCAGCTGCTTTGAGATACTTGAACATGATTGTCTTTGAAGGCCTTTCAGACAATACCTGAAACCATAAAAATGGCTTCTTCATTGCATTTGATATGCAAATGATGGCATTTTTAGAAAATGTCAGCATATTGAGTCATGCTTTATAAGGAAGCATTTATGTTTATCCTGTGTTGTTTGAAAGCAGCTGAGTATCTTTTGTGTATCACAATCGCACTTGGCAAAACATGCTAGTGCTTTACCTCAGCACTAGCTCCCAAAGATAAAAGAAGCTCACCCAAGAATAACAGATTCTCTTTCTCAAAAAGCTGTGAATTATTTATCTTTAAAACTGGTCAATAGAATTTAATTCACTTTCTTTAATCCTTCAGAATTAGATAGAAGATATGTAGGAATGAATATACCCTTTGGAAAACAACTGTAGGGCTTTGTAATTTGTTTTAGACCCTAACTGTAGTGGCACACAGAATACCCACACTCAAGATACTGAGGCAGTAGGATCCTGAGTTTGAGGCTTGCGAGACCCAATATCACATTTTGAAAAGTGAGAACTGTCCCTTTGCTTTATTTATTATTGTGGTGATAAGAATAGTGGTACTGAGGATAGGACCCAAAGCTTCCTGTATGCTAGGCTGCATCTCCAACCTTCGCACTGTTTTTAAGCATAAAAAAAGTTTTCTTACAAAAATTGTGGTACATTTACACAATGGAATACTACTCAGCCACCAGAAACAATGACTAAACCAAATTCTTAAGAAAATGGCTGCATCTAGAGAATATCATCCTGAGTGAGATAACCCAGTCACAAAAGAACAGACATAATATGCAGTCACTGATAGTGGGATGCTAATCCCAGAGGCTCGCACTACCCCAGAAACAACTCACAGACAGTGTGAAGTCCAAGAAAAAAAGAAAACAAAACAAAACAAAACAAAAGTCATGCTCAATCCTTACACACCAAGAACACATTGACAAATTCCGGGTTACACCCTGTATTACATATACTTTTTGCTCATTGTAAAAAAGAAAAAAAGAAAAAAAAAGCCAAGCACTGAAAAAAAATTGTATTGATTGATATTTTCTACAACATTCTTTTCTTTCTTTTAAACTCTCTAAAATGTTTTTCTAAAATCTTGGACAACCAGGGGACTATTGCCTGCAAATTTTTCACTGCTTTATTTACCATGTGGAAAGAGTTTGGTTAAATTCTGTGTACTAGAAACACTGTGCTTCTCCTTTAGATGTTTTGTGTACTATTGTTTTTTCTAGGAAACCCCATTGTGGTTTTTATTGTTTCTATGTGCCCTTTTACCAATAAAAGACGGTCTATGAAAAAAAAAAACAGAAGTTTTCTTGATGATGGCCCAAGGATAAAAGCTTTGTGGCCACAGTATTGGTCCTTCCATGGATTACCAATACAAGTTTTAGGAAGGTAAGCACTTTTAAGGCAGGAAATTAGTGCTGGAGAGCTGTGAGTGTCACAAATGTCTCGAAGTGGGTAAGGGGTCTTTCTGTCTCCTTCACCAGACCTTAGATGATGGGATTAAGAATTGTAGCAAATAATTAAACAGAAGTGTTGGCCAGGAAAACAAGTCCTGGTGAGATAGAAGGAGTTAATGAAAGAAACAAAGTTGCACTTGAGTCCCAGGGTTCTCTCTCTACTTTGAGGAGTCTGGGGAGCTGCTTTCCTTTGCCTGTGAAGTAAGCCTAAGAGGACTTCCTAGAAATGAAGGCAATCTGTTCTTCTGCAACACGAGCTCTTGGCAGAGCTGCTTTCTGGCTGCATAACCGCGGCAAGGGCCTACTTTCTGTAGCCTCTTCAAATTTTCACAGGGTGATGAGATTAGATTGGGCTCCTAGTCGATGATTAAATTAAATGGTGGCAGTATGCTGATCATAGAAGATATATCATTACACAGGCAGTGTTTCCATGACTCCAAAGCATCTTCTCTATAAAAACTGAGGTTTGGGTGACATTCATGAATGTGAATACAACATGTAATATGTGTGCTCTTGGAGGACAGGATTAGATGGTTTCACCAAATTTTTGAGAAGTGTGTTTTTAGGGGTGAAATATATTTGTGTGTGATTTATTTTGAAATGCATCTACAAAAAGAGAGGGTGATAGACATAGAAACAAGAATAAAATAAACACAATGTATAATGTAAATGTAGCAAAAGCATTCATTGCGGAATCTAGTTCATTAGGCATATGAACATTTGCTATATTATTCTTTAATTAAGGAAATTCTGTAGAAAAATTTAAATTGCTTCTATTCAGCTGCACTTGTCAGAGACTCAAATTAATGTTTCATATACAACTCCACCAGGAATTATTTTTGCTATTTATATACTTTTGTATATAACATTTCTTTATAATATTGGAGAACACAAGATATAAGTAATTTTTCTAAGAGCAGAAATTTCTTGTTATATAGTCTAGAAAACATACATAAAGTAATTGGTACAGTTAGATCTTGTGCTAATATTGGCAAGAGGTTTGTAAAAAACCTTCCTACTAAGACATATATGTTCTTCCTTGCATGCTGGTATATCTCAGTAAGGCAGCACTTGCTGAGGATTTGGGAAGCCCTGGGTTCCATGAGTAGTACCACAGTAACAAATACTTCTTCCTTCCTTCATTTCTTCCTTCCTTGTTTCCTTCCTTCCTTCTTTTATTTCTTCCATCCTTCCTTCTCTTCCTCTCTCCCTCCCTCCTGTCCTTTATTCCTTCAAACAATCTAAAGACTATTCACGCCATTGCCCTTCCTCAAGGTACTGGGGAAGAGTTCATGTCTAAACCGAGTTTTACCTCTAGAAAGTGACAAAACTTAACAAGAGAAGCAGAAGTGCAGGGGGAAAGGTAACTACTAGGTATGGTTATGTGGTACATAATCTTGCTTCTGTTAATCATGGACTACATAATATGATGGTGGGCCCCTAAATTTATGTCACGTAGTACTGCTGTCTCTGCAACCATGTTGAAGAGAATTTTGTGTCACACTGACGAAAATACTCAACAAAAATAACTTAGGCAAGAGAAATATTTGCTTTGGTTATTGGTTTCAGAGAGACCCATCATTGGTAGTTTGGCCTGTTCTTGAGCAGAACATGTGGCAGAAGAGAGCTGTTCACTTCATGACTCACTAGAGCACAGAGAAAGGGATGTGCTCTATTAGCTTTCATTGTTTCACTTTTTCAGGCAGTCGTTACCACTCATAGGATAATGCTCTGTGTATTCAGAGTGATTCTTTCTCCACTCAGCCAGTCCTCTTTGGAAATATCCTCATAGACACATCCAGTCTCCTAGGTAATTCTAAATGAAGTCAAGATGACAGTAATGATTAGTCATCACAAGTACACTGTAATGTTCTCACTGTTGCCATAAGTGACTCCATGTTTCTTTATTCCTTTCCCCCTCTTAGACACTGCATTCCTGCAATTCTGTTTATTTTCACGATCTTGTTCCAAGATCATAAAATTGATCTAAAACTGAAATGTTACAACCTCAAGATAAAACAATGGTGTCATAAAGAGTTCACTATCTCTGGTCTAGAATATATTGTCTAGCATGGACACCTGGGAAAATGCTGCTATTTATACCCCTTAAACTGATTCTCATACAAATATTCAACACATCCCCAAAGAAATAAA
Organism: Micromys minutus; assembly: GCF_963924665.1. NCBI lineage: Eukaryota > Metazoa > Chordata > Mammalia > Rodentia > Muridae > Micromys > Micromys minutus. The sequence goes on along the minus strand of NC_137970.1, from coordinate 7,499,563 downwards.
GATGGTAATGAAGAAATTAATCAGCCTCCTTCCAGGTCAAATAAAGCTTGCTTAAGGTAGGCATTTTGAAATGAACTGTGGTCAAGGTTCTACAGATACACATTCTACATTTGATACAAATTCTGTAGCATTTTAGAGTGCCTGGGGTGTACAGCTTTCAAGTTATATGGTTCTCAAAAGAATTTATGGAAGTGTTCAAATTACTCAAAATCAAAAGCAAAACAAAACAAAACAGAAAACCGGCCACACTCTGGTGTCAGAACCTCATCTCCCTTTGGTACTTTAGCAAAGTTATGACAAACCTAGACCCAAGAAACTCCATCACACCAGCTCTGATACTTTGGATCCCTGGGGAAGGAAAATCTCCCCAGAGTTTGAACTTGACAGAGAACAGGCCATTAAGAAACAGCCATGGGCTGTTCGTCTGACGGTTGAAGACCTTAACAATCACTTTCAGACAGAAGTCAAAAGAAGTAGAAGAATCCATTCTCACATTAAAACACTGGCCTTCAGTAATCACACACCAAGCAGTTTGTTCTTTTTAAAAATGTTTTTTGTTCATCTATTTATTTAGTATAGTTTGCGGGCATGTGCTTTCTACAGCACATATGTACATGTCAAAGAACAATTTCACCTTCTTTACCATGTGGGTTCCTTGCATTGAACTCAGGTAGTCATGTTCAGTGCCAAGGGCCTCTAGCCACTGAGACACCCCATTGGCTCAGGTTTTTCTTTGTTTGATGAGATTTTTTTTTTTACATTTGTGTGTGTGCGTGTGCGTGCACACACCTACCAGGAATCTGTTCTCATCTTCCATTGTGTGGTTTTCTAGACATCAGAGTCTTGTCTTTAGATCTGTCAGAAATGTTTCACTGGACTTATCCTCTGAAAAATCTAAGTTGACTCATATTAATACAGTATTGTCAACAGGTAGGGTGACACATAATTGTAATGGTAGCAATTGACAGGCAGAGGCAGGCAAACTGGGAATTTGAGACTGACCTGGGCTACATACTGAGTTTCAAACAGCCTCAGCAACAGAGATAAACCCTATCTCAGAAAAACCCAAAAGAAAATACCACAGTGTCTGGAGCTTGAATTTTGTAAAGTGCAAAGACTCACACATAGTGTCTCACATGCTAGTGTATACATATGCACATGCATGTATGCAAAACATGTATGCACACACTACAGCTATGAGCAATATACATGCTCAAGAGCTTTTGCCTTAGATCAGTGGCTACAGGGCCTTTTCTGCTATCACAATTAACTGTCAGCACTGATTAGAAAGCCCTACAATGTTCCTCAACATTCCCCATTTGGAGCTATCTTGTTATCAAATCAAAGTTGAAAAAGGCTGACAGTCTAAAGATATTTTTCAGAAGTGATTTTCTGCCTCATTTTGGCCACAGTCTTCTTGAGAAAGGAAACATACTTGCCTGGTGCAAAGAATTGTTTCCTGTCCCAGTCCCAGTGCTTTGCCATCTACTTCTGCATCAGTTTCTCAGCTCCTTAGTCCATGTGCCAGCAAACCAACTGCTGGACCTTGCATCAAAGTTTGACAATTGAAACTTGTAGCAAAATCTGCTCCTTCAGTTCGCATTCCAAGTCAGGGTTTGGAAACCACAAAAGCCTCAGGAGGAGCTGGGCAGTGCTAGTAAAATATCAGTAATGGAGGAGTGCAAAAACAGCCAGGAGGATGGTCTGTGGCAAGATAAATAAGCTGGGGCCTCCACAGGAGCGCTCTGGCCCAATGAGTACTCAGACATTGGACAAGGCAGCCCAAACATGTAAGAGGCTTGGCCTTCTGGGTGCTGCTTTGGCAATTTTGCTCTATGTTGTCATCTGGGCCTCATGTCCTTAAGACATGGCTTCACCAAAGAAAATTACTTCTCTTGGGTCCTTCTAATTCTACTCAGCTCTCTACATGGCCTCAAACATGAGGGTGTTTCTTGTCCTCTCATACAGCTCCTTGTTGAGCCATTAAAAATATACCTCCTTTAGGGTGGATTTATAAGTTAAGGACCATTCAGCACCCTGAATGCAGTGAAGAACCAAATCATACCCATGATTTTCTGATTTTCCTTACCTCTTACCGAGACTCAGTCATCTGCGGGGGAGGTCAAACCTAAAACCTAGGCTTCATCATTGAGTTTTCTCTGGTAACTCTTAGCCCATTGTACCCAGTCCCTGTCAAGTTCTTCCACCTCTTGGTTCCTTGGCAGTGCTTGAGTGAAAGCCTGGCTTTCAGGCTTGGTAGGCAAGTGAATGCTATATTATTGACCTGTGCTTCCTCCCCTTGCTCTCACTTTTTCTACTTCCTACTCAAAACTCTGCTGATACTGAGCCACCTCCCTGGGGTTTTCTTCATACCCCACTATGTTCTGTGTTGTCACCTCACTTCCCAAACATAGTTTATCTGTCCCCTCCGCAAGCTCTAAGTTTGCACTCAGCAGCTAGCCAAGTCTCTGAATCACCATGTTTCTCCAACAGTGAGTACTTCACTCACAAGATGGAGGAGATGAGGCCAAGGGAAAGCTTTCTGAAGCAGTATCTAAATCCATGGGGATCTTGTGGAAAGATCTAAAATACTAAACTTTTCACTAAAATTATTTTTGGTAAAAATGGCATTTCCTGTTATTTCACACCACTGAACTAGAGATAGGTTAAAACTTTCCAGCTAGTGGTTTGATAAAAGACTTAACAGAAAGCCAAAGCAAGCTGCAAATGTTTGTGAAGACAAGGCCTCAAATGAAACACAGATGACATTACTTGGGCATTTATTAGGTTTGACTTTTTCTTTCATTGAGACAGTATGCTTTATAAAAATAGTTAATTCTGACTTTCAGTTGTCAGGACGAATATTAGAAGAAGAGCAAAAATAAACAGTTCTACAAAGATCTGTGGAAAGGTGTCCATGACAGTCTGGGAAAATTACTTCAGGGGTGTCTGGAGCTGAGGTCCAGCTTCCTATTCATTTTAGAACATTTGCTTAGCCCAAATTCAAAACAAACCTAAGTGCACACAGAAAATGTAGTTGTCATTCTGAGAGGTGGTCCCCAAACATGGCCAATAAAACAATGGTCTGCACTAGTCACAATAACCAAGTCTCAAACTACCCTCTTCGTAACCTATAGAAAAATGAACAGCTCATGTCATGGATCGGACAGTTAATTAGTTGAGTTGGGAAAGATACAGATTGGTTTCTTTTGCAAAAGACCTTACTCTAATTAGACCCATCAGAATACATTTCTACTCCAAATCTTAGAACTCACAAAACTTGCATTAATACTAGTATAACATTAAGGGCAACATCACAAATGTCTTGAAAAAATTTCAGCCCTAAGCTTTCTTCTCCAGATGTCTTCTTTATATATGTGTGTGTGTGTGTGTGTGTGTGTGTGTGTGTGTGTATGTGTGTGTGTGTGTGTGTGTGTGTGTGTGTTTGTTTGTATGTGTGTGTGTGTGTTTTATGTGTGTGGAGGTATACACATGCCAAGGGATGCATGCAGAGGTCAGAAGACAACATTGGCAATTGGTGCTTGTATTCCAGACTCTGTGAGTTAGAAACCAATTTGGTCTACACAGTGAGTTCCAGGTCTGCCAGAGCTATTATCCACAGACCCTGTCTCAGAAACAGAGGATTCAATATTGCAGTTGGGGTGGTGTTAGTATAAGGTGGGATTGGTTCTCAGAGGAATTAGGGAAGAAGTTGAGATAAATATGATAAAAAGTCTTCAAAGAATTAATAAAATATTGTTTTAAAAGTCTTATTTTAAAATGTGTATGTGTTTGTATGTGTGTCTGTGAGTATGTGCCATGTGGACACAGTACCCACAGAGGCCAGAAGAGGTGTCAAAGTCACCAGAACTGAAGTCACACCCCCAAGTATAGATGCCTTCATAGAAGGAGAGAGAAATGACCATTTACAAAAACAACACTCATAAAGAAGTAAAAAGGAAAAAAAATCCTAAAAGTATTTAAATGGAGAATAACTAAGGAATACCCTGGGCATCAGCCTCTCAGTTCCAAACACAGGCACATATGTATGCAGGCACACCCACATACATACACAACCCACATAAACATGTACAACCACTGCATATTCACACAAAAGCTGATTAATTAATCAACCTCTTACTTAGTCATTACTACAAAACTGAATGAATGCTTGCCCGAAAATTCCTGCTGGAGATAAATAATCCATGCAAGATAAAAAAAAAAAAAGAGTCCGGTTCTAGAGCAGTCAGAGAATGAGTCTTCCTTTAGAGATGAGTTGTATCTTTAATAGCCAATACATGATATCAGGGGTAACTGTGCTATATCAGATTGAAACAGTTATTGCAAACAGCTCTAGGATAAGAAGAGCCTTTGAATTCTCAGGGAACAGAGACAAATGTCTGCATGCACTTGCATTTTTAACTACTGTAAACCAATTCTTTACACTCCAAAGCTCTAAGCACAGTTGTAAACTATCATATCAGTTAGCATTGTGAAATTAAATGTGAAGCCACGTCTAATGGGAGGCCAGCCTCTTTCTACCTTGTTGAGGGGACACATAATTTAGGAGCCTCAGGAGCCTTCAATCCTTGACAAATTGTTCCTAGATGAAGAAAAAGTCTTTTGCCAACTGAAAATTGCGGCATTGCCACTAATGCCCAGAATTTCACAAACAACAAAAACAAAACAAAAAAACCAACAGCATTTAAAAGTGCTTAGTGGGACAAAACCTTAAATTCATACACGATGCTGTGGTTATATTTCTTTCCTTTGTCTCTCTGGGTTTCTGTTTAACTCCAGGAGACTTTATTTCTGGATGCTCTGTGTATCTTTGTGGGAGGTTCATTCCTGTGTATAATCCTGGCTCAGTCCCTTAGTATATCCAATTGCATTCCCTGACTCCCCAGCTCCCTTGCCTTTGACATAATACAAAACCAATAAGTACTTGTCAATTTTCACATTTGTTGGCTTTGCAGAAAATAGGCAGTGATTTGGAAATCATCTTAGTAAGGTCAGGTTTTCTTTTGTTCTTTTACTTTCTGCAGCACTAGGGGTAGAACTCAGGGCTTCTTACATGCTAGGTAAGAACTCAACTACTGATTCATACTTCTAGCCCTAGAGGGGACATTTAAAACCACGATTTTCCCTCAATTTTTATGATAGTAGTAGAATTTGGGATATAAATTATGCATATAATAATACTACACCAAAACTATTCCAGGAATCCTACTTATAAGATTAAGACATTTTAATTACAGTATCAGGCATCACCCTGTGGCTATTGTTCGTACACCTGTGTATGCAAGTAATACACCAGCAGTGGTCAGAAGCTTCATACAACCCAGTGTGTGCAGTAAAAGGGAGTAGTGGCTCTGGCAAGTTGAGAGAGACACTCAGAGGCTTGAATAAGGCAATTTCAATATCAGTTATCTGTTAGTACAGAAAGGTAAGTAGGACTGCTTTACTCAAAATAAAGGATGGATTCTATCTCATGCTCCAACTCCATGCAAGTTAAGAAGGGGAAAAAATAAAACTCATTGTCCCAGAAAATCCAATGGAATGATGATAGATCCAAGAAAAGTGTTTGAGTTTTCTAGTAATTAAAAATGAAAACCAAACCAAGCATTTTTGCCTCTTGCTTTGTGAATATCACTTTCATTCTCATTTTGAGAAAGATATTTTTAAAAGATGATAATAAAAGCTCCCGAGAGTGAAACAAAACAAGCCAAAAGAGTAACAAGGAATGCACTTAGAAAAGCAATTTGGCAGAATGTGTCAAAAGCCTTAAACTCCCTGTGTTTAAAGCCAGACATAATTACTTTATGATTCAATATTTAGGGAAAGACTGCCAAATATAGAAAAAGTAATTATTCTTACATATCTTTAGCATGGTATCACTTATAATAGAAAAACACAAATAATACATAATGATTTATAGCTTAGTATTAGGCAATTAAGCCATGGCAAGTTTTGATGTTCTTTATATTAGGCTTGTAAAGATTATCATAATGTGGAATATGCTTAGATTTTAGTATCTGGAAAGATAGAAAACTGTGTCTAAAATAAATATAAGCATGTAACACACAGACTGAGCCAAAGCAAACAGATGTATGAAGACTAGAAGAAAATATACCCAAATGTTTTTATTTAGTTGTTTTTTAATGGTAAAAATTTAACATGAACACATAAAAATAATTCAGCCAGAATCTGGGGTTGGGGCTCAGTAGTAGAGCATTGATTTAGGATAAGTAAGGTCCTAGGTTCTATCCTGAGCTCCATACACAAATCATCAGCCCCCCTATGTCTCATTAGTGATGATGCCATGTGGAAAAATTTATTTACTAGAATTTAAGCAGGATTCTGTACATAAATAATTAACTTTTCTAAATTTGTACATTTTAGAAACCTAGCTTACTCATTTAGAGACACATAATTATAAAATTTCGCTCTAAGTAACAGCCTACCATCTTTTATTGTAACCTTTCATATTTTTAGGCAAAAAGAAGCAAGTACACTGAAAGCAATTCTTTCCCAGAGGTCAACCGTATATCAATTTCAACTACAATATATTCAACTACTTGATATTCTATGAAATGTACGTCAGTGAGGGAATGGAGAAAGATATGCATATTAGCTTGTCTACGTCAGGAAGTTGTTTTCCTTAATTGCTTTTTGCTTGATACTACCAACGTGTCTCTTTTATACTGTACTATAAATTTTGGAATCTAATGGTGCTGTTTATATCATGTTTTCTAAATCGAGGAATAAAATGTATTGTTCACCAGTTCTGGGATTGAACTTGGCAAAATTATCTGTAACTCCAGGCTCAGGGTCTAACAGAAATGCCTCACTGTTCACATGAAAGCTGTATATAGGAAAAGTGTTTACTGTATGTCAATTATAACATCTAATATGGGAGCTGGGGAGATGGTTCAGTAGTTAAGAGTGTGTTCTGATCGTGCAAGTTTGGTTCCTATCTTCCATGACAACTCACAGTCATGTCTCTAATTCCAGTTCTGGAAGATCTATTGTCCTCTTCTGGTCTCTGAGGATATACAATCAGAAAAAAAAATACTTGCAGAGTGTATAAAATAAAAATGTTTAAAAACAAAATATAATATTTATGTAATACATGCATTCTGTGCATTTCTAGGCATACACTTAAATATGCTTGCAAACGTGAACATTTTAAACTGGTTTTCATGTGAATGTTGAGTTATTCTATTAACTTTGTAGATATGGATACACACATATCTGTACCAATAGGCATAAAATATTCACCTTAAATTGGTTGTTACAAATAATCACTTTTAGCGATTATTGTTTTACCTTCAATCGTGTATGAATGCCATTGACCAATGGAAAACTAAGGTGTATCCATTTTCTACTTAGTTTGCATCTGATTCTTGGAAAGCTACCTTGTTTAGCTTTATTTCTCAGGGCATGATTCAGCAAATAAGCACCTCATACAATAGATGGATAAATGGTGCTTTGATGCTTCGCCAATGTGTGATTTTATTTCAACTTTGGGTTTAACGACCTGAAGGAGGTTTAAATTTGATGAATAGGTCAAAACTCATGAGAGTGGTGTGGGTTGGTATGATTCATGGAAACTATGTATCTACTTAGATTTTAGAAAGGTAAGTAAGATTAGAAAGGGGTCAGCCTATGACAGTATCCTGCCTGAGGAAACAAAGCTGCCTAAGAATTTTGCCTAGTGAATCTCCCTCAGCCCTAATCATCTAAGAAAGACATACAGAGAAAGCAGACAAACCAGTAATCCAGGCACCTCTACCCAGTTTCTGCAAGGCAGCTGATGCACATTTCTTTTATTGCACCTGCAACTCTAAGGTACCTGGTAAACCATTGTAGATCACAGTTTTAATATTAGGAAGATACCCTGCAAAAGTTTAAAGAGAAAGTTTTCAAGTGACCTTGAAATTCATTTTAGTAACGTATTTAATATAAATGAAATCATGTCTATCCAAAAGTATATCCATCCATTGTGAATGAATGCCCATGGCAATACTCTAGGAGCCAGAAATTAGAAAGATCTCAGATGTGCATTAATTAATAAATAAAGCAATTATGGGTTAGTTATACTATAGAATATTATCTATCCTTAAAGAGGATACAGACTAAAATATAGATGGGCCTTGCAAATATTACACAAAGGAGAATGAATCCAGCCACAGAAGACTGTGCAGTGAATGTTTTCCATCTATCTGCAATGTCCATCACAGGCAAATCTATTGAGATACAAAATAAGCTAGCCTGCTATGATGAGGGTAGCAGTGGTGGGCAAGAGGTTGAGGAAATGACTTCTATTGTTATTTCCTTCTGGGAGGGACAAAAATGTTTTTATAAGTCACATTGGTTGCAATCATCACACAGTCCCACGAAGCCTATTTTGAACACAATAGATTAGATGTTTTACGTGAGCGAATCGTATGCCATATTAATGGTATGACAACAAAACTATTATTGCAAAATACAAAGAGGAAACTTTGGAACTTAATACAATTGATTCTTATTGTCATTATTTTTTTCAGGCTATCCAAGGACAGATTTTTTTGTGAGAAGAACTGGTAAGCTAGCCATTTTTTTTTTTTTTTTTTTTGTGAAGTGAGCCCAACTGTACCAATAAAAGAATGAGGTATCGAATAATAGTACAGCAGGTGTGTTTTTAAACCTGGAGCTCAATCCTGTTTGGCAGCTGGGAAGACTTCAGTTATCCCCACTGAGGTATTGGGGAGCTTCATGACTTAGTGAGTTCAGCAGTACATGTTGTTGCCAAGAAAGCCCCCAAAGAGTGAATTACATTGGTTCTAGGAAGCATGGTTGCTTGTAAAAGTGAATAAAAGGTGATAAGAATGGGCAAAACCTGCTGTCATATCTTTCATTAAAATCTCCAAATGGCTGGCTGTTAAGGATGGTCTGTAACTCCAATGCTCAGAGAGCTATGACACTTTCAATTTTTGGATCCCCGTCATTTTGAGAAATTCAAATAAAGTTTTGTGTCTTGTATTATGGCAAATTGGAGCCAAAGCTGCTGTCAACTGCTGAGAATGCGCTTGTATTTAAAACTGGGTCAAAAAGACCTAAGGAAATGAGGACATTTGGTTAATTATAAATATAATCTTCTTACTTCCTAAGGTGGTTGCAAAACAACTGTAACCTGAAAGACACTTTAATATTTAATAATGATAAGATATAAAGTAGCTCAGAAATGAAAGACAGCACATAAAGCTTTCAAATTTAATTCAAAGACCAAAGTTCTAAAATTTTATTTCTAAAAAGCATTAAAAAGGTCTCATGATCTAGCTCAGTGATAGAACATTTGTATAACATGCATTGACTCTTGGTTTCATGCCCAGCACACAAGAAATAAAGGATTCAATGAGACAATTGATTCTGGGAACCTACTATGCACCAGGCATCACACTGTTCTTCTTATTAAAAACTACAGTAAAAAGACAAAAATTATTATATAACAATGTGTCACTGGAAGTAAGGACTTTGGGGACAGAATATAATTTTCACAAGACTGTAAAATAAAAAGATTCCAAAAGTACACTTTAAAATAAAATCAAAAGGATGATCAAAATGTATGTGAGTTTGAGTTGAATGAGAAAAAAGCTAGAAAAGGATTGTAATAGGAGAATAACCATGTTATTCAAGGACATGGGATTGACAGCACAAATACAGAGACAAAGAATAGAAAAGACACGGAGGCTGCACAGTGAATGTGGGCTGCTCAGGTGTCTCAGGAATGGTGAAGGGCCATCAAGTAAAGTAATTAGCTTTATCTTTGAATGATTTCATTTGATTCTCTCTTCTGGCAAGAAGCTGGTTCTATAACTTAAAGTGATTTTGTTTATTTTACTATTAAAAACAAATTGTTCTTATTCATTGTAAGAATGGATTAGATGGATGAGATTTGAAGGAAAAAAAAAACTGACACTAAGAGACAGATACTGCATAATTCCACTCATAATGAGGACCTATTGTAGCCAGATTTATAGGTATAAAAAGAAGAACAATCCAGCTATTCCACTGCTGGGCATATACCCCAGAGACACCTTAGTACACAACAAAGATATATGCACCACAATGTTCATAGCAGCTCTATTCATAATAGCCAGAAGCTGGAAAGAACCCAGATGTCCTTCAGAAGATGAATGGATACAAAAATTGTGGTACATTTACACAATGGAATACTACTCAGCCACCAGAAACAATGACTTGACCAAATTCTTAAGAAAATGGCTGCATCTAGAGAATATCATTCTGAGTGAGATAACCCAGTCACAAAAGAACAGACATAATATGCAGTCACTGATAGTGGGATGCTAACCCCAGAGTCTCGCACTGCCCCAGAAACAACTCACAGACTGTATGAAGACCAAGAAATAAAGAAAACAAAACAAAAAAATCTTTATATAACAAGAAAACTTTGACTATTTCCATGTTACATTTTGTTTTACATGTACTTTATGCTCATTGTAACTATTAAGTTTTCAATGCATACTATCAAACCTTTAAAAAAAACAAGTACTGAGTAAAAATATATTCATATAGTTTTATGTAAAAATTATTTTAAAATCTGAAAAAAAAGTACTGACAAAATGTATTGTATAATTTTATGCAAAAAATGCTTAAAATCTGTACATTTATCTTTGTTTTGTAATATAAAGTTGTTAAAAAAAGAAGAACAATGGTTGTAAGGAAGCTGTTTGGATGAAAAGAATAGGAATTTTGTGCTCTATAGGTAGACTTTCTGCTTGAAAAGGTGAGAGAGTTCTGGAGATGGATGGCAGTGATTTATAACCATGTGAGGTCCTGATGTCACTGTACTACATACTTTGATAGTCCAAGCAGACACTTGGGAGCAAGGTAATAAGTAGAAAGAGCCCTAGATCCAAAAAACATATGGACAGAAAAATAAGAGTGAGACAGACAGAGAGAGAGAGAGAGAGAGAGAGAGAGAGAGAGAGAGAGAGAGAGGGAGGGAGGGAGGGAGGGAGGGAGGCAAAGAGACACAGAGACAGACAGAGAGAGAGAGACAGAGGACAGGTTTAAAGTATGCTATGAAACTAGAAGTCACAGCCCTTTAGAACTCGTAGAAGACAAGTGCAGAGCTAATTGTCTGAGTTTGTACCAAAAAAAACCCCAAAGCAAGGAATTGGGAAGAGCTGATGAATTTGGAAGGTGGCATCCGGAAGCTCTGACAGGAGTCTGGGAAGAAGAAACAAACAAACAAACAAACAAACAAAAGGATAGGCAATAACTGAGGCAGTAGCTTGCTGGTTGGTACTGTGGGCATCCAGAAGGTAGTGTTAAATAAGCCTTAGGACACTTGATGCAGATGCTCTGGTGCTACAGATGGAACCTTGAGCTTCAAGTGTGCTAGGCAAGTTTTCTACCATTATCTGAAGTCTAGTGCACTGTGTAGCTTATACACCCAGTCATATCAATTATAAATTGACAGCTGCCCTTGTAGGTTTCAGGCCCATCTGTGATCTACTTTGAGTATGTCTATGAGAGGCTGTAGAGTGTAGAGAAATCTAAAAGGCAAATACCAGATCTACAGAGCTAGAATCTCTACTTCAGTGCATGCAAACAGGAGTGAGTTTTCCCATTGAGACCTCTGACAGCCCTAGGATATTAGCTAAAAAGCGAGGCTCTTGGCTTGAAAACTGGCCTGAAGTTGATTGCTGATGTCAAAACAAGAAATTCTAGCAGCAAAGCAAGTCGGAATGAGCAAGAGGAGAGAGCAAGTTGGCAGAGCAGACAGAAGGAGTATCGAAGATTAACAAGAGGAAGTGGGAAACATCTATCATGGCGGGTACAACAGTGATTTTTTTCCCCCATGCCCAGTGAATGTATATAAATGTATATGTATATAAATGGAGTTGGCAGTTCTTGACTTTGGGAACTATTTCAGAAAATAACATTAGCTAAATAGCAGTTTATAAAGTCCCTTTGACACAGTCCTGGGCTGCATTGGCCCATAGGCCTCAGACACCAAAGACAGAGAAACCAATATTCAGTATGACAATTTTGTGAGGTAATTAGATGCTCCCAACCTGTGTTTTTAACCTTTGTCTTTCTTACGTTTTACAATTCATTTACCAACTATTAAAAATATACCTCTATCTAAAAAGTGCCTAATTCAGGAATAAAATTAATATTGATTTTCTTATGTACACAAACACTATATGTGACTAAGGTCCCTTAGAAATGCCAATCAGACACTATTGTCATTGTCATGCTCCGCATGCTTTGGGCTTATTCCTCACGTGAGGTTGTGATTATTTTTTAACACTAAGTTTAAATAAACTATCACTTTAAAAATTACCTGCAAATATAATTTGTCAATACCATCATGGAATTTTATCTACCTTGTTTTAAAAACTGTTGGGGGGAAGTGCTATAATTTTGTGTATTAAAATGCTCTTTTCATTTTCCTATAAAAAGGTTCTGAAACATCCTGAAGCACAGATCTATTTATTGGGAATTTAAAATTCGCTGGTGCTTTTCATTTTAAAGACTTCAAAGAATATTCTTAAAAACTTAAGCCTACAAGCCTTTTTCAAAGGAATTCCTGTTTAGGGAAGGAAGCCTGATTTAAAAGATATATGTGGTTGAAATATGTCCTCTGAAGAGCACAATAGGAGAAAATCATGAAGGGCTTCAGCAGTTTTGCATGCCTTTCATTATTTTTCCCTCAGAAACTGAGACCAAGAAATAAGGAAAGCACAAGGTCCAAGTGAATTTTTTGTGTGCAAAGTGCTGTTGCCTGGCTTACCCAGGTAGCATCACAACAGCTTTGTATGTTCCCTTATTTCACACACATGTCTAAGGGAAGTTCAGTGTAGCAGGTTGACAGGCTCACTGAGGTCCACCAGGCTTGCTTTCCCCTTGAACACATTCTCCATAAAACCAGAGAATGAGTGGAGAAAAACCACACAGGCAGTGCATCTATGAAGACCACATGGTCTCCATCAGCTGCTGACTGCTCTTGCGTGCAACCACTCTATGGTAACACGAAAGCCACTTTTGTGATCATCTTTTTGTACCTGCTTAAGGCTGACAATACCACACTATGGCTGAGTTTAGAAAGAAATTAAGCAGACAAAGGACAGAGAACTTGGATTCTCAAACCAAGGTGATTTTTAGTCTCCAGTCTTTATGCAGGTGTAAGATGGATGGAACCAAGAAGCTTCTTCTATTTGAAAAGAATACTTTGGAGAATGCACAAGAAATAGAATTTCAATAGATTGTGTGTGTGTGTGTGTGTGTGTGTGTGTGTGTGTGTGTGTGTGTGTGAAAGAGACAGATAGAAACAGACAGACATACTGATGCAGAGACACAGAAACATAAAGACAAAGAGATATACAGAGGGGTGTTAAGCTGAAATTTTTCTTAGTTGTTTATTCCTAGCATTTATCATTTAGATGGCATTCAGCTAATGTATTCTAAATGAAACAACAATGACAGCCTGAACAGTTAAATCAAGAGTTGGTTGAAAAATAAATAGAAGAGCCTGAGACACAATATCAAAGAGTACTCTGCAATTTCCTTTTATAAACAATAACATCTTTTTTTTAAATTTGAGAGAAGAATCTTCAAAGTGCTAAACAGTGTAATGTTAATCATCTAGCTCCAGGATGTTGCACTTAGTGAAGCATGGGTCTCTCTCTCTCTCTCTCTCTCTCTCTCTCTCTCTCTCTCTCTTTCTCTCTCTCTCTCTCTCTCTCTCTCTCTCTCTCTCTCTCTCTCTATGACTCTCTCTTTCTCTGTGTCTGTCTCTGTCTCTCTCTTTCTTTCCCCCTGTCTCTCTATATGTCTCTCAGAAGTACACAGTAAACATGCATGCACGTATAATTTGTTGAGGAATTGAAAAAAGAAGTCTTTTCCAATGGACTTTAAATAATGGTGAATTGTAATCATGTTTTTTTCTAACCCTCTTCAAAGTGATGATCTAGTAGGTAAAGTCCTTGTCAGTTAGCTGCTTCATATTTCAGAGTCCTGAGTACCTTATTTTGTGTCCCCTCTCCATTTTACTCTTCATCACTTACACAGTGTTATCAACAGATGAGTTATTCTTCTTACTGACTGTGGGCAACTTAACTCACTTAAAAATTCTAAAATCAAAGATGATCATTGCTGTAATTCTGCATCTAACAGAGAGGTGTATCGGTCATCCCTGGACATACAACTGGGTGGTTGGGTGGTTGTTTTTTCTGGCCAGCTGTAAAACTAATATTTGCTTCTTCTTCTTCTTCTTCTTCTTATTATTATTATTATTATTATTATTATCATTATTATTAGTAGTAGTAGTAGTAGTATTAGTCTCATGATCATCATCATCATCATCATCATCATCATCATCATCATCATCATCATCATCATCATAGGATAGTGTTCTCCTGACTCCTAATAGTATTTGTTGATTCAAGCAGTGGGCTATGTCTTAGTCTCAGTGCATGACGACTCAAAATGTTACAATATAGGGCTGAGTGTTAGCACAGCGGTAGAACATATATGAAGTCCCAGGCTCAATCCCAAGCACCACCCCACACTCTGCCTCCCAATATCAAAAGGCTACCTGTGGTAACCCTACTGTGTCAGGCATGATTTTCCATCCCTCTAGCTCAGGTGTCCAAACTCCTTAAAGATAAACATCCTTCAACTGACGACCTCCAATCTTTCAGTCCTGCCACCTGAACCTGACAACAAGCTACCTCTCCCACAGCCTCATTTTATTCTTTCTCATTCTATCACCCATTTATAGTCAGTATCTTCAGCTCCTGTTGGAAGTTTTACAGGATGCTGTATGAAAGAGATATGCAACAACAGTGCTATTTTCCAGGAAGCAAGAATCAGTTCGGTTATCGTTCATGACACATAAGCCGACCTTGGCCTTATATATCCAATCTTCAGAAATTATAGTTGCATAATTCATTATTTCTTCTTTAACTGCACTACCATAGATTTCTCTAGTAAGTGAAGATATTCATAGTTGTACCATTTCCATGTCAAGGGCCCAGATTGTCTACTTTAAGCCAGCCTACACCCCCCCAAAATGCTGAGAGAAGCAAATTCTGCGAAATGAATTTGAGCTAGAATAGGAACCAGCCTCCACATTTTATGTTGCTCTGGAAATTCTATATGACCATCCTTTGAAGAATAGAGCTATGCAACAACGCTGAGCTCTATCAGCTTCTTTCACTTATGATCACAAAGGCTTCATCTTTTGATGGCCTGTACCTTCAAACTGGCTAAATCAGCCAGATGATAAAAATATCTCATGACATGTAGATCAAGAATGCTACTGTACCATTATCTGTCTAGATCAGTGACCCCGGCAAATGGCCTAAGAGAAAAATTTGTATGTAAAGCCTTGTCAAGAGTCAACATGTGCAAAGAAGGAAGGCATTTTGCTGAAGGAGGAATTCAACTGAGACACAGTCACAACAGGGAAATCAGAGAGCAGCTCTGAATTTGATATGGCCTTTTAGAATCCCCTGGACAAGACAATAATTCCAGGCTTTTATGTGATCATACTTGTTGTAGGGTGGCCTCAGAAAAGGGCAACACTAGTGCATGAATCCATTTCCTCCACCCACGGGCAATTGCTAGAGAAATTTTCAACTGTGGGAATTATCAGTCCACACTGTATGGATCTTCAATAGCATACTACAACATCCATTACATTGTCACTTTGTAGTCAAAGAATAAACTAAAATTGCTCCAAGTATATTAAAGTATAGATTTAAATTTCAGCCACTTAAAGGTATATTTGAGATTGTAATATTTGAATTTAGTGATCATCTCTTCAATAAATATAGACAGGTTTTCCTCCAGTGTCTCTGTGGCCCTTAAAATAAAGCTGCTGTCCACACCCCCAATGTCTCTTAAACTACATAAACATGTCTCTGAACACAGTATTCTTCAGGGACTTCATCTGTGTCTTTACCTTTTTCTGCTTAATAAACATGTTAAAAATATTGCTCATTCATATTATTCCAGCATGTACTAAATAATGCACTCAAGAGAGGTTTGTTGAATAAACAAAGTAACCAAACAATGAAGAAACAAGCCAACTTAGTTTTGTTTGCCACAGAATCAGCAACAATAAGAAAACACATTTGTTAACAGATATTAAGGAATAATGATTGCCGTTTTCTGCTATTTTTGCTTTAAAAGGTAGAATTATGTCTATGTGTCTTTCTTCTTTTGGTTTTCTTGCTTAGCTATTTTCTTGATTTTTCTAGGATGTAGAAAAAGTATTATATTGGGTTTTCCATCAATTACGTTCTATTTTCCATGTACTTTATGCTTATGGTAACTAGTAAGATTTCAATGCATAGCGTCAAACCTTTAAAAGAATCAAATGATGACAGAAATATATTCATATAGTTTTATGCCAAAATGCTTTAAAAATCTGTACATGTATCTCTTTTTTAAAGTAAAGTTGTAAGAAAAAAGAATAAATCATAGGTTTAGATTGAAAAAAAAAAACACATTTGGTGAAATGGGAACGATGCATTTTAATGCACACCTTTATGTGAGCTTATCCTTGGTGCTTAACAAGGGCTGTTTTATTGTTACTGACTAGCATAGCATAAAACAGCCATTCTCAACCAGCTTATCTCACAGCTTTCCTAAGTGCACTAAAATCTAACATAGGATTTGAAGGCAAACTGGAGAAGAAATTCAAATGTAGGATGAAACAGTTGTTTGATCAGTTGTTGCAATGGTCTTTGGATAAAGCTGTATTTCCATCTTATCTATATGAGTGAAATAATTAGTCACAGAAATGGCTGGTTATAAGGCTATTTTTCTTTTTATACCAAAACATATCAGTTAATTAACGATGGCAGACTTTTAGAAGAATGGGGTAAATAGTTTCCAACGTTCTAAAAAATTACGAAAATATATATTCC
The DNA here is from genome assembly GCF_963924665.1 of Micromys minutus. NCBI lineage: Eukaryota > Metazoa > Chordata > Mammalia > Rodentia > Muridae > Micromys > Micromys minutus. Next base: position 7,482,608 of record NC_137970.1, on the reverse strand, counting down.
TGGTTAAACATTGTAGACAAAAGTATTGAGTGCACAGAAAAATTTACTGACATTCAAAAAAACTAATCTGTTTATGATTTCTAGCATCAACAATTTCAAGGCATTACAATTATGAGCTGATGAAGAATCACATTTTCTTTATGTTATAGCAAGGATGGGGAGTATGTTGGTTTCCTATAACTGATTAAGAAGTTCATAAATAAAGTACCACCGTGAAGAGTATTGGTGAAATTTTCTTGGAATGGCAGTTTTGAAATTCTAAATGATCTGAAGGGATTCCCAAAAATTATCTGTAAGAATTTCCTGAAGAAATAGGATTATGAAAAACAATTTATATGTATAACAGCATTGACTAAAAAATACGGAATTTGAACAAAAATACCCAGTGTTCAATAGATGAAGCATTAAATAAGTTGTAACATAATAGTATGAATTAATCTTGTAAAGTTATTAAGATCATATGTGATCCCAGAAACCAGGGGTGGGAAGTCCGGAAAACCTCAAATTTGAGAATATCTTGGACTACATAATGACCTCAAGTTCAACGTAGGTTAAGTGATTTCCACATAACCCTGGGTTATGTCCTAAGGTACTATATCAACAAAACCAAACAAATATGTTGTTGAGAGCCGTTTGTGCCGCACCCAAACATGGTGTCCGCTTCCCGCCCATGACTCAGCAAACAGAGCCCAAGAGACATAGTGCGCATGTGCCACAGATGTCACAGCCTGCTCTCGGGGCATGCTAATGAGTTACTGGAGGGCGCACCAATCAGGTAGTGACACTAGTCTCCTGGGCATATATAAGCAGTGCATTTTCCTTCCAGGGATCCCCTGCTCAAGAGCATTGTACAATAAAGGTTGTTCGAAGAAGAATCCTGTTGTTGCACGCCTTTTCCTGCTGGCGGGAAGTGGGGCGCACGACAATATGTGAAAAACATCAAACAAAGGAAGAACATATAAGATATAAAAGAGCCAGTGTAAATGATGTAGCCTTCTCCTTGTGACAGACTTAGAAAAAAAAGAGGTAGAAAGTCTGCTGGAGCACTGGGGCTGGGCTTTAAGCCACACTTCAAGCCAGACAGGGTCCTAGCACTGAGAGTAGGACTCTCATCTTTATCCTAGTAACTAAGTTGTCTCTAATAATTACAATGCCAACACAAAATTGACTAAATTGTATTTTTGGAGATCTCTTTGTCATACTGTTTTGTATGGGCCTATTTTAAATATCACTGGTCTTTTGTATGCATACATACATACACAGGCACACACACACACACACACACACACACACATATATGGTTTCTTGTGCTTTTTGCTATGTTTGTTTTGTTTAATTTGTGCTTTAATGGTTTAGTTGCTCTTTTTATTTGCCTGTTTGGTTTGATTAGTGAGGGAAAGAAGACATGGAGGGAAAAGGAAGGAAGATCTGAGAATAAAAGAGAAACTATAATCAGAATATTTTTATTGTATAAATTTTCAAGAAACATAAATTGTTTAAAAGATGTATAAGCATAAATAACATGCTATTAATTTTAAAACAGATAATAATAAGTATATAATATAGAGTTTCTATGAAGAACATATAGGTTGAAATAGTAAGAGGAGATAGTTTTTAGGAGGTTTAATTATACATGATTTTCATTTCCTTCTTGTTATTTCCTGTAAATTTATAGATTTTTTTCAACAAAATATATTGCCTTTATAGTTTGTTATTAAAAAAATACTCCCAGCTCTCTAAAAATGATTGTCAAAGTATACGTGATGAATGCAATTTTCATTTTTTCAGTAGGAGTGCTTTTCCTAAACTTCTGAGGGTATTTTGGCTATTCATACTTTATTTCATCCTCCTCTTAGGTAACAATGAATCTTCTCAACTGTTTGTTGCTATAATGTAGAAAACTGTGCATAACCCATAGATGTGTGATAAAATTAAAAAACAAAATGCAACCTAAGATAGAAACAGGACTGAGAGCCTAAGAGAAAGAAACATAACCTCACCTCCAAACGACGAGGCCACGCCTCTTCATTCAACATGTAAGAACTGTTAAAATGTTGGACAGATGAATTAACAGGGGATTGATTGTTGGAACTAGGAGCAAATAAAACTAAGACCTGTCATGCCATCACCACTATTGAGCAATTCTGGAAAATGGAGCTGCTGAGCAAGTCAGAATGGAATAACAATGTGAGAAAAAAATGACAGGAGATTAATATTAAGGCTTAAATATTAAACTCACTTCAGATGCCGGTTAACACTGCATGTGGCAAGGTGATTAATACTTAACGGTGGCACCCCTGCAACATTTGATGGGATCACTCTACAACATTGACTTGTGACTTACACACCTATGCCATGTCCCTAATACCTACCCCTATCACACACACCACACCACACACACACACACACACACACACACACACACACACACCATACTACTCCTAGTAAGCAAATAAAAGTGAAAAAATATAAAAATGAATATAAATATTTTATAAAAATAAAAAAGCATTTATAGAAATAAATTCTGATGTTCTTGGGCTTGGGATGTAGCTCAGCAATAGAACACTTGCTTAGTAAATATACGGACTTAGATTCCATTCCTAACACAACACAAAAGGAAACAAGTAGTAAAAGAGGTGGTCTTATCTAATAGGAAAAAATCTCAAGATGCTTTTATACTCAGAAATTAGTAATTCTTCTGATGTCAGTCCCTGAAAAGCATAAGGTCAAAGGAAGTTTATCACCTGGCTATTCAAAATCAAGAAAGAATTTTGCCCATTTACCTTTTATGCTCTTGTAGTATCAGTCAGTTTTATGTAGATACCTTAGTACTAACCCTAATGAGCTCTTGTGAAAATGGAGTTAAGAGCAACCTAGGCTCTTGCAGAGATCTATGGTACAATTCCCAGCATCCACGTGGCAGTTCACCACTATCAGTAATTCCAGTTCTAGTGAATTCAATACCTCTTCTGGGACCTATGACATCAGGCACAGGCATGATGCACATTCATTTATGGAAATAAACACATGCACATGTAATAAAATTAAACAAAACCTTATAAATGGGAATGCCACATGTATAACCAGAAGAAATCTCCAAAGCATTCTGTTGGGGGATGAAACCACCAGTTCTTTAGGTCCACAGTACATTTAAGTAGAGACTTTCATTTTGACATACATTTTGGATCTAGCAGGATATTTAATCTTTCCTGTTTTTAAAAAACCTTTCAGTGAAAGGTTTCAATGTCTCGTAAAAATAGCAAACTCAATACTTAGTGATGGACCTGTTCCCACGTACAGAGAAAGATGCTGAAATAAGCACTGACTTATCCAAGTTGCACATTTAGAACAGTTGGAATTTGTAGCCAAGCTCAGGCTCCTCTAACCATTGGGCTTACACAATCAGGTTAGTCCTCTTCCTTTGTGGGGTACATGGTTAGCTCTAGTCTTCAACAAGTTTTTTTTTTTTTTTTTTTTTTTTACTAAAGAGCTCACCTTCTCTTACCTCAGAGCCTAGGGAGACCCATATCCCTCACCAAGGAATTCTATTGGTTTAATTTCATTTCTGGGGCTATGGAAGACTAGAGATATACTAGAAATAGGATCATTGTATCATGTCTCTGATTTTGACCAGCTTGGGATCAGATAAAGATTCACATATTTTTAATCAGATCATTTGACATTTGAGGCATGGTCACATGTACCTCAGGCTGACCTAAAATCCAATGTGTAGCCAAGGGTGATTTGGGACATGTTTTCTAAGAAGTTGATTCCACTGTCAAATTGGATAAATAAATACATAGTTTTCCCTGACATATTAAGCAAGCACACAGGCAGTGGGGTTATTCTACACTAATTCCCTTATAAGGTATCATTATGTTTCCATGTCCTGAGCACTGAGAACACAAGGTATGAATCACCATGGTTGGTTTATGCAGATGGAACAAGGAAGAGGGCATTGTGCACATTAGGTAGACACTCTACCAACTGAACTACAATCACAGCCCTAAATAGATAATACAAATAAAGTACAGTAGATGAGCTGCAGTAACAACGACAAATTTGGAATACTATTAAGATTATACGTATCATGTCTATAAGACTTATAGCTGAAAGTGAAGTTATGAGTGGTTCTTACACCAGGTCATATGTATACTTCCCATTTGTCCTTGTTCCTAACTCACACCACACCAAATATATTTTCCTCTTGTCACCTGGAATGATTTAATATCACTAATTTTATGTACTGTTTAAGCTGAAGACATTCAACTTGAAGACATATCAATCACTGTGTCTTTGAATATTACTTTGAATATTCATTTAATATATAAGGAATAAATGTTACTTGGCTAAATTTGAGAGATAGCACACCATTTGTCATCACTGAAATCTGGAGAAAATACTACCATCGATGGAATGGCATTTTACGGAGTTTACTACTACTGGACGCTCAGTGCTACTGGAGGCCTCATCTTGGAGAAATAATCTAGAGAGAAAAGTTATTTCTTCAAATACAGCAGAGAAATCAGAGCCAGCCACTTTTTATTGTTAAAAATGTAGAAATTACTAGAAAATTGACTTCCTCGCTTATACTCTGTGGCATTTAAGACAAACTTTGTCTACACATCAGTTAAGGCAATTGCCCTACTAAAATCATCTGAGAACCTCTGGCCTTGCAGCCATGTGAGTGAATAAATGGTACCAGGGCATAGTTGGTTCATTATTATTCTTGCACAGATGGGCATGACAGCACACATCTATAATTTCAGTGTCTAGGAAGATGAGGCCTGAGGATCTAGAGTTTAAGAATAGCCTGGCCATCAGAGTGAGAACCAGCGTTTAACAAAATTACTGTTGTAGACAAATGGCTCCACTGGACAAAGGTGAAAAGACTGAAATCTGCTTCTCTGGTAATGATATGTTCAAAAGGAGCAGAAGAACTACAATAAAAAAAGGATACTAAATAAAATAGCAAGTGCCAATCCAAACATTAACATCTGCAGGCACCAAATCAATTCTAAGTTTTCATATATCAATATGTTTTGAGTTCATAGTAGTTGACAAATCTATGTCTTAGATATATCTTTCAAAATGAGTTTATGCTTTTTCTTTAAAGTCAATCACTGGCTTCACAAATCATTGGTATATGTGAGCAAAATAAGCAGAGCATTCTCCTTTATGATAATAGTGTGTGTGTGTGTGTGTGTGTGTGTGTGTGTACATTCATTCACATGCACAAGCAGATACAAGCTAATTCCTCAAGCAATTTCTCATTTTTCTATTAGGTGAGTGGTCACTTTGTGAGCCTTATTAACAAGAATAACCAACATTTATAATGCACTTCACAGATGCCAAGCCACTTTTCAATCACCTAACATATATTTTCACTTTATTCTTCTTAAACACTTTATGTAATAGATAATGTAGATATTATTATAATTCCCATTTACCAGATGAGAAATGAACACAGGGAAAGGCTATTTTACCAAAGGGAACAAAACGTATTAGACAGGACCAGGCTATACACAGTGATAGTATTAACACTGCTGCCCCTGTAGATCAGGGAGATCAGACCGTCTTGTCCAACTAAGTAAGTAGTTGGCAGGGATATTGCAGCCATTACCAAAGGCTCAGTTGTGCCGTAAACTGACTCATGTCAAACATGTAGACAATGTTCAAGGCACTACCCCCTTTTACTGTCATACAACCGTAGCATTGGCTGGATGATACTGTCTGTTGTTAATGCATTTGCCTTTTAGTATAAGAAAGAAAGGATTGGAAGGGTCAGACTTAAAACAGCCTAGATGCGGTGATGCTGAAGCACAGATCTAGAGATTCACAGATTTCTCTGCAGTCCCATGATGAGAGGTTGAGGGATGGGCTGTGGCAGGATGAAGCCAGAATTGGGTAAGTCCTTGTCACTCACTGCTTGAATGTAAATCCCATATTCAATTACTACCTACTATGTGTGTCATTTCCAGAAAAATATTGGCTGCTAAAGATGAAGTAGTTATTGCATTTAAAAGTGCATGTTTCTTCTCTCAGAGTTTAAATCAGAGGACATTATGTCAAGAGATAAGAGCCAGGTGCCGAAAGATATGCAGTGTATGACTTCATTCATATTTGGAAGCCAAAAACTCTTGATCTGACAGAAAAGAGCGAAATGGTAATCACTAGGGGCTGAGGAGGGCAGAATTTATGGTCACACCGTCAGAAAACAAGCAGCAGAAAACAATCATATGTAATATAATACCAGTGGACTCCAGGATACAGTAATTTTAAAAACAATTTTAATTTGCAGTTCTGACAATTGCACCTAGGGCCTTGTGCATGCTGAGAAATCGTTCTAGTGTTGCACCACACCCACCAGCACATATATAGTGCCAGCAAAGGTAACAGGAGGCTCCAACACAGAGCAATATGTTCATATTCTCAAGAGAAATAAATGTTGATCACTCTGACTTTATTATACGTTGTGTTGGAGTATGTAGGTGTGGGGATGTATGAAGTTATCAGAACTTACCAGGTATTATTTCTTAACTATGTAGCTGTGTTATATGTTAGTTAACTTAAAAAACAAAGATTAATTTGGTTTATGTCAGACAAGTTTGGTACAGGGGAGCTTACTCATTATACTATTTTATAATCCATTTATATGATTGTTTTGAAGAGAGTATCTAGAAGTCTCAAAAAAGCAATGATAAGAAAATTAGGACACAAATTACCCTAATTTTGATGAGAACATATTACCCAGTGCTATTGAAAATCATACTGTGTCCTGTAAGTATGTTCAATTATCACATGTGAATGAAATTTTGTGAATAAGGTGTTAAAACATTAACTATCTTGATTAGGTCATTATAACCGCCATGTAGCATACCACATGTTTTTAAGATTAAAATTTTAATCACATTTAAAATATATGTAAAGGGAAAAAGTTATTTTGAAACATCACTATTTGTGTCGCGTGTGAAGTTAATGATTTTTACAGTACAAAGATAGGGACTCTATCCTGAAATAATTACATGTTCAAACTGTTTTTGAAAATGTTTCAACTGAAATAGAATTCCATCACTGTCCACCTTCCTTTCTTCCCTGCAACTCCTCCTCCTGCCCACCTTCAGATGGAGTGAGTGGATTCCAGAAAATAAAACTAGAAAAAGGAAGCTTCACCTTGTTCTATGTCCCAGAAAGTAAAGTGAAGCAAATCACAAGTCCTTGTTCTAAACCTTTAAAGAGTTAGCAAAAGAGACATTGAGACTCACAGGAGTAATTGGAAAAACAATGTCCTTTATTGTGGCATTTGCACACAAGATAAAACATATCTCGATCCCATCCCCCATTATCTTCTCTGACTCCCCCCACCCCCAACATCACCCTGGTTCCTTTCCTTCCCCCTAATTACCCCTTTGGACTTCCAGCTGCTTTTCAAAATTAGTCTTTCTTCTGCTTAATTTTTCACCAAGGCAAACTTTTCCTTTTCCCACTCACTGTAAATTGATTTTCAACTACATGTTTTGAATCATTTGTAATTTAAGTTTTCATTTTTGTTCATTTTTATCAATCAGAAAATTTTCTGTTCTAGTGAAAAGAAGAAATGGTGGAGAGATGAATGGGCCAATGCAGGAGATACAGCTCCCCTACAGTTTGTGAGGCAGCTTAGTATGCTCACTGACTAGTACTGTGGCCTTCCTGTTTCTCCTTGGCTGGGATATACAAATTTCCAATCACATTATCAAATCACTGACACTTTTGAACATTTTAGTTTAAAGAGAATTTCCCCCATTTTTTCCTCCATGACAAAAGAAGAGGTGGCTTGGCCATTAATCCCAAAGGCCCCTCTGCCCACAGTGCCCCTCTGGGTAACCCTAACCCTTTATAGATGGACCACCAGCGGGTGGCCAGCTCACTTTCCTAACCAGACTGATGCTGGATTTAGAAGGCCTTTTCATGCAGGCTCCTGCAAGGATCTCAAGGAAGTACTTCCTGCCGCTCCTTTCTCAGGCCTCACAGAACTGTTATCTTTTCTGGTTTGAGTTGTTTTTTCTTAGCTTTTATTTTGGTGATTGAGTAGGATCCACTCCAGAGTTGCCAGACAGTTCCCACAGTGGCAGCAACTCAAACATTAAAATTGAAACTTGGGACAGAGGCAAGGAGCTGCAGTGCTGCCAGCCAGCTCCAAGTGGACTGCCAAGTTTCAGGGGTAAACAACCTGCTCCTCCTCCGGTAGGGAATCCCTTATACATTTCTAAAGAGGTACTCCTCAGTCACATTGAGATTTTGTTTAAGCATCAAAAGAAAGTTACATATTAACTAGCTATACCGTCAGTGTGCCTGTGTTTATCCTAAAGGGAGTGATTAAAATTTGCTGACAGCTTTCAAATTTATCAGAGAATTATCAGATTGCCCTGAGTTTAATCATTGACAAAGTTTAAAAAACAGAGTGGATTTGGAAACTGTGAAATATAAACCATTTTGTCAATTGTCTCCTGAGTCTAAAATTGTATATTCCCCACTTGGCTCAGGCCATTTCTTCTATGACAGTGACTTTAAGTCCTCTACCATGCAAATCAGTGGCACTAGTTTTTTTCTCCGAGTTGTCAGCTGACAGATTTCTGTTCTAGAGTGTCTTCTCAGCACATCCCCTTCCAGCTGTCCAACTTTTCAGTTCCTTCTCATGCCAGCACTTTTTCACATATCTTTTATGAATTAAAATGTATCCTATTCCTGAATGACAGAAAACGATGCTAAAACCACAAAAGTCTCTCCACAATTCATTTCTGGTGACAAAAAACAAAACAAAACAAAAAACAAAAAAACCAGACCTCTGAGTTCAAGGCCAACCTAGTTTCCAAGTTGAGTTCCAGGTCTCAAAAAATCCAAAAGCAAACTTAGAGATTTAAAACAACAGCAGCAGCAACAACAACCTGTCAGTTTTGCTGTGTGACCAGATTTCCCTCATATTCATTCTGCTGCAGCCTTCCAAAAGCTGAGATCATAGGTTTGAGCCACCAGGCCAAGATCCCACCTGACCTTTTAAGTTTTGTTTCTGTTACACCTTTCCCTTATTCTTTACACTAAAATTCTTTTTAAGATGTTTTTATTTTAATTCATGAAATTAAATATAATTATAACATATTCTCCTTTCCTCCCTCCAACTCTTCTGATGCCCCTTCTTGATACCTTTCAAATCCATGCCTTTTACATTGTTTTATATATACATATAACACACACACATGTATGTATGTATATATATGTATGTATGTATAATGTATATACATCCAAATACATTAAATATATAGACACAGTCTGCTCAGTTTGTTTGCCTTACTTGAATGTATATGACTTCAGGGCTGGCTAATTGATATTAGATAACCTATTTGGAGACTCTTCCCTGGGGAGGGCTATTTCCTCCCACTCCCAGTCCTTACATTGCTTGCAGTGTTTTGTCAAAGGGACTCATGAGACCACCCTTTTCTGTTAGCACATCAAATGGTGTTTCCCATTTTATCTGAGCAGCCATATTAGTGAGGAATCATGGAGAAAACTTCCCTGTCACTTCCAGAAAACACAACCTTACAGCAGATTTCCTGGGTTTTCTGCTCTTGTAAGACGTCCCCACTCTGAAATTCGTACTGTTTACTGAACATACCATTATGTCCTTTCCTGTGTCTGATTATATACAAGTTATTTTTTTTAGAGTCCAGACCACTCCTCTTGTTTGTGAAGTATTCACAGATTTTTCTCAGATTCTGATGTTTTCTACAATCACCTTCCCTAGAATTGTGTGTGTGCTACTAAAGCACCTGCCATGAGTCGTTATTTTAATTGTTCATGACTCCATTTTTTGTGTATGCTTATGAGGGCTCTAGGATGAACAGCTCGTGTTCACATTTAATTTCCTTTGTGTCAATGTGTGGAATGGAAGGACATGTTCAGTAAATAAAGGAACAGATCCCTGCTTTCACACACACAGTCTCCCTCGAGTGTGCAAGTATATGTGTGTGTACCTGTGTATGTATGTTGTGCATCTCTCTGTATGTGTACCTGTGTATGTATGGTGTGCATATATCTGTGATGGTATTGTCATGTGAGTGTGTGTGCATGTTTATGTGTGTGTTTAAGATAGAGGTCAACATTTAGGTAATATTTTTTTTTTGAAGATAGTGTTTCTCGTTGGCCTGGGCTTATGAGTTTGTGCCATCATACTCAGATGTTTTGTTTAGATTCTGATATATGTTTAAGATTTATTTTTTACTTCATTTGTATGGGCACTTGCCTGATGTATGCATATACACCATGTGCATACCTGAAGCCCACAGAGGCCAGAAGTTGTTAGGTTCCTTAAAACCAAAGTAATAGACTGTTTTGATCTGCTGTACAGTTACTTGGAATAGAATCCACGTCCTTTGCAAAGGCCATCTCTCCAGCTGCACCCTACTTTTTTTTTAAATTGATAAATGTTGTCATTTGACTTATATTTGTATGTGTATGCATATATGTACATATAATTCTCTCACCATCCTCTCTTATCTCCCTCTTATCAGTCCCTACCTCACTGACACCAGTTCCTTTTACAACTATTGGTTTTCTTTGTAATGGATTTGTTTTAACCTGGGCCATATGCACGACCAATGGCTTTTAACTCCCTATTGGAACCTGGTGGACTCAGCAGCGAGCGCTCTGAGGAAAGTAATGGTTTTACCTCTCTCTGGACTGATCAATATCAAATAGTCCAGGCTGGTAGGCCCCTGAAGCATCTCCTCCATCCGTATCTGACTGCTGATGGGCCCATTCAGAGCCATGCATTTGCAGCTACTCTGAGTTCAGGATGGCAACTGCTGTATCCCCTACAGTAGATAACCTACTTCCTATCTTCAAGCTCTTGCATCCTTTTCAGCTATATTTTTACATAAGTTCTAGAAATTGACCTCACTTCTCATGCCTGTGAAGTAAATGCATTATTGACTGAGCTATCTTGCCAGTCTTTTTAATTGGCTAAGAAAAATGATGCAGAACTAGGGATGCAGTTCATTGGTAGAGCACTTACCTACAATGCTTGAGGTCTGTGTTTTATTTCTAGCACAGTAAAGGTACATATTTCTAGGGTAGTATGTGATGTTTTGATATAGGTTTGCACAGTATATTTAAATGAGACAGCATTTCTATCTGCTCAAACATTTTTTATTTTGTGATGAAAATATTAATAATTCTTTTTAGTTCTTGTCTTAATATGAAGTTCATTTTTGCTATCTATAGTTACTATGCTGGAAAACAGACTACAAGAAATCATGTCCCCTTAGATTTTACTTCAGATATCTCAAGTCCCTTATTAGAGTGATAGTTAGGCCTTTACTTGTTGTTTAAACAGGGTCCTATTATAGGAGACTAGACTTGAACTTTCAGTCCTCTTCTCTGCTTCACCTCCCCATCACTGGGAGTCTGAATGTGCGCAGCCATACACTCCGGTCCTTCACCTCGACACCTTCAGTGCCCTGGGTGCCATATTTTACTTTTCAAAATCAGAGCTCACAATTTTTCAATTCCCCTCCACAGTGATCTTGTAATCATGACTAGGTGTTTTCTGCAGGTAGCAGATATAGCAGTTGAGTAAATCTGAGCCTTGAACCCTTTGTTTCCATTAGAACAATGACAATTCCATGGGGGAAGAAGTAGAAAACCCATGAAGTGACTCTGGGAAAGTGAAGGACTTCGGTTAATGGACAGGAAAGGCAAGGTTCAGTTTCCCACAAGATAGTGATGAGCAAGGCAGTGTTGGGAACAGTCATTTTCTATGGCATCTAGAAGGAGATATTTTTAAGTCCAAGCTTCTCTTGGAGAGAGGATGCCAAAATGATTGCCCATGAAAGCTGAATTTGTGTCCAGCCTTGCCATTTTAGGACACTGTGCTAACGGATATTAATGCAGCTGCAGATGCTTGGCTGCTCACTGTGGCTGGCTAGACAGATGTATTAGCCCAAGATCCGGCCCAAAGGTGAGATCTTTAAAAGATACCATAGAAGCACCAAACCAAGATCAGCACCCACCCAATGGTTGTTTGTGTTCTCTGGTTCCTGGTGAGTTCGATCACCCTGTCCTGTACTCACGATAGGAAGAAAGGGCAGCTCTTGCTCCATATGGCCAATCAAGTGAAAGCAAGTCTTTAAACAATCACAGATTTTGATAGCACCATCACTATTGTTCCAACGATAGAATCCTCTCAGAGTCTAAGTGTCTCAGTTAAGCTGGCCATGTTGAGAGCATTGCTTATTCTCACCGGCCCTTTGCCTTCCTTAGAGTCCCATTCCTCACAGGGGTTCCCCATTCCCCACTTCTGGCTTCTGTGCTTCTTGTACTTGCTGTGTCCACAGTTTCTCTATGGATAGGCAGTCTTTGTCCCTGTATGGGCTGGACCTGAGAATACAGTGGAGGTTCAGTCACCCTAGGATACTCAAGGAGAGATGGATGGCATGGTGAAGTGAGGCTAGAGGAAGCATTCACCAAGAAGCACATAGATTGGCTCCATCAGACCCATGGCCACTGAGGGACCACAGGAGATTACCGAAGTCTCAACGATCCTGGACAATTAATTGGTCAGAATCCCACCCCTTGTTCAAGGTCACTTGCTCAGTGCCAAGTGTTGCTTGCCCGTTTTGAGTGAGTACAGTGACTAAGTCATTCTGGAACTGATTACTGACCTTTGCAAGTCCCCCAGGCCCAGCAATTGTCTCCAGCCTTCCAGTCCCTTCCTCTCAGCTGGAAATTTCCATCAAGCCTAGCAGCATTCTTAGAGGAAAAGTTCAAAGTCTGACTCTAAACCCTCAACATGCTTCCAGTCTCCCACTTGTGGCTCAGGGACTCACTAAATCCTTTCCCCAAGAACACAGCTAGACAGTAGTTCAGTTCTGACCCAAAGAGACAGCCTCAGGCAATAGTTACAGTCGGGATTCCGGAGTCAGCCCCCCACCCTTTTGCCTTGCCAGCTTCTCTTGAGCCAGCCAGTTTCTGAGAGCTAGCTCTGGCTAGCTCGCTCGCAGAGGCGACTGACCTGAGATGCCGCCCCCCACAACGATCACATCGCATTTGTTGCTCATGGTGCTCGCCAGGTTCCAGGCCTCTCGCATCCGCTGCTACTGCGTCTGGACCTCTGCCTGCGCCTGTGCTGCTCACAGTCCCTTCACACTAGCGCGGCTTTAAGCTGGCGGGCCGCCTGGACTCTGAGCCCCGCCCGCCCTCCCGCCTGCCTGCAGGCAAGCGCTCAATCCTAGCCCCCGCCCCCAGCCGGACAGCCTAGGCAGGAGGAGGGCGGACACCTTAACTGAGAGGATGACCTGGAACTTTACGGGCCTTTCCCAGGGGTCAAGACCCTGTTGCCCTCTACAAAGTATTTTTCAATCTGCCTCGTGATCACTCTGTACAGCTGAGGAACTAGAAGCTCTTCCAATCAGAGGAGAGGACCAAAGATTAAGAGCTTTTCAAGTGCCTGTCACTGTGTTATATTGTGCAAGATTCCTGCTCAATTTCACAACGACCCAGGTGACACAAGAAGAAAGCAGTCAAAGTACTAAGTAATTTTGTATAAAGAAAAAAAAGTGTGTTAAAATGTCACATCAGGGGCTCAAGAGATGGCTGGGACAGAGGACCTGTGGTCAATACCCAACACTCACAGGCATCTGTAATTCCAGTCCCAGGGGATCCTATGCCTTTTTCTGGCCTTTAGTGGGCACTAGGCATGCAAGTTATATTCACACATGCAGGTAAAACCTATATATGTATTTAAAACCACATTTTACCCTATAGCTCTATCTGTAATCCAGTACCAGGGGATGCCACATTCTCTTTCTGGCCCCCTGTGAATAACAGACATGTATGTTGTATTCATTCATGCAGACAAAACTCCCATATACATGAAAAATAAAATCATACCATACCGCATTGCTATGTGTGATCAATATATGCCTACTTACATTCATAACAATTAAAAAAGGAAGAGTTCAAGGCTCACCTTGATTGACCAAACAGGATTAACATTCCCAGCCTTACTCACACTTTCATTTCAATCATCTGCTCTGATACACACACACACACACACACACACACACACACACACACACACACACACACATTGTTTAGTTAACTGCAAAAGGCTGCTCTAACATTGTGAGGAGGCTCCTAGCCTGAAGACATCCAACTTTTCCCACTCTTATAAAGATAGAAAGCATCTTCAAGAGCCAAAGGGAGGGCTAGTTTAGTGGTAGAGCCTGCCATGAACTAAGCCCTCAATTCCCCCTACCACAAGGGACCTAATACAGCCAACTTTTTACTGGACAACATCATAACATAACATGTAGTCTGTCTTCTTTCTGTGTTTCATTGAAAGGATGACTATAATGCTTCCTAAACTTGAACAAGCATATACAATATCATGGCTTGTGAAGAAAATCAGAGGAAATACGTTTCTTTCTTTCTCCTTTTTATTAAACATTTTTTACAATTTACATTACAAATGTTATCCCAATTCCAGTTTTCTTTCTGGACACTCCCTATCTCATCCCCCCTCTCCCTGCTTCTATGAGGGTGCTCTCCTACCCACCCACCCACTCCTGCTTTCCTGCCCTGACATTCCCCTACACAAGGGCATCAAGCCTTGACAGAACCAATGGCTTCTCCTCCCATTGATGCCCAACAAGGCCATCCTCTGCTACATATGCAGCTGGAGCCATGGGTCCCTCCATGTGTACTCTCTGGATAGTGGTTTAGTCCCTGGGAGCTCTGGGGGGTCTGGGTGTTCTTCCTATGGGTTGCAAAACACTTTAGTTCCTTCATTCCTTCCCCTAACTCCTCCATCATGAACCTCGTGCTCAGTCTGATGGTTGGCTGAGAGCATCCACCTCTGTATTTGTCAAGCTCTGACAGAAGAAATATATTTCTAACGAGCTTTAGATTATATACATGCTGCTGGTCACTATACTAAATTATTCTATACTATACTATGCTATATTATATCTACACTATACTATATCTATACTATATGAGCACCAACACAGGCTTCTGTTTCCCTCTGGATTTTAAACCAAGCTCAGGCTCTAGTATCCCCTGCGAATCTCTAGAAGCCTCTTTAATAATCATATGGAAGGTATCTGATATGGTTCAAGCATGGTTTCTTCCTATTAGACTACATGTTGAGGTTTAATTCCTCAAGGTAATGGCACTGAGAGATGGTTTGATATGTAAACCTATAGCTATGGGAGCTCCTTTTTATTAAGAGATTAATATGGTTTTAAAGACTAAGGTACTATTTAAAAGAATCCAGGTTGTCATAAAGGGAGCCTGACACCTCCTCTTCATCTATTGCATGCCTCTCTTCTTTGTGTGTCCCCATCTACTGCATATACATATGTGTGGAGACTAATTATATACTAATCCCATGTTCCTGACCTTCCAGAATTATAAGCCCAAATCAGTAGTTTTTTCCTTCTGAATTTCTCATTCTCACTTATTTTGTTACAATGATAAAAATCATATGAATAGAGTATCTTTTTATTATATTAGTGTTTACTAAATACCTATTATGCTGAGCCCTTGAGAAGAAAAATAAGATAGTTTTCCTTTACCTTCACAGGGCTCACATTTCATCAGGAAAAGACAGTCAGGAAGAGAGATCACTAATGTCACTCAAGGACATGTATTGGGGAAAGATAACCTAGCTAGACAATCATGGAGGCCCTCCATAAGGAAATGACATTTCTGTTGGGATGAATAAAAGTTATTTAACTAGTAAGAATAGCAAGTACGCCTAGCGAAGTGCATAGTAATTTTAAATAGGAAGCCAATATAAAAGCTGGAGCGTTGGAAGAAATGGACACAGGATGATACATACCCCATCCTCATTATCTTTAAGACTATCCACAAACAGCCTAACATTAGTAACACAGCAGTGAGTGACTTAACAGTGAATAGATGATAGGAAGCGTCCTTTGTTTCTGTGTGTATTCCTGTCTTCTGTCCCCAGCTAGATAATAAATCACTGCTGAAGAGGATGTGTTATCTTTTATTCATCCATTAAAGAATAATTTATTGAGCACCAACTTGATATCAGACATTGTGTCCAGCATTAGGAATATGGCATCATAAATTAAAAATGATGCTAATCCTAGGAAGGCAAAATATAAGACCAGATATCCAGAAAGCTAATTTATGTTGCATCTGAGCAGTGCTCAACACCTCTCACAAAGCTATGCAGAGGGGTGCTGTTTGCCCGTAGCAGGATTTATTTGCCTTTTCAACTTTATAAAATTCATGTTTCTTTCATCAATTAAAATGAACATGGTTTGCTTTCATTTCCTTTTCATTAGAAGACTGCCAAAGAGATAAAATGTTGTTATTACTTCTTTCTTGCTGGCTAGCTTTTCATTAAGGGATATTTCAGTGGGTCTCTTATGCCACAGGAGGTTTCAATAAAGAGGCAGGCCCTGCAGAACACAGTGCACCAGATACTATCTAACTAGTACATGTTGCCTTTCTTTTTGCAATGCTGGAAACTTGACAGGGGGTAGAGATTTCATTTAAAAATTAGATTCTTTAGAGCTTACCAGTTTTTCCCCAAACAGCTATGTTAATCTCCTCTTTTTCAAGCTTGGATTGGATTATAAAATGGTGAAAAGCGCCAGCCCTTGCAGCCAGAGCAGCACTTGCTTTAATAATGTTCAGTTGAAAGTGTGAGACCTGTGGTGCATGCCATGGAGTATCTGTCCTTGTCTAGGATGCTAATCTGAGTGCTGTTTGGGATTCAAGGGTTGTTTATGGAGTGGGATGATGTATTCACAGAGCCCATGAACCGGAAGGGTTCGAGAATCTAGACCTTACTTAAAAGTTCACAGGCTGATTTAACAATGACAAAGAAATGTTAGGCAGGATGGCATATGCTTACAATCCTAGCATTTGGGAGACAGAGGCAAAGGGAACAGTAGACAAACACACAAAAAGTTACCAAAAAGGAAGACTCCTAACAGGGCCAGAAGACTTGTCAAGAGCTGCATGAAAGTAGTGTCATCAGGGAACAAGCCAGGTGACTTAATGTAACTGCCCCAAAGCTTTGTGGATATATTAAGCAGGCTTACTGAGATATGTTAGGACTGGATAAGAAATGACTTTCTCTATCTGAAAACCCCAAGGATAGCTTTTCCCTACAACCTCGTTGCCACAGCACAAGTAAGATATGTGAACTCTGGGAAACATCACAGAAAGCCCAGTCTCAGAATGTATGGAGTTGGGCAGAGACACCAAGGGGAAAACAGGGTAACCTCTGGTATGCTCACAGAGAATACGGAAGAGAACCAATGCCTCATGTGCATTATAAGTGCCAGCTGATCATTATTCAAAGTGAATGCTTGCTTTTTTTTACAGTGACTAATACTGTGAATAAAAATGTTTCTACAAATCAAAAATAAGGTCCTAAACAATGCGTGATAGCAGAATGCATGACATGGTAAAAGCTGTGTAGAGCACAGAGGAGAAGGGCCCGTTATTACACAATCACCACTCAGAGAGTGTGCATGGTATTTATTTATCTGTTTCTTCCTCCAACTTACAGTGGACTTAACTATAATGTCAGCATAAACTAGAACCAATTGCTCACTGTCTCTGTCTTTGAAGGAAAATATTTTCAACTACCAACTTCTCAAAGGAGTAAGAAAACAGATGCCTGTTTTAGATAATGCGTGCACACCCAACTTTGTGGCATGTGTCCCTGAAGATACAGGGAAAAGTATTAAAATGTTTGTGTTGGAAATGGTTATAGAGTTTATTAAAAAGAAAGCTATTCATTTAAATTTGAATTACAAATGAGAAATGATAATCTCAGTATGAATGTCTCCAATGCTATATTAAAACAGGTTGTCATTGAACACAAATGCAAACTTAACCTCATATTCTGTCTTTGATCTGGTCACTCTAGCCTGATAAGATATTTGTCATGGTTTAATAGAAGAAATCAACACATAGACTTCCAAACTGACAGTTATAAATAACAGAATATGTTCAGGTACTACATAGTAAGATACAAAAATGAAAAGTGCTAACTAACATCAGAATTCCTTTACTAGAGTTAGTAAAATGGTTCCGCACACAAAAGTTTTTGCTATTCAGCCTATTGCTCTTAGTTCAATCACCAGAACACACAAGGCGGAATGATAAAAATAATTCTTGAAAATCTGTCCTCTGACCTCTGCATGCAAGCACCATGCCCCCAGAATAAATACATAAACATAAATATAAGAATATATATTCTTTAGATATGGTGATGCACAAAGAACTCCGTCTTTGTGGGGGTAGGAGTGTTTAGTAGTTTCTAAATGTGCTTAGCAAATATTCAGTGAATGAATAACATAAATCAGTGTGGTAGAAACTGTGGTCCTTGGCATAATTTATTTTACTATTGCCATGATAAAATATCCCAGCTACAGCACGTTAAAGGAAGGGGTTTATATTTTAATTCATATTTGAAAGAGGTCATTGATTATGGCAGAGAAGTCCTGGTAGCAGGATCTTGATACAGGTAATCACACTGCGCCCACAAGAACAAAACAGAGTCGTAGATGCTGCTGCCTTGCTCCTTTTTAGGCACACTAGACCTCAATTCCAGGAAGTGGGGCTGCCCAATTTTCGTGTAAGTCTTTCTATGGCTCATAGCCTAATCAATGCTGCTTCTCACAGACATGCCCAGGGACTAAGTAATCCCATACAATATGACAATGGATGCTTTTCTTGTGGTTGTCTTAGATCCTATGAAGTTGACATGAACATAAACCATCACAGGATGGAAGAAACACAGAAGCACAGACATACTAATTTGGTCAGGAAGCTGGACAGGTGTAATCTTTACAGAGAGCAATTCCTTTAGACTGACAAGGACAGCACATAGCCAAAGATTCTACAGCAGCTGACTCTGTCTATGTCTTGCACTTCAACAGAAAAAGTGTTGGTGCAAAGGGCATCGATAATTTCAAAGAGAGTAAGAGAGTCTTCATTCTGAGCCAAATGTGAGTGCTTATGGCCTGGGAACAAAGACTCGGGTTGCCCTGAATTGAAATGATCTGCTGTGAAAGTGATTGTATGGCATACTGTAATCATGGAATAAAAGATGGTCAAGATTCAATATATTTACTGAATGCATTGCTTGAGACATCAGGTACGAAGGTTCCAGCAGATGTGGGAAAGCTCTAGCCTAACTTTCAGATGCTAGCAGATGCCATTCTTGCCTTTTATGTGGGTAGAACTGAGTGGTGAGCTTAGTTAACCTATTACCTGATAATCAGTAAGCTGTTAGGTCAGGTACAGAGGTGGGTGACAAACAACTGTTCAGGAGACTAAAGAAAGCCGATGATAACTGTGGTTCTTGGTATGCTACATTCCAAGTCTCCACAAATCAAGAAGTTCTAACCAGCCAGTCTACATACTCTTCAACACAGATGCAGTTTTCTCAAGGAACAAATTGAATCAAATTAAATAAGTCAATGTGACACTCCTAGAAAACTGGTGTGAAGATTCAAATTTTCATGTTCATTTATATCTCTTTAGGGGAGTCTACTGTAACTCTCAGTGGCCTCAAAGCAGGATATTAATGGGGTAGTTAAAGAAACGTGAAGGAGGAAATAGCATTTGACTCCAAAATCGGGTTGATGTCTCTCACCAATTGAGTCAGCATTACCAGTGTTTGCTGAGAGGACTGCTGACAAAGAGAGGAGATTCCATTCACAGAGAATTCAAACAAGCCTGTTAAAATGTGAGAGAATACTTAAGCTTAAAGCATACAACCTTTGAGAGCAGCCTTGCTCTTTTTCCAGAATTCATGCAGTTTTCTGGGAATTTCACAAACAAGACCCTAAACTTAGTCTAAAGCAAAAAACAAGCCTTAACTCCCTTGTGCAATTTATGTGCATAGTGGTTTCACTCTTATCATCTGTAATCCTGTCTGGAACACCTAAAGATGACTAAAGATTCAGTTGACATCCACAAAACTCATTTGAGATGTAGCTTCAGAGGCAAGCAAGGTGGCACATCAATAGAGTTATTAAGACACTTAAATTCAGCTCTTTGGAAGTGTGCACATGGGTGTTTAATGTCCTATCTTGGAGTACTCCTCTCATACTAATCTACATTATAGGCTATTTATGTGTATCTTGGGCTTTTACCCTTTGGTGTGGCCTCCCCCAAATTCTTCCTGCAATGCAAATCTAATACATTGGAGTATCAAGAATATGATTGAGTCATAGGAGCTTTCTACTTGTGAATGAACTTAAAGCCTTGTAAAAAGAAACTTTCCAGACCTAGATCCTTTTTTGTATGCTACCTTCCACTTTTACCACTCGTTTACAGCTTTTACCACTCTCGCCACAGACAATACTGCAAAGAGATCCTTAGCAAACATTGAACTGCCACTGCGTTGCTTGATTCTTGACTTTGCAACTTCTAGAATGTTTTCTGTTCTTCATAGATTACCCACTTACCAGGACTTGGGGTAAAATTTAGTGGTGGAGCACTGATTGTCAAAATAAATAAGAAAGAACGACATAATATGTAAACAACACGTTTTGTGGCATTCTGCTTTAGTGAATACAATGGAGAAAGCCATTGCTAGGTACCAGCAGAAGCCCTTCCTGTATTTGCAATGAGTAAAAATTTCTTAGATATTTGAAAATGTCTATTGAAAGCAAAATCTTCTCATGTTTGGAATCACTGATCTAGATAAAAGCATTCTGCAAATGTTCAATTACATGTCTGAGTCTTTACTATAATTTTCCCTATCTGCCTCAGACAAATAAGGGGTAATTTGATCAAATAAGCCTTCTACATTTGAAAATAAGAAAGTCTCATAGATGACTAACAATGTTACCAAAGATCAATTCTAGACGATGAAAAGGTAAATGATGTGATTAAGATCACAAACATTGACTTCAAACGTCCAGATTTCAGTGGTTCTGGGTCATGAGTATTGAAATAAGTGCACAGAGCCATGAAAGGCAAACCGTTAAGAAATAATTGAATATATGATTACTTTCAATAGATATTTCTTCATATACAGCTTAGTGACAAAGAAAAATTACTCCTTGATAAAGAAAAAGTTAGTGCTAATTGATCACCAGATATAGAGTTTTATTTTCAGGGGCATCGCATACTACCAAAACAAGTCTTGAAATTTCTCCCAATAAAATATTGCACTTGTGGTCAAAATCTAGAAAAAATATGGGAAACATCATATTATATTATATAAAAATAACCAGATAGAAAAAGATACAAAAGCATATGGCTTCTGTAATAATTATAATATCCAAGATAGGTGAATCAATGAAAAAGAAAAAGAAACCAAAGTGGGATTTTTTAATTGTATATTTTATTTATTTATATTTCAAATGTTATGCCCTTTCCCAGTTTCCCCTCTGGAAACACCCTATCCCATTCCCATTTACCTTGATTCTATGAGAATGCTCTCCCACCCACACATCCACTCCCACCTCACTGCTCTAGCATCCTCCTACACTGGGCCATAGAGCCCTCACAGGAACAAGGGTCTCTCCTCCCACTGATGCCAGATAAGGCCCTTTCAGCTCCTTCAGTCCTTCCCATAACTCCTCCATTGGGTTCCTTGTGATCAGTCTAATGGTTGGCTTTGAGCATCCACATCTGTATTGATCTGGCAGAGCCTCTCAGGAGACAGCTGTATCAGGCTCCTGTCAGTGAGTACTTCTTGGCATCATCAATAGTGTCTGACTTTAGTGTTTGCATGTGGGATGGATCCCTAGGTGGGTCAGTCTCTTGATGGTCTTTCCTTCACTCTCTGCTCCACTCTTTGAAATCAAGTTAGACTACATAGAACCAAATAACCGTATTAAAAATAGGGTACAGAACTCAGCAGAGAACTCTCAACTAAAGAAACTTGAATGGCTGAAAAGCAGTTAAAGAAATGTTCAACATTCTTACTCATTAGAAAAATGCAAACCAAAATGACCCTGAGATTCCACCCCACACCAATCAGAATGGCTAAAATCAAAAACTCAGGTGACAGCAGATGCTGGTAAGGATGTGAAGAAAGAGAAACACTTCTCTATTACTGGTGGGCTTGCAAGCTGGTACAACCACTCTGGAAATCAGTCTGGAAATTCCTCAGAAAATTGAACATAGTATACACAAGGACCCAGCTATACCGCTCCTGGGCATATACACA
The DNA here is from genome assembly GCF_963924665.1 of Micromys minutus. Taxonomy (NCBI): domain Eukaryota; kingdom Metazoa; phylum Chordata; class Mammalia; order Rodentia; family Muridae; genus Micromys; species Micromys minutus. Next base: position 7,460,386 of record NC_137970.1, on the reverse strand, counting down.
AAAGAAGCTCCAACATGTACGAAGGACACATGATCCACTCTGTTCATAGTAGCCATATTTATAATAGCCAGAAACTGGAAAAAATTCAGATGTTCTTCAACAGAGAAATATAGTTAATGTGGTACATTTGTACAATGGAGTATATTCAGCTCTTAAAAACAATGACTTCATGAAACTCACAGGCAAATGGATGGATCTAGAAAATGCCATCCTGAGTGAAGTAACTCAATCACAAAAGAACACATATGGTATGATAAGTGGATATTAGGCAAAGAGCATGGAATACATATGGTACAACTGAGATCCAAAGGTGTTTTTATTTGGAAGTAAAAAAAGTAAAATTTTTATGCCTGATTTAAAAAGTTAATGTTTATATTAAGTGGTTAAGGAAAAGGCAAGAATTTAAGAACAGAATAAATGGGGAAGGGTAAATAAGAAAAGCTGGGTTGGATCAAAGCATATTGTATTCACAAGTGAAAAGTATCACATTGCAGCCCATTCATGTGTGTAATACTACACATCAATCAAAAATAAAATTAATATAATAATACAAAAGAATTTAGGGCTCTAGTTCATAGAATAAATGGGATAAACTGAAAGGGTGTTTTCAAAGCATACATAAGCAACACAGAGTTCCCAAGCTACAAATAATTTTCAAACAGATAAATTCATATTAACACAAAGAAAGTAAAAATAACCCACGACTAACAACAGAGGGAGAATTTCTAACTCATAGTGACAGACAATGTGACAAACACCTATTGGGACCTAGAGGACATTCCAAATTCCAGAGGGAAAAAAATCCTAACCTTTGCTTATTTAGCAGATTACTTGAAGGTCAGACTCTCCGCCCCACTTCTTTCAGTGCAAACACACAGATAGACATATTGGAATGTAATGCTTCTCTGGCTCCATTTGACTGATAAATGGCAGAGATATTGCTTCACCTCCATTCTTCTGGCTCCAAGAAAAGGAATTTGTATCATTCCTTCGAATGAGCACATTTAACAAAACAGTTGTAAAGGACTTTTATTTTCTTAGCTTTGTAATCTCAGAAATGTTATATCCTGTCAGAAAAAAAATTGGATGAGACAGATGCAAACCTTATAGCTGCTGCTAAAGGGAGTAGGGCTTGAATTCAGTCCTCACGGTAAAAGCCCATTGATTTATGTGGGGTATCCAAACCTTCACATGTTAGGATGAGGGCAAACATATGCCCATGAAGATTCAGAATGCTATTGCCCTAGTTTGGAAACCATTCTCTGGGATGGTATTATAGTCTCTTTTGTTTTGGTGGTTGGGGGCATAGGGAGGGCTTAATTTGTCCTTTGTTTTATATAGCAGTGGCTAAAGTAGGCGATCTTTGACAATCGCCAATTAGTCAATTGATTGCTGTTGCTATTTCTAGTGAAATGCTCTTAGCCTACAAAATGGCAAAGTCCGGATAGTCTGCAATTGTGTATGGCACAAAGAAGGCAATGCTAAATGGAAGAGCATTAGCCACCGTGTTTGTGTGTGTGTGTGTGTGTGTGTGTGTGTGTGTGTGTGTTGTGCGCATACATGTGTATGTGTTTATGTGTATGTAAAATTGTGCATACGAGAAAAACACAGGAACATACAAGAGAAAAATAACAGGAAGGCCAATGCAGAATATGGGAGTATTAAAGACTCATTATAGAAATAAGGCAGAGAGTTGAGTGGGGGGTGGATAGAATGAAAGAATAAGACTGGGGAACATCAAGGCAGTATTACTTTAGTTCTGCATATATTACAGCACATGGTTAGCTTATGTTGATCTGACAAAGTAAAGCCTTAGGTGAGGGTTTTCATGGAACTGGTTTATTTTAGGATTTGTTTCAAGTTTTTGGTAATGGAGACAGGGAACAGGATATCATTGAGGGAGAGCTAAATAACCCAGGGAGTCGTCTGGGGTAACTGTGTGGCACACATCTCACCACTCCCCAGCCATGGTGCAGAAAAAGACACACTCATCCACTCACTCCGAGTTCCAGTTGCTGCATGCTTGCTGGCTGTCCTACCCTTCTAGTTGGCACATCTGTGACTGCCAAAAGAGTTTCTTTGGCCCCAAGCAGAGGTGTCAGGGAACTCTGGGGCGGAGAGTGGAAAGTCCAGATGCAGTGCAAAGGACCATCAGGTTATCGCTTGACACTTCAGTGATGAGAGATGGGCCAGGAAGTTGAGAGGCTGTGCATATGTGGTATCTGTCAGGTACTGCTATAAATCCTGACCAGGTGACAGTGACATCGAGGATAGGCAGGCAATCCTCTAATTTGCTATGAGCCTAAATGCCACTGACAGCATAGCTCAACTCGGGGCTTCTCACTTTCCAAGGTGACTAAAGTCCTCTTGCATTATTTACTGGCTGCAGTGGCTTGCTCCACCTAATCACTTCATTTGGTCTCACAAACTATTGTAATGTTCCTCCTTCAATTCCCCATGATCTGGACTGACTCAGCTCCAGACTAGAACAAGTCTGAAGTGCCGGATTAGCCAAGCTTTATTAAAGTTCCAGAACACTTTCACATGACATTTCTCACTTAACTCTTACACTAACTTTAGAGAAATAGGCTTCCAGTGCTGAAAGTGAGAGCTATATTCCACATCTCACTTAGTGACCAAGACAAGGCATTGAGATCTCTGGCCAGACTTTCTCCTCATGAACTAGTAATTTAAAAACACCTTTGAAGTCAAAATGACCCTACTACTAATGAAGCTAGGCCATCCATTATGAGCACCTTCTGCCACTGGCGGACCATGTAATACTCAGGGGAATGAAGGCATAATGTCACCTCTGTCTGTTGCAAGATCATATGACAAAGATGTCTGACAGTCAGGAGAAGGCTTCAGTCTTCTATGCTACTGAGCAAATAAGGACCAAAGTTCCAGGACTAAGTAAGTTGCCTGCAAGCCATTTAAATCAATAAAGACTGATGTCTTGCTCAAGCTGCATGTCTGCCATGGAGTAGGAGAGGACTCTGTTCTGTGAAGTAATGCAGGGCTCTTGGCTGATAAAAAAATAAACAAAAAACAAAAAACAAAAAACCATGCTGTCTCAAACATTGCCAAAAAAAAAAAAAAAAAAAAAAAAAAAAAAAAAAAAAAAAAAAAAAAAAAAAAAAAAGGAAAGCCCTGGAAGTCTCTCCCAGTCAATTTGATTCTTATGTATGAAGTAAATGTCTTTCTTCCAGCCTAACTTATTAGCCATAACTGCTCATGTGACCCTACAAATTGCTAGAAAGTAAATAAAATTTCACAGCACTAAAGATTATCACAATCAAAATCAGGCATGGTGACTCAGGTCTGTAATCTTAGCATTTGGAGGCTAAAGGAGAACTGTCACAAGATGGAGGCTAGCCTGAGTTACAGGGTAAAACTCTGTATCAAAATAAGATTTCTACAGTCATGCAGAAAAAAATTTTCTCTTAGGGTGTCACCTCTGAACACTATTAGTCTCCATTTGCACTTCTAAAAAAAGGCTGAACATCACTTGTTACACACTCAATTCATGAATTTAAACTCATGCATAATCACTGTCTGAACGTAGGTCACATGAATGTACCCTAGCAGTCAAGTCTTACCTTAAATTGTGTTATTATGTAAATCTCATGGTAGACCCACCCAATGGAAGACTGGAATTTATATTCTGAACAATCAAAATAAAAAAATATCCACCATGTGATTAATGCCTAATACATTCAAATTACAGAAGCAAATAAGAAAATATATATAAACTTCTCTGCTCCAAGTACTATTCCTGTTTCTTTTTTTCTATCTGTAATAGGATTTTTTTGTCTTTTTTATTAGATACTCTGTATTTACATTTGAAATGTTATCCCTTTACCCACCCTGCTCCCATCCTCCCTTTCCCCCTCCATTTGCCTTTACAAAAGTACATTTCCTCCTGATCACCATCTCCACCCCATTGGCTTTGTATTCCACTACATTGAGAAACATGCCCTCTCTGGAACAAAACCTTCTTCTCACATTGATGCCAGACACTGCTATCTTCAGCTACATATGCAAATGGATCAGTAGGTCCCTCAAAGTGAGCACAAAGGTTGGTGTTTTAGTCCATGGGAGTTTTGGAGGCTTTGGTTGGTTGATAATGTTGTTCTTCCCATGAGGTCGCAACCCATTTCATCTCCTTAAGACTTTTCTTTAGTACTCTCACTGGGGTCCCTGAGTTCACACCAATGATTAGCTCCAAGGATATGACTCTAGCATTGTCCCTGAGGGGCATCTCTATCTGGTTCCTGCCAGTAAGTACTTTTTGGGATCAGCTATAGTGCTTGGATTTGGTGACTGCATTTGTGGTGAATCCCAAGGTATTGTGGCTTCTGAGTAATCTTCTCTTCAATCCCTGTTCCTATTTTTGACCTTGAATTTCTTCCCATGAGAGTTTTGTTCTCTTTTCTAAGGACTAGGGCATCCCCATTTTGGTCTTCCTTCTGTTTGAGCTTCATAATGGCTGTGAATTGTTTCCTGGGTATTAGGTATTCAGAGCTTTTGCTGGGGCTAGTATCCCCTAATCAGTGAGTGCAGACCATGTGTGTTCTTTTGTGACTGGGTTATCTCATTCGGGATGATAGTCTCTAGTTCCATCCATTTGCCTAGGAATTTCATGAAGTCATTGTTTCTAATAGCTGAATAGTACTCCATTGTGTAAATGTGAAAGACCAGGATAAATCCTCGCCACCTAACAGGTAAAGTAGAAGATCCCTAGCAAGTAGAGTAGAACCAAAAATGTAGCATAGCCAGTTCAGTGACTCTGTTTCAGGAACTGACTGACCATAAAACCATAAAAGTTAAAAATAACACCTTATAAAAAATCTTGAGAAACCAGGTTTTTCCCTTGGGATTCTTCACTGGTATTTTTGGCATTTTCCAAAGACATACTCCCTCCCCCCTTGATTGTGGTTTTTTCCTTTAAAAACCCCTTCTCCCAGCCACTCAGGGTCAGACTCCTCTACCCCTGTGTGGGATGAGTCTCGACCCCAGTGCACTTGTTCATCAATAAACCTTGTGTAATTGCAGCAAGGATGGTTTCTCCTGAGTTCTTGGTGGTCGTGTCATCCCGAGTCTTGAGTGAGGATCTCCCCTCCGCGGGGGTCTTTCAAATGTACCACACTTTCTGTATTCATTCATCTGTTGATGGACATCTGGGTTCTTTCCAGCTTCTGGCTATTATAAATAAGGCTGCTATAAACAAGGTGGAGCATCTGTCTTTGTTATATGTTGGAGCATTGTTGGGGTACATGCCCAAGAGTGGAATACCTGGGTTTTCAGGTAGTACTATGTCCAATTTTCTGAGGAACCTGCAGACAGTTTTTCAGAGTGGTTGTACCAGCCAATGACCCCATCAACAGTGGAGGAGTGTTCCTCTTTGTCCACATTTTTTCCAGCATCTGCTGTCATTTGAGTTTTTTATCTTAGCCATTCTAACTGGTGTGAGGTGGCATCTCAGGGTTGTTTTGATTTGCACTTCCCTGATAAATAGGGATGTTGAGCATTTCTTTAGGTACTTCTCAACCATTCAATATTCCTCAGCTGAGAGTTCTTTGTTTAGTTGTGTACCCGGTTTTAACAGGATTATTTGATTCTCTATAGTCTAGCTTCCTGAGTTTTTTGTATATATTGGATACTAGCTCTTATCAGATGTAGAATTAGTAAAGATCCTTTCACAATCTGTTGGCTGCCGTTTTGTCTTCTTAACAGTGTTCTTACCCTTACAGAAGCTTTGCAATTTCATGGGGTCCCATTTGTCCATTCTTCATCTTAGAGCATAAACCATTGATTTTCTGTTCAGGAATTTTCCCCCTGTGCCGATGTATTCTAAGCTCTTCCCCAATTTCTCTTTTAATAGTTTCAGTGTACCTGGTTTTATGTGGAGGTCTTTAATCCATTTGGATTTGAGCTTTGTACAAGGAGATAGCAAAGTATCAATTTGCATTCTTCTGCATGCTCACTGCCAACACCATTTGTTGAAGAGGCTGCCCTTTTTCTAATGAATGGTTTTTAGCTCCTTTGTCAAAGATCAAGTGTTCATAGGTGTGTGGGTTCATTCCTGGGTCCTCAATTCTGTTGCATTGATCTACCTGCCTATCTCTGTACCAAGACCAAGCAGTTTTTTTTAAAATCACAATTGCTTTGTAATATAGCTTGAGATCAGGGATGCTAATTCTCCCAGAAGTGTTTTACTTCTTGAGAATAAATTTTGCTGTTCTAGTTTTTTTTTTTTTTGTTGTTGTTGTTAATCTAGATGAACTTGCAAATTGCTCTTTCCAACTCTATGAAGAATTGAGTTGGAATTTTGATGTGGATTGCATTGAATCTGTAGATTACTTTTGGCAAGATGGTCATTTGTACAGTGTTGATCCTGCCAATCCATGACCATAGGAGATCTTTCCATCTTCTGAGATTCTTTTAAATTTCCTTCTTCAGAGTCTTGAAGTTCTTGTCATACAGATCCTTCACTTGATTGGTTAGGGTCACCACAATGTATTTTATAGTCTTTGTGACTATTGTGAATGGTGTTGATTCCCTAATTTGTTTCTCAGCATGTTTTTCCATTCAGTGGAGGAAGGCAGTTGATTTGTTTGAGTTAATTTTATAACCAGCCACTTTGCTAAAGTTGTTTATTAGTTCTAAAACATCTCTGGTAAAATTTTTGGGGTCACTTAAGTATACTATCATGTCATCTGCAAATAGTGATTTTTTTACTTCTTTTTATCCAGTGTAAATCCCTTTGATTTATTTTTCTTGTCTAATTGCTCTGTCCAGGATTTCCAGTACTATATTGAATAGGTAGGGGGAGAGTGGGTAGCCTTGTCTAGTCCCTGATTTTAATGGGATAGCATCAAGTTTCTCTCCATTTAGTTTCATGTTGGCTACCGGCTTGCTGTATATTGCTTTTACTAAGGTATGGGCCTTGGATTCCTGATCTTTCCAAGATTTTTATCATGAAGGAGCATTGAAATTTTGTGGAAAGCTTTTTCAGCATCTACTTGAGAGGGTCATGTGGTTCTTTTTCTTTGAGTTTGTTTATATGGTGGATTATGTTGATGGATTTCCATATGTTGAAACATCCCCGCATCCTGCTTGGGTTTGCTTTCCTTTTGACATATTGTTGTCTGTGATTATAGGTGATTTTGTCTCTGACTGGAGCCTGTCTCTCCTGTGGATCTGAGGGCTGGCAAGCTCAGAAAGGAAATAGCTTCTGGGAATTTGTCTCTTTGCTGGAAGATAGTGTGTTCTGATTGCAGTGACTCTGTTCTGACACTATGGGCTCAGGTGGAAGAGCTCTTGTGAGGCTATTCTGGGAGCTCAGCCATGTGCAGGCATGTCCTGAGTCTTGATGCTGGTCACCTGGCCCTCTCGCTGGGTTGGAAAGAATCAGATCCCAGAGTGCACCACACTAACTGCTCTCCAGGAGCTCCAGGCTATCCCTCCCTGGACAGCCTGAAGGGTGTGGGCTCAGATGGAAAAGAACTTGCAAGGCTGTTCTTGGGTCTCAGCTGTCTGCTGGCCGGTCCCGAGTCTTGATGGCAATCACCCAGCCTGCTTGCTTGGTCAGATGGACCTGATCTCACAGTTCACCACCCTATCTGCTCAGGAGATCACCAGGTGCTTTTTCCCTGGACAACCGGTGAGGGTATGTGGCAGGCTTACTGTGGGCTCAAGTGGGAGAGTGCTTGTAAGGCTTCTCTGGGGGCTCAGTTGTGTGCAGGCACCTATATGTTTCATATGTAGTACGAAAACTAGTAGTCCATGACTATTCATTCCGTTCTTCATTTACATATATGCAGTAAAGGTAAAATGAGATCAGATCTGCTTCCAAACACTCTGACGATCTTACCACGAGTAAGACATGATTCTTGTATTCTATCAGAGAAATTAGAGCTGAAATCATTGTAGTAGAGTAAGGCATGGGGAGATTAATGTTAAGGTGTGTATTTGCAGAAAATAGTATGTAACTGTAATGGTAGTAGAGCATGTCATTCTTGTTTGTCATAAGTTTTCTGAATAGAATTAATTATACAGATCTTAGCAGAGCATACCTATTAACAGGTCTTTTCCTGCTGAGATCTAAACCATTTCTCTGCCTTATATCTGGTTTTCTTGTGATGCCACATACCTGGCTGTTCTCATGAATGTGCTTTTAATAAATGCAGGTCCTTTATCTAGAATTAGAATTGTCCATGATGCTAGAGAAATGGCTGAGTGGGTGAAATCCTTTTTCATAAGACTGGAGTTCAGATTCCTGGCAGCCATATCAGAAGCCAGGCATGGGAACCTGAACTTGTGATCTCAGTGTGGGCAATTAGAGACAGAAGAATCCCTAGGGCTTTCTAGCTACCCAGTCTAGATGAAACAGTGAGCCCCAGATCCCATAAGATTCCCTGTCTCAAAGAAAATATGGTGGAGAATGATTGTGGAAGAGGATGACACTGATCTCCCACTTCCACAGAAAACACACATAAACACATATATACAAAACTATAATCAGTGTTGTCAAATTTTGCAAGTAAAAATACAAGATATCCAAATTATATTTTAATTTCAGAGAAATGATGAGTAAATTTGTGTGTTTAAGTATGTTTTATGTAATAACAAGTACATGTGTTCATATGATGTTCAAACTTGTCTATACTATATCGTGCACCTAATCACCTGCTGTGGTTCACATGTGTTCTGCACCTACCGAATGTGATTGTTTTTGTGTGTTTGTCCAATACCATATGTAGCAAACATGATCCCAAATTTCATCTGTTGATTGCAAACAGGCCCCTTAAGCAGTGATTGGTATTAAATAACCTTTTCAAGGTGGAACTCCTATAATCAGAATGGTGGCTTTATAAGAAGAGAAAGGAACCTAACCTAGCATGTTTGCTTTCTCTCACTTGATCATGTTATATATAATACAGCAATAAAACCCTCATCAGATGCTGAATAGATGTTTAAACTATGCTCTGGGGCCTTCCAGCCTTGAGACTGGGTCAACTATCTTCATATTCTTTAAAAATTACTAGTCTTGTATGTTTTGCATAGCAAATTAAAGGATAGTATGACAACCTCTTTACTAAAGCTTTACTATAAATCTTCCTAGAAAGTCCTATGTTGGTTTGGATGCCCTCTGATTAACACCACTGTCTAATTCTGTGAAGTTATCTTTACAAACACTATTAAGCACCAATAGCCTCAATGTTTCCCCATAGCCTGATGAGTATGACCTTTGTATTTCCAGTGCAAAGTCTGTTTGGTAAATATTAGCCGACCTGAATTATGGTATATAGGAGTATACAATCAGCCCTACCTTTGCCTATACCTATCTCCCATATCTGTGGATGTAAACAACTGTGGACCAAAAGTATTTGAGAAAGCAATATGTACATGCAGACTTTTTCTTGTCATTATTCCTCATGTAATGGCAATATAACAGCCATTTGCATATTGTTTGCCTTTTAGTGGGTACAATAACCAATATAGAAAAGATTGAATGTACATTGTGGAGTGCATCTAACTATGGTATTGAAATACCATAGGAGCTTGAGCACTGGGAGAGATTTGATGTTCAAGGGGATCTTCAAAGTAATTTGCCATATAATACATATATATGTATATATATATATATATGCCATATTTTATATATATTATATGTCCAGTTAAAAGCCAAAACTACCAACCCAAAAACCAAGTGTGTCAGTACACTTTTTTTTTCTCGGAAAAAGAAACATTCTAAGAATTGAGTTTACTTGATATGCTGGCAATGGGCGAGCGCACAGGGCAGTAGTAAAGAACTTTATGAAACCAAATTGCCTTCGCCACAGGCATCAAAGTTCAAAATGGAGAAGTTTGACCTTTGAGTGTAAAGATAGGCTTATTATGTGACTTTAGGGGGAGATGTATTACACATTGCTCAATCTGGTAGTGCTGTTGAAACAATGATAAAATGTGCAATAGTCAGTGCTTTGGAGAAAAAAAAAACACCATTGCAAGCCATTAAACAGCCTAGCTAAAGTCGAACTCATTTTCTTGACATTCATCTTTGTGAGTAAGTACCCAGTTGGGAATCAAGAGTACCTTTAGTTGTTCAGAGAAGCTACTTTACAATGAAATTCAGAACCAGAGAAGTTGAATTTTCTAAAGTCACTGAGCGGATGTGTAACCGAAGACTAAAGGTCTCTTGCTCCTCAGCCCAGAGCCTTGCGGTTGTTTACAGAAATCTCCAGAAAGACTCCAGAGTCACTGGATAATCTGTTCAAGTGTTTAACAGAGAATTCTCAGAATCTGGAAAAATTCTTGTTTTTTATTTCTCATCTTATCTCAGGCCTTCATTCTGATAAAGTGATCTTCCAATGAAAAAGCAGAAAAGAATCCTCATCTTCAACAAACTATACCTCACATAAAATAAAAAATAAAGATGAAAGACGGAAAGAAAGAAAAGAGAATGAAAAAAAACACTATTAAGTTGGAGGCTGGATTTTCACATGAAAACAAAAAACCCCACTTTTATACAGGGTTTTTTCATGCATAAGTATGAATGTTTCCTTTAAGTTATACCTCTCACCAAAATTAAATAAGCAAATCATCTGTTCCGGTTTTAGTTCCGACTACATTAAGGAGATAAGGAAAATATGCCCTTTTAATTCAGGCCTAAAAGGAGGTTGACTTTAACCTGTTCAACTTCATACAACCCCACACAACTTATGACAACATGTCTTTAAAGTAAAACTAAAGTGAATAAAACAGGGTTTTCCCAGCCAGCCCTGATTATGCTATTCACCTCAAATTATGGCAGTTTTATTACTGTCAATTGGAGAGGCTCCATGAGATCTCAAGACCTTTGTCCTGGGACCAGGCACTGGTGTTTCATGAGCTCTACCCCTCAAAGAGCTGCCCAAGCACCAGAGTTTATATGCATTCCCTTAGCTGTACTTGCGTTCTGCCCTGGTTGTATTTTTCTAGGATCTCAGAAACCACATGCATGCAGGCCATAACTCTTACCCAAGGTAAAATGGATCATATATCAAGGGTTTTAGGTCTAGAGTTTTTTACTGGCCAATTCTGACTTAGTTTCCAATATCCATTTTACTTAATCTCCTTCTCAGCTATTTAGCATGTGTTATCCTTACTTATAATCTACATAGTCTTTGATTGCCCTTTAATAACACAGGCTTATCGTCTTTCCTTATACAATTATTTCACAATTTTAAAGGTATACAATGCCCTCTGTTTTATTTTATTTTATTTTTTTTTTGCTAACAGGCCAGGTCTCACTTTGTAATTCTGGATGGCCTGAAACTTACTACACAGGCCAGGCTGGCCTTGAATTCACAGAGATGCACAAGAATGTCTGTATTTTAATTTTAGAAGGGTGGGCAGAAGTATTACATATTTTTCTTTTCTTTCTTAAGATTTAGTTTGTTGGGCTGTTTTCAGAGATAGCTCAGTGGTTAAGAGCACTGACTGCTCTTTCAGAGGTCCTGAGTTCAAATCCAGCAACCATATCATGGCTCACAATCATTTGTGATGAGAACTGATGCTCTCTTTCGGTGTGTCTGATGACAGCTACAGTGTACTTATATATACTAAGTAAATACATCTCTTTTTTATTTAAAAAATATTTACTTTTTTATTCTTTAATTGTTTTTTACAGTCCAGACTTCATCCCCCTCCCACTCTGCTTCCTTACCACCTCCCACCCCATACTACCTCCCACCACCTTCTCCAAGTGGATGTTTCCACCCCCACCCCACCCCACTAGAAGAGTCTACGTCCAGTCGAGGAACAGGACATCTAGTGGAGGGATGGGGTTGCCATCTCACAGTCAAAAGCTCTGACCCAGAATTTTTCCTGTCTGAAGCAACTTCAGGGAAAAAAATGGAGAAGAGCATGAGAGAAAGGAAGTCCAGTGACAGGCTCAAATTGGGTTGGATCCAACTCATGGGGAGACCTGGGACCCTGACACTCTTACCGATGCTGTGATGTGGGAAAAAAATTAGTTTATTTATGTGAGTACTGTAGCTCTCTTCAGACACACCAAAAGACAAATACAAAGTTTGATTGTTTAGAGTTTTTAAAGTAACTGCAACAGAAAAATGATGTTAGACAAATTTTACCACATTATCAACCAGTTGTTTCAATAACAAGCATAGAATATCTAATTCTGACTACCACTACAATAAATATTTCCTAAGTTGGCCAGATGTCTGACTGAGACAAAGTAAAAGAGGGTGTGTGTGGAACAATGAGTGGATTTCACAGATTTGGTTTCTTATACTTTTTGGCAATAAGATCAGAAGTTATGAACTGCATATTCCCTAAATCCTTCCTGGAGGAGAATGATACTTCCTTTATTTAATTCATTTGAATCTCTCAAAACAAAAGACTAGACAATCTCACTAGGCAATCATGTCATCCTCAAAAGCATCTTCAATTCTTTATTTCATATTTTGTTTCTGCTTTCTTCTTTCTTCCCATGGGGCACAATGAGCTCCAGTTAAATGAGGATTGAAGTATCAATAATATTGTCTCTGTCTCATTGTCTCTCTGTCTCTCCCTCTCTCTCAGTCCCTCACGTCAACCTTTGATGGCAGTAGAAACACTGCACGTTTGTACTGAAAAGAACAAAAAAAAAAAAAAAAAAAAAAAAAAAAAAAAAAAAAAAACGTACTTGGAAATGGTACAGAGATAGGCAGGTAGATCAATGGAACAGAATTGAGGACCCAGAAATGAACACACACAACAATGGTCACATGATCTTTGACAAAGGAGCTAACAACTATTCATTGGAAAAAGGACAGCCTCTTCAACAAATGGTGTTGGCAGTCAGCAGGCAGAAAAATGCAAATTGATCCTTTCCTATCTCCTTATACAAAGCTCAAATCCAAGTGGATTAAAGACCTCCAAATAAAACCAGGTTCTCTAAAATTATTTGAAGAGAAAGTGGGGAAGAACTTAGAACGCATAGGTACAGGGGAAAATTACACAACAGAACACTAATGGTTTAAGCTCTAAGGTCAAGAATGGACAAATGGGACCTAATGAAATTGCAAAGCTTCTGTAAGGTTAAGAACTCTGTTAAGAAGACAAAATGGCAGCCAACACAATGGAAAGGATCTTTACCAATTCTACATCTGATAGAGGGCTAGGATCCAATATAAACAAAGAACTCAGGAAGATAGACTATAGAGAATCAAATGATCCTATTAAAAGTGGAATACAAAGCTAAATGAAGAATTCTCAGTGGAGGAATACTGGATGGATGAGGAGCACCTAAAGAAATGCTCAACATCCCTAGTCATCAGGGAAATGCAAATAAAAAAAAACCCCTGAGATTCCACCTCACACCAATTAGAATGACTAAGATAAAAAATCCTCAAATGACAGCAGGTGCTGGAAAAAATGTGGACAAAGAGGAACACTCCTCCAATGTTGGTGGGGTTGTAAGCTGGTAAACCCACTCTAGAAAACTGTCTGTTGGTTCCTCAGAAAATTGGGCATAGTACTACCTGAACACCCAGGTATTCCACTCATGGGCATATACCCCAATGGTGCTCCAACATATAACAAGGGCACATGCTCCACAATGTTTATAGTAGCCTTATTTATAATAGCCAGAAGCTGGAAAGAACCCAGATGAATGGATACAGAATGTATAGTACATTTACACAATGGAGTGCTACTCAGCTATTGGAAACAATGACTTCATGTAATTCCTAGGCAAATGGATAGAACTAGAGACTCTTGTCCCGGATCAGGTAACCCAGTCACAAAAAAACAACCATCTTCTGTTAAAGAACATCTGGGTTCTTTCCTGCTTCTGGTTATTACAAATAAGGCAGCTTTGAACATCATGGAGCATGTGTTCTTGTTATATGTTGGAGAGTTATTTGGGTATCTGTTCAGGAGTGGAAAAGCTGTGTTCAGGTAGTACTATGTAAAGTTTTCTGAGGAACAGACAGACTGATTTCCAGAGTGGTTGTGCCAGCTTGCAATCCCACCAGAAACAGAGGACTGTTCCTTTTTTTCTACATTCTTACCAGCATCAGCTGTCACCTGAGTCTTAGATCTTAGCCATTCTGAGTAGTGTGAGGTAGAATCTTAAGGTTGTTTTGATTTGATTTACTCTGATAACTAAGGAAGTTGAACATTTCTTTAGGTGCTTCTCAACCATTTGGTATCTCTCAGCTGAGAGTTCTTTGTTTATCTCTGTACCCCATTATTTAATAGGATCATTTGATTCTCTTGAGTTATTTGTATATATTGAATACTAGGCTTCTATCAGATGTAGAATTGGAAAAGATGTTATCCTAATCTGTTTGTTGCCACTTTATCCTATTGACAGTGTCCTTACCCTTAGGTTTGCAATTTTATGAAGTCCATTTGTTTATTCTTGATCTTAGAGCATAAGCCACTGGTATTCTGTTCAGGAAAATTTCCCCTGTGATTGTGTGTTGTAAGCTCTCCTGCACTTTTTCTTCTATTTGTTTCAGTGTACCTAGTTTTATGTGGAGGTATTTTATCCACTTGGACTTGAGCTTTGTACAAGAAGATAAGAATAGTTTGATTTGCATTCTGCTACATGCTGGCTGCCAGTTGAACCAGTATTACTTGTTAAAGAGGCTGTCATTTTTTCATTGAATGTTTTTAGGTCCTTTGTCAAAGATCAAATGACCATAGCTGTGTGGGTTCATTTCTAGGTCTATTCATTTCTATTCCATTGATCTCTCTGCCTATCTTTGTACCAATACCACGTGGTTTTTATCAGGATTGATCTGTAATACAACTTGAGGTCAGCAATGGTGATTCTTCTGGAAGTTATTTTATTGTTGAGAATAGGTTTCAAAATCCTGTTTTGTTGTTGTTGTTGTTGTTGCAAATGAATTTGTAAATTGCTCTCTCTAACTCTATGAAGAAATGACTTGGAATTTTGATACTGATTGCATTGAGTCTGTAGACTGCTTTAGGCAAGATGACCATTTTTACTATATTAATCCTACCAATCCATGACCATAGGAGATCTTTCCAACTTCTAAAAAGTCTTTCAATTTCTTTCTTCAGAGCCTTGAAATTATTGTCGTTCAGATCTTTCACTTGCTTGGTTAGAGTCACACCAAGGTATTTTATAGTATGTATGACTATTATGAAGTGTGCCATTTCTCTACTTACTCAGACCCTTTATCCTTTGAGTAAAGGAAGATTACTGATTTGTTTGTGTTAACTTTATATTCAGTCACTTTGATGAAGTTGTTTATTGGGTTTAGGTGTTCTTTGGTGGAATTTTTGGGGTTACTTAAGTATACTACATATCATCTACAATGAGTGATATTTTGACTTCTTCCTTTCCAATTTCTATCTCTTTAACCTCCTTTTGCTGTCTAATCACTCTGACTAAGAACTCTAGTACTATATTGAATAGGCTGCAGGAGAGTGAGCAACCTTGTCTAGTCCCTGATTTGAGTGGTCTCCATTTATTTTGAGGTTGGCTACCGGTTTGCTATATATTGATTTTAATATGTTTATGTATGGACCTGGAATTCCTGATCTTTCCAAGACTTTTATCATGAAAGGGTGTTGAATTTTCTCAAATGCTTTCTTAGCATCGAATGAGATGGTCATGTGGTTTTTGTCTTTGAGTCTGTTTATATAATGGATTATATAATTGATATATTTCAATGTATTGATCCATCCCTGGGATGAAGCCTACTTAATTATTATGGAATATTGTTTAGATGTATTTTTGGATTTGGTTTGTAGAAATTTTATGGAGAATTTTTTCATCACTTTTCATGAGGGAAATTGGTCTAAAGTTCTTTTTCTTTTTAAGGTCTTTGTGTTGTTTTGGTATGAATGTAATTGTGGCTTCAAAGAATGAGTTGTGTAGTATTTTCCCTGTTTTTATATTGTGGAATAGTTTGGAGAGTATTGGTATTACGTCTTCTATGAAGGTCTTATAAAATTCTGCGCTAAACATACCTGGTCCTGGGCTTTTTTTTGGTTTGGATGCTTTTGATGACTCCTTCTATTTCTTTAGGGGCTATGGGACTGTTTAGATGGTTTAATCTACATTCTGATTTAACTTTGGTACCTGGTATTTGTATAGAAAATTGTCCATTTTCTCTAGATATTTCAGTTTTGTTGAGTATATGCTTTTGTAGTAGTATCTGATGATTTCTAAAATTTCCTCAGTTTTTGTTGTTATGTCTTCCTTTTCATTTCTTATTTTGTCAATTTGGATACTCTGTCTTCTCCCTCTAGTTAGTCTGATAAAGGGTTTATAAGTTTTCTTGGTTTTTCCAAAGAACCAGCTCCTGGTTTTTTGTTTTTGTTTTTGATTCTTTGTGTGGTTCTTTTTCTTTCTTCTTGGTTGATTTCCGCTCTGAGAGTGATTATTTCCTGTGGTCTACTCCTTTTGGGAGTATCTGCTTCATTTGTTCTAGAGCTTTCAGGTGTGCTTTTAAGATTCTAGTGTTTGCTCTCTCCAGTTTTTTTGTGGAGGCACTCAGAGCTATGAGTTTTCATTTTAGCACTGCTTTTATTGTATTCCATAAGGTTGGGTATGTTGTGCCTTAATTTTCTTTAAATTCTAAAAAGTATTTTATTCCTTCTTTTAAATTTACTTCTTGACTGAGTTATCACTGAGTAGAGCATTGTTCACCTTTTACATGTGTGTGGGCTATTTGTTGTTTAGTTGTTATTGAAGACCAGCCTTAGTCCATGGTGATCTGATAGGATACCTGGGATTATTTAAATTTTCTTGTCTCTGTTGAGGCGAGTTTTGTAACCCACTATATGGTCAGTTTTAGGAAAGGTACAATGAGGTGTTGAGAAAAAGGTATATTATTTTATTTTAGGATGAAAAGTTCTACATATGTCTGTTAAATCCATTTAGTTCATAACATCTGTTAGTTTCACTGTGTCTCTGTACAGTTTCTGCTTCCAGGATCTGTCCATTGATGACAGTGGGGTGTTGAAGTCTCCCACTATTATTGTATGTAGTGTAATAAAAGCTTTGAGTTTTAGTAGGGTTTCTTTTATGAATGTTGATTGCCATTGTATTTGGAGCATAAATGTTCAGGACTGAGAGTTCATCTTGTTAAGATTTTTTCCATTGATGAGTAAAAAGTGTTCTTCAGTATCTTTTTTGATAACTTTTTGGTGAAAATCTATTTTATTCAATATTAGAATGGCTACTCCAGCTTTTTTTTCTTTTTGGAGGGGGGAACCATTTTCTTGGAAAGATTTTTTTTCTCTGTCTTTTACTTTAAGGTAGTGTCTATCTTTGTCACCTAGATGAGTTTCCTGAATGCAGAAAAATTCTGGGTCCTGTTTACTTGTCCAGTCTGAGTTCATTGATTTTAAGAGATAATAATAAATGATGATTGTTGTTTCCTGTTATTTTTGTTGTTAGAGGTAAAATTATGTTTGTGTGGCTATCTTCTTTTGGTTTTGTTGCATGAAGATTACTTTCTTGCTTTTCCTGGGGTGTAAATTCCCTTTTTGTGATGAAGTTTTCCACCTATTATACTTTATAGGACTGGATTTGTGTAAAGATATTGTAGAAATTTGGTTTTGTCCTAGAATATCTTGATTTCTCCATCTAAAGTAATTAAATTTTTTGCTGGATATAGTAGCCTGGGCTGGCATTTGTGTTCCCTTGGTGTCTGTATGATGTCTATCCAGGATCTTCTAGCTTTAATAGTCTCTGTTGAGAAGTCTGGTGAAATTCTGATCAGTCTGCCTTCATATGTTACTTGACCTTTTTCCCTCACTGCTTTTAATATCTATCGTTTCTTTGGTTTGTACATTTGGTGTTTTGACTATTCTGTAACAGGAGTAATTTCTTTTCTGGTCCAATCTATTTGGAGTTTTGTAGGCTTCTTGTATGTTTATGGACATCTCTTTCTCTAGGTTAAGGAAGTATTCTTCTATAATTTTGTTGAAGATATTTACTGGGCCTTTACGTTGTGAATCTTCACTTGTTTTTACACCTATTATTCTTAGTTATGGTCTTCCCATTTTTGTCCTGGATTTACTAGATATTTGGGTTAGGATCTTTTTTCATTTTACATTTTCTTTGACTCTTGGCGTCAATATTTTCTATGGAATTTTCTGCACCTCAAATTCTCTCTTCTATATCCTGTATTCTGTTATTGATGCTTCTGTCTATGACCTTTGATCTCTTTTCTAGGTATTCTATCTCCAGGGTTATGCCATAATGTGATTTCTTTATTGTTTCCATTTTCATTTTTAGATCCTGGATGGTATTGTTCAATTGTTTCATCTGTTTGGTTGCATTTTCCTGTAACTCTTTAAGTGATCTTTGTGTTTCCTCCTTAGAGGCTTCTACTTGTTTACCTGTGTTCTTTTGTATTTATTTAAGGGAGTTATTCATGTCTTCTTAAAAGCCTCTATCATCATCATGAGGTATGATTTTAAGTCCAAATTTCATTTTTCTGTTGTGTTGTGATATTCACTGCTTGCTGTGGTAGGAGAACTGGGTTCTGATTTTGCCAGGTTGTCTTGATTTCTGTTGCTTAGGTTCTTGTACTTGCCTCTTGTCGTCTTCTAGTCTGTGATGTTAGTTGGTCATGTTGTATCTAACTAGAGCTTCTCCCTCCTTTGGGCCTGTAAGCCTGTGGGCTTAGCAGTGTGCACCCCCTGGGTGATCAGCTCTCTGTGGGCAGGTTGTAGGTCCTGATCGCAATGGGAGCACCCTAGCTCTGGACACAGATCAAGACCAGAAGTGTCTGGTCCCAGACAGCCCCACAATTCTTGTGCCATGTGAGTTCCTGGTGGGTTTCTCTTTGGACACTAAATGGAGAAAAAGTGGGCTCTTAATGTGAGCTTATGAGTTATAGTGCCTCTGGGTGCTCAGCTCTCTAAGGGAAGGTTGTAGGTTCTAATGGCTGTGGGATAAGCATGGATGCAGACCACAGATGTGTACTTACATGGAGTATCATATTTTTATACTTGTGTGTATTGGATAATGTTTAAATTAAGTTATACATTGCCATCTTTTCAAGAACTTGCTGATTCTGTATTGAAAACATTCAAAGCTCTTTCTTTAAGCTTTTTGTTTAAATAGAGTCTTTGTAAATGGCCCAAACTAGCCCCAAACTTATAATGCTCCTGCCTCAGCGTTCTTAAGTGCTGAGATTATAGGTATATGCCATCATTCTCTGATATATTACGTCATTTTTGTATATAGCTATAGATGCTATTATAAACACTCAATATTAAAATCAGAAAAGCAAAAATTAAAATATTTTATAAATTTTTAATTTTTAAAAAGTTGTATTTTATGTATTTGAGTGTTTTGCCTTCATCAGTGACTGTACCTGGTGTCCATGTACGCCAGAAGAGGACATTGGATCTCTTAGAAATGTAGTTACAGATGAATATAAGCCATCGTGTGGGTGCTGAGATTTGAACTGAGTTTCTTTGGAACAGTAGCAGTACTCTTAACTGCTAAGCCACTTCTTGAGTTCAAGATCCTTTTTGTACTTTTAAGACAAAATCTTGCTATATATACCAGACAAGCCTCAAATGTACAATCATCATCCAGACTCTGCCCTGGGACTGTAGCGGCATACATATTATTTGATCTCATGTTTACAAACCCCTGCTCAGTTTTTCGGGTAAAATATGATCACTTCTAGATTCCCTGTCCTATAAACTGTCATGGTTCCACTATCATCTGGAGTTGAGGATCAACTCATTGGTGATAAAATGCCTCAGAACTATTCTCATTTAAAAAAATTGGTTTTTCCCAATTCTTCATTGAGTTGGAAAGAGCAATGTGCAATTTCATCTGGAATAACAAAAGACCTAGAATAGTGAAATCCATCCTCAACAACAAGAAAACATTTGCAGGAATCACTATCCCTGACCTCAAGCTATATTACAAGGGAATTGTGCTGAAAACTGCATGGTACTGGTACAGAAATAGGCATGTGGATCAATGGAATAGAATAGAAGATCCAGAAATGAGCTCTCACATATATGGTCATCTGATTTTTGACAAAGGAGCTGTAAACATTCAATGGAAAAAGGACAGCCTATTCAACAAATGGTGCTGGTCCAACTGGCACTCAGCATGCAAAAGAATGAAAATAGACCCTTTCTTATCTCCTTGTACAAAGCTCAAGTGTAAGTGGATCAAAGATCTCCACATTAAACCAGATACACTGAAACTATTAGATGAGAAAGTAGGGAAAACCTTACAACTCATAGACACAGGAGAAAATTTCCTGAACAAAACACCAATGGCTCAAGCTCTAAGGTCAAAGTTTCACAAATGGGACTTAATGAGATTGCAAAGTTTCTGTAAGGCTAAGGACATCGTCAAGAAAACAAAATGGCAGCCAACAGAATGGGAAAAGATCTTTACCAACACCACATCAGATAGAGGCCTAATATCCAAGGTGTACAAGGAACTCAAAAAGCTAGACACCAGAGAATCAAATAACCCTATTAAAAAATGGGGTACAGAGCTAAGTAATAAGTTCTCAATTGAGGAATATTGAATGGCTGAGAAACATCTAAGGAAGTGCTCTACATCCTTAGCCATCAGGGAAATGCAAATCAAAACAACCCTGAGATTCCACCTCACACCAGTCAGATTGGCCAAATTCCAAAACTCAGATGACAATAGATGCTGGTGAGAATGTGGAGAAAGAGGAACACTTATCCACTGCTGGTGGGGTTGTAAGCCTGTACAACCACTCTGGAAATCAGTCTGGCGATTCCTCAGAAAATTGGACATAGTACTACCTGAAGACCCAGTTATTCCACTTCTGGGCATTTACCCCATAGACGCTCCAACATACAACAAATACACATGCACCACAATGTTCATAGCAGCTCTATTTATAATAGCCAGAAGCTGGAAAGAACCCAGATGTCCTTTAGTAGATTAATGGATACAAAAATTGTGGTACATTTACACAATGGAGTACTACTTAACTATCAGAAACAATGACCTTTTAAAATTCTTAAGAAAATGGCTACATCTAGAGAATATCATCCTGAGTGAGATAACCCAATCACAAAAGAACAGACATAATATGCAGTCACTGAAAATTGGCTACTAACCCCAGAAAGATCTGAACACCCCAGAAACAACTCACAGGTGTTAAGTTCAAGAAAAAAAAAAAGAAAGGAAAAAAACATTATGTTTACTCTTTACACACCAAGAAAACTTTGACTAATTCCAGGTTACATCCTGTTTTACATGTACTTTATGTTCATTGTAACTAGTAAGGTCTTAATGCACACTATCAAACCTTAAAAAATCCAAGCAATGACAAAAATGTATTCGTATATTTTTATGCAAAAATGCTTAAAATTTGTATATTTATCTTTGTTTTTTTTAAATAAAGTTCTTCTATTAAAAAATGGGTTTTTCTTCATAGCCTCCAACTCTCCTGAAACCTTGATCTTGAATTCCCAGCCTAAAGAACTGTGAGAAAATAATATTTGTTATTTAAGCAACCCAGCTTGAGGTATTTTGTTCTGACATATGCAAGGTATTTAGCTTTTTTTTATGTGGGAAGTGGCAAGTTATCTTCACTGATCCCTTTTACTGAATTGAAATTTCTTGCCCCACTTGTCTTCTTCTCCTGTGAACATTATCATAATCATTATTATTGTCATTATCATCATCAAAGCAATAAGAACAATGAAGGGAAAGAAGGAATGAAAGAAGTTGGGAAGCAGACTCAACAGAGGAATATGGGCTGAGCTAATTGTTTAATAAACAGAGAGAAAACATAAAGGGCTATCATCACTCTTGTGACTGAAATGATTCTTGGGCTTCCAGAAGCTTCCTTTTGTTCACAAAACGTCGGTGTTGGACTACATGTTTGCACTGTGTCTAAGTAGTCTCATCGCCCTATATTTATAACCCCCTGTGTCTAATTATGTGAAGACTAGGCACTTCATGCTAACTTTACAAGTGGAAAGACAAGGCTGTTACAGTCTATTGAGAACGTCTTTATCAAAATATCCAAGTCAAATTTTTGTACATGATTAACCTCATCAACTTCAATATGAAAAGCTGTTTTTTTCTTTTAATCTACAATGATATGTTGTAGCTAGAACTAAAAGCTGCCACTGTTGTATCTTCAGCTTCACACTCCCATGTGAAAGAGCACTCCACTCCAGATACACCTTAAGATCTATGTCTCAGAGTCAAGTCAAGATAGGTCTAGTTTTGCAGATGCTGATATTCATTTTAATTTATACCTTGCTTTATTATTTACCTTTTCACACAAAGACAATGATGAAATAAAATAAAAAAGGGAAGAGAAACAATGAAAAGCTAGGTACTCAAGTAAGGTACTTAATTTGACATGGAATTAATTTATAAGTTAGATGCTCTTTTAATTGTCTGGGAAGTTTTAGCATGTATATATTATGTTTATAACAAATTTCACCCCTACCCTCCAACTCTTTCCATGCCTGGGCCTACCCTTTCTCACTCCCAATTTCATGTACTCTTTGTAAAACCCATTAAATCCATTTAGGCTGCCAGAGTGTATCTGGATGTAGAGCTGTCTACTAGGACACAGGCAACCTACCAAGGGGTATTTTCATGAAAAACAAAATTACACCTCCTCTGCCATCAGCCATCAACTGCCAATACCCTCAACTAAGGGTGGAACTTTGCGCCTCCTCCCGTACTCATCCTGGAAATGTGGCTAGGTTGATCTTGTCTAGGTCTCCTGCATTCAGTTACAGCTTTTGTGAATTCTTAGGTGCCTTGGCAGCCATATCTTGAAATTTCTGCTTTATGTCAGTCTTCCCAGACTTCTGACAATTACAATCATCCCACCCTCTCTTTCATGACAGTCCTTGAACCTTGCAGGAAAGGCTGTGGTGTAGATGTCCCATTTAGAGCTGAGTACTCCATTGTCTCCTAGTCTTCACACTCAACACGAGAATATTCTTTTTAAAAATAACATATCTTTAACTCATATTCAAGTAAGTCTCTGAAAAAAGCAACACAATTTAGAAAGGTAATTCTGGAACCTACAGGTGCAAGGTGGAATTCTGTGATAGTGTGGAGAATTAGGTTGTTTTTTTAAGGTTTTATTTTTTATGGTTTTAAATTAACATTCACCTTTTATCCTAACTTGGGTGCAGTGTATATGCAGTATATATCTCCTGATAACTCTTCACTGATTATATAGTTATGAAATTCCTTCTTTTCTCTTCAGATAGGGAAAAAAACCTTATTGGATATGTCTCTTAAGGCCAAAATATTCTATTTCTGCCTTTTTATCCCTAGAGAGCACTTACATTAAAATTGCAGCTGAAGAAACAGCATGTAAAACATTGTCTTGTGATTTCAAAAACCCCGACTTCATTAGAACAGCAAAACCATGGCTGGTTATTTATTAGAAACTGAGTAAGGTTGCATATAGCAGAGGAAGAAAAGCAAACTTAATCTGCAGTTTAATTAAAAAGCAAAAGGTCGTGATGATCATATAAATCGTATATTTCCATAAAGAAAGCAGCCATAGAAATCTAGGGTTTAATACTTTTGTAATTTTAACTTTCAGAATTATTATGAGAGAGTAAGGAGTTGTCATTTCTAGGTGAACTGCATGCCAGAAAATTCTATGCCCCATAATGCACTCTATGAGATGGTTTTAATATTTTCATACATTCGAGATATTTTCTCACATAAATCTTGATAGAGTTTGGTGTAACAAGTTAGTGAATTTATTAATCACAAAATGTAGTTGAGTCTTTTTTTTTTTTGACACACTGAAGATTCAAAGAAGCAAGTGTCCAACCCAGCTCTCTCTGTCTCTCTGTCCCTCTGTCTCTCTGTCTCTCTCTCTCTCTCTCTCTCTCTCTCTCTCTCTCTCTGTGTGTGTGTGTGTGTGTGTGTGTGTGTGTGTGTGCGTGTGTGACATTACATAAACATTTTCAAAACAGACACACTGATTGAAATGAGCAGCTGTGTGCCAACCTAATGAAGTGATGTCATCATCACAGTTCCATTCCATTGTCTACATTTTAGGGGCTGGGAATTAGAAGGCCAAAAAAGCTAATACCTTTTCTTAGGCAAATAATACTCATTGCTCATCAAAAAGTATGCAATATTATTTAGGAGTTAAATTTTTAAAATTTGTTTTTTCTTCTCATGGGCTTAAAAGCCCACAAATTGTCACAGTATATAGCTTAGCATTCAGATAACATCTATACAGCCCTAGGTCTCATCCCCAGTGCTACAAAACAAATGCTTTTATTTAATTATGGACTGACTGCATTCTAATGAGAGATAGACAATTTAATGACACTTTCAATAATACTCTTTGCTATCAAGAAAAGCAAAGTTGTGTTGATTTTAATAGAAATTTTATCAAGATTTAATATCCTAGGATCTCTATTTGTCTGTGCTATCGCTTATGGATGTACCATCCAGTTATTTAATATGGCCACAATCTCCTCCAATGAAAAAGATAGGGGTAGATTGATCGATGTTGACAGGTTGACAGCTGTGGAGACACATATATGACTCTTGTGACAAATTGCTTTGTTCAGTTCATAAATGTGTGCAGAGATATACGAAAATAAATTACTTCCAACCGACAAAGCATTGTCAAAGACTCAAGACAAAATATTGTGCTTGTTTTTGTAATCTTCATCTGACTTCTAGAACTCCACGTAGCTTCCTTCTGCTGTGTAATATTCCCACAACTCTTTAGGAAACCTTTGTGAGAGTGTACCAGTTCATTTTTGCTATGCAACAAATGACTCCAAAATTAAGTTGGTAAAAACAGATGTGTGTCATATTATGATTTTGTTGTTTATAAATTTGGAGTGGAACCAGCTAGGGACAATATTCTGCTAATCTGGGTGAACTTAGTTATGTGTCTAAGGCAAGGATCAGGAAACTTGCTCTGCTGAGGGGCAGCTAGAGAATCTTCTATGATCTGTGGGATAGTCTCTTGTCACAACCACTCAACTTTGCCTAGCAGTCATAGATGGTATTGAATGAATGGTCTTGCCTGTGCCTCAATAAAGCTTTATTTTAAAAATCAAGCAGCTGTTCAGAGAGACTACATCAATGCCTGGATCATGGTCCAAAGCAAACCTTCCTAAGAAGGATATGCACACATGAAAAAATAACTGTGAAGATTTTAGATATTTACATCAGTCAATTTAACTTGTTATAGTTCTAAAGACTGACCCAAACCCTCAAACATACTAATAACATACTTCTCTGTTTTACTACGACCACAACCTTTATTTGTTTAACTTTACCAGGTCATGCATTTTTCCACGCAGCCAAAATTGCATACATGATATATTTACCAAGATGATAATTAAAATTTGATCAATTTCTCTTTATAAATTTGGTCAAGTCTCCTTCATTTCTGAAAAGTCCCAAAATTTTAAAACCTTTTTGTATTTATTATCAATAAATCACAGTGAGTCCTGGATCAGAGTAGACTTGCTGATTATAGATTGCTTGAGATAGTGAGTGAAATTAGATTGCTTTGATCATGAAGAATGTAGGTTTAGCTTGATTGTGTTGGAGTAGGAAATGGTCCTTAGGAATATGCATGTTTCAACACTGACAAATTTAAAGACATTATAATGCCATCTACTTTCAAGTAGTTCAGTGATGAATATATATGTACCAAAATTTATATCAAGATAAAGTAAATGTAACAATTTTTTTTTAAATAGGCAATCTAGGGGAGCAGCCCTTGAACATTTTTTGTACTTTTGTCTCGTAAATTATTTTTAATTTTGAAGCTGTAAAAATATGGTTGAAATTACATTGAAATATCTTTTTTAAAGATTTATGTCTCTTTGACTTTAATATGTCTTTGACATGATGCTTCTAAATATTTTTTTTTAAACAGAATTTCAAAAGTGGTACCCTGATTCTTTCTTTTTCTCATTCTCCCTCTAGGATGAAAACCTAACGTGACAGATTTCGAATCTTCAAGTCTTTGCCTTGTGACCAGACCATTATATGCACGAGTATAGATTACCACAAACACCATACATCTGTTCTAAGTATCACATCTGGAGGGAGAAATCCTTGCCAGATCCCACATGCACAGAGCCATCCATAGGAATGGACTTATTTTCTTTCCTGCATAAAAAGCAATGCCATTGTGACACAGCCTGTCACTCATTGTTCTGGCAAAAGAACAGTGGGTAACAAAACATTGTCTCTTCTGTCCAATGTATATAAACTGATGGAGCATCAAGATAGTATGTTTACAGAAAAAGAAGAAATAAGACAAAATCCTGATGCAGAAAGGTTGCTATAATGTGATGTGTTCTTCCCTGCCCCCCTTCAAAGCCAGAACAAGTGGAAAAGGAGGAGAAGGGGGTTCTATTTCATCAGTTCTCTCTTAAGTGATTGAATAAGATTTTCCTGCAGAAAACTGTCCCACATGGTGATTGATTCCATTATAAGCCAGAATCTCCACCTGCTCCATTCCCAGTGCAAATGCAAATAGCAACAATGTATATTCATGCTGAAAGTGTTGATCTATGATCTATGGTATGGATTGCATGATACTTCCCTAGGGCAGTCATTTAGCATTATCAAAACCTAGCCAGGGCAGCTAAAAAAGCTGGACCTTTATTTGTGTTGCAATGCCTCTAAATTTGTCTGTGACTATGTTTCTCAGACCTGAGACAAAGGGTTGAGAGAAAGCTAGCCTCTTAGGGTGTCATCTACCCCCTTGATTCTGGGCACCAGGCTCTCGCAGGTTCTGTGTTATAGTAGATCATTAGCACCATCTAAAGGCTGCACACCAAATGACTTGCAAGCATGCATATTGCTCAAAATGTTCTTTGCTCAGATTATAGGATTCTTTCAAAGAACAGAACTCTGAAAACTGATCCTTACCTGTCATGCAGCAGGAGGCTACCACGCCAAACTTGGTGCCTATACTGGTTCTACTCCTAGGGATAGTTAATGTTATCTGTAAGGCTCTCCTGTATTGTTTTCCTTTTATAAGGGATCAAACAATAGGCTGTGTTTATCAAAAGCTGTGTTGGCCTGATTTCTTGCACAGGTACCTTGTTATTTTTCAGCTCTGGAAATTTACTCGGCCAGTGGGCTAGTTAGAAACTGACCATTAATAGTGGAACAGCTATTATCACAGGCCTGAAGGTTCCGGGCTCCATTTTTGCTTTGCTGTGTGCGAGGTTTGTGACCTGAACCTCAGAGCTTTTCATCTGGAGTACAGGATCACATCCAGTTCTGACATCAGTGTGGACTGGGAAGGCAATAGAGATGACAGATGACCCACCTCTTACCTTAATTCAGGTAACTACAGAGAATGACATAAAACACTTCAGGCCAATCTCTAATTGTGAAATTCCTAAGCCCAGCCAAGTTTCTTTCAAATCCTTTAGAGTCAAAACCAAGGAAAATCTGACTTAAAATGTCCTTGAGGAGTTGACAGGGGTCCCAGGAGCTTTCTGCTGTTTCTGAAGTTCCTAGGAGGTGGAGTGCTCCCAAGGACCATTAGAAATATGGCTCATCTTATGAAAGACTTCATTGACAGGAGATTTTTAGAACAAATTGATCTGGATCCAACCCCTCCCCAAAATGGAGTCATCTGTTAGAATATACTCTGTGTGGGTGTCATGTCAGGGAACACAGAGATATGGAAGATAGATGGAACAGAAAAGAATATTCAGAAACAGATCTGAGCTCAAAATCGTCTTCTGCCTGTTACTGATCCTCAGCCTCTAGGCAAATGCCGTTTCTCAAAAGCCCTGTATTTCATGTCTGTATATTTGTTTAGCAGAAGAGTTGTGGAGAGGATTAAATTCAATATCATGTTCGCTGTATGTAGCATCATACTTAATGCAGAATGAAAATGCTGTAAGTGGGGTCATTGGTTTCTTGCCTTAAGGTCAGAGTCTCCTGTTTGAGGCCAAAGGTTCTTGTTTCTGAGCACCAGCTGAGCAGATTGATTGCAAGTCTCAGGCATAACTGACAGCATAGGCAGTTTCCTGTGACACAGAGCCCAGGGACTTGGCTTTGTCTTTCCAAACACCCTCCCCCTCACTGCCTTGTGTCAGGAGCCCTGCAGGATCCTGATTCCATTTCAGCACCTGGGAGATTTTGCTATCAGAGTATTTGTAGTTTTCCTTTGATGCCCTACTACTAAGCAAGTCAATTATGGATGAGTATTCAAGCTGAAAGCCTGCATCTCTCTTGTTTGTTTCCTCACAGCCTTGGCATGCTTCCAGACCCTCAGTAGACAAAAGCAAAGGGATGATTGACACAGCCACTGCTGAGCTACTTAGTCCCTCCCATCCTTCTGTTGCTTGAGGCTTGAGACTTTTTAAAAGGAAAGTGGGAGGAAGACTAAGGTGGGTGGAATGATTTTTTTTTTAAAGTAACCAAGTGGCTGAGGATGCACAAGGCCCTAGTTCCCATCCTCATCACTAAAAAATAAGAAACATTATTTTCTCAGAATAAATAATACATTCAACACCAGCAATTCTAGCTGATGTAATGTAACATAATAAAGTTAACTATGTTCTGACATTGACTTAAAAATATACGTGTGTGCCTCCATCTCTCTCTCTCTGTCTCTGTCTCTCTCTCTGCTCTCTGTCTCTGTCTCTCTCTGCTCTCTGTCTCTCTCTGTCTCTGTCTCTCTGTCTCTGTCACTGTCTCTGTCTCTCTCTCTCTCTCTCTCTCTCTCTCTCTCTCTGTGTGTGTGTGTGTGTGTGTGTGTGTATTCTTTAGATGTACAGCTTTATCTTCAAGTGGGTCTGTAACAACTGGATCAGGGACTAGCCCAAAAGCTGTTGTTGCCTGTATGTATGTGGTGCATATTTTTCTAGCTGGGATGTGTTGTCTGGCCTCAGTGGGAGAGGAAGTTCTGAGCCTTACCGAGACTTGAGGTGCCAGGGTGGGAAGATACCCGAGAGCCCTCCACCCTCTGAGAAAAGAAGGGGAGAGGGGGATGAAGTATATTTTGTGGAACGAGGTGACTTGGAAGGGGGGCAGTGAGCAGGATGCAAAGTGAATAAATAAAAATTATTAAATATAAAATAAATAAAAATAATTTATAATTACATTATAAACAAAACAAAATAAATAAAATAAAAATAAAGGAGATAAAAAATTGTATACATATGCATACATATTCTTATATATTCATATTTATATGCATGTTTACAGGTAAATACATTTATATGTGTTTATATACACATATATATACACATATTTATGTGTAATATGTATATTTGTATATGCATATACATATATGTACTAATATATACTTATGTATGTATATACACACATACATATGTCTGTGTGTGTGTATTTTTTTTACCAGTACATATTTGTAGTTTTGGTGGTTGGACCTCAGGCCTCATACATAGGAGGCATGTAATTCACAACTAAGTTACATTCTCAATCATTTTTTACTTTCTATTTTCAAGCACAGTCTCACAAAGTTGCCCAAGCCGGTTTTTAACTTAAGATTTTCCTGTCTCAGTCACCTAAACAGCTAGGATTTCAGACCTGTGCCACTGGGTCTGGTTTTAAAGTATTCTTTTAATGAGATTACTAAATTATACTCATTTTTAATAATCTTCATTTGAGGTATAAATTAATTAAGACAGTGTCCAACTATTGTACTGGGGATGTGAGTGATGTTCACAGAGCTGCTGAGAAGCTGACGAGCAGTTCCTGTTGCCTAGCAACTGCCATTTCCAGTTCCCCTGCCTAAGGAAGAGGGAATAACAGGCTGGCATAATGGCATTTCAGGATAGGAACGTGATTATTCACATTTTTATTCATGCATATAACACATCTTTTTATGCTACTCTTTAACTTGTTATATTGTTTTGCTTTGTTTTATTGTGATGCTGGGGAGAACACATGCAAATCGTGTGCTACAGCCACCAGTCCCCACACATTCGAATTATTGAGTTGTTACAACCATCATTCTCCATGCACAACACTTGGAATAAAAGTAAGAATTGGAGAAACACAGTAAGTAAAAATACAAGGTTTTTTTTAGTAGTGAAAAGAGACCAGGAACAGAGGTATCTTTTTTATTAAGTACTGTTAACTCGAGATCAGAAGATGGAGGAATGTTTCTCTCCCTCTCCCTTTTCTCCATTCTGTGTACAAGAAGATATCTTCAAAATATGGTCTAAAGCAACATTAAAAGTTTAAGAAATTCACTTACTATCACAGTCGTTTAGTGGCAAGGCCAGGGCCAGATATAGTGGTATTTTGACTTTAAATGAACATCTAATCATTGACAATAGTCTCTGAAATTCTAAGGAAATATTTTCTTGCCAAAGTCTATGGCAAGTTATAGCTCATCCATAATTTGTTAGCCCATGTTCTTTGCTCTGGATCTTTATCTTATGAATTTTACCTGTTCTTTTTTCCCCCAATAATTTCAGTGCATTCATGAAATGTCACAAATATAGATAGTGTCACTTGATATGCCCTGAGTGTAAAATACTTACCAAATTTCATAGAGTTGCTATAAAAGATATATGTCTCATTGTTATCTTTCACATTGATTATATATTGAAATAATAGCATTTGAGATGAAACACTGATGTTTTAACATTAACATTAATTTTGTCTGTTTGTGAGCTTCTTTGTTGGGTTTGGTTTTGGCTTTTTGTTTGTTTCAGTTTATGAAACAGATCTTTTTTGTGTAGCTCAAGATGATGTGGAACTCACTGTGTAGCCCAAGTTTTTCTCAAAGTCATCATCCTCAGTGCTGAGGTTACGATACTGTACCATCACACCTTTCCTTGTTTTCTTTCTTTAAGATAATGTGTTTATTAATTTTTAAAAATTTCATACAATAAATTTTGATCATAGCCAACCGTGCCTCAACTCTTTTCACAGTCACCCTTTCTACCCTTCCTATCTTACCCATCTACTTTGACTTTTCCCCCTTCCTCTTCTGCCTTGTTCTCTTCTTTTTTTGTCTCCATTGAGTCCAGTTTGTGAAGCCCAACTAGTCTTGGAAGTGGGGCCTGCCCTGGAAAACAGATACACTCTCTCTGGACAGCTATCAAATGCCAATAGCTTCCCAGATGTCATGTCCACTCTCTTCCCTCTACATTAGAAGTTTGTCTGGCTTGATTCTGTATGTTTCTTGTGTGTGCTGCCAACAATCACTGTAAGTTCATTTGTGCAATCACCTGGTTGTATCTGAAAAACAGTTTTCTTGATGATATCAACCTCTATTGACTCTTACACTCAATCTACCCTTCTCTTCCACAAAGATACCCGAGCCTTGAGGGAAGGGTGTGATATGTATGCTCCAATTATGGGTAAGAAATCCACAATCCCTTATTTTCTGCTTGTTGAACAGTTTCAAATTTCTGTGATAATTGCCATCTCCTGCAGGGGGAAGCTTCTCTAATGAGGATTGAGAGATATACTGCTCCCTGAGAATAGCAGCACATAGTTAGGAGTCATTTTACTATTGTGTTCATTTAGTGGAATAGTATTATTGGCTTTTCTCCTAGGACTTATGACCTATCTAGCCACAGGTTCTTGGTTCTTTTAATGGTGTCAGGTATAATTTCACCTCGAGGGGCAGTGTGGGGTAAGTAGACTGTGTTGCCAAACAGAAAAACTGGCAACACTGAGGCAACCTACAACTAGAAAATCTCAAAATTGAGAATGGTAGGCATAAGGCCAGCTCCCTGCCAAACTACCCGATCTGGAACAAGCAACTATGGCACCCCACTGAGAGGACTACCAGGACAATTGGTCTTGTAGCATAAAAACTTGGAGTGCTCTATGCTAATGAGGTATTTAGATAAGCCCAGAGTGTTTAGCCAATTAGCTTCCCTTCCTGGGCACTCCTTCCCAAATAAGGTATTCGGTACCTGGTTTACCCTGAGTAAGATGTATGCATTCACATCTATCATCGAAAAAGCAGTTTGAAAGAGCAAGAATTGGCTCCTTCAAGGATCTCCATTGGGGTAAGCCTTCCTCATTCCTCTTCCAGGCCCTCCATACTCAGAACCAAACTGGATTCTCCTTACCTCCTCCTGGCTTCATTCATCCCCTTCCTGCCTAGCATGTAGACATCCTGAGTGGAAAAATGGACCCGCAGACCCCTGTTTCCAACTCCCCGGGGGTACCCCAGCAACATCTGGGAATGAAAACCACAGTATCCATCCTAGACCTGCTGTTTCTCCTCTAGGGAAACATGGACTGGGGCCCGTATCATGAACTGTGTTCTTCCTCCTCTAAGCAGCTTGCTGACTGTGCTTGCGTGGACACCCCAGCAGCAAGGCAGACATGCAGCCTGATGGAGCAGTCTTTAGATGAATTCAGAAAATGGTTGTTTATTCTCATAATATTCTTGCTATTGTTATACCAGTGGGTATATCTTGACAGGATAATCGTTGTAATTTCCAGGGTTAACAGCTGTGTATAACTTATTGCTTCTCTCTACTTTTAGGATGTATCTGATGGCCTTCCATAACAATCAAACTATTCAGTAGGAATAGATGGTTTCGGGAAGTACCAGGTTGGTTTTTCTGTGTTCTGTGACTCAAATATATACTGTCTTCAAGAATAAGGTTTTACTTTCAAGTTCAGGAAGGTAACAAAGAGTATGAACACTATAATTCTTAGGAGATGTGAGGGGCCTATGTAATCTCATTGGACAACAGCTCAAAAGAAGGTAATTTATTCCTGCTGTTGGAGTTTATATTTTCTAACACAAAATATGCAGTTGCATATTGTCTTCTGCATTGTAAGCATTGCCATTGAAAATTTATCTATGTATGTATATATTTTAGGAAGCTTCCATGTTAGTACATTTCTATGTGACCATTTCCCTCTTTTTTATTGGATATTCTCTGAATATTTCAAATGTTATCTCCTTCCCTCCGCCACTCCCATCCCTCTTCCCCCTGTCCTTGCCTCCATGAAGGTCCTCCCCCTTCCAGCCACCCTCTTTCACCTCAATGCCTTGAAATTCCTCTACACTGAAAAAAAAAGCCTTCACTGGACTAAAGGCCTCTATACCCGTTGATGCCAGAAAATTCTATCCTCTGCTTCATATGCAACTGGAGTCTTGGGTCTCTCCATGCATACTCATTGGTTTGTGTTTAAATCCCTAGGAACTGTGGAGAGTTTGGCTGGTTGATAATGTTGTTCTTCCCATGGGATTGCAAACCTTTTCAGCTCCTTCAGTCCATTCTCTAGCTCCTTCATTGGAGTCCCCGTGTTCAGTTTGATGATTATCTGCCAGTATCCTCATCTGTATCAGTATGGCTCTGGCAGAGCTTCTGAGGAGGCATCCATATCAGGCTTCTTCCAGTAAGCACTTCTTGACATCAGCAATAGTGTGTGGGTTGATTGGTTGCGTATAAGATGGATCCACAGGTGAGTCAGTCTCTGGATGATCTTTTCTTCAATCCGTGCTCCTCTATCTGTCCCATTATTTCCTCCTGTGAGTGCTTTGTTTTCCCTTCTGAGAACGGCTGAGGCATCCACCTTCTGGCCTTCCTTCTTTTTGAGCTTCATAAGGTCTGTGAATTGATTCTTGGGTATTTCAAGCATTTTGGGCTAGTATCTGCTTATCAGTGAGTACATACCATGTGTGTTCTTTTGTAATTTGGTTACCTCACTCAGGATGATAGCTTCTAGTTCTATCCATTTGCCAAGGAATTTCATGAAATTGTTGTTTTCAATAGTTGAGTACTACTTCAATGTGTAAATGTACCACAATTTCTAGATACATTTCCTCTGTTGAAGGACATCTGGGTTCGTTCCAGCTTCTGTCTACTATAAATAAGGCTGCTATGAACATTATGGAGCATGTGTCCTTGTTATATGTTGGAGCACCTTTGGGGTATATGCCCAAAAGTGGTATAGCTGGTAGCTCTATGTCCAGTTTTCTGAGGAACAGCCAGACTGATTTCCAGAGTGGTTGTACCAGTTTGCAACCCCACAAACAATGGAGGAGTGTTCCTCTTTCTCTGAATCCTCCCCAGCATCTGCTGTCATCCAGATTTTTGATCTTAGCCATTCTGACTGATGTGAGATGGAATCTAAAGGGTTGTTTTGATTGCGTTACTCTGATAACTAAGGATGTTGAACAGTTTTTTAGGTGCTTCTCAGCCATCTGGCATTCCTCATCTGAAAGTTTTTATTTATCTCTGTACCCCATTTTTAATAAGATCATTTGATTCTATGGAGTTTAACTTTGTGAGTTCTTTGTATATATTGTATATTAGCTCTCTATCAGATGTAGGATTGGTAAATATCCTTTCTTAATCTGTTGGTTCCCATTTTATCCTTTTGACAATGTCCTTTTCTTTACAGAAGTTTGTCAATTTTATGAGGTCCCATTTGTCTATTCTTGATCTTAGAGTATAAGCCATTGGTATTCTGTTAAGGAAATTTTCTCCTGTGCCTATGTGTTCTAATATCTTCCCCACATTCTCTTCTAATAGTTTCAGTGTACCTGGTTTAATGTGGAGGTCTTTGATTCACATGACTTAAGCTTTGTACAAGGAAAAAAGAAGAGATTGATTTGCATTCTTCTGCATGCTGACTGCCAGTTTAACCAGAACCATTTGTTGAAGATGCTGTCCTTTTTTCACTGAATGTTTTTACCTCTGCTGTCAAAGATCAAATAACCATAGGTGTGTGGGTTCATATTTGGGTCTTCAATTATTTTCTATTGATCTACCTGCCTATCTCTGTACAAATACCATGTAGTTTTTATCAGGATTGATCTGTAATACAACTTGAGGTCAGGGATGGTGATTCCCCTGGACGGTTTTTTGTTGCTGTTGTTTGTTTTTTGTTTGTTTGTTTATTGTTGAGAATAGTTTTTCCTATCCTGGGTTTTTTTGTTATTCCAAATGAATTTGCAAATTACTCTTTCTAACTCTATGAAGAATTGACTTGGAATTTTTATGTTGATAGCATCGAATCTATTGATTGCTTTTGGCAAGGTGGCTAATTTTACTATGCTGATCCTTCCAACTCATGGACATGGGAGATCTTTCCATCTTCTGAGGTCATATTCAATTTCCTTTTTCAGAGACTTGAAGTGCTTCTCATACAGATATGTCATACAGTTATTGGTTAGGGTCACCCCAAGTTATTTTATATTGTTTGTGACTATTGCAAAGGGTGTTAATTTTCTAATTTCTTTCTCAGCTTGTTAATCTTTTGAGTAGAGGCAAACTACTGGTTTGTTTGAGTTAATTTTATATCCAGCCACTTTGATGAAGTTGTTTATCAGGTTTAGGTGTTATCTGTTGGAAATTTTGGGGTCACTTAAGTATACTAACCTATCATCTGTAAACAACGATATTGTGACTTCTTCCTTTCCAATTTGTATCCTATAGGCTTCCTTTTCCTGTCTGATTGCTCTGGCTAGGAATTCCAGTACTGTATTAAATAGGTATGGGGAGAATGGGCAGATTTGTTTAGTCCCTGATTTTACTGCAATTGCTTCAAGTCTCTAACCATTTTGCTTGACGCTGGCTATTGGTTTGCTGTATATTGCTTTTACCATATTTAAGTATGGGCCTTGTATGCCTGATGTTTCGAGGACTTTTAACATGAAGGGACATTGAATTTTGTCAAATGTTTTTTTTTCATTTTTTTTATATAGTGGATTATGTTTATAGATTTTCATATATTGAACCATCCCTGCTTCCCTAGTGTGAAGTATACTTGAACATGGTGAATGATTGTTTTGATGTGTTCTTGGATTTGGTTTGCGAGAATTTTATTGAGTATTTTTTCATCAATATTCATGAGGGAAATTGGTCTAAAGTTTTCTTTCTTTGTAGGGTCTTTGTGTGGTTTAAGTATGAGTACAATTGTAGCTTTGAAGAATGAGTTGGGTAGTGTTCCCTCTGTTTCTATTTTGTGGAATAGTTTGTAGAATATTGTAATTACGTCTTCTGTGAAGGTCTGATAGAATTCTGCACTAAGTGTATCTGGTCCTGGGCTTAGCACTGCTTTTCATTGTATTTGATAAGTTTGGGTATGTTGTGCCTTCATTTTCTTTAAATTCTTAAAGGATTTTATTTCTTTATTTCTTTCTTGTCTACATTATCACTGAGTGGAGCATTGTTCAGTTTTCATGTGTATGCGGGATTTGTGTTGTGTTGTTGTTACTGAAGAACAGCCATAGTCCATGGTGATCTGATAAAATGCATGGGGTTATTTCAATTGGATTGTAACTGTTGAGGCCTGTTTCATGACCCACTATATGGCTAATTTTGGAGAAGGTACCGTGAGGTGCTGAGAAGAAATATATTCTTTTTTGTAAGATGAAATGTTCTACAAATTTCTGTTAAATCCATCTGATTCTTAACCTCTGTTAGTTTCACTGTGTCTCTGTTCAGTTTCTGCTTCCAGGATCTGTCCATTGATGAGATTGGGGTCTTGAAGTCTCCCATTATTATTTTCTGTGGTCAATATATGCTTTGAGTTTTAGTAGGGTTTCTTTTATAAATGTGGGTGCCCTTGTATTTGGAACCTAAATGTTCAGGATGGGGAATTCATTTTTTACATTTTTCCTTTGATGAGTATAAAATGTTCTTTCTTAAAAACTTTTTATAACTTCTGATTGAAAATCCATTATATTCAATATTAGTTTGGCTACTCTCTACTGTTTCTTGGCACCATGTGCTTGAAAAGTTTTTTTTCCCAGCCTTTTACTCTGAGGTAGTGTCTGTCTTTGTCACTGAATTGAGTTTCCTGAATGCAACAAAATGCTGGGTCCTGATTATGTATTCAGTCTGTTAACCTATGTCTTTTCATTGGGGTATGGAGTTCATTGACCTTAAGAGATATTAAGATATAGTGATTGTTATTTCCTTTTATTTTTGTTATTAGAAGTAGAATTGTGTTTGTATGCTTTTCTTCTTTTGTGTTTGTTACAAGAAGTTTATTTTCTTGCTTTTCCTAAGGTGTAGTTTCTCTCCTTGGGATGGAGTTTTCCATCTACTATATGTTGTAGGGCTGGATTTGTTGACATATATTGTGTACATTTGGGTTTGTCCTGAAATATCTTGGTTTCTTCATCTAAGGTAATTGAGAGTTTTGCTGGATATAGTAACCTGGGCTGACACTTGTGTTCTCTTAGTGTCTGTCTGATATCTGTCCAGGATCTTCTAGCTTTCATATTCTATGCTGAGAAGTCTGGTGTAATTCTGATAGGTCTGCCTTTATATGTTACTTAACATTTTTCCCTTACTACTTTTAGTATTCTTTCTTTATTTTGTATATTTCTTGTGTTGACTATTATGTCTCACAAAGAATTTCTTTTTTGGTCCAATCTATTTGCAGTTTGATAGGCTTCTTGTATGTTCATGGTCATCTCTTTCTTAGGTTAGGGAAATTTTCTTCTGTAATTTTGTTGAAGATATTTACTGGGTTTTTTCTTTGCAAGTCTTTGTTCTCTTCTACATCTATTATCCTTAGGTTTTGTCCTTTCATTGTGTCCTATATTTCCTGGATGTTTTGGATTAAGAGCTTTTTGATTTTTGCATTTTCTCTGACTATTGTGTCAATGTTTTCTTTGGTATCTTCTGCCTTCAAGATTTGCCCTTCCATCTTTTGTATTCTGTTGGCGATTCTTGCATCTAGGATTCCTGATAGATTTTCTATCTCCAGGGTTGTCTCCTTTTGTTATTTCTTTATTATTTCTATTTCCATTTTCAATTTCTTCTCCTGTTTGTTTGTGCTTTCTTTTAGCTCTTTAGGTAGTTTTTATGTTTCCTCTTTAAGGGCTTCTAATTGTTTACCTGTGTTCTCCTGTATTTATTTAAGGGTGTTATTTATGAGCTTCATAAGGCCCTCCATTATCAACATCTGGTAAATTTTAAGTCCAAATCTTGTTTTTTCTGGTGTCTTGATATATTCACCACTTGATGTGGTGGGAAAACTTGGTTCTCATGTTGCCAGGTTGTCTTGATTTCTGTTGTTTAGGTTCTTGCACCTGTCTCTTGCCATCTTGTTGTCTGTGATCCTAATTGTTCTTGTTGTTTCTGAGTAGAGCTTATCCCTCCTGTAGATCTGTGGGACTGTGGGCTCATGAGAGGGATTGCTCCTGGATGTTTAGTTTTCTGAGAGTAGACAGTGAGTCCTGATGGCAGTAAGCTGGCTCTGACTCTGGGCACAGATGAGGGCCATTACAGTTCATTCCCAGTCAGCACCATCATACCTGCTCCCCAAGAGATCCAGGTGGTCTGTTCTCAGATAGTGGAGAGAAAATGGGACCTTACCCATGGGCTCAGGGGCGAGAGTGCTCCTGAGGTCCTATGGGTGCTCAGCTTTTTGTGGGCCCACAGTGAGTCCTGATAGTAGTAGTATGTCTCTGGCTCTGGGTTTCTATGTCACTTTTTTTTCAAAATTTCTTTAGTCCATTCCCCATATTCCCTTCTCTACTCTGTTCTTCCATTTCTCATGCATTTCTCATCTTACTCTTTTGGTCCATTATTTTCCCTTTAATCTTTTATACAATTGTGTTGTATCTCCTCTCCCTTGACTGTTCCCCAAAGGCTATGGGTATTGCAAATGAAATACACATATCTGAAAGTTCTAAAGATAATATCCACAGACATGTGTGACATTTCTTTCAGTTTCTGGATTACCTCACTAAAAATAATCGTTTATACCTTCACCTATTTTTTAGCAAATTTCATAGTTTTTTTTAAAGCTGAATACTATTTCATAGTGTAAATGTAGCACATTTTCATTGTTCATTGGTTGATTAACATTTAGGTGTTTTTATTTACTGCGTACTATGAATTGAGTAGCTGTAGCATGTACTCTTTGCTACCAGCTTCCATACAGAGAATATTGCATCTGCAGATGAAAAACACAGTCCCACACATTATTCATTTTTGACCTGCCTTCTTAGATCAATCCCTGGGCACTACTAATCTCCCATGGCTATCATACCCTTCCCAATACTCTTAGCTCAGCACCCTAAATCTGCCTTCAGCCTCAGTTGCTCGGTTACCCAATTTAGCCTCTCCTACTTCCAGTCCAGAGAGTCAACCTATAGCCATTTAGCCTGAGATCTTACATTGCTGGTTACTTTTTGTCCCTACAAAACATGTCTAAAACTCATTTTTCTTTTCCTGCATTTCCTCTTCTCCTCTGTGGACCTGGGAGTTCTGCCTCTTTCCTTGTACCCAGAAATTGCCCCCTGACATCTTACTAATAGATCAAGAACCAATTTGGGTTATAGGACATGGACCTCAGAACCACCCCTGTAAGTAGGTATTGTTATAGTAGGATAGGGAGTTCTTTATGTATATGCTTAAAAGTAGTATAGATAGATCAAATTATATCTATTTATTTTTTGTATAATGTCTGCACTTATTTATATACTGGTTGTTATAGTTTGCAATTCATCATTATTGAATAAGTGTTCTCTCTCCCCATATCCACACCAGCATCTGCTGTCATTTGCTTTTCATGAACTTGGCCATTCTAACTGGAATAAGATGAAATCCCAAAGTAGTTTTAATTTGCATTTCCCTGATGACTAAGGATATTGAATATTTTTAAAATGTTTCTCAGCCATTTGTAATTCATCTTTTGAGAACTTTCTGTTTAGATCCACATCAATTTTAATTGGATTTTTCTTTATTAATATTTCATATTTTGAGCTATTTCTATATTCTGAATAAAAACCTCTTGTCAGCTGTATAACTAGTATTTTTGCCCCTACCATTGAGGCCATGGGTGTGACTCGGGCATAGCACACCTTTCTAGGATGTGCATTCCATTCCAAGCACTTCAAAAAAGGACAAAAGAAAATGACTTTTTTTCTTTTATAAGGTTTTTATATCATTTTCATAACAAACTCCCATCTTTAAGAGACTCATTAAGGAGCAAGGGTGACTCTGGAGATCAGCTGGATAATGGAAAGAAGAAAAGGTCACGAACTTAACTAATAATAACATCATCCAGAATAAGTAATAAAAACTTTTATATTTCATTGTTAGAGTTGTGATTCCCCATGTAGGTGGTCACATAAAACGACATCAAGCATTTTCTGTCACTTAGTTGAATGTAACTTGAAGGCAAAGTACATAAGATAAAAATAGTCTGTGAAGGAACAATGAGCTATTTTTTTCCTAGTAGTACAATATTACATTCTTTTCAAAAGCAACTTTTTAAAATCACATAGTAAGATAGTAAGAAGTTTAAGAAATAATATAATTAAAATTATATTTATTTTATTTATTATTTAAAATTTCATAATTAAAAGTTCCTGGAAAACTCTCTAAAATAACTTTCAGCTCAACAACAGCTATACTTGAGGAACAATAGCTTATTAAAAATATGAGTACAGTCATAGGAGTCATTTCTAATGGTTATGCAGGAGTGCTTATTAAGAGTCAAGTGTGGCTTTAGGTCTATTACACATGATTTATTGGAATCTTTCATCCCCAATATTATGCCAGAAAACATATTCATACCTTCCTCATCTCTGTCTTAAAAATGTGGAAACCAGCACACACAGATGACTTGGAACTCTCTTTAAGTCACGTGATTAGCAGGAGAGCATGGAGCAACCTGGCCATAAAGTTTGTACTCTTAATATTCAATAAAGAACATTTTGATCTGAAGAATGAAAGGACAAAAAGCTAGAGAAATTTATACTATCTTGGTTCCTAAAAGAATAAACACCAGTGAAAGTGTCCATTTATTTTTCCATCTTG
The DNA here is from genome assembly GCF_963924665.1 of Micromys minutus. Lineage (NCBI taxonomy): Eukaryota > Metazoa > Chordata > Mammalia > Rodentia > Muridae > Micromys > Micromys minutus. Next base: position 7,419,631 of record NC_137970.1, on the reverse strand, counting down.
ATCAGGGGCATAACATTGGTCAGTGATGTGAGTATGTTTTAGAAGGTAAAAAGACAGAGGAGCCAAAATGTATAGAGATGATGGGTAAGGGACTACTATTCTGTGCTTTGCTCAAAGAACCATTTATATTAAATTTGTGCTTCTAAATAGTTTCTTCCAACAATGACAGCCTAAACATTCATCAAATATAGTTTTAGAATCTAGTAAGTTAAAGAGATGGAAATGCTCCAACAAAAGAGAGGATCACATGTAATAGAATTAAGAGGATAAGTGCATGCATAGAGTATATAAAAGATTGACAAAAATGCATTTGTAAAAATTTACTTATTGTACCAGAAAGGCTATGCTTGCAGACTAGACGCACACACACTTTTCTACCTGGACCAGCAGAGAACTTGGGGCACAGGCCTGGCCAGGTTTCACTGTGAGTAACCAGCATACAGAGAATGCTTGGCATTGCTTGTAGAAAGGGATCTTTTCCACCTACCATAAGGGGCAGGTCTCTGTCAGAGTGAACCATGATCTGCCCAGGAAGGTGGTGCTGGAAGATAAGTTTCACAGGCGCTTTTACAAGTGAACCAGGGGTGAGCCTGATACATAGGCTCAAGGAGGGCACAACAGGAGTTCTCAGAGAACGGAGTGCTGGACTCTGTGAAAAAGAGTCCTTTTTGGCCTAGAGAAAGAACCAGGTCCTGGCAGTAGTACTCAGGACCTGAGAGCAGGGGGCTGAGCTCCCAGAACAGCCTCACAACAGCTCCCACACCCGAGCCCACAAAGACAGAGCTGAGTCACTGCCACCAGAACTCACTGCTTGCCCACCAAATGCCAAAAACTGAGAAGCGGTTTTCTTCCTGAACCCATGGAGGATCACGTCATCTAAAAAATCGGATAACACCTAAAGAAATAGAAGTATGCATCAAAATCCTCCCAAGCAAATTCTATCAGATATTTATTGATGACCTAACACTAATACTCTCCAAACTATTCTACAAAAAGGAGTTAGATGGAACACTACCCAACTCATTCTTGGAAGCCACAATAACTCTCATTGCTAATCCACATAATGACCCTACAACGAAAGAGAACTTCAGAACAATCTTCCTCATCAACACTGATGCAAAAACACTCAACAAAATACTTGCAAACTTAATCCAAGAACATATCAAAACAATCATAAACCATGATCATGTAGGCTTCATCCCTGGGATGCAGGGATGGTTTAATATATAAAAATCCATCAACATAATCCACCATATAAACAAACTCAAAGAAAAAAAAAACTACATGGTCATCTCACTAGATGCTGGGAAAACATTTTCAAAAAAAAAAAAAAAAAAAAAAAAAAAAAAAAAACATTCAGGACTCCTTCATATTAAAAGTCTTGGAAAGAGCAGGAATACAATGCCCATACCTAACCATAGTAAAAGCAATATAGAACAAACCAATAACCAATATCAAACTAAACAATGAGAAACTTGAAGCAATGCCACTAAAATCAGGGACTAAACAAGGATTCCCCTTCTCCCCCTACGTATTCAACATAGTACTTGAAGTCCTGGCCACAGCAATTAGACAGCAAAAGGAAATCAAAGGGATACAAATCAGAAAGAAAGAAGTCAAAATATCACTATTTGAAGATGACATGATAGTATACTTAAATGACCCCAAAAATTTCACCAGAGAACTATTACAGCTGATAAAGAACTTCAGTAAAGTAGCAGGATATAAAATTAACTAAAACAAATTTAAGAAAAAAAAAAAAAACTTCCTCTACTCAAAGGACAAACATGTGAAGAAAAAAATTAGGGAAAAGATACTTTTCACAATAGTCACAAACACTAGGAAATACCTTGCTGTGACCCTAACTAAGCAAGTGAAGGACCTGTATAACAAGAACTTCAAACCTCTAAAGAAAAAAACCTAGGAAGATCTCAGAAAATAAAAAGATCTCCCATGCTCATGGAATGGAAGGATTAACATTGTAAAAATGGCAATCTTACCAAAAGGAATCTACAGATTCAATGCAATCCCCATCAAAATTCCAACCCAATTCTTCATAGAGTTGGAAAGAGCGGTGTGCAATTTCATCTGGGATAACAAAAGATCTAGAATAGTGAAATCCATCCTCAATAAAAAGAAAACATCTGCAGGAATCACTATCCCTGACATCAAGCTATATTACAAGGCAATTGTGCTAAAAACTGCATGGTACTGGTACAGAAATAGGCATGTGGATCAATGGAATAGAATAGAAGATCCAGAAATGAGCCCTCACATATATAGTCACCTGATTTTTGACAAAGGGGCTGTAAACATTCAGTGGAAAAAGTACAGCCTATTTAACAAATGGTGTGGGTCCAACTGTTACTCAGCATGCAGAAGAATAAAAATAGACCCTTTCTTATCTCCTTGTACAAAGCTCAAGTGCAAGTGGATCAAAGATCTCCACATTAAACCAGGTATAATGAGACTATTAGATGAGAAAGTAGGGAAAACCTTAGAACACATAGGCATAGGAGAAAATTTTGTGAACAGAACACCAGTGGCTTGTGCTCTAAAATCAAGAATCAAGAAATGGGACTTAATGAGATTGCAAAGATTCTGTAAGGCTAAGGACAGTGTCAAGAAAACAAAATGGCAGCCAACATATTAGGAAAAGATATTTACCAATCCTATATCTGATAGAGGGCTAATTTCCAATATATACAAAGAATTCAAGAAGTTAGACTCCAGAGAATAAAACAATCGTATTAAAAATGGGATATAGACTCCCCCAGAAACAACTCACAGACTGTATGAAGTCCAAGAAATAAAGAAAACAAAAAATATACATATATTCACAAAACAAGAAGACTTTGACTATTTCCATGTTGCGTTTTGTTTTACATGTACTTTACGCTTATTGTAACTAGTAGGTTTTCAATGCATACTGTCAAGCCCTTGAAAAAAATCAAGTACTGACTAAAAAATATATTCACATGGTTTTATGTAAAATTTATTTTAATGTCTGAAAAAACAGTACTGACAAAAATGTATAATTTTAAGCAAAAAATGTTTAAAATCTGTACATTTATCTTTGTTTGGCAAAATAAAGTCGTTAAAAAAATGGGATATAGAACCAAAGTGCAGAGAAGACTAAGCAGAGCACAGTGAAAATGCAGCCCTCTGGTTCAGCGGAGCGGAACCTCTGGCATAGGGAATCGAGATCTGCTTGTAAAGTCCTGGCTCAAAGTCTAGACACAAAGGTCCACAGGAAGGCACAGGCCCTTGTCAGTCGGAGCCACAGTTTGCCCTGGAAAGGCAGTGCTTGAAGTTCAACTTTACAGACCCTCTTACACCTGGACCAAAGGGGAGCCGGACACAAAGACCCAGGGAGAACACATCGAGAGTCCTCACAGAGCCGAAAGTACTGTGCTATTGGGAAAATGTCCATTTTGACCTAGAGAAAGAGCCAGGTCCCTGCCAGTAGTACTCAAGACATGTGGGCAGAGGGCTGAGCTCCCAGAACAGCCTCACAAGAGCTCCCACACCTGAGTCCACAAAGACAGAACTGAGTCACTGCCACCAGAACTCACTGCTTGCCCACTAAAAGCTGAACACACAGAAGGGGTTTTCTTCCTGAACCCATGGGCAACAAGGTCCACGGGAGAGACAGGTTCCAATCATTGACAACAATACCACGTATAATCACAGATAACAAGATGGCAAGAGGAAAGTGAAAGAAATTAAGCAATGGAAACCAAGACAACCTGGCAAAATCAGAACCCAGCTCTCCCACCACAGCAAGCAGTGGATTTCCACCACTCCAGAAAAAGAAGACTCAGACTTGAAATCATACCTCAAGATGTAGATTGCCAAACACTCCAGAAAAAGAAGACTCAGACTTGAAATCATTCTTCACAATGATGATGGAGAACTTGGAGAAGTCTTTCATGTTAAATGTCCTGGAATGAACAGGAATCCAAGTCCTATATCTAAACAAATAAAAGCAATATATAAAAAAACCAATAGCCAACATTGAAATTAATGGTGAGAAACTTGAAGCAATGCCACTAAAATCAGGGACTCGACAAGGCTGCCCACTCTCCCCCTACGTATTCAACAAAGTACTGGCCGTCCTGGCCAGAGCAATTAGACAACAAAAGGATATCAAAGGGATACAAATCAGAAAGGAAGAAGTCAAAATATCACTGTTTGCAGATGACATGATAGTATAAGTGATCCCAAAAATTCCACCAGAGAACTCCTACAGCTGATAAATAAGTCAGCAAAGTGGCTGGATATAAAATTAACTCAAACAAATCAGTAGCCTTTCTCTACTCAAAGGACAAACATGCTGAGAAAGAAATTAGGGAAAAGATACCCTTCACCATAGTCACAAACAATATAAAATACCTTGGTGTGATTCTAACTAAGCAAGTGAAGGACCTGTATGACAAAAACTTCAAATCTCTGAATTAGGAAATTGTGGAAGATATCAGAAGATGAAAAGATCTCCCATACTCATGGATTGCAAGGACCAATATTGTAAAAATGGCCGTCTTACCAAAAGAAATCTACAGATTCAATGCAATCCCCATAAAAATTCCAACTCAGTTCTTCATAGAGTTGGAAAGAACAATTTTAAAATTCATCTGAAATAATAAGAAACCTAGAATATCTAAATCCATCCTCAACAACAAGAAAACATTTGTGGGAATAGCCATCCCAGGCCTCAAGCTATATTACAAGGCAATTGTGTTAAAAACTACATGGTACTGGTACAGAGTTAGGCACATTGATCAATGGAACAGAATAGAAGATCCAGAAATGAGCCCTCACATATATGGTCATTTGATTTTTGACAAAGGAGCTATAAACATTCAATGGAAAAAGGACAGCCTCTTTAACAAATGATGTTGGTTCAACTGGCACTCAGCATGCAGAAGAATGAAAACAGGCCCTTTCTTTTCTCCTTGTACAAAGCTCAAGTGCAAGTGGATCAAAGATCTCCACATTAAACCAGGTACACTGAATTTATTAGAAGAGAAAGTAGGAAAAACCTTAGAACACATAGGCACAGGAGAAAATTTCCTGAACAGAACACCAATGCACCAATGGCTCGTGTTCTAAGGTCAAATATCAACAGATGGGACTTAATGAGATTGCAAAGTTTCTGTAAGGCTAAGGAAACTGTCAAGAAAACAAAATGGCACCCAACAGGTTGGGAAAAGATCTTTACCAACACCACATCAGATAGAGGCCTAATATCCAAGGTATACAAGGAACTCAAAAAGCTAGACACCAGAGAATCAAATAATCCTATTAAAAATAGGGTACAGAGCTAAACAAATCATTTTCAGTTGAGGAACACCGAATGGCCGAAAAACATCTGAGGAAGTGCTCGACATCCTTAGCCATCAGGGAAATGCAAATCAAAACAACCCTGAGATTCCACCTCACATCAGTCAGATTGGCCAAGATCCAAAAATCAGATGACAGCCGATGCTGGCGAGGCTGCGGAGAAAGAGGAACACTTCTCCACTGTTGGTGGGGTTGCAAACTAATACAACCACTCTGGAAATCAGTCTTGAGATACCTCAGAAATTGGATATAGTACTACCTGAAGACCCAGCCATTCCACTTCTGGGCATATACCCCAGAGACACTTTAATACACAACAAAGATATATGCACCACAATGTTCATAGCGGCTCTATTTATAATAGCCAGAAGCTGGAAAGAACCCAGATGTCCTTCAGAAGATGAATGGATACAAAAATTGTGGTACATTTACACAATGGAATACTACTGAGCCACCAGAAACAATGACTTAACCAAATTCTTAAGAAAATGGCTGCATCTAGAGAATATCATCCTGAGTGAGATAACCCAGTCACAAAAGAACAGACATAATATGCAGTAACTGATATTGGGATGCTAACCCCAGAGGCTTGCACTCCCCCAGAAACAACTCACAGACTGTATGAAGTCCAAGAAATAAAGAAAACGAAAAAAAAATATATTTACAAAACAAGAAGACTTTGACTATTTCCATGTTGTGTTTTGTTTTGCATGTACTTTATGCCCATGGTAACTATTAGGTTTTCAATGCATACTGTCAAGCCCTTGAAAAAATCAAGTACTGACTAAAAAATATATTCACATAGTTTTATGTAAAAATTATTTTAATATCTGAAAAAACAGTACTGACAAAAATGTATAATTTTAAGCAAAAAATGTTTAAAATCTGTACATTTATATTTGTTTTGTAAAATAAAGTCGTTTAAAAAAAAAGAATCTTTTTCTTCCACTGTAGTTGTACGTTATTTTTACTAAGTGCTCATAAATGATGAGAGTTGGATCAATTGACAAGAATCTTTACCTCCAATACTATGAGTTAACATATAGATCTCTAAGACATAATCTGAAAAAAATTGTAAGACATTTTCACTTCCCTTTTTTGTGCATAGTGAATGGAGAAGAATAGCATTCCTTAGGCATTCCAGGAATAGTGTTTAATGTTCAGAAGTGATCAATGTTTTCATTTGCTTTTTTCTCCATCCTTATGGGTAAACACTAAAATAGAACTAAATATGTTTAAATTTTTTAAAAGATTTACCACAAATTCCATAGTAACTTAATATCCAATAGCATGTTAATTCTCTGAGTTCCCAGGGCTATTTGAAGTCTTTAGGGAAAAATACATTTTTTTTCTCAGCTTTGGTATGTTGTCATTAAGCTTCACTCAGTATCCCCATACTCTTTTTCAGTGTATCCATTTTATTCAGCATGCAAGATCCGAGAGAGAGAGAGAGAGAGAGAGAGAGAGAGAGAGAGAGAGAGAGAGAGAGAGAAAGAGAGAGAGAGAGAGAGAGAGAGAGAGAGAGAGAGAAAGAGGGAAGAGAAAAAATGTACTTTTGACTGGGGGAGGGAAACAAAGCATTTGGTAGTGGTGAGCATGGTGAGCATGGAGTTTGGTCTTCAGTCCCAAATCCAAGTTTCTGGACTTCTCTATGCATTTTTTATCCATATAGCTAGAGAGGATGCTGGAATCTTGATAAATGCCCCCAGTATTTTCTGATTATTATTCAGGAGGATTTAATTGTGGCCCATGTAATGGAACTTAAACTGGTCTTTTCCATGGCTTCTGGCTAAGTTAGAAGGTATGAATCAAATGACACCCTCTGCTACAGTCCTCAGTACTTAATCAAATAAAGGCTATAATTTGATGGTTTATATTATAGACTGAATTCAAATGACAGTTAAAAGCCAAGAAGAAACATTTTAACGTTAGAATTCTATTTAAAATATTTATTTTATTTAAATAAATAAATATTTCTATTTAAAATATTTATTTTATTTAAATAAATAAATATTTCTATTTAAAAATATTTATTTTATTATTTGTTTGTCTGTATATGGATGGATGCCCATGGAAGCCAGAAGGGGAAGGTGAATTCCTTGAAGCTTGTAACAGGCATTTATAAGCTACCTGACATGGTTGCTGAGGTCCAAACCCTTGTCCTCTAAAACAGCAATAATTGCCTAGTCATTTATACTTTTGATTAGCAATATGAAAGAGATCCTCCAATCTGGCTAGAAATAAATCCTTTCATTATCTGGTAGGAATTATAACCATTTAGCTGGTATGCCAGTGCTCTCCTGAGGCTGAGACAAGAAGGTTCAGGATTTAAGGCCAGACTGGGAAATATAGCAAGACCCTAATAAAGAATACAAAGTTCTATAACTACATAACTTCAAATGTTAAATTCTTCCTATAACAGTTTTTCTGTTAATATAATAGTCCAAATTGCCATTTTAAATTTGCTTTCAGGTTGAGGACATCTACCAATTCATTTGATCTGGCTCTATCACCATCAGGATGAAAGTTAAAATCAAGTTCAAGTTTTTTTTTTTCTTTTTTAATTCTGTTTCAAAGTCATGAACACAAATTTAACCCTGCTAGCTTTCATAAAATTATATGAAAGTGGTCCCAAAGAATGTAGAAAATTATCGTCTCTGCAGGTTAGTTGTGCTAACAGTGGAGAGCACTGTCATTTTTAGTTAGTCAGGGTAGTGTGGTATCAAGATTGCCCTGGAAACTGAATAGTAGGGTTCATATTGAGGAGCCTGTGTAGTGAACATAATACTATTCTAATGTCGTGATCCCTAAAGTGCTGAGAATGATCACAGTCTCATTAGGTTTGGAGCTCAGACCTTCAAATGGTACAGAAACTGTTGCTTGTGAATTCTGTCCTGTTGGATCTGTTACCCTGATATGTGGATACTTTATTTTTTCTGAGAGAAATAAAGAGATTAAAAATAGTGACAAATCACCTTCACACCATGGTACCTGGGAAAGCCAGAACACATCAGGTTTGTGCTAAAATTTGGGACAAACAGCCATGCCCACCCACCACAGTGTATTGACTTTTGTTTAAAGTCCCATCATGCATTCTAGAACTCACTTTCCCTCCTATTGTCCATACCTGTACCATATCCTTGGAGATGTCAAAACTGTAGCTACATGGATCCTATATCCACATCACAGAAGGATATTCAAGATGAGGAGGAGCAAGAAGGAGAAAAAGGAGAAAATAATAATACACAGCCAAAAAATTGAAAGTACTCTATTTTTATTTTGAAACATGGGGAGAATTCAAAATTTGAGCTTCAAGGACAACAAATATATTGGAACAAAATTTTCAAAGGATAAGCTGGGCCACTACTATGGCAACAAGCTTCATATAGACAGGTGGATGTTAGGGAATGATGTTCAAGATATAGACATATCTTGAAGCTATTGCACACCCACAGGTAGATTCCTACATGCTTGGCTAATGCTCAATCATGAGTATGACATGTTCTCCAAGACACATGTAATGTATGCCTTCTCCAGGGTCAAGGTGGGAATCATCTGAGAATATATGTGTGAAAGCCTGCTTCCTCACAAGCGTTTACATCATTTCTTGCAAAAGCCTTCAGATTATAAATTCCTTCTGCCACCTTTATATCTCCTAAGTCATTTTGGAGTAATAGCTATAGCAGTCAGGAGTCCCACCGTCACATAAAAGAACCATGTGTTAGTTATTTTAGCAGTAGTTAGCTGGCTGTGAGTAAACCTCTCTAAACATATTCATGGACTTGGTGTCTGGACCTTGAAACTGGAGCCTTTAGAGGCAAATCTTAAACCAAAAGAACGAGGGAAACAGCAACTGAAGATCTCCTAAGGAGACTTGGGTAAATTCTTCCCTAATATGCACCAAATAGGGATAGCCTGACATGCTCTTGCACAGGGCCCCACATTTTCCCACTAATGCAGAACTGTCAGGCACCCAAACCACAATCAGAGCCCAGAGGGGAAATGCCTGAACCCAAAAAGTAACCAGAAGAAATTCTTCCAGGGAAAGAAGATGGGAATGGAAAGCACATTCCCAGAGTCACTTTCTGTTGAAAGTACATTGAGTCTTTAGGACTAGAGTATGCACAAGCCTGTGGGACTTGCTCTATCTTTATCTGTCTTAACTCATTTCTTGTCAGTCCTTCTCTAGCAGGTTGAACTGCTGCTGTGGTTGTGTCAGCCAGAAAGCCAATCATCAGCAAGCCTCAGGAACTGCATTCCTCACAGTGACAGGAGAGGATGTACCGGTAAGTGGCAGTAAGTCGCATGCCCCCTGAGCAGCGCAGACGCAGAGCCTTCAGCTTGGAAGTCTGGGGTCGGCAGCAGTGACAGGAAGAACGGAAAGGTTGCTTGAGGACAGTGCTGAAGGACACCAAGGGCTCAGAGCGTGATGCTTGGCTGCAGTGCCCCTCACATCTGGCCAGGAGCACCATCTGGAGAAATAAGGGAGGTAGTTACTCTGTACAGTTATCAAAACCTCAGGTTACCACAGCATCCTTTGAAAGACCCCAACACTTCTTACTGATTCTTGCTGGGATGGACTAGTGGCTCTAGTCTCTGGCCACAGATAAGAATCTTTGGTGAACCTAAAATAAGTGTTTTATGTGGTATAGCACAGTGGTACAGCACTTGAAAATCATGCACAAGGCTCTGTTTTCAATCCCTAGTACCTGGGAATTGGTGAGAGGTCAGTCAACACTATCCTGTCTGATACCAGTTTGATTTAAACTCCTTTAGGAAGGCACAGGATTTTCAAAGATTTTCAAGATGTCAAGTGATGCTCAGCCCTCACTGCACTTCACAGTCACCTGTAATCTTAGTGTTTAGTGAGTAGAGGCAGAAGGATCAGGAGCTCGAGGTCATCTCCAAGTACATAGTGTGTTTAAAACTAGTCTGGGTTACCACATAACCTCAGAAAGAAAGGAAGAGAGAGAGAGAGAGAGAGAGAGAGAGAGAGAGAGAGAGAGAGAGAGAGAGAGAGAGACAGAGAGACAGAGAGAGACAGAGACAGAGAGAGACAGAGAGAGAAAGAAGGGAAGAAAAAAGAAAGGAAGGAAGGAAGGGAAGAAAGAATAAAGGAATGAAAGAAAAAGGGAAGAAAGAAAGGAAAAAAGAAAGAAAGAAAGAAGGAGAGAGGGAGGGAAAAATCACTACCACCATAAAAACCCCAGCAGAGTTCCTGTGGATGGAGGTCTACCACTACCCAAATGTACTGCAATTCTACCTACAACAAGATGAAAGTCACTTTAGGTTGAAATCTAGGAGTAAAGAGGATAAAGGGTGAGAGGGTGAGGTTTGTTTTAGTGGGAACTAGCTAAACAGGAAATGTGGTCTCTGTAGAAGATGCAAACTAAGTATTGCTCTGCTGTAACTTAGGAGAAATGAAATAGAGAAATGGGGTACATTTGGGGGACACATGCCTGGGCTTGTACCTTATACCTATCATTTGTACAATTTATGTTAGTATCTTCAGAAAGATTTAGAGAATATTCTCCCTGATCCTCTCCATTCCCAAACATTTGGGCTGCTATATCAGAGCCTACATGCTCCTTATAGCAGAAGCCTCTAATTAAGGGACTGGAGAGATGAGCCAATGGTTAAGACCACTTGCTGGTCTTACAGAGGAACTGTGTTTCTTCCTAGCATCTAAACCATGGAGTGGTTCACAACAGCCTGTAACTCCAGTTCCAGGTGTTCTAACACCTCCTCCCAGTCTTTTAAGACATCTGCACCTATGTGATGCACATACAGTTAAGCAGGCACGCCAATACATATAAAATAAAAATAAATAAACCTGAAAAATGGAAGACTCCAATTAAAAAGTATCAAAATTATCTTTAAAATGTACATGATATATATATCCTTTGCATACAACTTAAGGAGATGAGAAAAAGGTTCCTTTGAATTTTTTAAGAGTAGAGATAAGGAACTCTTTAAGAGTAGAGAGATAGAGAGATAAGGGGAAAATTTCAAAATACCCTTTCCAAATAAAGGAAGCCTGGAGGTTTCCTACAGGAGCAAATATATATATATATATATATTTACTCACTGAAAAGCGCTTTCACAGTGTGTTCCTGAACACACTGCGGATAAGGAAGGGAATCCCAAGCATGGCAGATTTTTTATCGTAGTCCAGGAAGGAAAGATGCTGACTACATCCCTTGGCATGCCTAGGTCAAAACCATCAAGTAGTTGTTTAAGGTGATAGAATGACAAGAATAAGCAAGCATTCTTCTGGTCAGGGTTACTTTGAATTATAGTACTGGGCAGGTACAATTGTTTGCTCTGTTTTTCCAAAAAAGTTTGAGCTAAACCAAAAGAAAAGAAGTTCTGAATGTGTGTTTACACAGGAGCTTGCCCATCAAAGATAAAGGGCAGCTCATCTCATTCAAAGGTCCTAGAATCCTAGGGGCAGAAAGCATGAGTGAGGTGAGGTAGGGCAGCTTGATTCCTGATGCTATAGAACTTTTTAATATTTTTGCAATTGGCAGTTAATACTACAGATTCACTAGAGATGATCTCTGGCATCATCTTATGGGGCAAAATTAAACACCCATTGATATTTGAATAATAGCTATCACAATTTTTCAAAATCTGGAAAAGATAACTCTTGATAGTTATAGATTACTGATATTATTAACTGACAAAAAATACTTGGGAAAATTCAACAATCAATTTACAATCATGAAGGAAATGTAAGATACTAGCAGAAAAATCTAGAATGACTAAGGGAGATATAAGTTAGACTGGTTTAACATAACTTTCTTTGCAAGGTCACAAAGACAAAGAGAAAATGTCTGCTGTAAACTGTTCTGCCTCTGTTGAAACTTTTGAGGCTATCCTATGTGTTCTTCAAATTGATAGGCAAGATAATTATCACCCCAAACAGGTCTGGGGGCGTTATGCTATAGATCGGTAACACAAATGCCTGTCTCTGGTGTCTAGCCCCATTTCACTGACAAGAGAGTCCAATATCTTCCCCAGTTCCATCTTCCCATATCTGTCAGTGCATGGGAAGGGCTGCTTCCTACACTGGCACAGTGTAAAAGTTGCTTCTCCCTAATCCAGATTATCTACTGGAGGCTGAAGCAACAGCCACTTTCCAAACTGGAGTCTTTAGGGAACCACATGGATAAGGAAAACTTGTGCCAGGGGGAATAATTAAGAAGGGCCAGAGAGAATAGAGAATGTCACATCCCAGTGAAACACAGAGTGAGACATAGTTATAATGGATATTGGCTTTCCATAGATGGTCAAGTCTTCAATACAGGGCAACTTGAAGACAAGCTAACTTAATTGGGATTTCACTAAATATTTTCAAGATCGGAAGCCCCATGGCTAGTCCCATGGAAGGACAAGATCTCTATGATAAAATGACATGCATTGACCTCAGTGGGCTGGTTCCTGTTTCTCGAATAGCTGTTTTCTGCGCAAGAAGAACGAGCTGATATCAGCCAGTCTGTATATCACACTGCTCCAGATGTCACGTTCTTCCAGTTTTATAGCTGTTCTTATCCACCCTGTACTTCGGTCAAACTTAACTACTCAGTACATAATACATCAGGAACAAATTCACCTCTGCCACTCCCACCACACCTCTCCCTCACCAACAACATTAAGACATGACTGTTCTTCTTATCTCTAGGAAACCAGGTCAATATTCAAAAAGTTTGTGCCAGGCTCAAGTCAGCAACAAAATGATAACCAGGTAACAAAGTCACATGGGGTTGATGAGACTCAAAGATTTGGGTGGCATCTCAGCTCCCTCTAAGGCTTGTTACTGTCATACATACTACAAATGAAACATGTGAAGATGCATTTGCATACAGAAGATTTCCTTTTCCTATATCCTGTTAGCCTGTAAGCATTATGAAGTGTAAACCTTTTGTTGTCTAATTCCCTCCCACTTTGGTTTTGTCTCTAGAAACTTTTACGAGGTCTGCACATAGTAGGCACTCAGTATACACTTGGTTTTATTTTAAAAAATCAAGTCACATCTCTCAAACTATCAATTCTCATATAAACTCTGTCTCCCCAAAGCCCCATCATTTTCCTATGAGCATGTTGAACGGCAAGAGTAGATAGATAGCCAGGGCATCCTAGGAGCTCCTTCCCAGTTCTGCAGCTTTCTCTGGGAATTTTTATAGCCTTTATGGCCTCAACTAATCTTCTTTTATCACCACCTGCTATTTCATCTCACTCATAATACTCTCTTCTCACTCCAACCTCTTACTGCTCCTTAGAACATGACCCCACCCCCTTGCCTGCAACCACCACTGTCTCTCATTTTCACAGACCTGGGCTTCAAACACCTGTTAAGCCAGGTTGCCAAGCCAGGTCCTTGAAAACTCATGCCTAGCAGAGGTCAGAACTCACCCCTGCACATTCTCCACTCACCTGGTGACAGAAGGCAGCCAGTAGAATCTGTTCCTGTTTTATCCTCCCTCTTAGCACCCTGCACAGTGGCTTACATTTACTTGGCTCCTCTGCTCTCTGCACCCCTCCCACATCCAACAGAGCCATATGGAGGCTCACTTTCCTAATCCTTTAAGGCTGCTGGGATCCCAACAGTTATTGAAGTCTTAATAGTGACTGAAATAGAAAAGTGGGTTGAAACACCTGTCTGGCTTACAACTTTATCATCCGGGTCACAATAGCATTTATTCCATGTTTAGTATATGACAGACACTTTGTTAGCTGCTTTACAAATATCAGCACTATAGCCATACGTGCCCTTGGAAAAACAGCTTCTTTTTCCAGGGTGGAGGGGCCTGAAACACCAAATAATGACTTGAATTTCCATTTGGAAACCTGTTAAATGAGAATTGGAGACCAGATCTTGGCTACCTTTAAGCCTGGGATGCCTTAGTTCCTTAAACTTTATCCTCAAGAAATTTCCTCTAATTGCAGATCTTCAGAAGGTTTGTTCCATGGCCCCTACTTAGAACTGTAGGGATATGTTGTTTCTTGGGAAGAGAGAGAATAAGCTTGCCATTCCTAGGCTCTTTTGGACTTAACCCCATGAGATGTCATCATTAACAAAGCCCCAGGTAAAATCTAAACAGTGGCCACACTATCTTTCTTGATGGGTCAGTCTCTCCTGCCTGACTAGTAGTTCTTTCCTGAATTGCTAGAAAGATGATAGGACCTAAAACTGGTCAAACACAAGTTCAGGGCCATGATAGACAGAGAGTCCCACTAAAAGTGTCCAGAAAAATCTTATTCTATTATTTCATTTTTTTTTTCTCAAAAAATGTATAGGATAGGGATCATCACTGCAAACAGCTAGGCCTGGCTTCTATATAATAGCTCCTATATTCTATTTACCTTCCTTCAATATGAGCAATCAGGCAACAGAAAAATAAATACTCCAAACATGACATTGCACTTCCCAGAATGTGTGGCCTCAGGAAACTTAATCCTTCTTTTCTTGTGGATTGTGAGTTTCATTCGTTGTAGCATAGGGCTGATAACATCTATATAGTAGGTGTTTGGGTGATTACAATATATGTTGTAAAGTGACTGAAACAGATTATGTGTCGGGGCCACATGCGCCTTTCATGTAGTCAGGATGCCAGACCCACTTGATAAATCTAAGACAGGAACATTAACTGGTAGGGCAAGGAGTGGCCATGTGTCCAGAAAATAATGGCCTTCCTTATGATATTGAGGAAAAATATTTGTAGAGCTATAAAATCTGCCCTGACCTCTTCCTCCTGGACATAGTCTAAGTGTTATTCTCTCAATCTTTGAAGAAAAACAGGTTTATCAGAGAGACTATCATTCTGAATCTGAAAAAGTTAAGAAGTATAGACTATTTCCAAATGAAAATTACTTTTTTCATGATTGCATACAGAAAATTTAATCTAGAAAGGGTCTGGTAGCTGAAGCTAGGCCAGGCATATTTTTTTCTGGCCAGGGAAGGAAGGTTAATAATTACAAACGGCATTTACATAAAACCATTGCTATACTTGGGTTTATTTGGGATGTTTCAAAACAAATTGTTCCCATGAAATTACAAACATTTCTTCTATCATCACCATCTTTGCCCTGTTATTTACTGTAGTGCTCTTGAAGAAGCAAAGGTGAATAACAATTGACTAAAATTTATTTCTAAAAGTCATGCTCATACCCCATGAATTTTAGTTAAGAATTTTTCTTCCTCGGCCCTTCCCCTCTGAGGTTAACATGCTAAGACAGTATTCCATCATTTGGTCCAGTGTTTTTGGATTTCTTTATATGGGGGGCGTTCTGGCTATGGAACCTAGAACCTCACTTGCTACGGAAGTGCTCTCCACTGAGTTCCACCCCAACCCACTTTCAACATTTTATAACCCTGCTTTTCATCAAAATGGTGCTTTCTTTTAATTTAAATTCTCTCATCTCTGTGAGTCTCTCTCTGCCTCCCTCACTCTGTCTCTGCCTCCCTCCCTCTCCCTTTCCCTCTCTCCCTCTCTCCCTCCCTCTCTCCCCACTCTCTCCCTCCCTCCCTTCCTCCCTCTCTGTCTCTCTCTGTCTCTGTCTCTGTCTCTGTCTCTGTCTCTCTCTCTCTCTCCCTCCCTTTCTTTCTGTCTCTCTAAAGAAACATGATTATGGAGGAGAGCTCAACAAAGGAAGAAATTATCGCTGGATTAACAAACACTGGATATCAGTGCTGTTCCATCTGCTTCTGAAGCAAGGTCTAAACAATCGTGGTTTTAAAGATGCTTCTCTTATCTTGTTGTTATTGTTGTTGTTGCAGTTGCTGTTACTGCCTTTTTTGCTTCTTGGGTGCTGTAATGAGTCTAAACAAGGCTGTCCCACCCCCATCACTTGCTGGCTACACCAGTTCCTGCTCTCCATTTCCAAAAAGGAATTGCACCTTGTCTAATGATTTCTCTTTGGTTTTTTCCCTTGACTATAAGTAAGATCCAGGACATTTTCTTAAAGGAAAAATTCTATTTCTTTCCCCTAAAAGTCCTAGGTCTTATTAATACAATGGTGAAACTGATTTAACCAAAAATGTGAACCCCTCAAACAAAAAAATCTTCCTTGGCCTACAACCACAGAAGTTATGGAAAATTGAAAACCAGACACGTTTTGAAATGGAGAGTGGAGAGATTGATTACTATGAACTTAATTCTAGTGGTTGATAATATTTGTAAAATTCTTAACTATATTGCTAATTTTAAAAAAGGTTTGACATATGAGAATGTTTAAATGGGTTTTGTTGTTTTATTCTCAGAACTAAAGTGAAAATTATTTGAGGTTGAACTAAACAAAGTCTTATTTACTAAGTGTGGCCAGATTTAGGGAATGTGACTGGGGCAATGATGGTCATGGGAACTCTCATTTGGGATCCATTCCATCCTTCATTGTGCCTCCCTTCTGGGTGGTCTATGTGGCAGCCACTCTTGGTGGTCTATTAGCGTGTTA
This sequence comes from Micromys minutus, assembly GCF_963924665.1. Classification (NCBI taxonomy): domain Eukaryota; kingdom Metazoa; phylum Chordata; class Mammalia; order Rodentia; family Muridae; genus Micromys; species Micromys minutus. Next base: position 7,402,834 of record NC_137970.1, on the reverse strand, counting down.
TTACCTTGCACACCTCTTTACAGCACTGAGTCACAGATGATCTGTGCAAGAAACACTCCACCCACTGCCAGTAAGAACAAACTGCTAAGCAGGATAAAATGAGAAGCGATCAAATGGTCATCGTTAGTTGTGGAGTCATTTTAACATCACTGTGACACACAGAGGAAGGTTTAGACAAACCAGCTGGTTCTGGGGTAGTTCAGAAAACTGAAGAGCCTCCAAGACTGTGCTCCACTGTCTAATTATATTCCACAGCTTCCTTTTCTTTTTGCTGTTGATTGAAGTAGGAGGAATTATGACAATTTAAAGGCTCCGTGTTTCTTCTTTTTGCATATGTGGTGTGTGCATATGTGTGCACATTTGTGATATGTGTGTATGTTCCTGCACATGTGCATATGGGTGCACAGATTGTGGAGGTCAAAGGTTGGTCAAGGATTTGGTCCTCTATTGCTTTATTACAGACACAACAGAATAAGCTCACATATGTTCCATTACAGACACACAACTGGAAAGCATAGTGGGAAAATTCTAAGGAAAGATTCCCTTGTGAGTTCTAAAGGTCAGTCATAGAGCTCTAGTTTGGACTCTGGTCATAGCGCTTCATCCCCTGGCAAGGAACTATGGTTCTCTTCTGTTAATGAGGGAGAGGGGTATCCTCCAAAGGCTTTAGGGTGAACTTGATCTTACCTTTGAGCTACATTTGTACAATGGGTGACTGATAGAATCGACATAATGGTGTCTCATGCAGCGTTGAGAGTCCAACAGGAACGAGCTGTCTGTTTTGCTATCTGTATCTCCCATTATGGTCAGCAGGGAGAGCATAGAAATGGATGCAGCTAGTAGTACATGATTTCTCATTGTTGTAAGGGGAAACTTCCCCAGAAGAACAGCAGGGGGAGACAGAGGACACTAGATCAGAAATGCTGCCACCTCCTAGGATCCAGTCCCTTTCAAGGCCAGGGCAGGATGGGGCTGCCTTTTTCTGGTTGTCATTGTCCTTTGTATGCAGGGGTTTATCTTGCTCCTTTCACTTGCAATGGATCACCGCAGTATCTGCTGCACAGCTGGAACGAAAACAGAAATTATTTTTTCCAGAAATATTTACCCACAAATAGGGATGCAATACAAGAGGTATGAAGTCAAGCATTTCCATGTCATCCCGGGTAAAGAATATTGGTTTCTAGAGCTTATGCTCTCATCAGTTTCATGTCCCCTGACCTTAGTGTTTATGCTACATATTTATGACCATTTGGAAGTGGACATGATGGTTGAATGGAAACATATGTTGACTTTAATTGCTTGAGTCCCTGTGCCTAGGAGCAAGAATAATTTGAGCTCATGGACAAGATTAAATATGTGGTTCTGGCCAGAGGATAACTAAATTGGGTGGTCTCATCTTTGTCCTTGGTTTGTGGGGTAGGAGGCTTTATTCAGATTCGCTCAAAGCTTTGATATCAGCATCAGCTTCCAGAGCCGAAAAGGAGGCAGGTCAGTGCTAATGAACACAGTCCATGGCCTGAGGGAGCACATTTTCCATTCTATATCCACCCACCTCATTTTCTACTTCTGTGCTCTAAGGCTGATCCTGTTTTTGTTTTAAGCCTTTGCCACCCAGCATCAGTAGCAACTGCATCTGAAATCTGAATTATGATCGCTGGCCTCCAGTGTTGCTAAGGCAGTGCATGAGGGTCACACATTTCTACCAAACCTTTGTAGCTGAAGCCCACAGAGTAATTGGAAAATGCAGTCATTGGAGGAGAGACTTACCACTAAAGTTAGATTGTGTTGGACTCATTTTCCTAAATTTTGCTTTATTCTTTTAACCATACCTCCTGGTCAAAGGACCTGAGTTTAAGAATCTATTAAATTACCTTACTGATGCTTTTCATTATACCAGAAGGTACAGAATATCAAAAATATTTTCAAACATTTGTGGAAATTGAGAGAACCTGATGGTACTCCCTAAACCAACAGAATAATTAAAGAAAACATTTCAAAGAAAAATTCGATCAAAGTTTGATTGTTTTGTTTATAGTACAAGTATTTCTTTAAATTTCTACTCATGAAAAGTCTGAACCAACAGAGTAAAGTATTGATGTGATCTCAAGGTAAGAAGTTCAAGGTGGTATAAGCCACTTGTAATAGAGTCTGATTTCACACCAACTTAGCTGCAACTAGCCAGTGTAGGACAGGACATTCCGAGTGAAAATGGGTGTGGCAATAGAATCATCTCAGAGCAGAGCATCTTGGGCAATATCAAAGGCTGAGAGGCTCTATCTCTGGGAAGTCCAATGAATTGCAGGAAGGGTATGGACCAATAATGAGAGGACCCACCTGGACTAAAGCATGACGTAAGCATTAATCAGCTGTGGCATCTTGCACAGATCACTTAAATTCTTTCAGTCCATTTTCTCACCTATGGAATAGAGGAATTGACAGCAATAGCATCTGCTATCCCCTCCTGCTCCAAAAGGCCAGCATTAAATAGCAACACATTTGGCTACCACTATCTCCATCTTGATACCCAGAGTGTAAATTTAAAGACTGAATGAGCCCTTTCTCAGATAGCCTTGTACTAATTTCTGTTGTGTACATGCTCATAGTGACCACTCTTAAATGTATCAAGCGTGTGCCCAAATATCTCAATGAGCAAAACTGCAAAAAAGCATTTTTTTTCTTACTGTGGATTTTTCAATACAGTGTATTCTTATAAGTCACCCCTCCCCCAAATCCTCCAAGATCTTGCCCAACTCCATCTCCTTACCCACCAAAAACACTTTTCTTGCTCTCTCTGTCTCTGTCTCTGTCTCTGTCTCTGTCTCTATGTCTCTCTGTCTCTCTGTCTCTCTGTCTCTCTCTCTCTTTTTCTCTCTCTTCCACACACACACACACACACACACACATAACCACATACACACCGGCACACAATAGAAAACAAATGAGTATCTAAAAATAATGATGATAAAATAAGAAACAAATCAGAATAAGACAAAACAAACAAATGAGGGGAAAAGAGCCAAAGAAAAAACACAGGAAACACATAGATGCAGGGACATACACATTTGCAAACACAGAGATCCCATACAAACACAAACCTGGAAACCACAATGGTTAAAAAATGCTCACACAAAGCACTGTGAGACAAAAGAAACTCCAAAAGTACCATTCATTTCATTTTATGTTGATCATCTATTGCTGGGAATTGGGCCTATGTTAAGTGTGGTGTGTATGCCCAGTAAGACAGACTCTGTTGGAGAAAAACAATTTTTCATTTGAGAGAGGTTGTCAATTAGAGATAACTTCTGTGCTGGAGATTTGAGTGTTTGTTTACTTCACATCTCATCATGGAACACCAGGTGACCTCCTGTGTTGGGAATATAAACATGAGCTTTGATACAGGTGTTGGCGGGGTCTAAATTCACAGGGGTTCTCATGCTAGAGCAGCAGTTATTTCACTGACTGAACCTTAGATCCTGAGTGCTGTGAACTGTTTTGTGGTTTTGAGATGAAAAACAGCACTCGAAACTAGTTAGAAAAAACAAAAAAGGACAGGAGAGGTGGTTTGGTGGTTAGGAACACTGGCTTCTCTTCCAGAGGACCCAGGTTCCATTCCCAGCACCTACATGGAGGCTCACAATCTTCTGTAACTCCAATTCCAGTAGATCAGACACCCTCTTCTGGATTCCTTTAGCACCAGGCACACAGTGATGCACAAACATACAAGCATACCAAATATCCATACACATAACAGAAAAAAAAATAGAAAAAAAAATAGAATGACAGAAAAATGATAAAGTACTTCATGTCTACTTTTAAGACATCTTTTTCCACTTCATTCATACAAGTCATGACATTTTTCTTCAGTTTTACTATTAACACTGAAATAACAATCCAAGCAATAATAATGATCATAATTTCAAAACACAAAGGTGAGCGTCTTATAGTGTAACACTAGGATATGTTTTTATTTGTCATAGTATTTATTATTTAGATTATTTATTTTTATACAAAGTATATACTTGATCTAGAGAAGATCATAAGAAGTCATCAAATGTCTTTGATACAAAGTTGTTTATGATTGTGAACCACAATGTGGGTTCTGGGAATGGCCTAAATTCAAGTCTTCTTCAAGAACAATACGTGCTCTTAGTCACTGAGCTATCTCTCCAGCAAAGGGATTGTTTGTTTGTTTGTTTGTTTGAGACAGACTCTCACTAAGTAGACAACTAGAGATTCTGAGGTATGCTGGAATTACAGGCCTGTGCCACAACACTTGGCAATAGCTGAGATTCATGCTGCATTTTGGTTTTGCTTTAACAATACAAACTGAATGAGCCAGCACTGCTGGGCTGAAGATGAGTTTGTAAAAATAAGGGTCAAAAAAGGATGACCACCACAGTTTTCCTTGATTTCTGCCAGGCCTAATTCCCCCTTTGACATCCCTGCTCACAGTGCAGATCCTGGGACTTTTCTTCCAGGCTAGCTTACAACCCCTTCATGGCCACTTCTAGCATTTTCTTTAAATTGATTTGTTTATTCTATTTTTTAAGGCATATGTAGCAAACTCAAATGCTGACTATCAGGATTTAGGTACTCAGCCAGGCAGCCCATGATAAACTGAACAAGAGAACTCTGTAGTCCTGTGTCCCCACTGTGCTTTGCTTTGGTATGGTCTCTGAGACCTGAATTTGGCCATGGGACAGAGCCCACGTTCTCAGGGCTCTAGTGCAGAGCCCTATGCAGGAGGAGAAGCACGTAGGCCAACATGCCCGCGTTTGGAGTTACCCTCCAAACACTACCAGTGGAAAAGAACAACTGGTGCCCAGATTTCCCCACCTGTCATCCTTATTGAAATAATACCACAGCCTCCTGGGTAAGAGATGGTGCTGTGCCCACAGAGCCGACCTCGTGCCTGGCAGGGAGTAAAATACTAGCTTTGCACAAGAGATTCCAACAACAGGCTAAGACAAGTGTTATGTGCCAAGAACAACCTTGGTTTTGCCCTACTTGTGAGGCACAGGAGGGTAGCGCTTCCATATCAATTCTCTCCTGAGTTCTTTTCAGTCCTGAAATAGGCAGGTGTTCTTTACCCAAACATTTATTTAATAGGTATATTTATGTACTGAGCACCTACCATGTGCCTACTTTTATTCAGATAAAATATAAGGATCAGGGTAAGGGGCTGGTGGCTGAGGTGCCAAGGCTCAGAGTTAAACGCCCAGTGACAAAACGAAATTAAAAAGCAGAAAAAAAAAAGAGGAGAAAGTAAATCCTTTATTAAATATCTTTTTGTTCACTGTGTTTATAAGAGCCTGGGCCTGTTGATTTCTTTTTTAATTTTGGGTCCCAGTGTCAACTAAATGATTCCTCATTTGTCAACTAAATCATACCCAGCATGCACAGCGTCATCTGGGAGAAGATGTAGTGAGCAGGTAAAATATAATGACTTTGGAATGGACTCGGGATATCAGATAGAAATAGTTATCGTTTATTGTAATATTTGTTTTGTTTTCTGAGATTGGGCCTCTCTGTGTAGCACCGATTCTGTCTGCAGAAAGATATCCAACTACTTCTGGCCGTCCTGGAACTCTCTATACCAGGTTGGACTTGACTCATAGAAATCCATCTTCCTCTGTCTCCTGGGTGCTGGGATTAAAGATACTCACTATTACTCACGGATATATGTTGTAATTAAAAAATATCTCCTGGGTTAGGAATAAGGTGAAGATTGCAATAGAAAGAAGCAATTAAATTATACAAAGGGGGTGGGGAACTAAAACTATAGGGCTTGAAAAAATGCTTCATACAAGGATTGGAAAAACAAGAAATTCTGGGTTTTATTCAGAGTGCAAAGTGCTAAGTAGCCCCTTCACAGGAACCTAAAGAATCCCAATGGGATCTAGTCAATGAGATGCCTTAGAGAATAAGTTAGATGCTTCTTCTCAAGACACTTAATTGATAAACTATAAACAGCATGTTGGATTGTATAAAGCATCCCCTGGACTCAATAAATGGTTTAAGATTATTTTTATCTAGCAGCCAAGAAGCCAAGCCTGGGCTAACGTAGCAATGGTACTTGGTGGAAAAGAGGCAAGGCCCACTTGGATCTCTAAGGATACAACCATAAGTTAAAGCTCTTGTGTTTTTTTTTCTTTTCTTTTTCATCTCAGTGTGTTTGTTTTATAGTGAGAGGCAATAGACAGCCACCTCCACAGGGTGCTGCTACCTTAGGTTAATGAGGAAAACTGCTTTGCCATTAAATAATAGTCCCTTGTTCTATGAGAGGACACTGCATTCTTCCCCTGTATGACATCTGTGGCAGAGCTACACTGCAGCAGGTAAGTGTGTAAGGAGAGGAAGTTATGGAAGAAGAAGGAAACGAAAGTAAAAGAGGAGGAGAACAAATAGAGCCAGGGAAAGAAGCAATATATCATAATCCCAGTAGATAAGGACACTCAAATGTCTGAGAATAAGAAATAACTTGATGCGGAATAGCAATGAGCCAACTGTGAAGTGGAACTCATGTGTGTGTATGTGTGTGTGTGTGTGTGTGTGTGTGTGTGTGTGTGTGTGTGGCAGGGGTGGAGGGGCTTGAACAGTTTCACAACCTGGGGAGGAAGTGCAATGGGAGGACTTGACCTTGATCTTGACTGTAACTAAAACTTCTGATCTTGAGCCATTTGTGAGGAAAGAAAGCTTTTATTGTTATCCGGTCTTCCACTTACCTGCACCATCACGTCTCCCTTCCTGGACCTTTGCTAACCTATGTTATTAGAGTTCTGTATGTCTGAATTATACATTCACTTATCCAAAAACAAAGAATAAGTATATTATTACATTCTGGAATGTGCAGAACATTCTGCTGTTGATGACCTATTGATCCTCAAGCTGCATCTTCCCTTCCTGTGATCGGCTCGAAGAGCTTTAATCAAGTCCTTTGATTTCGCTGGGACTTCGTTTCTCATATATAAAATAAGTTAACTGGTTATAATACTTCACAGCTTTTTTTCCATGCCTAATCGTGGTTGACTCTTCCCAAGCTTCTCAGACTATATAGCACTGCTCTGGGACTACATACTCCCCCAAGAAATCTTACAGCAAGACTTCCTTTCTTCTTCAAGGAGTTAATGATCACTCAAGATTCCAAAAACATCCTAATGAAGTGCCTGAGCCAACAGGAGGCCAAGCTATTAGAATGCTGTCTTCCATGAGGCCATTTGGGTGGCCTGAAATAAAAATAAGCTCCAATATCCAATTTATTTGGTGCCTGTGATTTACTAAATGAAGTTCATAAATTATTGATATATAGCTTTTTTTTGTTTTTGCTCTGCTTCTCTTTAGACATGGTCTTGCTATGTAGTCCCAAATAACCTGAAATTCACTATGTAGAATAAGCTGACATTGAATTCTTGAGTAAGTCTCTTTACCCTGCCCCCACAATGCTAAGATTATAGGGGTGGGTTATTGTCTCAAGCTCATGTCTTCTTAATAACAAGAATTATTTGGTGAGTATAGATAATCAATTTCTATTTTTCTTAACCTTCTCTTAAGGTTTGTGCTATTTGGTTCCAGTCTCATCCAATGCATCCATCAGAAGAAAAGAACAGTCAGATAAACTTCTTTCGTTTGAGAATGGTAATGCTATAGGTTGAATTCTACCTGTCAGTCCCTTTCTTAGAAATAGTCCATTGTCCCACATTGAGTTACTAAGAGCCCAATGGGCCATGTGCAGGGCTCTGGCAAAGCAGAAGAGAAGAGAGAAGGTTGTATCTGCAAAGTCTTCTTAAAGATATGAATTGATACAGTTTCAGGAGATGTAAAATAAGTCCCTCTGTTTGATAGGGTTCTTAGAACCTCTGCCCCAAAGGTTCTTGGACTGAACCCTGCACTGAACTTGTCTAAAGGAATTGAGCATTGACTATGGTGATGTGATTCTGTACTAGACATCTGTAACCTTCTATAATTTCCATGGGAATATTAATTCTATGTTCTTAACAGTTGATGAAACTAATTGACTTCTAGAATATAAATTCCCCACAAATTAGAAATTACCATATCAGATTACCAGAATATTGGAAAGCACCTTTCTGTTAAAATCTTTTTCTCTGGGAGCTTTAGAGTATTCTGCAAATCTAGCCACAAGACTATTATGAACTACTTACTCAATGGTAGCCTTTCTATGGTGACACAAATCACCAGTAGCTTTGAACTCTGAGTTCTGGTCTACCCTTTCATTCACAGAGAATAGAGATAAACAAAGTGGGGCTGGGTTGCATATGTAGCTCCATTGGTAGTGCATATAAAACCCTGGGCACAATATAAACTGAGCATAGTGGTATAGGTCTCAGATCCCAGCACTCAAGAAGCAGGGACAAGAGAATGAGATCAAAATCATCCTCAGCTACATAGTGAGTTCAAGACCTGCTTGGGCTTCATGAGATCATGTCTAAAAAAGAAAAAAATAGCACTAGCTAAATGAAACAACAATAAGAACACACACACATATTTCTGATGATATCTATGTTGTGTTTTGCAAATAGGAGCCTAACATGGCTGTGCTTTGAGAGGCTCTACCAGCAGCTGAGACAAATGCAGATTCCCTCAGCCAACCATTGGACTGAGAACAGGGACCCCTATGGAAGAGTTAGGGGAAGGATTAAAGGAGCTTAAATGGATGGCAACCCCATAAGAAGACCAACAGAATCAACTAACATGAATCCCTGGGAGCTCCCAGAGACTAAGCCACCAACCAAAGAGCAAACATGAGCTGGTCTGACACTCTCATCGCATATGTATGAGAGGACTGATTGCCCTGTCTGACCCAGTGAGAGAGAATGTGTCTAGTCCTGTTGATGCCCCAGGGAGGGGAGATGCCCCATGGGGCACCCCCTTAGAGGCAAAAAGGAAGGAAATCTGGGAAGAACTCTTTGAGGGAGGGACTAGGAGGGAGCTACATTTGGGATGTAAATAAAACAATTAATTAGCAACACACACACACACACACACACACACACACACACACACACACACACACACACACACAACTAGAGTAGATGCCTCAGCAGTAACGGAAGAAAAGGAGAAGTGATTCAGAATACCCCAAATCTATCACAACTTATTCCCCAAATAACACAATTTCAAGAATTTTATTATTCACTCCTTCCTAAGTAAGTGAGATCTGAGTCAAATACCAGTGAGTAGTTAGGCACAATACTACTCACTGTGTTGGGATCCAGAGAAAACGAAGAAAGATCACACAGTCTTGCTAGAGATTCACCCTTCCTGTAGGAAGAAAAGGTGTTCTGGGGACCCATATGCTGATATAATGCAATTCTTGTTCTTCCCTGACTACTGGCTGTGGCATGGTCTTACAAGAAGTGAGATGGCCAGTCCTAGCTCAGTCCCAGTTTCCTTTTTGCCCTGAAGCAAAATGAGTGTGTTGGCTTTTCTTCAAAGTGTCTAGCAAAGTGTTTCTAAAGCTGCATTGCAGACTCCTTACCTGGAAACCACGTTCTGAAATGATGGGCAGTGATCTCATGTACCAGCTTTAGGGTCCTCCTAAGGAATAGCCCCTAAATGAGAGCAGCCCAATCTTTCCATTGCTCCTTTAATTTGCTTTTTCTGCCCCATGATGAGATTGAATACAAAATTCAAATCAGAGGACACTTGGATGTCAGCCTGCATAACAAGGGCAAGAGCAGAATAAGCATCACACGCAGAACATGACCGCTGTGCTGCCAATAACCCAGGATGTGTTGGGATGTGGGCTTTCTCCTTGTCCTGTTTTGGTTCAGCATTGTAGGTTCTCCTGTCTTTGGACACCAATCTTAAAACTAACACCTAAAGTTTGAAAAGGAACCTGTTTTCAGAATTAAGGAGGGGTAACAGATCAAAGAAATGTATGAAGTCCCAAAGTATGCCCCTGAGTTTTAAGGATAAATTGGAAATTGGTTAAGGATTTTCTTTCTTTGAATCCAACATGTCCATGTTAAGAAAGTATGTGCCTACATTTTTACCTAAAGTTGAGCTTTGGGATGATTTTAACCTGCGGGGACAGGGATTAGGGGGTGGGAGTTGACCATTTTTCATGTAAGGAAGGCTATTTCAAACTTATCTCTGGGAGAAACTGGGGAAAATTAAAATTTCTCTTTCTGAATCTGATATATTTGGAAAAAAAACTAAAAGGGCAGTGGCCAAGTTTAACATAAAAAAAAATAATCTCTTGTTGTTTCTTCTATTGCTTGCTTCTTCTCCTCTTTATTCCCTATGAATGGAAGGATGAAAAGAGACTCCAGGTTTAGGTCTATTGTTGCTTTACTGTGCTAAAGAAAGTTCACTCCTTTGCATTTTCTGACAGTTGGTCCACTGAACGTCTTAACCTGTTGCTCTCTCCTTTTTAAGGGATACTGCAATCAGTTGGATCATGGCTTAAAAGGAAAAAGTTGGGATGGATCCAGGCCTTGGAAGAGAGCAAATTGACTGAATAAGTCTTAGCTTTTGTGGAAAAAAAGAAAATCTTATACCAAGCTACCAGTCAGAATTCGTGTCCAGATTTCGACACGCGGATGAAATGGACCTCAATTGGAAGAAATCCTGATTATAAGCACTCAGAGTGTCTTGCCAACTGAACTAACCCATTCTTTGAATCTTCTGAGTCAGCACTTTCTAACAGAAAAGTAATTGTTTCAGATTGTAAAATTCTTCTAAGTGTCTAGGTTCTAACAGCTAAAAATGGACCAGAGAGTGGGACACTTTGTAGTATATACCTAAGCACAAGACTCAAAGATACTCTGATGAAGTAGTCAGTCAAAGCAAAGTAGTGTCAGAGATATGAGAATTAAGCTTTGCAAATAGGAGGGCAGACAATGCCACTGGCAGAATGGCACAATCCTCTGTAACTACTAAAAATGTGTGTGTGGGGTGAATTTCACCAGACAACCTGTATAGCCTAGCCAGCATGCACTCATTCCAGGCCCAGCCTCCCCTGCATGCTGCCCACACAAGGGAGTTTCTAAAGAATTCCTCAGCCTTTGCTTTTCTCCTGGAATCAGAAAAGTTCATGCTTGTTGACCTGATGGGTGAGGAGTGGGTACCACCAGCTGGAAGGCTGCCATTGGCAGGGGCAGACAGGAAAGCAGAAATGCTCTTAATGTCCTCCCAAAGAAAACCTTTGATGGACAAAAGACTGGTTGTATTTTTACCCTCTCTCTTCGTGCTGCCAGGCTTCTTTAAATAGATCCTCTAGCCTAGGGACTTGTTTGGAATAATTCATATTAAACCCAAGAACTGGCAGTGAAGGGTAGACGATTCTCTGGTTTTCCCTCTCCGTCTCTCCCCCCCCCACTGCCTCCCCCCCATTGTCCCTTCCCCCTCTCCCCTACTTCCTCTCCCTCCCCTTTTCTCCATTCAACTTAACTAGAAAAGGCTCAATTTAATTCAGCTGTTGCTTTTTGCCTTATGCATCTTTTACATTAATTTTAGTCAATTTGGAAAAGATGGCCGAAGCTCCCAGGAAGTGAAGAAGAACAGGGCGTGCCTTGTGGATTTCTCTTTAATACCTCTTGTTCCCAGGTACATTTGCAGCATCTTTTGGGATGTTGTACAATAAAGATCTTAAATGGGAATCTCTAAATGAAAAGTCCTGCACCTTATGCTTGAAACTCAGGAACTAAACTGCTTTTCTGAGGTAAAAAGAAAGAAAAGGAATAAAAGAGGAATAAAGAGGGCAGTGGAAGAGAAGGAGGAAAGGAAGGGGAGGGAGGAAGGAAGAAGGGGGAAAGGAAAACAGGAATAAAGAACGGCTCCTTTCTCACCTCAATCCCCACACATTTTCAGTGCACTGAACTAAGAAGGGATCCTAGGCTTTTCCTTTCAGCAATGGGTTTGACAAGGCATCAGGCCTCTGCTGGCCAAACAGAGTCCTATTTCTCCTTTTTGTCTGGGGAGGAGAGACAGGAGAGAAACTTGAGGAACCTGGGAGCAGGGAAGGGCCCAAAAGATCTGGGGATCTTTGTTCCAAGTCACTTGTCTGTCCGTCTAAAACAGAACAACCACATTTCTCTTAATGTGGGCTGAAGCGCATCCAGGCATTCCCAGAGCACTCCCACCCCCAGGCCTTCGCCAGAGATGTCCGGGTCACCGTGATGGTATGCTTGTCTCTGCCAACCCGGCTCACTCCAGCCCTGCTCTTGGCGAGCCACGTGGCTGCTCTCTCTGTGAGTGGGTTCAGGCTCAGGGCTACAAAAAAGCCCTCATATACTATCGGCGGAGCAGAACCTGTGCCAAGAATGACATCCTGGGAATACTATGGAGATGAGGAGACCTCATGGGGGGTTCTCCCCAGATGGAACAGGACCCAGGCTGTCTGGAAAGCAGAACTAAGAGCAGTTCACAATAGGAGATCAAGCATAGGGAAAGGGGCCGGCTTAGAGCAGTGGCGAACAAAAGAAGCCACTTGCCACCCAGGAAGATTTCATGGTGTGCAGTGGTGGAGGAGGTGGTGGAGGAAGCAATTGCAGAAAACAAGTACCCAGACATGGCACTGCCAGTTTAACTGGATTCTTTTCTGTATTAGATTATGGGAAAGAAAGAGGGGAAATATATAGCCAGCCAGCTGTTCAATGGCTTACAACCTCGCTTTTATTGTCCGGGTAAGTTGGTGAGGTGGGGCATCAGAGGAATTCCAAACATACCATCCCAGAGAAATATTAATATGTTCCACAGTGTCATACACGAAGAGGAAATGACAGCTGATCACAGCCAAGATAGGCTACAGCCAATCTGGGTCCTGGACGGAGTTCACCCATCCTCCCATGGCCCCACTTCCCTCTCCTGACCAGTGTTCACACGTCTTTAGTCCTTCCACCTGCCTCTCCTTGCCCCCTGTTCCTACTGGGCTGGCAGGGGGGTGTCATTAACTGACAGCTATGGGGAACAAATGAACATAGTTACAAATATCCAAGAAGGTGTGGCTGAGTTTGGATGAGTCAGGCACCCCAGAGGGTCAGAGGCAATCCCACCACCATGCGTTTTGTGCTAATAAACACCCAAAGCAAGGACACTCTTGATGTCTTCACACTCACGCCAAACCCCAGCAACTTAAACATGGGATGAGACACTATACTAGCTTATTGGAAAGCAGCACTGTGTGTGGCTCAGAGACCTAGGTTTGAGGAACAGCTTCCAGTTACATATCCCAGGGCCCTGTTAAATTTAGGCCAAGCCTAGAGGTCACCGATTTCCTCAGTCTAGGGAATGGGACCGGTAAGTGATTGGAGAGAGTGACCACATCCTCCTCTGTGCATGTTTCTAATATGGTGATTCATGAAGCAGCCCTGATGTCAGCTGCTGGGGAGGTGACTCACACCCATCTTCTGATAGAGATAACATAAGGTTCCCTTTCAGAGGCTGCTCAAGAGAACTGAGGAAGGATGTATTACTCTTTTTTCAAACTGTTTCAACCCCCACCCCAAGAAAAATCTGGACTATATTAGCTGTGCAAAGTGTGATACACTCAGGATCTCATGCAAACAGCCAAGGGGGAGGAGGTCCCCTTCATTATAAATAGAAAATCTGCTAATAAGTACTTTAAGTCAATCTAGAAACACTAGCAGCTACTTTACATGGTTCTTAATAAGCAGAAAGTTCTTGTCCAATTACCCATTGGCAAAGCCCATTAATTTCTCTTCCCAGATTCAATCAGAAAGAGCATACAGACCAAAAATAAAGTTATGGGAAAATATCCCATTCACCTTTGAATCCATCAGAATGAGCATAGTCCCGGGGACACTGCAAATGCTTAATAAATATTTATCAAAAAGGTGATGGAATGAATTATTAACCAGGAAGAACAATGGTATTGAACTCATGAGTTCTCAAAACAGTAACAGTTTCTGGCCACCACTGGTGGTTGTAATTCTGAGAAAGATACTTTTCAAGGGCCTAGGAAAATAAATGAGTTGGAAATTGTTAAATGTATTGAAAAATGATTTATTTTTCCCTTGACAGTGTCATTGGAACTTAAATTAAGATTGAGAACTCCACAGGCATATTTCCATCTGTGAGTGTCAGCTACTCAGTATACAGTCCTAATATGAAGGCCTTAGCTAGTTCTCCCATTACCTGAACCAAATGTATTTTAAAAGAAATGATGTACAACATTCTATTTGTGTTCAAACACTTTCACATAATGGTCTGAATAACAGTTCAAGAAAATTGTTTTGAGTCACTTAAATGCTTTGCTAGCAGCATTATTATTTTTTTTTGTCATAAAATACAATACATATTATTTTTTACAACCTTTCTTGATTAGTGAAGCACTTGTGAATTCCCTCATTTAAATGCCTGATTTTATTCAACAATGCTCATTGGGCTAGCTATTTATGAAATTCGGAGGGGGTATTCCCATAAATTGTGCCTTGTGTTCCACAGAAAGCTGGCAAACAGAACCCTGAAGTTCACTTCCAGGAGTAAAATTAGTGAAAAGAAAGTGAGCAGACACTTTCGTGGAGTCTAAGTGTCCTTGAAACAATCTATAGTTCCTGATGTATTTGGTTGACACCCACAGCCACCACTATATTTGCAGCATCTCTGTGTTTCCACATGCACCTGGTAGCTATGTTGTCTTGAAACAATTTGCCATGTTTTATCTCGTAACTAGACCACACTAAGTGTGTTCCGCAAATAGCCATATCTACTAGGAATGTCCATTACAAAACTGTTAAAAAAAAAAAAAAAAGGATTTTCATCTTGCCAAATAGATGGCTTTTTCGAACCTGGTCCTCAGCAAAGAGTCTCTCTCTCTCTCTCTCTCTCTCTCTCTCTCTCTCTCTCTCTCTCTCTCTCTCTCTCTCTCTCTGCCTGTGTGTGTAGGGGGTGCTTATCTGGGCTTGTCCATTACAATGAGCCTCAGTTACTGTGCTTTCTGAGTCATTAACATTCTGTACACAATCAAACTTCCCGTCCCTCAAGAGAGTTATGCCCGGGCCTCCTACAGCTCAATTGTTCATTTAATGAGAGAACTTGAATTCAGGAATTGGAAAGAACCCTCTGAATATTCTTCAGGTGTCTTTAGGAGTCATTCCTCCAGGTCCTGGTCCCTGTCCTGTCAGGAGCATCCTTTCTTGGTCACTTCTTGGGCATTGGACAGTTGGTCATGCTGCAGGGGACAAACTGACTACTAAAAATATCCACTTGCAATAAGGCCAAGGCAAACAGCATGCATTTCCTCAGACGTTTTGCCCAATCAAAATCATACAGCAAACCCATCCTCATCTCTCCCCGACACGTCTGAATGTATCCATGGAAGCAAAGTCCCAGCGCAGGATAAGAGAAGAGTGCAAAGGAGCAGCGTGACACCGAAAGCTAGGCATAAATGTTGCCTATTGTTTGAAGTCATTCGGAGCCCTCCCGGCACAGCCCTGGCAGGGGATCAGCCGCATACATAAGGAGTAACAAAAGTAAATAGTGCACGGTTAACTTCGCAGACTCGCCTTCCTTAATAGTGCCCCCATTGTAAGTGGGATGAAAGCTGTAGGGAAGATACGGGACTCAGCAAACGCAAGTCAGCGACTGCTACTCCTCTGTCCCCCTTTATGGTGTCACGTAGAAGAACCATTCCAAAGTTACATCTAACTACACGGAGTTTGAAAAGAAATCAAGCCAGAGGATATTTTCGAGCTTCTCTGGGAGGCTTCCTGCTCTGTCACAGACTTCAAAGACCCGTTCATTCAAAACAAACAAACAAACAAACAAAACCCTCCACAAGGCTAGCATGCTACAGATTAATGCAAATTAAAGTGATGCAAATTTAAGTGGTATTTAAAGGTTGCCTCTTTGTCTGCAAGAAGGATGAAAGGCAGTTTGGAAAGAAGTAATTTCCTAGGCAAGCGTCAGCGCTTGTTTGCCTGCTTACCTTGGGGGAAACGCAGGGCTCCTTTCTTCTCAGACTTTTCTGAGAGCTAGAAAGAGGTCCTGTTACTTCCAAATGCTTTTGTTCTTCTGTCCCTCTGTCACATGGCTTGCCTTTTATATTTGCAACACACAAAAGTTAGGACTGTTGTTTAAGCGACCCAGGGAGAGAGAGGGAGAGAGAGGGAGAGAGAGAGAGAGAGAGGGAGAGAGAGGGAGAGAGAGAGGGAGAGTGTCAAATGGAAAAGTGCCATTGCAGGCATATATCAATCAGGCGTGTGGCCACAGCAGCGCACCAGCAAATGGGAATACCACGGAAATGTTAGGCGCTCTCGTTATCGGGAACTCACAGCCTCTGCCCACTGCTCGGCTCTTTTCCACGGAGCATCTTACGATTAGAATAACAACATAGAATACGGAAGTTTTCTTTCCCCATCCCCCCCATTGTGTGTGTGTGTGTGTGTGTGTGTGTGTGTGTGTGTGTGTGTGTTTGTACACTAATAAGAGGCTACATGAATATTTTGAGTTTAATTTTTTTTTTTTTTTTGCAAACATGTGGCTGCTATAAAGATGTGCAGTTGGCAGTAGAGACACATGGTTTGGTAAATACAAAGATAGGGTAGCATTCTGTTTAACGATTAAGCAGCTGGCCAGGATGAAGTTGAAATGCTAAGGGAGGGAAAAGGTGGACATCAGCAGTCTTTCTCAGGCTAAGCTGAGAAGCAAGTGCAAAATGCTACCCTGTTTTAGCATGATGTGCGTGGGTGGTGAGAGTTCTTTTTTCCAAGTTGTTCATCCATTAAATGATTTTTAGCAGCATAAATGCAATTCAGCTCTCTGTGGCACTTTAATAAGTGCCTTTGCTGACATCATTTGGAACAAAACTTTGAAATAGATTTAGAAACAAAGGACAGAATGTTTGGTCCATGACTCCTTGAAACATGTGAGGGTGTGACTAAAAGGTAAGCCCAACCCATTACATCACATTTAGTGGAAAAGAGACAAAGGTGAACTCTGTGTGGGGGTTAAGCACCTGATGCTGAATAATGCCCTGTTAGGAGCTTTGGGGCCACAAGGGAAACACTTCATAAATCTTCCTCTTAAAATACTTAAAGACAAAATGATCAGCAATTCTGGAAACCAGAGGACAATACAAAGAATGATTTATAAGTGTTTTAAGCTCAGGTAGATTCAGACACAGAACAATTTATTTTATTAATACTGATGAAAACTTAAAGCAAGTCTCTATGATATTTTTATTAAAACATAAATATTTCATAAATCTTAAGAAAAGTGTGTTTTTATGAGCTGCAGATAGCTAGCTGCTGATTCCTAAATCATATCATGCTGTATCTGATCATTATTTCAGTAAGTTGAAAACCAAATTGAATTGTTTCACAGAACCATTACTCCAAACAGCTACTAGCGTTTTACTGGAGGCATGGAAATTGTTTTCAGCTTTGCCTCAATCTTGAGAAGTAACTTTCTATTGCTCTATCAGGACAAGTCACAGAATCTACTTCTGAAAGCTAAGGATAAATGGATCTTAAAAATGGGAATAGTCTTCAGGGGGATATGACTTGCCCCTGAGTAAGAGCCATGGAAACAGTCATGAATACATTTTCTGGCTTAGTTTGGTGGATCAGCTTCAGAGAAAAAATAAAGTCTTAGATCATCAATATTTTCAAATATCAGAGTTTGACAGCCACCCACCTCTTGATTTTCCTAGGAAACATTTCCTAAGCACCTTTTGCAGAAGGCGCTTACTGCTCCATCTTGCCATATTGTGCCAGGGGATTCTCAGGGTTACCCTATCTGCTGTGAAGCAACATAAAAGGTGTGGTTCTTCCTGGATGGAATTTTCCATCTGCCTTTCTAAAAGAGCACCACAGAAAGTGTAAAGACTGCACACACATTGACTACTTGGCCTCAGAAGATAGGCTCTTTCCCAGATGGAGCCCCATGGCTTCCTTCTGGTTTACCCTGTCAGGGATGGCAAAGACTACCATCTGCTGTGCCTTTCAAAAGGGAGGTTTTGCCTCTGCCCATTAGGCTCTAAGGGACCAGTTTCTATGCCTGCCAATAGGTATCTGGCAACAGCTACTGTTTTCAGCATATCACAGAGTTTTAGATAAATGTCAGTATGCAGTGCAGTTACTTTAATGATCATGATAAATGTTGCTGAGAAAGAAGGGTTTCCTTTAAATTTCCATCTATGCAAAAGAATGGGGATTCTCTTGCTACCATTCCATATATGTACATATATATATACATATATATAATATTATATATTATATATTTACAGTACAAAGAATGGTATATCTCAGGGAATAATGATAAAACAAAGGGACTCAGGCATATTAGGAAAGTTCTCTGCCACTAAACTACGCCCCTGCCCCAAGGGACCGTCTCTGAATCTTTTGTTTCTGCTTTTGTCTTCAAGTTATTTCTTTCTAAGTATATTAGTGGACAGGGAGAAGAATGACCCATCATCTAAATACCCCTGCAGAATGTAAGCCAAATGCAAGTAGGAGACAGGACCTACCTCCTCATTTCAGACTTAAAGGAGCAAGCCATTCTGGGGGAGTCCAGTATGGTCATGTGCGGTTCACTAGACAGAATGAGGAAAAATGAACAAGGCGTCCAGACACTCAGAAATTATCCTCTGTGGTCACACTAGAATGGAAAGCCTGGGGGCTGTAGCAGACCAATGTTAGGGAAAACAGAACCCATTAATGTGACAGTGGGTGGCCTTGGGGATGGAAGGCTTATGAGAGGGCAATCTTAGCACTTTGATATTTTTCTGCTGTCCACCACCATTTATGAACCTGATAGTTCCAGAGCTTTCTTGATGACTCCATGAACTACATACAACCTAACCCCGGCCCTGCCATAATCTTGCCAATAAATTCCTTTCTGATTTAATTATCTAGAGTCAGTTTTGTAGACTGGTAACCAGAAGTCCTGGCTTTAATGATATTTTTCCAAATTTAGGGAAACTAGCACTATTAATATACACATAAACATATAGCTACCATATCTTCGAAATAAATAGATTCAGAAACGTTGTCAACTGTTATAGTTTTTGCTTTGACACTGTAGCTACAAAGAAAAATTTTATATGGGTATATAAAAAGATACATGGTGTTGTTTGTACTTGTGTGTGTGTGTGTGTGTGTGTGTGTGTGTGTGTGCACATCTCTCTGTGTGTGTATGTGTGATTTCAATCCACTAACACAGTATATTAGGTAGAGTTTTTATATTTATTTCTGAAAGTATTGATCTTTTTGCTCTCCCAGATATAAATTTCATTCATCTAGGAAATATCTGTTAATAATAATAATAGAAATCTCCTTATGGATGTTACTTTCTGTTACACTGTGTGCCAAATATTGCATATGTATTATTTCTTTCAGAAAGATAACCAACTCTCTCCATACTGTTCTTGTTTTTATTTTACAAGTGAAGAAAACAAGGGCTCCGAGAGGTTGGATGATTTGCGCGTGGTTGGCACAGAAAGCAGATGGCAAATGTAGCCTCCAGCATTCCAGTTGTCAAAGGCCATTCACTATGCTATATGGCTCCCATGCAATGGGTGTTCCCTGAGCATCCTTACTATTAGTGGAGGTGAGAAATAAAGGGAAGATGTAGACTCCAGTCTTAAGGTGTTTGCGAAATGATATGGAAAAGAAAAAAATTGGCTTGTGAAGATATTGCCTGGTAGAAAAGTAAAAGAGGTGGTTCATCCAAGGGATTTGCATCCCCCACTGGATTTACGTTTTCAAGGTGTACAGTGGGAAACAGGAGCCAGGCCTGCTAGTGGAATAATACTATCCTATCCAGTCATTTTCACTTGGCCTAAATGCATGCAATAGTGAGCCAGAAAAAAAAATGTGACAAACACTATAAAGCTGAGCTAGGAACTTGATGCCAGGTAGGGTTCAACAAGAAAGCAGACTGGCTGCGGTAAAAATTGGGAGCAGAGTTCTTGCTGACTATGTCAAAAGTCCAGTCAGTCATCAATTCCCGATGCTGCTGCCAAACAAACAAGCAGAGGAACAAGCAAAGCCAAAGGAGTGGATAGAGTGAGGAGGCAGCCTGAGACAAAGAAGAAAGGATAGAAATCAGAGAACCGAGGCAATGCAATAAAGATCGAGCAGTCAACAGGTGTTTTCATTCGCCACTGCACTCACTCAACAGCAATTGTTTTGGGGGGTGCAGAGGGTTAAACACATGACCTTATGCATGCTTGACAAACCCTTTACCACGGAGACACGTTTTCAATCCTTTCCTTCTTATTTTGAAACATAGTCTCACTATGCAGGCAAGGTGCCCCCTAAGTCCTGCCACAACCATCTGGGTAGCTGGGGTTACTGACCCAAGCTCATGTATTCTTTTATGTTGAGAACTGATTCCTAAAATTCATGGTCACTGTCCCAAAGCAAAACCAATTTAAGTGGAAATAAACTTTGAAATCCAGAAGAAAAATTCTGTGAGTGCCTTCTAGCTGCCTGTGTTCTCATCCCAGGAATTCTTTGTTGCTAAAGAGAAAGTGTCCATGGTTGTGGTGAATGGTATCTCCAGAAGGAAATATTAAAGACAAATGACAACCATGTCAAATATTTATGGATTAAAACATAAGAACATTTATGATAATTATCTTAGGTAGGGTTACTATTGCTGTGATGAAACACCATGACCAAAAGCAACTTTAGGAAGAAGGGGTTTGTTTGGCTTATGCTTCCATGTCAAGGAACCTGGAGCCACAAGCTGATGCTGCTTACTGGCTTCCTCACCATGGCTACTCATCCTGCTTTCTTATAGATTACAGGACCACCAGCGTAGGGGTGGCACCCCTCACAATGAGCTGGGCCTTCCCCCAGTGATCACTTGTTAAGAAAATGTTCTTGTAGGCTTTCCTACATTCCTCCAGTCCAATCTTAAAAAGACATTTTCTCACTTGAGGTTCCCTCCTCTCAGATGACTATAGTGTGTATCAAGCTCACATAAAACCAGTGGGCACAATACTTAACTAAAGAATATGCAGTTTTATTAAAGTTAGAGGGATCCTCAAAAATCTAAGCTCTTTGCTCTCCCATCATAACAGTGGTGGCTGCTTTGGTTGGTCAATTCATGGGATCAAGACGGCTGCTAAAACCCTAGAAATCACACTGAAATGTAGGTGTCAAGGGGAAAATATAAGAGTTTGTTCTTTGCATGTGTTAAGAAGGAGAAATATCCAGAAACATCAGTCTTTTTTATATTACATTGACCTGGACTTGACTC
The DNA here is from genome assembly GCF_963924665.1 of Micromys minutus. Lineage (NCBI taxonomy): Eukaryota > Metazoa > Chordata > Mammalia > Rodentia > Muridae > Micromys > Micromys minutus. The sequence continues at coordinate 7,381,639 of NC_137970.1, read as the reverse complement.
AGTCTGACATAACTTCTGCAATGTAAACACAGTTATCATCACCGGCCTGATCCTTTGCACCAGTACATGGCTTACAGATGGATATATAGTCAGATTCCTAGACACCAGACAGAATAAATTACAGTTGGGTAGATAACTAGTATCATCTGCCACAGTGGTCATGACTACATGTACACAGGGTGGCTTCAGGTTGTGGCAAATATTAATTAGAAAAATGAAGGAGAAATGAGATAGACTAACTCACAATCGTAGCTTACTTAATAGGATGATCTGAGTAGTTCTCTATGTAGAAGTGACATCTATATTTCAATGCTAAAGTCAAGATGTATTAACATAAATGCTAGGGTAGTTGAATAGAAGGAGAAGAACAATTGATTGGACAATGTCAGAAATGAAGGCAAGAATCATATATAGTCAACCTTCAGTATCTACAGGATAACAAAATCAATTGATGCTAACTCAAATCCTTTAAATAAAATGCCATAGTATTGGCAAAGAAGCCATATCTATCATCTATAATATACTTCAAATAATCTGCATTATTTATAATACCCCCAAAATGTAACAGCATGTAAATAATTATTATATTGAATTGTTTAGGAAATAAAGGTAACATAAAATAGACTACACATGCTGAGTATCGATATTAAGTTTATTTTTTAAATGTTTTTTTCTCCAGGGTTAATTAAATATATGGATATAGAATCTGTGCATAGGGAGACCAACATGAAGCTGTGTAAGCCAAAATTGGCAGTTTGGGTTTTGTCATGGGCTATTGTTTTTCCATAAGAACATATGCTGAAGTCTTAATCCTTATACCACAGTGTGTGAACTTATTTGAAAATAGAGATTTTACAAAGGTAATCAAATTAAAATGAAGCATTTGTTCATTATTACTAATGTCTTTATTTTCAAGAAGTAGAAAAAGTAGTAGTATTAGTAGATGAAGAAGAAGAAGAAGAAGAAGAAGAAGAAGAAGAAGAAGAAGAAGAAGAAGAAGAAGAAGAAGAAGAAGAAGAAGAAGAAGAAGAAGAAGGAGTTAGATTAAGAGACAGAAATACAGAAAGGGAAGACAATGTGAAGACATATAGGGACTGGATGGTTATGTGAGTTGGGTGATGGAGCCACAAGCCAAGGAGTGCCAAAGATTACCAACAAGCAAGCCTCAGAAATCTGAATCAACAGGGGAGGATCTCCCTTAAAGTTGCCAAAGTCAACATGGCTCTTCTGGCTTAGTGATTCAGACTTTCAGCCTCCAGAGCTGCACGATATTCTACTTCTATTGATTAAAACCACCCATTTGAGGTATTTTGATATAGTCACCCTAAGAAATAAACACAGTTTGTTTGTTTGCAACTAAAAAGGAATTTATTTGGGGGCTGAAAAAAAGTGATTTGTGTCTCCAAAAGATCTCTATGGCTTCTGGGTTGAGATGAATCATGGGCAGATACAGTGGGAGGGAGAAAGAACGAGTGGCCATTGAAGTCTCCCAGTCAAACTTGGGTAGTGGCTTTCATCAAAGTTGAAACATTAAAGACAGAGTGAAATAGATTTCAGACATGTTTTGGAAGTAGAATGCAGAAATATAGTTTCTGATTTGGATCTTTGAGGTGATTAAAAAAAAAGAATTTAAAGCTTCAAGGGTGATTCCTTCCCTATAGTATGCTGAAAGAAATACAGAATTGGTGAGTATAGAGATGAAATCATTATTTAGTTCAGAACAGGCTCAGCATGACATTCTTCAAAGACACAGAAATTTGAAATGTAGAACATAGAGAATATGGTTTGATATTCAAGAGTGATTTTTTTTTCAGGGACTACTTCAGAGCTGAAACTATGCATTGGCTGCCTGTATACCTAGAAAAAAAAACATTCAAAGCAAGTGGCTGATGGGTATGATCTCCATAAAGAAATAATCCCACCAAGGGAAGGGTGTGGATCTAGGGGAGTGTGCTAGAACTCCATTCTGTGAGACTAAAAAGAAGAGGTCAAAGACAGAGAGAAAAAATGAAGGAGGAAAGTTGTTATGTTTGCAAGAGAAAAGAGAGTTTTGGTGTGTGTGTTTGTGTAGGAATGTATGTATGTATGTATGTATGTATGTATGTATGTATGCAACTGAGTACAGGTGCCTAAAAAGTCCAGAAAAGGGTGTCAGATTATCTACATACAGAGTTACAGGTGGCTGTGAGCCATCAGAAGTGTGTGCTTGGAATTCTACTCCTCTGCCAGAACAGCATGCATTCTTAAGTGCTGAACCATCTCTCTATGGATGTTTTTGTTTTTAATCTTAAAATGCTGTTGCCTGAAACTAGACAAATGGTTTGTGTGGATTTAGATCTGTGCTTGGAAACTTCAGAGTTGAATGGAAAGTTTTAAAAATTTTGATGTACAGACTATTATCCAGGATAACTAAAACAGTTTGTAGATGTTAGGAACTGGGCATATTTTGTTTTCTTTTTTCTTTCCTTCTTTCCTTCCTTCCTTCCTTCTTTCTTTCTTTCTTTCTCTAATTGTATTTTAATTATATATTTAGCTTGCTTATAAACCAGTGGGTTTCTATATGACTTTTTATATAACTTCATTCTTGGTTAACACTTCCCCTCACCTACTTAATTTAAGTATATATCATATATGTGAATGTATACATATATATCAATTAAATTAAGTACTAACAATTAACAATAACTCACTATTAAAAATTATTCAACTAGACATAAATTACCTAACTAGACGTAACAGCAAAGTATATACATAAGTATATACTAATAATGTTAAAAATTATCTACATCATATGTTGTTAGAGAACTGCCAATGAAAATGGCAATGAGAGGGCTTTGGAATACAATTCAATGGTGAACAGTTGAGTGGTAAAGAGTTATATGCCTTGTAGATACATAATGAAGGAAGAAAAAGAAAAAGACAAAAAGAAAGACATAGTAATAATAAGATAACATGATACACAGTGTAATCAAAAAACAAACACAAAACCAAGTGATTGGCAATAATGCAACACCAAATATTAGAGCAGACCTAGTGTATCACGGGCTCTCACTCGTGGGTACAGGCACTTTTGTAGATAATCTGGTAATCTTATCTAAAACTAAACATAGTTTTATTGGGTAATCCAGCAGTCATACTCCTTGATAGTCATTGGATGATTTAAAAACTTCAGTTAAAAAAAACCTACCGATTGGTGCTCATAACAGCTTTATTTGCAATTATCAAAACTTGAATATAATCAAGCATCCTTCATGGTTAAATGAATAAGCTTTATAGTCAACACAAGAAAGGAATGAACAATTTTCGTAAGATGCATTTTCCCATGTTGTGATTGTAGCAAATCGAAGTAAATTGGTATTTTAATTATAAATAATACGATGCTTCTTTAAATGTACTCACTCCATTCTGAGTTCTTTTTTGTGAAACAAGTTGTTACTGAGTCACATGGCTGGCTGATGGTCACCTTGACATTTGGCTGTCAGCCCATTGACACCTATTACCAATGTTGGGAGAGTAAATCCCAGTACCCTTTGAACAATTCTCACTAATTTCACTCTCTGAGTATTAGCTGTTCATTGGCACTGGCCTATAAAGTCCCTGTAACAGTGAGGAAATCCTTCACTTGGTTGGTGATAACAATTAACACACATAATGTTGCCTTGAGCCAAACCATGAATAAATGCTGCCGTGCCTTGATAGAGCTTGATTGATCAACTAATTCTCTTACTCCCCCATTCTGTGTGTTTTGTTGTTGCTCTCATGGACATACTTTTGGTTGTATAATAATGTGTATCTTTTGGTTGTTCTTTCACATGCCTTATAGTAAACTAGTTCAGGAACTATTTTAGTAGCACTTGACTTTTTGATCATAAAATTTTAAAAGAATTGGCTCTCCTGGAAGAAATACAATACTTGAGGTTAAAACTCTCACTAGATATTAGGAATATGATCATATTTGGTAGTTCATTGTAATATGAACTTGAAAGATATGAAAAACCTTGAATGAATATTATTAAGTGAAATGTTTCTTTCTGAAAAGCTTCATAGTGTGTGCATCTAATCCCATGCCATCCAAATAAGGCAAAACTATAGAGACAATAAGGGTTTTAAGGAGGGAGGGCTGAATAGATGGAGTGCAGAGGAAATTCAGATCAGGGAACCTACTCTGTTTGATACTATAAAGAAAGATATCCATCATTATGCACCTTAGTGTCATGGTGAGTTTATCTGTTTAGCCTCATGGGATGAATAACATCAATAATGCATCCTAATATGAACTGTGGACTCTGAGTGATAATAGATAACAGGTGATCATTTGTAACAACAGTACATATTTGTCACTATAGTACTGATTGTGGGTAGCATATGAGGATTATCTTTACTTGCCATTCAATTTTTCTGTAAAATAAAAATTGGATTTTAAAGTATGGTCTATGAAAAACAACAACAATAATTCCAAAGCATTCACATCTCCCATCCTTCCTAAGGTTACTGGTCTATGGAAACTGCCTTAAGAAAACAAAACAAAACAACCATTCAGGTTGTTTCAAAGAGCAGACATTAGCTATGATAAATTTACTCAGTCCATCAATTCAGTAAACAACTTCAGAGCATGCATTTGAGCTAAGAAATTACTAGGTATGCACAAATACTAATGAATAATCTTTCTTGGCATCTTCTCTACCATTTTATGAGCTCCATCAAAGACCCGAAAATACTCTTTTTCTTACAACATACTGCACATCTCATCAAAGGCATAAATCAGTATTTTGATTAAAAAAAAAAGATACTGAAAGGAAAACGACTCTGGGCTCTAAATTTAAGCATCTTTTGACCTTTGTAGAAATTGCTTAAAAAGCAACATTGTTATTATAATGGATACATCAAGATTTTTATCTAGTCTTTTTTTCTAAATAGATTTTCTGAGAAATCGTTCTGAAAGATAATAAATAACTTTATACACAAAACTAAAATGCTAGGATTCAAGGTAGTTCAGAGTACATTTGAGGGAAAATGGGGACTTATGTTTCATATAAATATATTTTATGTATTGTTAAGGAGGAAAAAGGGTCTCCAACAGTGTGTGCCATCTTGTTATACTATAGTTCTAAACTTAGTCCTTATTAATTTAAGTAAGAAATAAGGTCAATCATAGGACCCTGCTCTAATGCTGAGGAGCTCCATGTTAGCATTTAAAAACTATCAAGTCCATTTTGTTGTTGTCTTCTTCCTCAACCCATTAGATTTCTTCTCTTAGTCTTCATGTTTTTATAGGATCAATTCTAATCCTGGCATCTCATCTTTCAACACCTTAGTTCTCTCCTCTTCTAATACTCAAATGAGTGATTTTTTTCTAGTTCATACTTCAAGTATTGGTTAGCTAAATAGAAATTTATAACAATAATTTCTACGTTTTCTCAAGAAATCTTAAATATTTTCTTGACTCCTCTTACTGGTGTGAAGTTGAATATTATCAGTTTCCTTCAGAGGGCAATATGTATTGTTTGCATCCTTAATTCTGCTACATCAAAATTGCCCAAGACTTAAGAAGACTAATGGAGCTCTAGAATTTGGGTAAAGATAACTTATTCCAGAACATTTTAGATACAGAAGTTGATTTAAGCAGTTGGTGTGTATGTTCCTTGAGACATTGAACCACCACTGCTTTCGTTATCAAGTGGTATTGATTGCTCTGTGCTTAACGCATATGCTTTGATACCCATAAGTCAGAGGAAGGATGACTTCCTCTATATAATAAGACAAAGCTATTATAGTCAAATTTGAAGTTTCATCATTCTTATTTTGCTTTTTTGTTTTTTGAGGCAGCATCTCATGTAGCTCCAGTTCAACTCAAATTAACTATATTAGTGAGTCGGGCCTTGATCTTCTGACCCTCCTCCTTCCATTCCTGAAGTGTTAGGATTGTAGGTATATGCTATACCTCCCAGCCTGTTTCTTCTATTTTTTATGCAATATAATAGAGTCTACTTTCAAGCCTTATTTCTCAAATTCTTAAGGAATATTCACTTCTTTTAGCATAAAATGTGACACTCAATTACAAATATATTTTTAATTAACTTTAGTATCTCAAGATCACTACTATACCAGTAGCTCAACAAATTCATATAAAATCAATATGATTAAATCCCCTACAAGCAAATTATTTTTAGGATTTATCATGACATCTTATAATTGATATATACTTTTAAAATGATGATTAGTCATTGAATATTCAAATTAACCTTTTATTTCTTGATTTTCTCATGGCAAAAGAAGAAAAACATAATATCCACCATATCTGACACTTTTATACTTTTCTCTAACAAAAATTTCATACATTGAAATGTTTCTCTGTTCCAAATTTATAAAGTTTCAATTTAAAAAATCTTTAAAAAACGGTCACTTCAGTAAAGAAAAAATAAGAGATATAAATGCATTGTATAGTTCTTTCATGTGGTGCACAAAGCCAATTTTAATGTATTCAAATATTTATTTATTAAACTTAGAACTTACTAATTGTTGGATTAACGGATAATTATGTTTTACTATTTGCTTTTTTCCATGACATCTGAGGATATCTAGGTCTTTCTAACCACTTAAAGAAATATTTTTATTAAGTTATTCAAAAAATAAGTTTTGAGCAGCATCAAGATTTGTCTTGGGCCTTAGATTTACAAATAAAACAAACAAGGTTTCTGCTTTCATGATACATTTCATTAAAGGAACAGATCTCAAGCCTCAAACAATCTTTTCTGTGTTTCCACATGACAATAAATACAAGCAAAGAAAATAGGTTGAGAACAAGCAAAGCAAAGGGGATTATTGTGTCAGATTGGCTGATCAGCACATGCACTTGCACAGAAGGAAGCAATATTTGAATGAATACATGGGTGACACAAGAGAGCTCTTGTAAAGGCAAAGAGACAATTCCAGGCACAAAAAGCTACCTTGAAAGGCCAGAAAGCTAGCAGATTCAAGATTAAGAATGCAGAATACTGTGGCTAAAACAAAATGAATAAAGCAAGGGGAAAAAAAATCAAGGGACAGATAAGCCTATGGTCATTTGAGGAAATTTGAATATATTGTGCTGTGATTGGAAGCCCTTGGGGAAGTGAACTAGAGGATGACATGATTCATATTGACAATCACTATAGGCCCTTTGTGCAAATAGGCACTATGCTTTGAAGGCCAGTGCAATGCAATGTGGTAAAATTTTGGCTTTAGTTTGAAAGTGAGATTCTTGTAGAAATTGCTCGTGGATTGACATTTTGAGTTAGCAGAAGAGACAGTGGAGGTGGCAGTTAACTTTTTGGTTTGAACAAATAGTGTTTTCATCTAATCAGAACACGATCAATTAGAATATGAGTGCAATGAAGCAGTTGTAGGCAGGAGAGACAAGGTCTCTGATTTGGACATAATCGAACATTTATTGTACAATGCAGACAGATGTTTAGATGGCTAATAGATCAGTTTGCTGAACCAATGTTCACAGCATGCATTTGAGCACTCCATTGTTTCTTCCACTTGAAAGAAGCTTTACATCAGATGCCAGATTGAAAGAGTATTAGAAATTTGGTGACACAGGGCTTTTGTGCTGAATCATTAGGGGAAATCCAGGGCTCTTTCTTGATGTGATTTGAGGCCAGTATGTTATAGAAATATGCCGAGAGCAAGGAGTATAACTCAGTAACACAATGTTTGCATTTCCAGAGTCACAGAAGAAAATAAAGAATATGTTTCAGTGATACTCGTCTCCATACATATTTTGCCAGTTTTTTCTCCGGATTCATTAGGGAATTGAATATGATAATGTTATAATATATCAGACCTTTATTCTACTCAATTCAAACAGTTCCCTTTCTAATGCTGTAGAAGCAAGGAGAGGAGCTGACAACAGGATTTACCACATCAGTGATTATCACTGGAGAAGCACCAAGCCCTGTTCCAGCTGCTGTATGTGGAAGGCTGAGATCCAAGCCTGAGGGCTGACCAAGATTGATTGCCTTAAGTACTGGCCTGGGCCAGTTTCTATGGAGATTAGCAGGAGGCCAATTCCGTCTCTGCATGGGATAATTCATGGACAAATTAACACTTACCTCTTAGTGAAAAGTTGAATTAGGTTAGTAATGGTGGAGTGGTGAAATATTGTTGGACTCTAGGAAGATTCTGAATGTAAATTTCTTGAAGAACTTGCTAATGGGCTAGCTTTATGATACATGAGGAGGAAAGGGGGAAGCTGGAATGTACAGGCTTTTATCCAAAACAACTGACTGAATCACATCTCTATCCAGAGAAATAAGGAAAACTAAAGACTTTTGTCACAGAGGTGGAGGTGAAACCAATAATTGTGAAAGGGCAGGCATTACGGTGTATATTTGCAATCCTAGCAATTGGGAGCTAGAGGCAAAAGGATTACAAATTCACAGCCAACATGGGCTATGTAGCAAGAAAATAAGTTCAAAACTAGCCCAAGTTCTTCATTCAAGACCCGACTCAATCAGAAAAAAAAAAAATCTAATTGGAAATGCACACCACATACTCAAGTGGAGGAGTGGAAGGAACCCAGGGGTTTAGGGGTAATCCTAGGCTGCAGATATTTGTGTGGGCATCATCAACCTGGTAGATGCCTTTGGGAGCTCTGAAAATAGATCATTTCAAGAGCAACTATAAAAAATAAAAGGGACAAAAATTGTCCTTGTTCCAGAGTGTGTCAATTAATGTTTAATAGTCTTGAGCAATCCTAAGGTCTACTTTCATTATAGGCAGAATGGAAAAAACATGCAAACACCATGTAACCCCAGAATAATACCTATGATTTACTGAACGATGCAGGCCTACAAAGGACTGAAGGGTCATGTCCCAAGGCAATGGTGGAATATTTCTACATTGTCATGTACCAATGATGATGATTACATAAATATTAAAATCACAAGTTTCTTCCTCCCTCCACCAAGAAGAAATATATGACAGCTCAGAAAGAAAGTCCATATTTTGCTTACTGTTTGAGAGATTCCAAATAAAATTATGTAAGCATTTCAAAGCTTTTTGGAGGGAAGCTCCTTATTTAATGATGTATTTTATCTTATCTTCCATAGAGTTATCTTTTACTCTTCTAAAGCCAAAAAACTACAAAATTATTGAGAACTTTATATCATGTGCTTTATTTTCTGCTTCAAGTCAAATATTCTCAGACTATTGCTTTAGAAATGAAGCGGTGAGTGTGAGAAGAGGACCTTAAGAAAATTTGAAAACACCCCTAGTTTTTTTGGTATAAACCTAAGAATTGGTTATAGCCTACGCTAAATGAAGTAAATATAAAATTCACAAAACCTCATTAAGTAGTCGTTCAGTAGGAATCAACTGAAACTTCTGCTGAGTAAAAGGGTAAAGTGATAAAGCTCATTCTTACTATGTGCAAGGCCCAAGCTCCAAAATAAATAACTGGAAAGACCAAAGAACTTTTACAGCTGATAAACAACTTTAGTAAAGTGGCTAGATATAAAATTAACTCAAACATATCAGTACTCTTCATCTACTTAGGATAAACATGCTGAGAAAGAAATTAGAAAAAAAATACCCTTCACAATACTCACAAACAATATGAAATACCTTGGTGTGACCCTAACTAAGTAAGTGAAGGACCTGTATGACAAGAACTTTAAATCTCTGAAGAAGGAAATTGAAGAAGATCTCAGAAGATAGAAAGATCCCCCATGCTCATGGATTGGAAGGATCAACATTGCAAAAATCTTACCAAAAGCAATCCACATATTCAATGCAACCCCCATTAAAATTCCAACCCAATTCTTTAATAGAGTTGGAAAGAGTAATTTGCACATTTATCAGGAATAACAAAAAAAAACTATGATAGAGATATCAATTCTCAACAACAAGAAAACTTCTGTAGGAATCACCATCCCTGACCTCAAGCTATATTACAAAGCAACTGTGTTTAAAACCGCATGGTATTGGTACAGAGATAAGCAGGTAGATCAATGGAACAGAATTGAAGACCCAGAAATGAACCCTCATAACTATAGCCACTTGATCTTTGACAAAGGAGCTAAAAATATTCAATGGAAAAAAGACAGCCTTTTCAACAAATAATGTTCGTTCAACTTGCAGTCAGCATCAGAAGAATGCAAATAGATCCTTTCTTATCTCCTTGTACAAAGCTCAAGTGCAAGTGGATCAAAGATCTTCACATAAAACCAGGTACACTGAAACTATTAGAAGAGAAAGTGGGAAAAGGGTTAGAACACATACAGAGGAAATTTTCCTGAACAGAACACCAATGGCTTATGCTCCAACATCAAGAATTGATAAATGGGAATTGATGAGATTGCAGAGTTTCTGTAAGGCTAAGAATACTGTCAAGAAAACAAAATATCTGCTAACAGATTGGAAAACGACCTTTATCAATCCCACATTTGATAGAGGTCTAATATCCAATATATACAAAGAACTCAAGAAGTTAGATGCCAGAGAATCAAACAATCCTATTAAAAATGGGGTACAGAGCTAAACAAAGAATTCTCAACTGAGGAATACCAAATGGCTGAGAAGCACCTAAAGAAATGCTCAACATCCCTAGTCATCAGGGAGATGAAAATCAAAACAACCCAGAGATTTCACCTCACACCAGTCAGAATGGCTGAGATCAAAAACTCAGGTGACAGCAGATGCTGGTGAGGATGCAGAGAAAGAGGAACACTCCTCCACTGTTGGTGGGGTTGTAAGCTGGTGCAACCACTCTGGAAATCACTCTGGTGGTTCCTCAGAAAATTGGACATACTAGTACCTGAAGACTAAACTAACCCACTTCTGGGCATAGTCCCTAAAGATACTCCTACATATAGTAAAAACACATGCTCCACAATGTATATAGCATTCTTGTTTATGTTAGCCAGAAGCTGAAAAGAACCCAGATGCCCATCAACAGATGAATGGATACAGAAAGTGTGGTACATTTACACAGTGGAATATTACTCAGCTATTAGAATCAATAACTTCATGAAATTCCTAGGCAAATGGATGGAACTAGAGACTATAATCCTGAGTAAGGTAACCCAGTCACAAAAGAACACACATGTTATACACTCACTGATAATTAGATACTAGCTGCTGAATACCCATGAAACAACTCTCAGACATTATGAAGCTCAAAAAGAAGGAAAGCCAAAATATGGAAGCCTCAATCTTTCTTAGAAAAGAAAAAGAAAATATATTGTATATTCGTCATATATTATTATGTAACAATTTTATGAAATAATTTTTGTGAGCTTTAACAGTACTTTATAAAATTAATTAATGAAAAAATAACTGGATAAAGACACTAATTTAATTACTTAGGAAACCATTTAGGTTCCTTGTTTTATATTATTGCCTGCACTCGTGCCAATGAAAAATATTCTATGGTTTCTTTGTTTTGATTTTCACAACAAGGTATCATGTATCTTAGGTTGGCTCAACTCCCTCTGTATATGATATTGACATTGAACTGTGTATCCTCCTTCCTCCACTTCTTAAGTGCTAAGATTATAGGAATTAACCATCATATTTACCTAAAACTCCCATTTTTATAGAAAGAAATATCCCCCAAATTCAATATATTAAAATTGAAAATTTGTCAGTATCAATATATGAATGAAAATATCTATGAAATTATGGGAAAAATCATTTTGCTCACTCAGTGTCCATCTGTTCTGTTATGTTGTTCAGTCCCTTCATTACTGATGAGACATTATAATTAATTCTTGCCATCGGCCAGAAAAGATTTCACTTCCAGATGAAATTGTTTAAGAATCTGAGCAAAAACTCTCTAGCTGTCTCTTATCACACTAGGGTAATTAGGAGACTATATATGAGAATCATGGCACCACCACATGGAAGCAGCCTAAGCCATTGACTTGACTCTCTTTGTGGAAAAACATAATTATCTATAGAGATGTATGACCCAGCAGTGGAGTTCATGTGTATGTGAAATAAATTTTTGTTACAATATACAACAGAAACTAGGTTTTTTTTTTATTGCACCATTAGCTATTTATCAACTATCACAGTATTGAAATAATAACAATGGCAGTTAACATATTGTTGAGAACTGTCTCATTAGGTAATTTGGTATTTGTACAACATGAACTTACAAAAACTAAGATGACCACAGTGTTACAATGTGATATTATGTTGTGGAACCACTGTCATATATTTGGGCTATCTTTGACTATTTGTCTTAGAGGTGCATGGGCATACTCTATAGAGTATGAAATAGTAAAAATATGAAGCAATAATTCTTCAATAGACAGTACTAAACAGGTTGATGAAATATAAATGGGTTCATAAATAGACCTGTATGTATTTGTAAATCTAGCATACGGCAATTATGTCTTAAATCAACAAGGAACAATAAATTAGTAGTGCATGTCTCAATAAGTTAGCCACTAACCTGGTGTTCAAAATGGGAATGGTTATTTAGTGTCTGACAATGGCAATTTAGTGTCTCTTGTGGATTTTACAGGTCAGGATCTCACACAGAACACACTATATACAGGCAGTATTCACACAATAATGTCTAGGGTTCCTCTAGGACAGAACAAACGTTAGGAGCTGTAATTCTCAGAAGGTTTGTCCACTCATATATCTACTAGGTAGTTCTTCCAGGTAACATCAGCTCTCTCTCTCTCTCTCTCTCTCTCTCTCTCTCTCTCTCTCTCTCTCTCTCTCTCTCTCTGTGTGTGTGTGTGTGTGTGTGTGTGTGTGTGTGTGTGTGAGAGAGAGAGAGAGAGAGAGAGAGAGAGAGAGAGAGAGAGAGAGACAGAGAAAGAGAATGTGTTTGTTATAGGGAGCCACTTGTGACCTCAGAATTTACACAGTAATAATTTACTCTACAAATTGGAACAGTTACAAAAGTCCACATAGGTTTAAGAGATGGAAGCAGATGCTACCTCTCAGTGGAGAACTGTCAACATCATACTGTAAGAAAAGCATGAAGGTTCAACATGTTGGTGCATGCCTGTATTTCTAATACTTGGGAGGTAGAAGCAAGAGGCTCAGGAGTTCAAATTCATCCTCAGCTGTGTAGCAGTTTAGGGTGATTATGGTTGGCTTAACCTTGTCTCAATATTGGGGGTTATATGAAGTCATCTTTGAAATTTCAATCTCTTATATCATAAATGTGTAATGTGTTTCTTAAGGCTATATTACTATGTTTGAACAAGACAAATTAATACTTCCTCACAATGAAGATGAGAATAAAAAATACTTCTTTAGCATATATATATATATATATATATATATATATATATATATATATATTATGTCTTGAACATATTACTGAAACTCTAGATAAAAGAAAATAGGAATAATCATTGTTTGAATTAAATCTTTCTGGTTTTGAAGACTTTTTAAAATTCTATTTTAGCATATATTTAATTCGCATATCTATTATTTTACTTCATTTTCAGATACTGTTGGAAATAATGTATTTTGTGGCATTTACTGAGTTATTATTAGTGATCAAAGTCTTGAAACCTCCTAGGCAAAGGGCATTCTGAATCTGTTCCACAGAGAAAACTTTAGCTTTTAATTTTTCTCGTGTCTATGCAATACAAATGAAAAATAACTTAGAGCAAACCTTACTCTCACCCAACATTTTCCCAGACCTCAACTCAAAGCAGAAATAATATGGCTGTTTGTGTTTAGGCACGCACCTTGTTCAGTAGCTTCTTGGTTTTCAAAAAAGGATGTCAGCCTTATCACTAAGCCACTCACCATCTTCCAATGTGTTCATTCCAGCACTGGTGAATTAACTGCTACAGGTCATCAGAGAGTAATGTCGAAAATTGTGAAATCCAGTTTGTTTGTTTATTTTAATTTAGAGTCTACCTGAAATAAAGTCTATTAGAGAAGATGACTCAATGGCTAGATAATCCACCTTGAACTCAGTAATGCTCTTGCTTTGTTCAGGACCTTTTGGATCTCCTTTAGCAGCATGAACCCATGCCAAAGTCTATAGCTCTTTTAGGCAGAGCTGACTGAAGTCTATAAGAGCCACTTTGCTCACAGGCAGTGCAGCAAGAGTACCAAAGAGTTAAGCTCACCTCTACCAAAAACATAGTTCCCTCATTCCAAGCCAGGAGAAATCAAGGTGCAATTTATCTTTCTTAAAAGACAAAGCTACAACAAATTTAGATCTAGTTTCTAATGGTTTTAACTGCAATTCGTCAATCAAGATAGCCCCCAATTCTATAAAATAACATATAAGTTCTCACTGGGTGATAGTACAGCAGTGGGCTTTTCTATAGTGCAAACTAGAACAGAACAATATGGGAAACAAAGCTAATCCACACGAAGTATATCAAAGTTCTTTTTTGAAAGGCCAAAGCAATGGGATTTTCCTATCAACTGGTTAAAACAGTTTTGATATGAGAACTTTCTTATAATATCCCACTCCTGCTGAAGCACTTGTTGTGGAAGCCTGAACACCTAAGTTAGATTACTGGAACCCATATGTATTAACTGGGATTCTCTGAAGAAACAGAACTTATAGAATGAACATATATATTAGAAAGATTTTTATTAGAATGACTGATATAATATGGTATTGGTATTTCAACAATGTCCATCTCACAAAGAAGAGGCAAAAGATCCTACAGTTGTTCTGTCCTCTAGAATAAATGTCTCAGCAGTCCCCTTCTAGCTCTGAAGATCTGGAGAATTCCTGGAGAGCTACAGGCATTCAGTCTCCATTGGAGGCCCAGAGAAGCTGGTTCTAATATCATTGAAGGAAAGCAGCAACAGCAGGATGGATGAACTGGCCAAAAAAACTAAGGCAAATAGGAAAACAGATTTTAGGGTAGGTCTTTTTACTTCAAATAATCTGATCAAGAAAGTTCCTAAGGACACATCAGTTAAGAGCATGTATTACTTATGCAGAGGAGCTAAGTTTAGTTTCCAGAACCTATGTTGGCTTAAAACTACCTGTAACTCCAACTCCAAGGATAGCTATAATGCCTTTGACCTCTGCCCATACTGGTGCTTAATGTATAGAGGTTTACATACACAATTAAATTTAAAAATACCACATGTAATATGCTACTCATGAGGTAGGGACAAGCAGATTTCTGAGTTTTGTGTCAGCCTATTCTACATAGGAAGTTCTAGTGTAACCAATGCCACATAGTAAGACCCTGTCTGAAACAAAGCCATTCTTGAGAAGGCTTGGTAGGTTGCATTTTTAGTTGATCCCAGAACCAAATGGTTTGAAAAAAAATGAGAAGTGGCTCAAAGCCGAGTGCTAAAATATATCCTAAAATTACAATAATGTGAGCAGTGTGGAACTAAATCAACAAATCAGTAAAGTAAAAATATAGCATAAAGCCACAATAATGTGAGTGGTGCAGAACTAAATCAACAAATCAGTAACAAAGTAAAAGTTAAGAACAAACTTTCTAGGGTCAAGAATGACAAGAATTGATTTCATTATAGGTGTGGCATTTAAAACAATATTTATGTTTAATTTTTCTTTAATTCTGAGACATTTGTACATGTATACAATATGATCATATCTACCTTTCCAATGTCTCCCTCACTATTTCATGACTTTCCTTCCTTCTTGGGGTGGAGGGAGGCATGTTAAGTCCAAACAGTTAGTGCTACCTATAAGTAAATACACTTATAAACAGGTGTGGGACCATCCAATAGAAAAGAGGAGATATATCCATGCTTATAGCAATCAAAGCACCTCCTGCTGCTCCTAAATACTTGCTAAATATTCACAGATCTGAGTTGCTTTTGACCTTGGTCACAGAAGTTACTTCATATAGTGAAAAACAGTCAAGGCAAAGATGGAGAACTAGTCAACGTGCTCAGAATTAAAGATGGGTTCTTGATCCCTAAACAGGACATCTATATCAATCACCACTACAACCAATAAGACTAAGGAGACATCACAGAAAAGGAGGTAGAAACAATGTAAGAGCCAGAGAATGAGAACATTTGCAGTGAAATGATGCCTTCCGGTCACTATCCACACTGCCGGTGAACTCAAGAGGTGCATAAGCTCAAACCAGCTAATATCTGGGCATAGATGGTGAAAATAATCTTCAGGCCCTACTCCTTTCCTAAAGAAAACATATTTATTATATAATGTGGTTAAATCATTGTAGAGAAGTCAAGTTGACACCATTATATTCAGAATAAATTCCAACTGTTCAACAATATCTTGGCGACCCTCCAAACAATATAGACTTTTTATATCATTCTTGTGTGTCCACTAGAACTTGATGATAAAACCCTATTGCTGAAAACACCATACACTTTGGTCACAGGACATGAATAAACAAGGTCTACCATTCTCTAGTGGATGGTATCACACTCAGGATTATATGAGCAGTACAAATTGGAATCAGTGGACTATACTATAAAAACAGAGGACAGGAAGTTGGGACAGGCTGGGACATAGATTTGGAAGTGGTTAAGGAACAAGTATGTGGTGAATATAATAAAAACAGTATAGACTTTTGAAATGATTTAAAATTAATAAAAATATTATATTAAATATATGTAACAAAATGAAAACTAGTAAATGCCATGAAAAGGTAATTCACAAGATTGTGATATTAATAGTTTTTAAATATAGCTTAACTTCTTTAGTAATAAAACACAGGCAGAAATACAAATGGCATTTTTGTTACCTTTTATGTATCAAACTGACAAGGATTAAATAAGGTTGTCTGAATGTGGGTAAATGTGCAAGCACATAGTACTATTAAAGGCAGTTCTCTGGAGTATTCATTTTATATAGAAAATTGGTAACTTGTATTTTTAAAAAACTTAAAATTTCAAGTTGAATTTTTCCCCTCTACTACCTTGTTTTTCAGTGCTTAAGATTACCACACATAGGGTGCAGCATTACTCTACTACTAAAGTACATCTCCAACTATGTTCCTTTTCAAAACCCCATCATCTTGAAATTTGGATAAGCTAATATGCAAGCCTAAGATTTTCAGGAAGGCTGTGATATGTGTAAAGTAATATGTATGCCTACTATTATGGTTTTGCTAAATAGACATAGTATAAACTGTTCTCTAAATTTGTGCCTTTATACATATTTATTGGTGCAGCTCTGAGACCTATTGCAGAAATTCCTTTGAGCAATAGTAGATGGTAATTAGTGCACAAATTCACAAATGGTCAAAGTTCAGAGACTAAATATGGATAATAAGAATTTCCCAGCATGTACGAACCACTAAAGAACGGCTGTACTAGGTCATTTGGGAGGAATAGTGTGGTGGTTTGAATATGGTTGGTTCAGGGAATGACACTGTTAGGAGGAGTGGTCTTGTTGGAGGAAGCCTGTCACTTTATGCATGGGCTTTAATACTGTCCTAGCTGCCTGGAAGCCAGTATTCTGCTAGTACCCTTCAGATGAAGATGTGTAATAACTCTCATCTCTCCCTGCACTATATCTGCCTGGATGCTGCCATGTTCCTGCCTTGATGATAAAACTCTGAACCTGTAAGCCAGCCCCAATGAAATGTTGTCTTTATAAGAGTTGCCTTGGTCACGGTATCTGTACATGGCAGTAAAACCCTAACTAAGACAAATAGATTCTTCTATGTTACTAACCATTGTTAAGAAGTTATTTTATGCCATACACTGTTGTAGGATCTGAGATAGGTAGTGAGAAAATTACACTATTCCTTATGTCTCTTTTTCAAATTTGTATGTTGACATTCTAACAGTCAGAACTTAAGAATGTTCCTGTACTTGGAGACAGGGTCTTTATACGGCTAATTAACTTATAATGGGAAAATACGTGTATGCCCCAATCGCATATGATTGGTGTTTTTATTAAAAGGAGTAATTTGGACCTAGAAACATATATTCCAATACAATGTGAAAATGCCGAAAAAAATCTAATCATTTCCAAGCTGAGAAGACATGCCTGGGAGGGAACGAACTCTCACATTTTGCTCTCCATCTTCTAACTTTCAGAACTGTGAGTAAATAAATTATCTGAGGTGTTTTGTTGCAGTGTCGAGAGCATATTAATTAATTTGTCATTAATGGGCTAAAGAGCAAATAAGCAAAAAATATATAATTACAAACTTTTACCTTTTCAGCTAGAAAACTCAGGAAATGTTCTTGGGCATGATCACATTTAAGTTGGAATCTGAAGTATGAGTTACAATAGCCTACAAAGAACAAAAGGCAGAATGCTTGGAAATCCAGGGTTAGGGAGAAATCAGCTAGTTCTAAAAACAAAGAGTGAATTGTCAGTGCCCTGCAGTATTCTGAACTTACCATACTATCTAAATCTCTGTTTGTCTGTCTATTTATTTATCTTCTTTTCAGTAAAAAGTATGGACACAGAGTTTGCTGATATATTTATTAGTCACTTGTACTACATCTTTTTATAGATTTATTTTATTGTTTAAGTGTGTGTGTGTGTGTGTGTGTGTGTGTGTGTGTAAGTTCACATGAATGTAAGTACCATCATAATCTAGAAGTTAACATTGCATCCTCTAGAGCTGAAGTTATAGGTGGTAGCAAGCTGGATATTGGGACTTGCACTTGGGTCCTCTGAACTCAACCACTGAACCTCCTCTCCAGCCCATGTACTACATGAGAAAATATCTGCTAGGTTTGTATGTCCATTGACTGGAGTATTTAATCTTTATTTCCAACTCCATAGTAGAGACAGATACCCAGGAGATTCTGTTCGATCCTGATAGGGAAGGAGGGACAGAAAGAGGGAAGAGGAACGAGGAGAGAGAGAGAGCCAAAAAGTTTAGAATATCCATGATACAACTCACAAACCATAGGAAAGTTAACAGGAAGGAATGCACAAGTGTGAATAACTACCTTAAACCCACTCAGAAGGGGAAATAAAATTATGATGGGAGGCAAAGTAAGAGAGGAGCCTGGGTGGGAAAGGAGAGAGAAGAGGGGGAGGAGAAAGAGGAGGTTAAACTCAGGTATGGGGGAAGATAGGAAAGAAGTTCAGAGGGTCAGGAGATTGAATAGAAATATGCAGCAGTGTGGGTTGGGGAGGTGCAGGATTCTGAGAAAAGCTCAGAGACCTGGGATGGGAGAAGCTACCAGAACTCAGTGGTGATAACATTAGCCAAAATGACCAGCAGTGGGGAGAACAAACCTGAAGCAATCACCCCCTGTAGGTAAATATGGCCCCTACTTAATAAGGCAGGGAACCACCCACTCATCTTTAAAAATTTTGACCCAGATATATTTCAGTTTTAAGGAAATGCATAGACAAAAATGAAGCAGAAACTGAAAGAAAGACCACCCAGTGCCCGGCCCAACTTGGGACCTATCCCATGTACGTACACCAAATCTCAACACTGTTACTTATGCCACGTTTTGCTAGCCGACAGGAGCCCAGTATGACTGTCCTCTGAAAGGTTCTTGCAGCAGCTGACTGAGAGACATGCAGATACTTATACTCAACCATCAGATTGAAGTCAGGAACCCCTATGGAGGAGATAGGGGAAGGATCAAAGAAGCTGAAGGGGATACCAACTCCTTAGGAACAATAATAGAGCCAATTAATAACCTGGACTCCTCAGAGCTCCCAGACACTAAGTCACCAACCAAGGAGCATACATGAGCTTATCCATGCTTCTTACCCTGACTGAGTTGCACATAGCTAGACTAGGACTGCTTATCTGGCCTCAGTGGGAGAGAAAGTACTTAATCCTGTGGAAACTGGATCCCTCAAAGAAAGAGATGCTGGCCAAAGTGAAGTAGGAATGAGCACTCTCTCAGAGGTGGCAGGGGGTGAGGAAGGAACAGCGGGCTGGGATGTTGATCTTGGGAAGGGAGACCACAAAAGAGGGCAACTGATAGAATGTAAATAAATAAAATAATCAAAATAAAAGAGTATGTTCAATAGCTTTTATTCTCTGAATATTTCATCTCCTTCATAAAATCTCCCTCTTAAATGTGTGTGTGTGTGTGTGTGTGTGTGTGTGTGTGTGTGTGTGTGTGTGTGTGTGTGTGTGTGTTTAAGTTTTGTCATTTGTTGAATATGTTAAGGTAAGACTGTTACCAGGGCAGCTCAGCCTAAGGAAAGCAAACTGGAAAGACTGTGACAGACTCAGGATTATACACGAATGAAAGTTTGTACCTGGGAGCATCTCCAAAAACAAGTAGTCATTCTTTGAAGTAAGTGATATCCTGAAAAAGCAATAGTCTATTTTATATAAGGTCCTGAGTGGAGTCCTCAGCATAATAAATACGTGGAAAGATAAATAAATATTATCAATTAATCAACAGAGTTCAGTTCATACACTATATTTTCCTGCTACCTTTCTGCCATTGTGGATTCACTTACTGTTTTACTCTGGGCTCTCTATTATACTACAAAGCTGCTAGATAATTCTGAGATGGGCAGGCACTTAGCCCAGCCCTTACAGTGTTCTGTTACTCACAGAAAAAAAAAATTATGCCTCTTAGTAAGTCTCTGAAATGTGTATTTGTAAGCAGCAAATGTCTGCCACACAGTGGCTTCGGAATCAATCAATAACACTTATGAGTCTCTTACCTATCAAACCGATCACTCAGCAAGTATAGTAAATTAGATTTTTCCCCTTGAAGTTATTGATTCTTATAACACATACTTTTGAGCACATTTCTTTATAAATAGTACAAAGATAAGTGCTAAATGGCTTTGTGACATTTTTAGTTAAACTACTACTCACTAAAAAATAACCAGTTCCTTTTCTTTTAAAATAAGTAAGAACATAATTCTTTACACAGAAGAAAAACTTACACAAAATAATTATGAGTGTGCAGAGAGCGTAAGGTAGAAAAAAATATTCATCTCATGGAAGTCAGGAGGCAAAAAGGAAGCGAGGAGGATGGAGAACAAAATAACTCCTCTGCAATTACCTACATTTTCTAACTAGGTTCTCCCTCCCAAAGTTCCCACCTCCTCTCAATAGTTCATTATTGGATTTAGGAATTGCTGGGAACTTTCCAGTGGACTAACCTGTAGATTTGCTTAAAACACTCATGATCCAACCACCTGTGAACCCTGCACTGGACTCAGAACTTTACACAGAAACATTCAAGATCCAAACTATAATACCCTTTCAACATTGCAGTTGCTTAAATGACAATAGGTAGCACTATTTGGGATGGTTTAAGAGGTGTGGCATTGTTGAATAAAGTACATTCCTTAGAGAAAGGATCAAACCTTGTATCACTTCCCATCCTCCTTTGCTTCCTGATTAAATATGAAGACATGACTCCTGAGTTTCCAGCTTCTGCCCCAGTCCTGTGGCTTATTGTAATACTTCTTTCCATGATGGTCTCTCATCTCTTTGGAATCTTCAACCCAAATATCATCAGCCAGCAAAACCCGGAAATTCTTTGGTCTCCATGCACCACAGCTCTGGGGTTACAGGTACATGGATAGTCCTTTCCAGCTTGCCACAGTGACCCTTGTGTTGGGAAAGCAAGTGCTCTTACCTACTGAGTCATCCCTCTAGCCTGATTTCCTTTAGATTTTATTAGTGTTAAAAACATTCTCTACCAAGTCTCTTTCTCCTAAGCTCCTGTAGCAGAATGCTAGTAGAGATATTGATTTACAATTACAACCATTTCTTTTTCCATTCTCATATCTCGTATATCCTTACAAGGTTCAATGGGGAATTAGAATAGTCCCCACCACCTTACATGCTGTGAGTTGGTCAATGAAATTTCCTCTTTGAAAACTCCTAACACCATTTCATATTGATTTTATCTGACAATGACTGCACAGTATTTACACCATGGTATCCAACAATCAACTACTGTTTCCTGGCATCTTTTATAATGCAGGCTTATATTTTGGATAATTTTTATATGTTTCTTTTTTCAGAGAAGAAGAATAGAGAAATTGCCCCATGAATATTTAGGATATCTAGATAAAAAGACCTAAGAGGGACCCAGGAACTCTGTGCACTCCCACATTGCAAAAGAAGCAAACCCAGGATGTTCTAAGCCAAAGAACAGCAAAGAGAGAAATACTTGAGTGTACTGAGTTCAGATAGGAATATAACAGCAGAGTACTGGAAAAAACATGAATCAGAGACCAGATAGAAATATCTGGTCGGGTGCCAATCAGCCCAAGTCCCAATGATGCAGGAGACACTAGAACCAGGTCTACAATGGCTCTCTTGTTGATGTTCTTTCCTAAAACTTGCTTCAGACTTATCTCAAAAAGAACATGGCTACTACCCCAGAAAAAAGGTGGGGAAGCTTTTGAAATGGCCAGAAAATCCTTGTATTGGCTAAAGTTATGGAAGCTGACTAAACTTCAGCTTTTATTTATTTATTTTTTTACTAACCAATGGGGAATCAGAGATTAGTATAGAAAAACATTTGAAAAACATACTAGAAATTCAATGTAAATGGAATAGTTTAAGTACTTCTAATTAAACTCAAGGAATTTTACCTACTATGAATGTAGTATATAATATATTTACATAGATTATCTCTCACACTAATCACTGATAGCCTAATGATTAAACAATTAATTAAAATTTCAAGTTAATAACTACAAAAATTAAAACAATGGCATAAAGTCTTATATTTCACACAAAGGGAAAAATATAAAGGTTTTAGACATAGACTGTGCCCAAACAGCCATGCGTTAAGTCATGAAGAAAAATGCTAGGAAGGGGAAACTAGGGGGAAATGTTCCTTGACATCATTTGGATGGCAGAGAACAAGGGCATTAAAACATTGAATTAGAGAACAATTCTGCAAACATTTTCAATACATATTCTGCTCATATTAACTCATAGTTATGAAAAGATGGTTTTGCAGAACATTTAAAATGTCCCACTAAAAGACAACATAGGTTTGTAACAAAGCTAGCATCAAAGCTTGATGCTAGATTTTGAGAGTGGAGAAAGTTTTGCATTTGGGGAATAGAATACCACTCTTTGCTTTACACTCTTTTTCTGTAACCCTAAAACTGCTCAAAAAAATAGTCTTTTTAAAAACTAAGCTACACATTAAATCCATGAGACTTAAATGAAATTGGGAGTTGCCAGGAGCTTAGGAAGTGGCACGGTGGAGTTGCTTAGTGGATGCAGTAGTTTATTTTAGGGCTCTGAACATGTTTGGAAACTAGATCTTGGTACTGGCAATACAGTATTGAAAGTGTACTAAATGCCATCAAATAATTCAGATTAGTATGTTTAGATTCATGATATAAAATTCATCTCAATGATTACAAAATAAAAACACCATGTGCAATAATTTGAACTCTTCAAAACACATTGAAAAAAATCATAGCCTCCTACTGTGGTCTGCAAGAAAGTACTTCTGTCATTCACTTTGTTTTGATTTTGTCCTTTGAGACAGGATCTCACTATACAACACAGACTGGCCGTGACCAGCTATGTGTAGATCAGGTCATGAACCTTGAGACTATGGTCAGATCCTTTTGCCTCAGCTTTCTGGGTGCTAAAATTCTATGCATGTGTTTCCATGCCCAGATATCCAATTTACTTTGAAGCAATGCTCACATATTCTTTTTCTTATATACACCTCTGCATCTGTAAATTAAAAGCTCTGAGTGGCAATTGTAATAAATTATATATATCATCTTTACTGGGCCACAAGATACCCAAATTAATAATTGTTTCTAGGGATGTCTATGAGGATATTTCAGGAACCAGTTAGCATTTGAATGTAGAAATCATTATAATAGATGGTCCTCTCTTACGCATGTTGGCATCATCCAGTTCTCTGAGGGAATAACTAGAAGAAACGACCGAAGAAAAAAGAATTTGCCACAGTTCTGTCTTCCTACAGGCGCTAAGGCATTTTGTTCCACTTTATGTACTGAGACTGTCATGTAAATCCTTACCAGTCTAGTCTCAGTCATGTGTCTCAAGGAATGATCACACAGCTAGGCTGGGTATTTAGTTCCCAAACATCAGGTAGAGAAACTTGTCAGCCTCTAAAACTATCTGTTCTCTGCCAAACTTTCCTCTTTTTCTACACATGCTCCAATATTCGTTTCCTTGAGAACTCTGGTCCTAACACAATGGTATTTCAATAAAGGTCTTGGTATTTGTTTCAGTCAGGATGCTTTTCACAAGTCATCTACCTGATATGGGATAACATCATACTGATGACATCATGCAACATTTTGGAAAATGTTCTTCTAGTTCTTTGAAAAAACACCAATCCATTCTTATTTTAGCTGTTTCAAGAAAAGAAAAGGTTGTTTACATTCGAGCTTTTTAGGATCTGTGTTAAAGATAAATATAATTATTTCACATCCTTATTTTTTCGTACAACTTTATTTAAAAAAGAGAGACGCATGTACAGATTTTTAAAAGCATTTTGGCACAAAACTATCTGAATATATTTTTGTCAGTACTTAATTCTTTTAGAGGTTTGATAGTTTGCAGTGAAATCTAGTAGTTACCATAAGCATAAAGTACATGTAGAACAGAACTTAACATGGAAGCAGAGTTTTCTTGGTGTGTATAGATTAAACATAATGATTTTTGAATACCAAAAATTGCCACAAGGCTATATTCTTAGCTTTTGAATTATAATTTAAGGTCCAGGTGTGCCACATTCTGAGGGGGTACTATACACATTTTTTTCTGAGAAGGATTGAGGCTTTCATTTTGGGCCTGTGTTTTTCCTGAGCTTCATATAGCCTGTGAGTTGTTTCTGGGGTATTCTGAGCTTTCTGGGGCTAGTATCCAATTATCAGTGACTGCATATTATGTCTGCTCTTTTGTGACTGGGTTACATCACTCAGGATGATATTCTCTAGATGCATCCATTTTCCTAGGAATTTCATGAAGTCATTGTTTCTGATAGCTGAGTAGTACTCCATTGTGTAAATATACCACAACTTTTGTATCCATTCATCTACTGAAGGACATCTGGGTTCCTTCCAGCTTCTGGCTATTATAAATAGGGCTATAATTAACAATGTTGTGTATGTGTCCTTATTGTATGTTAGAACATCTCTGCGGTACATGCCCAGAAGTGAAATAACTGGGTCTTCAGGTAGGACTATGACCAATTTTCTGAGGAACCACCAGACTAATTTCCAGAGTGGTGGTACCTGTCTACAACCCCACCAACAGTGGAGAAGTGTTCCTCTTTCTCTGCATCCTCGCCAACATCTGCTGTCATCTGAGTTTTTGATCTTAGCCATTCTGACTGGTGTGAGGTAGAATCTCAGCGTTATGTTGAATTGCAATTTCCTGATAACTAGGGATGTTGAGCACTTCTGTAGATGCTTCTCAGCCATTCGATGTTCCTCAATTGAGAATTTTTTTGCTTAGCTCTATACTCCGAATTTTAATAGGATTGTTTGATTCGCTGGTGTCTAGCTTCTTGAGTTCATTGTATATATTGGATATTAGACCTCTATCAGATGTGAGATTGGAAAAGATCTTTTCCCAATCTGTTGGCTGTCAGTTTCTTTTCTGGACAGTGTCCTTAGCCTTACAGAAACTTTGCAATCTCATTAAGCCCCATTTCTTGATCCTTGGTCTTAGAGCACATGTATACGGGCTTTTTGTTCTTTTTGTTGTTATTAAAGACCAGCCATAGTCCATGGTGATCTGATAGGATGAATGGGAGTATTTCAATCTTCTTATATCTAATGAGGCTTGTTTTGTGATTGACTACATAGTCAATTTTGGAGAAGGTGTATTCTTATGTTTTAGGATGAAATGTTCTTTAGCTGTATATTAATTCCAATTGGTTCATAAGCTCTGCTAGTTTCACTGTGTCCTGGTTAAGTTTCTGCTTCTATGACTTGTCCATTGATGAGAGTAGGGTGTTGAAGTCTCCCACTATTATTGTGTGTGGTGCAGTGAACATTTTGAGCATTACTGGGGTTTCTTTTATGAACATGGGTACTCTTGTATTTGGAGCAAATATGTTAAGGTTTGAGAATTCCTCCTCATTAATTTTCCCTGTAATGAGTAAAAATTGTCGTTCATTATCTGTTTTGATAACTTTTGATTGAAAATCTACTTTATTTGATATTTGAATTGCTACTCTAGCTTGTTTTTTTGGGCCATTTGCTTGGAAGGTTTTTTCCCAGCCTTTGATTTTGAGATAGTGTCTGTCTTTGTCTCTGAGATGAGTTTCCTGTATGCAGCAAAATGCTGGATTCTGTTTATGTATCCAGTCTGATAGCCTATATCTCTTTATTGGGGAATTGAGTCCATTTATGTTAACAGATATTAAGGATCAGTGGTTGCTTTTTCCTGTTATTTTTGCTTTTAGAGCTAGCTGTGTGTCTTTCTTCTTTTTATTTTTTGCTTAGTTATTTTCTTGCTTTTTCTGGGATGTAGTTTTTCTCCTTGTGTTAGGTCTTTCACCTATAATTCCTTGTAGTGCTGGATTTTTGGTCAGATATTGTGTAAATTTAGTTTTCTCCTGGAATATTGTGGTCTCTCCATCTATGGTGATTGAGAGTTTTGCTGGGTCTAGCAGCTTGGGCTGACACTTGTGTTCTCTTAGGATCAGTATGATGTCTGTCCAGCATCTAGCTTTCACAGTTTCTGTTGAGAATTCAGGTGTATTTCTGATTGGTCTGCCTTTATATCTTACAAGCCCTTTTTCCCTTACTGCTTTTAATATTCTTTCTTTGCTTTGGGCACTTGGCGTTTTGACTATTAGGTGTCAGGAGGAATTTCTTTTCTGGTCCATTCTATTTGGAGTTCTGTAGGCTTCTTTTATGTTCATGCTCATCTCAGTCTTAAGGGTAGGGAAGTTTTCTTCTACAATTTTGTTGAAGATATTTACTATGCCTCTTAGTTGATATTCTTCTCCCTCTTCTATTCCTATTATCCTTAGGTTTGGTCTTCTCATTGTGTCCTGGATCTCCTGGACATTTTGGGTTAGGAGCTTTTCAGCTTTTGCATCTTCTCTGAATGTTTTGTCTATGTTTTCAATGTTGTCTTCGGCCCTTGAGGTTCTCTCTTCCATCTCTTGTAGTCTGTTGGAGATGCTTGCATCTGTGACTCCTGATTTCTATTTTAGGTTTTCTACCTCCAGGGTTGTCTCTTTAAGTGTTTTCTTTATTGTTTCCATTTCCATTTTCATTTCCTTCTTCAATTCCTTCATCTCTTTGGTTCTATTTTCCTCTAGTTTTTTGAGTGGTTTTTGTGTTTCCTCTTTAAAAGCTTCTATGTTTTTATGGTTGCCCTACCATGCTTGTTTAAGGGAGTTATTCACGCTCTTTTCAAAGTTCTCCATCATCATCTTGAGGTATGATTTCAAGTCTGAGACTTCTTTTTCTGGAGTGTTTGGAAATCCACTACTTGCTGTGGTGGGGGAGCTGGGTTCTGATGTTGCCAGGTTGTTTTGGTTTTCATTGCTTAAGATTTTTCGTTTTCCTCTTGCCATCTTGTTGTCTGTGATTATATGTGATCTTGTTGTCAGTGATTGGCACCTGTCTCTCCCGTGGACCTGAGGGCAGGTGGGCTTGGGAAGAAAATTGCTTCTGAGTGTTCCGGCTTTTACTGGGCAAGCAGTGAGTTCTGGTAGCAGTGACTCAGTTCTGTTTTTGTGGACTCAGGTGTGGGAGCTCTTGTGAGGCTGTTCTGGGATCTCAGCCCTGTGCCTATAGGTCCTGAGTACTACTGGCAGAGACCTGGCTCTGTCTCTAGGCCAAAAAAGACCCTTTTCCAGATAGCACAGTACTTTCTGCCCTCTGAGAACTCTGAGTGTGCTTTCCTTGTGCCTATATTCCAGGCTCCCCTCTGATCCAGGTGTAAGAGGGCCTGTATAATTGAACTTCAAGCACTGCCTTTCCTGGGAAGACCCCGGTTCCCACTGACAAGGGCCTGTACCTTTCTGTGGGCCTGTGTGTTTAGTCTGTAAGTCCAGGTTTGCCGGGCAGATCCTGAGTCCTTCTGCCAGAAGTCCAGCCCTACTGTGGGCTACAGGGGCTCGTTTTCCATGTGCTCCTCCTAGCCCTCTCTGAGCTTTGGTTACTCACAGCACAATCTCACCTGGCCTGTGTCCCAGGATCTCCGTTGTTCCAGGTGGCAAAGGGCCTGAGCATTTGATCTGTGCACATGGGCTTTCCGGGCGGATCCCGACTCCCTCTGCCAGAGGTTTGGCCCTACTGTGGGTAATGGGGGCAAAATTTCTGGGAGCTCAGCCTAGCCCTCTCTGTGCTTTGGTTACTCACAGCTTAATATCACCAGGCCTGTGTCCCTGGATTTCTGCTGTTCCAGGTTGCAAAGGGCCTGAGCGTTTAATCGGCATACATGGGCTTTCCAGGTGGATCCCGAGTCCCTCTGTCAGAGGTCCGGCCCTACTGTGGGCCATGAGGGCACCTTTTTGTGTGCTTGGCCTAGCTCTCTCTGTGCTTTGGTTACTCATAGTGCAATCTCACCTGGCCTGTATCCCCGGTTCTCTGCTGTTCCAGGTGGCAAAGGGCCTGAACCAATAAATATAATTTCTAAGGAACATTTTTAATAATGCTGAAGACAACAATATATGGCCTTAGTAAACCCAATTCTGAGTGAATAAATAGATGTATGAGCCATAAATATATAATGTGGCTTTTGAATACTACTGGGTTTACAGGCAGGAGTTCCATGATAAGAAAACTGATTATTCCAGCTGTGTATATAGATTAGCTAGCCATGGAATTGGAGATTACATCTATTTGTACAAATTGCATTCTCTATATAGGTCAGAACACATGACACAGTATGTGGGCACATATAAAATAGCTGACATTTTTAAAAAAAATTTAACAAAATAAAATTGCTCTAGGCTATTTCTTCATTCCTAGTAAATGCATCCTCCTGAATCTTCATCGGAAGGCCCCCCCCCTTTTTTTTTTTTTTTAAGATTCTAAAGTTGGTAGTAATTAACACCATTAAATGTGGCCACAGCATTGACTCTTTTATGGTTAAATCAGAGATTCTCAACTAGACATGATGTAAAGTAAGTGTGGAGAAGGCAAAGCATTTCCTTCTCCTGGAAGCACGGTTATTCAAAATGAGTAGTAGATATTTTAATTGCACATTTGGTTGGAATCACAATAGTCCATTCACTTTGAATGAATGCAGGAGAAGTCATAAGTGAAAGAGCATGGGAGTGAACATTATTTCAGAGGAGGCATGTTCTATGGAAGATGAGAAACCACAGAAGATAAAGGTTAACCTCAGCAGGCTGCCCATTCCATGCTGCACACAGCACATACCCATTTCTTGAGTTCTCAGGCCTCAAATGTCCCAGCAGTTTAGGTTTGTGAGAGGTTCAGGAGTGTCTTGGGAGTTCTTAAGCTGACTCAGGTTTTCCCAGGATAAGCATCTCCTTCTGCACTCCCAGAATTCCAGGCATTGGCATCTAGGACCACTTGTCCTGATTTTTAGATTTCTTCACAGTTACAACATCAAGACAAAACAAATGAACCAGAACTGGAATGTAAGAATGCCACTAGAATATCTGCCTTCCTCAAAATGCCAACACATGTTGTTGCTTCCTCATGATAGTCCCCCAAACAGGGCTGCTGCTGATTATGTTTATACTAGCTGACATGCACTCCTGCCTATGACTGATTGAGCCAGGGTTCCATGATTGTCCCACTTGGAACTAACTCTCCCTCCTTCTTAACCTCTTCCCTTCCTTCAGATAGGCTTTCCAGACCAGTTTCAAATCCATAATCCACTCTATATGGCCTTCCAGGTAGCTGGGGTAATAGGTGTGTAGAACCACCTTGGTCTCAGACAATTTCCTTCAAAAACTTAGGCATAAGATTCATGAGGTTCATACATACTTGGTATATATGCTATAAAACAAAATAACAAATTAGAGAAAGGTTGTCCTGGGAACACACTGTTGGGTAACAAAACCATAAAAGCCTAGAGAATAAAAGGAGAGAGAGGTGGGGAGAGAACATAGAAAATTTAAGAGAGCATTTGGTCCTTTAGAAATAGAGAAGTCTTGCCGCCATACTGACTTATTCTTTGTTGTTGTACAGAGATGAAAACCAGAACCCTTTTAAAAAAGCTCTGCTCCTGAGCCTGGCCATACCCTAGTCCTTGCTGTGTTTCTGATAGCCTTTTAGATATCAGGTCAAGGCCCTCATACAGTCCAACCTCATTTGCAACTTTCTGAGATACTCCTGTATCTGTTGCACAAAGATTCTGACTCACAATTTTAGATTTGATCTGTAATACTGCAAGTACTTTTTTGCTATGTGCAATGAAAGTATCTATCACTTGGACACACACACACACACACACACACACACACACACACACACACACATACACATATATATGCATTCATAAGACTAGTTCCTCCAGGACTACAGCCACATATTGATTCTCCAGATTCTATAGAATGATTGGGTGCTTTTTGATCTATGCATTGTCATTTAGCCTACATCTGGATTAGAATTATTGCCTTTTTTGTTAATTTTCTGATAATGCAGTAATCGTACAGCTGTGGTGCTAGGAACTGAACTAGGGTCTTCTGTAAAAGCAAGAAATTCTCTTAACCATGGAGCCAGATGGTTACATATTTTCATTTTGCAATACTAAGAATTGAACTCAGAGTTTTGCACACATTCTACCACCTAGCTAAATACAGATATAGGGGCAATTAATCATATTAAAGAACAGCAGTAATACTTGACTCATGTTTTGTAACTTGCTACTTCGTATTTATTTTTGCTCCAATAAGAACAACAAAAATGCTCAAAAAATCAACAAGCAATAGAATATGTAATATCACAAATACCATCTATTCAAAGATTTTAGAGATTAGGACATGGACATTTTTGAAGGCCAGCATTCTGTTTAATATAGAAAAAAAATCAGTTCTTGCTTCATGTAGAATCAGGTTCCTGATAACCTGAAATAGTAAGGTTTCTGCTATGCAGGTTGGTTGATATCTAACGACATTCTAAGCAGAAAAGCCATGGTGTGAAGATGTTTATTATGTTCCTAATTGTTTTGAGAATGTCAATATTATATAGTGCAAAAGAAAAGATACAGTAGCTTCATGGAAACGGAGTATAAAAAACAACAGTATGAAGAAGAGTGGTTTATTTAGGGCAAATATTAGGAACTGTTAACCAATCTCAATTAGAAGTTTCTTTCCAACGATTTTATGTTTCATATATAAATGCCTCAAATTACAGTATAGTACAAAATGTTTGCTGATTTAAATTATCTCTGTTGATGAGATGATCTTACATAGATAGACATATAGATAGCAATAAAGTTATACCAAGAAGATTCTTGAACTGATAAAATTTTATTAAAGTTGCAGGACACAAAGTCAATACAAAAAATAAATAAACCAATCTAGGAAAGTGGTGGTGTATACCTTTATTCCCAGCACTTAGACGGCAGAGGCAAGCATAACTCTCTGAGTTCCAGGCCAGCATAGCATACAGAGAAAGTTCCTGGACAGCCAGGGCTACACAGAGAAACCCTGTCTCAAGTCAAAACAAAACCAAACAACAATAAATAAATAAATAATCAGTAGTTGCCCAGAATGGAGAGACACATGTGTAATCCTAACACTCAAGATCTAAGGCAAATGAATTATGAGTTCAAGTACTATTACATTTTTACGTTTTATAAAAATTTTAAAAGAAATCAATTTTAAAAGAAATATTGTATTCTAATATATAAATGATAAACAATTTTAAATTTAATACTTAGAAAATGAACACATTTAAATAGCAACCACAACCAAATAACATATGTATACATTTAACTAAGGAGGTAAAAGATTTATAAATTTCTATTTAACAAAAGTAAGAGAAATGGAAGAAACCACAAACAGATCTCCTGGATTAGGCAGATAGGAAGAATGATATGCTAAAACACCCATACTATAGAAAGTCATCTACATTCCTGAAGAGAACACCAAAAGCCTGTGTTCTAAGATCACGAATCAGTAAATGGGACTTAAGGAAACTGCAAAGTTTCTGTAAGGCTAAGGACACTGTCAAGAAAACAAAATTACAGCCAACAGATTGGAAAAAGATTCTTATCAATCCCACATCTAATAGAGGTCTTATATACAATATATACAAAGAACTCAAGAAGTGAGATAGCAGAGAATCAAACAATCCTATTAAAAATGGGGTACAGAGCTAATCAAAAAATTCTCAATTGAGAAATACTGAATGGCTGAGAAGCACCTAAGGAAATGCTCAACATCTCTAGTCACCAGGGAAATGCCAATCAAAACAACCCAGAGATTTCACCTCACACCAGTCAGAATGGCTAAGATCAAAAACTCAGATGACAACAGATGCTGGTGAGGATGCGAAGAAAGAGGAACACTCCTCCACTGTTGATGGGGTTGTAAGCTGGTACAACCACTCTGAAAATCAATCTGGTGGTTCCTCAGAAAATTGGATATAAACCTGAAGATCTAGTTATTCTGCTTCTGGGCATATACCCCAAAGATGCTCCAACATACAGTAAGGATACATGCTCCACAATATTCATATAGCAGCCTTATTTATAATAGCCAGAAGCTGGAAAGGACCGAGATGTCTTTCAGTAGATGAATGGATACAAAAATTGTGGTATATTTACACAATGGTACTACTCAGGTATTAGAAACAATGAATTTATGAAATTCCTAGAAAAAAGGATGTATCTAGAGAATATCTCATCCTAAGTGAGGTAACCCAGTCACACACACACACACAAAAAAAAAAAAAAAAAAACAGACATAATATGCAGTCACTGATAATTGGATACTAGCCCCTGGAAGCTCTGAATACCCAAGAAACAAGTCACAGACCATATGAAGCTCAAAAAAAGAAAGGCCAAAAAGTGGAAGCCTCAGTTCTTCTTAGAAAAAAAAAATAAGTGCACAGCACCCTCTCAGAGTTGGGTGCACCTAGACCTTAAATCATTAATAACTCAAGAGCTAAGAAGATAGCCTTGTGGCAATTTTTGGTACTTAAAAATCATTACGTTTAATCTATACACACCAAGAAAACTTTGACTATTTCTATCTTTCGTTTTATTTTACATGTACTTTATGCACATTGTAACTAGTAAGATTTCAATGCATGCAATCAAACGTTTAAAAAAGTCAAGTACTGACAAAAATATATTCACATAGTTTTATGACAAAAATGCTCTTAAAGTCTGTACATATATCGCTGATTTTGAAAAAATAAAGTTGTAAGAAAAAAAGAAGAAAGTCATCTACAGTTTCAGTACATCTATCAAAATTTCAAAGTCATGTTTTTAAAGAAACATAAAAACATAGTTATTAAATGTGTTTAGAATAACAAACAACAAAACCAAGAAACAAAATCCAGATAATCTAAATATTTATTATTAAAAAAGAAGAAAAATTGGGAGGAACTAGTGTTCTTTGATATCAAAGTATATTTCTGACCTACTCCAGTTAAAATAACAAGAATCTGATAAGATGCCCTTGTTTTTCGGTTGAATTATATACTGTGGTGTGGTTGAATATGGACAGGTAACTACCAAGACAATTAACAAAAACATTTCATGATCTCATTTATAGCTGTAATCTTTAAAAAAAAAAAAAAAACAGAACTGAAATTTCAAGTTTATAGAGACAGAGAACAAAATATAGTTGTGAAGCTCAAGAGAGGAAATGAGATACCGATCAGAGGAAACAAACTAACATGTAGGATGAACAAATCTAGGGAACTACTGTGGACTGTAGCGAACTCATATATAAAAGTTGTGCAAACTCAGTACAATTACCCCCTAAAACAATCAAACAAACAAACAAACCAAAACAGGACAAAAGTGTTTTTGTTTGTTGGTTTGTTTTGCTTTTATCTTACAGCTTCCACCAGGGTAGATTCATTCACTTTACCATTCATAATCATCTAAACAACATTAGAATAACAAAATATCACATTCTACCCCATAGATGTGTACAGTTATTTTCCATTAAAACAATAAAATTTAAACAACAAACTAAAAGCAAGTAACAATACCAGATTTTCTACCGTGCTCTAGTGTGTGTTGGGTTCCATAAATCTTTGAATCTTAGATGTTAAACGCTAAGTTCTGTATTTTCTGTTTTTCTTTTCTTTCTCTTTTTAAATTTATTTTTGACACATACACAATCTTTCTACAGACAGTGTAGGCTGAACCCAACCTTGTGCTTATCCTATTTCCTCTGTCTCCTGAGCACATATATGCCCACCTATGTTACTAGAATATTGAACTTCACAATTCACCCAGGCACTTTCACACAGCTAGAAAAATCAATAGAATTGAGATTATTTTTTTCCAGAGCAATAATGGGTGTGTGTGCTACTTTATTTCTACCTAGGTCATGATAAAGTATTTTTCATGCTCTGCCTGGGTGGAAACAACTGACTGGTCCTAGTCATCCATAGATGACTATTGATTAAATCCATTATTTTTATTGTAATGCCAAATGGTGGTTTTCTATTTCTATCATTCATTATAATTAGAGATGTGACTTATTGCATAAAAGATGTTTCTTTTTTCTGGGATTTACCTGGAGAAAGATGAACACTCCTCCACTGCTTGTGGGTTTGTAAACTAGTACAACCACTCTGGAAATCAATCTGGTGCTTCCTCAAAAAACTGGACATAGTACTGCCTGAAGACCCAGTTATTCCACTTCTGGGCATTTACCCCAGAGATGCTCCAACATTTAACAAGGACACATGCACAACCATATTACTTATCTGTCAGTTTTTATGTCATGTTTCAAATTTACTCCATAACTATATTTGGTAACTATAGTTACTTGTTAAGCAATAGTCCTCAAGACATACTGGTCCTATCTTACTGAAACTTTGTATCCTTGACCAAAAGCTTCTATCCCCTCTTCTTACCTATAGCATTTAGTGTCCAGCAGTCTAATCTTTCCTGCTGTCAATTCTGTGTTTTTAGATTTAATGTTTCAGTGAAATTACTCTGTATTTGTTTTCTTTTTTTAACTTTATTTTAAAAAACAAAGATAAAATATTTTTAAAACATTTTTGCATAAATGTATACAAATACATTTTTGTCAGTGCTTGGCTTTTTTTTTTTTTGTTTGATACTCTGCATTAAGGTCTTACTAGTTACAAAGAGCAAAAAGCAAATGTAAAACAGGATGTAACCCGGAATTAGTCAACATTTACTTGGTTTGTAAGGATTGAGCATAATTGATTTTTTGTTTGTTTTGTTTTGTTTTGTTTTTCTCTTGAGCTTCACATAGTCTGTGGGTTGTTTCTGGGGCAGTCTGAGCCTCTGGGGTTACCATCCCACTATCAGTGACTGCATATTTTGTCTGTTCTTTTGTGACTGGGTTATCTCACTCAGGATGATATTCTCTAGGTGCAGCCATTTTCTTAAGAATTTGGTCAAGTCACTGTTTCTGATAGCTGAGTAGTACTCCATTGTGTAAATGTACCACAATTTTTGTATCCACTCATCTACTGAAGGACATCTGGGTTCTTTCCAGCTTCTGGCTATTATAAATACATCTGCTATGAACATTGTGGTGCATGTATCTTTGTTGTATATTGGAGTGTCTCTGGGGTATATGCCTAGAAGTGGAATAGCTGGATCTTCAGGTAGTAAGGACTATGTCCAATTTACTTAGGAATAACCAGATTGATTTCCAGAGTGGTTGTATCAGTTTACAACCCCACCAACAGTGGAGAAGCGTTCCTATTTCTCCGAAACCTCGCCAGCATCTGCTGTCATCTGAGTTTTGGATCTAGGCCAATCTGACTGGTGTGAGGTAGAATCTCAGGGTTGTTTTGGTTTGCATTTCCCTGATGGATAAGGATGTCTAGCACTTCCTTAGATGTTTCTCAGCCACTCCATATTCCTCAATTGAGAACATTTTGTTTAGCGCCGTACACCATTTGTTAATAAGGTTGTTTGATTCTCTGGTGCCTAGCTTTTTGAGTTCTTTGTATACCTTGGATATTAGGACTCTATCTGATGTGGAGTTGGTAAAGATCTTTTCCCATTCTGTTGGCTGCCATTTTGTTTCTTGACAATGTCCTTAGCCTTACAGAAACTTTGCAATCTCATTAAGTCCCATTTGTTAATCATTGACCTTAGAGCTTGAGCCATTGGTGTTTTGTTCACAAAATTTTTTCCTGTGCCTATGTGTTCTAAGGTTTTTCCTACTTTCTCATCTAATAGTTTCAGTGTATCTGGTTTAATGTGGAGATCTTTGATCCACTTACACTTGAGCTTTGTACAAGGAGATAAGAAAGGGTCTATTTTCATTCTTCTGCATGCTGAGTGCCAATTAGACCAACAACACTTGCTGAATAGGCTGTCCTTATTCCATTTAATGTTTACAGCTCCTTTGTCAAAGATCAAGTGACCATATACACGAGGGCTCATTTCTGGATCTTCTATTCTATTCCACTGATTCACGTGCCTATTTCCGTACCAGTACCATGCAGTTTTTAGCACAATTGCCTTGTAATAGAGCTTGAGGGCAGGGAGAGTGATTCCTGGAAGATGTTTTCTTCTTGTTGAGGATGAATTTTGCTATTCTAGGTCTTTTGTTATTCCATATGAAATTGCACACTGATCTTTCCAACTCAATGAAGAACTGGGTTAGAATTTTGACAGGGATTGCATTGAATCTTTAGATTGCTTTTGGTAGGATGGCCATTTTTAAAATGTTGATCCAATCCATGAGCATGGAAGATCTTGCCATTTTCTGAGATCTTCCTCGATTTCCTTCTTTAGAGGTTTGAATTTCTTGTCATAGAGGTCCTTCACTGGCTTAGTTAGAGTCACACATAGGAATTTCATAGTTTTTGTGTCTATTGTGAAGGGTATCTTTTCCCTAATATCTTTCTCCACATGTTTGTTTTTTGAATATAGGAAGGCTACTGATTTGTTTGAGTTAATTTTATATCCAGCCATTTTGCTGAACTTGTTTATCAGCTGTAGGAGTTCTCTGGTAGAATCTGTGGGGTCACTTAAATACACTATCATGTCATCTGCAAAGAGTGATGTTTTTACTTCTTCCTTTCCAATTTGTATCCCTTTGATATCCTTTTGCTGTCTAGTTGATGCTGCCAGGACTTCCAGTACTATGTTGAATAGGTAGAGGGAGACTGGACAGCCTTGTCGAGTCCCTGATTTTAGTGGGATTGTTTCAACTTTCCCACTGTTAAGTTTGATGTTGGCTTTTGGTTTGCTGTATATTGTTTTTATTATGTTCAGGTATGGACCTTGGATACCTGTTCTTCAAAGACTTTTAACATAAAGGGGTGTTGAATTTTGTCAAATGCTTTCTCAGCTTCTAGTGAGATGACCATGTGATTTTGATCTTTGAGTTTGTTTATATGGTGGATTACATTGATGGATTTCCTTACATTAAACCATCCCTGCATCCCAGGGATGAAGCCTACATGGCCATGGTGAATGATCGTTTTGATGTGGTCTTGGATTCGGTTTGCAAGGATTTTGTTGAGTATTTTTGCATCAATGTTCATAAGTGAGATTGGTCTGAAGTTCTCTTTCTTAGTAGGGTCTTGTGTGGTTTTGGAACGAGGTTTATTGTAGCCTCAAAAAATGAGTTAGGTAGTATTCCATCTGATTCTATCTTGTGGAAAAGTTTGGAGAGTATTGGTGTTATTTCCGAAATAATTATGTGATAAAATTCTGCCATGAACCCATCTGGACCTGGCCTTTTTTTAGTTGGGAGGCTTTTGATGACTTCTTCTATGTCTTTAGGTGTTCTGGGATTATTTAGATGGTTTACCTGGTCCTGATTTAAATTTAGTATCTTGTATCTGTCTAGGAATTCATCCATTTTTTTCCAGATTTTCCAACTTTGTGGAGTATAGGCTTTTGTAGTAGGATCTGATGATTTCTTGAATTTCCTCAGTTTCAGTTGATCTGTCTCCACTTTCCTTTCTGATTTTGTTAATTTGTATACTCTCTCTTTTCCCTCTAGTTAGTCTGGCTAGGGGTTTATCAATCTTGTTGATTTTGTCAAAGAACCAACTCTTGGTTTTGTTGATTTTTTCAATGGTTCTTTTTGTTTATATTTGGTCTATTTCTGTCCGATGTTTGATTATGTCTTGCCGTCTACTCCTCTTGGCTGTATCTGCTTTCTTTTGTTCTAGAGCTTTTAGCTGTGCTGTCAAGTTGCTGATGTATGCTCTCTTCAGTTTTTTTTTTTTTTTTGGAAGTGCTCAGAGCTATGAATTTTCCTCTCAGTACTGCTTTCATTGCATCCCATAGGTTTGGGTATGTTGTGTTTTCATTTTCTTTGAATTCTAGAAAATTCTTAATTTCTTTCTTTATATCTTTTTTGATCCTGCTATCTTTTAACAGAGCGTTTTTAGTTTCCATGTGTATGTGGGTTTTTTGTTGTCTTTGTTCTTGTTAAAGAACAGCCTAGACCATGGTGATCTGAGAGGATGCATGGGAGTATTTCAATCTTCTTATATCGATGGAGGCTCGTTCTGTGTCCAATTATGTGGTCAATTTTCGAGAAGGTGCCATGGGGTGGTGAGAAGAAGGTGTATTCTTTTACTTTTGAATGATATGTTCTGTAGATATCTATTAGTTCCAGGTGGTTCATAGTCTCTGCTAGTTTTACAGTGTCCTTGTTCAGTTTCTGTTTCCATGATCTGTCCATTGGTGAGAGTGGGGTATTAAAGTCTCCCACTATTATTGTGTGGGGTGAAATGCATTTTTTGAGCTTTAGTAGGCTTTCTTTTATGAATGTGGGTGATTTTTTATTTGGAGCATATATTTTAAGGATTGAGAGTTCCTCCTGATAAATTTTCTCTGTAATGGGTAAAAAGTGTTTTTTCTTATCTGTTCTTATAACTTTTTGGTTTAAAATCTACTTTATTTGATATTAGAATAGCTACTCCAGCTTTTTTTGGGGGGGGGCTGTTTGATTGGAAGGATTTTTTCCCAAAATTTTACTCTGAGATAGTGTCTGTCTTTGTCTCTGAGATGAGTTTCCTGTATACAGCAAAATGCTTGTTTCTGCTTATGTATCCAGTCTGATAGCCTATGTATTGTTATTTTGGAATTGAGTCAATTTATGTTAACAGATATTAAGGAATAGCGGTTGCTTTATCCTGATATTTTTGCTTTTAGAGTTAGAATTGTGCCCGTGTTTCTTTCTTCTTTTGGTTTTCTTGCTTAGTTATTTCCTTGTTTTTACTAGGATGTTGTTTCCCTCCTTGTATTGGGTTTTCCACCTGTAATTCCTTGCAGTGCTGGATATGTGGTCAGATATTGTGTAAATTTAGTTTTGTCCTAGAATATTGTGGTCTCTCCATCTATGGTGATTGAGAGTTTTGCTGAGTATAGCAGCCTGGCTGACACTTGTGTTCTCTTATGGTCTGCATGATGTCTGTCCAGGATCTTCTAGCTTTTATAGTCTCTTTTGAGAAGTCGGGTGTGATTATGATTGGCCTGCCTTTATATGTTACATGACCTTTTTCTCTTACTGCTTTTAGTATTCTTTCTTTGCTTTGGACACTTGGCATTTTTACTATTATGTGTCAGGAAGAATTTTTTTTCTGGTCCATTTTATTTTGAATTCTGTAGGCTTCTTTTATGTTCATGATCATCTCATTCTTAAGTGTAGGGACGTTTCCTTCCATGATTTTATTGAAAATACTTACTGTGCCTTTTAGTTGATAATCTTCGTCCTCTTCTTTTTCTATTATCCTTAGCTTTGGTCTTCTCATTGTGTCCTCAATCTCCTGGACATTTTTGCTTAGGAGCTATTTGACTTTTGCATATTCTCTGACTGTTTTGTCTATGTTTTCTATACTGTCTTTGGCCCCTGAGATTCTCTCTTCCATCTTTTTTAGTCTATTGGAAATGCTTGCTTCTGTGACTCCTGATTTCTTTTTTAGGTTTTATACATTTAGGGTTGTCTCTTATAGTGTTTTCTTTATTTTTTCTATTTCCACTTTGAATTTCTTCTTCAATTCCTTCATCTCCTTGGTTCTGTTTTCCTCTAGTTCTTTGATTTCTTTGAGTGTTTTTTTTGTGTTCCCTCTTTAAAAGTCTCTATTTCTTTATGGATTTCCTCTCGTTGTTTTTAAGTGAGTTATTCACGCTCTTCTCAAAAATTTCTATCATCATCATGAGGTATGATTTTGGGTCTGAGTCTTCTTTTTCTAAGTGTTTGGCATTCTACTCTTTGATGTGGTGGGAGAGCTGGGTTCTGATATTGCCAGATTGTCTTTGTTTCCATTGAGTGAGTTCTTCTGCTTTCCTCTTGCCATCTTGTTGTCTGTGATTATATGTGGTCTTGTTGTCAGTGATTGCTTCCCGTCTCTCCCGTGTCCCTGTCCTGTGTCCCTGGATCTCCGCTGGTGGCAAATGGCCTGAGCGTTTGATTTGCACTAGATTGCTTTCCGGCCAGATAACCAGTCCCTATTCCAGTGTTCCTTCTTCCCTGAACCAGTGAGGGGCCGTGCTTTCCATGTGCTCAGCCCAGACCTCTCTGTGCCCTGGCCCTCAAAGTGCAGTCTCACCAGGTCCGTGTCCCTGGATCTCTCCTGTTCTAGGTGGCAAATGGCTTGAGCATTTGGTCAGCATGCAAGTGCCTTCCAGGCATACACTGAGTCCCTATGACAGAGTTCCTGCTCCCCTGGACCAACCAATGGCCATACCTCCTTTGCTCTAGGCCTAGCACTCTCCGTGTTCCTGCTACTCACAGCGCAGTCTCGCCAGGCCTGTGTCCCTGGATCTCCGCTGTTCCCAGTGGCAAATGGCCTGAGGGTTTGGAGTGACCTAAATTTCTTATCTATGAGTCTATTTGGGATCATCCTAGGCTCTGTTTCATTACCTTACCATGCCTAGCCTAGTGCCCTCCTTACAGAGTACAAAACAGCTCAAACTACATTCCCTTTTATTGGATATTCTCTATATTTACATGTCAAATGTTATCCCCTTTCCTTCCACTCCCACCCTCTCCACCTCCACTTGCTTCCATGAAGGTGTTCCCTCTCCCAACTACCCTCTCTACCTCAGTGCCTTGGCATTCCCCTACACTGGGAAAATCTGCCTTCACTGGACCAGAAGCCTCTTTTCCCATTGATGCCAGACAATGCTATCCTCTGCTAAAAATGCAATTAGAGCTATGGGTCTCTTCATGTGTGATCATTGATTGCTGTTTTAGTCCCTGGGAGCTTTGGAGGGGTTGATTGGTTGATAAGGTTTTATTTTTCCCTATGGGGTTGCAAAATCTTTCAGCTCCTTCAGTTTTTTCTTTAGCTCTTTCATTGGGGTCCCCATGTTCAGTCTGATGGTTATTTGCATGCTTCCTCAACTGTATCTTTATGCTCTGGCTGAGCCTTTGAAGAGGTATCTGTATCTGGCTCC
Source organism: Micromys minutus (assembly GCF_963924665.1). Taxonomy (NCBI): domain Eukaryota; kingdom Metazoa; phylum Chordata; class Mammalia; order Rodentia; family Muridae; genus Micromys; species Micromys minutus. The sequence continues at coordinate 7,340,270 of NC_137970.1, read as the reverse complement.
TGCCAGTAAACACTTCATGACATCAGCAATAGTGCTTGGGTTTGGTGTTTGCATATGGAATTGTTCCCCAGGTGAGGCAGTCTCTGGATGATCTTTTCTTCAATCCCTGCTCCTCTATTTGTGCCATTATTTCCTCCTGTAAGTGTTTTCTTCCCCCTTCTAAGAAGGAGTTAGGCATCCACATTCTGGCATTTCTTCTTTTGGAGCTTCACAAGATCTGTAAATTGCTTCTTGGATATTTAGAGATTTGGGGGGCTAGTATCTCAAGAAGTTAGACTCTAGAGAATCAAACAATCCTTTTAAAATGGGGTTCGTATACTTTTATGCAAAAATTCTTAAAATCTGTACATTTATCTTTTTTTCTTAAAATAAAGTTGTTCAATTAAAAAATGGGGTATGAAGCTAAACAATGAATTCTCAACTGAGGGATATGGAATGGCTGAGTAGCACCTAAAGAAATGCTCAACATTCCTAGTCATCAAGGAAATGCATATCAAAACAACCCTGAGATTCCACCTCACAATAGTCAGAATGGCTAAGATCAAAATCCTAGGTGACAGCAAATTCTGGCGAGGATGTGGAAAAAGAGGAACACTCCTCCACTGGTGGTGGGATTGCAAGATGGTACTACCACTCTGGAAATCAGTCTGGTGTTTTCTCAGAAAATAGGACATAGTACCACCTGAAGGCCCAGCTATTCCACTCTTGGGCATATACCCAAAAGGCACTCCAACATATACCAAGGACACATGCTCCATCATGTTCAATGCCACCTTATTTATAATAGCCAGAAGCTGGAAAGAACCCAGATGTCCTTCAGTAGATGAATGGATACAAAAAAATGTGGTATATTTACACAATGAATTACTACTCAGCTATTAGAAACAATGACTATAAAATTCCTAGGCCAATGGATGGAACTAGTTATCAACCTGAGTTAGGTAACCCAGTCACAAAAGAACACACACGGTATGCACTCACTGATAAGCGGATTATACCACATTCTTACTCCAACCTATGGGAAGTAAGAAAAGCAACTTCTCTAATTTTTCCCTTTAAAAGATTCTACTCATCAGTTCGATTCATATGCTGTAGGCTAGAGCTTAATTATATGGCCAGAACTCTAAGCAAGTACAGCTGAGTAGCCTTGTACAACCTAAAAATTCTATCAGGATGGAGGAAAGGAAAACCAAATGTCATATCCAACAGAACAGATATTCCCCACTAATGCTGACTTTTGTGTGTTATACTTGTAAACACTTGTTCTTACAAAATTCTTTTTTATACTTTGCTCATCCCAACCACAGTTTCCCCTCCCTTCACTCCTCTCAGCCCCCCCCCCATACCTCTCCTCTCCCCCAGATCTAATATGTAGACCTACTTTGTTTTCCTTAAAAAAAAAAGTTGGTCTCTCAGGGGTATCAACTGAACATGGCATAACAATATACATTAAGACTAGGCACAAACCATTATATCAAGGCTGGAGAAGACAACATTGCAATAGGAGTAAAAGGGTCCCAAAAAGTAGGCAAAAATTAGAAAAACCTCCAATCCTATTATTAAGAGTCTCACAAGAAAACCAAACTAACCACCATAATATACATGCAGATGACCTAGGACAGACCCATACAGGCACTGTGCTTGATACTTCAGTCTCTGTGAGCCGATATGTAATCTGCCCAGTTTATTCTGTGTTCACTGTTCTCATGGTGTCCTCATCCCTCTGGCTCCTACAATCGTTTATGGGGTTTCCCTGGTTCTGCCTAATGTTTGGCTGTGGATCTCTGCATCTTTGTAAGAAGAAGAATATTGTAATTAGAATAATTTTGGGCCACCCGAAACGGCAGCTCGTAGAGGCTGAGCAACTGGTGGGTGGGAGACCTGGGCTGCCAGGGAGCAGAGAGATCTCTGCGGAGCGCACACGGAAAGTGCACCCCCTGCCTTGCCCTGCCCTGCCTTGCCTGACCCAGCGAACGGGAACAGAAATTTAGAACTTCTGTTCCCACCCGATAACTCTGAGGCATAGAACAGGGCTCGGCCCATCTGACACCTGGACCAGTGGAGATCCAGGGACACAGACCAGATACAAGGGAAAGGCAAGAACATATCACTGACAACAAAATGGCAAGAGGAAAGAGAAAGAGTATATCCCAAGGAAACCAAGACAATCTAGCAACACCAGAACACAGCTCTCCCATAACAGCAAATATCAGAATTCCAAACACTCGAGAAAAAGAAGACACAGACTTGAAATCATACCTCGAGATGCTGATAGAGATACTTAAACAAGAAAGGGAGGAAAAGCAAAAAGATTCAGAAGCTTTTAAAGAAGAAACAAGAAAAACACTCAAAGAACTCAAAGAACTAGAGGAAAACAGACCCAAAGAAATAAAGGAATGAAAGAGGGAAATTAAAACAGAGATTGACACAATAAAGAAAACACTAAAAGAGATAACCCTAGAGGCAGAACACCAAAAAAAGAAATCAGGAGCCACAGAAGCAAGCATTTCCAATAGATTACAAGAGATCGAAGAGAGAATCTCAGGGGCAGAAGACAACATTGTAAACATAGACAAAACAGCTAGAGAAGATGCAAAAAGCAAAAAGCTCCTAACCCAAAATGTCCAGGAAATCCAAGACACAATGAGAAGACCGAACCTAAGGATAATAGGAATAGAAGAGGGAGAAGAGTATCAACTAAGAGGCACAGTAAATATCTTCAACAAAATCATAGAAGAAAACTTCCCTACCCTCAAGAATGAGAAGACCACGAGCATAAAAGAAGCCTTCAGAACTCCAAATAGGTTGGACCAGAAAAGAAATACCTCCTGACACATAATAGTAAAATCATCAAGTGCTCAAAGCAAAGAAAGAATACTGAAAGCAGTAAGTGAAAAAGGTCAGGTAACATATAAAGGCAGGCCAATCAGACTCACACCCGATATCTCAACAGAGACTATAAAAGCTAGAAGAGCCTGGACAGACATCATGCACACCCTAAGAGAGCACAAGTGCCAGCCCAAGCTGCTATGCCCAGCAGAACAATCAATCACCATCGATGGAGAGACGAAGATATTTCAAGACAAATCAAAATTTACACAATATCTGACCACAAACCCAGCACTACAACAAATTATAGGTGGAAAACCCAATACAATGAGGGAAAATACAGCCTAGTAACAACAAGAAAACTCCTAAACAAGAAAACTAAAAGAAGAAAAAAACACAGACACAACTCAACCCAAAAAAGCAAAAATGGCAGGAAACAGAAACAACTATTCCTTGATATCTATTAACATAAATGGACTCAACTCCCCAATAAAGAGACATAGACTATCAGACTGGATACATAAACAAAATCCAGCCTTTTGCTGCATACAGGAAACTAATCTCAGAGACAGAGACAGACACTATCTCAGAGTAAAAGGGTGGGAAAAAAACTTCCAAGCAAACAGCTCCAAGAAGCAAGCTGGAGTGGCTATTCTAATATCAAATAAAGTAAATTTCCAACCAAAAGTTATCAAAAAACATAAGGAAGGACACTTTTTACTCATTACCGGGGAAATCTGTCAGGACGAACTTTCAATCCTTAACATATATGCTCCAAATAAAAAAGTACCTACATTCATAAAAGAAACCCTACTAAAGCTCAAAAAATACATTTCACTCCACACAATAATAGTGGGAGACTTTAATACCCCACTCTCACCAATGGATCATGGAAACAGAAACTGAACAAGGACACTGCAAAACTTGCAGAGACTTTGAACCAACTAGAATTAATAGATATATACAGAACATACTATCCTAAAGTAAAAGAATACAACTTCTTCTCACCACCCCATGGCACCTTCTCGAAAATTGACCACATAATTGGACACAGAACGAGCCTTCATCGATATAAGAAGATTGAAATACTCCCATGCATCCTCTCAGATCACCATGGTTTACAGCTGGTCTTTAACAACAACAAAGACAACAAAAAGCCCACATACACATGGAAACTAAACAACGCTCTGTTAAACGATAGCAGGGTCAAAGAAGAAATAAAGAAAGAAATTAAGGATTTTCTAGAATTTAACGAAAACGAAAACACAACATACCCAAACCTATGGGATGCAATGAAAGCAGTATTGAGAGGAAAACTCATAGCCCTAAGTGCTTCCAAAAAGAAACTGGGGAGAGCTTACATCAGCAACCTGACAGCACAGCTAAAAGCCCTAGAACAAAAGGAAGCAGATATACACAAAAAGAGTAGACCGCAAGAAATAATCAAAATTAGGGCAGAAATAGACCAAATAGAAACAAAAAGAAACTTTGAAAAAATCAACAAAACCAAGAGTTGGTTCTTTGACAAAATCAACAAGATTGATAAACCCCTAGCCAGACTAACTAGAGGGCAAAGAGAGAGTATACAAATTAACAAAATCAGAAAGGAAAGTGGCGACATAACAACTGAAACTGAGGAAATTCACGAAAGCATCAGATCCTACTACAAAAACTTATACTCCACAAAATTGGAAAATCTGGAGGAAATGGACGAATTCCTAGACAGATACAAGATCCCAAAGTTAAACCAGGACCAAGTAAACCATATAAATAACCCTATTACACCAAAAGAAATAGAAGAAGTCATCAAAAGCCTCCCAACCAAAAAAAGCCCAGGTCCAGATGGGTTCAGTGCAGAATTTTATCAGACATTTATTGGGGATATAACACCAATATTCGCCAAACTATTCCACAAGATAGAATCAGATGGAATATTACCCAACTCATTTTTTGAGGCTACAATAACCCTCGTACCTAAACCACACAAAGACCCTACAAGGAAAGAGAACTTCAGACCAATCTCACTTATGAACATTGATGCAAAAATACTCAACAAAATCCTTGCAAACCGAATCCAAGAACACATCAAACGATTATTCATCATGACCAGGTAGGCTTCATCCCTGGGATGCAGGAATGGTTTAACATAAGGAAATCCATCAACGTAATTCACCATATAAACAAACTCAAAGACCAAAATCACATGGTCATCTCACTAGACACTGAGAAAGCATTTGACAAAACCCAACACCCCTTCATGTTAAAAGTCCTGGAAAGAACAGGAATCTAAGGCCCATACTTAAACATAATAAAACAATATACAGCAAACCAACAGCCAACATCAAACTTAATGGCGAGAAACTTGAAGCAATCCCACTAAAATTAGGGACTCGACAAGGCTGCCCACTCTCCCCCTACCTATTCAACATAGTACTGGAAGTCCTGGCTGGATAAATTAGACAGCAAAAGAAGATCAAGGGGATACAAATCAGAAAGGAAGAGATAAAAACATCACTCTTTGCCGATGACTTGATAGTGTACTTGAGTGACCCCAAAAATTCCACCAGAGAACTCCTACAGCTGATAAACAAGTGCAGCAAAGTGGCTGGATACAAAATTAACTCGAACAAATCAGTAGCCTTGCTATACTCAAAGGACAAACATGTGGAGAAAGAAATTAGGGAAAAGGTACCCTTCACAATCGTTACAAAAACTATGAAATACCTTGGTGTGACTCTAACTAAGAAAGTGAAGGACCTGTATGACAAGAACTTCAAACCTCTAAAGAAAGAAATTGAGGAGGATCTCAGAAAATGGAAAGATATCCCATGCTCATGGATTGGAAAAATCAACATCTTAAAATTGGCCATCCTACCACAAGCAACCTACAGATTCAATGCAATCCCCATCAAAATTCCAACCCAGTTCTTCATGGAATTGGAAAGATCAATGTGCAATTTCATATGGAATAACAAAAGACCTAGAATAGCGAAATCCATCCTCAAAAACAAAAAAACATTTGCGGGAATCACTATCCCTGACATCAACCTATATTACAAGGCAATTGTGCTGAAAACTGCATGGTACTGGTACAGAAATAGGCATTTGGATCATTGGAATAGAATAGAAGATCTAGAAATGAGCCCTCATGTATATGGTCACCTGAATTTTGACAAAGGAGCAGTAAACATTCAATGGAAAAAGGACAGCCTATTCAACAAATGGTGCTGGTTCAACTGGCACTCAGCATGCAAAAGAATGAAAATAGACCCTTTCTTATCTCCTTGTACAAAGCTCAAATGTAAGTAGATCAAAGATCTCCACATTAAACCAGATACACTGAAACTATTAGATGAGAAAGTAGGGAAAACCTTAGAACACATAGGCACAGGAGAAAATTTCCTGAACAAAACACCAATGGCTCAAGCTCTAAGGTCAAAGATTAACAAATGGGACTTAATGAGATTGCAAAGTTTCTGTAAGGCTAAGGACATCGTCAAGAAAACAATACGGCAACCAACAGAATGGGAAAAGATCTTTACCAACACCACATCAGATAGAGGCCTAACATCCAAGGTGTACAAGGAATTCAAAAAGCTAGACACCAGAGAATCAAATAACCCTATTAAAAAATGGGGTACAGAGCTAAACAAAACGTTTTCAGTTGAGTAACACCTAATTGCCGAGAAACATCTGAGGAAGTGCTAGACATCCCTAGCCATCAGGGAAATGCAAATCAAAACAACCCTGAGATTCCACCTCACACAAGTCAGATTGGCCAAGATCCAAAACTCAGATGACAGCAGATGCTGGTGAGGCTGTGGAGAAAGAGGAACACTTCTCCACTGTTGCTGGGGTTGCAAGCTAATACAACCACTCTGGAAATCTGTCTGGCGATACTTCAAAAAATTGGATATAGTACTACCTGTAGACCCAGCTATTCCACTTCTGGGCATATACCCCAGAGACACTTTAATACACAACAAAGATATATGCACCACAATGTTCACAGTGGCTCTATTTATAATAGCCAGAAGCTGGAAGGAACCCAGATGTTCTTCAGAAGATGAATGGATACAAAAATTGTGGTACATATACACAATGGAATACTACTCAGCCACCAGAAACAATGACTTAACCAAATTCTTAAGAAAATGGCTGCATCTAGAGAATATCATCCTGAGTGAGATAACCCAGTCACAAAAGAACAGACATAATATTCAGCCACTGATAATGGGATGCTAACCCCAGAGGCTTGCACTTCCCCAGAAACAACTCACAGACTGTATGAAGTCCAAGAAATAAAGAAAACAAAACAAAACAAAAATAAATATTTACAAAACAAGAAAACTTTAACTATTTCCATGTTACATTTTGTTTTACATGTACTTTATGCTTATTGTAACTATTAAGTTTTCAAGGCATACTATCAAACCTTGAAAAAAATCAAGTACTTACTAAAAAATATATTCATATATTTTTATGTAAAAACTATGTTAAAATCAAAAAAAGTACTGATGAAAGTGTATAATTTTAAGCAAAAAATGTTTAAAATCTGTACATTTATCTTTGTTTTGTAAAATAAAGTTGTTTTTTTTTAAAAAAAGAATAATTTTGATCTTGAATGTCAATGCGGTGATGGAGATTGAATCAAGGGCCTTGAGTACCCCAAGAAAGCACTCTTTCACTGAACCATATTCCAGTACATTACACATTAAATCTTCATCAAAGAGAAAGGTACAAATTAGTAACACATAGGAATCCTAACATCTGCTTCTTTTCTTTTCACAGTTTAGCTGTCCTCTGGTAAGGTCACTTATAATGGAGCCCTTGAATCTCCAGATTTTACTGCCTATCTCAGATGCATATGAAATCTCTCTCTCCAATTTTTTGCCCCACACCTACCTTGTCATATGTATACTCAGTTCACTCACTTAAAAGGGCCTATCACAGATCTAAAATCGGACAAAGTCTTTTCATTTTTTTCTTCTTTTTGCTGACTTCACAAATCAGACTCAAACCTAGGTGACTTAATAATTCTAATTTATGACTTGAGAGTATTAGAGTAAGAGTAAACCTGTGACACAGTCTTACTAGTCAAGGTCTACTAAGCTGAAATATAAATCCACAAGAGCCAGTGCTATTTCTTTAGGTTCTAGGGAAGAACAGATCCTTGCCTTTCCTGTCTTATGAAGATTGTTAGTGCTTGTAGTGAATAACATGTTTTTCTCCATGTTTGAAGCTAACAACAGCTCAGGCTCATCTCAAATAACTTTATTCATCTCTTTCAATAGTTACCTATGACTCTCTTCTGTGTCTTCTTCTTGTGCTTGGAGTGACCTTTGTGATGACCTAGTGTTGTAAATAGATCTTTCCTCGAAGCACATGATGTCCATGATGGAGCAGAGAAAACCTTTGCCTAATGGCCATTGCAGGCTAGGTCTGTCTATAGTGATGGCAATGGAACTGTCAATACTACATAATAAGAAGAGAGAGATAAATTATCAGATCCTTATGTGAGATTCCACATTATCTCTTTTACCTGTTTCCCAGCTATATGTGGTTGAGGGATGGAGTCAGTGCAATATTATATAGGAATTAGTTTAGTTGAAACAGAAATCCCTGGTAGAGCTTCTGTGAAGTGATGATGATATGGGGATCTTTGGTGATATCGCTGTTTTGAGTCCCCCATTTGACAGGCTTATTCAGAACATAAAAACCAGTTCCCCCTCCACCAAGAAACTTATTGTTTCACTGGGATTAATTTGCATGGTATGGTTTCTTTGGTATTTGGGGTGAGCAAATATGTGTCCCTGTCTTCCTAGGAAAAGTAATGTAACACCTAGGTTGAGCCTATAATACCAGATATCCCAGGATAATCTCCCTATTTTAAGATCAGATGACTAACAACCTGAATTCTATATGCCTCCCTAATTCCCATTCATCAAGTGACATAACATTTTTACAGGTTCAGGGGATTAAGACTTGGATACTTTTTATGGGAGAAGCCATATTCTACTAGCCACAAGTCTCATTTTTCCTCAGACCCTTGTGGCTAGAAGCACAACTATATTTTCTTTTCTTCTCATATTGGGCTTGCCTTCCAACTCTACTGCCAAATAAGATTATTATTCAGCTCAAGAGTTGTACTTAAGAAATAAACTTTCTCCCAATTATCTTCTTACATGGGCACAAAATCACCTGCCCATTTGAAAATTACTCTAAATTGAATGAGTCATGGTTCAGATAGCAAAATGAGGAGGCAGGCTTAACTAACCCTTTTAAGATGTCGATACAGGATTGTAATTCCTAATTCCTTCATATGGGATTACATGTAATGCAAAATACTATCAGTTCTTATGAAATGGAATAACTTACAATTATTTTCCAATTGTGAAAAATGTAAGCCTTTACATAATTGGAAACTTCTGCAGCTTTATCTGATGCTTCCTCTTGCTTTATCTGAACCGAGAAAAAAGTAGAAGAGTAGAGAAAGGTTGAAAAATCTCTTGGAAATATGTTGATATCAAAATTATTTTAGTGAAATTAACTAATCTGCAAAAGCACTATCAATATCTTGAGCAGTGAGATTTGCTATCTAGAATATGTGAAGAACAAAAGAAGGTCTGGATTCCTACCTAGCTTTTATTGAAAAGTTGTAGGTGCCAACTACAAATGAGTAGATAATAATCTTTAAAACAGGAAGGAAAAAACTTGGCATCAACTCTTTGTGCCTTAATCAAGGCCAATTAAAATAACTATTGGTCCCCCTAGAATTGAGAGTGAATAGGGTAGGGGGGAGAAACTGTCTTTTGTAACTCTGTAATAGTTCACATCTGATGGGACCAAGTAATGGAATAAGTTAGCCTGGATAACTGTAAAGGCTCCATTCAGCTGTTCCCATCTGAAAGCTGGTGACACAGTTCTTACTCAGCTTACAGCTACTACTCTGCACTTGGAAGGCCTAGACCTTTGCTGAAGTCTGGTGCCAAGTCATCTCTGTGGTGTGGGTTGTGGTTTTACAGTGCACTTCCCTCTTCCTTCCTGGAAGATGAATCACACTGGCATGATTCTTACATGAGGAGTGGCAAGACTTAGTCTGTGAGTAAACCTATGGGTGTGTCTCTGTGGCAGATTCTTCTCCCTAGAACCAGACACTGGCATATAAGACCAACCAATTGTACATGACAAATATATCTCTGCTTTATTTTCTAGGTTAGAAGGTGAGTATTATTCTGTGTTGTGATGTACCGTGGAGTTGTTGAACATGGAATCTAAAATGGAGACCTAAGAATAAAAAACAACCCCAGCTATAATTCTATATGTGTGTATGTGGGCATACAGCATTTTGATAAGAAGCTCTATACAATACATACAATAGTGTTGCCAGATTTTTTTCCAACGGTCCATAAATAAATGAGATCAAATGGTGTGAATGTTCACTGCTACAGTCACATTGAGGTTGAGAACTGTTGTAGGAGGCAGCTTAAAGAGCCAACAATACTACAGAGATGCTTTTAAACATTTTATATCCTACATTGTACAGTAAAAACCCTTTGGTAAATCACTTGTTAATAGATTGCAGATATTATCCATGTTCTTTGTTCTATAAAATAGTTTTGTAAAATACTTTCTGTAACTATAGTTTCATCAATGCCCCCAGCTATCTCACTCGATACTCCACCACAGAGATAGTCACACCTGCATTCTTACTGTCACTCCATTCACTATAGCAGAGAAATGGAACCAGTAAATTTGGCCATCAACAGACAATTGAATAATAAACGCTGTTACACATAAAATCTGAAATACTATTCAGTTCGAAGGAAAAATAAAATCACAAAATTTGTAGAAAGGTTTGTGCCTAAAATGTATACTATTAAGCAAGGTCAACCAATCTCAGAAGGAAACACACCACACTATTGCCCGCATCTGCAGATCTTAGCCTATCATGGATACATGTATATAAGTAAAAGAATGTATGGATAAGTATAGTAGCATAGTGTAACTTTTAGAAAGGAGAAGAGAGGGAAATATAAAGAGGAGAAGTGAGCCATTTACTAATGAGTTTCCATGTATAGGATATCTCTTGTGAATTCTTTGCATGTTTCCCAAGCCTACACATTTTCTTTTCAGTTTTAGATTGCAATTTAATTACTATTCTCTTTTCTTTTTTTTCTTCCAAACCTTCTTTCCCATATAATCATTCTGGCTCTAAAATTCATGGCCTCTTTTTCCACTAATTGTTATTGATTGCATCCACATATGTATGCAATAATAATGCATTTGTTATCCTTTAAAGATTTCTTCATTTATTGTTTATAAGTACACTGTAGCTGTTTTCAGATATAACAGAAGTGGGCATCAGATCCCATTACAGATGGTTATGAGCCACCATGTGGTTGCTGGAATTTGAACTCAGGACCTCTGGAAGAGCAGTCAGTGCTCTTCTTCAGCACCCAATGTATTTATTGTTAGAGCATAATAATATATTGCATCAACATGTAAATTTTTACTGTATTCATATGTATGTGTATAAATTTATATAATACAAAATAAGTCCTTAAATGGAATAGTACACATGTGATTTTATGAGCATGTACTACCTTACTGGAAGACCTGCGTTTTAACTTATATTTTTCACTGACTACTGTTGTAGGATGTGATTCTTTGGAAACATTAGCAACCAGTGTGCTTTATTATTTAAACAAGAGTTTTAGTTTTCCAAGTAATTGCAAGTGAAGATTGTTACAACTAGTCTCAAACTATCATAACTTTGAAAACTCTGAAAATACATGGAATACTGATTCATTGTTTCTGAATCTCGGAGTAATGTGCCAAGATCTGAAAACACTGAGCAACTTGTTTGTTTTTTACTCTGTATTACAATTTAAATATTGTATTAGTATAGATGGATAGATGTAACTTTGTTTTTACTTGGATCACTTGGGTCTACTCCAAAGAAGTGTCATACCTGTTCTCCAGTTTCCTTTCAGTATACATAGAAATTTCATTAAATTTATTTATTTATTGTGTGTCTACATGTATGTGTGGATGTCAAAGGACAACTTGAATGAGATGGTTCTTTTCTTTCAACTGTGTATGTTCTGGAGATCAAACTCAGCCTTGGCAGCAACCACCTCTATGCACTGAGCCACTTTGCCCTGCCCACTGTCAAATTTCATTTGAAATCCAAAAAAATTTGACAAGTACATTTATAAACATTATACCAACTGGAACTCTAATTAAGTGAATAATGCTGCTTTTCAGTATTTATTTCCAATATTTTCCTGCTGTGATTCTTGTCATGTGAGGCATACATTTGTAACCTGCTCTCTTGAATACATTTCATTGAATGGGCTTTTCTCTCCTCCTCAAAAATTAACTATAAAATTGGTTAACAGTAATAGTATTATAATCATAATCTTGATTCTGTAAATGTTTCTTTATAAAGAGCATTGAAAAAAAATTGTTACTCAGGGATTTAATGACTGTTTTATCTCTATATACTAGAATGGTTCAAAAGGAAAACCCAGAACCATATTGGTCTTGGCTAATAGCAAGGACCAAAGAACATCTCTGGATGGGTTTTAGGTTCTCTGGTCCTCCAAAAGAATTAAGTAGACACACAAGTGCAGCATAAGATCATTATGTTTAATCTATACACACCAAGAAAACTCTGACTGTCTTCATGTTCTGTTCTGTTCTATATGTACTTTATGCTTATGGTAACTGGTGGGATTTCAATGCATGTGATCAAATCTCTAAAAGAATTGCCAAAATGCTTTTAAAAATCTGTGCATGTGTCTCTCTTCTTTAAATGAAGGTGTAAGAAAAAAGAGAAAGAAACAGCTTATTAGTAATGTCACACGTTCAAGGAAGGAAGTTGAAACAGAATGGAAAGTTGAGCAGCTCCAAGGCCTGTCTGTGTCAACTGGAACTTTGGATTTGGGACTTGTTCACATAGTCCAGGCTTCTATGACTCATTTAGACACAATGGGCTTTTCAAACCGTACTTTGTGTGTTACTTGTAATTCTACATACAACTTTATGTATTAAATGTCTCATCAGCATCTTAAATATGAAAGCAGAGTTCATCCAGACACCCTGGAATACCACTGAGCCTGTGTAAGTGGCACCAGCTGGTTTTAGTAAGGTGACACTTTATCTTTTCCATCTTTTATATGTTAATATCTTGTAAGGTTTTGTACAAAACCTTCTGAATATCACTTTCCACCTTACTCTTCTGTCTCAATGTGGCCTTAGAGAAGATTCTAAGTCGAATGGCTCATCTTATCCCATGCATTGTCAACCTTTTCCATGGGAGCAGTAAGTGCACTGTCTCATTTCATTTTCTATTTCAGCATAATGAAAGGTATCTGTACTGAGATGAGAAAAGTATAATCAGAGAATTTAGCACTCATCTCTTGAAGGAAATAGATTTAATAGGTCCATTTGTGACTCTGGGTATGGTCAAGTTGATATGCATTCTATGTACCATACCAACTTACTCAAATTTTCATTATTTTATTTTATAAAGCAAATTCTTATTTAAATTTTTTTTGTAAAAGAAAGCCATCTTTTAATGAAACTAACAAGTATAAATATTTAACTGTTAAGTTAATAATAACATGATAGCTTCATGACCATCTTTTATGACTCAATCTAACACTAACTATAAACACTGTCTGGGTTTTATTAATCCAGCATAGAGTTAGAGAAGCCGTGCCTCTTAACATGGGTCAGATATCTGCTTGAATAACCTGAACATGCTTTCAAACGTACTTATCATGACACATCCACTCAAAAACCATGTAAAAAATCTTAATAACAATTTTATATTCAAAGATTTCCAGGAAGTTCAAACATACCTAGATATTTCTTTACTTTTGATGGACCAGTTCACTATTAATGCCTTTCTCCTACTTTAGGAATGAGAGTTGACACCATTCTCGAGGACTTATCTGCCTTTATTCGACATATTCCCACTGTTTTACTTTGTCATTAACATCTTCAGAAAAGCATGAGTCATAGGACAGAATATTTGAATACAGGTCAGATTTGACCATTGCTGACTGTTACCATGGATTCTTTTTCTATTACAAGATCCTAATTTCAATATATGCAAATATTATCGTTTTAATCAGTAGGTTCAACCTATGTTTATTTTCTTTGTTCAGGCAGAGAGAAATACAAGCAATTATCTGGCAACATAACTGATTTCTACGTTGTGTCTAATTATAAATATAGACACCAAAAAGTCTGTTTACCCACAAGGTTATATATTCAAATAAATATGCAATCATGGCTGTCTTTAAAAGCAGATAACCTTGCACTGTTAGTTTCATTTGGGTTGGGGGATCTCTCTGTGCGTAGGTGTGTGCTTCTCGATCTTTCTCTCTGTGTGGTGCTCCCTTCTCTTTCTGTGTGTTTCTTTGTCTCTACCCCTTCTCTCTCTCTCTCTCTCTCTCTCTCTCTCTCTCTCTCTCTCTCTCTCTCTCTCTCTCTCAGTGTGTGTGTGTGTGTGTGTGTGTGTGTGCGTGTGTGTGCAGCATTGTAAGATTCCATCTCTCCCAGGAGTCACAAAGTCATGGCATGATTTAGTGTGTGCAAAGTGTGGGGTCAATTTGTCCCCCTTCATTTTTTTTTTCAGGGAACTGCTCATAATAGCTGTGGTTCCCAAACTTGAATCAAGTGATGCTTTGAGTCAAGTTGTTTTTTGCTTAAATGAGAACCCGAAGAGAAACCACAGTTCACAATAGCCTCAAAAATAACAGCTTGGGAATAATCATCACATGTTTCTTTATTACAGGAAATGCATAACAAATGTTGCCTTGAGTTTAAACCTGAAAAGTAGGCAGTCAATTACAGCAGAGGCTACATAAAGAAGGCAGGTTCTCATGGCTAGTGACAGTTACCCTATATGTTCCTGACTTCCTTTTAAAAGTAAGCATTAGTACAGGAGCTGTTGGATAGTGTTACAGAAGCAAATTGATTGTCATGAAAGCTTTTGGCTATGAATGGCTCATCCAAATCCTTTTTGGCATGATCACATATCTAGCACGGGTGAGCAGCAAAAACAAAACAAAACCAAACAAAAACTTGAAGGGCTGTCTCAGAGTTTCTTAGCCCTACAAGCAGAGACATGAACTTAATTTCAAGGCCTCCCAAACAGGGCCATCCTTATTCTACTCTCTCCACCTCCTGGAACACCATGCTGAGTGAGAACTGGCGATAGAGTCAGCTAGGTCATTCATGGGGCTCAGTGTGAAAGAAAAGTGTAGGACATGTCATTCATAAAACATTTCAAGAAGTACGATAAGGTTGGGATTATAAGACTATTTTCCTTTTTTTCTAAATTTTTTTTAATTCTAGTATCTTTCATATTCTATTATATATAACGGCATTCTAGGTAGGAAAAACTGAAATTTAAATAATTAGTATTGAATTTTCCACTCATCTTATGTAGGGTGATGTGAGTTATAAATGCAAATATAAGGATGTTTGTGGAAAGACTAAAATCATGTAATTTACATCTCATACATTTATGTGCATTTTGCCCTTCCCCGAAGTACGGATGTGCTACACAAAACGAACTCAAATTGCTTTTTTTTTCTCACTTCTTCATTCTATCAGTACTCTCCATCTGTGGCTTTGTAATGAAGAAGGAAGGAGTGGAAGGTGAGGAAACCGTGGATTGCCCTAGCTTAGTTTTCCCTTCTAATTATTGTTTTGTTAGAGGAAATGGCTCCTATGCAGAAGTAGTAATCCCACAGTACTCCACATTTCTTAGAATATCATTGCTTTAGGTTCATGAAGTTAATGCAAGTGCTCACACAGATGAAAAATGTGGCTTCTGAGAGCTGTCATGTGACAGCTTCTTAAGGGGCTGAATTCCCATATACTGTATGTCTGCTTAGGTTTTATGTTGAGTAGACATTATGAATGATCAATGCTGAGATGTGGAGAACCCAGAGGCATACATAGCAGGCACATCTGCTAGTCTCACAAATGTGGTCCATCATCCTACCAACCCTTACTAATGAAACACCAGTGAGCTCTTAGTTTTCTCATTACCGTAGTCAAATACTTGTAAAACCACTTTGCTAATTTAAAAAGCAGTGGTTTTTCTTGCCTCTCAGATGTGTGTGGGAGTGCCCATGTAGCACCATGTAAATGTGGAGATCAGAATACATCTTTGTGGTATTGGTACTAGGGATCAAACTCTGGTTGCCAGGCTTCCATAGCCAGAATTTTACCTACTAAATTATTTCACTAGACTTGGAAATTTATTAAGAAGAGGAAAAAGTTTATTTTAACTCAGTTTCATATAGATAGATGATAGATAGACAGATGGATCAAAAATAGCCTGGAGACCTCTTTTCCCAGCTGAACCCCACCTACCACCAAAAATTTTCAGAACCTCCACAATCAGTGCCACCAGCAGATAGCTTGGTTTACTTCTTAAATACATGACTGTTTGGCGGGCACTTCATATCCAAACCATAACATGTGTGAAGATAAAATTACTAAGAATTTCAAGAGAAATTTCATGGTATGGACCCAAGTGTAGCACACTTCTAAGGAGTAAACCCCTCCATGGTTTTTCGGGTTGTACATCCCTTAAGTCAGCCTGGGGTCATTCATTGAGCATTATCGATATGTAATTAAAAGGCAAACGAGAGAGAGGGAAAATAGAATTATGTCATGCTTCAAGTCTTGGAGGAACTACTGTGGTGCCTGTTATGTCCTTTTTTTTCCTATGGAAGTGTAACTTGCTTAGCTCCTAACATGATGGCTTCAGTTATGAAAGAATATGTAACACTTTGAAGATATATGCAGTGCGGGGCACTAAATTCCAGTCCCCTAAAATATGGGGGGAAGCACAAGATTTGTGCAGCTGAGACTAATTGCTAAACTTATGACTCAATTTGACACTCAGATTATATTATCCAATAGGCTTATTGGCTTATTATAAGCACACTCCAGAGAATACAGGTAAGCAGATAACAGTTCTAGCAATGTCTCCAAACAGAAAACCAGTAAGCAACAGTGGTAGGATATTTTGGTGGCAAAAACAATGATTTTAAATTGTTTTATTTTGTTTTTAATTGTGGTAAAGTCCCCTAAAATAAAATTTTTCACCTAAACATTTGCAATTGTACAGGTCAATGGTGTTCATTAAATTTACAATGGTGGGCAACTGAGCTCGAAACTTTTCCTACTTTCAGAACCAAAGCTCTGTACTCATTAAATAGGCATTTATTTTCTCCTCCCCTCCAGCTCCTGGCCAGGACCATTTTACTATCTGTTTTCTATTAACATGCTTTTGAACCATATAACATTTATCGTTTTGATATTGACTTTGTTTATCTAGCATAATTTCTTCAAGGTCCATTCCTGTTTGTGGCATGTGTCAGAATTTCCTTCTTTCTTAAGACTGAGTAATGCTGCACGTGCTGCACTGTGTTCGGCCATCTGTCAGTAGACACCTATGTGTGTTTCACATATTGCCCATGCTACATCTGGTTGCTATTAATATAAATGTACAAATACCTTTTTCAGTTCTTGCTTTCATTTCTTTTGGACACATATGCAGAAGTGGTGTTGCTGAATAAAGTAATTATTTTAATCATACTGATCCAGATCTATTGGTAAATAGCATGATGCTTGGGGCTTTCAATGGATTTGATGGTTAGTTTTCTCACTTTACAGAATCTACAAGAACCTGGAAACAAGCCTCTGGGCATGCCTGGGAAGGGTTATTTTGATTTTGTTAACTGATGTGCAAAGGCCTATGTTATGTGTGAATGGAATCATTCTCTGGGTAGTATAAATGTACTGAATAAATGAAGAAGAGCAGAGGAGCATGCATGTGTTCATCCTTTTCTGCTTTTTTTCCTATGGTTACAGTGTGTGATTATTTGGATATGCTTGACCGAGGGAGTGGCACTATTCGGAGGTATGGCCTTGTTAGAGTAGGTGTGGCCTTGTTGTATTAGGTGTGTCACTGTGGCTGTGCGTTTTAAGACCCCTGTGCTATCTGCCTGGAAGTCAGTCTTCTCTAAGCAGCCTTCAGATGGAAATGTAGAACTCCCATCTCCTCCTGCACCATGCCTGTCTGGATGCTGCCATTCTCCCACCTTGATGATAATGGACTGAACCTCTCAACCTGTAAGCCAGCCCCAATTAAATGTTGTCCTTTTAAGAGTTGCCTTGGCCATGGTGTCTTATCACAGTAATGAAACCCAAACTAAGACACAGTGTGACCAGATGATTTAGGTTCCTGCCATCTTAGCTTCCCTGCTATGGTGAATTTTTCCTTGAATTATGAGACTCTTTTTTTTAATCTTAAGTTGCTTTTGCCTGAGTATTTTGTCACATTAGTGCCACAAGAAACTAAGATGGAAAATGATACAAGAAGTTAGGCTCTTGAAAGGCTAAACCTGACCATGTGATCTGTAGGTCTTTGGAACCATTTTGTGGGTAGATTGTGGCAGAGTTTGTTATTTGGGGCCACAAAAGACACTAAATACTTGAAGCAGAGCTTAACTTGACATTCCAGGAGCTGAGATAAATGCAGATAATGGATGTCCAGCTCATCGAGTTTTAAAGTAGAGGATTCTTTCAAGGACTTAGCTAGTGTCTATTCATGTGGTGCTTTAGCCAACAATCTAGCTTTTTTTTCATATTGTGCAGCGAATACCTGGATGGAATGAAATTTAAAGATACTGAACTAATTTGTAGGACAGAGGAAATTTAAAGACAGGTATCCCTGTCATTACTAAGAAAGCAGTTATAATTGTTAAAGAGAACAGCACCACTAAAGAGAAAAGTCCTCAGTGCTGTACTGGGACCATAAGGAAGATGTTCTCAGGGAAAACTCTACCCTTCAGAGGCTCCATCTTTTGAAAACTTGGGTTAATTTAAAGGAAGAAAGCCTAAGGCAAAGATATTCCCTGCTTCTTGGAAACAATTGCTTAGGAAAGTCTTCTCCCAGGGTCAGCACAGAGAAGCTGATACAGCATTCCTCCAAGGTGGATAGCAGCAGAACGTGGCAGCGTTGTCCACACGGTACTGGTTTGATAGACATCAAGGATGCAAAATACAGAGGTTCATGACAAACAGTTGTGTTTGTCCAGAGGCAATTTCATGAAACTTTGAAGGTGAAGTCTAAGTTTTAACAGAAACTCTGGGATAATAAAGATGATATTTCCACCAAAGAATGCTGTAGCTATGGGGTGAGTTCACTGGGGAAGCTAGAATCAGTGTTCATTTCAGATTGCAGCGATGGAGCAGTAGAGCTCTTCAAGCCCCCGTTTTCCCTCTTGGTTATTTTGTTTGTGAGCCTAGCTTTTAGCACCTGAGCCATTTCTTCAGCCCCGTTTAAGTCTTTTTGACCCCAGTTGATCTAATTATATTATGAACCCCAGATGCAGATAAGGAAATGCAAAATTTGATTATTCTTTGGTAAGTTTTGGTTTTGTTTTGGCATGCTCTTCCTTCCTATGTACTAATTCTTTGTTTTAAAATAGGAATGATTATTCTGTATATAACTTGTAGACCCAGGAGCTCACAATTAAGAAACACTGGACTTTAAAGTATCATAATTGTTAAAGACTATTAGGACTTTCAAAGTTTTACTGAATACATTTTGTATTATAATGTGGTTATGAGCCTATGGAAACAGAGGTAGAACATTATGCTTTTTCCATTGGTTCTCAAGTTGACAAAGGGTGGAGTTGTGATGTTTAGTATTATTGATGAAATTAATATTATCTTGAATCACCTGGGAGACAAACTTTGGCACTTGCTCTTGCAAGATTTTCTTTACTGTGTTAATTAATATGGGAAGACCCACCTCACTTGTGGGCAGAAGCATGGGAAGTGGGATGCTAGACTATATAAGTGGAGAAGACTGCCTGAGAAGCAAACATAGATAATTCTCTCTCAGTTTAACCAGCATGTACAACCTGAATTTTCCCACCATAACACCTAGAACCAAGAGCCAACACAAACCCTTATTCCCTTAGGTTGCTTTTGTCGCAGTATTTTATCGTAGTAATAAGAAAAGGAATTAAGAAGAGAGTCTATTAGGAACTTAAGAATGAAAAGAAAGACTGTAAAAGTACTGGCTTTATAAGCGTAAAAACTGTATCCTTGCAGTTGTTGAACATGTGGCCTTCCAAATTGGAAAGACAGAATTATTGATTAAAACAAGCCTAAAGTCAAACCCAGTAACAAAACACACTGGAATGAAGTCAAATGAAACTAAACTAAGTATACTGAAGACACTAAGAAGAAATAGTGATCTTTCAGTTATTTTTGGAAAGTAAAACATTCAAGAGACTGTTTATTGATTTGTAACTCGGCCTTTGGAGCAATGAAAAGGAATCCTCTGTGGCAAGATAGCAATCTCCAGACAGGAACAATGTTCCTGCACAGATAGTACTACATCGCCCTAAAGTAACCCCCGGAGAATACTCAGACCGTGCATCCTAACAGGTTTTCCAATGAGTCTTAGATTTATAATATGTTCAGACCTAGTATATGCTATAGATTATTTAATGCAGATTGTATAAATAAAAAGAAAAAATCTAAGTCATAAATATGTTAAAAGTCTCTTCCACAACCACAAAGCTAGTTTGTGACAGTAGCAGTGTTACTTTTCCTGTGCAGATGGTAAATTTGTCAACATCCTCAAAGCTGCACTCATAGCAGCAACCCCACAAAAAAATTGACAGTCCAAATAAAATCGGTTCATCCTGAAAAGGCTATGGCTAATGCCGTCCAACTGCACTAGCTCTGTTCTAGGTCTCAGTAAATACATTTTTAAAAGATAGATTAACATGTTGGATGGTACCAAATAATCATAAACATTAAGGCAGTAGTCAAGGCCCCAAACAGATGTGTTTTCTTCTTGTCCATTAAGTTTATTTGGGTCAAAAAAGTTTATTTGGGTCATTAATACCTAAGGCAGCTCATGGAAAATGAAAACATATCCTCCAAGTAGGATTTTACATGGATTAGAAAAAATTAATTATCCGATTAATTAGTCATTTGTGACCTTGCCAAACATGGATCTCCTGGCAATGAGGAAGAGGGTTTGAGGATCCAGATGTTTTTCTTGATAGGATTAGGGGAAAGTTGCTAAAGGAAACATTGACTGAGACAAAAGCAGAAAGAATTGTGTTTTGGGGGTCAGTACTGGACAATGAGTAAAGAATGTCTAAAGAGAAGTTATAGGATCGTCAAGAAAAATTAATCTGTTAATGACTTTATTATGAAGAGTTACTAAGGATATATTGGTTAAAATGTAAACATCCACATGGTCCATACTATCTGGGGGTGGAATAATTTTTCATCATCTAACAATCTCCAAGACAAGAGGTGCATTTTCAATGTAAAACTTTAAAAACAGAACTTTAAACTGCTCCTACAGTTGACCAAGGGGATGAGAATATAGGTGTCCCTGTGTTGATCATCACATATGGGAATGGCAGACACCCTAGTAATAAAATGCAGGTTAAAAAGAGACAGGTATTGATAATCTGTTATTGTGCACATGCACACAGGAGCTACACAAAATATAAAAAAGAACACAGAAAGAGCCAGATGGATAAATGTTAGATGGCTTCTTCACAGGAGACATGAAAATGGGAGGGTAGTGTCATGTTTAGGTACTTTATTGTCAACAAGGGTGTCTAAATATTCAGGCAGTCTCCCAGGTAACCTCTGAGGCTGCCCTTGGGAGTCAATATAAAATTCTGTCAGGGTGAGGTGACACTTTTAGTCTCTCTTCTTTTTTGATAGTTAATCTTTCCTGCTTGTTTGACAAGGTTTCCTGGTTAGGGAGTTTAAGACCATTACATTTCTTTTGGAAGAAGCTTTTTCAGTCAGATAATGGAACTTCAGAGAAATCTTCTCCCAGCACTTCAGAGAGAAACAAGGGAATGTTCCAGAAACTTTGATTCTGTGCTCCAACACCATTGTAATATTCCTACTTGATAATGAAAAACTAAGCATGGCTAAGATAACAACCATATATAGGGATGGGAAAGAAAAATAAAAGTAAAAAGGGCTTTGATAGTCTACCAACAGTGGAGTCACCCAGTGACTACACAGTTAAAACAGATGCATATTGAAATCAATCTCTTGGCTGAATAAGGACAAAATGAATATTTATTTTTGTTACCTTATCTTTATTTTTCTAATACCCATGTGCTCTGTATTGATTCAGCCATTAGAGGTCATGGAGGTTCAGATAAGCCTAGGGAAAGCCCATAACTGTGGTAGCTAGTTTTCATTGTCTGCCTAGTGCATGTGTGTTTTGCCTCCCAGAATGCTATGTAGCTGATTCCCTGGTTCCATCTCCCCACACTCAGGAAATTTTAGAGATGCTGGGGTCTTTGAATTTAGTCACTGAGGAACTCATTTTACATGTGATGTTTGTATGGAAAATTTGCTCCAAACAATTCTGAAGGCATTTGAGAATGGCAAATTGCTTGGAGCTCCTGCAGTGGCTACATGTACTGGTATATGCTGGTAATCCTGGCACTCTGGAGGCTGAGGCAGAAAAATCTAGAATGTGAAGCCAACATGAGCCAAATAGTGACATGTTTAAAAAAAAACTCACTGTGTTCAAAATATCTAAAAGAACAATGAATTGTGTAACAGAAACAAGAAAGGGAGAATTAATTTTGGATCACAGTTTTTTAAAAATTTTTATTGTGTTTTATGTGTTTATAGCAGAGAAAGCACCATATTCCCCTAGAATTTAAATTATATAAAAGTTAGACTCAGATTCTTTACCCTAGCAGGTAGCACTGTTAACCATTGAGATTTCTCTCCAGCCTAACTGTCCTTCCTTCCTTCCTTCCTTCCTTCATTCCTTCCTTCTAAAAATGGTCTCTTACTCTGAACCTTAAAATTCATAACATTCTCTCTACTTCAGCCTTGATTGTCAAATATTAACCACAGCATCCAGCTTTAGCTCATAGTTCCAGAGACCTCACTCAACCTATCCTTGTAAAGAGAGGACATGGAGGAACTGATCCAGGTACATTATGGTAACAAGGACACAGAAAATGGCCAGAGAAAGATATATTCCCAAGAACATGTCTCCAGTAGTCTACCTCCAGTTAGGACCATCTCCTCTTTCCTTTCATCACCTTCTACCACACTATCATTCAGCAAGAGATTAATTCATCATTACCAACCATTCTAACCATTGTTAGGAAGGTCCTTGCAGATGAGTTCAAAGTGGACTTTATTCATTCACTCTGTGTTCATTGATTAAAACCAAATTACACAGAAAATCAGGATCAGCAGCTATAATGGACACCATACATCCAGTGCCTTATAAAACACTGTTCCTATGCCCGTTTCCTACTTCTTTCTCATTCAAACATCACAATAGAGAATTTTCTATATGAGGACTTATTTCTTTATATAATTTCCATTATCACTCACTATTTTATATATGAAGAAAGTAAAATATAGAGAAGGGGAATGAAATGTCCCAGGCTACAGATTAAGGGACAAGGGAGGAATCAGGCTTATCTTATAAAACTACAAAGTTTCAGGTCTTGTCAGTAATGTATTTTTTTTAATTCTGGCTAATGAGGAGGCTTATCCTCCTTGTCTTTCATACTCCATTTCTTCAGCTTCATACTTTGGGGTCTCAGAAATAAGCCCTCTTCAGGAAGGCATGAGCTTTGAGGAAATAATCGCTTAGACTTGGTCCATTGACAGCCACTGAAGGTCAATGCCCAGGACCTTAGCATTCAGTACTGTGCTTTGAGCTCAAGGCCTGGAGTCTGGATGTCTGCTCCAGAGTTTCCATTCCCAAGGGATGACTGCCCAGGAGAGATGGCCATCTGCGAATAACCTTCCTCATAGTCCTTTGGCTACACATTTTGTTGATTTCCTTAAGTGTGTTTTCTTATGGGGTTTCTGTTTCTTTTCTGGCTTGGTTTGTGACTTCATTTCTGTTTATTTCTTATTATTTGGCCAAACACATTTGTTTTCATTAGTTTTCTTTTCCTTCTCAGACTCCTGGCCTACATGACCTGTGGCTCATTTTGCCATACAATATACTACACTGTCTGTGTGTTTTGTCCGAAGTCTTTGGAAACACAAACTTAAACAGTATGGCAAGGGGATTGAGGCAAGGGGGAAACTTAAGCCTTTCCACTAAAGCAAAGAGAAATTGTGAATGAAATGTGCAGGCAGGATTGGAAACCTGTCACCTCAGTTCTTCACTACTTTCTTAAGTGATTAAAAACTGCCACACTGACAGCTTTCAAAAGAAATAATCTGGGATAGTGGGTCAAACCTATAATCTAAGCACCGGGGCTAAAGAAGAAGTGCTGTAAGTTTAGGGCCAGGATAGGCAATAGAACATAATTTTGTTTTTAAAGGTTAACCAAAAGGTAAAGCAAGCGAGCAGCAGACATTCTGGCTCTTTTACTTTGGTGATACAAGGATAAGGCATAGAAGGATATCTGGTCACCATCTAAAGGCCTCAGGGACACAACTCTCAGGCAGTGGAGTGTGAACCAGCTAGGGTGGAGCTTGGACAGCAGTAGGTACACTCAGTTATTTCTGATAGAAAATCATCGGTATACCTCATCTGGTATATTGTACCCAAGTATCCAACCTCTAATCCAAGATAATGATCTGAAAATTTAAAAACACAGCTAGTTTGCTATCTGTCTGGATCTAATTAGTTTTCTCACACATCCAAGAACATATCTGGGATATTTCCAGAAGAAAAAAAAGATGTTAAATAATACAATAGACTGTGGTTTTAATGCTTTTTGGCTTACAATGGAAAAGATCTGCAAATATCACAAGGTTTACTAAAGAGGAAGTCTACTTAAATAGATTGCAGACAGTGGGGTTCTTTACAGCAGGGACATACTGTTCTTGAATATATTTAGGAGCTTTAATAGTTTTCTGTGTGCTTAGGGGTCAGAATGGAACACATTTAAGCTTAGATCCTAGCTATGCCAACTCACTACCTAAGTGGTCATTATAGTTTGAATCTAAATGGCTCTCCCAAACTTACACTACAAATAGATTGGAAGGGCTATTTTGAAGGGCTTCGAACACTTCAGGGAAGTAGGGGCTTGTGAAAGGAGGTGAGTATAGATATGTATTTGGGGATTATAACTGGTCCCTTCCTCATCCATTCCTTCTAGTCCACCATGAGGAGGACACCTTCCAACATGTGTTCTTTCCTCACTTTCAGCCCAAATGGATGGAACAAAAGAACTGAGAACTACAATTGCTGAAACCATGAGCAAAATAAAGATTTCTTGTCTTCAGTTGTTTCTGTAAAATATTTAGTCACAATAACAAAGAGCTGAGTCTGACTCATACAGTGATGCTGGGTAATTCAAATAAGAACATGAAATACTTAGAGTCAGTGCAGAGTTCAAGTGACATAGTGAGCATAAAGTGCTTAGTGCAAAACAGAAATATGATAACTTTTTAATAACTGCATACATTTCCAAGTAGTATTTGTTAGGCCCTGTATGCATACAGTCTGTGGAATTTCAATTATTGTTTCATATATCCTTACAATATAGAAAACATGTTTTACTATGTGCCAAACTTTATATTTCTGGAAATTAAGTGAAATTTTCCATTGCCAAAGGCATATAGCCAATGATAAGATAAGAATCATAACAAAAACTGAAGGTTCTAGTAGTTTCTCTACAGTTTCCTTTTCTAGAATTACCATTTTCCCCACAGGTACAGTAGAGGGGGCCTAACACAGAGCCGGGTGTGTCAGGAGGGCTTTACAGAAGTCATAGGAAGATCATAAGTGGCTCGGTGTATGTACAAAGGGAAGAAGAATGATAACAACAAACAAAGCTTCCCACGTTGAGGCCTTCTCTTCACCTTCTACATTCTTTCCCCCAAAGTGTCAGTGTCTAAGGTCTCATTGCAAGCTCTCCACAACTGCGGAGCATTTGTGGCCACCATGTGTGACATACAAATGAAGAAGATGCCAAATGACAAAATAAATCCATCCATATCTGTTACTTGTTTCAGTCAGTATTGGATATTCATATGTTTATAGTAATCATAGAGCAAAATTGTTCTATAAGCAAGTAATGCCTGATTTATGATGGCTTCACTTATGCTTCTTCAACCTTAGGATGATGTGAACATCATATGTGCCCTGTACAAAGTGTAGTTTTCATATTTTTAATTTATATTCTCTTTAGGATTGACAATATGGAGCTGGATCTTTTCTCATGCTATTAGGTAGTGACTGTCATTTTCAGTCAGACTCAAAATTATGGGGAACATTGCATACAATAAGAGACACCACAGTGTGCCATGTTGCTAAGCTGTGGTGTGAGATAAGTGTTATTCAATTCATTTTCTTTCCTTTATTTTTCTTTCCCTTCTATCCTTCCTTCCTTTCTTTCTTTTTTTCTCTTTTTCCTTTGAAACAAAGTCTCACTTTGTATTCCTGGCTGGTCTGAACCCTCTCTGTAGAATGGGCTGGCCTCACTCACAGATGCCTTCTTGCTTCTGCCTCCTGAGTGCAGAGATTAAAGTCATGCACCGCCATGCCTAGCTTATTTAATACATTTTTATTGTATTTCAACTTACAAAGGGTTTACGGTGACATAAATACACCCTAAGTTGTGGGACATCTGTAATTAATAAATAAGCACTGGAGTGCTTAAAAATGGTAAAACTCACAAGTACTGCTCAATTTTGGCTCAGCATGACAGCAAGTTTGACACCTTAAGACACAGAGTGAACCCAGAACTTGATTCTACATCCAAGTTGTTGTAGGCCACCCGGTTCTGAAGCAGTGCCTTTTTTGAGGCAGGAAGAACAGATTGATTTTAATGGTTGCTATGATGGATTTTTGGTGTGTTTCTGGCCACCTTTTGGTAATAGCATGGCTATTTCTTTTTTGGGGGGAGGTGGGTGTTCCTTCATATCTTTATGTGAGTTTTGAGAGGCCTCCCTTCATGGAATTCTAGCCATCTGTCCAGAGAAAGGCAGTGCCTGGATATGTACTTACCTGTGCATGTGAAAATGAATCAGGTGAAGTTCATTTCTTGGAATTTTTAAAATAGATCTGAGATGTAGGACTTTCCTCTGGCCTTAGGACTGTAAGAACGTAAACTAAAATGGCCAGGTTTCTACTGGAAAAACAATAATTATTCTGCAACAATGGTGTAGACACAAAGAAAGTGCAATGTGGTCCTGCTGGAATTGGTTTCTTTGTTTTTACCTGTCCTCAGATGCAACTTCATCCCTGTCCTTGTGTCTGAGGCTAATATGAATTACATTTCTGTCCCTTTAACCATGAGTCCTGACTAATATGGAGGGAAGTTTCCAGTAAGTTCACTCAGACAATGCAATTTGATAAATACAAAAGAATAGACATGACACGTATCACCTGTCCACTAGAGAAATTTTCAGAGAAATATGAGCCACATAATGAAAACAACAACAACAAAAAGGTAGATTAGAGTTCCTTGACTGTGAGCTGAGATTCTTAATGAAACAAATTTGTATTTATCACCCCTTAACTTGTTTGTACTTTTAAAAAACTTCCATGGTATTTTAGGTGATCTATTTGCTCTTGACATTCAATAAAAATAGTTTTCTAAGGCTGTATGTTGCAACTAATGATGCTAGGAATTCTTTTTTTCCCCAGAGCCACTAGATAGCTATGTGTTGCTATTTTATCTCGTTAAGTCATAGATACCCTATAATATTGGCGTCATATGAATGCCGAAATAAGAGTGGAGAATATTCAGTTGAATCATGTATGTAATGATCCTGGTGCAATAATGCTTTGATTAATACTCAACCCTCACAAACACCATTAATCTAACTCACATGTTTATTGACTTATTTACTGACATACAGATGTCACAATTTAACTTTCACATAAGTGTGTGTATGTGTGTGTTATATTGGTCTTTACCATGTAACTTTGGTTGGACTATATTTATTCTGTAGCCCATGCCTACCTCAAACCCGTGGAAATCATTGTATCTTAATCTCCTAAATGATGGAATTAGAGATGTGTACCACTGGACAGTCCTAGTTCTCATATTTAATTTAGAAAACATCCTTTTAGTGATAATTCATTGTATTTATACAGGAGCCCTCTGGTGGTCAAAACCACTTCTAGAACACAGAAAATATATTACCTTTATTTAAGTGTAATAAGAATTTCTATAAGAACATAATAATTTCCATCTTACACACAAGAAGTGATATGTTTACATATAGCACTATGGGGTAAATTATGTCCCCTAATTTTGAGATGTTAAATTCCTAATTCCTAGTATATCAGAGTATGAGTATTTGGAGGCAATTTCCTAATCCAGTATGATAGATGCCCCTACAGGAAGAAGAGATTGGGATATAGATATGCGCAAACAATATGAAGACATGGTGGCCATCTTACAAGTTAAGGAGGCCTCAGAAGGATTCAGTAACCCCTATAAACAGTTCTATTATTAATCTGTGAAAGTGTGTATAAATGTCTTTATTCCAGACTTTCAGCTTCTAGAACTGTGTCAACACAAATTTCTATTGTCTCATCCACATGGTGTATTAGACACATACAGACATAGATTCTGGTTAATAGATGACATCAGTTCTTAGGGAAATTGCATCAGCATCTTCTCTGAGGTCTATTCAGATATAACCTGGAATGCTGCCCACCATAAGCAGGCTGCTAATGAGTTTAGGATAAAGGGTTTCTTTCTAGATGCAAGCCATATTATATTTGCCTTATTTCACGCTCAAATGTTAGCTAGTAAAATTTCAATTAAGAGAGCTGTCTGAGTAAAGCAAATAGCCTGATGTAGTTCAATAATATTCATCAAAATAATATACATGCCATCATAATTAATTATTCCTATAAATAATTCTAATATAAAGTAATATTTTCATAATTTGGTAACGAGCTCGCACTTCATAAGAGCCATCCTTATCATTGCTGCGTTCTTATTTTGGCTTAAAAAGATGGCAAAGGAAGAAGTTGGTACTAAGAAACATTTCAATTCAAAGGTAGGCTTCTCAGTTCCCCTTGTCCATTTGCTGCTGCTTCACTGCTTTGCATAAACTCTGACTGCAGAGACCTCAAATCACTTCATCACATACTGCAGTCAGGGAAATGGCAGCCGGTTGTCCCACTGACTCGTGTTTACAAATGCAACCAAGAAAACCCTAGCTATTCATCTGTAAAAGTGGCTATAAAAGTTTTGTGAGAATCTCCTTTCCAAAACACCAACTTAGAGATGTATGTACAGATCTAAGAAGGTTTCTACAAACAGATGATGAGAATAAGTGAAGAATCTTGCCATCCTTACAATTTCATGTGGTTTGTTTTCAATCCGCATAACTGACCCTCCACAAGCAAGCTTCAGATCCAAGGTTCAGTTTTGAAAATGGAGTTGTGCTGCTGATGGCTTTATCTATATTGTGCATGCACAGATGTTTTTCTTTTCATTATTCCCTAAACAGTATAGGATAAGAGCTATTTCCATAGCATTCACCGCATTGTGTTGGGTGTAAGAAGTCATCAAGAGACAAGCTAAAGTCTGAAGGAGGATGTAAATAGGCTCTACATGAAAATTGTGTTGTTCCTGTATATAAGAATTTAATGATCTGGATTTCACAGCAAGGTCCTTGATCTAATCTCCAACAGACAGTGAAGAATCTTGTATTTAATAAAAACTAGTGTGATTTCTCCATATTTACAGACTACTTTTAGGAGTCCAACATAGCTGATTCTTAGTTTGATGTTCCATTCTTGTGATTTCAGCTCAAGGTCAACTAGATCTATCACTTTGGGCTTGAGGCCAGACAGAACATCCTGGCAGAGGCAGCTTGTCAGATATTCCTCACTTCATGTCAGTCATGAAGCAGAGGGAGAAGGGACAGGAGATGAGCTAAGTCATTCCAGTGCATGTCCTCAGGGACCTACTTTCTCCTTCTTTCTTCAAGCTCCCCATAATACTGTCATATTCTGAATCCAGTAAGTGCTTAATCCAGAGCCCTTAGGATCCAATCGCTTCCCCAAAGCCCATCAGCTGACAAGACTCAAACATGAATCCAGTGGAATACAGTTCATATTCAGATTATACCGAAACCCTCAGTTGTGTTTTAATTTAAAAATGACTACATAAATAAGAATTGATGAGAAAATAACATAGCAAATATAATTCAGCACTAAGAAAGTGTTCTCATGATAAATAATCAAATTCAAATGAATGAAACTAGTGCATTAAATACAGTAAAGTCTGATTGACACAAAGTCCATTCAACCAGCATGATTTAATCTAGGACCAGCTGATGGTTACTCCTAGATTTTCTGTGAAAAGAGAATGTGTTGAGAGGATGTTATTGTGTAAATGAGAATGAGTAAAAGCATTTTCATACTGCATATGCAAAAACAATTGTTTTATAAAACCTTGGCTCATTTGTTATACACTAAACATACCTAACCCATTATGCAGGTACAAAGGAACTGTGTGCTCAGTTAGTTAAATCAGTGAATACATGAATATAAAGTGCACAGCTTTTCTACTCCTCAAAGAAGGCCCCAGAGTGTGTCTGCACACCAGGATGTTGCTTCTCAGTGTAAGACTCAGACCAACAGCTTCCACATCACCTGGGAATGTGTTAAAGATGCTAATTCTTAGGCTCTACATCAGATCTACTGAATTAAACACTCCTGGGTTGGAGCTCAGCTGTCTGTGTTTTAATAAGCCCTCCAGGGGGTTCTATGAGTGCTCAAGTGTGTGAAAGCTGTGTAAGAAAACGGTTGTTTTTTTAGATGTGTGATTGTTCTTAACGACATTCAAACGCAATTGAATTGTCTGTCTGAGCATTCTGTTCTTGAGTTCTTTTGCTATTCATAAAGACTCTTCTCTGAATTAAGGGAGAAGAGCCATAACTAGGTGTTTGCTTACAGTGATGCTAAGAGGCCAATCTGATGTCTATTGTCCTCACAGAGGAATGATGCTCTCTCACATGTTGGGC
Organism: Micromys minutus; assembly: GCF_963924665.1. NCBI lineage: Eukaryota > Metazoa > Chordata > Mammalia > Rodentia > Muridae > Micromys > Micromys minutus. Next base: position 7,309,394 of record NC_137970.1, on the reverse strand, counting down.
CTGGCAGATCTGCTGATATCAGATGTAGAAATGGATCGGTCTGTAGCTCTCAAATGATTGCAATCATTTCCAAATTATTCTTTCTTCCTTTCTTTTATGTAAGTTGTATTGCAAAGGAAATCTAATCCATATTTCCCCTAATTTACATTTAAAATGATTCAAATGTTATGTTGGTAGGAGATGAGTGAGTCCCCAGGAGATCTTTTGAACCATGGAAACCTTTTTCTTCAAAACAGGAAGTGGCACTTTACCCAGTGCAAACAAAGTTTGGTGACGAAAGGCCTGATTTGTATTTCATTTCTTTCTTACCCCCAAATTCAGAATACACTTAATTTTCAAAACCCATTTTCTCCCACACTCCCTAGTATCAGTCATCACATATGCTGCCTTTCCCTCTGCTCTAACACACGATGTGAGAACCCTGGTCTTATTTTCATAATCATATTCACGGAATTCTCTGCATGCACTACTTACACCTCAGTTTAATTCAGTTCAACAACCATTTATTGTTTTCTGTGCAAGGAAATGGAACTGCCTCTGGGGAGGGAGGAGGTAGAAAAATATTTCAGACATGAGTTGATTTCATCCGAGAAATGACTGTTTGTCACACTAAACATATTTTGATCCTCATTTGTCCTCATTGTCTGAACATTAGACATAGACACTATATTGGATTTCAGAAATTTACTGGTAATTCTAAAGGGGCTCACTATATCTGGGAACAAGCAATGTAATTAGTGGTTAAAGGAGGAAGAAACTAAAGAGGAGAATGGAGAGAAAAAGCATTGCTTTTGTCACAGAGAAACTAGAACTGGAGAAGGAAAGGAGAAATGGAGGGAGGGGTAATTGCCCCTTGGCTGAGCAGGTCAGAATATAGGTCCACCTTGTATCCAACTCTTCTATGTGTGTTGCTAATGAAATACTTTACACATACCCCGGTGCAAATTTCTCCTCAATGCAACTGTTCATTTACAAGGCAGGGCTCAGCCTCCTGAGAACTAGGACAGCTGCTATCTGCAGCATGTGGTCTGGAGGCCCTGTACTGATCCTTTATACCTCCTTTCTCTGTTTCTTTGGCTGATGTAATGTGGACTCCTGAAAGCCTCATAAAGAAGTTAGTTTCCTATAATCAGTTGAGACTTGGAAGCTTATAAAATATTTTCACTGGCGAGGGGGAGCAGGAATATAGGCAAGAAAGAGAAAAAGTAGGTAATTTGGAGGGGAAGTGAGTTGGTCCTAAAAATAAACAACAGAAGACAAAGTTCTCAGTCCTGACTGTACATCCAAGTCTAGTCTTCTTTTCTGGAAGTGAATCTTCTGGAGAAGCTTCCCTTTGGATGGATGATTTGAGAGGAACCCCCCCCCCCCATCATTCTATAAGGAGACAGGACCTATAACCAGGAGAGCAGGATAATGCCAATGTGTTCAAAGCACTTCAGCAGGCCAATGTGCCATAATTTGGAATATCATGGTATAACCTCTACTGTTCTCCATATCATGACTGGAGGAATATCAAAATGTTATTGTAGGGCTGAGAATGAAGGTTAATGATAGAAAATTTGAACATTATATATGTGTGTGTATACATATATACATATGTATGAAATAATATAATATGCCATTAATATACAATATATACTATTTTATCTATATATTACATACACATGCACTTTTACACATTGAGAGAGAGAGAGACATAGTAGAGTATATAAGACAACCTTCTGGGCATCTTTAGGAAATACAAGGTTAAGCAAAACCAGGAAGAGAATTAAAAACTGTGAAGTCTTCTTTTCCTTCACACTGGCATTATTTCCTTATAAGTTTATTATCTCCATACCCACACTACATTTCTTATTCTACATAATTTTATTTATGCTTAAAGGATACCTTAAAGCTTCCATGTATTACATATGAATTCAGAGTCGACAAACTTAAAAATACTACTGATCTGATTGTTCATACTCTCCATCAAGTAATTTTCTCAAAGATGTTCTCTATTGGAGGGATGGGTGGAGTCAAAGAAAAATCAATATTGATGGGTAGTACATTATAAAACAAATGTGTTCCGTGAGCTATTTTACCATCAGGGTATGTCCTGTGGAAACTGTGACTGGAGATAATGTTTGGATTTAAGCTATTTTGTCTTTCAATACAAAACCTTGGGTGTGGAAATAAAATGTACTAGTTTTCCAGGGCAAAATCAATTGCTTAGTGCTATCATTTGAAAGGATGTGATTAAAATATGTGTTCCTTTGCTGAAAGTAGTTTTTAACAATCAACTCTATCTACTATGCACTGGCAAAGAATCTATTAAAATTTCCATATAGACACTTTGATTCCTCTAGAAATTTCAGGGTTTTTAAGTTAAAAAGTTATCAGATTTAAATTTTTTCCTGGAAGTATATGAAGTGAGAACAGCAAGTCTGTGTGTGGCGGGGAGGTTGATGGTGAGATGAATCTCATCCATTTCCCTTCCTAAAAACATAGTACAGTTCAGTACAGTCTACGTACAAGGTGTTGTTCATCATATTTACATTAAAATATATATATATATATATATATAAATGACTCCTGTCTCTGGTTTCCACATTGATGATTTGTGTAATGAGCCAAGGAGGAAAAAGTCTTCACTAAAAGTAAACTAAGGGTAATTAATAGCATTTTTTAAAGGAAGGGAAAGAAACCATTACCCAAAGGCTGGATAATTGAATTGTATGAACTTGTTGAAGCTTTATTCTAGCCATAAATGCATTTGCAAGTAATTATCACCCACAGCATAAATAACTTTATAATATTCCACCCGAGTTAACATTAATCAGATTTGCAAAGCACCAAGGAAAACAAGCAATTAAGTGATTCTTCATCCAAAAGAAAAAAGAAGCAGCATCTTACTCTGAGAAAACTAATTCCACAATATTAGAAAGATGGAATACACAGAGGTTGGCAATGGACAGCCCATGGACAACTACAGATGTTTCAAGGCACATGGGTGTAGAAAGGACATTTTCTGTAATACCTTTATTACATGCTCATGCTTTATTTTTCTTAATAATATAAATTTAATATTCTTATTTTATATTAAGGTTGGGAACTAGTATTATACCTGAGACAATTGTTATAAGCTCCTCCTGAATAGCATCTGAAGCATATCTTTTAAAGAATCACGTTTTTAAAAGGCCCTCTGCCAAGAGCTTCAACCCTATGATAGAATAAACCTCAAAGAAGCGCACATAATCCTGTGAAGTTCCTGAGCTCAATATTCCCTTTAAAGCAGCAACATGGCTGCTAGAGTGATCACTCAGTGATTAAAGGTGTGCAATGATCCTGTAGAGGACAAAAGTTCAGTTGTCAACATGAGGATGGGTAGTTCACAAGCACTGTAATCCCAGCTCCATGAAACTGACATCTGACGCCCTCTTCTGACCTCCATGCCTACTTGCTTTCATCTGTGTACATACAGAGCAGTATGTTGTTTGGACTTGCCTAAAATTTACTATGTATAACAGACAGGCTGCAAACTCACAAATTCTAAATGTTTCTGCCTCTGAAGTGCTGGGATTAAAATCTTACATCACTATGCTTGTCCTAACATATTCATAATTCCTAAAATTACAAATCATTTTAAATAATATGAAATAGAAACATGAAGTAATTTATACATGTTCGAAATGTTATCACTCCTTGACTATTAATACAAACAAACTCATCTTCCTTCTTTTTAACAAAATTTCTTGCTGCTTTGCTGAATCCAATCAAATCATTATTGGGGATTCATTTTTCTAGAATGATCAGAACATAGGACCAAACTTTGTTTTTTATTGGCTATTTTCTTTACTTATATTTCCAATGTTATCCCCTTTCCCGGCTTCCCCTATGGAATTCCCCTATCCCATACCCCCTCCCCCTGCCTCTATAAGAGTGTTTACACTCTCTCTCTCTCTCTCTCTCTCTCTCTCTCTCTCTCTCTCTCTCTCTCTCTCTCTCTCTCTCTCTCTCTCTCCCATCCCCCCACCCTGGCATTCTCCTAAACTGGACTATTGAGCCTTCCATGGCTAAGGACCTCTCCTGTCCTTTATGTCCCATAAGGCCATTCTCTGCTACATATACTGATGGAGCCATGGTTCCCTCCATGTGTACTCCTTGGTTGGTGGTTTAGTTTCTGAGAGCTATGGGGGGTCTGGTTGGTTGATATTGTTGTTCTTCCTGTGGAGGTGAAAACCCATTCAGCTCCTTTAATCCTTTTTCTGACTCCTCCATTAGGGATCCCATTCTCAGTCCAATGGTTAGTTGAGAGCACCCCACTCTATTTCTCAGGCTCTAGCAGAGCCTCTCAGGAGACAGCTATATCAGGCTCCTGTTAGCAAGCACTTCTTGGCATCCACAATATTGTCTGGGTTTGGTGACTGTAAATAGGATGGATCCCCAGGTGGGGCAGTCTTTAGATGGCCTTTGCTTCAGTCTCTGTTCCACACATTGTCTCTGTATTTCCTCCTGTGAATATTTTGTTCCTCCTTTTAAGGAGGAACAAAGCATCATTGTTTGCTCTTCCAACTTCTGGAGATTCATGTGTTCTATAGAATGTATCATGTGTAATCCAAGGTTTTGGACTAATATCCACTTACCAACGAGTGCATACAATGAATGTTCTTTTGTGACTGGGTTACCTCACTCAGGGTGATAATTTTCTAGATCCATCCATTTGCCTAAGAATTTCATGAAGTCATTGTTTTTAATAGCTGAGTAGTTCTGCATTGTGTAAATATACATACTCTGTATCCCTTCCTCTGTTGAAGGACATCTGGGCTCTTTCCAGCTTCTGGCTATTATAAATAAGGCTTCTAAGAATATAATAAGGCATATGTCCTTGTTGAATGTTGGAGCGTCTTTTGGGTATATTCTTAGGAGTGGTATAGTCCTCCAGTAGTACTATGTCCATTTTCTTTGTGAGGAACTGCCAGACTGATTGCCAGAGTGGTTTAACAGCTTGCAATCCCACCAACAGTGGAGGAGTGTTCCTCTTTCTCCACATCCTTGACAGCATCAGCTGTCACCTGAGTTTTTTACCTTAGCCATTCTAAGTGGTATATCTATAATTTCTTTCTCGGCCTTTTTATCCATTGAGTATATGAACTGTACTGATTTGTTTGAGTTAATTTTATATACAGCCACTGAAGTTATCAGGTTTAGGAGTTCCCTGGTGGAATTTTTGAGGTCACTTAAGTATACTATCATATCATCTACAAATAGTGATATTTTGACTTCTTCCTTTCTGATTTGTATTCCTTTCAAGCCCTATTTTGAATAGGTAGGTACAGAGTGGGCAGCCTTATCTAGTTCCTGATTTTAGTGGGATTGCTCCAAGTTTCCTCTCCATTTAGTTGGCTGTTGGCTACTGGTTTGCCGTATATTGCTCTTACTGTGTTTAGGTATAAGCTTGAATTTCTGTTCTTTCCAGGAATTTTAACATGAAGGGGTTTTGAATTTTGTCAAATGCTTTCTCAGCATCTAGTGAGATGACCATGTGATTTTGTTCTTTGAGTTTCTTTATATGGTGGATTACATTGATGGATTTCCATATATTGAACCATCCCCGCATCCCTGGGATGAAGCCTATTTGATCATGATGGGTGATCATTTTGATGTGTTCTTGGATTCAGTTTGTGAGAATTTTATTGAGTATTTTTGCATCAGTGTTCATAAGTGAGATTGGTCTGAAGTTCTCTTTCTTTGTTGGGTCTTTGTGTGGTTTAGGTATAAGTGTAATTGGGGCTTAGAAGAATGAGTTTGGTAGTGTTCCTTCTGTTTTCACTTTGTAAAGTAGTTTGAAGAATAAAAGCCAATACTCAAAACAATTGGAAAATCTGGATGAAATGGACAAATTTCTAGACAGATCCCATATACCAAAGTTAATTCAGGATCAGATAAACCATCTAAACAGTCCTATAACCCCTAAGGAAATATAAACAGTCATCAAAAGCCTCCCAACAAGAAAAAGCCCAGGGCCAGATGGATTTAGTGCAGAAGTCTATCAGACCTTCAAAGAAGACCCAATACCAATACTCTTCAAACTTTTTCACAAAATAGAACCAAACTTTCTAAAGCCAAAATCAAAAAGAATGTCAATATTTTAAGTGTTATATGGTGTCCTGGATTTTTTGTTTGTTTGTTTGTTTATTGGTAGAAGCACGTGGGCAGAATGTAAACTTGACATAAGCTAGAGCTATGTTGAGAAATGAATCTCACTTGAGACATTGTTTCTATCATGTTGAGCTGCAGGCCAGCTATTGGAGGTATTTTGTTGCCTATGAATTGATGTGGAAGGGCCCAGCACACTGTTGGGGATGAAGACCTCTTGAATGCCTGCCTAGGCAGGTGGTCCAGGTTTATAAAAATAAGCAAACTGAGCAACGCACATATACTTAATTACCAGGTTTTTTTTCTGTATAATTTCTATGTGTGGCAGTTGTCAGGGAAAATGTTTTTCCTTGCTTGTCTCCAATAAGATGTTCTGTGTCCTTAAGAATCCTACCACAGAGGAAAGTCATCCTAAACAGCATGATGATGCCCATAAGTAGTAATATGTTCTTCCCAGGAATCCAGTTATACCTCCCTGGATTGTTTACCTATCAAAGACAATTTTATATCCCAATGTTCCAGTCTCTTGGACCAATTAATATGAGTTACAGACTGATCCAGAATTTAACATTATATATAAAAAGGATATTTCTTCACAAGTTATTTTTATTCAAAGTTTTATAGTTATAAAAACACATATGCATATTAGACATACATTTTCAGCTACAAAACTATTGAGTAGTGCTGTCATTTGGATACATTTGTCCAGCTAGATGCTGTTTTCATACTTGCTCCAAAGGCCTTATCACTAGGTATTAAAGAACACAGAAGCTGAAGATATGGGTTCAAACAAACAGCAGCCTGGCACCTCTTGGATATTCTTCATAATATTTCATATACTTTTCTTTAAAAATTGCACTCAAAGGGAAAAAAGATTTAGGATTTCATGGTTGGCAAAGAATGTTAAAAAAATGTTCCTTTGTATTTCATGAAGGGAAAGCTAGGACTATCTGGAAACACTTTTATTCAACCTGTAATTATCCTGTTATATTCTTATTTCCTTTTGTATGAGGAATGTGGATCTAATACTGCCAATCTAAGAGAGCTGTAAAGAAATGTTGAAGATGAACGGTGACTCTCTGAATTTTCTATTAGTTAGTATTCTTCATTTAATGCATCCAAAGACACAATTTCTCACCATTGTCATTCATGTGCATCATTTTAACAAACACCCACTGTTCTCAGTACCTTGCTTGACCTAGTTCATTCATGCTGACTGCATTTCTAAAGTAGGAATTAGTATATTCCTCACATAGAGACTTGACCTTGCTCTATTTTAAGACCACATTTCCTTACCACCAACCTCTGCCTTGTCCCCAGGGAGCAAACATGAAATTTTGTTCTTTGACATTTCCTATTGTTGGAAAGCACGATGCTGGAGACAAAGGTATTTGATACATGCCTAAAGAACAAATGATGATAAACACATTACTTCTTTATCACCAAAATTCAAAATCAACAATAGTCACCCCTTGAAACGTCATACCTGACATGCTCTGTGAAATGTTCCACTGGTACAAAGAGAGCCTTAGGACTTTGCTATGTGACATTGTCACACTTTTATCTTCATCCAGCTTAATCATACCCCCTTTCTAATTTTAAATAAAATGTTTGATTCCCTCTGAGGATGTCAACACCTAGCAATATTGACCCTTTACATCAGAGATACAAGAGACAGCCCCAGGGGACAGTGTATTTATCATTATAGATAATGAACTCTACAGTGTATTCTCATCACTTCTTGTGCTTTCTGAAGACTCATTCACAGATATTGTCACATGGTTATAATTTGGGTTAAAGAGGAGCAGAGTTAGGTGTCTGCTTTATTCATCTTTAACTCAGAGAAGAACAAAAGCTGTTATTTCTTTGATATTTTTGAAGGACATTTAATGGTTTCTTCTTTCACATTTATTGGACCCATCACTGAAAGCAGCAGTGATGTCTAAATGTGTTTTGTGCTGCTATCGGTGCAGAATATTGTCTTCTAGATACAAAACCAAATCTATCAAATTAAAATATCTTATACAGGTTTTTGCATGGATGAAGGAAGTATAACAAGGTAAATACACATCCCTGGCAGTGTATGCAAATATTTTAGTACATCTAAGAGATTGGCACAGTTCTCTGGGGGTACCGATCCATTACAGAATTACAGGTCAGTCCTAGTAGAGATGGTCATATTTCACCCCTTAACACACATAATAGTCACCCTCCTTCCACCATAAAATATCTGGGGAGAAGTGGGAAGATTTACATACAAATATATTCCAAAGAGCTCTGGAATTACCCACATGACTTACTGCAGCATAAGTCATGTGGAATAATAAAGAGTCTTACTACTTAAATCCAAATTGTGCTTGTGTATTTGAGAAGCATAATTTTGTACTCTGTGTCTACAGATCTGTGGGTGGGCTGTAAGGATGTAGCAGTGAGTGATGTAGTCAGATGTCTTTGCTTTGTCCTCTCAGCTCAACTCTGCCTCATCTCTTTCCTGCTCTTTGCCAGGACTTGTAGGTCTAGACTACATCAACAGGGCTTCATGGCCTCTCACCATGATCAGTGACAGAGGAAGCAAAGGCAGTATCATGATGCCACTGGCTATCTCTTTGCAGCCTGGGAATATGTCCTGATCACCTTTTCCAGGTATGTGATTTGGGGGTAACTTACTAGTTCCTTTCCAGTTCTGAGACCCATTCCCTCTCTACAACCTTCAGGCTAAGGCAGAAACAATTTGGCTGCTTGGAATTCCACATTATTTTACTCTCCTTGGTGATTCCCCTATGCCAACTCTGTAAATAAATCCTCCTCAATTATCCTCTCCTGAGTGTGTCAGCTGTTCCCCATTAGAACCCTGCTTGAGACATCCACATAATAGCATGTCTGGATTTTTCAGAGACACCTAGAAGACAGTATATATTGAGGCACATCAAGCTGCAAGGTGAGCATAGAGTCTGGGAACTAAGTTTCAGGTGGAGAGCAGCAGGAAGGACTACTCATTTTTTATAATTTATAATCTACCCCCATCAGAGTTCCTCTATTGACCATTGCATATACATGTAGGGAAATGGGAAGGTATTAAGCCAAGCAAATGGGACAAAGTTTCCTACTGCAGGACTCTTTCAGGAAAATTTAAAAACCAAGCTTGTGAAGTTCTTTATTGATTATAGTTCTTCTAAAGAACCTTTAGAAAAGTGTTCTTTGGCAGTATTTTCCCCAAATCCCCTTTTCAAAGTTTACCTAGCTGTTATATGTGCATGTGTATGTGTGTGTGTGTGTGTGTGTGTGTGTGTGTGTCTTCTTAAGTTTATAAGGATCACATGCATCAGTGTGCCCACAGAGGCAAAATGGTTTCATATTCCCTGAAACTGAAGTTATGGTGGTTGACATCACAATCAAGAATTGAAAAATATCATCTTATGATCATATCATGTTCAGATAGGACCATGTGTATTTCATCAAACTCTACCCACTTTAGCAGATCCTTAGAGAAATGGCAAAATAGTAGTCTGTAAGACTTATTATGGAGGTCTGTATAAAGAGAGAGATATCAAGAGTTAATAGTTATTTTTGTAGCTTAGGCTGTATAAGTGGTAATTCTGGGATAGAACAGATCAAGGTTTAATCTCTAAGAGAATGTTTTTCTTTCTGTCTCGCCTATCCAGCATTGGAATTCAGGAACTAGACACCTGCCTCCTATTTAAAAATATGTATATTGTGTCTAGGCTGATGAGAAAATATCCTGGGAAGAATTTCTAAAACTAGTACACAGTATGTTGCATCTTTGCTCCTGTACATAGATTATGCTCAGTAGGCTTTATGGCATTGTATATCCAATGTTTATACAAATCCACATATGATCCCTTGACTAAAAAGAACCATGTTTTCTAAAGAAGTAATGTCTTTTTAAATTCTATGTGTGAATCTAGAGATCTGTAGTCCAGGCGTGATTGTGCCACAAAATGCCTACCTGCCTCTGGATGATTTGTCATCTCACTGTCAAGGATTTCTTTTCTTGTTCTTTAAGCCTTGTTGCCCTTATGAGGGGATGGAAGTAGATAATAGGTACTGTTCTCTTCAATTAGGATTTGAGCATGAGAAGATGGAGGGTTCCAGTTATACTAAATTCTGCTAAAGTATATGTCTACACATTTACTCATAACCATACAGTTAGTCATGATACCAAAGACTTGGGATATTGCATGGAGCCCTGGGTTTAAACCATAGCACTGCAAAGCAAGGCAGGAAAAATTATACATAATAACTTCAAAGCCCAATGGCTTACCAAAATATTATAGTTTGAATGGGAAATATCTCTCAGAGGCCCATGTGTTTGAACACTTGGATCCCAAATGGTAGTACCCTTTGAAGGGATGTAGAATCATTAAGAGAAGAAAAGTAGGTCACCAGGGACATATTCCCTGTTTTTTTTTTTTTTTTTTTTTTTTTTTTTTTTTTTTTTTTTAATCAATGTGACTAGCTACAAGCTGTCTGGACACCATAGCCAGAACCTCTCTGCCATGGAACTGTTAGTGAGAATACTCTTTCCCCTAACTATCTAGTACTTTGTTCCAACAATTACAAAAAACGATAAATATGAATTATTAGTATTTTCTTCTAGTACAGGGATCTGAGAATCAGTTTCAGTTTCAACATTCAAGTTGGGTTTAGGTTTACTTTGTTGTTGTTGTTGTTGTTGATTTGGTTTGTTTTTTTTTTTTGTTTTATTTTTGTTTTTTTGTTTTATTTTTTTTTTTTCCATTCTGAGGACACAATTACTCTGGCATGTTGCTCTGTTCTCAAGTGGCAGAAATTTAAAAAGCAAGGGAGTGGAAAAATGAAGGACCTCTTTTGGCCTCAATACTGATGTTTTATTTTTCTACCTATATTCCCTTTGTGAAGGCAAACATTATGGCAAAAACAAAGCAATTGGGTCAGTTGTCCATGATCTGCTGACTTTCCGGAGATGCACTGCAAAGACACCTGAGAAATAATGTGGGCATCTAAGTCCATCACATGAAAAAAATCAAAAGCTAGTTCACTCTCTTTTCCCATTTGCTATGAGGCTCAGCTTGTGATGTCTAAGCTTTCTAGCCTATCTTATGCTCACATGTGACATTAATCCATACATTATACATGCATTCTACCAGCCAACCATAGCTCTTCATCTTAGAAATGAAGCTACTGGTTCTTTGGAAGGAACACCTTGTCATTGCCCAGTCATCTGATACAAAGTTAGTATCAGTAGTTGGAGTATATTCAACACGAGTGAGAGGTGTACTTTTGGAGAACAAGTCTACATTCATGACAACAAAAGAGCTGACTTCAGATAACAGACACAATTTTTTTCCTCCTGACATAGGCCCCAAATGATTCCCCAGTAAAAACGATTTTTCATCTCTTCTCAACAGTTCTTATATAAGACATACAATAGAAAACTGTGGAAGTTTGCTGCAATTGCACGTCCAGAATTGCCAGCCCAGTTTGTCACTGCCAGAAATGCAAGTGACCAGACTTAACACTAACAGAAATTTTGAGTTTCATCTATCACTCAAAACATGTAAGATTCTCTTGAACCATGACATTAATTCTCACATCTGTGAAGATGTATTTTCACATTAGTGTCAGGAAAAGCACCAAGTTACCTTTCTCAGAGTTCCCCAGATCCCTCCTGGGATCTCTTTCCAGATCCCATTTTGACCTCTAAAATTTGCAAGTTTTAATGGAAATTTTGGCACCATCTGAACTCAAGCTGTGGGCTGTACCAAAGGGCCTCGTGTCTGTGATTTTTACTTTTTTTTTAACGTGTAATCTGCCAACACATATACCCATAATGTAAACTTACTGGGTTTGAGTTTATAGATTGGGTGTTCTTGGCAACTCTGAGACCTGCAAGGAAATCACTCTGTCATTAACAACTCAGTTTATTTCATGAGCCATTAGTGAAAGAGAGGTGGTGGGGGCAGGGGGATTTAGCTCAACTTCTATGTTTTTTTTTTAATGAGCTTCAGCCCAAGAAAGATACCTCCTTTAGAGGCCTCGACCTCCGTTCCATGGGCAGTCACTCACCATGACTGTGAGAATGCATCATGGGCTGTTTCCAGGCTGACTGGCAGCTAAGACTTCATTCAGCTGCCTGTCTCACTGTCAGGCCAGACAGCTCCAGTCAAATGAACTGAGTAGCCAGAGACAGGGGGGAAGGCTCCCACAAACAAGCAGCTGGCCAGCAGCCAAACCAGTCATCTCTTAAGAGTGAATCACGCTAAAGCTCTGCCTGGAAAAGAGGCTATCTTCAAAGGACATGAAAGGAGCTCAAGCATGAAATAAGACTTGTAGAGAGACAGGATTTTATTTATGCAGTTGCTTTAATTAATATACTTTCTGGAAGCCATTCTAGGATGGTCTGCGGTTTTTTTTTTCATGTTAGAAGGTGAAATAAATAAAAAATAACTATCCTTTTCAATAGAAAATGCAGAGTAAAATCAAAAAGTGTAAAGAGTTAGCCATTATTCCAAGAATGAATTCTAACATTCCGTGATTCTAGCAGTGAGCACCTATCCTACCCAAACTGTCCTCTTCTTATTGATTAGTTGGCCCCTTTGAATTTATTTGATTACTTCTTAGGATCCCTGATTACATACAAACCTTAAGCTTTGTAGAGATTTATTAGAATAATGTTCTTCATAGGCAGAAGATGTACAAAGATGTTCTATTTTTTTCTTTTTATTGGGCCACACCAGTGATTCTGCATTCATTATCCACTATTGTTAAACAAATTACTGCAAAACTGACTTAAAACTGGCTTTCAGTTTCTGAGGGTCAAAAATCTTGACAGATGTTGAATCCTCTGACTTGAGTATTTCATGAGGTTGGCATTAAAGTGATATCTGGGCTGTGTTTTCATGTGAAGGCTTGATTGTAACACAGTTCTCTTCCAAACATTTTTACGTGGCTGCTGGCAGAATGTTATTCTTCATACGTTCTTGGATCCAGGGTTTCCAGTAATTGTTAGCTCTTAGTCCCAAGCCTCTTTTAGATCTTTGCCAAAGGGACCTCTCCAGAGGGCAGTTTCTAACACACTGCAGTTTACCTTTTCCATGACAAAGACTCCAGGAGAGTCAGAGAGCCTCTATGGGGGACCACAAATAAACAAGAAGTTGGTCTTTTGTGTCCTAATCTCACATGTAAAATCTTGTGACCTTTGCTGTAGTCTGATAATTAGTGGACCACCACTAGTTCTTTCTCACTAAAGGGAAAGGATATTACAAGGCAAGGACCACTGTGGGGCACCGTAGAGGATAGCCAACACAGATGTCTTGGTTTTTTAATAAAATATAATTTAGGTAAAAAAAATAATTCTTTAGACAAACCTACTAGAACTTGGAACATAAACATATGCTATTCCGATTAAACTAGACAACTTTAAGGTTCTAACTATTCCAACAATGTCACCCGCACTCAAACTAGATTTCAAATCATTTTGAAAAATTCTTCTGGCCTTATACCAACACACATAAGTAGAACACCAATTGGATTCAGTCAGTTATAAAAGAAGACATTTAATTGGAACAGGGAATGTGGCAATTGGGGGGACTCTCTGAGAAGAGTTGGAAAAGGAAAGGGGGTTAATATGATCAAAATGCATTGCATATATGTATGAAATTCTCAAAGAATGAATTACAATTTTATTTTTCCATGTCATTTGCAGCGCCTATGACACATCTTTTGTACTCAACTTCTTCTGCACACAAAATTATGGCACTTAAAAAATTTCACTGAAGGTAAATTGGAATAATAGAAAGAGTGAAGAGCCATTCAGTTAAGTAAGATTAGTGATCACAGTTGATAAACTACTTTTGATCTTCGCTTTTGTAAACATGCAATAGAAACACTGATTTCTTTATATGGCTCATAAATTGGCCTAGAAGGCAGTGCCTGAAAAGGATTATTTTGATTTAACTTTCATTTGGATGCTGAGAATCTGATACTCATCTGAAAGTTTCAGCCCGCTCCCTTCCTCACATGGCTTATGTGTTTATGATTTTTCTTCTGCAAATGATTTTTAGGGAAGATATAAAATATAGGCCACACTGGGGCAGAAAAGAATACTGGAGATCCAAATCTGGGTTGCAAAAAAAAAAAGTCTATCCCACCTCAGGAACAGACAGGTTACTTTTACAACACAAACACTGGGATTATCATCTCTATATACATCTAAGTCCTGCTTTGTGTCTGCTGTAAAATCTGTATGAGATTGGCAGGCAAACAAATCTGGCTCCATGAGACCTCTTCTGGACTGAGAGGAATCTGAGAATTCTCACAGCTACTACCTTTAATCTGGTAGGGAGGAGATGGGCAGAAAGAATTCCATCCCAGAAGTGGAAGGTTTACTTCTGAAGTCCCTCACCCCTTAGTCTTCAGGATTGTAAAGTACTTGTAAGTATAATGCTTCCTAGTTGTTAAATAGGTGGCTCTGATTCGAGATCTATAGTCAAACCACAGAACTCTGATGTCTTTCTTTTTTTCTTGATGATCTTGAGACAGACTTTTGCTGTGTAGGCCTGAGACTTGTGGTGATCCTCCTGTCTCAGCCATATCAATCCTGATACTTGGATAAAACTGTAAGTCTCTTTGGGGGGGGGTCTCTTTGTTTGGTTGTTTTGTGCCATCCTAGAGCTAAAGCTAGGGATTTGTGAGATGCAGCTCAGTGGTACAGAACCTTGCCTTGAACCTTAATTTCTAGCAACCTCCAGGGATAGTCTGGGTTTTAGTTTATCACTGACCTCTCAATAGGTGGTAAATGACCTTAACTTTATACTCCCATTCCTTTGGCCATATTTCCCAGCACTTTACATCATCCCCTTTCCTCAAACTTAAAAATTAAAACTACTAAGGATAATGTCTCTAATCCTGACCTTTCTGGATTGAGAATAGCATAATTGCTCCTTATTGAATAAATCTTCTGAAAGTGTAGAAGTAGGACTGTCCATGATCATGGCAAGAAATTTGCAAGTAAAATGTGCAATTACGTAAAATAATAGGATCATCTTCATTAGCAAGTCTTATTTCAAGATTTCTTCCTGTACCATTTCTCTTTAAGTCTGAGCTCTTCTGCACTTCATGGACCAAAGTCTCATTTCTTAGTGGTGAACTGTCATATTAGTGAGCTCTTATGAATTGTATCTCTGTATGCCTATGCCCTGTGTAATAATACCACCCCCAAAAGACTTTTTGTCTTGTATTATCTGACATAATTTGGCCAATAGGATCCAACTATAACATATTGCAAGCAGTGACCTAAATGCCTCTCACTGAAAATATATACTTTTAGAATTTATGGGAAGCCATGGCTATGCTGTAAGGAAGCTAGCATTCATTATTGACAACTAAGAAACCATATTCTTTACTCTCTGCCATTGACTCTAGGTGTGATATGACTACCTACTTGAATTCTGCCTTGCCTTCCCAAAATAATGGACAGTGACCATATGTTTCTTTTAGTTGGAATATTTCACCCAGCAAAAGAAATAGAACTAAAATAAACATTGTTAAATGTTTTTGTCCATTCAGAACATCTTTCTGCTACAGACATTATCACATGACCCTAGGTATATGGTAGTCTTAGTTTGCTTTTTATTGCTGTAACAAACACCAATGACCAAAAGCAACTTATGGAAGGTTTTATTTCTGCTTACAATTTTAGTCCATCATGGAGTAAAATTAGGCTAGGAACCAAAACCAGGAATTTGGAGGCAGGAACCCAAAGAGAAACTGTAGAGGAGTCCTGTTTACTGGTTTGCTCTTCATTATGTGCTTATTTGCTTTCATATAAACCCCATTGCCATCTGGCTTGGAATGTCATCACAGTCAGCTTGGCCCTACCACATCAATCATCATTCAAGAAAATATGCTAAGACTGGCCCACAGACCAATCTGATGGAGGCAGCTTCTCAATTGAGGTTTCATTTTCCTAGGTGTCAAGTTGACAACAACAACAAAACAATACCAAAAGAACCCACCATAGCTAATACACCAGGTAAAGAAAATAGGCATAAGTTTACTGGAAATAATTCATACAGTCTATTTTAATACAAGATAAATAATATAAACATATATAGTTTTATGTTATTAAAGATAAAATCGAGTTTATATACTAATCAATGGATATGCTTGTTTATTTCTACATAAAGAATTAAACATTGGGGCTGGAGATATATCTCAGTGGCTAATCTGCTTACTGAGAACCTGAGTTTGATTCCCAGCGCTCATATAAAAGCCAGGAATGGTAAAACAGACCTGTATTCCCAACATTGAAAAGGAAAAGAGGAAGAGAGAAAGCAATCTAACTGGATTAGTGAACCCCAGATACCAGTAGAAGACCCTGTTTTGAAAATTAAAGAGAAACAACACTTGAGGTTAACCTCTGATCTCCATATGTGCACACACACACACACACACACACACACACACACACACACACTGTACAAAGAATTAAATCTTGTCTGAGTACAACACCTCAAAAGTTTTTTTAAAGATGATTGATAATTTGATTTTTTTGTTAGTGTAGAGAACACTGCTTCACATTCAATACATATTGCAAAATGACAAAAGTCTGCTTAGAAGCACTTCAGACATTTTCAGAAATTTAGTCCTAACCCAATGCTAAACTTTATTTAACTGAAATTCAATTCAGCAACGCAAAGAACAAATGTCAAAATCAAACATTTTAACATATTACAATCCAAATATATACTAATTTGGTACTTACATGCTCACAAATTATGTTAGAAAAATATTTAGGGTCTTCTTTTCTGTAATTCAACCATTATGTCTCTAAAAGAGCAGAAAGCTTTGTACATACAGTTAAATGCATTCATCTGATAGCATATAATAGTATCAAATCTGAGCTGAAGTGTTTTAGCATCACTGGCCTTGTGGGATGTGAGGACATGGACAACACAAAATATATAGGTTGTTTGTTCAGAAGCAAGATTGTGTTGTGGTCACATGATGCAACATGGGAAGTGCTTTCAGAAATACTCAGACTCACTAGACATTTGATGATTTTGGTCCTTACATGTTCAGAAACCATTTACTGTTTTCAGACTTTTCATGGTCCCCAAATTCAGTTCTATCACTCTAGACAGGATCACAACCCAGTGTTGAAGATGCTATAACTCTGCTAGTGAGATCGCTCAGCCAGTAAAGGTACTTTCCACAAAGCCTAAGAATCTGAGTGTGATGTCCTGAATCCAAATGGTGAAAGAAGGTAAGAGATTCCCACCAGTTGTATTCTGACTTCCAGATGTGTTCTATTATACCTGCATACACACACTGATAAGCACACACAAGTATGTATACACAGACACCGTAGTAGTAGTAGTAGTAGTAGTAGTAGTAGTAGTAGTAGTAGTAGTAATAGTAGAAGTAGTAGTACTGAATTTTTAAAAGAAAGTAGCTACAGCCTAAGGGAAGAGAGACAAATCTGTGTTTGGTTTCTGGCCCAACCAAATTGCCAGCTGAATATGGCCATATGCATGATGATACAGAGAAAGTAGTCCAGTGGAACCCATCGACTTAGAAAGAAATGAACTAACTGTTTTCACATTGAATTTGGAATGATTTGTTTCTTTTTGGTGGGGACATGAGATGGAACTCATGGTCCCCTACTTGGTGTTGATAGTCTACATTGAGGACAGCTTACTGTTTGATTGCAGGGGATGGATAGGCAGATGGGTGGTTGGATGGCCTAGCGGTGTATCATTTGGCCAATACCGATTCAGTGTTTCAAATTGTGAAATTGTGAATTGTAGTTAAGTTTATTTTGAGAAAAGTTTTGTTCTTATTGAAGAATAATGAAAGGAGGGGATCATTTTGATGCAATGTGTAGGATTGCTCTCTAGAAAGCTGCACAAAGAAGGTCCTTCATCCTTCAGGTCATTCCTTCCTTGACTTGAACAAGCCTTTATATTCCTTAGTATTCATGCTCAGTCTTTGTATCTATTTAGTTATTTCTATAGTGCTGTGAATTGATTTGTGATTCTTTAATACTGAGCTATACTTCTAGCTCCACTTAGTGGTTTCTATTGTCTTACAGCAGTCCCCAACCTGAGTTTCATGACCCCTTAAGCGAATCTTTATCTCCAAAAATATTTACATTGCAATTCATAACAGTAACAAAATTATTGTTATGAAGTAGCAACTACTATAATTTTATGGGTGGAGTCACCACAGCACGAGGTGGAACTGTATTAAATTGTCACAGCATTTCTGCTATTTTCTCAGTTTGCTCTTTTGGATTCCAGTTTCGGCTTTCTCCTTCCTTCCCAGCGCCCCAAAGCCGAACTCTATGGTACTTAGCACTTGGGTTCATCACATGTCTAGATTTTGGTTGTATTAGGCAATGTGAAGACCTGGCAGGAAGTCAAAAGGTTGTAGGATAGAAGCCAGAGATAATATCCCACACCCACCTACTCTACCTCCTTATAAGCCACAAATAACCCTTCCATCCATGTTATATTTCTCTGTGTGTCTCTGTCTGTCTGTCTGTGCCTGTCTCTCCTGTCTCTCTGTCTCTCTGTCTCCCCACACCTCTCTGGGTTCTACCCATGCCCTGCCACACACCAGGGAGGAAAGTGATGGGTTCTTGTTCATCTTAGTTCCCTAGGATGCATCAACAACCATACTGGTTTTGATAGTTCTATCCACAATCTTAGAAAGGGTATTTTTTTCTCTTCCAGTTTATTAATAAAGACACACATAACTGTTAATACTCTCTTTCCATCTACACAAAGGCAAGAGACACTTACTGAATTTGGATCAAAAGCAAAAATAAATAAATAAATAAATAAATAAATAAATAAATACCACCACCACCACCACCACCAACAACAACAACAACAACAACAACAAGCCAGAAAAAAGCCAAATAAAACAATAAAAATTAGCCACTTCTTTGTATGTAAAGTAGTAAAGATGTGCCTATCTCTGGGATGGAATGCCTAGTGGTGTGTGACATGTAGCATTTATACAAGATACACAATGTGGATGGCTAAATTCTAGCTGTTTGAAGGAGTCTGTCCTTCCAAAAAGCCACTACAGCGTTGGAGTAGCATTTCTGGACCAACAACAGTAGGGAATTACAGGGGCCTAGAGTCCTTAGGAGCCTTGAGAAGTTGAGGCAGTGGTGGGTCATGATAGCCATACAGCAGCAGCCATAGAATCATCAGGAGAGACTTTTCAAGTGTCTAAGTAGATGGACCTTCAACAATTGATAGAATATGGGAAACAGCTGGCACAATAGAAGATTCTGGGCCCTTTGCCAATATGGCTCTCAAGCTTTCAAGTCACTTTAAATTTTATTTGACAAAGGGATGTGGTGAGAATCAGTTATTTGATGATTAGAGAACCACTTTGTACTGATAATGTTTCCCACTTGGAAACACTGATGATTTTACTTTAAAATTTCTTGCACATGAACCAAGATTCTGCCAACCTGAAAAGAATAGCCTAGACTCTCCTGCAAGTCACACACTAATCTAGTCTAGGAGGTGTAACCCATAAGCTCAGTTAAAACTCAATGATATTATCAAGTCCAGCCACAATTGAATCATGGAACAGAGGACAAGTTTAAAATGCTGGAATTTTTGTTTCAGTTTGTTTGCTTTTGTTTGCTTTTCATTTGCAATAGACATAGTAACACAATAGAGAACTTGAACATGCATGACAAAATCCTGAGGTAACTGAGAGACTAATGCTTTTGCTGTGTTATTTTTCTATTCTCTACAAAAAAGGAGGGAAATGCTTAAAAACACAAGTATTTTCAATAGAGATATCTCAAAATATGTCTCTACAATCATGGCCACATCCTCCCAATGTATATACCATGACAGACATATGAGTTGGATTATCTATTATAAAGACTGACCATCCACTGCCCTCATTTACCAACCATGTTTATACAGCCTTGTGTTATGAGTTTTAAATTTTTCATACTACTCATTAGTGATTCAAGGCTAGATGCAGGAAACAACAGTAACTCTATAGTCACTTACCTAACCATAAATCTGTACATACTTCATTTTGCTAAACATTCAAGTAATTCTGGGTGACAGTTGGTTATCATTCTTTGAGTCTACAGATAAGACACTTGAGTCACAGTAAGGTTTTATAGGATGCTCATTGTATTATTGTCAGAAAGCCACAAGGTGTAGAATTTAGCTTAAGTTCATGTTTTTATAAACTATTCCAAATTGGAAATGAAAAGAAGAATGTATGCAGAACTACAAACATGGAACAATCAGCATTTTTAAAAAGTTGATTCATATAAACTTTTAAACATTTTATTTTGAAAAAATCCTATTATCCTATTAACTTACTAATACTAACACCAACTCCAGTAGGTTTGATAGTGGTTTGTTGATTCCTGATTTTTTTTCTCTCCAGTACTGGGGATGGAACCCAGGGCTTCATATAACCTAAACACAAACTTCCACTCAGCTAAACTCCGGGCTAAACCAGCTTAATTAAGAGTAAAAGAAGTGAATCCAGGGAAACAGAGTCTCATTCCACCCCTCTCTATATCCTGTCATTCCTAGTGGCTTTTAGAAGGACTTTACACGTGGCAGTTACTTTTGCAAAGTTATTTCAGTGCCTTTGCACCAAGTATTTCCTATCAAAATCTACAGGGAGAAATGGTTTATAGTTTTGTGCATTTCTTTCAAAACATTTGCTATGAATTCCAAAATAAAACCCCCTCTTTTTGCTGAAAAAGGCATATGGATAAAATTTTAAAATGCTAATTTGTATTGAATGTGAAAATAAATAAACTTCCAGCATGCTTTGAGTTTGGTTGAGTTTTCTTATCTACCTCTTAGATAAAGCCAGAATTATTCCAACTTAATCTCCACTCACCATGTAGATAGAACTTACTCTTTCTTGTCTGACATTCCTTAAAGGAACACAGACAAGTAACAGTCACAGGGCAGTAGAGAACTCACCCTTTATGCTCTAGGCATAAATCTGTGCGAGATCAATAAGGAATGAGGAATTAAAAGGGAGGTCAAGTAACTGAAAATAATGAACTGTCATATGTTGAACCCAGTTAATTCTGGTCTATTTCTTATTTCCTATATGGACTTAGCCATGGAAACTGGGCCACTATGGCAAGATAGATGGTGAATGTACTATTTATCTCTGATAAATCTGCTTGTTATGTTGAGGCTGGAACCTGGGACCTCCCAACATGCTCAGTGAATGCTCTTCCATTGAGTGGCACTCCCAGCCCATCCTTGGTTGTATTTTCAGCAGGTTTCTGAGTATTTTGCATAGACTGAATCTGCTTCTGGAAGAGAAATGCTAGTTTCTCCTCAAGGAAGCTTAAGCAAAGATTTAGTTATTCATGTAAATCAAATCACAGGTGTGAAACTGAAGCTGCGAGAGTCTAGGTGTGTGTTAATGAACATTAATGTCTGCGGAAAACAGCACCAGTTGATTTTTTAACATAGCTTTGACTTGAAAAACGACTGATGTGGGAAAACTCACAGGATGTTGGCATGTGTGAAGAAGGCAGGATTCGCAGCTGAAGGAGACCAAAGAGACGAAATGCTAGCATTTGTACCCTGCTGTTTATCTCCAGCCCACTTGTAGCTTAAGAGCCACTGCCAGTGGATGATATAGAACATCAGGAGAAGCAGGTCAAAAGAATTAAAGCCACACCACAGACCTATAGTGGTGTCCTTCAAATCAGTTTCCATTGGTGTGTAGAGAATGATTAACAACTAGCTCTCTGGGAAATAAAAAGCCTGATCTCAAGCTGCCAATTTCTGTAGTGTAAGTGTTCCTTCCACTATACCAGTCTCTAGATACCACCCTGACCTTACTGAACACAGGATTTGAAAGAAATGGAAATTTGGAGTAAGCAACTGAGTGTGGCCCTTCCCTCATAGTTCCATTTTAATGGGACATACTTCTTAATGATAGAAAACTAGTTTCTTTTCTCTAAACCAGGTTAGTGCTTTGTGTTTTGCTTACATGGCCTGCTCAAACAGTTTGCTCATCCAGCTATGCCTTGTGCATTATTGAAATCAGCACACTAGTGTTCCTTAGCTACCAAATCAAAAGTTTGAAAGGTTTCCCTCTTACAGCTCTGGGTATCTCACTTCCTAAGGCTTTGGTATGGCCTGAATATGTCTTCTAGGGAATCATGTATTGAAATTTAATCCCTGATTTGAGGTATTAAGAGGGTAGAAAATTAATCCATTCGTGGTGTCCAGAGGTGGAGCCCTGGCAAGTGATTAGGATTAGATGACATCATCAGGGTAGAAGCTCATGATTGAATCCTAATGGTATTATAAGAGAGAGATTAGAGAACACACACAAGTATATGTGCATGTACACACATAGTAATATTACCTGTCTCTTACCATGTAGAACTCTGTATCACATTAGGACTCTGGCAGCAATAGTTCCATGGGTAAATTGACCTTGGACCTCCATAATCATGGACCGAAATAAATTCCATTTATTTCTTGCCCATCTAAATATGTGTTATTTTTAAGAGTTTGTTTACTATGCTTCTGGGAACTTCATGGGATCAAAGAGTGAGGTCCTATCTCTTATATTTTACATTGTGTCTAGTACAGAACAGGGGTTAATACATATAATGCATTTGCTGACTGAAAGAGCGAGAAAGGGAGCAAAAATCACAGACACACCTTGAGTCACCATCCATAAGCTGCCTCTACTGAGAAACACAGCTAAGCAGTTGATGGAGTCACAAAAATACAGTTGCAGTGTGAAATATGCTATATCTGTTTAATTACTTTGATTACAAGTCATCTAACTTGTTCTCTTGTGCAAGGAGAAGAGTCAACAATAGAGAGTCAGTGGATTTGATGCAAAAAAGGGGAACAATGTGTTCAACATTTTGCTGGGTAAATGTCTCTTAGAATTTAATAGATGTTCACTAATACTGACCCTTTCCTTAATCTCATGTTTTTATCAAGTCATCTATTTACTCAGAAAACATATTTTCCAATATATAAGCATATCATTCAAGAATACCATGTATATATAAACAGTGAGTCATTTCTTACCTGTCCCTTTGCCTGCCTGCCCTGGCAGCTGCTCTTTCTGGGACATCACCTCATCTTGGTGTGTTCTTCCATCCTCCTGCTTTCTTTCTTTGTGAGCTCCAAATGCCTTCTTCACAGCCTTCACACACTGACCCCAGGGAACAGAAGGTGAGCTGATGTAAACTAGAAAAGCACTCTAATTAACCTCTAGAGTCCCTAACAAACCTGGAAGGTCTCCAATCACCAGTTACGTTCACAAGATGCTTCCAAGGGTACTGTTCCCTGAGCCCTGGCATTCTAAATCATGAGAGAACAAAACATGCAATTTGAAAGTGTTTCCTTTAATTGCTTATTCTGAAAAGTCTTTGTTCCCACCTAAGTGTATGATTTCTTCTCATAGTATTCCCACAAAAACATTCAGTGAAAGGAGATGAAGAGATAGCTCAGCAATTAAGAGTTGCTTATGCAGAGAACCCAAGTTCCATTCTTAGCACCCAGGTGACTCACAACTGTCTATAACTCCAGCTCCAGGGGTATCTGATACCCCTGACTTTCTGAGGCAGTTGCACTTAAATACAAACCCACCCCAACCTCCACAAGTTAAAAATAGATATTTTTTTTAAAGCCCACCAAAACAATTTCAGCATAACTCCAGCTAAAACAGGCTATGAGAGATGTGGACTAACCTAGAAATCTAACTACCTGTTAAGACTGAAATATGAAATGACTTCACAGTATATGTAGTGGGGGTTGGTAAGCCAATGCGGCTTTCAGACAGTGGGGTCTTGAGGGCTCTGATCTAATCAATACAGTCAATTCTTGATGAATTCCTAATAAGATATCATTATTACAAACCGGTGAAAGGTAACATGTATGGCCTAGTTAGGGGATACAGAGAGTTGGATTGTACCCTGGGAATTGTGTCTTGTCCCCTTCCCCTTCTTTTCTCTTTTCATGTTCAGGCAACCATGAAGTAAGCAGGACTGCCACCATGAAGTATTGGAACTAATCGAGTACATGCCAACTCCTCTGAACCCGAGAACCAAAATATATCCTTCATATTTTAAATATAAGCCATAGCTTTCTTGTAAATGCAGAATTATTTATGGAATGAATTGTCTTATAGCATGGGTGTTCTTTGTTACTCGCTGTTTTCTTTTAACTATAAGGGAATGCCTTGAAACCACCTACATATCAACAAATTTACACTAGCATATTGGCTTTACTCAATTTTGCTACAAAGAAAAAAAAAACCCTTTGCTTTGTATGTATGACCACTGCTGTGAACTCCACGATAACTGGCCTCCAAGCTTCTGGCAATTCTGTGTCTTCACCCTCATCTTATAGTAGGGGCACAATGGAATTATGTCTTTTACTGTGGGTTCTGGAACTTTAAACTCGGGTAGTCAGACTTGTATCACAAGTGCTTTACCTACTAAGCCATCTCTCCAGACCCCCTTTCTTGTAAGATGTTTTCTTCAAAATGTGTTTAGGGCAAATATACTTAGGCATAACAGCATGTTTATTTTGATGAGAATAAGTGTATTAATTCTAGACACAAAGATTCGCTGTATTACTGAAGCACATGTATTTATGAACTTTTCCAGACTTGGATGGCAAACAACAGAAGGCCTCCACACAAAGCTACCATGAATACTATTCATGGAAAGAGTCAGATTGTTGAAAGGGGACCTGCCCTTTCAAAGTCCAAACTCAGTTCAACTATTTTTTAGCTGGAAACTTTTAAATTTGATTTTAAAACTCCTCCTAGTTGAGGAATAAGCCCTTTATGGTTACAAATACATAGCTATTTTATAAAGACATACTATTTTGAATAAAGACATTAGTGACTTGTAAGGATATCTTTAGAATATCCTCACAAGTATCTAGAATACCATGATCTTGGATCTTGGGTGTTCTTTTTTGTGACTGTTGTGTAGGGAATAAACTTTTCCTTAGACCAGAAGCCAGATTTGAAAGCTAAAGGCCTAGGTCGAATGGGAATTTGGTAAAGGTTCTTAGAAATCTCTAGGAATTGGACAGAACTGATAAATACAACTGAGCAAGTCATTTGCTGTATAAGAGTGCCATTCCATATACAGCCAATAAACTCAATCACTATTGCTGATGCCAAGAAGTGCTTGCTGACAGGAGCCTGATATAGCTGTCTCCTGAGAGGCTCTGCCAGACCATGACAAATACAGAGGCATTTGCTCACAGCCAACCATGGGACTGAGCATGGGGAATCCAATGGAGGAGTTAGAGAAAGGACTGAAGGAACTGAAGGGGTTTGCAACCTCGTAGGTAAAACAAAATTAACCAACTAGGTCCCTAGAGCTCACAGAGACTAAAACACCAACCAAAGAGTATACATGGAGAGGCCCATGGCTCCAGCTGCATGTGTAGCAGAGGATGGCATTGTCTGACAGCAATAGGAAGAGAAGTCCTTGGTCGTGTGAAGGCCTGTTTCCCGAATATAAGGGAATGCATGGTGAGGTGGGAGTGGGTGGGTGGTAGGGGGAGCATGTTCATAGGAGGAAGGGAGAGGGTGGGAGAGGAGGAACCCGGGAAATGGGATAACATTTGAAATGTAAATAATAAAATATCCAATTGAAAAGGGAAAAAATAGTGCATGGCCAATGGAGGAAGTAGAACCTCAAATCCAGGCTGCTGTCTGCTCCCTGCACAAAAGACCCTTTCATAAATTTCCAAACTATCTCAGTTTGTCCTGACTCTGGGTGGCAGGCTTTGTGATAGTGGGGAAAGCACAGGAATAAAAGAACCAGGCAAGATCTTACCCACTGGTGCTTGAGAACACAAACCTCAACAGAGTTCATGACAAGGCAGAATAAGCTGAAAGTTAAAGAAATATGATGCCAAACCCCAGGTCAAAATACAATTCTGGGAACCTTGTGCCACTATCTGTGTTTATTTCCTTTGTTTTTTCCTTAGAATTCTACAAAGCATTCCAAAAAAAATGTCTAGTCTGCCGAGCTGAACTGTGTTTAAGAGAACCATGAGAAAGGTTTTATTTGGTGCTTGGGTCATCCAGTCAGTCATCTGCCTCCCAGGCCCAGAAAGGTGATAATTGGGAGGAATCAGAACTGCTCAGTCTCAGCCCCACTGGCTCCCAGAGTTTGGCCTAGTAAGGATCCATTGGATTCTGGAGGAATTTAGTAGAATTTCTTCATGCCCTTTTGAGGGGGAGGCGAAAGACCCTTTAGCTAACCCCACACTTGGTTCTCTTTGAGAGAACAGACAGAAAGTGTCCAGAAAGAGGATACTAAAAATACAACCCTCTCTTTTCCCTGAGGATTTCCAAGAAATTCCATAATGTGGCACTTTCATCTTGCCTCTCAAAGCAGGAGTTCACTATGGCAACCATGTGGGTAGGAAGCCATCTGTTTGTGAGCCTTCCCCTCCTGAAGCTGTGAAAATGTTCTGCCCCCTCTAGAACTGTTGAGACTTCCAGCCGAGCCTGAAACCTTTGTGCAGCTGGCAAGCAAGTGAACAGAGACAACTGTTGATCCTTTCAACCCTAAAAGTAAGGAATTGCTTTTTTTCTTCACCACGGGAAAAGGCTAGCCCTGTATTAACACAAGGGATGGGCATCTAAGAATGTTAAGGAACTTCAGAGATGAAGCTGGGCTGCTTAGTTTGTCAAAAACACCTTCTGTGGCCAAGGTACAAATTCCCCGAAGTCAGCCAAAACTGCCTTTACTGTTCAGAATGTTGCTCTGAG
Organism: Micromys minutus; assembly: GCF_963924665.1. Classification (NCBI taxonomy): domain Eukaryota; kingdom Metazoa; phylum Chordata; class Mammalia; order Rodentia; family Muridae; genus Micromys; species Micromys minutus. The sequence goes on along the minus strand of NC_137970.1, from coordinate 7,282,445 downwards.
AGCAGAGAAAGAACAATGCGTGGCACTGTGTGGACAGTCTGCTTATTGTGCACTGCGCCCATAGAAATCCCAGAGCTCTTCCACCTCTGGCATTTTTCTATTTATTTAATGTTAATACTGAAAAAATATTTATTGTGTCGAAACACATACAGTTCAAAACTCACCCTGATAACTATGCTTACACGGACAACTCAGTGACATACGTACTTTCAGATCAGTGAGCCAGCAACCTCCAGAACCCTTCTTATCATGCAAAACTCCATTTTTCTTCCCATTAAATGAGAGCAGCAGAGCCCATCTCTCCTCCCACAACTCCAGCTTGACATTCTACTTCTGAGCCTGAGTATTTTAAAGACTATCTCGAGGTATAATTCTGCAAAAGTTATTGCTTCGTGACTGGCTTATCTTTCTTTCTTTCTTTCTTTTTGCATTAAAGAAGCCTCATTTTTATTTTATTTTAATTGGATATTTTCTTTACTTACATTTCAAATATTATCCCCTTTCCTTGTTTCCCCTCTGGAAATCCCCCTATCCTCCCCACCCTGCTGCCTCTATGAGAGTTTTCCTCCACCCACCCACTCCCTCCCATCTTGGTTAAGAGCACTGACTACTCTTCCAGAGGTCATGAGTTCAATTCCAAGCAACCACATGGTGGCTTATTTTTCTTAGCACAATGCCTTTAGGGGCAATCCTCCAGCAGTGTGTGTGTTGAATTTTCTTTCTCTTTTTAAAAGGCTTTAAAAATTATGCCATTGTATGTATCTACTGTGTTTTGTTTGTCTCCATATGGCAATGAATATTTGTGTTACTTTCACAGTTGGGCAAATGTAAAAAATAAATTTATGAACATGAATTGACAAACACCTGTTCAGGAATCAGCTTTCAATTGTTTTGATTATATGCCTGTAAATGGAATTGTATGTTCCTATGGTAAACCTTTACTTTTAAGGTTTGGTTTTGAGGAACTCACTAACCTTTGTTTTATAGAAACAAGATACATGGGAGAAGAAATATTCTTGTCAAACTCAATGACAGTTTTGAACTGAAAAGAACTTGGTAAAAGTCTCCACAGTATTATAAATCAGTACATGTCTCATTCCCTGACCGTGGGTATGCTCCAGTGTATTTTATACTGAGACTCTTCACTGATCATAAAATCATTGTGATTCTATGACTTCAAATGGTTTTACATCCACAGTGATTGATTTCATCTTAGCATCATAAAAGACTTCTCTCCCACATGACTATGATGATTATCACTTTGTGGCTGCATAGGGAATGAAGGACAGAACATTTTAATGTCTTCCCTAAGAAGATCCAGAGTAGTGATGGCTAAGGAAGAAAGCTAAGAATTCATGTTTTCTCAATGCCCTTTTGATGCCCCTTGATTTTGAGAAGTGCTGTGATCCCAGGAGAGTCATGGCTTCTCTAAGCTTCTCTGGGAGTCACTGACAGACTGGTGAGCTGTAGCTTCAGAGAACTGGCAGAATCTGGCACTGGATTACCCTGTGTAGGACAGGGGAGCCTGACCTTGGATAGAAAATACAAATCTTAGGCAAGGCTTTCTTCACAGGGTAGAAGTAAGGAAGGAGTAACGTACTGAAGGCTAATAATATAAGAAAAGCAACTTCAGTTCAGCAAACCATGTTTCCTCAGTTAAAATGAGCGTGTGAGACTTCACAGAAGACTTTCCAGACAATGAAAAGCTGTGGGTGCATCTTGGCTTATAGACACATTCCAGTCTGGGAGAAGTAAACATGGTGATATGGATCAGTCAGGCAGCCAAACAGCTCCAGGGCCCATGAGCACAGACCCTGGATCTAATAAAACAGTCTTCATCCTGTCATTTGAGGGGGGTATGCTCAGTTCCCTAAGGGAGTCTGTAGAATTCCTTTGACTTGCCTGCAACAACCTTATATTCCATAGTTTGCATTTTCTAGATTATTCAACAGGGAGAAAAAACTCCATGCCCAACTACATTAACATTTGCTTATTTTCCTGTGATGTGATGGGAATTTACAGTGATGCAAGGAAGAAAATGCACTCCTTTCTCACAAAACAGGGCACAAGCAGAGCTGTTAATCAATCTTCTCAATGATGCATGCCCTTTGTTCCTCCTACTGTATGTCTCTGAAGAATGCTCAACCCAGTTGGGGTCATGTGGGCTCAATAAAAAATACAGAACCAGATATTCCATGAAAGAAACAAATTTACACAGTATCTTTGCACAAATTCAGCCCTAGAAATGATAATAGATGGAAAGCTCCAACACAAAGAGGGAAATTACACCCTGGAAAAAGCAAGAAAGTAATCTTCTTTCAATAACCCCCAAAAATGATACCAACACAAACATAATTTTACCTCTATCAACAAAAATAACAGGAAGCAACAATCACTATTCCTTAATATTTCTTAACATCAATGAACTCAATTCTCCAATAAAAAGACATAAGCTAACAGACTGAGTCCGTAAACAGGATATTAGCCCCAAAGCTTGAAATACCCAAGATACAATTCATAGACCATGAAAAGGAAGACCAAAATGTGAATGCTACAGTCCTTCTTAGAAGAGGGAACAAATACACACAGGAGGTAGAGGGTTGCGGTGGGGGTGACTTGGGAGGAAAAGAGGAGGCAGAAGGAGAAAAGGTTGACAGGATCAGGTATGAGAGGAGACAGGGATAATATACAGAGGGTCAGAAATATTAACAGAGGTGTGTTATAACGGGGGATGGGGAACTGGAGATAGCCACCAACAAGTCCCAGATATCAGGAAAGCAAGAAGTTCTCAGGACCCAACAGGGATGAGATTAGCTGAAATGCCCAACCAGTGGGTGGGAGAACCTGTAGAGACCATATCCAGATGTTAGGCAAGGGCTCTGGTTGGGAGATAGGACCACCCACCCTTCTCAAGATTTTAAGACAGAATTGTTCCTGTCTAAAGGAAATATAGGGGCAAAGAGTGGAGCAAAGACTGAACAAAAAGACCAAAGACTGTCCCACCTGGGGATCTATCCCATATGCAGCCATCAAACCCAGCTAATGCCAAGAAATGTTTGCTGGCAGGAGTCTGGTATGGATATGTCCTGAGATGCTCTGTCAGAGCCTTACTGATTCAGGTGAGGATGCTTGTAGCTAACCATTGGACTGAGCATGAAGAATCCAATGGAGGAGTTAGAGAAAGGTCTGAAGGAACTAAAAGGGCTTACAACTCCATAGGAAAAACAACAATATCAACCAATCAGACCCCCCAGAGCTCCAGGGACTAAACCATCAACCAAAGCATAAACGTGGAGGGACCCATGGCTCCAGCCATATATGTAGCAGAGGATGGTCTTGTCTGGCATCAATAGAAAAGGAAGCCTTTGGTCTTGTAAAAGCTTGATTCCCCAGTGTAGGGGGGATGCCAGGATGGTGAGGCAGGAGTGGATGGGTAGGAAGGAGGGCATTCCCATAGAAGCAGGGGAAGGGGGTAGAAGAAGGGGAAACCCAGGAAAGGGGATAACATTTGAAATGTAAATACATAAATTATCTAATATAAAATAAAAAATAAATTGAATATTTATACCAAGAAAATATTACAGATCTGATAGACCTTGTAGTAGCCAAACTCACATTAGAGAGGGAAGAAATACAGATGAATTCACTTAGAGTTTTTCTTCTCTATGCATGCAAACAAGAGGATGTTTCAAAGGATTAATTTTCATAAGGGCTACAATGATTCTACTTCTGATACATATACCACCCAGAAATGGGCTACAGGTATGTCCTAGTGGGCCTCACTTGTCTAGCACATGTAAGGGTCCCGAGTTCCAGCCAGCACTGAAACTACAAAAACTAACCTATAAATGCCATAAAATGTAGACTTCAACAAGAGAGCTTTTGATTTTTAAGATTTTGGAGCAGGTTTCTCAGAACATAAGAGAAGCCCAGACAGAGCTGTGTTCCAGCATTAGGGACAGTAGTGGAGAAAGGCCTTACAGTCTAGGGTGACCGTGAAGGAGGATGAGAGGTGGCTCTGTCAGCGGAGGCTGTAAGTAACTGGAGACACAGACATTGCAGTAAATCCCCAGTGACTCATCCCCCAAGGTTACAGTGGTGGCACTATCCCAGTGCTGTAGGCACATCTCTTTAAGCTTTGGGTCTTTGCTTGTGTGGTTTTAATCTACTTCAAGGTTGCCTGTGGCTTATTTTAACCTCCTTTTATGTTAGTAGAAGTTCTGTGATTACAATGAAGGGAGAGAGTAGTCTAGTTTGCCTCAAGGTTTAAGCACCCTGCTCCTGCCCCCCTCTTCCTCAGTTTTAAGGTCACATTCTACAACAAATCACATCTTAGAATCCTAACCAAAGGTCTTTAAATCTTATTTGTTGTGAAAAATGTGCATGGGCTGTTACCTAACTGACCATAAAATAGTAAATTTGAAGCTGTAAATTGTGAAACTAGTATGTCTCCCTCTGTAAAAGCCTTTAATAACATATACAGGATTATGTAGCAAGTATACAATTTGTCACAATCCCAGAATGCATTATTAATTGCTTCCCAGCTCTGGGTAAACATTTTTTTATATTTATTTCTTAATTGAACTGAAGTTGAAAGAACAAAGGAAAAGTCATTCTGGGAAAGCTGTATGATGGGACCAGATGGGGTGGCACGAACCTGTAATCTCAACACTTGGGAGGTGGAAGGGCTCATCTTGAGCTACACAGTGAGTTTCAGGCCAGACTGACCTCATGTATGAAACCCTGTCTTAATACAATAGTAATAATCCAAAGGTACATGATGGTGCATACAGACTTAGAAAAGCCTGACAAATCCTGATGTCTCTAAATTCATCTTGATTATGACTAGGGATGTATCTCATAGTAGAACACTTAGGCAGCATATGTAAGACCCCTGGGCTTGATCTCGAACACGTGAATGAATGAATGAATGAATGAATGAGTGAATGAAATGCATTTCAATTTTCTTTGTTATTTTTGTATTAAAAAGCACCCCTCCTTGGGTGACTCCATAGGAAGACCAGCAGTATCAACTAACCTGGACTCTGAAATAATAAGCCACAAGCCAGGGATCATAAACTAGCTAATACAAGGTCCCTAGCACATATACAGCAGAGGACTCTCAGGTCTGGCTTCAGTGAGAGAAGATGTAGGCCCAGGGAGTGGGAAGTCTGGTGTAGTGGAGTGTGGAAACATCCTCTTGGAGCCTGGGAAGGAGGAATGAGATAAGTTACTGTCAGAGAGAAAATGTAGAGGAAGATAACAAGTGAATTATTAAAAAAAAAAAAAAAAAAAAAAGATTAAAGATAATTGAGAAAAAATGCACCCCTCCTTGTTTTGGTGATTTTATTTGATGTAGGCAATGTTCAAAAAGAAAGAGAAGACCTCTTTATTGCACTCTGAGTCATAGCATTTGGAAGATACTATTTTTTTTCTTTTTACAAATTGGCTAGAGTAAGTTTATTGAAGACCTCTCTCAAATAGCTCACATGATTGTTAGCAATAATCCTGGATGTGTGGCTACTGAAACCAGAACTCCTGACTTGCTCAGCAAAGCAGTCTATATCTTAGCTATACCCTTACCTTCTTTTAAATGTTTTTAAAGACAAATTTGCTCTTTTAATATCAAATGAATTTGCAATGATTCAGTCAACATTCATTTTAGTTTGAGACAGAGTTTTGCTAATTTTTCCATGCAGACCTCAAACTTGCCATCCTCTTGTCTCAGCCTCTCAAGTAACTGAAATTAATGGAATGTGCCATAAGACCCACTGGTGCTTTTTTTCACCAAATGGTGTGCATTGGTCTTTTTAAAGCGTATTTATTCACTTTACATACAGACTGCATTCCACCCTCGTCCCTCCTCTGCTCCCAGCCCTATACTTATATATCCCTCTTCTTATTATCCACTCCCTTAAAAAAAAACACTTATACTATTAAAGACGTACTTATACTATTAAAGTCTCCTATCATGGTAAATTCTGACTATTCCAAAATTTGCTTCGTTGTGGTGCTCTGGAACTGAATTTATGATATCTCTACGGCACCCCTTCCCACTAAAGCATTTTCCATATCTATGGCTTGATTTTAAAAAATTCCTTGAGGCATGAGTATATAGACTTAAAAGTGACCTGCTTGTGAGTAAGCTGTAAGTACTTTCTCTAGTGCCTCTACAGTATTGTGGCAAGCAAGAACTGAACTATCCTCCAGAAACAGAAGACAGGCAAGCCCTTGGGATTTGCACACGAGTGCTGCTCAGTTTATTCCCACAGGCCACAGCTCTCAGTGTTCTTATGGTCTCTTCTACTCAACTGTGTTCTTATTGGCCATGGCTACCAAACGAAGGCCAAGATAACTTTTATTGAGCCAGATAAAGTCACTTTCCAAGAAGAAAATCCCATGGAAGATAATTCTAACAACTTGGACTCTCTCTCTCTCTCTCTCTCTCTCTCTCTCTCTCTCTCTCTCTCTCTCTCTCTCTCTCTCTCTCTCTCTCTCTGTATATCTTCCTTCCTTCCCTCCTCCCTCTCAATTTCTTTAGGACTATGGAAAGCTATTAGTGACCTGAGCTGTCCCCAAATGGGAATCAAAATAACTAACTTGTCAAGGAAGAGAGCCTGACTGGGGTCAACAGGTTCCTTAGACTTTAGCTTCTTAATTGCTCTGTGTCTTTTTGTGTCCTGTGCCAATTACTTCATCTTGGTATGTATCTCATGTGTAGAACACATTCATAAATCTATGTGAAAACCAGAACCTGGCATGACCATTTGACTATAGAAAAAATCAACTTGATTTATGAGATATTGTGACCCAAGGAGATTTTTTTTTTTTACTTTCTTCTCTGCTGCCTGGCTTAACTGTGCTGCTCATGAAGTCTGCCCCTCTGCCTCTCTGCCTTACAATTGTAGGATTCAGGATTTGCCTGTAGCTGCTTATGGCCGGGGAGGAAGAGGTGGGAAGGTGGAAAGGTTTCTCTTTAACTACTGATTATTTGAATAATAAATTATCCCTCATCAAAACAGCTAGATTCAGCAGTCTGTGGTTCTAGCTGCATTTTTCTGTTAGTATGGCCAAGAGCCCTGCCCCATAAGCACTTTGAGAAAACCCACGCTCATCTACATGTTCTGGGAATTCTTGTGAATAAAAGGCAGGGTGCCATTTCAAAAAAGGACACCATGACAAAGGCCCTACAATTTAGCTACTTTGGAGAATTTGTTTTAGAGAGCATATTGGGTGAATTAGAAACCCTCTGAGAATATTTCCATGTACTTTTTTTTTTATTCTACATGTCATTTTGGACGAGGCAAATGCTTTGCTCTGGGTTTCAGGACCCAAATGGACTTTGTATCCAAATGGCTTTATTCAAATGGCTAGTGAGAGTCTGATTCTGTGGAGGAATCTCTCACACGGGTACCAAATGGTCAATTACTGGTATGGCATATGCAGGAACACTATTCTCAAAGGACAGATATAATTAATCTGTGTTCCTCTTACCACAGAAAATCCCACCCAGGACATGCTAAAATGTTCTGGTCACAGTCAAAGAACAGGGTTGAAGTGGAAAGTGGAGAAAAAAAATCTCCTGGAATCAATATGTATCTCCTTGCACAAAAATATGCCAGAGCAAATTTTAAAATATAAATGGCCATTATTATAAATTGAATATAAAATGCCCCCAACTCTCAATACAGAAGGCTTGGTCCCTAGCCATTGGTACTGTTTAGGAAGTTTCTAGAAAGTCTGGTGGCAGGACTTAGTTAGAAGTAATAGGTCACTGTGTATGTCCTTGGGAGCTGTATCTTTACCTCTCTTCTTGTGCTAGCTTCCAGTCATCTTGAGATGACCATACTTAGATATATCTGTATTTGCTGTGCCTGTATGAGACTTTATGTTGCAAGGATGCATTTTTTTTCCTCACAGTTTCAGAGGTTTCAATCCACCATAATGAGGAAGCATGGCAGAGATCTGGAATAATAAATATCCAACAGAGGCAAAGCCCAAAAAAAAAGAGATACTTAGTTATAAAGGCCTAATGAAGGAGGAATTTCCAGTATCCTTGGTTTGAGCCGTCAAAGTTTGGGGTGATGTGGCCATTTGTACCATTAGGAACCTGCACTCCAGGTAGTGCCTCCTTCCATAAATTACTCACTGGTCTCTTCACTGGCTGCCTTCTTCATTTCTATTCTAAAGCCCCAGTTTACCCCCTTACATATGTTTAGTATCATTGATGGGGTAGACCTTCATCATGTTTCTCTAATTAAAAATAAGGAAAATATTTGCTTCTCAAATAAGTCGTAGCTTTTCACCAACCTGGGTGACTTAACCACAGCTATTCAACCATTTCTGGGTCTTTAGAAGTCATTATTATCATTACATAAGGAAAGTTTCACCCCTCACAGAGCTAGAAGTAAGATATGGGTTAGGGGATATATCTAAAGAGCATTTGTGATGACCAAAATTATCAACTTTGTGTTCCCCTAGAATGAACTTCCAGTAACAAGCTCTAACCTCCTACATAAAATCCAAGAAGAAATTAGTGCAATTTTCTGCTCTTTGTTCTGATCCTTGATGTCACTCTCCAAAGAAGTGGTAAGACCCTCATATTACTAGAACTGAAAGTTTGTTCATAAAGCACAGATATTGTTATGTGTCCACACACAGAGTCCAGAGGCCAAATTCAGAGAAATAATCTACCACATTTTCACATGGGGTTTTTATTTACCTCGAGCTTATACATTGGTCTAAACTAGTTATCCTAAGAGCTCCAGGGATCCAGCTGTCTCTGCCTTCCCAGCACTGACATTATGAGTACACACCCCATGCTTGACTCCTATATAGGCAAGCACTTTACTGATTGAACCATCCCCTAGGCCTAGGAAGCCAAAATTTCTGAAGGGGTATAATAAGTTAGGTTCCTTGCATGATTGATACACATTACAAACAGATCCATAGGGGAAAGTGCAAGCCGTTAAATGCCATTGCCTTTATTATTCAAAAAATAACTGAATTATTCTGTTTAGTCTCTTTCTTGATTAGATTTCATAGTAGTGGAAACTTCTATGTTCTGTCTCCAATTATTTGCTTTTTTCTCCATACACTTTTTATAGTAAATTAAGAAGCATTTTATTCAATAGAATAATTTCTATATTTCTAATGGGAGTATTTTTGCCCTAAGGGAAAGTAGTATTGTCAAATTTGTCTTCATGAATTGCACTTAAACTGAATTAGAAAGAGCGCATTTGGAGCTCAATTGCAAAAATACAGAAATCAGAGGTCTTGAAAGAAAAATAGTTCCTGAGAGAGAGAAAAAAGGCACTTGAATTTACAAAGGTCAGACTATGAAAGAAGTATAAAAGAGATATTTTTTCTTTCTCTTCTACAAAGGCTGAAATTAATTCAATGCAAAAGTTGACAAGTCTTGCAACAAAATTATTCCTAATAGTTTTTGTGCCTACCTAAGTACTATGAATGGGACAAAGGAAGCAGAAAAGCCATTATCTATCCTCTAGGACCCTTGATCCCATACTTGGAAAGCAAGCAGGAAGATCAGGCTTATAATGCAATCCACTCTTGGGATTCAATAAACCCATAATTCACCTACAAGTCTGGAATTCTGGGATGGGGTCTGAGAGGCAAGCTCCCAGTTGATACTAAGACCCACACATAGAACAGGAAAGTTCTAACTGTGGAACATGCTGGAATTTTATATATAAAGCTGAATACAGTTGAGAGAATAGAGGTGAGCATGTTAAGGTGATATGATGATCTGGAATAAAGTATATCTATCAAAGCCAAATCACAGTAAAGAAAAGATTCTCAGTTTCAAGTGACTCATATATGTACAAACATATACATGTGTAGAGATACATATGACAAGTCAATTAGTGACAAAAAGTGGCTATGATTCGGAGGGGGAGTGGAGATGGTATATGGGATAGTTTGGGGGGAGGAAAAAGAGACATGTAGTTATAATGCCTCCAGAATCAAAGAAAATTTAAAGAATAAATAAAAAGCCTCATGAGGAGCCAAAAAGAATTAGGTTCGTAGTGTCGCTTAATTCAACTTTCCCCATGAATTTTTGACTGAATTGGTGAAATCTAAATGGATTCTGTTTTCACTTAAGTAGTAAGGGACATAATAATATGTGTGCATCACCACAAGGATATTATGCAATATAATCATCCATCACTAGACACTGGAATTGAATCCAGGATCACCCACTTAAATACAAAAATCTGTTCACAAGTGAGACCATTATGGGTAGGTGTAATAATGACATAATATTTGCATATACATATCTTTTCTGAATTTTAAAGCATCTTAGATTACTTATAATACCTATTATGATGCAAATTCTGAATCTCATAAAGAAATAATTACAAGAAAATCTCCAGCATATGTTTACTACAAATGTGATCATACTAAGTGTCACTACATAATACACATCCATAACAACATAATAATTTTCTTTTCAATGCGATAAACTAAATTTTTGGCTTCTTGCAACCTGGGAATATAGTCTACCACTGAACTATATCCTTAGCCAAAAATTATTTTTAGGATAACTTCGATCTGCTTTCAATGCAATGAATGTATTGCTAGCTTACAATAGGCTCATGCCCTCTCTTTCTCCCTATCTATCTCTGTATTTGTCTCTCTCCTTCCGTCCCCCATTGTGTGTGTGTGTGTGTGTGTGTGTGTGTGTGCGCACCCCAGGAAGATAAGATTTCGAAATGTATATAGCGCATACACACACATACACATATTTTGATTGTTTTGCAACAGAAAAACAGAAGCATTACCACAAGCCTTACTATCCAATGGAGATTAGTTATAATTAAATGAACTTCTGAACCAAAATAATGTTTGGTGGTGAAAAAATGTTTACCAAGAAAGATAGTTTTAATAATCTGCATTTTAACTTCATAATACACTTCCGAAAAGTTATATGACTTGGGAAATTTTAAAATAAAACTAAAGAGAGAGAGAAAAAGGCTACTTAAAAGACAGAAAGCTTTTGTTGCCCCCTTTCTCCCCATAACAGAGCCTCTGTTTAGACCCTGGGCAAGAATTTGAAATTGAATCTGTTTCCTTATGTTTATTAATGGGACAACTAACTTTTTCCCTCTATGCACATACTTAAAATGTTGAGTAAAAATTTTAAGAATATTTGTGTCAAAAATTATTTTTCCAAATTACTATTCTCTGGTGTTTACCAACCTACTAAAAAAGGGAAGAATTTACAATGGTTAAAAAAACAGTGTTTTAGGCAGGAAGAGGGATCATGCAATAGCTGTGGTGCTGTTTGCTTTGAGCTTGAAAGGGCTTGTGGAAAATTGAGTTGCCAAGGCAGGTTGTGGCCAGATGGTAGAAAACGAACTGAAGGCCTCACTGAGCATTTGGATAGCCGTCTCTAGGTAAGCCGCATTTTGACCCATTGATGAAATAAAATGTGAAAAGGGCTGTGTTGAAATAATTGGTAGTTGGCACTTGCTGATGCTTGCTGTGAGCCATTCACCCACTTGACAGCTTCTCAGGCAGCACAAAGCGTGCTTCATGGAGAGGGCTATCCAAGTTCAAGGTAAATGTTAGGAAAGATTGCTGAAGAGAAAGTCAGATTCTTCACCAGTACTTTGGTAGAGGCCCCAAACCACAGATTTCTCAGCGTGTCCAAATGTCTTAGAAAATAAGTGGTACCCCAAGGGGCAAACTGCCTAAGACGTCCTCCTCCCTAGAGATGGTGGGCATCCATATTTTTCTCATTAACTTATTCATGACACAAAGTATTATGTCTTGCTGAGAATGGTGGAAAATATTTCACTGAAGTCTTAAGTTGGAAAAAAAAATTAAGAGATTTTTATTCCCTCTTTATGACCCCAAGCCAAAGAAAAAGTTTGTCACTCTGAATGTTTATGAGATGGGTAAGCCAGAAGAGCAGACACAGCCAGATCCCTCTGACTCATTACTGAGCTTTAGGAGTAGCTCAATTAGTAGGTAATATAATTTACCCAACTCCTGGGGTAGAGAGGAAAGTGAGGTAGACATGAACATTTCTTTCTTTCTTTCTTTCTTTCTTTCTTTCTTTCTTTCTTTCTTTCTTTCTTTCTTTCTTTCTTTCTTTCTTCCTTTTCCTTTCTTTTTTGACATGAACATTTTTAAAGTTACATATTTACTCAAGAGAGAAAGATAACCCTTTAAATACAGCCCAGTCTACACAGCCATCTGAGATTCAGTAGGTCACTTGTGTTGACCCTGCTGTCTATATAACTAAGATGACTAATGTGTTAGCAATGTGGGAAGCCTCCGATCATAAAAACCAAAGGGGAATAAATCAGCCATGATTGTCAGGATGTGCAGGACACAGAGATTTAGAGCTGGGATCCTACTAGGAGACTCTCCTTCATTTTCTCAGGGTAGCTGCAGTTTTTATGCAATAGGAACACCAGTCCTGTGTTGAATTTCATCTATTCTTTCTGAGGGCAGGGCTGCTAGTGATAAGTACCACCTCTCCGGACACTGAGATGAGATTGACTGTTGCCTTCACTCCATATGTTTAGATTTTTGAAAAAATGTTTTGGATATAAGGTTATAGCAAAAATCACAGAGGTTGCATTTTATACCTCTTGTCTTGACCCATGCAAACCTCCTCTATCACCAACATTCAGCACCTCAGTGGTACATTTTTAATACCAAGAAATATACACTGACAACGTACCATAATTATTGAGAGTCTGTAAAGGTCTTGCCACCGTGTATGATTTGAAATGTGTATAGGCACAATTGGAGCATTATTTAAACTATTTTCACTACCCTAACACTCTCTGTGACCCACATAGTCTATTTTGATAGTTGAACAATTCTGCTGTTTCACTAGAACTTGGAACTTGTTCATTTCTGATTTTCTCTGTGTCTTAAGTCAAGTCTGTTTGCATACACTTTGTGCCAAGTGACCTGCAAAGCATAGAAAAAATATCTTGCTGTTCAAGATCCAGGTCTACCCTCAAAAGATTTTCACTGCAGTCAGTATAGGGACAATCTGAAAAATACTGAGTTCTATATTATTCCAGAATCTGCCACAAAAGAGTAGGGCCTGAAGAGATGGCTCAGTGGTTGTAAGCACTTACTGTTCTTGTAGAGAACTAGTCCCAGAACTCACACATGGTTCAAAACTTTCTATAACTCTAGTTCCATTTTATTATGGTCTGCATGGGCACTAGACATACACATCATATATAAAAACTCATGCAGACACACAGATGACCATAAAATTAAAAACTAAATAATTCTTTTAAAATCATATTATGAACTACAAGATAGTATAGATTATCTTCAGGGAAAATTGAATCTTTTAGTCTGGACTGCACAAAAACTTCTTGAGTACTACTTGGTATGGGACAGGAGTAAATCTGGGGAAATTGGTTTAGAAAGTTCTTTTCCTTATCATTCTTTAGGACAGATAAGAATTGTGTCTTTCTATAATGGCCTCAGAAAATCAGGGGTCAGCCAATATATGTGTGGCTTCACTTTCTCTTTAAACTATACATATGACAGCAAAACCAGGTGAATCATACCATCTAACATGGTCGAGCCAGTGTTCACTTTAAGCAAAATTGCCAATATAGGATAAGAACATCTCTGAGTAAAAACTTAGGATTAGGGTTGGGATACATATTGCTCAGAGGAAATGACAATGACAGACTAATTTTCATACCTAAAATAAATGGAATATGCTTAGTACAAGACCCCTGAATGGGCATATATTTCCTTGGAAGACTTTTTTCGTTCCAACTTAAGGTGACAGAATAATACCAGGCACTGACTTTTGTCCTCCCTCTTACCATGTCTTTTTCTCTGTTCATGTTCCTATTTTCCCCCTTCAGAGAAAAGCATGTGTCCCCTTGATTTGACCTTAGATGAGGGCAGGAGAAGAGTGCAGTTCACTATGCCATATGTCCTTGAAACAGGAAAACAAAGAAGAGTGATGATATCTGCCATTGTGTGGATGATTGAATGTCATTGGCCATGCATATGTCTTTCTTCACAGTGGTGCTATTGAGAGGTAATAGAGGAAATACAGAACATATACCCTAGTGGCAGGTCCTTGGGTCACTTAGGTCATAGCCCCAAAGGAAACTGGGATGCACTAGCCTGTCTCTCCCTCTTTACTGGCTTCTGAAGTAGCCACTTGTTCTCACATGTGCCCCTACCATGGTTCTCCATCACCCTCATGGTAGGCCTAATTAATGGACCATATGATTATTTACTTTAACTCTCTAGATCATGAATCAAATAAATATTTTCCTTGCATAAATCATTTTTCTAGGTAGTTTTGTCATGGTATTAACAAAAATTTAGTCAAGGCAGACTAATATAGTGCTATAAGACCTTTGCATTTGGAGGAAAAAGAACTGAATCCCAGAAGACAGTCACAGTTTGTGGCCTTTGAGAGTAGGAAAGACTTACTGTGTTGGTTACTACTGTTCACACAGCAGGGTCTAGAATTCCAGTACCTTAGGAGTCAAACTTCTGGGCATATCTGTGAGGATATTTCTGGGTTGGGCTCATTGACATGGGAAGACCTCTCCTAAATGCGGGTACCATCATTCCATGGCATCAAGCACTACGCTGAACAAAAGGAAGGGAGTGAGATGAGAGGCAATATTTACCTCTCTGTTTCCTGACAGTGGATGCAAGGAAACCTTCTGTCTTAAGCTCCTGCTACCATCTGTTCACAACCCTACACAAAAGCCAAAGCAAACCCTTCCTTCTTCGAGTTGTTTTTAGCTAGGGTTTTGTCACAGTACCACAGCTACCAGAAAGATATGCAAAATACCTGTACTGTAGGAAAGGCTCCATTTAAGCTATAAATAAAAATGACTGGAGTATGTTCCTAAGAAAGTTCTTGCCTGCCACAAAGTCATTTTCTTTTAATCAGGCTGCTACGCTGTAAGCTTCGGGTAAGGAGAGGCCAGGGGCAGTATGCAAGCTAAGAGGAAAGGGTTCCCAACACTGTTTCTTTTCAACATAATAGGGATAACAGGCAAATAGATGATTGTCAAAAGCTTAGGGAAGGTTGGGTAGAAATGACCATATAAGAGGTAGAGCGATTCTTTGGGAGGTGATAGGAGTATTCTGTAACTAAATAAATTGGTGGTTATGCAAAACTGTAAAAATAAAACTATACAATTGTATACTTTAAATGGTTAAATAATAAAATTTATTATCTGACTCTTGTCTCACTTAAAATAAATATTTTTTTCTTTTAAAATGAGATGAGCTAAATGGGATTGCTTGTCTTAATACCTGTACATAATAAAGAAATGTATGCTTTTGGTTGTGTGTGTGTGTGTGTGTGTGTGTGTGTGTGTGTGTGTGTGAGTGTATGTGCATGCTTTAAATTTTTTATTGGTTATTTTATTTATTTACATTTAAAATGTTATTCTCCTTCCAGGTTTCCCCTCTGAAAACTCCCCATCCAACCCCCTTACACCCTGCTTCTATGAAGGTTCTCCCCCACCCACCCACTTTCACCTTACCACTCTACCATTCCCCTACTCTGGGCATCAAGCCTTCATAGGACCAAAGGCCTATTCTACCATTGATGCCAGATAAGACCATCCTCTGCTACATATGCAGCTGGAGTCGTGGGTCCCTCCATGTGTACTCTTTGGTTGGTGGTTTAGTTCCTGGGAGCTCTGGGGGATCTGATTGGTTGGTATTGTTGTTCTTCCTATGGGGTTGCAAATCACTTCAACTCCTACAATCTTTCCCCTAACTGTTCAGTTGGGGTCCCCACACTCAGTCCAATGGTTGGCTGCAAGCATCTGCATCTGTATCAGTAAGGCTCTGACAGAGCCTCTCAGGAGACATCTATATCAGGCTCTTTTCAGCAAGCAAAAAAAAATTGGGGTTTGTTTGTGGGTATATCTCAGTTACTTTCCTATTACTGTAAACAGACACTATGACTAAGGCAATCTATAAAAAAAAATCATTTAACTGGGGGCTTGCTTACAGTTGCAGAGGGTGAGTTCATGACCACCAAGGTAGAAAGCAAGGCAGCAAGTAGGAACTGTAACAATAACTGAGAGTTTGCATCCTTATATTTAAATAGGAGACAGAGGCAGAGCTAACTGGGAGTGGCATAAGCTTTTGAAACGTCAAAGCCTACCCCAATGACACATTCATTTAACAAAGCTATGCCTCCTAATCCTTCCCAAATAGTTCCACTGACAAGACATTCAAATAAATGAGCCTATGGGAGTCATTCTCATTCAAACAACCACAGATGGTTCTCTCATTTCTTCTTGTGCGTTCTGGGTATCCAACTCAAGTCATCATGATTGGCAAAAAGGGTTCCCATTACTATATCCCTTTACCAGCTCCTGATTGCACATTTCGTTTTTATTACAAATTGCTGGCCTTAATATCAACAAGCAATCCTAAAATTTTTATTTAGCATAAACATTTTGTAAATTCACACAATAGATATCTTGAAGAAAATAGGTGTTTGTGTGTGTGTGTGTGTGTGTGTTTAAGGCACCATGGATTTTTTTTCATTATTTTATTGCCTTTGTTTCAGAAAACAATGCATGTTTTGGATGCTTAGAATGTGCAGTTCTGTATCCTCATGAAAAACAAAGACAAGAAGTGTTCAAGGCCATAGATAACGTTCAATGGTAGAGAGTTTACCTATTCCTAGGCTCTCTTAATAGTACAAACACACATACAGAGAGAGAGAGAGAGAGAGAGAGAGAGAGAGAGAGAGAGAGAGAGAGAGGATAAGCTGAGTTAAGTATTTTTTAAATGAAGACAGCTTCAAAATGCTTCCTCCCCCCATTGGAGTTTTTCCCCCAGAATAGTTTGAATAGTTGTCAACAAAAAATATTTATACAATTGACAGAGTAGTTGATTTCATGTATCTACTGGAATATAAATTGCACAGATTAAATACGATTTCTTGTTAAGTGTTGTTGAGAGGGTATCTAGATTAGTATTTAATTGGCAGGTTCAGTAAAGTAATTTGCCTTCCCTAGTGAAGGGTTCATTCAATCTGTTGAGAAGCTAAATTGAATGAAATGTGGAGGAAGAGAGAATTTGGCCACTTTCTGCATCCTTTGTTAAGAAGATGTATCAATCTTCTCCTCACCTTGGACAAAGCTATACACTTCAGTTCCATGAAATTTTAGAATCACTCTAGACTCTCCAGGCCTCTAGCTTGTAGACTACAGAGCAGGGAGCTTATCAGCCTCCATAAACATTTGATTCAGTTCCTTGCAATGGGACATGTAGATACCTTCCTTGTCTGTCTATCTCTGTCTATCTATCTATCTATCTATCTATCTATCTATCTATCTATCTATCTATCTATCTACCTACCTACCTACCTACCTATCTAGCTGTCTGTCATCTATCTACCTTTTATGCCTCCCTCCTTACCTACCATCCTCTTTTTGGTTTGTTTCTCTTGAAGGACTCGAATACAATTGATACACAATGCTAAAAATATATAGTTGAGTACTCAATGCATCCAATAATCCACATCTTTGTTTTAAATCTATATAGCTCTTTCAGTTACATTAATAATAATACCTAGCCATTCAAAACAAATGTTTAAAACATTTTTTGTATATGAGTATTTTCCTGAATATATGTCTGCACCACGTGCATGCATTACCTATGGAGATTATAAGAGAGTGTTTGATTTCCTAGAACTGAAGTTATAGACAGTTGTTAGCCACCACATTGTGGTGGAAATCAAACTTATGTTTTCTGGATGAGCAGCCAGAATTCTTATCCAATGAGCTACCTCTCTGGCCCTCCAAATAAGTTGTAACAAAATTGAGTAAGTCTGGAAACAAACTTTTGTAGCACACTTTGTTCAAGTGTTAAACCAGAATTTTTCAAAAATGTGAAAAATATATTCAATCATGTATTGTCATAAAGTTAAATAATATAGTTGTGGTGGTAATATTTCTTCAATTAGTAATAAAAAATAACCACAGTTTAAAAATGGGATTTGTTTCAGGCATGCAACATTCCAACAACAATTAATGTGATTCCTCATATCAACCAGCTAAACTAGAAAAATCATGTAAATGTATCAACGGGTGCAGAAAAAAACACCTGATCAATTTTGATTTCAAAATTCTGGAGATGGAGGGTGGCACAGTGGTTAAAAGTACCTGCTGTTCTTGCAGAAGACCCAAATTTCCTACCCTGAATCCCCATGTCAACTCACATCATCTTTGGCTACAATTCCAGGTAATCCAAGGCCCTATTATGGCCTATAAAAGGGACAGGCATGCATGTGGTACAGAGACGTGTAACTAGCCAAAATGCCCATGCAATTACAATAAAATAAATATTTTCAAAGTACAACAATCTAAGAATAGAACATAATTTCCTCAATTTGACCTTTAGAAAAATCTAAGAGAACTATTGCTAAAAGTCTCTGCAATGGTAGGAGATTCAAAGCTTTCTTGCTAAGATCAGGAATAATACAGAGGTGCCTCTTACAACTCGTCTTGTGTATCATTCTGGAAGTCCTTGCAGAAGAACTGTTAGAAGGAATAGCATGAAAAGACACCCAACATTTTAAGGAATAAATTAAACCTTTTCTTCTCAGATGACGTTTGTATATATAGAAAAGCCAAAATAAAACCTAAAATAAATAAATATTTCCAATATGTTATTTTGCAGGCCTTGGCAATATATGGTCAAAATAAAGAAGTTAATATCTTATCTTTACACCAGAAATGAAAAGATTGAATTTGAAATGAAAAAGTACAAGATCATTTATATTAGCATCTCAGAAATGAAATGCTTAGGTATAAATTTAACAAAATATGTGCAAGATCTGTATAAACTTAGGTATAATTATAAAATGCAAAATAAAGAAACTCCTAGAATATACCACAGGAGAAAAATCTAAGTGACTTTGGCTGTGGTGGTGACTATTTCAGCACAACACTGAAAACATGATCTCAGAAATAAATAATTGATACACCAGATTTCATTAAAATGGAAATCCTTACAAGGATACCAAGAAAGACAAGTCATAGACTGGGTGAAATTAAAAAAATATGGCTTGTAAAGTACAGTTATCAAAATAGGCTTAGATTTATTTTCTGGAAAGATGAGAACAAGGGTTTACTAATACCAACTGGGACATCCATCGATGGTACCTCAGATAGGACATAAATAGTACCACAAAGGACAGATCAAAGAAATGATTCCACTCAAGTGAAGTTAGATAAAACAATGGTTTTAATTAGATCTGCTTACAAAATCATGAGTTTACTTACAGAAGCATGTTCAAAATATGGGCATCTATGAAGAAGAGTCTCCTCCCATCCCCAGAAATTGTTGATTATTTATATATTTTCAATATTTGGAGATAAGACTGCATGTGCCCTTTCTCTTCCATTATACAAAAAAATGTTAGTGGCTCCACCTTGTCAGAGTTTATGTAGAAAATTACAACTACTCTAATTTCAAGATGACAATGGCCACATCATATCTAGATGACAGAGTTCTGTATTACTCTACTTTTTCCTCTGGCTCTTACATTTTTTTCAGTCCATTTTCAGTAATATCCTCTGTTCCTTGAAGAGGGTATAAGTATTTTTTTCCTATGTAGAGCTGTGCTTTGGGCAAATATGACACAGCATTAGTCACATATTCTCAAAATTGTGACCCTTTACAACTCTGCAGAGTACTACCTACTCCAAAAAGCTTTTGCAACCAAGGCTGACAATAAGTATGAGCTTATATACTCAGCAAGCTATTTGGTAGATATATTATATCCACTTAACAAAAAAAAACAATAATGGTACTTTTTTCACTAGGATCTATGATCTCCCCAGGTACAGGTATTTGTTTTTACCTACTTTATAGTACCAAATGAAGGATGCTATATAGAATGCCCAATTTTATTCAGTTCTCTATAATCCACAATCATTCTTCATGACTGGTTTGGTTTCCTTATCCTGGAACACTGCTGTAGAGCTGCATAAACACACACATGAACACACACACACACACACATGCACACACACACACACACACACACACACACACCTTTTCTGCTAGGCAGAGCCTATATGTGCTGCTCAGCATGGCCTTGGGTCAAAAGGGGGCAGGGTACCTACCCATTTGCCATTCTGACTTCAGTTTCTAGGTTGGCCTTCTGGCAGGCAGCTGCTTCTCCATCAGCCACATCTGCCAGTTGAAAAGGTCATAAGCTGAACAAAAAACATCTCTATCTCCAGCATATGCAGCATACTGTAGAAAGTAATTGCTTACCACTACTAGGAAAGGCTTAATCAAGCACATGCAATGCTCTATCTCCACATCCATCTAACTGATGTTCATTGCCCCTTATGTTCCAGAAGGCCACCAGGATCCAAGGTACACCTGGCCTCAGCATTCACCCAAGCCCAAATATTCTGCATACTGGTTGGGACTAATGGGTCTACAATTGAATGTAGAGCCTCCACCTGTATGAAAACTTTGTTACTCTTTGAGACTGAGGCAATTTCCATCCTATAGGATTTATTTCCATCACAGTAGAAGATAAAATTTGTGATTATCAGTATCTCTTTGGTGAAACTGCTTGCAGGCTTTAAGGCCTTTCTCCGGCCCACAAACAAAGCTTTTGGCATTCTGCCAGTAGTTTTTACTGGGAACTCTAGGCTGATAGAAGTTTTGGCTCCTTTACTTTTCCATGACTGAGACAGGCCACTTTAATCTGCTGCTGTTACTTTGCCTTCTCATCTCCTCTTGGTTGTGTTAACACCACATTAAACCAATTTACCTTTTAGTTTGTCACTCAAATTTATCAGAAACTTTTCTATTTCTCAAAGAGAATGACCCAGCATGGGATGCAGCACTGGCGTTAAAGCTTTGTATCGGTTCTCATGTCCCTGAAATGTTAACTTCCCTCTTTATTCTCTAGTATACATAGTCTCCTGCACCAACTTTCTCACCCCATTTATGTGCTGTCATTTGCACATATTTTTCTCTTCTTCACTATGTTGGTTTTTCCTATGGGTTCCAAGCTTTTATTTTCCAGAAAGGGATATTTTCAACAGGTCTAATCTGTATCCTTTTTTTTTTTCTTATGCACCACCCATACCCAGAGACATAAGCAATGGTAGGCTGGAAATTTGGCTTAGTGGTTAAATGCACTTAGTCCTCTTTCAGAGGACGGGAGGGTTCTGTTCATATTACCTATGACAATTGGCTCACAACCACCTGTAACTCCAGCTCCAGGGGATCCAACACCTCTGGCCTTTATGGACACGCACATTTATATGTACATATTCCACATATATACACATAATTAAAAATAATTATTTTTAAAATATGAATATTTTCAGCATCATAAAACTTTTGAAAATGAAATTCTGAATGATAGAGAGCTTTACTATATGGCTGAGATGCGATTCAGTGGTTAAGAGCACTTGTTGCTTGTGAAGAGGAATTGGGTTCAGTTCCTAGCACACACAGGATGGCTCACAACCATTTATAACTATAATTCTATTTATCACATTACTGTTTGTATCCTCTACTAGTACCAGACATATATGTGGTTCATATCCATATATTCAGGCAAAACACTCAAATACATAAAATAAAATAATCTAAAAAAGGGAAGCCAGTACCTCTGTCTTATTATCGTCTTTATCCAATTTACTTACCAAATCAAAGAATAATGTGATGAATGCTGTCTGCATTTTCTTTTTTTCTCATAATTCTTTCCTTATGTAGACATGTTCTTTATGAACAGAGACCTATGCCTCAGTTGTATGTCTTATGAGCTACAACAAGGACAATATAAGTTCTTCAATAGCTTTCTTATAATTCTGTTCCATTAAGCTATTCTCAAAGATTGCAACATGTTCTCTGGTCTTAAGGCCATTGTTGAGATATACCTGTACTATCTTCCTGTGCCACACCATCCAGCAATCATTAACTTATGTACCCATCAAGAGGGACACCACTCTCAAATTCTCTCTTCATTCCATAAGAGGATGTTAGCAGACCTGATCTTCTGACAGTCTCATATAAGTAACCACAGCTGCTCTGCTTTCATGACAATGATACCCACATTATGTCCAGAAGAAATAGTCCCACAACACCAACTATACAGAGAACTCAATAATAAGAAAACTAACCATCTGATTAAATAATTGGGAAAACATATGAACAGAAACCAAAACAAATAAGATATAACAAATGGAATATAAATGTATAAGAAAATGATCAACATCATATATCTTTTGGGAACTGCAAATTAAAACAAAGTGAGATACCATTGCAGCCCAGTTAGAATGGCAAACATTCCAAATACTAACCACAAAACCAAATGCAGCAATAGATATTACTGCTGAGAATACAAAATTGTACTGCCACATCAGAAGAAATTCTGTATGATGTAGTAACTACAGATGTGTGTGACTTTATAGTCATGTAGGTCAGTGGTTCTCAACCTTCCTAATGCTGAAACCCTTTAATACCACTCCCCATGTTGCAGTGACCTCCAATCATAGAATTATTTTTATTGCTACTCCATAACTGTAATTTTGCTACTGCTATAAAGTATAATGTAAATATTTGATATCCAGGATATCTAATAGGCAACCTCTATGAAAGTGTCATTTGGCTCCCAGGTTAAGAACCAATGGTCTAGATTCCTATACTGAATAATAGTAAGAGTGAATTCAAGTGTAAACTATGGACTATGATTAACATATTAATGTGGGTTCGTTGAAGGTTTAGAAATACATCACTCTGGTGTAGAATATCCACAGTCCAGGAGCTTCCTGGAGGTGGGATGTAATAAGGGGCACATGAATTCAAAGCAAGTCAATGAGACCCCTTCTTAAAAAAGAGAAGAAAAAAATGAAAACTTATTTTTAAAAAGTCTGTTCTTGGTAGCTGAAAAGACACAACACTTCCCACCAGAGGACCCAAATTCAGGCAGCTCCCAACCATCTGCAATTCACCTTCACCAGCCTGTCACTTTTACTTCTAGAATCATCTGCCATGATAAATCCTTATACTCCAGTTCTTGCCTCAGCTCTGCTTCTGGTAGAACATTTTATTTTTAGTTTTGAATTTTTTTGTGATCTTAAATTTTCTCTAAAGTGTAATTTATTTTTAAGAAATATAATGATTACAGACAAAAATATGAGAAAGTAATATTTTTATGTGCAAATCATCCGTAAAGTAATTAAACATAAACTTCATCTTTTATAAATTTTGTAGGTTTTAAGGTAATTATACTACCCTGTTTTGCATATTACAGTAAATGAGATAGAATTGTTAATTTTTTATTTATGTCACATATTTAGATTTTCTTTCTGTTATATAGTCTACATAATGACATAGTCATGAATGTATTTTAAAAATAAGTATTCATACATTTGGCATGGACTCGACATGCTTTGAAAAGGGTGCAAAATCTATGAGAAGCAGAGCTGAGGCAAGAACCTGGGTATAAGGCATTCTTAGGGCAGATGATTCTAGAAGAGTGAAGGGACAGTAAGCATGAGGAGGAAGACAGACAAGTCAATACTTTCTTGTTTTAAAATTTATTTTAAAGCACAAAGATAAATGTACAGATTTTTAAGCATTTTTGTATAAAAGTATACAAATACATTTTTATAAGGTTGTAATTAAGTATTTGTGGGTACATATATATACACACATATATATATATATATGTAAAAATAATTTAGGAAAAGAGGTTATTTATTTGAGGAGATAGGAGAGAAACTGGGAGGGGGTGTAGGAAAGAAAGGGGGATATGATACTGTTCTATTTTAATTGAAATATATTCTTTTTCTTTTCTTTTTTTCTTAATCCGCACACTCTGTGGGTTGTTTCTGGGGGAGTGCAAGCCTCTGGGGTTAGCATCCCACTATCAGTGACTGCATATTATGTCTGTTCTTTTGTGACTGGGTTATCTCACTCAGGATGATATTCTCAAGATGCAGCCATTTTCTTAAGAATTTGGTTAAGTCATTGTTTCTGGTGGCTGAGTAGTAGTCCATTGTGTAAACGTACCACAAAATTTGTATCCATTCATCTACTGAAGGACATCTGTGTTCTTTCCAGATTCTGGCTATTATAAATAGAGCTGCAATTAATATTGTGGGGCATGTATCTTTGTTGTATGTTGGAGCATCTCTGGGGTAAAAACCCAGAAGTGGAATAACTGTGTCTTCAGGTAGTAGTGTGTCCAATTTTCTGAGGAATAGCCAGACTGATTTCCAGAGTGGTTGTATCAGTTTACAACCCCACCAGCAGTGGAGAAGTGCTCTTCTTTCTCCACATCCTCCCAAGCATCTATTGTCATCTAAGTTTTAGATCTTGGCCAATCTGACTGGTGTGAGGTGGAATCTCAGGGTTGTTTGGGTTTGCATTTCCCTGATGGCTAAGGATGTTGAGCACTTTCTTAGATGTTTCTCAGCCTTTCGATATTCCTCAATTGAGAAATTTTTGTTTAAGTCTGTGCCCCATTTATTAATAGGGTTGTTCGATTCTCTGGTATCTCCCTTTTTGAGTTCTTTGTATACCTTGGATATTAGGCCTCTATCTGATGTGGGGTTGGTAAAGATCTTTTCCCATTCTGTTGGCTGACATTTTGTTTTCTTGACGATGTCCTTAGCCTTACACAAACCTTGCATTCTCATTAAGTCCCATTTGTCAATCTTTAACCTTAGAGCTCAAGCCATTGGTGTTCTGTTTAGGAAATTTTCTCATGTGCCTATGAATTCTAAGGTTTTCCCTACTTTCTCATCTAATAATTTCAGTGTACCTGGTTTAATGTGGAGATCTTTGATCAACTTGCACTTGAGCTTTGTAAAAGGAGATAAGAAAAAGTCTATTTTCATTCTTCTGCATGCTGAGTGCCAGTTGGACCAACACCATTTGTTGAATAGGCTGTCCTTTTTCCATTGAATGTTTACAGCTCCTTTGTCAAAAAGCAAGTGACCATATACATGAGGGCTCATTTCTGGATCTTCTATTCTATTCCTTTGATCAATGTGCCTATTTCTGTACCAGTACCATGAAGGTTCCAGCAATATTAGCTTGTAATATAGCTTGAGATCAGGAATAGTGATTCTCGCAGATGTTTTCTTGTTGTTGAGGATAGATTTCGCTATTCTAGGTCTTTTGTTATTCCAAAGGAAATTGCACGTTGCTCTTTCCAACTCAGTGAAGAACTGGGTTGGAATTTTGATGGGGATTGCATTGAATCTGTAGATTGCTTTTGGTAAGATGGCCGTTTTTAAAATGTTGATCCTTCCAGTCCATGAGCATGGGAGATCTTTCCATTTTCTGAGATCTTCCTTGATTTCCCTCTTTAGAGGTTTGAAGTTCTTGTCATACAGGTCCTTCACTTGCTTAGTTAGAGTCACACCAAGGTATTTCATAGTTTTTGTGACTATTGTGGAGGGTATCTTTTCCCTAATATCTTTCTCCACATGTTTGTCCTTTGAATATAGGAAGGCTAATGATTTGTTTGACTTAATTTTATATCCGGCCACTTTGCTGAACTTGTTTATCAGCTGTAGGAGTTCTCTGGTGGAATTTTTGGGGTCACTTATGTACACTATCATGTCATCTGCAAATAGTGATGTTTTTACTTCTTTCTTTCCAATTTGTATCCCTGTGATTTCCTTTTGATGTCCAATTTCTCCGGCCAGGACTTCCAGTACTATGTTGAATAGGTAGAAGGAGAGTGGGCAGCCTTGTCGAGTCCCTAATTTTAGTGGGATTGCTTCAAGTTTCCCAACACAAAGCTTGATGTTGGCTGTTGTTTTGCTGTATATTGTTTTTATTATGTTTAGGTATGGGCCTTGGATTCCTGTTCTTTCCAAGAGTTTTAACATGAAAGGGTGTTGAATTTTGTCAAATGCTTTCTCAGGATCTAGTGAGATGACTATGAGGTTTTTTTTCTTTGAGTTTGTTTATATGGTGGATTACATTGATAGACTTCCATATATTAAAGCATTCCTTCATTCCAGGGATAAAGCCAACTTGATCATGGTTAATGATAGTTTTGATGTGTTCTTGTATTCGGTTTGCAAGGATTTTGTTGAGTATTTTTGCATCAATGTTCATAAGTGAGATTAGTCTGAGGTTCTCCTTACTTGTAGGGTCTCCGTGTGGTATAGGAATGATGGTTATTGTACCCTCACAAATGATTTAGGTAGTATTCCATCTGATCGTATTCTGTGGAATACTTTGGAGAGTATTGGTATTATGTCATCAATAAATGTCCGATAAAATTCTGCACTAAACCCATCTGGACCTGGGCTTTTTTTCATTGGGAGACTTTTGATGACTGCCTCTATTTCTTTAGGTGTTAAGGGATTATTTAGATGGTTTACCTGGTCTTGATTTAACTTTAGTACCTTGTATCTGTCTAGGAATTCATCCATTTCCTCCAGATTTTCCAGCTTTGTAGAGTATAGACTTTTGTAGTAGGATCTGATGATTTCTTGAATTTCTGCAGTTTCAATTGCTATTTCTCCAATTTCTTTTCCGATTTTGTTAATTTGGATACTCTCTCCTTGCACTCTATTTAGGCTGGCTAAGGGTTTATCAATCTTGTTGATTTTCTCAAAGAACCACCTCTTGGTTCTGTTGATTCTTTCAATGGTTCTTTTTGTTTCTATTTTGTTGATGTCTTCCCTAAGTTTGATTATTTCTTGCCATCTACTCCTCTTGGGTGTATCTGCTTCCTTTTGTTCTAGAGATTTCAGCTGTGCTGTCAAGTTGCTGATGTATGCTCTCTCCAGTTTCTTTTTGGAATCACTCAGAGCTATGAGTTTTCCTCTCAGTACTGCTTTCATTGCATCCCGTAGGTTTGGGTATGTTGTGTTTTTGTTTTCATTGAATTCTATTAAATCCTTGATTTCTTTCTTTATTTCTTCTTTGACCCTGCTATCGTTTAATAGAGAGTTGTTTAGTTTCCTTGTGTATGTGGTTTTTTTGTTGTCTTTGTTGTTGCTAAAGACCAGCCTTAGACCATGGTGATCTGAGAGGATGCATGGGAGTATTTCAATCTTCTTATATCTATTGAGGCTCATTTTGTGACCAATTATGCGGTCAGTTTTTGAAAAGGTACCCTGAGGTGCTAAGAAGAAGGTTTATTCTTTTTTTTTAAGGATGATATGTTCTATAGATATCTATTAATTCCAGTTGGTTTATAACCTCTGCTAGTTTTACAGTATTCTTGTTCAGTTTTTGTTTCCCTGATCTGTCCATTGTTGATAGTGGGGTATTGAGGTTTCCCACTATTATTGTGTCTGGCACAATGTATTTTATGATATTTAATAGGGTTTCTTTTATGAATATAGGTGCTTTTGTATTTGGAGCATGTATGTTAAGGATTCAGAATTTCTCCTGACAATTTTCCCCTGTAATGAGTAAAAAGTGTCCTTCTTTGTCTTTTTTGATAACTTTTGGTTGAAAATCTACTTTATTCGATATTAGAATGGCCACTCCAGCTTACTTCTTGGGGCCATTTGCTTGTAAGGTTTTTCCCACCCTTTTACTATGAGATAGTGTCTGTCTTTGTCTGTGATGAGTTTCTTGTATACAACAAAGTGCTGGGTTTTGTTTATGTATCCAGTCTGATATTCTATGTCTTTTTATTGGGGAATTGAGTCCATTTATGTTAACAGATATCAAGGAATAGTGGTTGCTGTTTCCTGCTATTTTTGGTTTTGGAGGTTGAATTGTGCCTGTATGTCTTTCTTCTTTTGGTTTTCTTGCTTAGGAGTTTTCTTGTTTTTATTAGGGTGTAGTTCCCTTCGTTGTAATTGGTTTTTTTACCTATAATTCGTTGTAGTGTTGGGTTTGTTTTCAGATATTGTGTAAATTTAGTCTTGTGTTGGAATATCTTAGTCTTTCCATCTATGGTGATTGAGAGTTTTGCTGGGTATAGCAGCTTTGGCTGGCACCTGTGCTCTCTTACGGTCTGCATGATGTCTGTCCAGGCTCTACTAGCTTTCATAGTCTGTTGAGAAATCGGGTGTGATTCTGATTGGTCTGTCTTTATATGTTACATGGCCTTTTACCCTTACTGCTTTTAATTTTTTTTTCTTTACTTTGGGTACTTGGCGTTTTGACTATTATGTGTTAGGAGGAGTTTCTTTTCTGATCCAATCTATTTGGCGTTTAGTAGGCTTGTTTTATGCTCATGGTAATCTCATTCTTAAGGGTAGGGAAGTTTTCTTCTATGATTTTGTTGAAGATATTTACTGTGCCTCTTAGTTGATATTTTTTGCCCTCTTCTATTCCTATTATCCTTAGGTTTGGTCTTCTCATTGTGTCCTGGATCTCCTGGACATTTTGGGTTAGGAGCTTTTTGGTTTTTGCATCTTTTCTGACTGATTTGTCTATGTTTTCTATGTTGTCTTCGGCCCCTGAGATTCTCTCTTGCATCTTTTGTAGTCTATTGGAAATTCTTGCATCTGTGACTCCTGATTTCTTTTTTAGGATTTCTACCTCTAGGGTTATCTCTTTTAGTTTTTTCTTTATTGTGTCCTTTTTCGTTTTAAATTCCTTATTCCGTTTCTTCATCAGCTGCTGATCCTCTGAAATGAAACTCTATGTGTGAATATGAAAAATGTCTGTTGCAAGGGATGTGGTATAAAGCATTAAAGGTATTTACTATAAAAACTCTGTGTAAACACACATTTGCAGATCACTGGTTTGTTGATTAAATGAAGGCTGATGCTTCTCTACCTGATAAAGGAAGCACATTCATCCAAGTATGAAGTATAGAATCACACTAATAACTGAATGTTGTTTACACACATTTAGCCTTCTACTCTTCTAAGAATGGCTTTGGGATATTTTCACAACAACCTGCAGTAGCTAAAGATATCACATTCTTTTCTTCTTGGATGTACAAGTGTTTTGGCTTTTTTCAACCTTCATTTTGCAATCTGAATACTATGAATAATAATAATCTCATAGTCTAAAGATTAAAATGAAAGCTCAATGTGGTGGCATGTGGCTGTCATTCTAGAATTTGAAAGGTTGATGCAGGAGGATCAAAAGTTCAAGGCCAGTCTCTGCTGAATAGTGAATCAACTGGTATCCGAATAAAGTCAACATACTATGCTGAGTAATTTGGCTTTTAACATTTTTAAATTTTAGAGTTTGCTTAACTAGTTTTTCCTTACAATTTTCAAGTATATGTGATGGTTTATTCTGTAAAATCATTCTGGATTTTGCTGACTGTTCCCCCATAGTGTCCTTTAAGATGTTTTCCTCTTGTTTTTTATGATTAGTAGTGGGTTTTAAAGGTTTTTAACTTTTTAAAGGGCTTTTTCATAAATGGAAGTATGAAGAATATCAGGGTATGCTGTGTGAAATCGTGTCTCTGTCCTTCACCTACCTAAAGCATTCACTGAATAGCTTTAATAAAAATCTGATGGCCAATTAGCTGAGCAGGAAGTGGAAGGTGAAAATTTCTGGGAGGGAGAAAGGAATTCTGGGAAGAATAAAAAGAAGAAAGTCCTTTATGCCAGGAGACATGGGAGGAGAAAGACATGATCACAGTCCTGGATGGTATTGCAAACCACATGGCTGAATGGAACTAGTTGGTAAGGTTAACTTATATGAGCTAGTTTAAAGTCTTCCAGGCTAAGGTTCAAGATTTTGAAATATTAAAAGATTTCTGTGTAGTTATTTGGAGAAAATGCTGGTTAAGGAATAATTGCTGCCATATTAATTTCTAGCATTAATTAATATAGAGAGAAATTAATATATTTAATCTACAGAAGAATATCTGTTCCTTCTTTGTGATACCCATAGACAATTATGATTGATGCTTGGATCCACTCATTGTTTATCTGAAACCCATGTTCTGGGCCATTCATAAAAATGTTATGGAAGTGTTCATCTGAAACCCATGTTCTGGGCCATTCATAAAAATGTTATGGAAGTGTTCATCCGAAAGTGACTCACTTAAGCATTCATTTTGTAAACTGAAAATCCACAAAAGCATAAGTTTAAGCAGGACATTTTTCTTTATCCCAGTAGCCTTTGGTTCCTGACTTTTCAATCTGTTTAAATTCATTAGAAGATCCTCCAACCCCAAACCAAACCAAATTTGGCTTATTGCATGCAAACATTCCCTTGGGCTCTGGACCAAATCTTAAAAGTTAAGTATGTAGACTTACTATTCCTGTAGTTCACTGACAGGGTAGCATAAAATGTTGCCCTTCCTCCATCCACTTCACAGCATTCTAACAGAGGCAGTATTGTGGAGCAAGAGCTTCATTATTGGATTAGTACTTAATTCATATCTTTTATTAATAATCTACAGTAAATTAAACCACACAGAAGTGTGTGGTCACTGAACTAAAAATAAAGGCAGGTAACACAAAATGAAGACAGTAGTTAAAAATGTGCTGTCATATTTGGGCAAACTCATTGCACAATAGTCTGGTAACCCAAGCATAGGCCCAAAGTACATATAGGAAGGTAGTTGGCCTTGGAAAAAGATCTGAACTGAGGAAGCTATGTGTATAAATATCATATAACAAAAAAGTTTGAGAAGGCATGTCACACACCATTTTTAAACATAAAGATAAAAAGGGAACAAGATACACTAAAGCCTAAGAAAATGGATACAAGAAAGTAAACTTCACGATATTGTAGAGAGTTAATTCAACAGAGTTTCCCATATAAAATCATTATATAGATAATGTATGAGTAATTGCTTTAACTTTGATTTGTTTTTTGGAAGTGTTGGTTTGTTTAGGAAAAGGTTTTTTAATTAACTGGAAAAATTCCACGTATTCCAAACCACACAAGTTTTGTAAAATGCACAAGCCTAAAACCCATAACCAAAGACTCATTAAGAATAGAGTGGTCACCAAATAGGGGGATCTGAGATGTTGCAGGTATTTTACAAACTGCATGAGTCCCATTTTGTTGTTGAGGAAACTGAGATCAGGGAAGCTACATGGCTTATCAAAGGCCATTTATCTATTAAATAGCAGAATCTTCTTTTAAAATATTTCTGACCATCTAAGCATTGATATTATTATACTCATGCAATTTTAAAAGTAGTCAAGGGTGTGGAACTTACAGAGAAATTTCCTCTAAATGCCCATCAAGAGCCACTGTAAATCTTGCTCAGTCAAAACTCAGAAAATAGTGAAGTATTCTTAGTAACTGTATACTTTATCACATATGGAAGATAGTATGATCCTCATACTTGAATAGTGACATTGTAGTTCAGTTTCAGATTTATTGCATGTTAGACTTTCCATTGGTAACTCAGAAAATAGAACAATCAGTCTCTTTAACATTTAGTACAAAACAAAATTCTAGATATGATAGAAATCAAGGAAGATGATACCATACAACCTGAGCGTTAAGGTTTCAAAATCTTCCATTCAAACCAAGAGGAAATCTAGCAATCGGGGAAAAGGAGATTAGAAAAGATAGCTGCCCAGACTCAACACAATGAAATTAATGTAGTACAGTAAACCAAATGACAGCATGACTGCCTTGGATATGACTCAAATATTTGTGGACTTAAACTCTGTGATATGTTAGCCAAGTAGCTCTGTTATTTAGTCAAGGTCTAAGAAAGACCATATGTTTGATTAGGAAATGTCCCCCATAGGCTTGTGTATTTAAACATTTGGACCCCAGTTAATGGAGCTATTTGTAGAGGTTATAGGACTTTCAGGAAATGTAGCCTTACTGGATGAAGCACATCACTAGTTAATAAAAAATTAATTAGCCAGCATCCTCTTCCTGCTGCCAGGCCATGCTTCTCTAGCATGGTGGACTTTATCCTTCTGCAACCATAGATGAAAGTAAGCCCTTCCTTTTCTAAATTTCTTTTGGACATGGTATTTTATCACAGTATCAAAAAAGTAATAAACACACAATAAAACAAAGGAATATTGTCAATGGGGCTTGGAAAAATTCTTTCACAGTATATTATGCCTTTCCAAATACATCATTTAATATTTCAGAAAGCTACTTTTCTTGTCCTCCATCATGAAGCAGAATCAAGACAAAGGAAGGAAGGAAGGAAGGAAGGAAGGAAGGAAGGAAGGAAGGAAGGAAGGAAAAAAGGAGGGAGGGAGGGAGGGAAGGAAGAAAGGAAAGAAGGAAGGAAGGAAGGAAGGAAAGAAGGCAGGAAGGAAGGAAGGGACTCATTCATTCTATATAGGGAGAATTGAAACAAACTAATCTGGGCAGCCAAGGTTTGAGAGCAGAAAGATGTCTCTATTTTCCAAAGCTATACACACTGTCAGGTTCATTGGCATCAGGAGAAAAGAAAAAAAGATTTCCATTTACAGCATAGTCTTTGGTGTCAAGCCGTAAAAAAAAAAAAAAAAAAACTGAAGAAAAGTCAGAAGAAACAGGAGTATAGGAGTATGAGTTTGTTTTTAAAGATACTGAAAATTTTGATTTTAGAGTCCAGTAACATGTTGATCTGAGCAACAAATGTGCCCCGAGCATCAGTTTCTACAGACTAGACTTCTATATTGTATGTGGTTTGTCAGGTTTTAGCATTCTGAGAAGTAGCACTAGACAGGATACATGGGGATCAAACACAGAACCACGAGGCATTCATTGCAGCACAGTGAGGTGGGACATCTTTCTGCAAATACATTTTATCCAAAAGACAAATGAAATTGTCCCCAAGAACTATAAAACAAAAGAAACCAAAGCATTCAGAAAGCTAATAGAAAGTAATACAGGCATAATTGAATAATTTAACTGTAAGATTCATGAAGGACTATGAACAAAACTAATTGTAAAGTCACACATGGTGTGTGCCTTATGATCCTAGCACTTGGGAGACAAAGGCTGGAATATTTCTTTAAAGTAAAGGTCAATCTGCTCTATGTGGTCAGTCCATGCTTTCCAGGCCTATGTACTAACATCCTGTCTAAAAACAACAAGAGCAACAACACCATCAACAACAGCAGCAATATACTAGTTTCAGATCCATGGCTCTCAAAGCATCCCTTTAAGTTGCTTACTTTCTTTCCTACCTCCAATCTGACCCTCTATACAAATCCTTTTCCTATTCCAGATACCTTTTCTGGGTAAGTCATTTTCCCCTTTCAAACCTCCTACCCCAGTTTTCAAACCCACAAGCCTAGTTCCAGATCAGTGGCCAAGAATGCACTTTATTCTGTGAACACATTTTGCCAGGCCTAGCTCTAGACCCATGGTTTGGGATCTATCTTTCTCTGGATCAATTAAACACCTCTTCCAAAAGTTTTATCTGGCCTAGTTAAATGTCTTGCCCTAGACAAATTCATGGAAACTCAGATCATCACATGAAATACAGAGAAAAGTCCAAAAGCCCATGTCAACTTGCAAAAGCAAAAACAACATGAGTGGCCAAAACAGCATCTCTCCCATCAAAACCACTAGTCTTATAGATGGATTCCCTAATAAGATCTACCTAGAGAAACTCTAGGACATATATTTTAAAAGAACAATCCAAACACGATCAAAGAATTTGAAGGATTTTAAAAAGATACAAATAAAGGCAATTGAACTCAAAGATGATAACAATAAATGTATGAGTTGTGAGTTGTGTCCAAAAATATAAATTCATGCCTGAATGCTATTTCAAAGATAATTATGGATTAGAAACCCAAATTCAATAAACATATAGGAATATTGAAGAAAATACAAGTTGAAATGAAGATGTAATTGTAAAACTCAATATCCCATTTATACATAGAACAAATCAAGCAGAAGATAGAATATCAGGGTTTGAAAATAATGTATAGAATGTAGATGAAATGAGAAAAGTAAAAAGAAAATGTTAAGGATAGGAACATCTTAGACATGTGATACATTATGAAAATATCAACCCTTTGAATATACAAGAGGGAGAAGAACATTAATTCAGTGGAAAAGCCTAGATTTTTAATAATATCATGGAGAAAATGTCCCAAGACTAAAGAAAGACACACCTGTACAAATCCAAAATATGAAAGAAAAAAAAAGTCTCCACAGCATATCCCAGTTAAAACAGTAAGTATACAGAACAGTGAAAATGTATTGAAAGTTTCAAGTAGAAAAAAATAATCACAACTCTCAATACTTCTAACTGAAGAGAGAAGAAGCACAAACAAGAGAGTCCAGAAAGAAAACAAATGAAAATGAAACAACAGCTAAGAATACAAGCTGTCAAAATCGCTGCAATCGATAGATACTTAAGATCCATAAGTTCAAATTGTTTGCTTATTTGTATGTTTGTTTGGAGACTGTCTTTTTCTGTAGCCCTGACTGCCTCGGAACTCACTTTATAGACCAGACTGGCCTCAAATTCAGAGATTCTTTTATCTCTGCCTCCCAAGTGCTGAAATTAAAGGTGTGCACCACCACAGCTTGGCTATAAGTTTAAATATTAATGGACTCAACTCTCCAATCAAAGGACACAAGTTATTTGAATAGATTAAGAAACAAAATAGATTTATGTGTTGTATACAGGTAACCCATATTAACTTTAAATATCAACACCATGGTATTTAAAATCGAGGAAAAATGTATTCCAAGCAAGTAAGATTTAAAAAAATCAGGTATTTCCATCCTAATAGCTGGCAAAATAGCTTCAGACTAAAGTTAATCAGAGAAGACAAACAACAATACTTTATTCTAACATGGGGATAAACTAATCAAAAAAATATAAACCTCTGTTCACCTAACTTCATAAAAAGCATAGACATAGAAACCTAATATTTACTGTTTTCAACACCCCACTTTCTACAATAGATAGGTCATTTGGACAAAACAAAAAACAAACAAAAAAACCAAAAAAAAAAAAAAAAAACCTCTGAATTAAATGACATTTTACATCAAAGGGACGAAAGAGATATCTATACAATATTTCACCCAAATGTCAAAGAATTCACATTCTATTCAGCAACGCACTGAAGCTTCTCCAAAGTAGACTGTATACTGAAACACAAATTTGCACACCTTAACCTATGGAGAGAAATTAAAATAATTGTGTGTCCCTATCTGACCATTATTCAATAAAATTTAAACCTTACAGCAAATGGAACGAACCCAGATGTCCTTCAGTAGATGAATGGATACAAAAATTGTGGTACACAATGGAGTACTACTCAGCTATCAGAAACAATGACTTTATTAAATTCTTAAGAAAATGGATACATCTAGAGAATATCATCCTGAGTGAGATAACCCAGTCACAAAAGAACAGACATAATATGCAGTCACTGATAATTGGATACTAACCCCAGAAAGCTCTGAACACCCCAGAAACAACTCACAGACTATATTAAGTTCAAGAAAAAACAGAGGCCCCCCCAAAAAAGAAAATGAAAAACCATTATGCTTAATCTTTACACACCAAGAAAACTTTGACTAATTCCAGGTTACATCTTGTTTTACATGTACTTTATGCTCATTGTAACTAGTAAGACCTTAATGCACACCATCAAACCTTCTAAAAATATCAAGTACTGACAAAAATGTATTCGTATACTTTTATGCAAAAATGCTTAAAATCTGTACATTTATCTTTGTTTTTTAAAATAATGTTATTTAATTTAAAAAAAACTGACAGCAAACAAAACTCTAGTAAGTATATCAATGTATGGAGATTAAATAACTCATTGCTGAATGATGAGTGAGTCAAAGAAGAAATCAAGAAAGAAATCCAAATATTACTGAAAGTAGATGGGAGTGAAAGCCCAACTCAACCTTGGGGCACATGCCAGACAGTTCTAAGAAGAAAGTGGATAGCCCTAAGTGCCTACATTAAAAAATCAGAATGGACAAATGAGTTAATGATGCACCTCAAGAATTTCCGAAAAAGAAAAAAAAAAAAACAGTAGACACCAAGAAATACTAAAAATCATGGCTGAAATGAATGATACAGAAAAAAATTTTAAAACTTCAGGACCCTCAGATCTGGTTCCTAAGAAGACAAACACAATTGGGAGAACTTTGGCCCCACTAAATAAAAACAAAAACAAAAAGAGATTACCCAAATTAAAAGAATCAGAAAGAAACGGGGGCATTATGACAGACATACCAAAAGAATCTGAATATTATAAGGGTTTTTTTTTTAAAAAAAAATTCATTAAGTTGGGAAAATGTAAAAAAAAAAAAAGGATAAATTTCTAGATTTAGCCAAACAAACCTCCAAAATTAACCATGGAGAACTCAGAAGACAAAATAGGAGAAGAGATTGGAACAATAATAAAATAAAATGAAACCTTCCAGCTTAAAAATAAAAAAAAGTTCAGAGTTGCGACATAGACTCACAGCAGCAGAATGACTTTCAAAGTCAACCCTCCTTCAATATATATATTATGTATATAATAATCTATATAATAACTCCTATCCTCCTTCTAGAAGTTCAGTGTCAGTCTAATATTAAAACAAAGTAAGGAAACAATAAAAAATGTAGGACAATAATCTTGATGAAAACAGATTAAAATGCTCGATAAAATACTTGTTAACAGGATATAGGCATAAATCAAAAATATTACACATTGTGACAAAGTTGCATTTATGTCTGACCTAAAACATGTATGTTAGTAAATGTAATGAACCACATAAATGAAATTAAAGACAAAAATTACATGATCAACTAACTCAGTAGACACAGAGAAACCTTTGACAAAATCCAACATGCGTTCACATGAAAGTCTAAGAGGGAATAGGAGCAGATGGATCATTTCTCAACATAACAAAAGCCATATATGGCAAACCTATAACTATCATTATCCAAAGTGGAGAAAATCTCAAAGAAATCCTATTAGAATTAAGAATGACACAGGGATGCTTATTATTTCTACTCCCTGTCAAAATATTGCTGGAAGCACTAGCTAAAGTTATACAGCACGAGAAACAAATTATAGATATATACAAAGGTAAAGAATATTTCAAACAATACCTATTTGCAGATGATATGATAAGGGATCCCAAAATACTCACTGCGAATCTTTTAAAAACAATATACCATTTCAGGAAAGGTTCAAAGTACAAAATCGGCTTACAAAATTCAGCAGCCTTTCTATAAAACAACATCAAATACACTGAAAAATATATGGACACAGTCTTCTTTAAAATAGCATCAAAGACAATAAACTAGTTTGGAATAAACCTTGGAATGACAAATGAGGTGAAAAAATCTTCACAATGAAAATGCCAGTTATGTGAAGAAAGAGACTGAGAAAGACACTAGAAAATGGGAAGACCTCTTGTGCTCATGAATTAGTAGAATTATGAGTGTGGAAAAAAAAAACATCCTATCAAAAGCTATTTACATATTCAATGCAATTCCCATCAAAATATCCATAACATTATTCAAGTAAACAGTAAATAAATAAATAAAACCCTAGAATATATAAGGAACCAGAAAAAAACTAAATCAATCTCAATAAAAAGGAATAATACTTCAGAAATTTTTATTATATACCTAAGATATATTATAAAGTTTAAATTATATAAATAACACCACTATGATCTGGGCACAAAAACTAATATGTAAACCAATGAAATAAAATAGAAAATTCAAACATAAGTACTTATAAGTATAGCCATATTATATTTGACAAAGATGGAAAAAAAATATGCCTTATGTAAAAGGCAGCATCTTCAACAAATGGTGCTAGGAAAACTGAATTCCATATGTAGAAGAATAAAGTTAGACCTGTGTATATCATCCTTCACAAAACTTAGATCCAAGTATACCAAAGAGTTCAGCTTGAAACCTGAATCACTGAAACTACCAGAAGAAACTACCCTACAAGATACGTGTGTAGGAAAAACCTTTATGAATTTGTTTGTCTGGGAAATAAGGTCAGTATTGGAAAGTGTAACCTTATGAAGTTAATAAGCTTTTCTTGGCCAAGGAAACAATCAAGCTAGCAAAAAAGAAACCCACAGAATGGGGAAAATAATTGCCACAATCATTTAAAAATTGCCCTAGGGTTCTAAACCGAGAGTTCCCAATAGAAAAAATAAAAGTGTATATGGATGACCTCAAAAAAAGTGTTATCATGCTTAGCAATGCTAATTGAAAATAACTTTGTACTTTTTCTCACCCCAATCAGAATAGCTAAGATCAACAAAACAACTGATAACAAATGCTGGGAAGGATGTAAAGAAAAAGGAACCCTTATCCACTATTGGTAGGTATGAAAAAGGTGGACCCACTCTATAAATCACTATAAAGAATCCTCAAAAATAGCTGAACATAAGCCTATCACATGAGCGAGCTATACCACTCTTTGGCATGCTGCAGACACTTGCTCAGCAATGTTCATAGTTGCCTTGTTCATAATAGGCAGGAAATGGAAACAGCCTCAATTTCTTCAACAGATAGATAATGAAAATGTGGAACATGCACAGTGCGATACTATCCAGTGTAAAGAAAAATGAAACCATGAAGACTCTAGGTAAATTTGTATGTCTATAAAAGAATATATATACTGAGTGAGGTAGCCCACATCCATAAAGAAAAATACTGCATGTTCTTTCTTATTTATCGTTTTGAGCTTTACATCGTCGGGTGTGAGGATACAGCATGGAGGCCCAGAGCCCGGGAAGTATAAAGGTACTGTAGGTGATGGTGATCCTGGGTATTCTGGAGGGAGTTGCAGGATACAGGTGACATAATTTGAGAAACGTAACAGAGAGGAGGAAGCTTGAACTGAGATGGAGGGAAGGAAGTAAGTAAGGAAAAGGAGCAACCAGGTACAAATAATGCCAAGGGTGTTTAATAAAGCTTCAAGAATTTATGTTATTTAATATTTACCTGTAATTACAAACTTTACACAGCACACATAAGTGTGTGTATAGGTGAGTGTATGTGAGTACATGTGCATGCATACTTACATGAGTGTGTGTGTGTGTGTGTGTGTGTGTGTGTGTGTGTGTGTGTGTGTTTTAAAGGAAGTTGAGCCACTTGAGTTCACAATCCATCCCCCCAAGAATCATAGACTAATAAAAAGCTCAGTACTAATAAAGCCCTCCATTAGGATGATTGGTCAGTGAAGTCTGAGTAACTCCCAAATAATATAAATTAATGATGGAGTCCTTAGTTGCTTCTCCTTGTTCAGAGTGGACCCCTGTTGCTGAAGACACGACAGACTTAGGGCACAGAATTTGCATTATTTGGGCTGAATTTTACCTGAAACCCTGTTTCCTAAGGTGTAGCTTTCATGATCCCAGAAAATACTGCAATATGTCAAAGGAGGAAAAAGAAAATTCCTACTTAACTCCAACACCCATGAATAAGGACAGTTACAATTATGACAAGATATCCATAAAGGTCTAATCGATGACATGGGTAGGTAATGAGCAACAGCCATCTGATTGAATTTAAAGTCTACTCAACAGGAGGAAACTCATGCCTGGTTTTGGAAACCTAATAAATGTCTCAATTTCTCATTACATGCTAAATTGTATCACCACTGGTGAATGTAGCTATCACCCCTCACCCAAGAAGCCTCTCTTTGGAAAAAAAAAATAGAAATCATCACAATATAAAGATAAACAAACCAGGAAAAATCCAACCCCAATAGATGCATTCAGATGACAGCTATGACTTTAGGGAATGTATCAGAAGAAGGGGAAGACACATTGTAAAAACCAGAATACCAGGAACCCTGCTGTAAAAAAAAATCTCTTCTAGAAATAAAAGACAGGATAAATGGCAATATCAATGGACACTTTGATGTGAAATAGGAAAGTTTTGCATATTCTTTCCTGATAGACAAAGAACTACAGGAAACAAATGATGGCTGAAAGAAGAGGACTTGGCCTCTCTCAGGATAGTGGGTTATTCAATACAAAGGGGTCAGGCCTGAAAGCATACACAAAGAACAAATATGGTCTCAGCAGGTTGTATTTATATACATCTATGCATACACTGTATGTGCATACATATTATGTTTGTTTGCATGCATAATCTAAGTAGAATGAAAACATTTAAAATAAAACAAAAAGCTGGGCAGTGGTAGCACATGCCTTTAATTTTAGCACTCAGGAGGCAGAGGCAGGTAGGTCTCTATGAGTCTGAAGCCATTTCTGGGACAGTCAAAGGTATACAGTGAAACTATATATCAGAACAACAGAAACAATAACAAAAACACAAAAAACCCACAAAAACAAAACAAACAAACAAACAAAACCAAAAATCACCCAACAGTATGAAAGTAGGAGTTTTTAAACAGTTTAAAAAATTACAACTAGTTTAATAATGGATCTCAGAAATGTTAAAGAAATAGAAGATGATCAACTTTGGTGAATTGTAAGAAAAAAATTCAGGCCCTGCCCTAATATTTTCCATTCTAATGAAATAATTTGCTTCAATTAGCACATTTTTCTTCTATCCAAATTAAATTCTATATTTTTCTTATTTCTTTATTTCTGGAATGATATAAAAGAACAACTCTTTTTCTTTTTTTTTCTTTTTTTTTAGTACAGAATAAAGTTTATTCAGGTCATGGGAGAGTTAAGAGGGTGGT
This sequence comes from Micromys minutus, assembly GCF_963924665.1. Taxonomy (NCBI): domain Eukaryota; kingdom Metazoa; phylum Chordata; class Mammalia; order Rodentia; family Muridae; genus Micromys; species Micromys minutus. The sequence goes on along the minus strand of NC_137970.1, from coordinate 7,241,904 downwards.
AGAGGTAGAGAGAGAGAGAGGGAGAGAGAGAGAGAGAGAGAGAGAGAGAGAGAGAGAGAGAGAGAGAGAGAGAGAGAGTAGAGGAGTAGAGGCCGACTATGAGCATGTGGAGGGAAAGGGGAGAAGGGAAGGGAAGAGGAGGAATAGGGGTGGGAGAGCAAGGCTGCAAGAGCAAGAGAGAGAGGAGGGGTCAAGCAGCTCCTTTTATAGTCAGGTCACTAGTGCTGGATAATTGAGGGGTGGGGTATACCTGGCTGTTGCTAGGTAACTAAGGGGTGGGGTTTACAGAATCCCAACATTCCCCAATTTTTGTTTAATTAAAAAAAGAAAAATTAGAGGCGATGGTGGATCAGGAATAGGGTTGTTGTGATCTCTTGACTGCTTCATGCTTGTTTGGGGCAATGTTTTTAGAGAGTCCAGAAAAGTGGAAGTAGGGATGTTTGTCCAGTCTTAAGAGTTGTCTGTTTCCTTGTTGTCCAGGGTCTGTGGAACCATCTGAAAATAGGTCAGAAGTAACAGGTCCAGTGGAAGTGTCTGTCTGTGAGAGAAGGCTGAAGCATCTGTACGTTGCTTCTCTGGAGCTGTTCTAGATGTAATGAGCACCTGGACTTGACAAGATGCTGGAACACACATATGTGTACATTATAGGTAGAAATTAAGTACATTTGGTTTGGAAGAAAGAATGATTTTTCAGGAGCAGTCCTAATGCTGCCATTCCTCCTCTTTTCTTATGATAAAAAGAAGAAAAAAAGGGAGGGGGAGGCCAATGGAGAAAGGGAAATAGGGGTGTCGAGTCTCATTGGCTACTTCCTGCTGTCTTGGGGCGTCATAAGGGGGTGCAGCTGGCTTTCACCATCGGGATCTCCGCCTGGCAAATGTTTACATCAGGCTTCTCTATGGACAATAGCTGGTAGTCCTGTAACAGGAACTAATTAATAAGTTCGTTAGAACGTTTCTGTGTCTATCATTGAGGTAGACAGAGGATTGATAAGATTTGGAGCAAATTACTACAGAATGTGTCTCAATGTCTTAGAACAGTTTGCCATGCCATGAAGAGGGATAGAGGAAAGGTGTGGAGTCATGGCAACGTATGAGTCAGGGCAGCTGAATGTTGATAGTTCTTACTGGGGACCCTGGTTGATTTTTTACAGTAGAGCTTACCAACAACTTCTGTCTCCCACCTGGGATCTCATGGATCTTGTATGTGATAAAAGAGCTGCAGGCATCTCGAGAATCACCGTAAAAGGGTCCTGGTAGGGTCTAGTAGTTAGATGACAACAGAAGAGTGTTTAGCAACAGACTCAGGGGTCTACCTGAGAAGCTGGTAAAGGAAACATGTTTGTGTTAGTAGGTTGACTGGCTAGGAGAAGCAGAGGGTTGCTAGCAAGCTTGGGTTCAGGAAATGGGGGGGGGGGAAGCAAAGGAAATAGAGGCTCCCAACTTAGCTAGAATATCTCTTTCCCAATAAGTAGACAGGACATGTTGGCACTACCAAAAAGGAATGACTGAGAGGTACACCACTAAAATTGTAAGTGCTGGAATCTGGTGAGGAAGGTAATGTGTCCTCTTACCTGACAATAGGAAAATGGGAGGGAGAAGTGGGTCCCCAAAACTCCATCAGGACCGAGTAAGTGGCCCCAGTGTCCAGGAGGAAGGAGATGGGCTACTCACATACCATGATAGCTACCCGTGGCTCCCTGTTCGTGATGGCAGTGGTCAGGTCAAGGGAGCCTGGGCCTCTTCGGTTGTCCATAGCCAAGCCTAGAATGCTGGAGTTATTTTGGCGTGATGTCCCTCTGTCTCGCGTGACACAGGGCAATCGGTAGCCCAGTGTTCCTCTGGATCATACTTAGGACATGGCCCCTTGCTTGTGAGAACTGGAGCAAGCTTTTGCCCAATGACCTATTGACCACATCTGTAGCAGGGGCCCGGTGGTGTAGCAGTGGCTGGGGCTGGTCGGGAAGCCTTTGCCAGCATATGGTATTTGTTTGTGAGCCTTTTTACCTTTCCCATGGTACACTTTAAGGGCCAGAACCAAGACTTCTGCCTGTGGAGCTAGGGGTCTCCTCTCGAGCTTTTAAGCAAGTCTCTTATGTCGGAGTAGCTCCGGGAAAAGAAATAGGTCATTAGAAGTTGTTTACCTTTTGGGTTTTAGGGGTCTAAGTTAGTGTCTACCTGTTTGATGGATCTAGTCTGTATGCATTTTTTTTTTGCTCCCAAACTCGCTGGCTTTCCTCAGGAAGTAAATTATTAGTGAGAATTATACGTAAAACATGGAACATCAGACTATAAGATTGCGGCGCAGAAGAGGACAAGATAGGGAGGTAAGGGGCATAGGCAGCAATGTTTGAGGCCGGGTGGCCTGTGCATGTCCACATGTGAGTCTGGCCATGGAAGGGAGAGTTTTGAAAAGCTTAGAGTAGCATGATTAGAAGCTGAGGTAGAGGTTTGGATTTTGCCGGAGAGAGGATGGCTCATTGGCTGGATCGAGAGCTGTGGTGTCATCTGTCTTATTGCCTCATTGCTAAAAGGAGGTGAGTGGGGTTACAAGAATACAGAGAAGGATTGGAGAGGAGGTAGATAAATGTCTGTACACAGGGAACCTCTTTCCATTTACCAGATCTTTGGCAGTATGAGTGAAGGTCTCATAAAATTAATGAGTCTAGGGTGCCATTTTGAGTCATTACCTAGTGGATACTGAGTCCAAACATTGTTGCAGAAGTATATCAATTTAGATGTCTTTAGCTGAGGTGTTAGTGTTAGAGATTTGAAATTTTACAGGAGGCATCCCAGTGGGGAGCCTGGTGACACTTTTTGAGACATTGAGTTGTCCATTGGGAAGGTACAGGGAGGGGCTACCGAGCTATTTCAAACCAGCGTCCCAGTGGATAAAACTCGGTAGGAAAGTTTCGTCTATGCACAGGGGTCGAGAGTTGAAAGTACCCTTGCCAGGCCTAGTCTTCAGCTGAATGAACCGGCTGCTAGAGCCCTGGAGGAAGGGATAAAGTGAAGAGCACTCCGAAAGGGACCTTCTCAATGGTCAATGTCTGTCTCAAAACTGTGGCTATAGAGAATTAGCCCTCTTTGCCCGCAAAGGCTGGCCAGGCCTTGTTTGGGAAATCGGGGATTCTCTCTGCCAAGTGGAGTGATAATCTCTACCAATTTGCCCATGTTTGTGCGAGAATCTTAGCCATGATCTGGTATCAGGAAAAGTGAAACCCTGTGGCGTTTGGCTTAACTATCTCAGTGGCCTACACAGTGAGAGCTATAGTCATGAAAAGAAAGAAAAAATTTTAGTTGTACATTTGAAACCCACATTTGAAATCTAGAGGAATCCCACCCTTTGGAATAGGTAGTGAACTTTAGGCAGATGTACTTATCTGGGTGGAGTCTTATTTGGTCCATTGGAGGTAGATCTGATTGGGTTTCCTGTAGCTTATAAGTTTATAAAAGAGTTGTTAAACTGCAGTTACCTTAGCTGTCAATGCAGTCAGAAATCTGGCTTAGAATAAATAAAACTTTAATCTAGCAGGCAGAATAAGATTGAAAGTAATAAAGGGAAACAAAACATGCACGAGACAGACACTACTGCACACAAGTGAGAAAGTGCAGTTGGGGCACTGGAGGCACTCACATACAGGGAGGGGGTTTGGTACTGTGGCAGCAGGGAAAGGCTAGTGGTTCCGGCCAGGGGGCTCACCACCCCGCCCCTCGTTGGGTGGGGAGTACCTGTTCTACTGCCATGGCAGGGGACCACGCATGTGATCTGCTAGGCAGGCGGCTGCTTACTAGGAGGCCTGCTTTCATGGTTTCCCTAGGGACTGCCAGCAGGGCCAGTGTCCCGGCAGAAACCCAGTCACCACCCTCCTGCTCGCTGCCCCCAGGGAGCAGCCGGAGCCTGGGGCACTCAGCCCATGGAACCTCAGCTTGCCCTGAAGCTCCAGCAGGAGCGGTGTCACTGGCTGCTGCTCCTTTCAGGAAGCCCACCTACTGGCAGGCTCTACTAGCTTCGGATTCCTGCCGCCCGCGGGGCCCAAGCAACCAAGGCTGAACCTTCCGCAGGACCAGATGCCTGCCCACTGGGTCCCAGTGGACAAAAAGAGTCTGGGACAGAGACCAGGATGGAGAAAGCACGTGTGGGATGGGAACAGCTAGGTCTAGCAAACAGTGTCAAGCGGAGGCTAGGGGCAGGGCCAGACCCACTATTCACACAGAATAGGATAGCTAGCAAGGGAGTGCAGTTTATTGGTTTCTGCTTAGTGTAAGTTAAACCAAAGCATCCCAGGAAATAGGGACAAAGGCGGCAAAGACAAGCCCATGGGTGAGGGTAGGGATAGCTGCCATGGGGGCGCAAAACTCGGAGGCTGTGCTCCACGGAGGCGGCCCATGGGTGAGTCAGCAATGGGGCTAAATTGGAGGCAGTGCTCCTCGGAAGCGGCACTCCAGAATGAGATCCAGGCCTGGCCTGGGTCTAGCAAAAGGAGGAGGGGGTCCCAAGGGCAAAAATCCGAGAATGAGGGTCAGTAAAAGCACCTGTCCTCAGGGGTAGCTCAGGAACCCTGGGACCTCATGGATACTTACTCTGACCAATGTGGGGAGGGAGCTTACCAGGTCTTGGGCTAGTAAGCATCAGGATGCGAACCTGCATTTTCTTGAGTCGCGCCAGCACCAATCCAATGTTGTTAGAAATCACAAAATGAAAGGAAAAAGAGATACTTGGTCATGAGGAAATCTAATCTCCTCACACGGGGCACCAATGAAAGGAAAAGTTGCTGAAAGGAAAAGTCACAGGGCACCAATGTTGGGAAAAGATGAAGTTCCTGGTTTCCGCACCAATGTTAGGAGAAGGATGAAGAGAGTGGGGGCATATGGCCCATGGAGGTGCGGCGAGGCCTGGGGGCAAGGGAGATGCCTCTGTGGGGCCCATGTTGGGAATCCCTTCCCCCTGAGGGAACAGCCACACAACGGTATAGTACAGAATAGAGTTTATTCAGGTCATGGGAGAGTTAAGAGGGTGGTAGAGGCAGAGAGAGAGAGAGAGAGAGAGAGAGAGAGAGAGAGAGAGAGAGAGAGAGAGAGAGAGAGAGAGAGAGTTAGAGGAGTAGAGGCAGGCCATGAGCACTTGGAGGGAGGGGGGGAAGGGAAGGGAAGAGGAGGGGTAGGGGTGGGAGAGCAAGGCTGCAAGAGCACAAGAGCAAGAGCACAACTCTTTTTCATAACTAGTTATATAATTATCTTAATTATTTGGCATTTCAATTTCATGTTAAATATTCAAGTTAAAACTGGATAAAATAAACCAGCAACCAGGCTCTTGTGAGAAAAACTTGTAGAAGTTAAAGGAATCATACAGAACATATATCAAGAATGGAAGTCCCACTAGGAAAACAAATATAACACAGCAGCAGCATTATAGTCAAATCGTTCTTTCCAGATATGGGATTAGAAATTTATCCTTTTGGCTAAAGTTGCACTTTGAAGCAATCCAGAACCCAAGAATGAGAAACTGGAACAAAATAATTTCACAGAACACTTTAAAATTTACATGTTATCTTCACTCTTTTCCCATTTGATCAGCCTGTGAACTCATTGAGGGTCATGGTAGGAAACGGTGGGTCTCTAGAAGATGAAGGATCTCTCAGAAATTTTAGTATACTGCTTGGTATATTATTAATAGGACATTTGAAATGCCCTCCATATCATTTAGTTAGGTAGGTAGGTCGTTAGTTAGTTAGTTAGTACTCTCATGAGAAACAAAACCAATAGTTGGGGTGGTGTAAAAGAATGGAAGATGAGGAATTGGCTCATTGGGAGATAGAGGCTAAGAAATCCCATGATCTGCCAGCTACAGTCCACAGTTTTAAAAACCAGGAGACTTAGTAGTCTATGTACAAATACGAGAGCTAGAGAAGACTCAGGACCCAGCTTAAGCAGCCAGGCAGAGAGGAACTTCTCTGTTGACCTTCCTGTTATTTTGCCTAACAGATGGATACTGCCACACACATGAGAGATGCCAATCTGCTTTGATCATTCTACCTATTAAAACGTTAATTTCATCGAGATATGCCTTCAGAAATATGCTCTGAAATTGTGCCCAACCAAATATTTTGATACCCAATGATCCAGTGAAGTTGACCCAGAAAATTAACCATTGCTTCCCTGAATCAGGACCAGTGGAGTAAATTTCCATTCCTGTGGACACCCAGAAAGGGGTTCCACCTTTGTTCTGCCCTAGACTCTACTTTGGTGGTTACCTCAGGATATGCTCACCCCCACACCTCAGATGAATTCATCCTTGAAGATCTGATCCAACTTTGGGGAAATCCATCCAGATGAAAAGAAAAACTCAACCACAGATGCTGGGGCAAAGAATTCAGCAGAGCTAATGGCAGCTAATCTTCAAACGCAGAGAATGATAGATGGCAGAGGATCCACAGAGAAATAGACCATGTCAAATGCTTGGTGCAATCCACCCTGAAGGGAAGTGAAAGACAGATCTTGAGTTTAAATGGCATACATTCTAATATGAGGCTTTCTCATATCATCAGGACAAGTTAGATAACATTCCTATCCCCATTTACTACATGTAATATGAGAATTAAAATATCACACCAGGAAATACTGATCCACACAACAAAGATGCCTCTCATGGTCCTTGAGAATGAAAGAAGCCACACCCAAAGAATTATAATATCAATTAAATGATTCCTTTTATGTACTTGAAGCCCAGCTGGGATAAATCTATGGGAGAAAAAGTCAGTATTGTAGCTGTTCTGTATCAGAAACAGCCTAAAAAGAAACACAGGGAAGCCCCCCCCCCAAATGAAAATGGTCTGAGATCTAAGTGTGGAGTGGTTTGCACAGGTGGACATGGATCCAACTCATCTAATTGGACCCTTGATATCTGACATTGCACTGGACGATATATCTTAATAGAAATTTCAAAAATGTGTCTTTCTGCTTTTCATGGGTAATAACTGATATAATATACAGTATGTATCTTAGGGAGAAATGAAACATACATCAGGTACTCAAAAGGTGGTGGCAAAACATTCTTAAAAGTGACCAGCTTCTTTGATTTGTTTATATAGTGGATTACATTGATGGAGTTCCGTATATTGAACCATCCTTGCATCCCTAGGATGAAGCTTATTTGATCACAGTGAAAGATTGTTTTGATGTGTTTTTGGACTATGTTTGCAAAATTTTTATTTAGTATTATTGCATCAGTGTTCAGAAGGGAAATTGGTCTGAAGTTCTCTTTCTTCGTAGGGTCTTTGTGTGGTTTAGGTATGAGCATAATTGTGGATTTGAAGAATGAGTTGGGTAGTGTTCCCTCTGCTTCTATTTTGTGGGATAGTTTGGAAAGTAGTGGTGTGAGGTCTTCTATGAAAGTCTGATAGAATTCTGCACTGAACCCATCTGGTGCTGGGATTTTTTTTAATTGATTGAGAACCTTTAGATGACTGCTTCTATTTCTTTACGGGTTATGGAACAATTTATATGGTTTATCTGATCCTGATTTAACTTTGGTACCTGGTATCTGTCTAGAAAGTTGTTCATTTCCTCTAGATTTTCCAATTTTGCTGAATATAGAATTTTTTTAGTAGGATCTGATAATTACTTGACTCTACTCAGTTTCAGTTATTATGTCTCCACTTTCATTTCTGATTTTCTTAATTTGGATACACTCTCTTTGCCCTCTAGTTATTTTGGCTAGAGTTTATCAATCTTGTTAATTTTCTCAAAGAACCAGCTCTTGGTTTTGTTGATTCTTTCACTGTTTTTTTTTTTTTTTTTTTTTTTTTTTTTGTTTCTATTTGGTCGATTTCTGCCCTAAGTTTGATTATTTCTTGCTGTCTACTCCTCTTGGGTGTATCTGCTTCTTTTTGTTCTAGAACTTTCAGCTGTGCTATCAAGCTGCTAGTATATGCTCTCTCCAGTTTCTTTTTGGAGGCACTCAGAGCTATGAATTTTACTCTCAGTACTGCATCTGTTTGGGTATGTTGTGCTTTCATTTTCATTAAACTCAACAAAGTCTTTGGTTTCTTTCTTTATTTCTTCCTTGAACGAGTTTAAGTAAAGCATTTTTCAGTTTGCATGTGTATGCAGGCTTTTTGTTGTTTTTGTTGTTATTGAAGACCAGCTTTAGTCCCTGGTGATCTGATAGGATACAGGGAATTATTTCAGTCTTCTTATATCTGTACAGACCTGTTTTGTGACAATTATATGATCAATTTTAGAGAAAGTACCATGGGGTGCTGAGAAGAAGGTATATCCTTTTTCTATGTGTTGATATATTCTACAAATGGCTGTTAAATACATTTGGTTCATAACTTCTGATAGTTTCACTGTGTCTCTGGTTAGTTTCTGTTTCCATGGTCTGTCCATTGATAAGATTAGGGTGTTGAAAAAGATCTCAGAAGATAGAAAGATCTTCAATGCTCATGGATTGGCAGGGCTAAAATAGTAAAAATGGCCATCTTGCCAAAATCAATCTAAAGATTCAATGTAATCCCCATCAAAATTCCAACTCAATTCTTCATAGAGTTAGGAAGTGCAATTTGCAAATTCATTTGGAATAACAAGAACAAAAAAAAAACAGGTTAAAGAAAATTATTCTCAACAATAAGAGAACTTCTAGGGGAATCACTATCCCTGACTTCAAGCTGTATTACAGATTAATCATGAGAGACAGTCAGGTAGATCAATGAAATAGAATTGAAGACCCATAAATGACCCTACACACCTACGGTCACTTGATCTTTGACAAAGGAGATAAAAACTTTCAACGGAAAAAAGACAACATCTTCAACAAATAGTGCTGGTTCAACTGGCAGTCAACTTGTAGAAAATTGCAAAGCAATTCATTCCTATCTCCTGCTACAAAGTTCAATTCCAAGTGTATCAAAGTCCTCTGAATAAAACTAGGTACACTGAAACTAATAGAAGAGAAAGTGGGGAAGAACTAAGAACATATAGGCACAGGATAAATTTTCCTAAACAGAACACCAATGGTTTATGCTCTAAGATCAAGAATCAACAAATAGGACCTTATAAAATTACAGAGCTTCTGAAAAGCAAAAAACACTGTAAATAGGACAAAACATCAGGCAACAGATTGGAAAAAAAATTACCAATCCTATATCTGATGGAGGGCTAATATCTAATATATACAAAGAATTTAAGAAAATAGACTCCAGGCCAGCGGTGAGCCAGCGGTGATCCAGGCACACAGGACTGGCAAGGAGAAATTCCAGATAGCCAGGGTGCAGAGAGATCTCTGCTGAGCACACAAAGAAAGTGTGGTCCACTGGTTCCCCTCTCCTTGCCCCAGCTTGGTAATAGGATAATAGGAATAGAGGACAGCGAAGAATATCAACTAAGAGGCACAGTAAATATCTTCAACAAAATCATAGAGAAAAACTTCCCTAACCTTAAGAATGAGATGACCATGAGCATTAAACAAGCCTACTGAACACCAAATAGACTGGACCAGAAAAGAAATTCCTCACAACACATACTAGTCAAAACACAAAGTGCCCAAAATAAAGAAAAAATACTAAAATTAGTAAGGGAAAAAGGCCATGTAACATATAAAGGCAGACCAATCAGAATCACACCAGATTTCTCAACAGAGACTAGGAAAGCTAGAAGAGCCTAGAAGACATCATGCAGATCCTAAGAGCGCACATGTGCCAGCCAAAGTTGCTATACCCAACAAAATTCTCAATCATCATAGATGGAGAGACTAAGATATTCCAAGACAAGACTAAATTCACACAATATCTGACAACAAACCCAACACTACAACAAATTATAGGTGGAAAACCAAATACAAGGAGGGAAACTACATCCTAATAAAAACAAGAAAACTCCTAAGCAAAAAAACCAAAAAAAGAAAGACATACAGGCACAATTCAACCTCCAAAAGCAAAAATAGCAGGAAACAGCAACCACTATTCCTTGATATCTGTTAACATAAATGGACTCAATTCCCCAATAAAAAGACATAGACTGTCAGACTGGATACATAAACAAAACCCAGCATTTTGCTGCATACAGGAAACCCATCTCAGAGACACAGACAGACACTATCTCAGAGTAAAAAGTTTGGAAAAAACCTTCCAAGCAAATGGCCACAAGAAGCAAGCTGGAGTGGCCATTCTAATATCGACTAAAGTAGATTTTTCAACCAAAAGGTATCAAAAAAGATAAGGAAGAACACTTTTTACTCAATCCAGGGGAAATTTGTCAGGAGGAACTCTTAATTTTTAACATATATGCTTCAAATACAAAAGCACCTATATTCATAAAAGAAACCCTACTAAAGCTCAAAAAATACATGGTGCCCCACACAATAATAGTGGTAGACCTCAAAACCTCACTCTCACTAATAAACTGAACAAGGACACTGTAAAACTAGCAGAGGTTATGAACCAACTGGAATTAATAGATATCTACAGAACATATCATCCTAAAACAAAAGAATACACCTTCTTCTCAGCACCTCACAGCACCTTCTCGAAAATTGATCACATAATCAGTCACAAAACGAGCCTCAATAGATATAAGAAGATTGAAATACTCCCATGCATCCTCTCAGATCAAGATGGTCTAAGGCTGGTCTTTAACAACAACAAAGACAACAAAAAGCCCACATACACATGGAAACTAAACAATGCTCTATTAAACAATAGCAGGGTCAAAGAAGAAATTAAGAAAGGATTTAAGGTTTTTCTAGAATTCAATGAAAATGAAAACACAACATACCGGAACCAATGGCATGCAATGAAATCAGTACTGAGAGGGTTAGGGTTAGGAAAACTCATAGCTCTGAGCGCTTCCAAAAAGAAACTGGAGAAAGCATACTTCAGCAACTTGACAGCACAGCTGAAAGCTCTAGAACAAAAGGAAGCAGATACACCCAAGAGGAATAGACTGCAAGAAATAATCAAACTTAGTGCAGAAATAGACCAAATAGAAACAAAAAGAACCATTGAAAGAATCAACAAAACAAAGAGCTGGTTCTTTGAGAAAAGATAAATGATAGCATGGTCAAAGAAGAAATAGAGAAAGAAATTAAGGATTTTCTAGAATTCATTGAAAACGAAAAGACAACATGTCCTAACCGATGGGATGCAATGAAAGCAGTACTGAGAGGAAAACTCATAGCTCTGAATGCTTGCAAAAAAGGACTGGAAAGAGCATATACCAGCCAGTTGACAGCACTGCTGAAATCTCTAGAACAAAAGGAAGCAGATACACCTAAGAGGAGTAGACAGCAAGAAATAATCAAACTTAGGACATAAATTGACCTTATGTAAACAAAAAGAATTAGTGAAAGAATCAACAAAACCAAGAGCTGGTTCTTTGAGAAAATTAACAAGATTGATTAACAAATTAACAAAATCAGAAAGGACAGTGGAGAAATAACAACTGAAACTGAGGAAATTCTAGAAATCATCAGATCCTACTACAAAAGCCTATACTCAACAAAGCTGGAAAATCTGGAGGAAATGGATGAATTCCTAGACAAATACAGGATACTACAGTTAAGTCAGGATGAGGTAAACCATCTAAATAATCCTGTAACACCTAAAAAAATAGAGGAAGTCATCAAAAGCATCCCAACCAAAAAAAGCCCAGGTACAGATGGGTTTAGTGCAGAATTTTATCAGACATGTATTGACAACATAATACCAATACTCTCCAAACTATTCCACAAAATAGAATCAGATGGAACATTACCTAACTCATTTTTTGAGGCTATAATAACCCTCGTTCCTAAACCACACAAAGACCCCACAAGGAAAGAGAACCTCAGACCAATCTCACGTATGAACATTGATGCAAAAATACTCAACAAAATCCTTGCAAACCGAATCCAAGAACACATCAAAATGATCATTCACCATGATCAAGTAGGCTTCATCCCTGGCCTGAAGGGATGGTTTAACATACGGAAATCCATCAATGTAATCTACTGTATAAACAAACTCAAAGAAAAGAATCACAGGGTCATCTCACTAGATGCTGAGAAAGCATTTGACAAAATTCAACACCCCTTCATGTTAAAAATCTTGGAAAGAACAGGAATCCAAGGCCCATACCTAAACATAATAAAAGCAGTATACAGCTAAACAACAGCCAACATAAAGCTTACCAGTTGAAAACTTGAAGCAACCCCACTAAAACCAGGGACTCAACAAGGCTGCCCACTCTCCCCCTACCTATTCAACATAATACTGGACGTCCCGGCTGGAGCAATTAGATAGCAAAAGGAAACCAAAGGGATACAAATTGGAAACGAAGAAGTAAAAACATCACTATTAGCAGATGACATGATAGTGTACATAAGCGACCCCACAAATTCCACCAGAGAACTCCTACAGCTGATAAACAAGTTCAGCAAAGTGGCTGAATATAAAATTAAGTCAAACAAAAAAGTAGCCTTCCTTCCTATATTCAAAGAACAAACAGATGGAGAAAGAAATTAGGGAAAAGATACCCTTCACAATAGTCACAAAAACTATGAAATACCTTGGTGTGACTCTAACTAAGCAAGTGAAGGACCTGTATGACAAGAACTTCAAACCTCTAAAGAAGGAAATCGAGGAAGATCTCAGAAAATGGAAAGATCTCCCATGCTTATGGATTGGAAGGATCAACATTTTAAAAATGGCCATCTTACCAAAAGCAATCTACAGATTCAAAATTCCAACCCAGTTCTTCATTGAGTTGGAAAGAGCAATGTGCAATTTCATCTGGAATAACAAAAGACCTAGAATAGTGAAATCCATCCTCAACAACAGGAAATCATCTGCGGGAATCACTATCCCTGACTTCAAGCTATATTACAAGGCAATTGTGCTGAAAATTGCATGGTACTGGTACAGAAATAGGCACGTGGATCAGTGGAATAGAATAGAAGATCCAGAAATGAGCCCTCACGTATATGGTCACCTGATTTTTGACAAAGGTGCTGTAAACATTCAATGGAAAAAGGAGAGCCTATTCAACAAATGGTGTTTGTCCAACTGGCACTCAGCATGCAGAAGAATGAAAATAGACTTTTTCTTATCTCCTTGTACAAAGCTCAAGTGCAAGTGGATCAAAGATCTCCACATTAAACCAGGTACACTGAAACTATTAGATGAGAAAGTAGGGAAAACCTTAGAACTCATAGGCACAGGAGAAAATTTCCTAAACAGAACACCAATAGCTGGAGCTCTAAGGTCAAAGATTAACAAATGGGACTTAATGAGATTGCAAAGTTTTTGTAAGGCTAAAGACACTATCATGAAAATAAAATAGCAGCCAACAGAGTGAGAAAAGATATTTACCAACCCCACATCAGATAGAGGCCTAATATTCAAAGTATAGAATGAACTCAAAATCGAGACACCAGAGAATCAAACAACCCTATTTAAAATGGGGTACAGATTAAACAAAAGTTCTCAGTTGAGGTATATTGAATGGCTGAGAAACATCTAAGAAAGTGCTCAACATTTTTAGCCATCAGGGAAATGCAAATACAAACCACCATGAGATTCCACCTCACACCATTCAGAATAGCTACGTTCATAAACTCAGGTGACAGCAGATGCTGGCAAGAATGTAAAGTAAAAGTAACACTCCTCCATTTTTGTTGGGATTGCAAGCTGGTACAACTACTCTGGAAATCAATCTGGAGGTCCCTTAGAAAATCGGACATAGTACTACCTGAGGACTGAGGTATAGCACTCCTGGGCGTAAACCCAAAGACACTACATCATATAACAAGAACACATGCTCCACTATTTTCATAGCAGCTTTATTTATAAAATTAAGAAGCTGAAAAGAACCCAGATGTCTCTCAAAAGAGAAATGGAGACAGAAATTTTACATTTACACAATGGAGTACTACTCCGCTATTAAAAACATTGACTTAATGAAATTCCTAGGCAAATGAATGGAACTAGAGGCTATCATCTTGAGTGAGGTAACCCAATCACAAAGGAACACACATGGTAGGCACTCACTGATAAGCAGATACTAGACCAAAATGCTCAGAATACCCATAAAACCATTCACAGCCCTTATGAAGCTCAAAAAGAAGGAAGACCAAAATTTGGATGCCTCAGTCCTTCTTATAAGTGGAACAAAACACTCAGGGGAGGAAATACTGGTCCAAATAGTGGAGCAGAGACTGAGGAAAAGATCATCCAGAAACTGCCTCACCTGGGGATCCATCCTGTATGCAGTCACCAAACCCAGTCATTATTGCTGATGCCAAGAAGTGCTTACTGGTAGGAGCCTGATATGGATGCCACCTCATAGGCTCTGACAGAGCCATACTTATACAAATGAGGAAGCTTGCAGCTAACCATAGGACTTTCACAGGGACACCAACGGAGGAGCTAGAGAAAGGACTGAAAGAGCTGAAATGGTTTGTAACCCCATGAGAAGAACAACAATATCAACCAAACAATCCCCCCTCCTGAGCTCACAGGGACTAAAACACCAACCAATATAGAGAGTCCCATGGCTCCAGTTGCATATGTAGCAGAGGAGAGCATTGTCTAGCATCAATGGGTGAAGCAGTGAATTCACAGTTTCCCAATGTACAGGAATGCCAAGGTGCTGAAAAGGGAGTGGGTAGTTGAGAATGGGAAAATCTTCATGGAAGCAAGGGGAGGGGAAAGAGGATATCAGAGAGGGCGGGAAGGGGATAACATTTGAAATGTAAATAGAGAGAATATCCAATAAAAATTGATTTAAAAAATGACTAGCTTCAAGCTATGCATTATGGCACAGACCTGATATTCAAGCACTTGAGAGGCAGAGGTAAGAATGTAAGTTATAGGCCACTGTGGGCTATGCAGAGTGCTGTTAGAGTTTGAACCAGAGTTCTGAATCAGAGTACTTTTGCCCACAAAGAGGAACATAAGGGTTATGGAAAAAGTAGGTAACTAAGGGTGAGTCTTTGGAGGTTATAACTTTTCCTGTTTTTGTTTTTTATCAAGATGTGAAATAACTCTGCTACATGATCCTACAGACACATACTGAGATGCTTGATCCTACCATCCTGCCATGATGGTCTCTATAAAAGCACAAACCAAAGTAAGGCTAACTTCCATTCAGTTACTTTTGTCAGGTAATTGGTTACAAAGGTTTAAAAAGTAACAAATCAGAACTCTGTGTCAAATCACCAAACCAAGCAAAACCAAAATATTTGTACCAATGGCAGCAACAATCAGAAGAATTAGTAACAGAAGGAAGAGACTTCAGAAATCATAATGAGTTTGCAATATACAGAAACTTAAGAGGATTCCAGCGCATTGACAGATGACACAAACTATACAGACCCTGCTTCAGTAGTTTGCTTCAGGACTTATACCACTAAAGTCCCCAACAGACAGCTAGATACTGTCCAAGAAAGTCAGTAACAGGCAAGAGCCTACCATTACACAGACCCAAGATAGGATGCAGATAAGACAGCTAATAGGACACCCAGCCAGGAAGTGCCTTTCTAGAGAAAAGGGGTCATGGGATACAGATCCAGAGAGGAGCTGAAATGGAGAGTACAAATGGTGGTACAGTAGGAGAAACTGACTTGTGATATTCTCACTGCAAGGCTGGAGAAGAGTGAGAGGCCACTTTCTAACACAAAGTAAAAAAGGAAAATGAAGGCCTGTCTCAGTAAGTAGTCTGAGTATTGATTTATCACTAAGCCTGAGATTAAATCTATCTTGGGTGAATCCAGGTCTTTCAGTCATCATATTAGCCATATGGAATTGTCCTTCATGGGAAACTGCAGCAGTTCTTAAAGGCAAGAGAGCACAAGGATCTCCAGGGATACCACTAAAATCCCAGCAGGTCTGAGTTGACTCCCAGTTTCTGGATCTCTAACATTCAGGTAATACCTGAGATTTTTTTGGCCCATGGATCACACCGGATTTCACAAAGAGCCTTCCAGAAGAAGCACTTTGTGATAGCAGCCAGGTGAGTGCAAGGACTTTGGAATTCTTCAAATACCTATTTTTGTTAGCTGTGAGCTTATATGGAGAATGGGGAATAAAGAACCCCAATGAGTGCTAAAACCATGGAAGTCAATATTCTATGAGGCATTCTAAGAAGCTAACTCCTATTTATTCTGGTTTGAAAACACTGCTCTAGACAGTGTTGTGAGGAGATTTATAGTTTTTAATCTTCTCATATAGCACAACTGCTAAATACAGTATAATATATGTGACAGGAATTAGTCTAGAATTTATTTAAGACTTTTCCTCCTCAGTTCATATGTCCAAAGATTGCCATTTCCAATTATTTATTAGGAGTTTGATGTTTTTCAAGGTAGATGCATTACTCTTGTTATCTGCTTTCAATTAGCTGAGAATTTACTATTCTTAGCCAAATGTCCATTCATCAGCAAATTCCACATTCCTGGCAGTCTGATTAACTTCCCAGGGCTCTTCCTTTATAGTTAAAATAAATGAGGCTGTCTATGTTTCATGTTTATTTGCTTATGAAAGGAAACAGAATAGGCTTAGGGTGGTGAATAAAAGAGAACAGTGGTAGTGAAAGAAGGGAAGGAATGAGAAGGGGAAGAAAAGTGAGAGTACAAAGAGAGGATGAAAGGCCCCAAAGCCCCCAAATAATTGGCAAAGATTAAGGATGGCAATAAATGCCTACCTATACACCAAAAGCTATATCTACTCTACTAGAGTATATTCAGTCATATCAAAAATCCAGCATTCAGGAAATGAGGCTCCATCAGCAAGAGGTTGGAAGATTGACCTTGACTCTTTCTACCTTGCTGTGGGGACTGTGAAAGAAGCATGTGCTTTAGAATCAATACGGCCTGGCTTTGGGTTCCAGCCAAACCACCAAAACCCAGAGCATCATGGGTAAGTTATTCCATCTCCATTTTAAACTTTTTTTATGTTTCTCCCTGTGGAAAATCTTAACAGCAATGACTAAGTTGCATATTGGCCGTGGGTTTAAGTGAGATTCTGACTATGTAATGATAGCATCAACTAGAATAGCCCTGCCCTTGAGTTTCAGATAGCATCTGTTCAAATGTTATCCAATGTGTGCAGAAGGTCTCAGATTCCCTCCAGCCACACTGGGGTCTTAAATGATTAATAAGAAAGGGATGGGCTGGGGATGATTCTTCTTGCCATGGCTGGCAGAAGCTGTAGCCTCTCCTAGGTCCTGCTCTGCATCTCCCTGTTGTGTAACATAGAACATCTCTGTTCTTGCCTCTGTATTTACTCACATCTAAATATCAACTCACAGTGGCACCAGATACCTAAAAGGCCGAGGAGAGGGCATCACTTTAGTTTGAGAGTTCAAGAGCAGACTTGACAAAATAGTAAGAACCACTATGTCCCACATGTACTTCCATCCATAAAAGAAGAATCAACTCAGTCACACCAAGTAACATGTAATAGCCAACTCTATTACCAACAGTCTGAAAAGAAATGAAGTTTGTTTTACAGCAATTCACATACAACTGAGTCAAATATGTGAGGGAACACTCTCCTACCTCTTATCTGTTTGTTGTTCTCTCATCCTTTGCCTTGAATGTGTATGTACAGGGCAATAAAACAAAACCCTAACTCTGTTGCTTTTCCTTACTCAGATTAGTTTAGCTGAACTCATGGATCTGACCTCTCCTTATGAACCTACATTAAACTTGGATCTTGACAACTCAAGATCCAAAATGGCTCTTTAATGTTTTCGGTTATGGAACATCTTCTATTCGAGTGACCTAGACACTGCATCAGGGATCACATCCTTCATTCATATATATATATATATATATATATATATATATATATATATATATATATATATATATGTGTGTGTGTGTGTGTGTGTGTGTGTGTGTGTGTGTGTGTGTGTGTGTGTGTGTGTGTGTGTGTAGATAGATACATACATACATACATAGTTAAATAGACAAACAGACAGACAGATAGATAGATAGATAGATAGATAGATGTAAATGTAGATATAGATATAGATTAGATATAGAAATAGAGGTAGAGATGGAGATAGATAGACAGAGAGAGAGAGAGAGAGAGAGAGAGAGAGAGAGAGAGAGAGAGAGAGAGAGATTGCTTATACATGAATGAAGTATCTATCTTAATATTTGCTGAATTTTACCCCAAGGCCTGGCTTGGTATAAGGAGATGGTTAAAATGTGCCTTTCCCCTGATCTTCTTAATTTTCTTTCCTATGTTTCATTCTTCAACATTTTTGTTACATTTTCTTGAGAGAATATTTTCAACTTTATCTTTCTTCCCCACCTCTTTGTGCACTGAAGATAGAAGGCAGGGCCTTTCTAATAGTAGGCAAACACTACCACTGAACTATATCCAAATACTCTACCAACATTTCTAAGCAGATTATTTTGTGCTCCAGTGGTCTGCAATTCTCTAGAGTAAACCATGCTCATATCTCATGAATTCAGTGTCTTTTCTTAAAAGCAGCAGTCATAATTTGGATGTTTTTGTTGCTATCATAAACATAATTGTGGCTCCTTAATATTCTGCTGCCTTCAGTTCTCTGTATTCTGTGGGGTCACATGTTTGGTCTCTGCCTCCTGTGTGATGATTTTCTCTAAATGTCAACTAATCTTTGGTCATCTGCTTACATTTACAAAAGAGGCTACAAAGCTGATAAGAAGTGCTGGGTGAAATAAAACCATTTGTTAACTGGTGGCTTTTGTTGAAGGGAAACCCAATAAAACCAAGGTTAGAGAAAACTAGTGTTGTGTTTCCCTAACTGCATTAGAGAAAACAGAGTGAGGATCTGATCTAAAGCACTTTGGGAGCTGTGGATAGAGCTCCATGATAGAGCGCTTGCTTAGTCTACTGATTCATTCTGTCTCAACTCAACACAAGTTACCTGCATCTGGCAAGAGAAGACCTCAATTGAAAAAAAGACCTTTATCAGATTGGCCTGTAGGGAAGTTTCTGGGGGTATTTTCTTGATTATTGATTGATGCAGGAGTGTGCAGTCCACTGTGGGTGTTACTGCTCCTTGCCAGGTGGTCCTGTATGTTATAAGAAGGCAAGCTTAAAGAGAGTTGGGGAGCAAGCCAGTAAACAGTGTTACTCCATGGTCCTTGATTCAGAACCTACTGCTAGGTTCCAAGTTCCTGCCCTGACTTCTCTTTAGGATACAGTATAAGCTAAAATAAAACCTTTCTTGCAAAAGTTGCTGTTGGTCATTGTGTTTATCACAACAACATAAAACACTTTGAATACACAAGGTCTTGGCCTTATCCCCAGCACTACATTATATTAATAACAGTAACAAATATGGTAATAAATATAATTCATTAACCTCTTAATTAAGGAAAATGGAAAGAAAAGGCTGGATGGGGTATAGTTCAGTGACAGTGCCAAGGAGATATAAGCATGAGCAAGAACAAGAGGAGGAGGTAGAGAAGGAGGCGAAGGAGGAGGCAGAAAAAGAGGAAAGATAGGAGTAGGGCTTTTGCTTTAACCTCACCCAGATCCAGTTTTCTAATGACAAGGATCCTCTGATATCCCCTGGCAGCAATGTTAGTAAAGGACAGGAAGAGACTTAGAAGGCTTTATAAAACAAATCAACAAGGTGTTGACAATGTGGCATTGAGTCAGCCTTTTCTGGGTTCTATGCCATAGAGTTTCTCAAAATTTAACTCACATAAAAATTACTCACATTACCTAAAGGGTTTTTAAAACACATATAACTAGTTCTCACTCCTAGAGTTCTGGCTCACCTGAGAAAATAAAATATTTTCCATCTCCCACCTGCCAAACTCATTATCCAATTGAAAGTGGTCTTCAAGTATAAAATACTGAAAAACAAACAAAAATGTAAAAAGATAGTTTCCCTACCAACTTTAACAAATGAATGTTCAGGGCTAAAGAATCATTCTTCATAATTAACAACTTTCCACTTTAAACTGTAATTACCTCTGGAATGAAACCCACTGGGGTTACATCCAGGCAGGCTATTGATGGTTTACATATATGGTGAGCTGAAAATAGGAGTAAGCAATGTGCAACTTTGGGTCTTAGAAGACAAAAGTGACTTCACTTCAGTTCTAAACTGTTTACTCTTTGATGAAACTGTTGAGATGTGCTCTCATAGAATTCCGCTGCTCAGCTCTAAAAAGTTCAAGCCACATAGAGATCAAGAGCCTCTCTCTCTCTCTCTCTCTCTCTCTCTCTCTCTCTCTCTCTCTCTCTCTCTCTCTCTCTCTCTCTCTCTCTCTTTCTCTCTCTCTCTCTCTGTCTCTCTCTGTCTCTCTCTCTCTCTCTCTCTCTCTCTCTCTCTCTCTCTCTCTCTCTCTCTCTCTGTGTGTGTGTGTGTGTGTGTGTGCATGCTTCAGTTAAATTCAGCCAGACTAATATAATCATGGTGTCATGTTTATGTTGACCTATCTATATGAGATTCTATATGTACTCAAATCAGTACTACCCAGAGATGTAAATACATGTAGATACACACACACACACACACACACACAAGAAGTTTGTAACTCTTTAAGGAGATCCTTGAAGCCAAAAATGAGCCACTTTCTTCACTCAGAGGTTGAAACAATTTTGGGTACATAAAAGAATTTCAATGAATTCCCAGTTCTCACTGATAAAAGGACCATACTAAGTAAAACCCCTTGTTTACTCTCTTGGTAAGTTCAGAGTCTGCTATATGTTTTCTCAGAACAGATCTTATCTGACACTTGGAGGCTTTGCATATGGCTTACCTGAATGTGAAAACTCAGCTTGGTTTCCCTCTGGCTGTGTGACCTAGGTATGTTTCTGTACCTTAGTTTCTTCATCTGTGAATTGCACATGATTGTATTGACCTTTTAAAGTTTCTGGCAGTCTTAGAAATCTGTCAGTGCTTAGAACAGATACAGTTTAATAATTTAGTAAGCATTGAACTACAATTAAGATAATGCATTAAATATACATTTATCCTGTATATTATACTGTTGTATCTAGTGGCTGCTAGATATTTTATCTTTGTGCTATTATTATTTAATCATTATTGCAAAGCAATTTCTCCAAGAACCAAATAGTAAGTACCCCTTTCTAATAAAAGCAGCCCCTAAAGTATTATTCTGGCTCTGGGCCAGCGGTTATCCCCAGTTGACTGTTTTATTTGTTAGCCATAGAGATTAAGGGGGTTATTGAATTTGCCATTCTCCACACATCTGCATGTAGCATGCAGTGGCATGGGAGACTCATAAAAGCAAACTTCCCTTTAGAACAATGAATCTTGAGTGCACAAGAATTATCAGAGGAACTTGATTAATATGTACATTCTATGATTCAGCTCAAGCCAGTCTGGAGTAAGGCCCAGAAATGTGTTCTTTTAATAAGTCTCCCCAGGTTACTCCAGGGCAGGAGTACTTGAAAATTCTGCCTTAAAGCAAGAGCCACCCAAACCATGATGTTGATAGTAATTGATCTAGTAAATGCATTTTCCTAAAGCCTTTAGCACAGAGTATCCAAAGAGTTAAGAACTGTATAATAAACAGGATTAGTGACTATATAGCCAATATCTTAATTCTCATTCAAATAATGTATTCATTACATTTTCTTCAAACAGCAGAAATGTAAAACTATGCAATTTAAGCAATGGATCCAACTCCTAATTTATGAAATTGGTATTCTAAGTATATGACAGTAGCTGTAGTATAAAAAAAGAGTGAATTTATAAACAAATATTTACCAATTTTCTTACAATATTATAAATAAAATATAAATAAATATAGTCTATGGTTCTAGAAACTGAGACCTTGGTAAAATCTGTCATATCAGGGCCCACATCATGTTTTCTTCTTTCGATACCTACATTCCCAATTCTTTTAATTTTTTTACCTTTCCTCTTCAAATCATTTTCTAATTCCCTACTACATTCAAGGTGTGTGTGTCTGTGTGTGTGTGTGTGTGTGTGTGTGTGTTTGTGTGTGTTCCTATTCTTAAGGAGCATTCTCCTTGGTAAACATTAAATTATTAAACACACTTAAATTTCATTCTAAGTCAGCATTTCAGATGAGTCATTCATTCAGAAAGTATATATTATAAAGTTCTGTGCTATAGGTGTCAAGCTACTAAAGATGTTCTACACAGGTGAATCACTTCCATGAGATTTCATGGAACAGTGTGATAATGTACTTTGATATTCTTTCTATCTAGGAAATAATAACATAATCAGACATGAGCCCCACTATTGGCTTGAACGAGCCTACTCTGGTTGTTTTTTCTTTGTGTGACACAAGGTAGAGTCATCTGAGAGGAGGGAGCCTCTATTGAGATAAAGTCTCTGCAGAACTGGCCTGTAGGCAAGTCAACTGGGACCTCTTCTTGGTGAATTGTTGATGTGGGGGGCTGGTTGTACTGGAAAGTATAAGAAAGCAGGCTGTGTAAGCCAGTAGAAGCAAGCCAATAAGCAGCATTCCTCCATGACCTCTGCTTTAGCTCCTGTCTCCAGCTTCCTGATCTGAGTTCTTGCCTTGGCTTTCCCTGAATTGTTAAAATAAACACTTTCCTCCCCAGGTTGCTTTTAGTTGTGATGTTTTATCACAGTAATAGAAACCCTAAGACAGAAACTTTTTAAGTATGTTTTTATAACTTTACAAATTTCAAATGAGAAAGAATGTTTGATTCAAGGTGACTGTATTTAATTCTTCATGCTATGGGACTTGAATCCAAATACAGATTGCCCCAGATTCGGATAAGCTGGATACTACTATAGATGCAGATGTTTCTATTTAATTTTCTCCAAGTTCTTTTATGCAAATTACTTCCTCTGGGTGATGAAATGGGGGAAAAGATGGCAACTTTGGCCTTTAGAAGACATAAGAGGAGAAACTGTATTATACAAATTATAAATTCATCATCCAATGCAGAGGGAGCCTGCTGAAACATCACTTTGGGCTTTGGAAGATTGCACTCCGCAGAAATTTGCCTAGAGCACAGTTTCTTGGGTTATTGGGCTTGAGTTGCAAACTGGATGCCCCTAATCAGTAGAAAGTAGTCTAATGCTAACATTACCCCCTTTCCCAGCTATCCTTTTTTTCTGACCCATTGAAAGAGTAGAAGAAGAGGTGTGGGGAAGGAGGAAAGAAAGAAAAAGACACAAAGTAGCCAAAGGCCAGCTACAGAAATCAGATTCAAAGTTTAGACATAAGCAAATAAGCAAAATATCTTGATACACTTGGATATCATAGAAGTGTATGTATATCACCAGGATATTGATGGTGATTTGGGAGTAAAGGGGGTCTCTGAAGTGCTACAGGTAATGTTCATCTTTTTTGAAATGTATATGTATATGTGTGTCTGTTTGTGGAGTAGGGGGTGCCATGTGCATGTGGGTTCCAACAGAGGCCAGAGAGGGCACTGGATTCACCTAGACTGGAGGTTTCAGTTTGTTATGTGTTGCCTGACCTGGGTGTTGGGAACCTAATTTGGGCCTCTGCAAAAGCATATGTATTTTTAACCTCTGAGCCATCTCTACAGCCTCAGGTTTTGCTCTTTGCTCTGGTTATTGTTGATATATGTGCATTCTGTTTGAGAAAGTTGATTAGAATATATATTGGTAAATCATGTAATCTGTACATGGATAAAATATTTCAAGCTGAAAAATAACCTTCTCTTTCTCATCTGTTGCATACTCACTCCCAAGCTGGAGATTGCTGGCCCATCTGCCACCACTATAACTCTCAGCAACACAAAATAGAAGCAACCAGCTCAGAATGAAAGGATTTCCTGTCCCAGGGACTATGACAATCCCACGACACTTTGCATGCTGACACTGTAGTGTCTAACCCTGAACTGTGCAGAGAGGGGCTGTTTCCCCCTCTTTTTCTTTTAATCTACTTTGGTTATTCCCCCAATTAACAATGCAGCAGCAATAGCAGAGTCAAGCTTGGGTTCAATAGAGAAATCTGCTGGTGTAGCCTCTTGGCATATACCACCCCAGCACATCTCACTGTGGGTTGTACATCATCTATGTCAAGAGTCTCTGCTCATCATAACAGCTCTGTGTGGCTTTCCCACAGCTGATCCCATGGTATTCCTCCCAACATCTGGGTAATATTCTGGCTCACACACAAATGTGAGCAGCAGTGTTTATTTTACTAGTATAGTCCACCTGCAGCTTAACTAGTAGGGAACAATCAGATGTTGATGACTACAAATGGAGACCTGGGTGAGGAATTGCATACCCCGGAGGTTCATCTTTCAGGAAAAAGGATCCAAAATTTTCAAACTCAATCAATCTGAACACGATGGAAAAAAGAGTGACATCATTATGGACAGATAATGGTTTGAAATCTCAGCCTGTGATGATTGGAGAAGCAGATGTAAGGCAAGATGATTTTTATATGTTTCGATAGCTCCTGCCGGGTGGGAGATTAGCTAAGCAAAAGGTCTGATTGCTAACCACATTTGGGCCACCGAGCAATTGCAGAGAGGTAGAAGCAATCACAGAGCCTGTACTTGCCAGAGGAAAAACAGAGCTAAGCTGCTGAAGACAATCTGTTTTGTCATATTGCTTTATGCACACAGACATTGTAAAGCCCGCTTACACAAAGTTATATAATTCCCCTAATGTGCTGCTCAGTCTGGATGCCCTCAGTATACCAATTGTTTAGCCAGTCATCCTCACATTTAAAACACCCTCTGACAAATAATTTTGTATAAAGTCCTAGAAATGGAAAAGGAAAGACATGACCTCAGTCTTCAAAGGTCAGCTGTCCAATTGTTCAGGTTTGTATTGCTACAGGACAAACTGCCTCACATCGTATTGTCTCAGTATCCAGCAACACCTACAGCTTTCGTAGTCAGTTCAAGCTGCTATAACAAATAACATAGCTGCAAAAGAGTACTTTCCTAGAATGGGCGAGGCCCTTGTTTCTATGCCAGCACAGGAAGAAATATGCACATGAATATGTACACACACACACACACACACACCACACCACACCACACCACACCATACCACAAATTGAGTGGCTTAAATAAAAGACATTTACTTGCCAAAATTCTGAGGCATTATGTTGGGAATTCTTATACATGACTGTAATCTCATCACACTGGAAGATCTCAAGTTCAAGGAAAGCCTAGAGTACAAAGTGAGATTGCCCCCCCTAAAAAAACAAACTAAGGCTAAGTTATCCATGATCAGGGTGTGAGCAACCGTGTTCATGATGAGGTCTCAGTTCTTGACTTGTAGATGGCAGTGTTCTCACTGAGTCCTCACATGGCCTCTTGATCCCTGCCTCGTAAAGGCCCCAATCCTATTATGAGGTTCCCACCCTCATGACCTCATCTAAACCTGATCACTTCCCAATGTCTCCACTTCAAAATATCACAACGGGGGATAGGACTTCGTTATGAATTTTGAGGGAACACAAACATTCAATCCACAGCAGTGACCAACTCTGTGTCAGTTTGTGCTGCCATAACAAACACCACAGACTGGGTGGCTTAATAACAAAAATTGATTTTCCCAGAGTTCCAGAATCTAGAAGCCCATAACGCAGTTGTCAGCAAGACAGGTTTGTTCTGAACCTCCTTCCTTGGTTTAATGATCATCCTTGTCTTGCCACATGATCACATGGTTGCTCCCTGTGTACAGACTGTACTCAAGTCTCTTCTTTAGAGGAAGAACTTCAGTGATATTTGGTTAGGGCTTCCCATAACAACTTCACTTGTAGCTTAATTTCCTCTTTAAAAGTCATCATCTACAACAGAAAATATCAAATTTTGAGAGGCTTTGGGTTAGGATTTTAATCAGTGAATCTGGGGCAAAATCCACAACAATCCTAGATTGCCTGGTACTGATGATATTCCAGAAAGAACAGAATCCTTGGTGCTAAAACATATAAAAAGCCTTGATAAATCAGGACAAACTGACTACTTTACAAGAAAATTTATTGTGCTTGCCAATCTCTGATCTGGACAGGACTTAGAGAAGTCAGCTAACGCATTATTTAATCACCATCAATGGGTTAGATTGAAGGCTAGGGCTAGAGTCAGCCAGGAACCACTTACTCATGCAAAGGCCTCAGAGCTGGTTCTGGGACAACTCAAGCAGCTGGGTGAAAAGCTGAAGCATCATCTCATATCTCTCTGGATGTACTTCCTTGATCTCTCTCTCCATGTGGCCTCTGTTGCATTGCTTCCTAATAGTCAAACTTTATACATGAGAGCTGCAGGATCCCAGAAGAGCAAGAGCCTGGTCTTGCATCATTATGCTCAGACACAATGTATCCTTTCTTGTATACTCTGTAAGCCAGTAGACATAATAGTCTGACCAAGTTCAAGGTGAACAGAAATAGACTTCATCTCTTGGGGGTTTGACAAGAAATCAGGAACGCCAAAGTGCTGCTGTGGTTATACTTCAAAGTTGTAATTGTGTTTTAAAAGTACATAATATAAAATGTACCATCTTAGTAATTTTAAACACATAGTTCAGCAGGAGTATACATATTCATATAGATGCACAATCTAGCCTTAGACCTTGCAAAACCAAAACTGTCTCTATTACATATTTCTTCTCCAATCTCCCTACATCCATCCCCAAGCAATTACCATTACACCTTCTGTCTTCATGTATGTGATTACTTTAGGATCTTGAATAACTAGAGCCATACAACCATTATCCTTTTGTGAGTGGCTATTTTCTCTGAGGATAATATCACTAATGTCCATCCATTCATATATGATGAACTGATGGAGAAGACATTTGTAGTAGGCCCTTTTTATATAATCCATTATGATACAGAACAACCTACTTAGGGCAATGAGGAACAAACTGCTAGCAGAACACTATAGGATCCTTCATCCATGGCTCAATGAACAAGGAAAAATGTCTTGGATGAGGTGACAGGTAGGCATCTAGAACTACAACTTCCAGGCATAGGAAATAGAAACCATAGGTGTCTCTGTAGGCAAGAATGAGCAATTGCTACCAATGAACTTCATAGAGTGTATACACATGCAACACACACACACACACACACACACACAAACACATGAGATAACATCTCCCATGCAACTGAGGCTAGCGTCAAACTTGTAAATCTCTTCCTACTTTGCCCAAGAACTGAGGTTACTGTATACAACATGATATGAGGCTATCCTGGAGTTTTGAGCTATTGGAGATACTCTTTAGTTAAAGATTTTCTCTGACTCAGAACACCCACCACCAGGAACAGCAGTGAGCCAGCGGTGAGCCAGCTGTGATCCAGGGACACAGGTCTGGAACAGCAGTGAGCCAGCAGTGAGCGAGCAGTGATCAAGCAGTGATCCAGGGACACAAGACTGACAACAAGATGGCAAGAGGAAAGGGAAAAAATTTACCCCAGGGAAACCAAGACAACCTGGCAACACCAGTACCCAGCTCTCCCATCACAGCAAACAGCGGAATGCCAAACACACCAGAAAAAGAAGACACAGACCTAAAATCATGCCTCAAGATGATGATAGAGATCCTTAAACAAGAATGGGAGGAAGAGCATAAAGAATTAGAAGCTTTTAAAGAGGAAACAAGAAAAACACTCAAAGAACTTAAAGAACTAGAGGAAAACAGAACCAAAGAGATGAAGGAATGGAAGAGGGAATTTAAAACGGAAATTGACACAATAAAGAAAACACTAAAAGAAATAACCCAAGAGGTAGAACATCTAAAAAAGAAATCAGGAATCACAGATGCAAGCATTTCCAATAGACTACAAGAGATTGAAGAGGGGGGCCGAAGACAACATTGAAAACATAGACAAAACAGTCAGAGAAGATGCAAAAACCAAAAAGCTCCTAACCCAAAATGTCCAGGAGATCCAGGACACAATGAGAAGACCAAACCTAAGGATAATAGGAATAGAAGAGGGAAAAGAATATCAACTAAGAGGCACAGTAAATATCTTCAACAAAATAATAGAAGAAAACTTCCCTACCCTTAAGAATGAGATGACCATGAGCATAAAACAAGCCTACTGAACTCCAAATAGATTGGATCAGAAAAAAAACTCCTCCTGACACATAATAGTCAAAACACCAAGTGCCCAAAGTAAAGAAAAAGTATTCCAAGCAGTAAGCAAAAAAGTCCATGTAACATATAAAGACAGACCAATCAGAATCACACCCGATTTCTCAACAGAGACTATGAGACCTAGAAGAGCCTGGTCAGACATCATGCAGACCCTAAGAGAGCACAGGTGCCAGCCAAAGCTGCTATACCCAGCAAAATTATCAATCACCATCGATGGAGAGATGAAGATATTTCAAGAAAAGACTAAATTTACACAATATCTGACAACAAACCCAACACTACAACAAATTATAGGGGGAAAACCCAATACAACAAGGGGAACTACATCCTAATAAAAACAAGAAAACTCCTAAGCAAAAACAACAAAAAAAAAAAAAAAAAAAAAAAAAAAAAACAAAAAAACAAAAGAAGAAAGACATACAGGCACAATTCAACCCCCAAAAGCAAAAATAGTAGGAAACAGCAACCACTATTCCTTGATATCTGTTAACATTAATGGACTCAATTCCCCAATAAAAATACATAGGCTATCAGACTGGATACATAAACAAAACCCAGCAATTTGTTGCATACAAGAAACTCATTTCAGAGACAAAGACAGACACTATCTCAGAGTAAAAGAGTGGGAAAAAACCTTCCAAGCAAAGGACCCCAAGAGGCAAGCTGGAGTGGCTATTCTAATATCGAATAAAGTAGATTTTCAACCAAAAGTTATCAGAAAAGATAAGGAAGGACACTTTTTACTCATTACAGGGGAAATTTGAAAGGAGACACTCTCAATCCTTAACATATATGCTCCAAATACAAAAGCACCGATATTCATAAAAGAAACCCTACTAAAGCTCAAAAAATACATTGTGCCCCACACAATAATAGTGGGAGACCTCAATACCCCACTCTCACCAATGGACAGAGCAAGGACACAAAAACTGAACAAGGATACTGTAAAACTAGCAGAGGTTATAAACCAACTGGAATTAATAGATATATACAGAACATATCATCCTAAAAAAAATAAAATAAAACTTCTTCTCAGCACCTCATGGCACCTTCTCAAAAATTGACCACATAATTGGTCACAAAACAAGCCTCAATCGATATAAGAAGATTGAAATACTCCCATGCATCCTCTCAGATCACCATGGTCTAAGGCTGGTCTTTAACAACAACAAAGACAACAAAAAGCTCACATACACATGGAAACTAAACAATGCTGAGTTAAACGATAGCAAAATAAAAGAAGAAATAAAAGAGAAATTAAGTATTTTCTAGAATTCAATGAAAACGAAAACACAACATACCCAAACCTATGGGATGCAATGAAAGCAGTACTGAGAGGAAAACTCATAGCTGTGAGTGCTTCCAAAAAGAAACTGGAGAGAGCATACATCAGCAACTTGACAGCACAGCTGAAAGCTCTAGAACAAAAGGAAGCAGATATACCCAAGAGGAGTAGATGACAAGAAATAATCAAAATTAGGTAGAAATAGACCAAATAGAAACAAAAAGAACCATTGAAAGAATCAACAAAACCAAGAGCTGGTTCTTTAAGAAAATCAACAAGATTGATAAAACCTTAGCCAGAAAAACTAGAGGGCAAAGAGAGAGTATTCAAATTAACAAAATAAGAAAGGAAAGTGGAGAAATAACAACTGAAACTGAGGAAATTAAAGAAATCATCAGATCCTACTACAAAAGTCTATACTCTACAAAGCTG
Organism: Micromys minutus; assembly: GCF_963924665.1. Classification (NCBI taxonomy): domain Eukaryota; kingdom Metazoa; phylum Chordata; class Mammalia; order Rodentia; family Muridae; genus Micromys; species Micromys minutus. The sequence goes on along the minus strand of NC_137970.1, from coordinate 7,212,140 downwards.
GAAAATCTGGAGAAAATGGATGGATTCCTAGACAGATACAAGGTAATAAAGTTAAGTCAGGAGCAGGTAAACCATCTAAATAACCCCATAACACCTAAAGAAATAGAGGCAGTCACCAAAAGACTCCCAACCCAAAAAAGCCAAAGTCCAGATGGGTTTAGTGCAGAATTTTATCAGACATTTATTGATGACATAATACCAATACTCTCCAAACTATTCCACAAAATAGAATCAAATGGAAAACTACCTAACTCATTCTTTGAGGCTACAATAACCCTTATTCCTAAACCACACAGAGACCCTACAAGGAAAGAGAACCTCAGACCAATCTAACTTATGAACATTGATGCAAAAATACTCAACAAAATTCTTGCAAACCGAATCCAAGAACACGTCAAAATGATCATTCACCATGATCTAGTAGGCTTCATCCCTAGCATGCAGAGATGATTTAACATATGAAAATCCATCAGTTTAATCCACCATATAAACAAACTCAATGAAAAAAACCACATGGTCATCTCACAAGATGCTGAAAAAGCATTTGACAAAATTCAACACCCCTTCATGTTAAAAGTCTTGGAAAGAACAAGAATTCAAGGCCCATATCTAAACATAATAAAAGAAATATACAGCAAAACAGCAGCCAACATCAAACTTAATGGTGGCAAACTTTAAGCAATCCCACTAAAATCAGGGATTTGACAAGGCTGCCCACTCTCTTCCTACCTATTCAACATAGTACTGGAAGTCCTAGCCAGATCAATTAGACAGCAAAAGAAAATCAAAGGGATACAAATTAGAAAGGAAGTAGTAAAAACATCATTATTTGCAGATGACATGATAGTGTACTTATGTAACCCCAAAAATTACACTAGGGAACTCCTACAGCTGAGAAACAAGTTCAGCAAAGTGGCCAGATATAAAATTAACTCAAACAAATCAGTAGCCTTCCTATCTTCAAAGGACAAACATGTGGAAAATGAAATTAGGGAAAAGATATCATTCACAATAGTCACAAAAACCATGAAATACCTTGGTATGACACTAACTAAGCAAGTGAAGGACCTGTATGACAAGCACTTCAAACCTCTAAAGAAGGAAATCGAGGAAGACCTCAGAAAATGGAAATATATCCCATGCTCATGGATTGGAAAGATCAACATTTTAAAAATGTCCATCTTACCAATAGCAATCTACAGATTCAATGCAATTCTCATCAAAATTCCAACCCAGTTCTTCACTGAGTTGGAAAGAGCAATGTGCAATTTCATTTGGAATAACAAAAGACCTAGAATAGTGAAATCCATCCTCAACAACAAGAAAACATCTGCAGGAATCACTATTCCTGATCTCAAGCTATATTACAAGCTAATACTGCTGGAACCTTCATGGTACTGGTACAGAAATAGGCATGTGGATGAATGGAATAGAATAGAAGATCCAGAAATTAGCCCTCATGTATATGGTCACCTGATCTGACAAAGGTGCAGTAAACATTCAATGGAAAAAGGACAGCCTATTCAACAAATGGTGTTGGTCCAACTGGCACTCAGTATGCAGAAGAATGAAAATAGACCCTTTCTTATCTCCTTGTACAAAGCTCAAGTGCAAGTGGATCAAAGATCTCCACATTAAACCAGGTACACTGAAACTTTTAGAATAAAAAATAGGGAAAACCTTAGAATTCATAGGCACATGAGAAAATTTCCTAAACAGAACACCAATGGCTCGAGCTCTAAGGTCAAAGATTGACAAATGGGACTTAATGAGATTTCAAAGTTTATGTAAGGCTAAAGATACTATCATGAAAACAAAACGGCAGCCAACAGAGTTGGAAAAGATATTTACCAACCCCACATCAGATAGAGGCCTAATATCCAAGGTATACAAAGAACTCAAAAAACAAGATACCAGAGAATCGAACAACCCTATTAAAAAATGGGGTACAGACTTAAATAAAAATTTCTCAATCGAGGAATATTGAATGGCTGAGAAACATCTAAGGAAATGCTCAACTTCATTAGCCATCAGTGAAATGCAAATCAAAACAATCCTGAGATTCTACCTCATACCAATCAGATTGGCCAAGATCAAAACTCAGATGACAATAGATGCTGGCGTGGATGTGAAGAAAGAGGAACACTTCTCCACTGCTGGTGGGGTTGTAAACTGATACAACCACTCTGGAAATCAGTCTGGTGGTTCCTCCAAAAATGGACATAGTACTACCTGAAGACCCAGTTATTCCACTTCTGGGCATTTACCCCAGAGAAGCTCCAACATACAACAAAGATACATGCACCACAATGTTCATAGGAGCTCTATTTACAATAGGCAGAATCTGGAAAGAACCCAGATGTCCTTCAGTAGTTGAATGGATACAAAAATTGTGGTACATTTAGACAATGGAGTACTACTCAGCTATCAGAAACAATGTCCTAATGAAATTTTCAAGAAAATGGATTTATCTAGAGAATATCATCCTGAGTGAGATAACCCAGTTACAAAAGAGCAGACATAATATGCAGTCACTGATAATGGGATACTAACTCCAGAAAGCTCTGAACACCCCAGAAACAACTCACAGACTATGTGAAGATCAAGAAAAAAGAAAAAAGTATATATTTTAATTAAAATAGAACTGTATCACATCCTCCTTTCCTTCCTACAGTCCCTCCCAGTTTCTCTCCTATCTCCTTAAATTAATAACCTCTTTTCCTATGTTATTGTTACATATATACATATGTGTATGTATATGTACCCACAAATACTTAAATACAACCTTATAAAAAATGTAAAAAAAAAGTTTCTTCTCCTTCCCTTCCCTAAGACTGTCTTCCTCCTTGGCTTCTTGAAGGATGTTAGTCAGCTTTCTGCCACTGTGACAAAATCACTAAGAAAATTAGTTGAACCAAGTAAAGATTTATTTTGATTTATGGTTCCAATCTATGATTTGGCCTCACTGCTCTGTGCCTGAGATGACACTGATTACAGCTACAGGAGAATAAATCCACGGGGGCTGCTTACCTCCTGCTTATGAGGAAGCAGAAGAAGGAAGTAAGCAAGACCTAACATTTACCTCAAGAGAAAGATTGCTTCCCATGGGAATGAGGGTTATTTATCAGGAGGATGGGAGAGCCAGGGCTTTGTAGAAAATGAAATCAGTGGTGTGGCAAGAAATTTTCATAGTTTTTCTGAGAAAGGATGGTGGGATAGACACCTGGGGTTTTTCCTGAATGGAAAGTTTAGCTTGGGTTGGGTTTCTCTATTAGAGGGGCAGATTTCTCTGGGAAGTAGAGATTCCTTACTCTCTATTGTGTATGAAGATTACACACAATCCTTCAATGGTACTCTTCCTACTTCAATAAATGCTTTTTTTGTAGTATCTACTATACACAAGTGATGAAGTCCAAAAGACATTACAAGGGCATACAGATTATACTGAGCTAAAGATATTTGAGAATCACCAACTGCAGAAAGAGTTTTTTTCTCTGAACTTCACTCATGTTTCTAAAAGTAGAACTTTCCCATAACAATTCAACTGTTATAATTCCTTTCCACTAGAGGTTTCCAAACTGGAAAGATAGATGCATCACCAAACAGAGGTCATCATTAGTCAAGAAAAAATTAGTCTAAGTAGAGGCTGGAGAGAGATGAAGATTACCTACTGCTCTTGCTCTGAGTTATGTTCCCAGCACTCGTGTCAGAACTAACTAAAACTGTAACTACAGAAGATCCAAAATGCCATTTGGGACTCGGTGGACACTGCACTGCACTTAAGTGACTGTGTTAGTATTCACAGGTGCTTGTGTGCACAACAATCAATGTGCACACATACACATATCAATAAATCTTTATAAAAATAGCCTGGAAGTTATCATAAAAGTATCACATCTCCCACCCATTCAGACCATTTATTTTTTACAAAGTCATTTGTTCTCCCAGAAGTGCATTTTGCATCCCTTAGTAAGATAGTATACCTCCAAATTCTAATATCTTTTGAGTGATATTAATTTGGGAATGGAATTGCCAAGATAAATGTATTTTATTCTCTTGTTAATCTTTCATTTTGTTTTGCTCTTTTAATTATCAGTCTCCTTCCTATTAAATCAGGACAAGTTTTTATCTCCACCATTAATCATCTTCTTAGGCAAGACAGAAACAGAGCTAAGAGACCCCCAAGTGAGTCCAAAGAAATGATCCCAAACTGATAACACTGTACAGCTGTATACAAGGGGCAATGGAAATAGCATGAGGGATATTTACTGTCCTCTGTGGGGAGAACAGAGTCAGAAAAAGTAGAAAGGCTTAACTGAAATTATGAAGAATGAAAGAAAAAAGAGCTGGGAAAAGGTGATTCAGGTAGCCAATGTAAACATGCAGGAATGTGAGAAAGTTAGGCTCTTCATCTTAAGAACATCTGTGGTAGAGGTCACACACAAGGGAAACAATTGAGAGCAGAATCTTGAGGTGAGAGACAACAGCCAAAAGCTGAGTTCTGTGGGCATGCTCAGACATTTACCTTTCAGTATGACAGCCAAGGGAGTTTCCAAAGCCATGCATATACCTATTTGGTTTTGGTTGTTTGGCTTTTGTTCTATTTTGTTTCGAGGTGTGGGAGTCTCACTAGTTCAAGCTGACAGCCCTGCATTTGTGATCCTCCTGTTTCTGCCTCCTATATACTGGGTTTACAGGAATGCGGAGTCATGCCTAGTTTTAGTCAAGGTGTTTTCTAAGCCTGTGTTGGACTCCCTTAACATGTGCTCACATCTTGACTCTTCTGCTAAGGTCCCTGACTATTTTCTTGGTGCCAGAACCCTGACTGGAGCCAAGATAGAAGTACCTTGGGTTTGTGTTGCCACATGATGGCCAAGATGCCACACAGTAGCCATAGCTTTTTCATCACTCTTCTCTCCCAGGCTGTGAACTACCCACGATGAGAGCCAGGCCCAGGACTTAAAGGATGCATATTTTGCTGAACTGATTGTCTTGGAAATATGAGAGGACCTTGAAATAAAGAGGAAGGAAAGGCACTTTCTTCAGAACTAGAAAAGAAAAGCAGTCCCTGCAACTAAGGGAAAGAAAGCAGGAAAGAGCTGTGATCACCTGCCAGAAATGAAGCTATATAGAGAGACACTTGAGTCTCTCAATATATCAGACAACTGAAACGGTGGAACCCTAAGAATGGGAATTCCCTTATGTCTTAGTTAGGGTTCCTATTACTGCAGTGAAACACCATGACCAAAAATCAAGCTGGGAAGGAAAGGGATTAGAGTTCTATATCACTGTTCATCATCAAGCGAAGTTAGGATAGGAATTCAAACATGACAGCAACCTGGAGGCAGGAGCTGATGCAGTGGCCATGGGAGGATTCTGCTTACTGGCCTCCCCGACATGGCTTATTCAGCCTGCTTTCTTAGAGAACCAAGAACCATCATCCTGGGGACGGCCTCACCCAAAATGGGCTGGGCCTTCCCCTATAAGTAACTAATTAAGAAAATGTCTAATAGTTGGATCATATATTGGATCATATAGAGACATTTTTTTCTCAATTAAGAATCTCTCCTTCCAGATAACTCTAGTTTGTGTGTCAAATTGGCATACAAATAGCTAGCACGCCCCAGAAATCTCACTCTGGGAGAAAGAAAAGACACCAACCAGAGGGGGATCTTGTCTCCCAGAGAGGTTTCACACATTTCTAACAACTTGTCAGACCACCTAACAGAATAAGATGGAAACCCAGACAAGAAGGGGTTAATGGTCGATACCTTAATCCTTGCTTTGATGTGCATGCCCTTGGCCCTCAATTTAAACTTCAGTCTCACTTCAAGACCCAACAGCCAGACTTGGCAGAGTTGCTGGATCTCTTTGTGCCTCTTCCCAGTGTGGCCTCATTGAATAAATCACCTCTTTCTGTTTTCCACCAATAATTTGGCCCTTTTAATGGGCTTACTTCGAACTGTTGGACAAACCTGTTACAAAACAATGTCATCAAGAATAACTGTCTCTGCTCAGCCCTGAGTCTGGGGTGTAGAATCTGATTTTACCTTTAAGTCCAAGCACTTTCAAGTTAGAGGTGCTGCCAGTTGCCCCTATAGATCCGACCAGAGGAAGACCACCAATGTTTTTAACACAGCCCAAGAAATGCCCTTCACTGAAACACTGGTATGTTCTGCCAGTGCTGACTGTGGTTGGCACCCAACCAATGGCTGGAGGGGGAAGGTGAAAGTTTCCATGAACTTGTTTGATGCTGCTCCTCCCTCGTGCACATGTGGGATTTATTCTTTGCAGGTTTAAAAGTTACACTGAAAATAAACTTCAATGACCAAAGCTTTCCACCAAACAATCCTTAAGAAAGATAAAAAGCACCTGCATTGGCAGGCAAGGGACAGGGAGCTGCCACAGCCAATTCCAAATTGTTCAGGAAGTTCCTGAATGGAATCCTCAAGCACTTTCACAACAATTTAAAGAGCTCATCTGTTCAGAGTTGATGAGAACCATCCATAAATGGAGTTGCCCTATTTCAATCAAACTAAAATATGAAAGGAAGAATGATATCCTGGAAAGAATTAAATAAACACAAATCACAGCCATGAAGTTTGTTTTCATGCAGACCATAAAGTGATGTGTAGACACATATACATTTATACATATAGACATACAGACAGTTTCCCATTTAGTCCATTGTGGGATTTTAGCCTATGAACATGACCTCTCAGAAAGAATAACAATGTGACTAAGAGACTTTTATGGTCATCTCAATAGTTGGATTGACCTCATAAAATATCACAAGTTGTATACAAGGATGTACACAGATTCCCAACTTACGTAATTCTATGGGAATTCACAGAATTATATTGGTTGAGAATTTGGCTTAAATTTCTCTTCTTAGAGAAATTCCCATAGCCTAGTATGAGAGGAGTCTCCACACACATCACCACGAAGCTTCATGGGCTGAGAATCTGGCCCTTAGAGCACACAGTAATATCCATCCAAACAATAGCCTGTTTTTTTTTTTTTTTTTTTAATGTAGCTTTGCTTTTTAGAACACCATGGAATGAGCAAATGATTCTGGCCTCTGGAGATCTGTAAATCAGTGTGACCAATGTGGAAAGACCCAGGCTGTCTTTATATCCCAGAGTGCACAATCTCTGCTCACCTCAGTCTCCTTGCCAGGGAATGGATGGGACTTTTATCTGCCTCTCCCTTAACTCTGGAGTACTTGCTTCTGTTTGTAAATGAAACACCCAGAAAGCAGGCCTTAATAGCTAGAGATGAGATGTTGCTTGCCAGGGAAAAGCACTTATTTGCTAGATTTGCCAGTGCCAACACTACTAATTGAATATGTGCCAAAACATTCATTTCAAAAAAAGTTGTTCTGTTCCATTCATTATTTATAGAATATCACCTAAGGGCAATGTATGCTACAAGCCAAAAATCCCATCCTGCATTTTATCAGAAACCTATTGCAGGGAAAGGGAGACAGGACGGGGAGAATAAAATGTGACTTCTGGAAAATGCTTAAGGAGCTTGTCCAGAGTGCTTTGTCTGTACCTACAATGCCCATAAGGTAGCTTGCTATTAATCTCTAAATGCAAGGGGTTTGGAAAGAGTTGTTCTGGTTTCTTCTGTCACTCAGGACAAAGAAGGTGGTGGGCATCTGTTATAACCTGAGACTTAAACATATTACAAGACAGTCCTTCTCACTGGAGAAAGAGGCCATATAAAGCAAAGAATGAGAGAAGACCTTTAGAAGAGGGCAAACATCCTCTTTCAACCAAAAGCTGGTGCATATCCCTAGAGATCCTAGCCCACTAAATATGTTGTCTACTAGGAAGTAAAACCTGTTACATGTTATCATGTTAGAAGAGTAGCTTGGGTGGGAGACCCCTTGCTTTGAATGCCATACTTGGTAAAATGACTTATCATCTTCAGGCACATGTAAGCAAGTATAAAAATGACAACAGTGACAATTCACTGGACAATGCTTCTATATCCAACATTGTACAAGACCAACAGACAAAAGAACCCAGTGTTCTCATTGGGGGAGGTGGACTTTCATTCATAATAAGTAACAAGTCAGTATAGTAAATACCATGCCAGATGATGGTAAGCATTATGTGGAAAATTAAACAAATAAAGGGAATGTGTCAGAACAGTTTTGATTTTCAGCATGGTGGTGGGGGTAGGTCCCATGCCCAGAAAGTACCTGCTGAGGAAAAACTGGAAAGCAGAAATGAAGTGAGCTAAGAGGCTAGAGTGGGTTGAGTAGGTGCCCCAAAACACAGGTTCATGTCTTAATCCCCAAAATGTGACTTTACTTTGAAAGGGAGACATTGATGGGGAAGGTACAATTAAGTTAAAGATCTTGAAATAAAATTACTAGAGCATTCAGAAATATCTTGGTAGGCCCTAAATCCAATTGTAGATGTCCCTATAGTACACAGAAGACAAAAAAATTAGACACAGAATCTGTGACAAGAATGGCAGACAGTAGAGTAATAAAGCCAGAAACCAAAGACAGGTAGAAACACGAAAGGCTGGCAGAGGATGCCTTGCCTAGAGAGGGGTGTAGACTTTGGTTTCAGACTTGGAGCTTCCAGAACTATTGGAAAATTAGTTTCTTTTCTTTTCAGCCATAATTTCTTATTTTAATTTTTCTGTCATACATTACATCCCAGCTGCAGCTTCCTCTCTTTCCCTTCCTCCATTTCTCTCCTCCCAGTTCCTCTTCCCACCTCCCCCAAATCCACTAGTCCCCACTTCCCTTAAAAACAACCAAACCAAACAAACAAAACAGAGTAGGTCTCCCAGCTAGTGATATCAGACGAACATAGATGAACAAGTTACAAGACTAGGCACAAATACTCATAGCAAGACTGGACATAGAAGAAAATCTCGTGACCTTTATTAAAACAGCCCTAGAAGACTACTAATACAGAGAATACCTAGAGAAAGAAAAGCTGAGCAGGGGAAAATGCAGACATAAAGGCCCTGAGGCAAGTCTTTTTCCAGCCTCCTTTGTTAAAGAACAAGAAAGCCTGAAAGACTGGAAAAGTAGCTGGAGGGAGCCAGAGATTGGCTTGTAGAAGCTGAAACAGATTTCAGACAGCACTTCCCATAGACTGTCAAGTCCTTTCTGAAATAGGCATTGGGGGCAGACCTCCATTTTTGGCTTGAACCAAGACAATAGGACTAGCAGTACTGACATGTTGATTGTTTCAGAAGCATAAAGATGACTGGCTTCTGATAAGTGTGGTAGCATATGCCTTTAATTCCAGCAAATGCAGAGACAGGGAGATTTTTGTGAGTTTGAGGCCAACCTGGTCTACAGAGTGAGTTCTAGGACAGCCAGGACTACACAGAGAAACCCTGCCTTGAAAACAAACAAGGATAGACGATTTGCTTCCTTGTGAGATGGCAGATAAAGAGGGAGCTCAAAGACAAAGAAGGCTCTGGGCACTATGGATTGAGTAACTACAACTGCCATACACTGATGAGCAAAAGGCTGGAGATGAGGCAGGTTGGGGTTTGGGGTGGGCAAAGCTCTGGAGTTTGCTTTGTACTGAGTTAGCTTTATGATCCACATTAAACAGCCAAAGGCAGGTATCAGTCCATCAGTCAAAAATTTGATTCAAGTGGAAATGTCTAATGTGGAAATAGAAATTCAGAGGAATTTTTTAATTTATTGGTAGACTTATAGCATTCTTCTTTTGTTACACAATTCTATTTCCTTTCAAGATTTTACCTCAGATTCCCTTAGTAATCAGACCCTCTCACAAACCCAAGCCCTGGCATCACTTGTCCAAAATGTACCAGAAACAAGGATGGTCCATAGTTCAGTAATGTAAGTACTTACCTTCAATGATATACTACTCACAGCTTTGGGACTGAAACGCAGTACACACACACACACACACACACACACACACACACACATGCACGCAAAACACACAACACAACACACACTACAAAACACTATCACATAGCATTTCAAATCTAACTTTTCACTCAGCAGAATACATTTAAGTTTTCATCATGTTGCATTTAGCAATGTTTATCTTAATAAATTTTTTTTTAATTTAAGTACAGTCCCCTCTATGGAAACACCAGTTTGGTTCATCCATTTATCCATTGAAGGACATGGGTGCAGTCTCCACATACTTATACTAACAAGAACCTATGTCAAAGCAATGTACTATTATCTGTGTGAACAAAGTGTTCTGTCTGCATGGGTGTGTGGATAAAAGTGGGGTTGTTGGGTTAAATGATGAACATGTACCCAAATTTCTAAAGCACTTTAAAGCTGTTTTCCCCAAGTAGCAGCATTCTTTTGCATCTCCAACAACAATATTTATTGCTCTCCTAGGTGTGTAGTAACTACTTTTGATGTGCCTATTTTTCCTTCCAAAGATCTTCTTTGGTGAAATTTACATTCAAGTCTTTGTCTGGTTTTAATTGCATTATTTGCTCTTCTGTGGTTCAGGGTAGAACATCTTCAGTCTGGTTGAAACTCTTTTGTCAGTTCCGTGATTTGTAAATACATTTGCCAAGCCTGCAGCTTGTCTTTTTATTCTTTTAAAAGTATTTTTGGCAGAGCTGAAGTTTTAAATTTTGATGAGGCCCAGTTTATCTTTTTTCTTAATTCTTTATAGATAATGCTTTTGGTAGAAGGGCCAAGAACTTATTGCCCCATTTAAGATCACAAAATCTCCTTCATTTTCTTTTGAAAGTCTTATTTTACATTTAAGTCTATGAACTATTTTGAGTTAAGTCTTCTGTCAGATGAGGTAGAGCTGAACCACTGCTTGGCTTATACATATTGATTTTACCTGTAACAAAATACTGTAAACCAGATGGCTTTTAAGTAACAGTACTATGCTCCTTACAGTTTGAGAATAAGACACTGGTAAATGCACTGCCTAGTGAGTTCATGTGTGAAGTAGATGATACATTCTCACTATATCTTCCCATGATAAGGGGGCAGAGTATTCCTTACCACCGCCTCCCCATTGCTCAGAACTCCTGTTGCTATCTCTGTCTAGGATGAAAGCTTGGTAGTGGGGGTGATAGAGGGGAATATGATAGTTGCCTATTGAAAGACTATACTTCTCAGCTTCCCTGAAAGTCTCTTCAACCCCTATAAGGGGTTATATCCCATATTCCCTGTAGGTAATTTGGCTATCTGCACACATGGGTAACTCCTGCTGACTTGACTATATCTGGAATGGACTGTAATCCCAAATTGAAAGGCTCATCTGTGATCCTGATTTTGATGCTGGGAGATAAAAGTTTCTGACCTAGATCTTGGAGATAGTGGCTATGAATCTTGAGGCATAGTGGTTATGAATTGAGAAGACTAAGGCCAGGAGATATCTGAGGTCAAGGTCATCTGGGAAAAAGCAAGTCCCATGTCCAGGTGTAGGCCTACATACCTTTGATCTGGGACATACCATCTGCTGGAGACTTATGTAAGGACATTGGAAGAAGGAGGAGTCTCTTCTTCATTTGCTTCCCTTGTAGGATTGAGCAACTTCCAGATCCTTGGACTTCTATTCACAGCTGCTGTTGACCACTGTTGGAGAGTTGAACTACAAACTGTAAGTTATCAACAAATTCCCTTACTATATAGACACTACCCATAAGTTCTGTGACTCTAGAGAACCCTCACTAATACAGTGACAAAATGTTCCTTTACCATGAATAAACATGGTCATGTCGAAGGTCAGACCAGGACTTTCTTCTTTCTTCCTTCTGTCTTTCTATAGCTGCCTTTACACAGTCTAATGTATGGTACTAAAGACTAGGGCTGAGAAATTTGAGCCTACTAGGGACTCAATCTCACCCAAGGACAAACATTCCTGGCTCTTATATTATCCTTATCCCTGGGGTGAGAGGCCCAAGCAGGTCTACCCACTTCTCTCAGGCAGTCTTTTCTTTTCATTGTCTCTGCCCTTTCTCCTCATCTTACTGTCTCACCTGACACTATCTGACTTTATTATACATGGGAGGCCAGGCTGTATTCTATGTGAACATCTAAGCAACACACTAATCATTCAGAAGGTAATCTATTGGATCTATCTTAAAGGTGCTCTACTTAAGCCTTGGCACTCACTGGAATTTCTTTCTACCTATCTTAAGACACAGTCAGTCAAAGACACTAGAGACTTTCAACTGGCTAAGACAGTCTGGCTGATAATTCTAATTTCATAAATTCTCCACTGACTAATTCTATGAATTCTCCACTGGCCTACCACTTGATCAGACGAATGCTCTGAGGACTGTCCACTGGCCCTGTAGTTTCTCAGCTCTAGAACTGTGGAGGTTGGGAATGTCCCCTTACTTGGCAGGTATGTTTGGTCATTTTGAGACTGAGGGAGTGCTTTAAGTGGCTAGATATTGATACTGTTTTTACTTTGATCTTGGATCCTAACATGGGTTCCAAATTCTTCATTCCAAAGATATACCCACAGCATGGTTGCAGGCTAATCTGAAATGTTCCATTTGGAAGACTTCATACTAAGTTCACTTGTTCAGCTTTTGGTCCAAATCTGGTTTCAATATACATTGGACAAAAGGTTACTGATGGCCCAAATTTATGTATCCTAATTTCTAATACCTAAAATACCTTAGTTAACTCTACAAGACGGAATGCTAACATAGTCCAAGTCCCCCACTCCATATACCTCACAGTTCACTTTCATGTTTCTCAAGGCCCTGGCTTACAACCAACATTGGAATGTCTGCTATAATTTCTGCTTGGTCTCCAAACTTGTAACTATTCCTGAGATAGAATAGAACTCTTTTACCCTAAAATTTTGATCTACTTGTGTTTCTGCCTCTCAAATTCTGGGAAATTAACAGCAAAGAGGCAAAAGCTTTCCAGATTGTCTACTCCCATTTACAGGCACACACAAACTGGTGGTTATGGATATGTAGATTACTGAGTTCAGTCTTACAGAGATATCTCGGGATACAGATAATATTGAAAAAAATATTTGTGCTATTCTACCCTACTGAGAAGATAGTTCTGGAGTTAGATTTTTGGTTCTCATTCCACAACTAAGCACCTTTGTTTAAAAGTTTCTTTCAATGTTTCTGTCCTGGGTTGGGCAGGCCACCTGGGTTAGGCGGACTCAGTGACAGGGAGAAGCAGAGCAAAACAAAACAGGAAAAGACACCTTTTACTTGAAAACAACTAAGGAGTAAACTAAAACTAAGTACACTAATGAAAGTGGGAAATAGCCTTGAATTCCTTGGTATAGGAGACAACTTTCTGAACAGAACACTAATGGCTCAGGCACTAAGATCAACAATTTACAAATGGGACCTCATAAAACTGACACTGTCAGTAGGACAAAACAGCAGCATACAGATTGGAAAAAGATATTTACCAACTCTACATCTAACAGAGGGTAAGATCCAAAATATATAAAGAACTCAAGAAGTTAGATACCAACAACCCAAATAACCCAATGAAAAATGGAGAACAGAGTTAAACAAGAATTCTCAACAAAGAAATCTCTAATGGTTGAGACACATTTAAAAAAGGTGTTCAACATCCTTAGTCATCAGGAAAATGCAAATCAAAACAACTTTGAGATTCCCATAGAAGTTACAAATGATAGGGCGTCTAACTCACTTGGATAAAGAATCATCTAACCAGAGTACATTGCATACAAGAATGCATGGCAAATAAGACGTGCCAGAAGCCTGTTGCCTTTGCCTTCAGCTACATATGCGTCCCAGCTCCTGCTGCATAGATGTGACCAGCTCTGACTATGTAGGCTTGACAACTTCATCAATGTAGTCCAAACCATAAAACAAAACAAAACTATCTTATTCTTAATCTAAAGATAAATTACTCCTTATGACTCACATGGCAAGGGGATATATTCTCCTTGCCCAGTAGATGATCTCGGATTCTGTACTTACATCTTAAACATCTCAAACGACAGAGAAGAAAATAGCAATTACTCAGCCTTCAATGTCTCCTGAACATGAGGATGCCGTGACTAGTATAACTTTGCACCTAAGCCTACCATCTGACTGTTATGAGACCTGAAGACTAATTCAATTGACCATGCCTTTTACCCTACCACTCAATTATTTCTCTTAGTAAAAGCTAATTCCAGCACCTATACCCTAACTACCTATGTTTCCTCCTCATTAAAGAAAGATGCCAGATACTCAGTCATCAAACTGCCAGCTTTGGAAAGCTATTCAGAATGTCCAAGTAGTGTCATTGACAGTTGGTTTTATATCTATAGATTCAGCAAATGATTCTATTAAGTGATATCTTAAGCATTTTGATTCCTCAAAAGAAAATGAATTGGATTAAGGATTCTCTCCAACCTGGCTAACCTGTGGTGCTTTGAGAATATAATCCAGTCTCTACCAGATTGAAAGCTCCAGGGCTAGCACTTGTCCTCTCACTTTGAAGCCTACAAAGAGCAGAAGGGCTTTGGCATTGACATTCCCTTGTTCAGTTTCTGTTTCCCTGATCTGTCCATTGGTGAGAGTGGGGTATTAAAGTCTCCCACTATTATTGTGTGGGGTGAAATGTATTTTTTGAGCTTTAGTAGAGTTTCTTTTATGAATGTGGGTGATTTTTTATTTGGAGCATATATGTTAAGGATTGAGAGTTCCTCCTGACAGATTTCCCCGGTAATGAGAAAAAGTGTCCTTCCTTATCTTTTTTGATAACTTTTGGTTGGAAATTTACTTTATTCGATATTGGAATAGCCACTCCAGCTTGCTTCTTGGAGCTGTTTGCTTGGAAGTTTTTTTCCCACCCTTTTACTCTGAGATAGTGTCTGTCTTTGTCTCTGAGATGAGTTTCCTGTATGCAGCAAAAGGCTGGATTTTGTTTATGTATCCAGTCTGATAGTCTATGTCTCTTTATTGGGGAGTTGAGACCATTTATGTTAATAGATATCAAGGAATAGTTGTTTCTGTTTCCTGCCATTTTTGCTTTTTTGGGTTGAGTTGTGTCTGTGTTTTTTTCTTCTTTTAGTTTTCTTGTTTAGGAGTTTTCTTGTTCTTACTAGCCTGTATTTTCCCTCATTGTATTGGGTTTTATACCTATAATTCGTTGTAGTGCTGGGTTTGTGGTCAGATATTGTGTGAATTTTGATTTGTCTTGAAATATCTTTGTCTTTCCATCGATGGTGATTGATAGTTTTGCTGGGTATAGCAGCTTGGGCTGGCACTTGTGCTCTCTTAAGGAGTTCATGATGTCTGTCCAGACTCTTCTAGCTTTCATAGTCTCTGTTGAGAAATCGGGTGTGAGACTGATTGGTCTGCCTTTATATGTTACCTGACCTTTTTCCCTTACTGCTTTTAGTATTCTTTCTTTACTTTGAGCGCTTGATGTTTTTACTATTATGTGTCGGGAGGTATTTCTTTTCTGGTCCAACCTATTTGGAGTTCTGAAGGCTTCTTTTATGCTCATGGTCATCTCATTCTTGAGGGTAGGGAAGTTTTCTTCTATGATTTTGTTGAAGATATTTACTGTGCCCCTTAGTTGATACTCTTCTCCCTCTTCTATTCCTATTATCCTTAGGTTCGGTCTTCTCATTTTGTCTTGGATTTCCTGGACATTTTGGGTTAGGAGCTTTTTGTTTTTTGCATCTTCTCTGGCTGTTTTGTCTATGTTTGCAATGTTGTCTTCTGCCCCCGAGATTCTCTCTTTGATCTCTTGTAATCTATTGGAAATGCTTGCTTCTGTGACTCCTGTTTTATTTTTTTGGTGTTCTGACTCTAGGATTATCTCTTTTAGTGTTTTCTTTATTGTGTCAATCTCTGTTTTAATTTCCCTCTTCCATTCCTTTATTTCTTTGGTTCTGTTTTCCTCTAGTTCTTTGAGTTCTTTGAGTGTTTTTCTTGTTTCTTCTTTAAAAGCTTCTGAATCTTTTTGCTTTTCCTCCCTTTCTTGTTTAAGTAACTCTATCAGCGTCTTGAGGCATGATTTCAGGTCTGTGTCTTCTTTTTCTGGAGTGTTTGGAGTTCCGATGTTTTCTGTTATCGGAGAGCTGGGCTCTGGTGTTGCTAGATTGTCTTGGTTCCCTTGGGATATACTCTTTCTCTTTCCTCTTGCCATTTTGTTGTCAGTGATATGTTCTTACCTTTCCCTTGTATCTGGTCTGTGTCCCTGGTTCTCCACTGGTTGAGGTGTCAGATGGGTCAAGCCCTGTTTTATGCCTCAGAGTCGTCAGGTGTGAGCAGAAGTTCCAACGTTCTGTTTCTGTTTGCTGGATCAGGCCCGGCAGGACAGGGCAAGGCAGGGGGTGCACTTTCCTGGTGTACTCCACAGAAATCTTTCTGCTCCCCTGCAGCCCAGGTCTCCCACCCACCAGTTGCTCAGCCTCTACGAGCCTCTGTTCCGGGTGGCAGATGGGCCAGGCTCTACTCTGCGTCCTTAAGTCGCCTCCGGGCAGAAAGAGAAGTTCTAATTTTCTGTTCCCAATCGCAGTTGCTCAGCCTCTATGAGCCGCCGATCCGGGTGGCAGGTAGGCCAGGCTCCGCTCTGCGTCTGGAAGTCGCCTCTGGGTGGAAACAGAAGTTCTAATTTTCTGTTCCCAATCACTGGATCGGGCAAGGCGGGGCAGGGCAAGTTACGGTGTGCACTTTCTGTGTGCACTCCGAAGAGATCTCTCTGCTCCCCTGCAGTCTTGGTCTCCCACTCACCAGTTGCTCAGCCTCTATGAGCCGCCGTTCTGCCTGGCAGGTAGGCCAGGCTCCGCTCTCTGACATTCCCTAAGAAATTCCAAAATACAAAAGATCATTTCATTTGGTCATTTTGCTTTATAATTTATTTTTCTAAACAGCCAATCTATTTTCAAATATAATGATATTAAAAATCATACTTACTATTGTTGTAATGTAGTGACCTAGAGATATATGCTATTAGTAGGAGGAATAGTTGGCTTTTGCCTTCTTTGTCAATTCAGTCCATATTACATGAAAATTATTTATTACATGTGTTGCATGACTGAGTGATTTTATACATTGGTTCAGGGTATGGTTGAAGGTAGCAAAATTTTAAAAGGTTCTCTTAATAGAATTAAATTAAAAAATTTGTAATGTAAAGTATTTATTCTTGACAAGGTAGTTATTGTTTCTGAGACTATACTTCTTAAACTAGAAGTTGAAAATAATTTCTTTTGGCAGACTACACCTTAAAATTAAATTGTCTCTTCATGTAGCATGATCGTTAATGGAATATATGTATTGGAATATATGTATAACAATTTGATGTTAACAAATTATGCATTAAGTTATGTATTCACATTCATGGTCATTTAAGGTAGTAAGCACAATTTTAAAATTTTTACCTTATCAAAGTGTTTCTAATAAAAACTGTGTTTTACTTGAGAGACTCTTTGTTTATTGTATAAGAGCTGAGATTGTTAATGTTCTAATCAAGTATACAAATTTTATCATATTTGAAAACAAGGAGTACCACATGGATACATTTGTTCAGATTCATTCCTTGGATGCTGACTTTGACTTCTCTAAGTTTCCAGCCATTTGTTTCCTATGCAGGAGTCTGATGTCTGATATAAATAAACATCTAATTACAGTTACCTCATCTTTCTCTAGATCTCTGATCATGGTCCAGTCAGTTGTAACTCATGAAACCTTGATGTTAAATTTTTTCTCATGCAAGTTTGTCTCTTAATGTTCCCCACAAGTGTACAGTTACTTCCTCCTTCCTTGTCTTCTGGACCCTTGCCAGCTCTTCAGCATTGCCCTGGCCCCTTGGCTGGACCCTCTTCCGAGGCTCTCTAACTGCTGACCCTCTCATTACCCTTATGTCAGCCTCGAGCAGTTACGGAGAAATTGAGCCCCTTAAACCCCTAGAAGCAGTTTGAGTGACATCTGAAAGAGGACTGATGAGCCACAGGCCATCCAACTCATCCCTCTTCTTGCCATTCTGCACACTGTTTGAGAGGCTCAGGAGTAAGCCATCTAGACTGAAGCCTCCTTCGCATCAATTAGCCTCTGTCTCAGCATCACAGACGAGCCTAACATCCTTCAGGACCAGCTAGACTCCTTGGCTGCTGCAGTGCTCCAAGACTAGAAAGGACTAGATCTACTGCTAAGGATGGGATTTGAGCCCTCCTCCACAAACAATATTATTTTCATGCCAATAAATCCTAATTGGTGTGAAATGAAACCTAAAGACAAGGGCCAGACAATAATTCCTCTGGTTCTTCCCAGTTCGGTTCTTCCCCTTGATCACTCTTTCCTTCTCATTATCCTCATACTTCTATTGTTATCCTGCCTTTTAAATGTTTAATTTACTGAACTTCACCATATACCCAAACAAAATCTTCTATAGAAGCTTTCCCAATACCTCTCACCTTATATCAATTCCGTTTGTCCCTAATATATCTGCAAAAAGACCTCTGAGATGCTGTGGAGAAATTCTGGTTAAAAGAAACCTTAATCCCTTTCACCCCAGGCCAGATACCATTCTTTACATTAGTCATCCATTTTTCCTCTTCTCTTTCTTTGAGACCCTGTGGTTCCCTGCTGACTCATTTTGGTGCAACAGTCCTGGCAACAGGGTCAGTCACTGTCACCATGAATCAAGCCCATGACCATGTCCTCTCACAAGCCCACTCTGTCTCTCCTGCCTCTGTTCTCCCCCTGCCCCAACCTTCACAGAAAATATCTCATCTACTCTATGACCAAATCTGCTGCCTACAGCCCTCTAATAATCATTTTTCAAGTTTCTTCAGGAATATAGGATAGCAATCAATTTAAGACTCTCTCACAACTATATGACCAGAGAGCCCCTCTTCAATGGGCCCAGAACTTTCCCTTCCTACAAAGATCCTCCTCAGAAGAAAGCAGCTCTAACACCCCTGCCCTGCATTTTTATACTTTCTCAGAATTAGCAATGATAGTTTCCTAATGAAGGGCTACATTTCCCAGTTTCCTTTACAGGCTACAGAAGTCATTTCCTTCCCTGTAAGGAACACATATTATCTTATCCTATAAGCCTTTCGGCCATCCACACATGAGTGACAAAATGCTCCCTCACAATGAATAAACATGGTCATTCCCAAGGTAGGACCAAGCCTCTCTTTTTATCTACAGTCTATCTCTCAACAGTTTTCTTTAAGAAATATTCTAACACATGGTGCTGAAGACCTAGAATGAGAAATCTGAGTCCATTTCTATGAAATTTGAATGTTGAACCTCTAGCAACTATTTAGTAACAGTAACAAAAATTGACTAATGAAAATGTTTTAATTGAGTGAATAAATCACCGCACCCTTCCTGACTCTACTAACCTTGGTTTTTCTTTGAAATAAGGAAGCAGAGGACTGGGCATGTAGTTGCCTTAATTAGAGTTTTTGTTGCGGTGAGCAAGGCCATAATCAAAAACACTTTTGGAAGGAAAGGTTTTATATCATCTTACTCATCCAGCTAACAGTCCAAGACTGAAGGAATTCGGGGACCTAAGGAGGATAGAAATGATGCAGAAGCCATGGAAGAGTGCTTTCTTGATTGCCCTTCATGGTTTGATCTGTTTCCTTTCTTATACAATTCTATAGCCAAGCACCTGCCCATGGGTTGTACCACCCACCACTGGCTTGGTCTTCCTACATCCATCATTAATCAAGAAAATATCCCCACAGACTTGCCTACAGACCAATCGGAGGTAGGCATTTCCTCAATTGAAATTTCCTGGCTTACGTCAAGTTTACAAACAAACAAAATCCTAAGAAACATAGTGATATTACAGCTCAACATTTTTCAAGGTCTCTTGTGTGCATGTGAACAGGAAAAGATGTGGGGAATACAGAAGAAAATTATGATGAAATTCGGTAGTTATTGTTCTAAGTGCAACCCATGATTTTATTAAATTCTATATATCTTCCCAAGTAATGTAAAGAGGCAGTGAAAGTATGTATCAGTTAAGGTTGTTTCCTGTTTCAACTAGTCTTCCTGTCATAGGGAGCTTTGTGAGTGATCAAATGCAAAAAGAGAACTTAACAGCCTTCAGGACCTGCAAGATGGTTCAGCTGTTAGCTTGATGACCTGAATTCACTCTCCAGAACACACATAATTGATGGAAAGAACTGACTCTTGCAAGCTGTCCTATGACTTTCAGACACATTTCATGATACACACACACACACACACACACACACACACACACACACACACAGAGAGAGAGAGAGAGAGAGAGAGAGAGAGAGAGAGAGAGAGAGAGAGAGAGAGAGAGAGACTTTAAAAAATTAAATAAAGGAATAGGCTTTTCTCTTTAATCTGTTCTCTCCCTTGGAGATAACTATAGCTCTTATTATGTTGATCCTCAACATAAATGTTTTTTTATGGTCACAGATGGGTAACTTGCCAGCTTCCTTATGTCCAAATCGCATTTCATGACACACGGTAATGACAAAAATATATATACAAACTTCTTTAGAGAGGCACTGGCTCTTTTTAGAGAAAAACTAATTTATAGTAAATCAATTTTATGCTTTGTTGCTGTTCTGTATCAGCCTCATGTCTGGACAGAACCAAGCTTGGATCCACTGGGCCATTACTGTGATTTATCATGAGCTGATTCTCAGGCCCATGGTTTACTGAAATAGAGTAAGAAAAATCAGGGCCTGCTACCTTATGCTGGTTCAGAGACTGGGTGGCCCAAATGATTATTGCTTTGTTTGATATGATGCTCATACCTATCTAGATGCTGCAATAGTACTCCCTAGGGGAACTTCTGTTTCTAATCATTTACTGCTGCTCCTCAGCTGTGCTGTGTTTGATAGGTCATGTTGGTGTCTGGGAGTGTAAGGGTTACCAGCATAAATCAGAATCCCTAATGTCTGATTAACTCACATCTTTCTGTGTTAATTTATTGGAATTTAATTTTTAGCATTCATTTATGTTTCCTGGATGAGAAAAGATAAAACTGGACATGCACATCTCTTGAACAAAAGTTCTAAGGACACTGAAGCCCACATTGGCAGTGGGCAAAGAAGGAATGGAAATGGGGGGAGGAGTTTTGAAGAGATCAGCTTCAGCCAGGTATGGCTTGCCTAAAGATGGCATAAATATATCTGTAGGGAAACAGCCCCTATCTGTGTCTTGTTTGACAAGACATACTCTTCTTGTTTGAGTCCTCCTCATCATCAGCGTCTTAAGAATTGAACTTAGTGTTTTGGTTTCATACTGACTACACAATTTAACCAGGACTCTAGAGGCGATGGAGTGTATTTGTCTTTTATTCACAGACCCTCTAGTTTGCTACTAATTCAAGTCTCTCTCAACAACTTGTGTGATGTTCCTGTGGGGACAGCACCTTTCTGATGCACTGTTTCCCCCACTCCCTGTTTTCCTAAAGTTCTCTTGATTTGTCCTGCTTACACTGGAAACCTGGCACTTTCCTATATTTCTCATGAGGAAAGTCTTGGATATGTTGATAATGGCCAACCAGCCTGTAAGTATGTTAACTAATTTTTTATTTATTAGCACATAATCTCAGCTGTGAACTTGTACTTTCTATGAAGGGGGAGCCAGGTATTTGTATGAATATTCATACAAATCAGCTTTAAATAAAGTCTAGGCCAGGAGAATAGTTTAGCTGGTAAAGGTGCTTTGCTGACAAACCTGAGCACCGGAGTTCAGTCCCTAAAGTCTACATAATGAAAGGAACCTTCTCCTCCAGGTTGTTCTCTGACACCCATTGCCACAATACATTAATATTCGTATACAAACATACAAAATGAATGAATGAATGCAAATTTTAAACACGAGCCTGTTATAGCTCCTTGACATCTAAACCCTTTTTGCCCTATTACAGTTATTTTCTTTGTCACTGTGATCAACCCAACATAAACAATTTACAGGAGGAAAGGTGTATTTGGAGCCAGACTTTCAGAAGATACAGCTCACAATAATGAAGAATACATGACAGCAGGAAGGGCTCCATATGTAGCAAAAATAGTAGGCAGTTGTAGCTTGTTCATATTCTGGCCAGCAGGAAGCAGATAATATAATATGGGACTAGAAGTAGAGCTGGGCTATAGTCCTAATGGCCTAACCTCCAATGACCTCTCTCTACCAGTCTGTGCCCATAGTCCAAAGGTTCCACAATTCCCAAAACAGCATAACTTGTTGGGAATAAGTTGTGGCCTGAACATATGAGCCTGGGGGTGGGGGTGGGTATTTCACGTTCAAGTGAGAACAGTATCTATTCTAAACTTTCTTAGGCTGGAACATTGCGGCAAATATAATTATAGAGTTCCCTGGTCATTGTTTCTTTCAACTTGAGCAAGCACTAAGGATCAAGTCAGTAAGCAATCTGTGTTCTTCCATTATCATGTCTGCTTCAGTTCCTGTTTCTGGGTTCCTGCCTTCAGTTCTTGCCCTGACTTCCCTTCATGATGGAGACTTGAGAGTTGTAAAATGAACTAACAGCTTAGCCATGGTGTTTTATCACAGCAATAGAAACCTAAGGCATGGACGGAAAAACCTTGGCTGGTTTATTACAAATTAATATGCCTCTTGGGGAACTAGGTTTATAACAAGTTGTATCATTTGTAGGAATGGTTGGAAGGGCACTGCAGCTGTTTTCTTCCTCAGGTGCTTTGATTCTCCCATGAGAAAGTCTTCATCCACCATTAGTCTCATCCCTGATGGCCTATATTAATTTATAACTGAAGGGAATTGCAAAAATGCATGATGTTTCATTGAATCAAGGCAAGCTGTAGCAACCCTTTTAAAAGTCCTAATAAATTAAGCTGTAAAGAATGCTTGTATTTATCTTCCATCAATTTTATAGTTATTGCTGATATTTTTCTTATACTGACTTAATTAAGATACATCTTTAGGGAATTAAAGTCTTTTGGCAAAGAACAAAATATTTTAAGTGGATTTGGTCAATTTCTGTGAATCGAGTAGGTGCTGTACTTTGACCCGATTCTGATAGAGATAAGCAGGGAATCTGCCTTGGGAGTTGTATTGGGGTTTCACCACACACCAGTGACCTGGGTGCTATCTTCTTCCCCCTGAGCCTCAGATCTGGGGCAAGAAGTCACAGGAGGCAATCTCAGTTCTTCCACCCTCCAGTTGATAAGCAAACTATCAAGCAAGCCATGCAATCACAAAAACCTATGTCAGCTTTTAACAACTGAATTGATAGGTTGCTCAGTAACCACATTAATCACTCCACAGCTGGTTGTTATGGCAACATGATCCAGCGCTACTGAATCTAAGGTCTTAATGGAAGAAGATGGATGTGTCGGGGCCCCTCTGCTGTGGGAGCTTTGAAGATATTGTATTGGCCCTGTGGATTTGTTTTCTTCAGCCCAGTGCTGACCTTGGCCACTTTAGTCTTTCTATCTGACGTAAGATTTGTGTGCTTATACATTTTATGACAGTTTAGTATTCCATCTACAAAACAACTCTGGTTACTTGAAAAGTCCCTTGGTATAGCCAACCATAGCCTATTCTTCAAAGTACACTAATGGCTTCTTTGTTTATGAAAAGTATCTGTATGCCTAGTAAATGCCTGTGCACGAATATCTTTATTTTCACATTAATTTTGTATGGCACAGTTCAAACGATAACTCAGTCCAGCTGGGTAAGAAGGTCACACAGTGCCTTTTCAAGGCTTTGTGGTCACAAAACGTTTGTCCTCTTTAGTTCCTCTTGAAAAGAGTTACTTTGATTTTACTGGTCAAAGACAAATAATATAACAATCTCTCCAGCCAGGTTCTTCTTCCACAGGCTACATTCCACCAGGCAAAACAGTGGCTGCTACCACTCACAACAAATCACCAGACAGTAAAGCCATCTTTGCCAGTCTCTAATAGTTCCACTGTGCTCTAGTGCACTGTGATTGGTCACAGCTTCATGCAGTTGCTGGCTCAGGGAGAGTCTTTTCCTCCTCTGTCAGGTTTCCTTCAGATTTGCTATAGCCTCAGCCTGGTTTCAACTCTGGATCAGAATTCAACCCACAAAACTACCTTTGCAATTGCTACTTTTGCCCTAGAGAATGTGATCTAGTTTTCTGCACAGGCCTCAAAGGCCTTCTTATTCCCAGAGTTCATTGCCAACCACATCTCCCTCACGCACCAGAGCCCAGGGGACTATCGGGAGACTTCAGTTTCCCACAGACCCACAGGCAGGCTCTGAAAGTCTAGATATTAATGGAAGAGGTTGTAAGGAATTATTATGGGATCCCAAAACTTATGACAGAAACTAGGCCCTGGACAAACTGTATTTGAACACACAAAGAAAAGCTTCCTGACAAAAAGTAAATAATAAAGATTAGGTCTCAAATTAACATGATGTAATTTGAGATTTTAGGAAATTTAGCAACATCTCCCTCTATCTTCTCAAAATCTACCCATCCCTCTCCACACACACACAGTTCCTTTTCTCGGGAAATAATTCCTGTTAAAAAGCTTTTATTGCCTACTTTATGGAGAGCTCATTCACTGATTTATAATATATCTCGGGGTTCATGTACATAAGTCATGGGATCCTGATTTCTGAAGAGGAAATATCTGCTGTTTATTCAAAAGGAGACATCAGATTTCACTAAATTGAACCATTCCTCCAATTTCCTCAGAGACTGTCCCTGGAACTGAGAAAGGGACAGTGCTTTCAATGCCATGTGGTCAGTGTATGAACAACAGATGAACAATTACCTCCTCCTCACTCCATTCTTCCTCCTCTCAGGCCATTTCACTACTGTTGGCACAGAACATATCAGGGCCACAGTGCTTACTAAGCACAGTGCAGGCATAGCACAGGCCACAGCAAGAGTAAAAGGGAGATGAGAATCCAACCCAGTTGCTCCATCCCTCATAGTCTTTCACCAGGGTTTTGCTAAATAGTCTTTAGGCTGCAAGTTCCCTCTACTTTGGGGGCATTTGAATTCCTTGGAGACCTTGTTAAAACAAATATTTTTCAGGTCTCACTCCCAGATGATTGTCTCATTTAGTAAGTCTGAGGGAAAAGACAAGATTTTTCTTGTTTTGCTTTTTTTTTTTTTTTTTTTTTGCTTTCTTTGAGGTCTCAAAAGCCAAGGATGGTAGCACAGAGCAGGGTGATGCAGGCTTGTAATCTCAGCTACTCAGTAGACTAAGGCAATTTCAATGAAAGACTTGTCTCAAAAACAAAAGTCTGGATCTGTATCTCCATGGCAGAGTACATGCCTACCTTGTGCAAAGCTCAATACCTAGTACTTAAACAAAGAGGTCCCAGGTGATCTTATGTTCAAGGTACCACTTTGAGAACTTTGTTCTAATCCACTTTTCCCTGTTTCCCAAGCAGCGAATAGAAATCTAATCAAATTAGTACCTTTACTGAAGAGTTACTAAACCTAATCACCATGGAATAAAATCTCAAAATGGTATCAAAGGCCTCTGCAACAAGGTGTCACACATCCCAGGTTTTTACTCTTAAGAACTGGATCTCTCGGTAGCAAGTCTTGATAAGCATGTAAAGTATGATAGGAAGCACCAGTATAGAAGGTAATGGGTAATATGGGGAAGAAGAGAAAACTAGTTCTTGGTGAGTTAAAGAGCAGATTCCTGCCATGGCAGACAGAGCACATTCCTAATTAGTCACACGCATGGAGAACACAAAAAAGTTACCCTGCTTGCTAGAATGAAGATTTGGGGGATCACCCCCCAATTTCTGCTAGTTCCTGGCTGAGAACTACTTCTCCATTGGTTAATGGCACAGTGCTTCCACTATGCCCTATGTTTAAACATACCCCATTCTAGTGGCCAAGGAAACCCCTCAAGAGAAGAGCTGGGCACTTGAAATAAGAAGTTACCAGGCCTAGGTATGTAGAAATGGTGAGAACTGAGGATTTTTTATTTGAGTCCCAACACCTTCTGCTCCCACCTTCTGAAATCACATTCTACAGCCACTTTTTCATAGCTGCTCTTCCAAATAGGCAGGCTCCAAGCTATCTTCAGTTTGGCTCCAATTGGATTCAATTAAGCCACCAACTCGATGGGACTCAGGAGAGCATCATTCTGGGTAGCCAGATGAAATGAAATCATTTGGGGATCATGGCAGTGAGTAGAAACCCAAGAGGGAAAACATGTCTTAAAGGAAGATGCTGTAGGGTACATTCTGGTCTTGGGTGCTAAAAGAAGCCAGGGTCTCTAAACAGTCTTTAGATATTATCACTTGAGGGAAAAAATTTAATTTCTTCTGCTATGTGACCTAATTTGAAACAACCACCTTCCCTGTGATGATTTTGACATGAAATAGAGGAGGAAACAGTGAAATGAGATAGCCAATCAGATGTGTCAAGGAACAGCAGGCTGAGCTGGTTTCTAAATATCATAAGTGACAAAAATGTCCCTCTAAACAAACTATCTGGCATCCTAGAACTCTGCATCCAAATCTGAAGTTATTTTTTTCAAATGTTAACTTTAAAAAACCTCATAAACTATTAAATGAGTGAATACTGTATTCATATTATTTGTATGCCTTGTCCCCCACCGAGTCCTCCTATATGTCCCACTCCTGCTAAATTCATGGCTTCTTTAAACCTACTGGATGCAGATACTGTAATAGGAACATGGTATGTAGGCAGAGGTGCTACCCCTTCCAGATGCTGATAGAACCTTTTGCTTCTGGCCTCTTAACCAGATAGCACAGTGCACCTGAACCAGGGAGTAACAGGGATGCTTAAAATTTTGCTACTGGGGCTCTGGAAGTCCAGGATCATGGTTTGTTTCAAGTGTTTTAAAGCAGCAAATGTATGTGACATTGGTTGTGTGGGTGGACAAGAAACACAAAAATAGGAAAACCGAAAAATTCCTGTTTAATGTTATATGGTAACCTAACATTCACTATATCAAAAAATAAAATGTCTTTTCTTAAAAAACACAAGACAATTTTTTTTTCCTGAGGAATTTCTGAGAAAAACAGTCTTAGACTCATAAAAATGTAGCTGGTTCATATCCTTTTTCTTAAAATTACTTTATCCTTTTCAATCATGGTTGAAGTGATATATGCATGAATTTTGCAAGGCATAAGAAAATATAATTTACTTGACATGATTTGGGGAGAGAAAACTAAAATATTTTAAACAAGCCTCAACCACATTATTTAGAAAGAAGAAAATCAGAGACACTAATTGCCCATGATAGCTATTTATACAATGTACCACTACAGTGAAGGGATGCTGACTGCTCTTGAAATAGGCCATTTAAATTTGAACCAGAAGGCAGCAGTGGAGCCAGTAGACATATAATCTGGGAGGTGACATATTTTTTTTTTTCCTGCTAAACTTCAACTATTGAGAGGAAGAAGAAACAACAACACCTGACTCTAATATAGAAACTTCAGTGACAACAAAGACACCGTGTTTATCCCTTGTCTGAGTTCATCTCATTGCTTGATGTCCTTTTGGTATATGCCCACCATCTTAAGGTTGATTTTTTTAACATTCTAAACTCAAATGAATTGTGAATAGTATTTAGGCACCACTGGACAGTTGGCGTGGAAATTTTTTACTACACCAGGAACAATCAGAAGCTGGTCAAGGCAGGAATCTGACTCTGGTCCTATACTCAGGAAACTGACTTGGATTGAGGACATTTGCATTTGAAGCTCAGGGTAGAATACTTAGAGTTTTAGGTGGGGGCAGGACATTTACATTTATAGCTCAGGGCAGGTTCTGCAAATGTGGGTGTGGCAGTCCCTTTGTCTCTTGGGATTCCCTCTTGTCCCTGATCTTCACACCTGGCCTCCAGAAAGATGTTTATAGGATTTTTGATTGTTAACTTGTTTGTTCCCTGACTCAGAATTAATGTTATTTTTCTGCATGTAATTAAAGTGATTTAGAAGAGGACTAAATAAAGAAGATTTCACTTCAGCCTCAAGACTGGGCAAGTCATGTTACAATTTTGACTGTCTCTTTTTTTTTCAATCCTTGCTCTTGCCCCGGGGAACCTGTTGTTTGACAGAGCTGATCTCAGACAATAGAAAAAGACTCCTGCTCAATAAAACCCTTTTTCTCCACAGCAACTAGAATATATCTGTTCTCTGTGGTTATTTTGTTTGTTTGTTTGTTTGTTTTGGAATGTGTGTTAGGGGTGTGTGCTCAAGTGTCTTGTTGGACATTAAATGTAGGACTTCACACATGTTAAATTGTTCTGTCTTAATCATCAAGTTCACTATTTGATAACAAATGGAATTAAAAGCTTTTGCCCAGCAAAGCAAACAATAGGGAAAATAGACAGCTTACAGAAAAGGAGTAATAATTTTTTTGCTAACTATACATATCATAGAAGATTGATATCTCTAATATATAAAGAATCCAAAAAATTAAATATCCAATATAAAGCAAACAATTCAGTCAATAATAGTGAAATAAACACAAACTTCTCAAAAGCACAAATAGCCAATAAACATGAAAACCTTTTCAACTCCTGAGCCATCAGGGAAATTTAAATTAAAACTATACTTTTATTACATCTTACCTCAGTCAAAACAGCTATCATTAAAAAACAAAACAAAACCAGAGGAACACTCTTCCACTGTTGGGGGGTTGTAAGCTCATACAACCATTCTGGAAATCAATTTGACAGTTCCTCAGAAAACTAAACATAGTACTACCTGAAAACCCAGCTATTCCACTCCTAGGTATATACCCCAAAGATGCCCCAAACTATAACAAGGACACATGCTCCACCATGTTTATAGCAGCCTTATTTATAATAGCCAGAAGCTGGAAAGAACCCAGATGTCCATCAAGAGAGGAATGGGTACAGAAAGTGTGGTACATTTACACAGTGGAGTATTACCCAGCTATTAGAACCAATGACTTCATGAAATTCGTAGGCAAATGGATGGAACTAGAGATTATCCTCCTGAGTGAGGTAACCAAGTCACAAAAGAACACACATGGTATGCACTCACTGATAAGTGGATACTAGCCCCAGAAAGCTCTGAGTACCCAATACCCAGGAAACAATTCACAGACATTATGAAGCTCAGAATGAAGGAAGGCCAAAATGGGGATGCTTCAGTCCTTCTTAGAAAAGAGAACAAAACTCTCATGAGAGGAAATGCAAGGTCAAATAGAGACAGAGATTGAAGAAAAGATCACTCAGAACCAGCCTGACCTGAGGATCCAGCACATATGCAGTCACCAAATCCAAGCACTATAGCTGATCCCAAAAAAGTACTTACTGGCAGGAACCTGACAGAGGTGCCCCTCAGGGACTATGCTAGAGTCATACAGATAGATACAGCTGAGCATGCTTGCAGCAAACCCTCGGTCTGAACTCGAGATCCCAATGAGGTTGCTAAAGAAAGAACCTAAGGAGCTGAAAGGGGCTGCAACCTCATGGGAAGATAACAACATTGTCAACCAACCAAACCCTCCAAAACTCTGGTGGAGTAAAACATCAACTTTTGTGCTCACTTTGAGAGACCTATTGATCCAGTTGCATAAGTATCTGGTAACATTGTGAGAAGAGGCTTTTGTTCCAGAGAGGACACTTTTTCCCAATGTAGGGGAATGACAAGGCAATGGGGTGGAGAGGGAGATAAGAAAGGAGTGCACCTATGTGAAGGCAACTGGAGGGGGGGATGGGATCAGGGCAGGGTAAAGGAATAACATCTCAAATGTAAATACAGAGTATTTAATTTAAAAAGAGAAATAAAAAGAAAAAAACAAAACTACTAAATATTAAATGAAGGTTCAGGATAATAAAACCCTTACTATTGGCAGTCAGCAATGATTCTGGTTCACCAGAAAATTTAAAATGAAATGACCATATGACCCTGCTATTATGAAAATATTTGCCCACTCTTGTTTATTACTAATCTATTCAGGACAGGAAAGCTCTGAAATCAGTCTATGTGTGCATCAAGAGATAAATGGTTGAAGAAAATAAGGTATATATTCATAGTGAAATTTTATTCCATTCATAAAGAACAAAATCATGTAGTTTGCTAGAAAATGGATACAATTGGAAATCATCCTATTAAGCAAAATGAGCTAGGCTCAGAAAAACAAATATCATATTTTCTCTCTTTTGTGGATCATATTATTGTATACAGATATATAAGACCATATATGCACATACATTGGGAGCCAATGGGAGACTGAGTAAAGAAGGAGACTAATGGTGACCATCTGAAAACAGAAAGGGATTGATAGGGAGAAAGAAGATATGGAAATAAATATTTCAAAACACATGCTATACTTGAAAGAAATTGTCTTTATAAAACCAACTATGTACAATTAATACACTCCAATAAGACTATGCTGTGTAATAGCTGCCAGTTATAGCCCAAAGTGTCTACATGTCATAATCAAGCACTGGTGGTATGAGGACTAACTTCTCAAGTAAATTTTGGGATCATATGAGAAGTTGTTGTGGGACAACAGGCTTGGTTGCTGTGGTGGTTTGAATATGCTTGCCCCATAGAAAGTGCTACTATTAGGAGGTGTGGTCTTGTTGGAAGAGGTATGTCACTATAGAGATGGGCTTTGAGACCCTTCACCTTTCAGTTTAATCAGACTAAAAGCTCCATCAGAGCTTTAATAATAAGCAATATTGATGATGCCAGTACTCCTTACACTTTAAGGCCACCTGTCTCTTGGCACAGAGTAACTACCATATTCAGGGTTGAGTTGGCTTTTAATCCTGAGTCCAGAGATAAGTTCATGCTTCTGGAACTACTGTGACCAGATGAACTTTCATCTCCAGACAACCATATAGTTATCATCATATAATCCTTTTATTGTTTACTACTTATGTCTTATGGCAACTCTTCCATGGAGTCTGAAAGTCTTAGACTTTTGCAGTGATCTGATCTTTTGCCTTTGTCTCCCACTGGACAGTGACTGATAACAGTAGTTCACAGAAAGCAAAAACCTCTGTAAATATTCATTTTCCCAGTGAGTGATTATATATGAATTTCTAACTATTGCTTTGTATACCATAGAAAATTGGAGTCATCTTCTATTTAGAGAGCACCCATAGATGACATGTTGGCAAATGAGAATGTGCCTTCCTTGAGGGGAGTGCTTCTCAAAGTCTAACATGGACATAACTCACCTGAAGATCTTGTTAAATGCCAATCTCATTTAGGTCTGGGGTGAAGCCTTAGATGAGCTCCTAGCACATATGAATGTGTCATCCCTCGTATCATACTTTAAATGTTATAATTAAGGGTACCAATCTCTTCAAGGATATGGAAACTAGGATACTAGAACAGCTTGAGGTGGGAACCTATTCAACTCTTTTCAAATACTTGGAGTAAGGGATCCATCCACACTGAACTATTCACAAAGCAATAGGGGAGACTCTATACTTTGCAAAGACTAACTAGTAACGAACTTCCAATAACCCCAATCATCTTGGCAGCACAGAGATCACTTCAAAATATCTGTGCACTGGCTCTTACTCCCAATCCTGGAAGTATTTTGGCAGATGAAGGAAGATCCAGTAGAAAGAAGTACCTTGAGAGGGATTTCTGAATGGGACCATTGGATGACATGGTATCAGTGGCCAAAGCAACATAAAGTAACAGAGTTGAGGGTATAACTCAATGAATGGCACAGTGTGTGCTTTAACAGGTATAAGGCCCTGTTTTCCAATCTTTAGCACTGTAAACATGGAAATAATAGATATTTTCCATTTTGTTAGAATTCATATAATAATACATATTCTAATTTTATAAACTTCCTGTCTGTATACATTATTGCAAGTATGATTTTCTACCTCATATGAAAAGGAAAGATGTTATATTGGAAGTCTTAGTGGTGACTCATAAATTTAATTAGGAAGTTCTAGTGAATGCTGTCTCTTATTCAAAATTTGTGACCTTTTTTAAAACACATTTTGGAATTTGTTCATACATTTTTAAAAGATAACTCTAAGGCTGTAAATTTGCTCAAAATAGGTGTATTTAACACAAATAAATGTGTATAGCATTTTGTTTTAGTTTTCATACATAGGCCCATAATGTAGTCCAAGTTGGATTAAAATTTTTAGGTGTCAGTGATTTCTTTTCTGCCTCTATCTCCAAAGTATCTAGTACTATAGACATATACCACTATGCAGGGTTATTTTTTTAATTGTTTTATTTACTTATTACTTTACATCCCACTAACTGCCACCCTTCCAGTAACCTCCTCCCACAGTCCTTTCCTGTTTCTCCTCTAGGCAGAACAGAGGCACCCTGGGTATCATCCCCACACCCCTGTACCCCATACCCTGGCACTTCAAGTCTATGCAAGGATAGATGCTTCCTCTCCCATTGAGGCCAGACAAAGCAGCCCAGCTAGTAGAATTCTACATACAGGCAACAGCTTTTGGGACAGCCCTGTTCCAGTTGTTCAGGACCCACATGGAGAACAAGCTGCACATTTGCTATATGAGTGGGGAGGCCTCTGTTCAGCCTATGTTCTTTGGTTAGTCGTTTCGTCTCTTGGCGCCCCCTAGGTTCCAGGTTAGTTGATTCTGTTAGTCTTCCTGTAGAGTTTCTATCACCCTCTGGCCCTGAAATCCTTCCTCCCATTCTTCTATAAGAGTCCTCAAGCTCTGGCTGTGGGCGTCTTTATTTGTCTGAGTCAGCTGCCGGAGTGGAGCTTCTTGAAGGTCAACACACTCCTGTCTGCAAGTATAACAGAGTACCATTAATAGTATTAGGAGCTGGTGCTTGCCCATAGAATTGGACTCATGTTGGGCCAGTTATTGGTTGGGCAAGGCTATTTTTTTTAAACTTTTTTGAGGTAGAATCGATATGTAACAAATGCAACTAATGTACATTCTGTCAGTATAGATAATTTACATTCTTTGAAATTTCATCTAAATTGAATCATATAAGTTATATGATTTTATTTCTGGATTTTGTTTTTCATTTAGAATATTTATTTTGATGTTTACCCATCCTGTTGTATTAATAGCAGTTTGTTTTTGGATGAACTACATACTTTCATTTATTTGTATTAGTAGATCGAAATTGGTGATGCCTCTGAATTTGAGCTATTATAAATAAAGCTGCTTTGATATTAATATGTAAACCTCTAGTTGAAAATATGCATTTTCACTTCTCTTGAGAAGAAAAATGTCTTGCAATATTATGGCTATAAAGATATATGCTGAATTCACTCCTCTTTCTTACTTTGAAGACAGCGTCTATGTATACCATCCTAGCCTTGAACTCGCTTATATCAGCCCCCTGCATGCCACAGATGGGAGTTGTTTTTTTTTTTCCCCTAGTTCCATACCCTGCACTCATATTAAAGAAACTACTAACTTGTTTTCCAAGTTTGTCTCTCTAACCTACATGCCCACCAGCAATGTGCCAGTTGTTTCGCATCCTGGACAGAACTGAGTGAGATGGAATTTTAGGTGTTTGGTTAAGTGTATCTAAGTGCAGTTATGATTTTAAATTCCCTCCAAAGTTTTCATGTCAAATATCTTTTCCTGGACCTATCTGACATCTGACGCCATGCAGTACAATGCAGCCCTTTCATGATCTTACAAAAAAAAAAAAAAAAAAAAAAATTAGGCTGTTCACACTATGAGATTAAATGTAGGGTTTTTTTCTTTTACTTTCTTTGTTCCACAAGGCACCTTTTAATCCAAAGGAATAAGTTCCCTTCCACTACTACGTTTCTGAGGCTTTCTGAAGTCCAGACTTTCAGATTTTTGCCAAGTTCTTTTATTGAATACACTGAAATTATCTTGCAGCTGTGTTTTAAAAAATCTATTAGTAACCAGTACTGATTTTTAAATAATACCAAACCAAGTTAGCACAGCCAAAGACATGATATAACATCACTTTTAATGATACTGGACTTTCCTAAAATTTTGCAAGGCAAATTTTCACCTGTGCTCATACAAGGGCTATTATTTTGTGGTTTCTTTTCCTCTCATTTTTTTTTCTGCTGTTTTGTATTAGTGATTCTCAAATCCAAAATCAGTTAGCAAGTTCACTTTACTCTTCTGGAAGAGTTTCTATAGGAGCACTGCTACTTTGTTAAATGCTTGGTATGATTCCCCCATTGAATCCATTTGCCTTTGGCTTGAAGGGCCAGCTTTGCATTTCCCTTGAAACCCAGAATCAATTATTTCAAAGATTCAATTACATTGTGACTAGAAGTACACAGACAAGTAGAGAGAATTGCTGTTAAAGCATGCTTTTATTTATGTCTCTATCTAAAGTGTGTTGTAGGTTTGGTATGACGCTTGAATTATATTATTTGAGGTCCCATAATTGCACGAGAATCCATATCTAAGATGACGAAGGTCCCTGCCTCCAGTTGGTTCTGATTTTTAAATAAAGTTACACACAGCCAATGGCTGGGAAGAAAGACAGAGACAAGGGAACCAAGAGAAAAAGGGAGAATTACCATGCTGGGAAAGGAATAAGATCTAGGCTTGAGAGTTGCAGAAGAGGGAGCATTCCAATCATGTTAGAGCCAGGGAAGCTCTGCTCCACCCCTACCCCCCAATAGGATCTAGGGTAGCAAAGATGGAATATAAACAGTCAGGAGTATAGGAGGGGAGCATTAGCAGCAAGGATGATGCCACTGAGATGATTATAGAAGACTCTGTGTGTGTGTGTGTGTGTGTGTGTGTGTGTGTGTGTGTGTACACATGCCCCTGTACCTTTCATTCAGGAACTTGGTACATTGGAACAGGTAGTAAGGAAAGAGTGTCACCTCCACCAGGGAGATTTGAATAGCTGTAATCACCTGCAGCAACAATAGTGTTTATTTTGCCTTCTTTTAAAAATGTTAAAGTTTAATTACATTTACTTAGTATGTCGTGTGTATGTGTGTGCACATGAACACACATACACATATACACACACATTTGGTGGCATGCATGAAGAAGTCAGAAGGCAAATTGTAGAAATTAGTTCTCTGCTTCTACCTATCGGTTACTAGGAATTGAACTTATGCTTTTAGACTAACTGTTAAGCATCTTTACCCACTAAACCATCTTGTTGGTCCTTTAAGTCTTTACTTTCATATAACGGTCAGTTGACATCCCATTATAAGGACCATTGTAAAGAGAAGCAGTGGATGTGGAGGAGAGGAGGTGGAGTGGGGACTAGCAGGAGAGCCAGCAGAGGCTGTGGTTGGGATCTATTATATGAGAGAAGAATAAAGGAAAAAAAAGAAACCTTTTGTATCCTTTATATAATCCTCTCAATGGTAACATCCTGAAAAACTGCAACACTCAATCACAACTAGAACATTACATTTACAGTGAAGACAGCAGACATTTTCATCAACACAAGGACTGCTCCCGGTGCTTTTGCAGCCATTCGAATTTACCTTCTGTTCATTCACAGCACTGAACCTGTAACCTCTGACAACTACTGATCTGCTGATGTCTATTCTTGTATCCTTCAAGATTGTTACATAAGTAGAATAATGCAATAGGTAACTGTGTGTGGGTGTCCTTTTCCCACAGCCTAACTTTCTCCAGCTCATCCAGGTTGTCATCCATGACCCGTGAGTCATATCCTTTCATTGGGGAATAATATTAGGTACCACAGCTTCATAATTAACCCACTTCAGGACAGTAGGATTGTTTGGGCTATTAAATAAAGCAGCTAGAAACATTTTTATATAGCTTTCATGCACTAGATGGAAATAGTATATAGTGAAGCTATCTCAGCTATTCTCTGTAGATAGATTCATTCGTTCCTTTTAATAAATGCTGTTTGCCCAGACTTGCTCTGTTTCTTCCTATCCTTTATAAAGGCGGGATATCACTCCAAACTCTAATTGTCTCTTTCAGTCTTATTTTCCTGTGAACTCTTGTATGTATACATGATTTGATCTACTTTTCTTATTGTTCACTTGTCCTTTTTGGTTTAAATTTCAGCACCCCAATAGCTAAAATGAAGGAATACAAAAAACCTGTACTCCCCAACATCTGCTAATAGTAAGATAAAATAGAATATGACCAATTCTCCAAAAAGTATGGAAAATGGGGAAAAAGGAAGAAAAATGGAAAAATAAGAAGTAAATATTAATATGATATATTTTTAGTTAACCATATTAATAATTTCATTAAGCCAGAATAATATAAGTATAATAATAAGAAGGCATCAATCAAGGGATTGGAGAGATGGTTCAATAGGTAAGAGTGCTGACTAATCTCCCAGAGAACCCAGGTTCAATTCCCTACACCCTCATGGCAGCACACAGCCATTTGAAATTCCAGTTCCAGGGAATCAAATGCCTAAATTTGACCTCTGAAGTCATTAGAATACATGTTTCCTGTAGACATATGAGCAGGCAAAACAACAGTACATATAAATTAATAATTATTAAAAATAACAAAACATTTAAAACAACTGTCATCAAATGGATTAAAAAATAAGACTAAGCTACATGTTACCTATAAGGAAAGGCCTTCAAACATGCAACATTCAGCTATACTTACAGATCAGTGGCAGCCATCATCACAGTCACCTCCTCCTGTAGTAGAGGAGAATAAATACAGAGATGACCAGCTAGGAATATGCTGAGAGTGAGACACCTTAGAACACTTGGTCCTAAACGGAATGTCTCCATCAAATTCCTCTCTGCGCTACGGGTTCGGAGAACTCTGCTGAAGAGGAAACAAAAATATTTATAAGAGCCAGGAGGATGGAGAACACCAAAGAAAGAAGGTTTTCTAAATACAGCAGGGTCTATGCACATATGAATTCACAGAGACTATGGCAGGGTGCATAGAGGCTGTATGGGTCTGGGCCACATAAAATCCTAGAGCTGAGAGGGTAAGTAGACACAAGTCCATATCCCTAACCCAAAAGATAGTTACAATTGAGAAGTGATGGCCGAGCCCCATGCCCAGCAGTAGATGGTCAACACAAAAGAAACTCAATAACATTTTTGGCTGTTCTTCATCTCATAATCCCTTGTAAGCACAAAACAAAAGAAAACCTCCAACAACAAATAATGAAAACCATTTTCCTGGTCATTTGCATACACATAATACTTTCCAGAGTTGCATTTTCATTGGACTATTGTGTGTACACATGTCTCTACACCTATATGTATTTCTTGAGGTTTCTCTTTGGCCCTTTTTTTTTCTTTGTTTTGTCCTATTCTGGTTTGTGTGTTTTTATTTTATCTATTATTATTATTTTTTAAATGTCTTTTGTATCCTCCTGAGAAAGGAAAAGAAAGGGGTGGATGCGGGTGGGTGAGGAAATGGGGAGGATCTGGAAGGAAGTGGGGAAAGAATAATACGAATATATTGTATGAAAAACATCTATTTTCAGCCACAGTAAAAATACAACTACAACAAATGAAGTTGGAAATAAATGGGAGAAGAGAAGGACAGAGCTAGGGTTTGGGGTTTAGTTCAGTTGGTAGAGTACTTGCTTAGCATATAAGAACTTCCGGGTTAAATTTCTATCACAAAACAAAAAAAAAGTATACTATAGTAACATTAATAAAAAAATGAGGATGGCTTTATTATCATACTTGGTAAAACTGGTGAAAGCAGAAAGCTAGTATGGCTTTATTATTAGATAATGCAGATTTTAAGATAAAGAATTTTCTAAAATAAGCTTATTTATAGCAATAAAAAGATTAATTGAATGAGATAAGATACCAGTCCTAAATATTTATACATTTATTAACAGTTTAAAAATGCATGAACAAAAACTGAGAACTGTAATTATAGTCAGAAATATCAGTACCTTCCTCTTAATAATTATTCAAGTGAAAAGACAAAAAAAAATCAAGAAGGCCACCGAAGATTTGAACACCTTGCCCAATTAACATTTACCTAAGGTACTATTAAAGAAGTTTAGAATACACAGTCTTTTCAAGTATCCATAGTACCTTTATCAAGATAGGATACATTCTAGGTTATAAAACTAGCCAGAATATATTATTTAAAATATAGAAATCACATAAGTTCATTTTCTGACCCAGAAGAAATTAAATTAAAA
This sequence comes from Micromys minutus, assembly GCF_963924665.1. Taxonomy (NCBI): domain Eukaryota; kingdom Metazoa; phylum Chordata; class Mammalia; order Rodentia; family Muridae; genus Micromys; species Micromys minutus. The sequence continues at coordinate 7,174,178 of NC_137970.1, read as the reverse complement.
ATCATCAGAAAAATCTTTGCAAAGGTCCAAACGTTTAGAACAAATAAAATACGTATGTATCAAAGGAAAATCAAAAGGCAATTAATAAATTAATAAACAGATGGTTAAAAATGAAAACATGGCCTAAAGAAAGTTTAGGTTTCCATCAAACCTGACATGAGGAGAAAAAAGATTCAGGTCAATTCTGTTTCTGCTCTAAGAAACTTGAAAGGGAAAAGCATGTTGAACTCAAATAAGCAGAAAGAAGAAAATAATTACAGAAACCAAATAAATAGAAACTTGAAATTCAGCTTGGTGTGGTGGCTCACACCTAAAGTCTTAACCCTGGGGAGACATATGGCCGTGAATGTCACTGAAAGGTCCACACCAGCCTGGGGTAAGAGGGAAACCTTGTCTCAGTTCCTCTCCTAAAAAGAAAAGAATGGAAGAAAAGCAAAAGAATCAGGGAACAGAGAAGGGGAAGAAAGACACTAGAGAAATGTAATATAATACCAAACTGGTCTTGTCATGATCAATAAAAATGATAATTGCCTGCCAGAAAATTTTAAAAAATGAATAGAAATAATATTGCTAAAGATCTTCAGATATGAACATTTAAGGATTGCCTCTTTACAGGGAATTAAAAATGAACAACCAACATGGAATAGAAATTCCATTTAAGATTTTACCTACCAAGCTCACTGCACAAGAACTACATGAACCCAAATGATTATTAAACTGAGCTTTAAAATTCTTAAAATTATCCTACAAAGGAAACACTAGGCCCTGATGATCACTGGTTAATTGCATTAATGATTAGAAAGTAATAACATGAATTATTTATGAACAATCATATCTACTTATGCCATGCTTAATTTCCAAATGAAAATAACCAGGTCTTAATAACATCTACATATAACTAACCCATGTACAATAGCAAATTCGTTTTATATTTAACCAGGTTATAATTAAGCCTAACATGATATAACAATCCTTCATGCAATCACACATGCATTATAAATTTAGAATCAGTGGGAATGTCCCTTGAAGGACATTCTTTTAGTTTCTCAACCTTAAATATGATAATGACTGATATTCTCTTAATTGGTGTTACATAATATGGTAAAGAAATTGAAGAAAGAAAACGCAAATATCCGAACAGACATATTCTTTAAAACTTTTTAATTCATTCTTTTCTCATATATTACACCCTGACTGCAGTTTTCCTTCTCTCCTCTCCTCCCCTTTGCCCTCCCATTCACCCCTCTCCTCCATTTCCCTTCAGAAAAGAGATGGCTTCCCATGGATATCAAGCAAATATGTCATATCAAGTTGCAGTAAGTCTAGGCACCTTCCTTCATATTAAGGCTGGACCATGCAACCCAGTAGGAGTAAAATGGTCCCAAAAGCAGGCAAAAGATTCATAGACAGACCCTGCTCCCACTGTTAGGATTTCCACAAGAAAATTAAGCTATACAACTGGTACCATGTGTCAAGGGTCAGACCTATACAGGGACCCTGGTTGTTGGTTCAGTTTCTCTGAGCCCCTCTGAGCCCAGACAAACACATTCTTAACAAAATACAATAGAAAGACTCATATCAATTATAATCCTTTTTTTTCTGCAACTGGTCATGTGGCCTAGCTGGTATTTATAACTTCCTTCCTCAACTAACCATTCTGCATTTCTTCCACCCTCAGCAAGAACGTGTGTGGGTCTTGGATTCTTTCTAGAGGAGTGACCAGTGCCTTCATGCCCTGTGGGTCTGTCCTTTATGTCACTTTGCCTGGACTAGGCTATTGTAGTTTCTCCTTGATTTTAATCACAGGACATGGTAGCTTTAACAGGCATCCTAAAGGATTTCCTAATCTTTCTTACCTTCATTGTGGAGAAACAATTCAATTTTGCCACTGTAATCTGGATAAATCATCTCCCTGTCCCTAACACAGTTATTCCTTTCTTTGCCTGTAGGCTTAAGGGCATCATAAACCCCAAGTGTCCAGGGAGGAGGCCAAGCTTCCACCTCAATGGAATGTTTGTTGTGCCTTCTTGGAGGACTGCTCCCTACTCTGGAACCAAAACTTCTAGGCCAGCAGAACTTAAGGTTGGAGGAACAGGAAGCAAAATATTACCTAGTAGGTCACTAGGGGTGATAGTGATTTTCACCCCAATTCCTGAACCCATAAGTGGAAATATTTCTTTCTCCACTCCTTGACTCCTGGACTTGTGGGCTATGAGAGAAATAGTTCCAATTACTGGATGTTAATTCAAAGCATATACTGACTTATGGAAAACCGTGCACCAGCCTAAGACAAGTTGGTACCAGGATAGTAGGATATTGCTGTAAGAAATATGACCAAATTGTTTTGAGGAAGACTGTGGAAGGACTTTAGAACTTGGTGCGAGAAAAGAACTTTGTGAGTTCAAAGCTTGGTGAACTCTTCTCTAGGAGCTTGGAAGAAAGTTGAGAGTAGTAAGGACGATGAAGGCCTGGCTAGTGAAATTCCAGGGGGAAGTTTAAAGGATCTGTCAGGGCTATTTGCTATTTTCAGTTGAGATTCTGTGGTTCTGGTCAATTAGAGCTGAAGAGTCAGCCACAATGAACCAATAAAGTAAAACCTATGTGTTACTCAACAGTTATAGTGGTCAACTGAAGCTAAGAAATTAGCAGTGATTGAGGTAATTATCACTGAGGTGAAATCTTCTGGGAACTGTTTCTTGACAGTGTTTCTGTCTACACTCAGAAGCTCTACTCCAGAGGTAGTCAAGGTTGTACCTTGTGCTAGTTGCTGAACTTAGTAGTGTAAGAGTCACCCAGTTGATGGTTTTGAAGGCATTAAGGGGCCATAGAGAGAAGGTGAGGCTTGGCTATGAGAGAGCAGGGGAGGCGATTAGGAAAGGTATAGCCAGAATAGCAGGTGAAGCCCCAGGAATGAATGGCTCATGGAGGAAAGGTGAGGATTTTTGCCATGACTAGGCTTAGGAGAGGCTATTGTTGAAAGTGAAGTCCACCTGCAGCAGAAGATTCCAACATTTTGAAGATGTCAGTACATGGTACATCCACCAAGAACAGCAGCAGTGGAGTGGAGCCTGCCTGAGCCTAGAATACAAGTTGTATACTGTAAATGACAGAGTCAAAAAAGTGACTCAAGCATTTGAAGGAACTCAGAAGATTGTGAGTGAATCCCAGATAATTGGACATTGAGTTATTTCCAATTTTGGAGTTTGGATTTACTTTGATTTGATTGTGACCGTTCTCTGGTTCTTCCCTCTTAAAGTAAGAAACTAATTTATTTTTTATTTTGTAGAAGCCCATTGTTGATAGACATTAAACTTTTAAAGAGATCTTGGAGTTTTACAAAGGGTTTTGATTTTTGAAATGTTTGAATATTTTAAAAAAGACTTTGAATTTTTAAGTTCTTGATGTTTTAAAGACCAGGACTTTTAAATTTTGGAATATTTTATATTGCGATGCTTCTTTTAACATAAGGTCTTGGTGATTAATAAGAAATGAAATGTTGTGAATTGATACTGATGTATTTATATGTCATGTTAGTAAAGGGTCATTTGTGCTGGCTACTTTTATGTCAACTTGACACAAAGCTAGAGTCAGTGGTTAGGAGGGAGCCTTAATTGAGAAAATGCCTCAGTAAGTTTGAACTGTGGACAAAACTTTAGAGCATATATGCAGTGATTTATAAGGAAGGGCCCAGCCATTTGTTGGTGAAGCCACCCTGGGCAGATAATCTTAATTTTATTTTTTCTTTTATTGGATATTTTATTTATTTACATTTGAAATGTTACCCCTTTTCCCAGTTTCCCCTCTGAAAACCACCATGGCATGCCCCTCCCCATGATTCTATGATGGTGCTCACTCACCCACCCACTACTCCCTCCCACCTCCCCGCCCTGGTAATCCCCTACACTGGGGCATCTAGCCTTCGCCGGACCAAGGGTCTCTCCACTCACTGATGCCCAAGGCCATCCTCTGCTACATATGCAGCTGGAGCAATGGGTCTGTCCATGTGTACTCTTTGTTTGGTGGTTTAGTCACTGGGAACTCAGTAGGGTGTGATTGTTGGTATTGTGATTCTTCCTGTGGGGCTGAAAAACCCCTTCAGCTCCATTGTTCTTTTTCTAACTCCTCCATTGGGGATCCCATTCTTGGTTCAAATGTTTGTCTGGAAGCATCTACCTCTGTATTTATCAGGCTCTGGCAGAGCCTCTTAGGAGAGAGCTATATCAGGCTTTTGCCAGCATGCACTTCTTGGCATCTGCAATATTGTCTGGGTTTGGTGACTGTATATGGGATGGATCTCCAGGTGGGGCAGTCTGGATGGCCTTTCCTTCAGTCTCTGCTACACACTTTATCTTTGCATTTCCTCCTGTGAGTATTTTGTTCCCCCTTCTAAGAAGGACTGAAGTGTTGGTAGCCGTTTGTGCCGCACCCAAAGATGGCGCCGGCTTCCTGCCGATGATTCAGCAAACAGAGCTGTTGTCCAGCCTGAGGGACGTAGTGCGCATGTACCACGCACGTCACAGCCCACTCTCGGGGCATGCTAATGAGGTACTGGAGGGCGCACCAATCAGGTAGCGACATGAGTCTCCTGGGCATATATAAGCAGTGCACTTTTCTTCCTCAGGGTCCCCTGCTCAAGAGTACTGTACAATAAAGGTTGTTCTCAGAAGAATCCTGTTGCCGCGCATTGTTCTTGCTGGCGAGACGTTAGGTGTGCGACACTGAAGCATCCCTGCTTTGGTCTTCCTTCTTCTTGAGCTTCATGTGGTCTGTGAGTTGTATCTTGGGTAATCTGAGCTTTTGGGCTAATATCCACTTATCAGTGATCATATACCATGTGTGTTCTTTTGAGACTGGGTTACCTCACTCAGGATGATATTCTCTAGTTCCATTCATTTGTCTAGGAATTTCATGAAGTCATTGTTTTTAATAGCTGAGTAGTACTCCATTGTGCAAAAGTACCACATTTTCTGTATCCATTCCTCCCATGAAGGACATCTGGGTTCTTTCCTGCTTCTGGCTGTTATAAATAAGGCTGCTATAAACATAGTGGAATATGTGTTCTTGTTATATGTTGGAGCATCTTTGGGGTATATGGCCAGGAGTGGTATATATGGGTACTCAGGTAGTACTATGTCCAATTTTCTGAGGAACCTCCAGATTGTTTTCCAGAGTTGTTGTACCAGCTTTCAACCCCACCAACAGTGGAGGAGTGTTCTTCTTTCTCCACATCCTAACCAGCATCTGCTGTCACCTGAGTTTTTGTTTTTAGCCATTCTGGTTGGTGTGAGGTGGAATCTCAGGTGATTTTGATTTGCATTTCCATGATGACTAAGGATGTTGAACATTTATTTAGGTGCTTCGTGACCATTTGGTATTCCTCAGTTGAGAATTCTTTGTTTAGCTCTGTACCCCATTTTAATAGGGTTATTCGATTCTCTGGGCTCTATCTTCTTTACTTCTTTAAATATATTAAATATTAGCCCTTTATCTCATGTAGGATTGGTAAAGATCTTTTTCCAATCTGTTGGTTGCCATTTTATTCTATTGGCAGTGTCCTCTGCCTTACAGAAGCTTTGCATTTTTATGTGGTCCCATTTGTGGATTCTTGATCTTAGAGCATAAGCCACTGGTGTTCTGTTCAGGAAAATTTCCCCTGTGCCTATGTGTTTTAAGCTCTTCCCCACTTTCTCTTCTATTAGTTTGTGTATCTAGTTTTATGTTCCACTTGGACAAGCAGATAAGAATGGATTGATTTGCATTCTTCTACATGCTGACTGCCAGTTGAACCAGTATCATTTATTGAAAATTCTGTCTTTTCCTCCTGAATGCTTTTAACTCCTTTGTCAAAAGATCAAGTGTCTGTAGGTGTGTGGGTTCATTTCTGAGTTGTGGGTTTTATAAGAAAGCAAACTGAGCAATTGAAGAGAAGCAAACCAGTAAGCAGCACCCCCTATTGCCTCCGTTTCAGCTCCTGCTTCCAGATTCCTGCCTTGTTTGAGTTCCTGTTCTATTTTTTAGTGATGGACTTCAATGTGAAAGTATAAGACAAATAACCTCTTTCCTCCCCAATCTTTCTTTACTCATGGTGTTTCATCAAAGCAATAGTAACCCTCAGTACAAATAACCCAAATGTTTGTCAGTAAATGAGTGAAAAATAATTTGTGGAACTATGGAGCAGAGTCAGGAAGAGAAATAACATTTAGTCATAAAGTGAAATAATTAATATAAAATAAGAATATATTGTCAATATATGCTGCAACATGGATAGCATTAAAAATATTAGGTGAGAGTGTACCTCAATGGTAGGGCTTTTGGTTTCTGGCTCTTTCACTATTTAAAACAACAATAAACCCAAGCTATATTAACTGAAAGAAGCCATAAACAAAAGTCATATATATTCAATTTATATCAATTATTTAAAATAAAAGAAGTTGGATACAAAATCAGATTGGTGATAGGCAAAGGCTGAGTGAATAGGGTATCACTCTGCTCAATGCATATGAGATATATGGTTTTGTGTTTTTCTGAGACAGGCTCTGTACCTCAATATATATATTTCCAGGCTAGGCTCAAACTGACAGATACCTGGCTACCACTATCTTCCAAATTTTGGAATTAAAGAATTGAGCTACAGTGATTTGAACGGTTTCTGATTGAGGCAATGAAATATTTTGGGACTAGAGGCAGTGGTTGTGTGAGTGTATATGTTCCATTAACTTATACAATCTAAAATGGCTATTTTTACATGATGTGAATCTCATCTTAATAATATACTTTAAAATCACTGTCATTTACTATATAAGTTTAATAAAATTTAAAAAACATACAATAATAATAAATGCTATAAAGGCACGTATCTCGTAAGTGCAACATGTGTATACTAAAGTCTATAAAACACTATCAAGATAAAGAAGCCTTAGGTAACTGAACTGTCATACTGTGTTCAAAAGACTTGGAGCTTTAAAGATACTGATCATCTTCACATTGATTCCATGACACCATTGCAATTCTAAACTAAATTTTTTTCTAGGCTTTTAAATTAGCAAACTGATACCAACATTCATGTAGAAATACAAATGGCCTATAAGAGGCATAACTAGTAATTTTAAAAACAAAGTTGAAGAATTAACAATAGTGTTTCCTAGATCCATACAAAGCTGCATTAAATAAGACAGTCTGGCCTTATTATAAAGATAGATATATTAGTCAGTGAAGCAGAATAGAAAGTCCAGAACAGACCCATACATGTGCTGACAACTAATTCTAGCAAAAATGTTTCACCAAAGGGGAAAAAAGTTTTTTTACGATTGGTGCCATGACAATTAAATTTGCATATACAGAAAAGTAAATAAAAATATCAGAGGAGGTAGGGTGTTATGTGACGCTTTTCCTGGGGAGATGTAACACAGCATCAAGGGAGCTCATAACCAACCAAAGCATGGATGCAACAAAGTGCTCCCTGAGGAACCATTGGGTTTTGTTGGGGTTTATAGTGGTTTGAACAAGAATGACTTCCATAAGCTCATATATATGAATGCTTAGTCATCAAGGAGTGACATTAATTGAGATGTTTAAGAGGTTGTGATCTTGTTGTAGTAGGTGTGCCCTTGTTGGAGGAAGGGTGTCATTGTAAGTGGGCTTTAAGATTTTAAATCTTTTGTCAGGCCTAGTCTCAACTCTCTCCTCTCTCCTCTCTCCCCTCTCTCCTCTCACCCCTCTCTCCTCTCTCCTCTCCTCTCTCCTATCTTCCCTTCTCTTTCCTGCTCCCTCTTTCTAACCACAGATCAGGATGAAACTCTCAGCTACTGCTCCAAGGCCTGTCTGCTTGATACCATGGTCCCCACCATGATGATAATGGACTAAACCTCTGAAACTGTAAACAGGCCCTCAAATAAATGCTTCATTTCACAAGAGTTGCCTTGGACATGGTGTCTGTTCACAACAGTAGAACAGTGACTAAGACATGGTTACTTACAGGAGCAGAAATGACTCAAAGACAGCTAAACAACCAAAGCCTGCCCCAGCATGGGTGACAGCTTGTAAAGTTTGGGAATCTAAAAACATTGTACACCCTGCAGGCAGATTAACAGGTTGGAGAATGCCCTATCCAGGTAGCTTGGTTGCTCTGTCTTCCAGGCAGGTGAGCAAGTCCGTGCTTCTTCTGCTTCTTCCTAGCTGCCTGACCTGCCTGAGATTGACTCTCAGGAGACTTTGTTATTTGTTTACTCTTGGGATGGAGGGGCATAATGAATTTTTTTTTCTTTTCACCTCTCATCAGAACACTGTTGTTTTACTTCCTTGTAAAGATCCTCTCCTAAAAGATCCTATTTTATGTTTCTTTTATGTTTTAAATTTTCCTAGAAGAAAGAAGATTTTCACCTTGGAAAATTGCTATACAACATAGGCAGGCTAGGGTGCATACTATTATTATGGAAGTCCTGAAGTCAGTGCCCAGCACCTATGTCTAGTAGCATAAAACTGCCTATAACTCCAGATCCAGGGAATCTGATCACTGTTTTTCATATTTCTGGTTCTTGTGCTCATGTGCAAATATACACAGATACATGCATAATTAAAATATTACATCTTTAAAGACAACAACAAAAAAGTAAAGTTGGAGTCATACCTTGAATTATGTAAGAAAACAAACTTGAAAAGAATAATAAATGAAAATAAAAGCTATAAAAACTTTTAGATGAAAACACAGGAGAAATGTTAATGACACTTGTTTGGGCAAAGATTTATTAACAAAAACAGCAGCCTGTAAAGTGATATACGGAGACAATGGTCTCCATTAGGACAGAACCCTCTTTTTTCCTTGTGAGGCAGGAGAGACGGCTCAGAAGTTAATAATACTGCTGCTTCTCAGAGGACACAGATACAATTCTCAACACAATTATGGTGGCTTACAACCATTGATAAGTAGTTCCAGGGAAGCCAGTACTCTCCTCTGACCTTTATGAGTACCAGGTACACACGTGTGTGTGTGTGTGTGTGTGTGTGTGTGTGTGTATGTATGTATGTGTGTGTGTGTGTGCATATATATAGGCATAATACAAAACGCATAAATTAGGTCCAAAAATTTTAAAGACTTTGCCTTGTTTTTATGAGAACAAAAGACAATAATAGTATGAGTGAAGATATTTGGAAATCAGAGAGGACCCAAAATGGAACAAGGAACTCAAAAAGTTCAATGATAGAAAAATAATTTACACACTGAGCACAGCAGCTAAAATGACTGACCATATCAAGTATTGGTGAAAATAAAAACAAGAGAGAGAAATGAGTCAGACAGAACAGGGACCCAAAGCATCCGTTCTGTGAATATCCTTATTGGAGGCCAGGAGTGTCAAAATAGAGATTTAATTCCCTTCGTCATCTCTAGAAGGTATGGAGAGCTCATGTGGCAAGTCCAAAAGACTATATGAAACTACCTCAAACTGAGATGGCTGACCTGGATACCCTGTGCTTGGGCCAAGCTGGATGGACCTGCTTTATCCTCATGCCTACGTCTTACCCTAGTCCTTTAAAAACTAGCAGCCCAATGGCACTCTATTTCTTGGGACCCCTTTTGATATTCAGTATGGCTAGTGTCGGTCTGTCTGCCTTCCTTTCTCTTTAAGGATTTATTTACTTTATGTGAGTACAGTGTTGCTCTCTTCAGACACACCAGAAGAGGGCATCTGATCACATTACATGTGGTTGCTGGGAATTGAACTCAAGACCTCTGGGAGAGCAGTCTCCAGCCCTCCACATATCATTTCTCTTTTTGCTTCTCTTCTCCCCCCTTTGCTCCATCCCTGCCGCCTTAAGATTATACATATGAATCTATAATAAACCTTTCTGTAAAACTTACCCTCTGTGGCCTGTGAATTTCATTCTTGGAATTTACAACATAAGAAAGAGAAAGCCCCTGGCTTTGGGTGAGGTTTGATAGCAGTTGAATTTCTAGAACCACATCTTTTTGAAAAAAGCCTCATCATTCGGAAAGAAACCTCAATGTTCTTGCACTGTTGTTTCCTAGCAATCTCATCAAAATTCACAATTGTTACTTATAGTCTTGTGAGTGAAAGTTCCTGAAAGGCCAAGTATATGTATGATAAAACATGCCTTTAACCCAAACATTTAGGAGGTGAACGTAGACTGGAGCACAGGGAACATCTCAGTGGCTACACTCTAAATAAATTTGAAGGCAAATGGATTGAACTACAAAACATTATTCTGAGTGAGGTAACCCAGACCCAAAAGTATATGCATAGTATATACTCACTTATAAGTGGATATTAGCCATAAAATACAAGATGCCCATGATACAACCCACAGACCATAAGAAATATAACAAGAAGGAAGACCCACATGAAGATGTTTGGATCTCACTTAGAAGGGGGAATAAAAGTCATAGGAGGCAAACAGGGGGACTAGTTGGGAGGGTTGTGTGGAGGGAAATAGGGGAGTCAGGATCAGGTGTGGGGAAAAACGGGAATACTGGAAATCTGCAGCTTCTAGAGTTAGTTGGTAGGGGGAACTCTAAGAAGTGCTAGAGATCAGGGACAGGGTAGGCTCCAGGAGTCAATGGGATGACCTTAGCTGAGACAGACAAACAACAGTGGGGATATGGAACCTGAAGTGGTCACCTATATAGCCACGCAGGACTCCCAGTGGAGAGATAAGGACACCAACCCACCCACAAAATTTTCAACTCCAAATTTGTCCTGTCTAAAAAAGAAATGCAGGGACAAAGATGGAGCAGACGCTCATGGAATGGCCAACCAATAACTGGCCCAACTTGAGACCCATCCCACGGACAAGCACCAATCCCTGGCACTATTAATGATTCTCTGTTATGCTTGCAGACAGGCTTCTAGTATGGCTGTCCTCTGAGAGGCTCCATCCAGTACCTGCCCGAAACATACAAGTTCCCACAGACAAACATTGGCTGGAGCTCAAGGACTCTTATGGAAGAGTTACAGAAAGGACTGTGGGCCCTGAAAGATATAGGAAAGGCATAGGAAGACCAACAGAGTCAACTACTCTGGACCCCTGGGAGCTCTCAGAGACTGAGCCACTGACCAAAGAACATATACAGGCTGGACCAAGGCTTTCAGCACATATGTAGCAAGTGTGCAGTTCAGTCTCTATGTGGGTCCACCGACAACTGGAGCAAGGGCTATCTCTAAAGCTGTTGCCTATGGAATATGTTCCCCTAATTGGGCTGCCTTGTCTAGTCTCAGTGGAAGAAGCACCTAGACCTACAGAGACTTGATGTACCAGGGTAGGGGGATTCCCAGTAGAGGCTTCTACCCTCTTAGAGAATAATGGGAAGGGGATTAGGGAAGGGACTGGGACGGGACAGCAATCCGGATATGAAGTGAATACAAAAGAAAAAAGACTTTTTTGCCTTAGCACTCATCAACTGCCAAGATCTCCATGTGAGTTCCAGAGCAGCAAGGGCTATATAGTGAGCCCTTGTCTAAAAAATGAAGTTTCCACGTCTTCTGTTACATTTTCCTCCCAACTTCATACATTCTTTTAAGTATTTATTTTGACTCACCAAGTCCAATTAGTGTTGGCCATATGAATATTGGCATGGGGTCTTTATTGGAATACCAGAAACATACCGGTAGCCTTATTCCTATAGAAAAATGACTCCCCCTTTTCCCCAGCAGCTATCAACTGCCAAGATCTCCTTGGTAGGGTTAAGGCCCTTGGTGGCCCCTTCAATGCTCACATTTTTAACTCTCTTGATCTTGTGCAGGTCTTATGTAAATAACAATTGCTGAGTTCATGTTTCCAACAGTCATATTACATCTAGTGGACAGCATTTCACAGTGACTCTCTTCATCCTCTGGTTATTATGTTATCTCTGTTCCCCCTCATATGATGTTTCCTAAGTCTTGAGAAAGTGTTGAAATAGATGCCATCTATGGCTGAGCTCACAAGGAAGTGATTACTTATCAGTACTCTTAATAGTAACGGATCTCTATATTAACCACTACTCCCTGACCACATCTGGGGGCAACACAAAATTACACAAATATTTAGAAGGCAGTTTATTATCATGGCCAATTAGTAAAACAACATCATATGTGTTTCCCTGATGGCCTTTGATTTCCCTGGTCCTGGGATTTTACTAAGTTTATAGTACCAGGCTTGAATTACTTCCTGTGGTAAAAGCCTTAAATACAGTCAAGGAGGGTAACATCATATACAGTCTTGCATCAGGGGGCACATCTTGCTTCATAGACCAGTACTGCACACAGGGTCTAGCGCTGGATAAGAACACTGATGTCATTCTCCACAGCAGCGTCCACAACACCTTCCAGCACTATAAAAGCTGCTGAGCTTGGAGAGTTCTCTGGCCAATTCAAGACTGACTTCTTTATGCCCTGCAACCAAAGTGTGTGGTGTCTTCAATACCAGTCTTACCACATAGCTATGGTGGGTAACCAAGGGCAATGGCAAAAGCCTGTGTTGTTCTGGAGGCCTATTCAGAGTCTAACCATGCTCAGCACTGAGATTGTTCTTTAATAACCACTTTAAAGTGAGCATCATGTTTCTTATATTAAGACCCCAGTGACTCAAATAATGCAACACTACCCCATACCATTGGGGGAAAAAAAAGAGCAGATATATTTTATTAGGTTGCCTTATCAAAACTTCTCAATTTTCTAGTTCCCCAAGTTACCCAGACTTTAAAGTAAAAATCGGTTTTGGTTGTGTTGTTAGCTTTTCAAGTAAGAATTCAAGTAAAATCTTTTTTTTTTCATTATTTATTTTGTGTGTACATGTTTCTGCATGCATGCGCTGGAAGTCAGAGGACAACATTCAGGAGTTGCTTCTTTCCTTCCACAGTGTAGGTTACTGGGATCTAACTTGAGGAAGGAGAGGGGGCAATGTGAGGAGAAAGCTTGGCAGCAAGTGCCTCTATGCACTGAGTAATCTTGCCAGCCCCAGGCAAAACTCTTGCTTTCGTTCAATCCAAGTGTGCTCTGATGCATCCAGTTCAGTGAGCAGCAGCAACATCATCTACCCAGCTGTCAAAAGGACTCAATCATAATTGTGATTTCACTTCTCTCATCTCCACCGCCCGAAATGTATCACAAATTTCTCCAGTTCTTAACAATCATACCAACATTAATCCAAGCCATCCATCAAGCCTCCAGCAAACCTGTTCACACACACACACACACACACACACACACACAGAGAGAGAGAGAGAGAGAGAGAGAGAGAGAGAGAGAGAGAGAGAGAGAGAGAGAGAGAGAGAGAGAGAGAGAGAACAATACAAACATGATCTTTTCAGGCTTGAGATTCAAACCTTCCAGCAATATTTCCTTCTTCAGAATGAAGGTCAAACTCTTTAAGGTGAGTCACACACAGGTGATCTCCATTCTCCTCTAGATTCCCCTCCCCCAACTCCCTGCAATTGTTTCTTGCTGTGTTTCTCCTCTCCCTGGGGGGTGTGATCATAGTTAAAACTAGCAATATTTTCAGCTCCTGTTCTCTATCCCGTGGGTGGCCTCACAGTAATAATGATGAGCCAGAGTGGTAGGGGAGCAAAGGAAAAACCAGGCAAAAGTAATTTCTGCCAAGTCCCTATGGCAGTCAGAGGTCCTTGTATAGGCAGTGTAGGGAAAACAAAAACCAGAAAGATGACTTTGGTGGACTGAATGTAAAGGAGAATGCATTTTTTCTGTGTGTTTTCACCAAGCCATGGACTCCTCTGGATTGTAATATTATAGTGGGGTCATAACAAGAATTTCCTCTATTGTTGGCTTTACACAGAAGCAAAGCAGTGCTCAGGAAGCTGAGAAATGGATGAATAGTTGGTTTGATGTATTTGATCCATTCAGCACTTTGAGTTAAATGTGCAGATTCTGTTCAGAATAGACAATAGGGAGGGGCAGTCCCTCTTTCTGTCTCTAACTTGCATAACATCAGGCCTCACTGCTTTAACTAATGAGTGTTTAGAAGTCAAAGCTCCCACTGATTCTGGAGAGCCATTAATTCTCGGCTTGCAGAGCCACTGTGGTGTTTTTCATAGGGCACATTTCTTAGCCATTATCAGTTATTTCTGAGCAGCAGAGCTGACCCTTGGGTTCCTATGTGAGTGACATACAAGACACACAATAGGTTCTAAAGTGCCCTTGGACAAAATTTTACTGGGAGAAAACAGATGCAAAAAAGGTACCTATGCTGGCCATTCTGTGACAAAAGTATCTTAGAACTGTAATTTTGGGGGAACTGAACTGACAGGAAGTGCAAATGTATATTTAAACCAACATCTAACCTGGTGGAGGATAGGCAGAGGCAAGCTGCAAGATTCTCTTAAACTAATTGCTGTCAGTGCTACCCTCCGTAACAATGATGCTTGCTCCATTACTGCCCCAGGTTGATCATTTGCTCAATAGCCTCATTGATCTTGCCTGAGTAGGATTTCCAGTTTTTACACATAACATTCTCTTGGGAATTGAAAGGCACTGTGTGTCTGAAGATGCTCAGTCAACTTGAAAAGACTCATTTTTTAAAAAAGGTCTTAATCTGCTTTCAGCTTAAAGCAATTCAGTCTTTGGCTAAGTAAACTTAAGGGCAGAGATGGATGCATCACTAGGATCGCTTTTACATTCACTTGGAAGCTGTTGGTCTGAAAGGCCTTTTATAGAACAATGTTGAAGGACATTCAAAATTCAGGGATCTAGACTAATAACTAAAGAGAATACACAAACCATTAAAACCATGGCATTTTATTATTGGATGGATTCTACATTATTCAATAGCATAAATATTTTATGAGGAACATGACCTGTTCATTAAGACTCCAGGCACTGGAGTCACAACCAGAAAATATATAATGCATGGAAGAAGAGCAAAGTGAAGAAAGAAAGCAGCTAGAATAAAAGCATCTGAAAAGGCTAGGAAAGTGGGTGTCACTCAAACAGAGAAATCCAAGTTAGAAAGACAAGTTTTTTCTTTTCTAATTTAAAAAAAATGTGGGTTTTTTGTTTGTTTTTGAAAAACATGAGGTTTGTTTTGCTCATCAAGAATCCCCTGATGTTTGAAATAAGGAAGGAAGGAGGAAGGAAGGATGGAAGGAAAGAAGGAAGGGCAATTTAAATATTCTAAATTTGTGATTGAGGGATCCAAAGAGCCTAGAAGCTTTGCAACCTCAAGGAAAAAAAATTTCAGTAGCACAGTATAAAAATACCAATAATGTTATATATGTCATTAGTCGAATCAAAGAAAATAAACAGAAAAAGAAACAGTTGCAACTATTAGATGTTCAGAATTATAGTGCTCTTCCCTTCCTCTCTATTGTCTAAAATCTTAACCACTTATTAACTGTTAGCCAAGCAAGAAACTTTTCTGCACTCTGTTTCAGATAGTTAGGTAATAGGTAAAAAACGTGACAAGAAAAAGGCCAATTAATACTGCCAATTAGTCTTTTTCTGACAGTAGCATGCTTTTTCATACAGTGACTCAGCACATAACTACTCTGAACTTCAACAGTTTTTAATCAGTTTTGCTCTAAAAGGCATGGCTTGATTTGTGCTTCTAAATCACTTTATCAATCATTTGCAGGACTCCAAGAATACTTAAAAAAAAAAAAGTAGTTCATAGGACAAAAGGTTTGCCTATATTAACCTTCAACTCACCCCAACACCCACTTGTAACTCTTGCTTTCCACCACGGGAAGAAAATGTTAAGAGTTAAAAATAGGTCTATACAAAGGTTGAGCAACTTCTTTTTCAAAAGTATTACCTTGGAACAATGACACTAGAGCTAGAGTTTCTCTTTTCCAGAAATAATGAGAAGAGGCAGAAACCCTGGTACCCTCTCCTTCTGCCCTAAAGATCTGAGTCCCAGAGTTTATTTGTTGAAACTGGTTATCTACTGCTTGAAACCTAAGCAGAATGCATCAGCATTTTGGGACCACCTGGGACCAAGGGGAGCTGGGGATTTTCCAACTCATGTGTAATATTATTCATTGCTATTTACATAATGAGAATAAATGTTTTTCCTAAGATAGCATTTCCCTTCAGTATCTTCAGACCACCAGTAAGAGAGGGAGACACAGAAATTCTATTACATTAATAGTCTCTGTTTTTAAAGCTTTGGCATTTATTAACTAGTGGGAGCTGTTTATTGGGTCATAAACTTTACTAATGGGGATATTATCTCTGAATTATAAATCTCCTTCAGTATATGGCTTAGTTATAAAATGAATAATTATTTAAAGTGTCTGTATGGCTGTAATGGATCATGTTTATCGGCATAATTCCTATAATGACCATTTTATTGTTAATTGTGAGCTTGAACCAGAAACCACCAGGGCAGGAACACAGATCCATGACATAGGATGAATGGTTGTCACCCCATGAACTCAGGCACACTATCATTGGTTTACTTCCTTTTCTTCCTGCTTCTCAGTCTGCACAAGGGCTAAATTATCTATACAGTCAAACAAGGGGAAGATAACTAAGTGAAGAGTTGAATAGGTAGGTGACAGATGTGTCAGCTTGAAAACCTAGAGTCAAGTGTCATCCCTTCTAAAAGCTTGTTCTCTGGGAAGTAGAAAAACCTTAAAATGACAAAGTAGGTTGGCATTGTTGGTTACCTTTTTAAGAAACTGGGACAAAAATCAAGCGATCAAAATAAAAGTTTTATGGGCCTACTGTTCTAGAATCTAACTTGTGAATACTAGTTTAATACATTGCTCTATGGGACCAATTTTAATGGTGCACATAGAATTGTCTTTGTTTTATGGAGAGAAGTAATTTACTGGCTAGTTTTGATTAAAAGATAATGAAAGAGCCATTGCTGTGAAGCAAACTGGGCTATGTAAGTAGAAGCAAACTTGTTTGGGGACAAGGGAATGCTCCAAGTGTAGAATGAAAAAGAAGGGAGGGGACCCTAAAATGTCCTTGACTACACTTCTTCTCAGAATGACTCGTACCAGCACAGTGCTTTATTGATAATCTCCCACTGCCTTTGATACATATACATTTATGATATTTAGCACCCAGTACTGGCGACTGCCATGACATAGGGAAGACTTCTGGACACTGAAGCTCCACTGTGATAGGTTGTAATCAGATATACACTGTATGACAAGAGTTTGGCTGTGTGTGGCGAAAATTCAAACCAGGGAAATGCAGGAGAGAGTCATTGTAATTTTCCACTACTTAATCCTTTGAGCTAGACTTTGAGAGGCTGGTAGTAAGTACATAAAATGAAGCAAAACAAACCCCAAAACCTACCACAATTATGTCCCTAAACACTTTAGGAATAACAAATTTTTGGCCATGCTCTAATTATATACGCATGCATATATTCCTAAGCTAAGAAGTGAGTTTAGATATTAAAATACTAAAAATATAAACACAGCATATGTTTTAATTTCTCTCCTGAATGTGTGTGCACATGTGCGTATGTGTTGGCAGAAAGAAGGTTCTTTTTCCCCCATAACTTCACTAACTTCAGAAAATAAAAACACTCACTCTAGAGAGGTTTGAGAATTATTTTGATGGGTACATTGCTACAAAACTTAATTATGTAAGTAATAAACATGTGTCAAAAGGATTTCAAAAATCCTTAACAAAATCACAACTTATTGCTCTGATATAATTTGATTTTATATTGTCGTGCATAGCTGTCAAAAGTCATTTTCTTTTCACATTGCAATGAATCAAATTATATTAGATGGAAATTGTTGTAAGATTATTTGGCATTCATAAATAATACATACAATAAAATGGTGAACAATGTTTTAAATGGTATTTTTAATAGTGCTGGTACATCAGCAATATAACAAGCTGTTCTGAGGAACTACCATGACAAAAAATTAATTGTGGTTTATGGATTTCCATTTAATACAAACTTTGTTTCTTATTTTTGTTTGTTTTTAATGAAATTGTATCTATTAAAATAAACATGGCATAATGAGAACAGTAAATCAAAGAGGGTTGATCAAAACCTTCATGGCATGTTCTCCTCTAAGCCATACACATCCACCAAAAAGTCTAAGTACCTAACGTACTTCACAGGAATAGGTGATGGCATTCCCACCCAAACGTCTTCGCATTTCTGGAAAGAAAACAAACATGAACACAATTATAGTCACATTTCAACATCCAGTTTTGAAAATTCAGTGCTACATTTTTTTTTTTACTCTTTAAATAAACTTCTGTTGAAGTTGT
The DNA here is from genome assembly GCF_963924665.1 of Micromys minutus. NCBI lineage: Eukaryota > Metazoa > Chordata > Mammalia > Rodentia > Muridae > Micromys > Micromys minutus. The sequence continues at coordinate 7,155,981 of NC_137970.1, read as the reverse complement.
TTCTGGGTTGGAGAGATGGATGTCTCAGTGGGAAATAGCATTTACTGCTCTTGCAGAGGACCTGGGTTTGGTTCCCAGGATATACACATAGTAGCTCACAATTGCCCATAACTCTAGCAGGTGACCTAACACTGTATTTTGACTTTCATGGGCTCCTAATATACAGACACAGACACATGCATGCATGCACACGCACACACGCACACAGGCACGAATGCACACACAAACATAAAGTATTCATCTAAAAGAAAAGAGTAGAGCTTTCTACATTCAACTTTGGTATCAGAAGGACTTTGAGGAAGAACATAGTCTTGCTTTTGTTTGCTTCCTCCTTGTATTAAAATTGCATATCCCCAATCTTTATCATGTAACTTCCACTTCTTACGTGTAGAAGAAAGACAAAGAAATGATGAATTGATGAAAGAGGAGGAACAAGCAAATGCAGAAAGGTGGAAGGAGAAAGAAAAGAAGGAAGGAGAAAAGGAAGGTTTTCCTGTCCCTCTGAGAGAAACATGACCACACAAATGGCAGAGACTTTTGCATGGGAGGTCCATGTGCTGGTTCTAGAAGGACAGAAATGGAGACAACAAGGCCCAACTTATAATCATGAGCCACACCCAGCTGGCTGACCTACAGACCCATAGACAAGAAAAAAAAATCAATTTGTCTTGTGAAACACTAAAAGTCTGGGAGTAAGGCAGCATTAATGCAGTAGTTGACTTACACACACACACAGAGTACTGAGAACTTAAGTTTTTATATCCAACATAGTATTTCTACCAGCTGCTTGATTACCGTTTCTTCAATAAACCATTAAAAGTAGTAGGTTGTTCATTCTATCTTTAGATATATCTTATATACACTGGGATACTACAAAACAATGTTTTGTATCAACAATGCACTATACAAATGACAGTGGTCTCATAACATTATGATGGTACCAGGACTGGTGCTATATGCTTCTAATATCAAGGCCTGGGAGGCTAAGACAGGTAGATTATGAGTTTAAAGTTACCTAGTATTCCAGAGTAAGTTATAGGCTTGCCTGAGCTATATATAGTAATAGCTAAACGCAAACAAAATAGCTTTCTAATCCCATATTATCCTCAAAAATCTCCAAGAAAATTAAACAAATAACAAAACGTGAAAAATCACAATAGAGCTGATAAATACTTATAGTAGCCCAGTACTACTCTGGTTATCATGATGCCATGGCACAATATGCTACACACACACATACACACACACACACACACACACACACACACACACACACACACACACACACACACATATATATATATATATATATATATATATATATATATACACTGATGTAAGCAAACTACAACCCTTCTGCCAGGCAATAAAAAAATAAGACAACTATAATTCATATTTTAGAAAAGTTATTGAATTTGTATGTGTATGTGCACACACTTGCAAACACAAATCTATGGCATGTAATGCTTATAGAGGTCAGAAGACAACTTGTGAAAATCAGTTTCCTACTTCCATCCTGTGGTTTCTGAGTACTGAACTCAGGTTGTCAAGTCAGACCAGCATCAGCCCCATAATCCTGTGTTTACATGTTTTGACTTCATAATTTTCTCATGTTTGGTTTTGTGCTGTTTTATTCATTGTGGTCCTAGAACAACAGTGTAAACATGTGTGTGTGTGTGTGTGTGTGTGTGTCCAAGACTCGAAATGGTAGGAAAAGAAAAGGGGAAACGTTAGGGTTAAACTATATGCCCCCACAGAAAGATACGCTGACATTCTGATCCTCTACAGTTCAGAAGGTAACTGCAAATGCTCATAGGTGAGCTTATCAAGATGAAGTCATGCTGGTATGGGGTATAGGAAATATAAGAAAGCAGGATAGGAGTTTTTAGTTATTTTAAGTGAAGAAATGAGGATCAGAGGGAAAACCTAATCACAAACTTTATTTTATATGTTCATGGGGCATCAAGATAGAGTCTGTACTCAGCCCTAAATGGGACATCTATATCACATCCTCTCCCCATTATGGTACAGAGATCATTAAAGAAGAGGGGGTGGAAAGACTATAAGAATCAGAAGCAGTGGATGACAATAAGGATAATGGTGTTTTTCAGACATAGCAGGTATGCGTCAAGGCATAGTGATTATGACAGCAGACTCAAAACCTGTGAAAGCTCAAGCCAGACAAAACCCTAGCACGTAGAGGAGAGGTGGGAACAAAGTCTTTCTCCTAGCTGAGGAGCTATTAGCTTCTACTGGTAGCAAGGCAGTCAGTTTTCTTTAAGGGTATGGCTCTTGGTAGGTGGACTGTTCCAGTGGAAGGCCACATACATCAAATAATATATGGGCAATACAAATTGGAGGTTTTCAAAAGAAAAAGAAGACACACAGTTGGGTGGATAGGGATGTGTGATATTGGCAGAAGGAATGACGATGATTAAAATGTATTGTGTAAAATTCTCAAAGACCTGATAAAAATGGACATCAAAAAGAGAGAGGCTCTGGTAAATCCTAGAAATACAGTTTCATGTAGCATAGAGCTAGAGTTCAGGATGGTACAAAAAATTCCAGTGTCATTGAGATGTTGGTGATTTGTCAAGCTATAGCAATCAATAACACTAATATAGAATCCGAAGGACACCAAGTACTTGCATCTTTAACTAGGACACAAAATCTGAATCTAAGAGATGTGTTATAATTGTGAACTAGTCACAGATTTTTGCAGAGTTGTGCCTCATAAATACCTAGTACATCAGTAACAAGAAATATATTAGATACTTACTACATGATAACAACGATTAAGTGTTTGATATGAATTACATTATTTGTCATAGAAAATCCCTAACAGGTAGGTGTTACTATAATACCTGTCCACAGAAAAAGGAAACTGAGGCATATCATGAATTAATTTCTCTGCAACTAAATCACAAGTCAGCGGGGGAGGAGACTGAATGGTCTGCCCAGCAATGAAGCTCTAGAGCTAAGTTTATGTAGTGTGCTGTGTTCCATAAAATGGAGGGGCCTATTCATAAGCTTCTGGTTTGGATCTGACATCATGACATTTGGTCACTATTTTCATTAAGGAAGGGAGAAAACAATGAAGTTCTTTAAAAACTATTTTAATTAAGCATTGGGGAGGAGAAGTTATATGAGTGCAGGTGCCTTAGGAGGCCAGAAAACACTGGGACTCTTAGAGTTGTAGAGCCCAAACCACCAACTGGCAGTATGAAAGAAATTATGCTTCAGAGAGACAATGGCAATACAGATTTTAAAGGGTCTTCTGGATAGTCTATAACACATAGACCTTAGTAGTCATGGACCTTAGTGACATGTCCTTCCTTATACCAGCTATTAGGGAGTCACATGATAAACACAGAATTTTAATCAATGAAAGGTGAGCTCAATAAGTCATTCAACTCCAATATTCAACCCATCCTTAAAAGTTTTCTAAAATTTAAATTAATGTTAATATATATATTCAAAAGCATATTTCTTCGTGAGATTTTTAAATAAAAATTTAATACAAAAATAAAACATTATGCCACTCATACAGTTATGATGGGCTTATTATTCATGAAATATGTCAGTATCAATAATTCTCCCTCATCTTACCAGGCACAAAAAGGAGCTATGGTTTATGTTGCTTTTTAGCAGGGGATTATGACATAAATGCTACTAATCAAAGAGAAAAATGGTAGGAATTTATACTGAAATAATAACTCAAGAATTTGTATATGAGGACCATATTTATTTGCAACAGTCTAATAAGCAAAACAAAACTCAAATAAATAACCAGAATTCAAATGAGGGGTAATTTGAGGGAAGAAGGTAACAATAGTCCATTTCTTTCTTTGAACCCCAAGGCCCCTGCAGAGCTTTTCAGACTACTCTCATGCTGTGCTTTGTTTCAATTCAATACCAGTTCCCACCATCATTTCTTTTTTGCCTTTGTTACCAATCTCTAGGTTCCTGATTGGAGTGACTTCTGAGAAATTCCAGAGAGATATGTGTGGTACCCTATGGAGTAGAATTCATCCACTGCCACCCATCAATTTTAGGGATGTTGTCACAGGTATTATCTAAAAATGGACTAAGGAATCATATTTGGGATGGAAAGAGAATTGGATGCAGGGAGATTTTCAAACATCCAGGCAATGGGATTATGGATACCAATGAAACAGAAGAAGAGGTATCACCTTTATAATTTTGTTTACACGTTGGCACATGTCTGGTCCCTTTGTTGCTGTTGCTGTTGTTTGTTGTATGTTATGTTTTGTTTTTTTAAAGAAACAGGTTTGAGAGTATCTATAAAATCCCCAAATTATTAATGACCTATTGTTCTTTTGAATAAATCTGTAAGAATTCCAAATGTTAGGGAAGTTTTATGAAAATCTGGGTACTGAGTTAAAATATTGACTGTTTACTCCTTCTAAATTAGCTAGTAAAGGGAAACTACAGATAACAGTGTTTACAGCAGTAAGTTTTTGATGTGGATTGTTTCTTGCAGAGGATGGAAGCCTGGCCTTGCAGATGTTAAGAAAGTGCTCTACTGTAGAGCTAATCTCCCAGCCCAGGCATGCGAATTGAACAGGTGTGTAAGTGTATGCACATGGTAATCCTACAACAGAAAGAAGGATCATCCACAGATAATAATGCCTTCCATTCCAGATGAGGACATATCTGCTTATGTCTCTGTAAGACAGATTTCTGGTGGAACATGTTTGGAATCTTTTGTGTTATAAGCTCTGCCAGTGCCCCTTTTAGTCCACTCAAACTAGCTCACACCAGCCTGACTTCCAAACATATTTATTATTTGCCCCATGCTTCTTGTTGGCCTCTGAGGCTCACTTTGGCTGCACCTAGGGCAAGTACCAAGTCTCAGGGAATTATTTCCTTTCTTCTATGTTGAAGAGCAGCCATCAATCAATAAATGTCTAAAGGAGACTGGAGGATCAATACTATAGATTCCTTATACTTTGGCCAGTTTAATTCTGAGATACATGTTTCTGTGAGATCCTAGCATTTCCCAGAACCATTGAGCAGCATCTATCTCCCCATGTATCTAGTTTAATACTATACCGTTTAGTAATTACCTACTTCCTCTGCCACTGTTTCTAACCTCTTCTAGGCTTTGTAATTTCTTCCCCTCAACTATTTAACAGCAAAATCTTGTTTCCACCTTTGCCTCTAAAGGCAAAAAGTAGCTTTACAGTTATCAAAGTTAAGCACTTGTACATGAAAGTCACCAACAAATCTTGGAATAAAGCAACTTCCAGGCAAACTTAGGTGTGAGATGATGGCCGATCTGTACACACACACACACACACACACACACACACACACACACACACATATACCCCAGCCCCTGAAATGAGAAGAGATGTGAGATGATGGCCGATCTGTACACACACACACACACACACACACACACACACACACACACCCCAGCACCCTGAAATGAGAAAAGGTGTGAGATAATGGCTGATCTGTACACACACACACACACACACACACACACACACACACACACACACACCCCAGCACCCTGAAATGAGAAAAGGTGTGAGATAATGGCTGATCTGTACACACACACACACACACACACACACACACACACACACACGCGCGCGCACACACACACCAGCACCCTGAAATGAGAAGAGATGTGAGATGATGGCAACAGATGCAAACCCAGTGGGAATATCAAAGCTGTGTGTGAGCCAATAGGCCTTGGATTTATTTGCTTTGACATTTTTAAAAGGAAATTTAATTAGATTATGTCTTCTTCTAGCTTAAAATTTTCTTCTGTAGCACTGGTCATTAGATGCATGAGGGGTAAAGACTGGAAGCCAATTAAAGACCATGGTTCACTGCAATAGGGTTATTTTTATTCTCCCCAAATGGAAGGCTGATAGAGTCATATTAGTGATTTTTCTGTTATTCCCTCTACTCTTTTAGGAAGGAATCTTTTTTCTTTCCTTTTCAGAAAAGAGTATTTCTATAGGACATATCTACAAATACATAGAAGTTTTCCCTTTCTTTTTACTTTTCTTCCTTTTCTATGTATGTATGTGCGTATATATGTATGTATGCATGTATGTATGTGTGTATGTATGTATGTATGTATGTATCTATCTATCTATCTATCTATCTATCTACCTATCTTTCATCTCTCTTTCCTCCCCCCTCTGTCTTTTTCTTTCTTAGACTTTCTGCAGCCTTAGAGATAATCATATTAGGTATAAAACTACACATAAAAGCAATTAAATTTTAGCAAACCAAATGGAAGTTCAGTTTGAAAATACTAAATACTAAATACTTCTTGAGCTCATCAAGAACATCCTGAGAATAAAAGAAAAATTTTATAGGTGGAGTGGGATTCACATGTCTCCTTACATCTAGTGTTTCAGAGCTGCTTCCCTTTGGCTGAGCATCATCTGGATCTGAGCTGCACATGGGTATGGCTTCCAAGCAGGAATTCTTTCCTTAAAAATGCATTTCAGGTAAATGACGTTTTTAAAGAGACTTGAACTCTTTGTAAATATTAGTGATAGGTTTGCATATTACTTAAGTACATGTCAGTCAATGCTTTATATCATAACAGATCCCCCCAAATATCATTTTCTACTAGGCTACTGTTTGCTATTAGACAATTAGTTTGTGTTTGGTAGTTATTTTTAACATAATGAGAACAGATATTAACCCTGTATTTCAACTGTTAAATTTTACAAGTATTAGAAACAACTTTGAAAATGTTGCCAAAAAAGAGAGTGAAAAACATTGATTTGCTAGGCATTGTGGTGTATACCTTAAATCTCAGCACTTTGGAGGCAGAAGCTGGCTATGAGTTCGAGATCAGCCTAATGTGAATAGTGATATCCAGTATAATAACACTCTGACGAAAACCAAACAAAAGCCAGTTGGCACTACCCATGACAACATATTTCTTATTTTAGGAATGCCTGAGTCTTTGTTATCTACAAAATGAGAATTATACTTATCTAGCAAGGTTTGGGGGGCAATAAAATGTCATAAAAGGTGAGATAATGTATGGCAGTAGGAAGAGGTTTGGTACACCTTGAATATGTCTTTGGATACCCTACTTGTTAAGGAAGCTGTTAGTCTAGGTGATACTTTAGATCTGGCTAATGGGCTTGCTCTCCTAAGCAAAGTCCTTTATTATGACAGAGTGGACTGGATCATTGCCTATTTGCCCTTAAGACCTTTCATCCATTCTACTTTCTGCCCTGGGAAACAGTCACATGTAGACTACATCAAAGACATCCTGTGTCAAGGTGGGTTCTGCCAATGAGAAGTGTTGTCAGAGTCTGAGAATGTAAGTTAAGACAGAAATTAGAGTGTTCATTTCTTCTTTCTCCACTTGCTCTCTCTACTGGGCCATGGTTTGGTGGTATACATAGTGGGACAGTATTTAGATCCCTCTGTCTTCAGCTCTAGTTCTAGCTATCCTTCAGTAACACTGGATCTTCCATGCTTCTCTAGGCATGGTAAATAAAGCCTTTGTCCTCTTGCTAGCACCCAACTGTTTCTTTGCCTGTTTGATTCCCTTAACCCTATCTGAACTTCTGTCAATAGTTCCTAATGTTAAATCATTTTCACAACGATTGAGAACTGGCTAAATGGATCCTTCTGATTGCTGACTAGTGCTAACTACTAAATTCCTTGTTGGAACTCCTAGATGACCCATCTGTCCAATCCTATATCATGTGTACCCAGATACCTATTCAGTTTCTAGTTAACTATATGATCCTTATCCTTAGCCTCTGTCCTCTCTCTCTCTCTGTACACACCATGCACTAAAGTCAATCAGGCTATAATAAAGAACTGTTTCAAACTCCTATCCAAAATGTCACTGTGATGGCTAGTGTTAGTCAACAACCTTATGGAAATTAGAGTCACCTAGGCAATGTGCCCCTCAGCATGTCTATGGTGGAAATTTGACTACTTTAACTAAGGTGGGAAATTTGCTGATATTCCCTATATAGGGTCTTAGTTCTATATAAGTGTGTGTGGGGGGAGAAAGAGTGGAGCTAGGTAGAAATATGTGATCATCAATCTGCTTTTAACTGTAGATGTCATAAGACTAGCTGTTTCAAGCACCTTCTGCCTTTATTTCCTCTATAATCCAGAATAACCTCATTCTTATTGAAACTGCTTTCATCAGAATATTTTGTTATAATATCAGGAGAATGTAAGACATCATATCAGTTAACAATGATACAGATATTTAAGGCCTGTTCAGCTTTCTTGTAGGGATGAGATTATGCTGAGGAAAACATTCAACTCAGGATAGGAACTATCTAGATTCTGAATGGTGGCAATACTGAAAACCTCCTGAGAGCTAGTCACATCATTGCTGAAAGTTATTGAAAGCCATCTAACTGGTCATCTCCTGTACTAGAGAAAGTGGGCAGTTTTCTGACCTTGGGAGTCCATCCAGACCCTACTCCCACACAGATGCTTAGCTTGCCATTCCTGGACTTTAACCACATCATTCCAAACTCAGTGCTAAGACAGAGCCCCATTTTATGAACAATAGGAGGACCTAATACTTAAGCCTTTGCTGCTGCTACAAGAACATTCCCATATATATCAACTTATTCCTCTCAACAACCTTAATGAAAGAAATACTTTAACACCTTTAAAAAAAGAATGGGAAAAGTTTGAGAAATGTGTACACTGTCACTGAGTTGACTGGAAAAATGGTTTGACCTAAAGTCTATAACACTGCACTTTTGATACTATCTAAAGTCCTTTAGGTCCAGGGCTCAGAAATGGTACCAGGGGACAGAGATGGTAGATGATAACATTGTGGAAGTGTAACTACTGAATACTTTTAGCCTTCCCATACAGGGTGGTGATTCTTCTGTAGGCGATGAAATCAACATAATGACTTGAGAACAACATTCAAACAGGAGAAAATAAGAGCTGAGGGAGGGAGAAGAAAAAAGTAAAGTGGGTGTGGAGAAAATAAGAAAGAGTAAAGCGAAGTTGGGGGAAGAGAAAGTAAGAAAGGTAAAGATGTTGTTCCATATGTAGTTAAATTAGTAATTTTCCATCAAACTTTTGTTTCATTATAATGTGAATAGTGATTTGCGGAAAATGTTTTTCTTACTGTGTATTAAAGCACAAAGGGTGGTTAAATTTTATTCAAGCTCAATGGTTATTAGGAAAATAATAATTAAAGTAACAAGATACCACATTTTCAGAAGCAAGAAATTGTAGAAACAATTTGAATGCCTATCAACAGGGAAATGACTGCTAAATTGTTTGTTACATAACCACACTATACTTATTGAAGAATGGCTTAGGTCTATGCATACTGAACTGGAGTAACTCTCCATAATGAAATAGGAAAAGCAGATCAATAAATATACGTGGTATGACCACATTTCTAAATCATCAATTCTGAAATGTCGAACAGTTAATTAGGTGATAGACTAGGAAAAGGAAGGGAAGAAAGAGAAACAGAAAGCAAGGAAAAGAACAATAAAAGTTGTCAATCAGTAAAAATAAGACATCATTCAGAGTTCCTTAGGGAAAAGAATATTTTCACAACCAGAGTAAATGACAAATAATTTAATAAAGTACCTTATCCTTCAGTATTTAAAGTAAATAAGTTACTCATAATACAGAAATCTACATATGCTTAAGTCCTTTAGAATGGCACTTTACTTATGTAGAACCTATACACTCCTTCCACACACTTTCAATATTAAAAACATTGCTTACTGTTATGTGTATGAGTGCTTTGCCTGCATGAATGCATGTATGTGTGCCACATACAGGCTGGATATCCAGAGTGGTTATCAGAATATGAGTTAAAGATGGTTATATGTAGGTTTATGTTAAGGTGATACATGATTGGACAGTGGAGAGGTAGGTGGGGAAAGGCTGGAGGAGCAGAAGAGAGGAAGAAGAAAAGGAGATTGAGGGAGGAAGAAGATGGAATCTGACATGTATGTTTCTCTCTGAGAATCTCTAGCTATGATAAAGTTATTATGATTATTTCTAAGGGTTTCTATGGGTCTAATTTATCTCATGTAGATGGGCAGTTGATATCTTTGTCCACTGGTTGTAAGCTTATTGTATAAAGGACTTGTGGATTGAGAATTTAATATATAAACCTGTTTGATAAATTAATGGATGTAGAGTCATGTTTGTAACAGGTAGCGGAGGGAAGTGAGTTAAATCAAAACACTGGGGAAGCTATAGGCTACCAGGGACAGAAGCAGCAGGGGTGGTGGAGTGAACTGTGCCTGAGTTCTTAGAGGCAGCATGGAGTGCCAAGTTATAAGTTCCCCACAGTGCCAGATGGCCCCGCGGGAGCTGGCACTAGGACAACACTTTTTAATATTTACTACAATAGTTATGGACCAATGGGTAGGTGCTGAGACCTGAAGTTGGATCTTCTCAAGAGCCACAAGTGCTCATAACTGTTGAGCCATCTCTCCAGCCCTCTTTCATATACTTTATATCACCTCTAGATATCTTGTACCTAACAAAATGTATATATTATGAAAATACCATTGTATTACATTTAGGAAACAATGGCAAAGAGAAAAGTATAAGCAAATGATCAGGGTAGACACAATTTTTTTCTTGATTATTTTTCAGGTGTGATTGGTTGGGGCCATAGGGATAGAATCTGCAGGTATAGGGGATGGGCAGTATTCACAATGTTGTAGGATGAATTGGGGGAGGTGAGGGTGAGAAAACAGTAGATCTTCCCTTTCCCAGTGACTGCTAATAACAAAGAGTTAGTGCAACCCCCTGGGTCTGAATGAAGAAGCACGTGGGGCAGTTACTGGAACCTAGATCTCAGTTATATGAAACTCTGAGCAGATACTATGCACTTAGTGGATGTGACTGGCATAGAGGAAGATGGTTTTTCCCATCTCATTCCCTTCTCTTTCTATCCAATATATCTCTCTCACTATGCAGCTAAAGATGCTTCAGGGCTAGGGAGGCAATTAATTGATATAAGCTACAAAGGTCAGGACTAGGAATGACCAAGCAGGCTCAGAACAATGAAAGCTGTCTTAATGAGACAAGTGTATCATAGTTGACACTGAATAGAAGACTATTTTATGGAAAGGTAGAATACTGACCACACCCTCTTTTGTACCAGGGCAAATGTCAGTACTGATTTCCTTCTCTTATGGTATCTTAGACTTTGATTAATTGCTTTAATATCCCCAACAATATATCAAAAAGACAAATTTTCTTTCTATGGTAGTGAGATGGTGTATCAAAGGTACTAAGGAACAAACTCAGGGCCTTGTGTTTTCTAAACACCTATACTGCCATTGAGCTATACCCTCAGCCAATATTTTTCCTGTTTGTTCTTTGCAGTAGCACAGATCTGACTTAAAATTATGGCTGTACCATATACTCGCTGTTTCCTAACTTCTTTGCCTCTAAAATAGAAATGAAAGTATCTACCACCTCAAGTTTCTAGAAGGAAGAGACAAGCTAAGAGCTTTTAAGATTTCTGACTAGTGGTTGGTATATAGTAATGGGACACTAAGAACTTCCTAGTGGGGCTACCTGACAATGAGACATCAAAGAACTTCACAATCGAACTCCACCCCACCCCCTACAACCTCCCCCTCCCACCACAACACACACAGCTCCATGAAAAGGGCAAACGATGCTCCTGAGGAAGGTATTGATAAAGGTGATAGAGAATAACTACAGGTTGTGATTGGTTGAGGTCAAGAAATAGGATATGACAGAGATTGAGTTTCCAATTCTATAAAAGGGACCATTGTTTGACATATCCTATATAGCCTTGCCCCTAAAATGGCCTGTATCTTTAATTTTTCAAAACCTATTTTTAATGATGGTTCTTAAACATTTTAACCTCCCTTCTAGCCCATCACCCACCAGAGGCACTGGGAAAGAAAGAATACGAGGGGAGTGGATCTGTTTAGAAATAGTTCTTTGGAAGGGAACCCATCTGTGTTGTCTGGAAATCACAAGCACTTCACAGATATACTAGCAGTCTAGCTCAGCAGAGCTAGGATAGCAAACATGAATCAGCAGTGGTAGTATGACCTAGCAGAAACAGCCAGGCCTCAGCCTTGGCAAGAGTGAGCAGGAGAAACTAAGGCCAACAGGAAGTCTGGGAAACGTTCTCTGCTGTGCCTCTCTCAGTGGAGCGAAGATCAGCAAAGACTTGAGATAACAATCATTGTACAGCTAGCTCTATAACCAAGCCAAACTCAACCTCCAGTCACTGTCCACTGACTCCTTTTGTTTTCAAGGTTTTTAAAAATTGGATATATTTTATTTACATTTCAAATGTTATCCCCATTCCCAGAATCCCCTCCATATCCTCTATCCCATTACCCCTCCCCTGCTACTATGAGGATGGTCATCCACCCACTCACCCCCTGATGCCTCCCTCATTGAATCCTTTTTATACTTCCTCCAAATACCACATGTCCTCCATGGGTCCTGCCTCAGGATGTGCATGTCTCAACTAACATCACTCTGCCAATCAGCCTGAGTCTGCAGAAGTGGCAAGAAGCTGCAGCACGCCACCAGAAAACGTTTGGTGGGTTTCTATCTATGGAGTCCTGACAAATGGAGCTCAACTATGCAGTGTAAGGTGGAGCAATACATGTGTGTTGTTAGTAAAGAATCCCTCATCACATGTCCTTTCACATGCTTGCTTCAGCAGAACATATTCTCTCCTGTGTCTGCTTCAGTGAAACATTCCTTCATGAGTCTGCCTTAGTCTTTCACCTGTGACCACTTCAGGAAAACACCCCTTCATGTGTTTACCCCAGCAAAACACCAACCAGCATAACTGACTTTCCAAAAAAAAAAAAAAAAACCTTAAGTTTCCACTTCACACCTGATGGTACACCTTACAACAATTTAAAATGTAGTTAGAATGCTTGTCTGTCTAGCATGGGACTAGATTTCTCAGCCTTGAGTGTGTTCTCAAGTACTGCAAAATGTAGCAAACAATTGAAAAAAAAAATTAAGGAGCCAGGTGTGTGTGGTGGTGTATGGCTATAATGCTAGCACAAAGCTTGGAGATCAGGAGTTCAAGGCCATTCTCAGCTACTTATTGAACCTACATGGCATGGCAGCCTGTTTTATTTATTTTTTAAGTAATGAAGGCATTGTAAATGCTAATTGCCATCATTTGATTATTGTAAACATATTTAAAATTCCCAGACTATGTTGCATAAATGTGTGTAATTAAAATAAGTTTAAAACCAGAAATATAGATATTTGTTAGTGGTCTCCAGTCCTTCCAGAATACTATTCAAAGCTCATCTACCTCTAACAGCATCTCCAACCTCATTCTTCTCTAGTCTTCCTCATAAGCCTTTACTCCAGCCACAGGCGTTTCTCCAGGGCTATGCTGGGACATGTCTCAGACCACTCCTTTAAGGATGCCTTTGCACACCACCATGCCATCTTACTATCCTACCTTACTAACTGTCTATCTCTGAAAGGTCAAATGAAACCTCCTCAAGGGGATGTGGTATTCCTTGTTTTGAATTAGAAGTAGGTACTTTCTTTCCAAAGCATCCCATGCAGGCTCTATCAAGTCAAACTCTAAACATGAGTGTACTGATTTCATAACAGGGAGAGGCTTCTTCAAAGGGAGTAATATTATCATTGAATGCCAGACCAAAGCAGAGAATGTGCTGAGAGTGGATCCTTCACTTATCAAAATGTTATATCTACACGTGGATGAGGTTTGAAATTTAATCCTCCTAATATTGCTCAGATAAGCAAGTGTATTTAACAGGCAGATTTTAACCCCACCTCTCTTGGCCAATACAGTCCCCCAACCAACTGGAAGTTCTAAGGTTTTCCCTGATACTCCTGAGAAGCTATATGCTTGTGAGGCCTATTACCAGAGGCACTAGACAAGCTCAGGCCAGAACGAGTTAGTCAGCAGAGACAGAATAAATGTTGTTTTCTGGGATTATCAACTACATGACTTATCAAGTTTTCCCTAAAAAATAAATTTCTGGAGCATGTTAAAATACAAACTACTACCTGTCCACCCTCTCCTCAAAGACAAAGATATCTTAAAGAATGCAGATAAATCCACAATGCTAAATGCCTCCATCTGATCACATAAACTTTGATTTTCCTAACCAAGCATTTTGCCTATTGAACTTAGATTGGCTCCAGTGTAAAATGTGAATCCACATACTCTAGTGTTTCATACAGTGTAAACCTGCACACAAAGCCACAGATATACTAAGGGTTATTGACATTGACACCATTTGAGATTTGCTGTTATAGATTATAATTATATTACCAAAATCCCTTGATAAGATATTATCTATTTATAAGTGTAGAATACCATCCCATTTTCTATATAATTGGATGTAACTGGGGCTAAAAGCGATTCAACTGCAAGAACAAAGTTCTGTTCTTCTAAAGCTATGTTTGCTCAGCATAGAAAGTAAATTAGCTTTCAACAGAAATACCCAGAAAAATGTTCTTTCCAAGAACAGTGAGGTTGCTACTACATGCCATTGGTAGACATTTTAAAGATACAGAATCTTAAAAAATATAAGGGAAGTAGCCATAGCTTATTTCTAAAATAAACATTCAATTTACCTCTTTAAGGTATGGTGGGGATTGCAAATCAGGTGTCGGATTCATTCTCCAGTTCAGGAGGGAGAAAAATATCCCATAATTTATTTGTTGGTCTTTGTCTTCAAACCTGAAAGCATATAATTTGATTCAGTCTCCAGAATATATGACCACAATGACAGCTTAACTTTTACCTTAAAACATATTATCACTCATGCTTCAGTAGCTGATTTATCATTATTTATTATTAGCTGATTATCTACTTCCAATCTACCCAGCACATATATTCTTTAAAAACAGGAATCTCATCTATCTAATTTTCCAGTGGTAGTAGTTGGTAGAAGTTCAATAAACATTTGATGTCATGCCAAATTTTGGTAGCTAAGAACACCACTACATTTTCTTAAGAATATTTGAAGGGCTTTTTATTTTAGTGGTTGATACATGTCAATAAAATGAAGCTATCTTGGGCTGGAAAGATGGCTCAGGAGTTAAGAGCACTGACTACTCTTCCAGAGGTCCTGATTCAATTCTCAGCAACTACAGAGTATCTTACAATCATCTGTAATGGGATCCGACATTCTCTTCTGGTATGTCTGAAGGCAGCTACAGTGTACTCATATACGTACAGCAAAGAAATATTAAAAAAAAAAATGAAGCCCTCTTGTGGTTCTTAAATTACATACTGTTTAAATGTTTAAGACTAATTTTGACTATTACTAGGTTTTTAAGAAAAGTAAAAGGTATCTTTGTCACTTATTATGTAGCCATTAAAAGGGGTTATTTAGATCCATGTTAGAGGTAACAAAAATATATTCTTGACATAGAGTGTAAAAAGGGTTATAAAATAGTATTGCAGTTTTTAAGCTCCTTCTTTTGTTTTTATTATTTTAATTTTATGTGTATATGTGCTGCCTGAATCGATGGGTATGTGCATGTGAGTACAGTGTCCATGGAGGCCAAAAGAAGGCATCAGATGCCCTAGAGCTGAAGTTTCTGGCAGTTGTGATCTACCTGATGTGGGTGCTAGGAAGCAAATCTTGTTGCAAGAGTATTACATGCACACTTACAATCACTTAACGATCTCCCATACACACAGATCTTATTCTGCTTTAGGTTTATATTTATATAAAAGCAATAGAGACAATGGTCACAGTTTACTGCTATAATAAGAAAACCCTCTCTAGAAAGTCAAATGATTTTGCCTTATTATGACTAATCTGTATCATCTGAATTGATTTCAATTTATAATCAGAAAAACAAGCCATTTTTTTCACTTGGAACAAAAGAGAACAAATTATTAATATGTACCGAAAAATTAGGTCAAAACCAATGAATCGTAAAATTATGGATTCTGGTTTTAAAGTCATTTTTAACTTTACATAACGAAATTTTGATCAGAAAGATAATTTCAACATAATTGTTGCAATGACCCAAATAGTGCTTAACGACTTCTCAATGTACCTCAAGATAGTTTTCCTAAATTTGGCAACATCTTGCCAAATTTTAAAGTGAATTATTTATTAACCTCATTACACCAATATTTAAGGAAATGATAAAGTTATGATAAAGATATCAGTCTAAGCACACTGCTCCAGGGTTCTACTCTTAAAAAAAATAACATGTGCACAAGTAATCAAAAGATGTTTTTCTTTTCTTTCAAAGTGTTAAGAAAATAATCGCTCATATTTACAAATTCATAAAAATATCATAGCACCCAAATATTACAAGCTGAAGTAATATAGATTCATCCATCTAAACAGAACAGAATAAACAGCATGAGTCGAACACAGGAAAGGGAATTCTGTAATTCTTTGTGTACATTTTCTTTGGCCAAGAACTCTGGGATCCCACTCTAACATGTTGCCCCCTACCACTGTTTATCCTGTGAGTTTTGGCTCACTCATCATTTCAACTCTTTTAAAGGACATCTCTGTTTATGAGCATATTTATAGTCAAAATATGGGACCATTATGTCTTTTATTTGTATATATTTCTGGGGAACTATTAAAACTCAATTAAAAATGTTTGGTGAAAAGTGTTCCATTACAGAGAGCCTTGAAGAAAACATTTAATAGACTGAGTGGGACCTGAAGTCAGAGAAAAAGACCATACTGAATCTTTTGACTTTTACGAAAAATATACAACCTACTGGACTATAAGGTCTTATAAGATCTATAACATTTTGGATGATCAGGTCTCTTTGCAATACCTACACAGAAACTTAAGCAGCAATGTGATAGTAACAGGAGGTGAAATGTAAGGCAAAGCCTTTCGGAAACTAGGTCACAAGAATATGTCACAGTTGCATGCTGGTGACATCAGCACCCAGAAGGTGGATAGAGGTGATAGAGTTATGAGTCTGAGGCAAGCTGGGGCTCTATAGTTATACCCTGTCACAAACTACCAGAAATAAACAAGAATACAGAATAGTAGTAAAGAGAATGCAGAGAAATTCCTTGCCCTTTCTGCCATGTGCGGGCACAGCATGAAGGAGCCAGTCAAGAAGCAGGTGAGGACTCTCAACCAGAAAGTCAAAAGGTTGGCAATTTATTTTTTAGTTTCTTACTTGCCAGAACTCGAAAAAGCAGTTTTAATCTATGGCATATTCTTGGACGAAAATAGATCTTAATATCATTTTAAAGCTTATTCAAACAATCTAACTGCTATGAATAGAATACCGGGGTCACCATGGAAGTGACAGGGGGCAGTTAGTAATCACTCTCAAGTAGTCCAGGTGGTGGTTTAGACAAAAGTGCCAATAGTGAAGAACTGTCCATTCTAGAAGCCACTTTGCATGTATACTTCCTATAAGACTATATGTATATGTATGAGAACACACAGGCATGAGTGCATGTGTGTGTGAGCACACACACACACTCAGAAGCACATAGATACATGTATACACATACACATGCACACACAATAGTGGTAGAGGACATACATTTGGAAATGACTTGAAGGCTTCTGATTGAGCAACTAGGCCGGCAGGGCTGCAAGAGTGAGGCAAGACTAGCATTTGGTGTGTATTTCTGCCTGTGTAGGTGTGTAACTCATGTATGGGTACTGGTGGAGGCCAAAGGAAGATATGATGTTCTGGAACTTGAGTTATAAGGAGGTGTGAGCTCCCCAATATGAGTGTTAAAAAACAAACTCAGATCCTCTGGAATTGCTGCAAATACTCAAATTAAGTCATTTTTTGGGCTACACACACACACACACACACACACACACACACACACACACACACGGATAATTTAAAAATAGAGGCGATGAGTCTAAAGTTCAAGGCAGGGTTGCTTTGAAGATTTAAGATATGGTAGTCATTTGCCATATAGGTGATATTTTGAAAGTCCATGCCATTTTAAAAGACTGGGAAACAAAATGCCATCATCAATGAAGTAACTGTTCCTATTTGTTCTTAGAGAAGATAATGTAATTGTCAGGAAATTCCCACACCATGAATTCCAGAGGGCACTCATTCAATCCTAGACTTGAGAATTATTATATTTCACTAATTTGGTAACCAGTCAATAAAGTTCCCAACTAGGTCTAGGGTCACATTCAGCTTCACTTCTCACATGCACAATCTGAGTTGTCACATGAGTTAAAACTACCCAGCATATTACAAATGTACCTAACTTCCCCATTTCTTTCATTAACCTATCATCTCAAACCACTTTCGGCACTCACTAGGATTAGAGCAACAGTTTCCTACGTTGGCTGTCCTTCTATCTACTCTTATACTGTTGCAGTCCACCCTCCATCAGAGAACTTATTCTAAAATATAGAGCCATTCACTTAACTCCTTCCTTGAAATTTTCCAGTGGCTTCCCATTGCATGTAGAATACAACCTAAGATCTTTATCACAGTATACAAGAGATGACTTAATTTGGCCCCTCCTGACATCACAAACATTACTTGAAAACTCTCTCCCTGCTGGCCTTCTTTACCTTCTGCTCCTTTTGTCCATGTAAACTCAGTTCAAATAACTGCTTCCCTTAGGAAGAAGGTCTTTTCCAGAAGTGCATCTTAGCTGAACTGTTTGGCCTGAATTTGATTTGCATTGGAACCCCAAAAGGTAGTAAACATACTACACATACACACACTAAGTTCCACCATAAACTTGCAGAGTACCAGAAATAAAGAAAATATCTTCAGACCATACAGAGATAAAAATAATAATAGACTCATAATCAGGCTAACTTCTCTGTCATCGTCAAAATAGTAGTTTAGTTTGTTTTACTGACAAATTTGATAAGTCAAAATACAGTGGTACGTGTATGCTGTTCTATTAATTGCAGAAGTAGCTAAAAGGGCTTAACATGACTGCTAAATCAGCCAGAGTAAGGTTGTTTTTAAAACAAAAAGCCCCACTGATGGTTATGCTATACTGACTCTAAGCATGTATCAATTTTATACAAATAAAAATTTAAGGGCATTGAAAACAGATGAAGTGAGCTAAAGCATGCTTCTCCCAGTAGTAATGGTAGGAGGAACAGTCTTGGAAAGTTAGGGACACTCCTACTTGGGATCCTGTTACCTTGGAATTAGTCTCTCTGTGTTCTTTCCTGCTCCTAAATTCTGAGCATCGATTCTTCCTTGAACCACTGATGTGGTGAGAAGTTTTCATGCTATAGTTTGTTATTATAGTATATATTTCCATTCAATATTTATCATGTTTTCATAGAAGAATCGAAGGGGAAATCCAGAGATGAGGCCCTTTTGGCATTAAAACCAGGAGAGGTTGGAGAGGGAGAAAAGAAACAGATCAGAAATAGAGAAAGCTTCGAAAATCAGGGGAGTGAGGCCAAGCAGGTCACTCAGAACCAAAAAGCTGCTCCCAAAGGTTATTGATTCTGTCACTCATCAAGGAGACCTCTTAGTCTGATGACTAATGAAATTACTTGCCAAGTCTCAAACATTCTTTCAAAGGATTTTGGAAAAGCCTATGGACCTTATAGAAAAATAGATTACATTATATTATAACACCAGGCTTTCAATCCAAAACATGGTCCAAATTCTCCCCCTGAGTTCTCTACTTCACTCCTCATCAAAGAACATTTATTTGGTTTTGCTAAGAATGTGATCTATAGTCAAAGGATGGAGATTTGCTACTCAGGAAGAAACTCATTTGAAAGGGCTTTGAAGCCAGTTCCAAAGAAGAACTTTCTATGGCAACATTGTTGAAATCAGTGCATAGCCTTCCAGGGTGACTGCCCTAAAGGGCAAGGCTAATTCTGGCTTTTAAGTGTTTCTGTGCTTGTTAAAAAGTCAGCCTCCTTACATTTAAGTGCCAGCTCACACTGCTAAAGTGTTTTCCTAAAGCCTCCATAAATTCTTCTTTCCCTTTGATGCTCTAGCAATCCAACATTTCCTTCCCTACACAAACTAAGAGACATGTTTGTGGAGGAAGGGGGAGGGAAGGCAATCTCTCTCTAGTTCTTCTCTACATAATAAAGCCCCCCCCCAAACATGCCTCCTAAGGCCTTGCTAGGTGGGAGTTCTTAGAAGCAAGTCTAATGGGATGCTTGACTGATGTTCGTGCTCCTCTTCCCAAGAATGATGAATAGTTCCAAAGCTGCAGAAGCCAGCCACCCCCTCACTACTGGGAATAATGCTGTGCTGCTCTATTTTCACCCTCTACAGAGGTGGAAGGATTAGTGGGTCTGTATTTCTTTGAAGATGAACCTGCCCCTTCTTCTGCTATGCTGGCTACCTCACTGCTTAGGTCCAGAAGGGAGACAAAGGCGGTGAAGCCCCACTTTGACTCCCCGTCACGCTTGGTTTGTGTCCATTACCACAGAATCCAGAAAGAGTGCTCTGATGTCCCTGGTAGAAGTCTGTGATACTAGATGCACAAGGAAGGAGAAGCTCTGGGACACTGTGGTGGGTGCAGTTGATAAGATGTAAGTAACACTTAGGCTGACAGTAAGTAATTGGCTATTTCTAAGAAGCTCCATTTCTAAATAGAAAATTTAGAGGTGTCTGGTGAGGTGGGAAATGGCTAACAAATATGGACTATACAGACAGTCAATTCTCTGTTGATTGACTCTACATGATGTGGGATTCTTTTAGATTTTTTTTCAACCTCAAGTAACCCTGCATTTGAGCCTACAGAAAGGCACCGGGTGGCATATTTAACACAATAAGGATAAAGGAAAGGAGTGAAAGGGATAGAGGTAAGGGGGCAGCAGAAGAAAAAGTAAGAGAAAACACACACTCCTTTATAAAGCCCTCAAGAGTACACCGAATATTGTGAAGCAATGGCCACATGGCTCAATGCTTGCCTTTCAGCCTCACTGCCAGGTATTGCTTGGGGAAATTGCCTGAGACTTGAGCCCTGCCCCGGCAGGGCTAGACAAAGCATAATGAGATGATTTTAAAGCCCTGTTAACTTTTTCCATCTTAACTGATCTTTCTGGATGAGGTACTAGCTCTCTTGGGAGGCCAGTTCTAAAGCATTCCATGGGACCCAAAGCCAGCCATAAAAGACAAGCTTGTGGCAGGGTTGCTGGGAGAAGACTGCATTTGAATTCCCCATCTAGTTTCAGAAGGTCAAAATTAGAAGCCACCTTTTTTACTCTCTAGTTCTACAAAGAACACAAGATGGAATGACATAAGATTTCCTTCCTTCATTTGGGGTTTAAGAAGCAAAATATCATTCAGAATTACTGACGGACAGTCACATATAAACATAGATTCATGGAGGTTGAATAAATAAAGACCACATAGCTAGGGAGGAGTTCATTTGAATTTTAGAGTTAGGTATAGTGTATTCAAGACACATACAATATTTCAGCAAAGAACAAATCTCCAAGGCTTCAAAGATGCAGGGGTCAGAGTCCTATCTCTAAGAGCTTGAATAGAAGCAAGTGTTCAGTATTATATTGAGTTACAACTCTGTTTGGATTTCACCTTGGCATCAAACATCCTTTTTCAATGACTTTCCTCAGATCTCAAAGCTTGTACTTAATGAAATGATGAATAATGCCCATAATCAATTAAAATACAGCTTTTAACATGCTTGTCACCAAGTATTCTCAGATTCTTAACACTATGTCAATAGAGAGCATCACTACGGTTTGTTATTAATGGGCACTAGCCATCAATACATAGAGTTGAAGTCTAATACTCTGCATTAGTGAAATGAACTTGGGTGGTGATGAAGATGAATTCATACCAGCTCTTACAACACAAACTACTGAGGCCTGAATCAACTGCCAATAAGAAGACTGTTAAGTCTACACTGCATCTTTGGTTGTACTAATAAGGAAAAGGCCTAGCTGATTTTTAAGGACAAAGGGAATAAAACATAAGAGAAATGTTGCCACCAAACCTAAGTAAAAACGCCTAGGTAGCTGCCATTAGGTAAAAGGAAGAGCCCTATCCTACAGCCACTGTGCTTTTCATTTTTTGATCTGAATTCACATATCTCAGAAGCTACCCAGCCTCACCATAAGGCAGGTAATTGCCCCTGACCCTGGGTACAGTATACATGGAGCAAAAATAGCAAGCTCCGTGCCTGTCTCCCATGGGAGACTGCAGACGTCAAAGGGGGTTCTGGTTTAGCATGCCATGAGGAGGGCTATGCAGACCAGAGACTCTCATCAAGGCTCTGTAAAGTCTTGTGCAGTCTGTGGGGAACAATAAGAATGCAGAATATAAATGTAAGCTGCAGGCTGATGGGCCCATTAGGAATTAGGGCAGTCTTTGAAAGGAATCTGCGGAGATGACGCAAAACACCAAGCATGTGACCCAAATCATGGCAGGGCACATTGGATGGAGAGGGGAATGGGAATGAACCATTTTCTAATCTGATTAGTCTGAAGTTTTCCCTGAGTATGGAGAAGGGTCACTGCACAATTAGAAGCAAAGTTAAACTGAACATGGGCTGCTCAGCAGCAGAGAGGAATGACCTCCTCAGCTAAGCCAGGCTTGGAGGCAGTCATACAGAGATTAAGACAGATTCCAAAACAAGTTGAAGAATAGTCTTTTTTAATTTAATGTCAAATCATAAAGGCAAAGACAAAATAGTCTGCTGAGAGAATGGGAGGATGATGGGTTGATGGCCTTAGCATTGTGTAAGAACTCTGGGTCCTGCAGGGCCAGGCTCCCACATCACTGGGTTTTCCAGCAGAACTCATCCTTAAGCCCATCAAGAGATAATCTAATAAAGATCTGCAGTTTCCTGACTAGGAGACAGCTTAATGTATGAAAGGCATCCAGATCTAAGTATCACAAAACTGGGCTCCCAGCATAATAGAAAGTGGCTCCTTCCAGTTCAGTTTTGAGGGTCACCATATGAACTGTGACCTCTAGCTTAGCTTTGCTCCTAGTTTCCAGCCAAGAGATAGTACAAGGTGTTTCCCCATGCACCTGAGTAACTCATCAGAACTCAGACGGTGGACACACTGGGATGTAAACTGACAATTTTTAGGGAAGGGACTTGAGATTCGGACAGGTGAAAACTCTTCAATAAGATTGCACAGCCATAAATGGTTCAAAGAACTTAAGTGACAACATAAAATGCCCAAACTGGCAAGATTGGGTGGGCAGCTTGTTGCTTGTTTATAGGTGATAAATCAAAAATGTTACAAGTAGTTATCCACATGTGAATGGACCAAGGGTCAAGTCATAACTCTTTATTACTATGTAAGGAATGCAAAAAAAAAAAAAAAAAAAAAAAAAAAAAAAAAAAAAAAAGACAGAATTTAAAAAATTCTAGGAAAAAAAAAAAAAAACACTGCAAATACAAGAGAGGTCCTTGTGTTGCTATTTCCTTCTGGAGAAACAGCAAGAGAAAACCAAAAATAGTTGGAAGGTAGAAGATATATGTGCAAATGTTAGATGACCCATTTCTCTGGAGTGTTTGGGAGAAACTAGAGGCCTTAGGAACATGGTGACTATAGAGAATTTAGACTCCTAGGTTGTCTACTTTATTTTAGCTACTTTACATAAGGATGACCTACTTCCCCTCAACACTGCTACAAGCAAATAAAAGTGAATAGACCTAAACAAGTAAGCGATCAGAAAAGAAAAGGGAGGAATAAGTGGTGATGATTCTCTAGAGAATTCCTCTATGTCAGTTCATTAAACACATACATCTATCTGAATTGGCTTCCTCTAGATTCTGCTCCGAATAACTTAGTTCCTTAGCATAAGAACTATTTTTATCTTCCCTTTACTTTCACGTTTTAACTCAGATGAAGACTCTCCAGTATATACTTTTTGGAGAACACACTCCAACAAAAAGTTCTGAGCCAAGGATAGAGTAACTGATATTCCTATACACAAAAAGAAATAGCACAGGCATGTAAAAAGGGCAACACAAGGACAATTCTGCATCTAGAATATACTTAGTTGCTGTGTGTAAAAACAGACCTAGAACTGCAGTGATTGGTAGAAGATCATATGTGGGTCAGAATGAGACCTAATATGCTGGTTATTTGTAGACAATGATTCAAAACTATCAGAAACAAGGGGTGAGAACTGGAAGGTTCAATGGTCAGGGTCCAGATCTTCTTCTAGAATATTGTAACCTTGGGCAAATACCATCTTTCTCTAAACTTCAACATCTCATACACAAATAAGAGTGGTAATAGTTCTGTCCACTGTAAGTTGTTTTCCAAAAGTACATAAAATACTGCATCTAAACCAGTGATCATACCTGGTACAAAGGAAAAATTGTCAAAATAATCAAGATATGTGAGTCAGAGAGCAAGGGAACTTGGAATAATGGCATAGGAAGCATAAATGACAAAAGAAAAGTGTGACAGTATGGTGACAGTATCTTCTATGGCACCATCATGTGTTCTATTCCGGGCTCTAGAGAAAAAGGCAATGAGACAATCAAGTGTTCATAGTCCTAGGTCTTCTTACTACATGTCTTTAGACACCAGTCACTACTGATTTCAAAAGTCTGACCTAAATTTTATGGCAATATCATAACCAATAAAGGCATACATTTCACTTTGCCACAGGAACCCATGTACACATTAATGTTCAAAAGATGAAATAATATTTGCTAGCAGGCATCATAAAAATTAAATTCATGACTAAGTTTTCTTTCATAATACTTTTACAGAAGTAGGTTTTCAATGATAGGATCAAAACAGTCAAGGGCTAAAGACAAAGATAATTAAGTATATCCCCCCCAAATAAAAAACATAACATTTAATCTCCTTCCAAAGAGGACCTTCACTCACCTGGACAGTAAGCAATCTAGAAAGTCATCATTCAAAGGTAGCCTAAAAGACTTGCACATCCTTTTGATGTCTTTGGTGGGTAACACACCTTTTCTGTATTCAAAGAAAGAAAATATGCTTTTATGAATTTTATATCATGTTAGAAGAGTTATATGCTATAGGAAGGGAAATATAAATGTGATATATCCTAAAATGTAAGTATCAAAACAGCATTGGAATTGAAAGTAAGGAAAAGAAGCCATACTTCATTTCATCCATGGTTTCCACATCTAGGATGTCCAGTCTATGCTCAGAAAAGCCTTTCAAGTTTCAGATTCTAATTCTTAGTAGGTAGTGGTACAGCATATTAAAACTGTAGCCACGAGTGTTGCTCTAAGTAACTGATCTGCATTTTTGACCACTAGTCAAATTGATTTTGATATCTGAAAATATCTCCTAATTAGACAGGCATTTAGAGTCTCCAACACAAGTATAATATAACTTGGAGGTATTTTTCTGGACTTTTCCTTGGACTCAAACCTAACTGGGATAGTCACTTTGATTTTCTCAGAATCAAGTTGTGTTCTCTACAGGAGACCCAAAGGTCACTTCACACAAAGTAAATTCTCCAGTGTTCTCAGTCAACCAGTGTTCCTTCACGAACACACAAAATTAGAATCCAAAAGAAAATAAAATGGGTTTTTTTTCTGGAATAAAGATGTTGAGATCTAGAATCCAAACATATCAATTTATATATAAAGTATAATCTGGAACTAGAGGGATGGCCCAGTGGTTTAAATGCTTGCTGCTCTCTCAGAGGCTCCCAGCACCCATGCTATTAACTCACAGCTGTAACTCTCTCTCCAGGGGATCTACCACCCTCTTCTGACCTCCGCAGTCACTACAGTGACACGCACACAGAGTAACAACAAAAACACATATACATAAAAACGAAAACTCTTTTTAAAATGGAAAGTGAGCAAACATGAGCAGTGCATTAGGAAAAGATCACACAGAGTTTCATTGTTTCCACAATCCATAGAAAGTTTATCGGCAAGGTCTCTGCCCTGTGTATTATAAAAGCCACAGTTTATAAATCCTAGTTAGTTAGTACCAAAATAATATAAAGATAAAGGCTCATCATTAAACCCAATAACATTTTCAAATATGCATTTTAGTCTAAAGTACCTAGAAACAAGAGAAAATGAAAGATATTCATTTAAAACCTATTTCTTTTAAAGATAGACAATCTCCTCTATCTGTCCTATCTCCTATGACTTAAGACAGTTTTGCTAAAAATGTTTAGTATGATGAAGCATGTCAATTTTCTTTCTTCGTTTTCATAAAAATATATAAACTTCTTTACTACTTAAGTTCATAGGAACTTAAGTGATTTATTTGAATCAATAAAAGAAAACTTACTTTTCTCTGTCTTCATACACACAGTTATAAATGAACATGTCAAAATTCTCAAACATATTTTTCTTGAACTTTTCATGGGCCTGTGCAATTAAGTATGTTAAGTCTGAGTCCATAATTTCAGGCAAACGATAGTGGCGTGCAATGGTTATGAATTCTTGGTCTATGAGCTTCCCCATAGTGATGCTCATCAGGATATCTCTGCGAATAAAGTGGAAGAAACAACATTCATAAAATGACATAGAAGAATATTTTCTGCCTGTTAGTTAGGTTCAAATTCCATTTTATAAAACTTGCACTGTATTTCAGGGACAATTATTTTTGTTAGTTATTTTGACATTATTTTTCTCCCTTTGTCAGCACTAAGAATTGGATCCAGGCCTCTGATATAGGAAACAAGCCTTATAACACTCGGCTTAGTCCTTTTAATATTGTTATCATTATTTTCTTTTTGAGATGGGGGGTCTTAGTAATTTACTTAGGCTTGAACTTGAGATTCCCCTGCCTAAGCTCCTAATTAGGTCAGATTACAAACCTGTGCTATCAGGTCCACCAATTATTTCCTTGAGTTAATCCATATTCCTAATTTAGGAACATCAAAAAAGACACCAACACTATCATGGAAAATAATAAACATCACAATATCTAAATCAAATATTATATTCACTTTGAGAATAATATGCAATGAGGAAGTTAGCTGTTTAAATGCCTGTCACTAAGTATATAACTTGGTTCAATGTCTCATCATCTTCCTTATAAGAAATAGTAACTGACTTGGGTTTCTGTTTTCCCAGGACACAGGATTTGTAAGTCAATAAACTAGAAGGATATTTTGAAGAGGAGAAAAGCAGTTGTTCACATTTCTGTTGCCAAAGTAAAAAATGATACACCCTGGCAATGAGAAAAACTCAGAAGAGTCATATAAGAGTTCAATTCCCTGACTCTTTAAAAGACAAACGGCAATGAGATTATTTAGCAGTGTTAAAGAAGCCAAGCAACAACATATTACTGGTGATGAGGATACAAAGCCTAACATATTGTCTGTACTGTTTTCGGTACATCATCTGTATGAAAGCTATAAATTGTTCTGCCTGCACTAGGAAGAGCTAAATCAAAATCATTAAAATGAAAAATGTCATGGTGGTTACATGAATAAACTTTCACAAAAAAATTGACTTACTGGAAAAATTTAGTTCTTAAAGAGTCCCAAATAAACATGAGAAAATGGAATTTCATTTGTTTTTCTACTATACTTGGATCTTTCAGATTAATAGCCTTTAGTTCTTTTAGATATTTCTGGTCATTATCATTATTAATTAAGGATCTCAGAAAGCTATGTATGGTGGTACTGTTAAAAGTCTTGGGGAGGCTGAGGTAGGGAAATTGCTAGGAGTTCAAGGCCAACCTGGGCTACATAGAGAGATCAAATACCAAACATACATACACATGGGGAGAAGATGATTGGCGAATATGAATGAAAAATTATAAATGAATTAATGAATGAATGGTTATCCTAATCCTAAATTTCCTGTTCTAGAATCCATAATCTTGACATTATCCAAAGGAACTTCATTTTACATACAGCTCATGCTATTGAGGTTTTTCAGCTTAGTTTTAGTATTTTCAATAGAAGCCAAAATCAACAAAAAGAATCCCCCAACTTCAGTAATTCAAGCCAATCAATCAGTACTATTAGCAAGGGATATTCTTTGTGGGAAACACAATGAAAAGCATATTGTCATTTAAATTACTCAGACTCTATACTATAGTTAGGTTCTCTAAGCACAAGCTAGCAGGACCAAATAAAAGAAAAGCAATAAAAACTTCTACCATTTGCTGAAGAGCAGTATAATGGTTTGTATATGCTCAGCCCAGCAAATGGCATTATTCAAAGGTGTTTTAAGTTCGGCCTTGTTTGAGTAGGTGTGGCCTTGTTGGAGTAGGTGTGTCACTGTGGATGTGGGTTTTAAGACCCTCACCCTAGCTGCCTGGAAACCAATATTCTACTAGCAGCCTTCAGATGAAGATGTAGAACTCTCAGTTCCTCCTGCACCACGCCTGCCTGGACACTGCCATGCTCCTGCCTTGATGATAATGGACTGAACCTCTGAACCTGTGAGCCAGCCCTTAATTAATGTCTTTTATAAGACTTGCCTTGCTATGGTGCTTGTTCACAGAAGTAAAACCCTAACTATGACAAATAGCAATATACCAGCTCCTACGCTACGCTACTATTATTCATATTTTACAGATGCAAATATGTTAAGTAATCTGCTCTGTTTTCCAAAAGCTAGAATGGAAACCTAAGTATCTGACCTCAAAACCTAGTCTCCTGTGTATTACTCTATGCACTCTTTTGCTAGGACAGAATATAGACTGATAGAAGAAAGGCTTAGAAAAAAGAACTTCTTGAAGAACAAAAGATTTTAATTGAACTGTATGTTCAGAGCTAGAAATCAAATCTAGTTCATTGCACATACTAGGCAAGAACTTTATTAATGATTTCCAGCCTTGAGCTGAGTTTATATATGGACTACTTTTCTCTTTGCAGAACATACTATGAATTATTTTCCCCCCAAATTCATGTGTTGAAAACTTAAATTCCAAATAAATGCTGCTGTTATTTGGAGAGAGAATTAGGGTTAGATAATCTCATGAAGATGGGCTACTAAGAAGGTGTTTGTGGCTTCATAAAAGGAAGAAGAGAGCCATAAGTTAGCATACTTGCTCTGCCATGCTATGTGATACCATCAGTCATGTTATGGCACAATAAATGAAAGCACCTTATCACATAGCAGCATCACAGTTTTTGACTTCCCAGTCTCCAAAATTCTCAGCCAAACATGATTTTTTGTAAACTACTTGTCTTAAATAGTTTGTTATAGAAACAGAAAAGTGGAATAAGACAACTTACTGACCTCTGTTTGAGAACTGAACTTGGTGAACACAATTTTAGAAACTCTGAGTCACTAACTATCCCTGACAAAGGACTAACTGAACATAGGAGAGTATTTGCAAGGAGAGACCTGGATCATCAACTAAACTATCAAGGAAATAAACACTCATGATAGTGGATAAAACAAACAGCATTAATAGTGTAGCTCTTGGTATCACTATGTTACTCTATGGATAAGCATAGTGTGACCCCAATAAAACACCAGATATTGGTGACTATATAACATGGAAGAAAACAACAATCATGGGACACATTTTTGTAAAACATCAGGGGAATTATCTCAGATTGCCTCCTTTTTATAAAATATTTTTGTGATTTTTCTGAGTCTCTGCAATATGGAAATATTTCTTTTACCTTTAAAAGGAGAACATAGCATAAAAGAGGAACAAGTGGTATACCCCCATGATGATTTGCATATGCGCTGCCCAAGAAGTAGCACTATTAGAAAGTCTGGCCTTGTTGGAGGAAGTGTGTCACTGTGGGCTGGAGATCTTGGAGAACCTCCTCTTAGCTGCCTGAGGATGCCCAGTCTGTTCCTGGCTTCCTTCCAACGAAGATACAGAACTTTCAACTCCTCCACACTATGCCTGCCTGGATGCTGCCATATTCCCACATTGATGATAACGGACTGAACCTCTTAACCTGTAAGCCAGCCCCAATTAAATGTTGTCTTTTATAAAACTTTAATAGGTCATGGTGTCTGTTCACATCATTAAGAGCCTAACTAAGACACACCCACGACAAAAAGCAAGGAAGAAGGGAGGGAGGAAGGAAGGAAGGAATAAAGGAGAGAAGGAAGAAAGGAAGGAAGGAAGGAAGGAAGGAAGGAAGGAAGGAAGGACAGAGGGAGGGAGGGAAGGAGAGTGAGAAGGAGAGAGGGAGGGGGAGAAAGAAGATATTCACAGCAGTAGCTAGAAATTTTCAATACACTTCTAACTAAACTTATTATAGTACCCCCAGATCATAAAAGTTTATTTTCCTTTTCATTGCATAAACTGAAATTATCCTGGCTTCACTGCAGCTCAAATTTATATCTGTTGGGTTTCCTGTATGCTTGTTTTAAATAGCTCAGTATCTCACAGCATTCCATGGCTTTATGTGAGAGCTACATAACCAAGTGACCCCAGAGTAGAAACAGGCCCAGTGCAGAGCCCCGCAGTGCTGCCTGTGCGGCTGCTATAGAGTGAGAGTGGGGACTCCAACCCAAGATGTCCACCTGGATGTCCATGCATCACACAGATATCCAAATGGTGGCTGCTACTATTTTGCCCTGCATTTCCCATGTTCCTTGGGACTCAAAACATCTTGCCAAACTTCAACCAATTTGACAAGAACAATTAGGAAATCACTGCAAAATAGTATGTCCTATTTTTTATTGTGGTACAGTATAAACAGCATAAAACATGCCATTTCTGACATTTAGGATATGAGTAATGCTGTACATTTCATAACCCCAAAGAACACCATACCCATTAAGCAGCTATTCTTTCATTCCTCCTACCAGCCCTCCCTACTACCTAGCAGCCCCTAATCAGCTTTCTGTCTTTGCAGATTTGCTAATGTTTGAAATTTCATATAAATAGAATCTTATGTATGCTTTTGTTATGGGGGTCATTCATGTAACATAAAAGGCTTTCCTACAGGGTAACATGTGTAAGTACTTGATTCTTTATTGTGTTGGAATAATATATCATTGTATGAATATACTATATTTTTTATTATTGGCATATTCACAAATACTGAAATTGTTGCTATCTTTTGCAAATGTAAACAGTGCTGCCATGAGTATTTTTGTACAAGGTTTTGTTTTAATACATGCTTTATTTAGTATTCTTTTGAAATAAGAGTTTGGCTACATAACCCAGGTTAGTGTTGAATTCATTTTGTAGTCTAGACTGGTCTCTAACTTGCAATAATCCTCCTGCTTCAGCCTCCCAAGTACTGGGATTACAGATATATACTGTCATGCTGAACTGGGCACCTGGTTCAAGCTTGGAGAGAATGCATGTACTCAAGAATACAATGTTTAGACAGTAATTGATGTTTAAACTATTAAGGAACTGTCAACCTGTTGTTTTTTTCACACTCCACTTTGGCTTTGCAAAGCCATAAAAACTAATATCTAGTTTCCACCAATCATAACCAGTCCTTATCTAAATATCTGGAGACCCTCAAATGAAACCTGATAGTGACATATTACCTCGTCACTTCTTATCCAGTCACTGGGGAGAAATGAAAATATCCTTTAAAAACTACCTAGTAAGTAGGTCAGCAGTTAATAGTATCTGCAGCTATCTCTTGCAGAGGAACCAATTATATTTCCTAGCACCCACAAACAGCCTGTAACTCCAGCCCCAGGAGATCTGATGCCCTCTTCTGGTCTCCATGTGCATCACACTCATATGCACAAACACATACAAGCACACATAATTATAAATAAAACAAATTCTTAAAAAAATCTAACCTACTAACTTTATTTATCTTGATGATTAATAACAAGTATCTTAAATATTCCAATGTCAAATTACTTTTGTCTTTACCAACACTGCACTACATTCCCTGAACTCACATTTTCTAGTTTAATGCCATGTTAATAACAGTATTGTTTAGTTAATATTAGAAAGTATACTGACACGATTCAGGTTCTGTAACCAAAATCACAAAACTGAAAAAAGTAATGCCAAGCTGTTGGAGGACAGTGAGGTAACTGCAGAATTCAGAAACAGGAAAGGCTAAACAGCCTGAGAAGCTTTAACCCCACTAGAGTCATCTAGTCAACAGTGAATCAAAACTTCATTTTAAAGGTTTGGACCTCAGGATATTTTCTTACATATCAAATCATTAAATTCTAAGCAATGCCTCTCAAATAAACTTTGTAAAGACGAGTTGCAGCATAAACAAGGCCTCAAGAGCCTAAGCCTTAGGCTCTAAGGCTTGGAAACAAAAAATCTTGTTGAGCCTAAATTAAAGCAAGCAGCATGTTTTGGTGACTGTTAGCACCCCTTTTCATTTCTTTCAATTTGATATTCATCAAGCAAAATATGTTTTTGCTTCCTCTAATCAGAAGTCACACATGGCTGGTCACATCCTGTACTCCCTCAGGCTTTCCCTCTACCTGAAGGCCAAAGAAATCCCCACTTTATTGTTGTTAACATTCCTGCATGGCATAATGTTGGATTAAGACATTGCCAGACAGCAGAGGGTGGCAGAGGAAGCTGGCAGAATGAATATATGTCAGGTAAACGAGAGATAAAAACATACATTGAAATGGGGCTAATAGAAATACATGACCAGGGATTCTTCTAAGGCCTAACTGTAGTTCAAAGCCATTTACAAAGCTCATCAGCCTCATCGAGAGCTAGGCCATTACCATCTCCATACCTAGGATGTACCGTCTTCACAGAATATATTTATAAACATATGCCGTTAAATGGTTTCCTCAAAAGCTATGCAACATGGTAACCTTGCCACTGAGGCCAAAGAACTCCAGGGAAGAGGGTCACTAAGGACAATAAGAAAGTCATCTTTGCCTGACAATGCCAGGAACCTGTTTTGAACTGGGAAATGGTGTGGGGGATCCCTAAATTATAAAATTACTCAGACCTGCATTAAAATTTCAGTCCAAATGATCTCTAATTTGCAGTAAACCAATTCTCCCCTCTGAGCCCCAGTCTCTATCAATGAAACTAGGAATGAGTATTGTGTCACAGACTTGTTTGCTTCAGGATCCTTTCAAGATATTAGTATGATCATACCAGTATCCTGTTATACCTTCTTATTGCTTATCATCTCTCCATCTAAGAAGCCAAAGCTTCCTGATATCCTCCAGGGTCAAACAAGCTGGTGTGGTCCTTCTAGTATGCTACTTTGTATAATTCATCCCGTATGACCCTCTAACTCTTTCCTCTGCCTTGAACCTTCCAAACTGTGCTTCTTGCTCTGCCTCAAAGAAGCTAGGCATGGGCCACTGCAGTTGCCATTTCTTCTAGCCATGACACTCTTCTCTAAGAAACTTCTAGCAGCTTAGATCTTGGGCATTTTCTCATCTGGTCAGATGTCACCTTGTCTATATGGCTTTCCTTGATCAACCCTGTTAAACGTTTGACACCTCCTCTAGAATTCTAGCCTCTTCCTAGCTATTTTCTGTTTCTACTATCCTCCTTTAGCCTATCAATGTCTTTGCACACCATCTAGAATGTATGGTTTACAAAGGCCAGGGCTACTTATCTATCCAATGTGCTAAATCTGCGCTACTTTACATAGTCCATGGAATATTCTAATCCCTGCACAATAAATTGTTTGTGAAAGACATGAAAACCTAGGGTTAAGTTAAAAAGCTATGAAAAGAAGTTAGCATAGTGATGGGAACGCCAAACAATAAATGAGAACAATTTTTATTCATATCTTATAATGGGGATTGTTTCAAGCTGCATTAAATGGGACAAGTGACATCTCTTAAGTAAATTTATCTTCAGGGACAGAGAACTATTTTTAATGACTCTGAAACCTCAGAACTTGTCTGAAGAATGGCTAGGGAAAATGGTCTGCTTGTTTTAAATAGTCATATTCAGAGAGTAAGTACAAAGGGATAAACTAACAAGCTCCAGGCAAGCCTTCCTTTATCTACTGGCTAGATCTCAAAACCACACCAATAAGAAATTTTTAGAAATCAAATTAGACACCCTCTTTCATTTCTAGGCTATCTTCATCTTGCTTATCTGTATTTGGCAGTGGTACCCAACATCTTAGCTGTAAATTCCACCCATTTCTGTCAAGATCTTAACAGTAATAAGCACACCGAACCTTGAAATATATCCTTTTGAAATGATACAATCTTATGACAGTATAATTACTGCCAAGTATATCTGCTTTGTAAATCTTGTTTTTGGATATATTTTCTAAAAGAGAGGTGCATCTGTATTGAAAACCATTGACCCTGATTTCTTATTGCACATAACTGTAAGCAGCTTATTTTCTCTTCATTACTAGTCTCATCTCATTTCACATTAAATGCTATGGCTTTTCTTGTTTTGACATACAGTAGAATGTACATGATAATTTTAATTTATTTAGTTTGAAATTAACTATGTCTTGGTGCACTCAACTCAAGGGCTGTTTGTGTGTAGCCAAACAAAAAGATCTTTTCATGCAGTTAAGAGCAATTGCTGTATATTATTAACAGCCTATTCTTCACAGACGCATACTTTTAGACGGCCTTTAGAACATTCAGGTATAATTCCACCATTTGGGATAATGCATTTAAATGAATTGACATGACAGTGATTTTCGCTGTTCATGTTGCTTACATTTTGTGAATATATCTATTTTGGAAAAGCAAATGCAAATCTAGGAGATGGTAATTAACTTGCAGTGTGGGTAGAAATGGATAAATAAGCACTGAATTTTCTAGCGAAGATCCTCATTTTCTGCTCCCTAGCTGGGCTGAGACTATCACAGGGATCATTTGTCTCCAGTAAACCCTGCTTCCTTGGCTTTGCGGAAGGAAGAGTTTTGCACCCAGCCCAGCCTGGCCTCTACTTCTCAATATCCCTGCTTCTACATCCCAAAATGCTGAGCTGCCTATGTGAACGATAACCCCATGTAAGCCCTGTACTACTGACAGATCATACATAGACTCCATACAACATGGGAGCCTATACCAACCATCTCTATGCTTCTAAACAACATAGCATTTTGACTTACTATCAAATGTTTGCAAATAATACAATCAAAATCATTTTTTAAAAGAGATGAGTAGGCTGAAGATTGTGGCAAACCATTCTGCTGACTGGCAATGCTTCGGTTCAGCCCTTCTATTTTCTAAGCCAAAACAACATTCAATGAAACTAAATAATTCAAAAGTATAAACAAGCAAATAGTTAAGGGTTAAAAAATTTAAATCCCTCAGCCATCAGGACTCACGGCCTGCCCAAAGAGAACTGAGCACCCAAAGGAGACTCAGGAGTGCTACTCCTCCTGAGCCCATGGTGAGTCCACACTCACTCTTCACTGACTATATGGGGAGGGACTGCCTAGAACTCTCGGGGCACAGGATTGCCTTACTGCTTGGGTCTGTATCCTTCAGGCCTCCATCTTAGCCCAGAGCTAGAGCCAGCCCATCACCATCAGGACTCACAGACTGCCCACAGAGAGCTGAGCATCCAGGATCGATCCCCTCCTGAGCTCACAGACCCACAGACACACAGGAGAGACAACGTCCATTCAGAGACAACAAGATCAACTTACATTGAAGAAGATGGCAAGAGGCAAGCACAAGAATCTAAGCAACAGAGACAAAGACAACCTGGCAACATCAGAATCCAGCTCTCTCACCACAGCAAGTAGTGTATATCCCAACACACCAGACAAACAAAATTTGGACTTAAAATCATACTTCATATTGATGATGGGGGGCCTGGAGAAACATGAATAACTTCCTTAAAGAAATACAGGAGAACACAGTATAAGCCCTTAAAGAAACAAAGGAAAACACAAGTAAACAGATGAAGGAATTGAACAAAACTATCCAGGATCTAAAAACGGAAAAGGAAACAATATAGAAAACACAAAGGGAGACAACCTTGGAAATAGAAAACCTAGAAAAGAGGTCAGGTGTCATAGACACAAGCATCACTAACAGAATACAAGGGATGGAAGAAAGAATTTCAGGGGCAGAAGATAAGATAGAAATCATTGACAGAACAGTCAGAGAAAATGTAAAAATTAAAAAAGCTCCTAACCCCAAAAATCCAGAATATCCAGGCCACAATGAGGAAAACAAACCTAAGGATAATAGGTGTAGAAGAGAGTGAAGACTCTTAATTAAAAGGCCCAGTAAATATCTCCAATAAAATTATAGAAGAAAACTTACCTAACCTAAAGAAAGAGATAACCATGAACATACAAGAAGGTTACAGAACTCCAAATAGATTGGACCAGAAAATAAATTCTTCCTGACACATAATAGTCAAAACACCAAATGTTTAAAACAAAGAAAGAATACTAAAAGCAGTAAGGGGGGAAAAACAAGTAAAGGCAGACCAATCACAAATATACCAAACTTCTCCATGGAAACAATGAAAGCTAGAAGATCCTGGACAAATGTCACACAGACCCTAAGAGAACACAAATGCCAGCCCAGGTTACTATATCCAGCAAAACTCTCAATTACCATAGATGGAGAAACCAAGATATTCCAGGACAAGACCAAATTTACACAATATCTGTCTACAAATCCAGCCCTAAAAAGGATAATAGATGGAAAATTCCAACACAAAGAGGAAAACTACACCCTGGGAAAAGCAAGAAATAATCCTCTTGCAACAAAACCAAAAGAAGAAAAGCACACAAATATTAATTCTACCTATAACAACAAAAATAACAGGAAACAAAAATCACTATTCATTAATATCTCTTAACATCAGTGGATTCAATACCCCAATAAAAAGACATAGACTACCAGACTGGATATGTAAACAGGATCCAGCATTTTGCTGCATACAGAAAACTCATTTCAGAGACAAAGACAGAAACTACCTCAGAGTAAAAGGCTGGGGAAAAAAATTCTAAGCAAATGGCCCCAAGGAACAAGTTGGAGTAGCTATTTTAATATTGAATAAAATATATTTTCAACCAGAAGTTATCAAAAAGGATAAGGAAGGACACTTTTTACTCATCAAAGGAAAAAACTATCAAGATGAACTCTCAATTCTGAACATCTACGCTCCAATTACAAGGGCACCCACATTCATAAAAGTAACTTCAATAAAGCTCAAAGCATATAAAACTCCACTAAAACTCAAAACTGACCTTATACTTAGTCATAAAGCAGGCCTCAACAGATATAAGAACATCAAAATTATCTCATGCATCCTATCAAATCACCATGAACAAAAATTTGTCTTTAATAGCTACAAAAACTACAGAAAGCCCACATACACATGGAAGCTGAGCAATGCTCTACTCAATGATGAAGTGGTCAAGAAAAATATAAAGAAAGAAACTGAAGATTTTTTAGTATTTAATGAAAATGAAGGCACACCATACCCAAACTTATGGGATGCAGTGAAAGAAAGCAGTACTAAGAAGAAAATCCATAGCTCTGTGTGCCTCCCAAAAGAAACCGACAAGAGCGTACACGACTTGACAGCACATGAGAAAGCTCTAGAAAAAAAAGAAGCAGTTACACCAAAAAGGGGTAGACAGAAGGAAATAATTAAACTCAGAGCTGAAATCAACCAAGTAGAAAAAAAAAGAACTATACAAAGAATCAATAAAACCAGGAGCTGTTTTTTTGAGAAAATCAACAAGATTGATTAACCCTTAGCCAGACAAGCTGGAAGGCAAAGAGAAAGAATCCAACTTAACAAAATCAGAAAAGAAAGGGGAGAAATAACAACAGAAATCAAGGAAATTAAAGAAAACATCAGATCCCAGTACAAAAGCTTATACTCAAACAAACTGGAAAATCTAGAGAAAATGTACAATTTTTTGACAGATACCAGGTTACAAACTTAAATGAGGAACTGATAAGCCATTTAAAAATTCCAAAACCCCTAAAAAATAGAAACAGTCATCAAAAGCCTTCCAACCAAAAACAGCCAAGGACCAGATAGGTTTAGTGCAGAATTCTCAGCCCTTCACAGAAGTTCTCACCAATACTCTCCAAACTATTCTCCCTAGAAACAGAGGGGATACTACCGAACTCATTCTTCAAAGCCTCAATTATGCTCATACCTAAACCACACAAAGACATAGAAAGAGAACTTTAGACCAATTTCCCTCATGAACATCAATGCAAAAATACTCAATAAAATTCTTACAAACTGAATTCACCATGATCAAGCAGGCTTCTTCCCAGGGATGTAGGGATGATGGTTCAAATTAAGGAAATCCACCAATGTAATCCGCTATAGAAACAAACTCAAAGAAAGAAAACACATAATCATCTCATTAGAAGCTGAGAAGGCATTTGACAAAATTCAACATCCCTTCATGTTAAAAGTCTTGGAAAGATCAGGAATTCAAGGATCATACTTAAACATAGTAAAAAGCAGTATACAGCAAACTAGAAGCCAACATCAAACTAAATGGGGAGAAACTTGAAACAATCCTATCAAAATCAAAAAACTAGACAAGGATGTCCACTCTGTCCCTACCTATTCAATATAGGTACTGGAAGTCATAGCCAGAGCAACCAGACAGCAAAAGGAAATTAAAGGGATACAAATTGGGAAGGAAGAAGTAAAAATATCACTATTTGCAGATAATATAGTATACTTCAGTGACTCCAAAAATTCCACCAGAAAACATTTACAGCTGATAAGCAACGGCAGCAAAGTGGCTAGATATAAAATAAACTCAAACAAATTAGTAGCCTTCCTCTACTCAAAGGACAAACAGGCTGAGAAAGAAATTAGGGAATCACAATAGTCACAAATAATATAAAATACCTTGTTGTGACCTTAACCAAGCAAGTGAAGAACCTGTATGACAAGAACTTGGAGTCTCTGAAGAAGAAAATTAAAGAAGATCTCAGAAGATGGAAAGATCTTCCATGTTAATGGATTGGAAGAATCAGTATAGTAAAAATGGCCATCTTGCCAAGCAATCTAAAGATTCAATGCAATCCCCATCAAAATTCCAAGACAATTCTTCATAGAGTTAGAAAGAGCAATTTGCCAATTCATTTGGAATAACAAAAAAACCCAGAATGGCAAAAACTATTATCAAAAATAAAATAACTTCTGTGGGAATCACCATACCTGACCTCAAGTTGTATTACAGATAAATCCTGATAAAAACCACAAGGTATGATACAGAGACAGGCAAGTAGATAATTGGAATAGAATTGAAGACCCAGAAATAAACCCACACACCTATGGTCACTTGGTCTTTGACAAAGGAGCTGAAAACATTCAATGAAAAAAGTACAATATCCTCAACAATTGGTGCTTGTTCAACTGGGAGACAGCATGCAAAAGAATGCAAATCGATCCATTCCTATCTCCAGCTGCAAAGCTCAAGTCCAAGTGGACCAAAGACCTCCACATAAGACCAGGTACACTAAAACTAATAGAAAAGAAAGTGGAAAAGAGCTTAGAACATATAGGCACAGAGAAAAATTTTCTGAACAGAACACCAATGGCTTATGCTCTAAAATAAAGAATTAACAAATGGGACCTCATGAAATTGTAAATCTTCTGTAAGGCTAAGGACACAGTCAAGGGAACAAAACAGCAACCAAAAGATTGGGAAAGGATCTTTACCATCCCTACATCTGAGAGAGGGCTAGTATCCAATATATTTAAAGAACTTAAGATGTTAAGACTCCAGAGAATAAAATAATCCTATTGAAAAATCAGGTACAGAGTTAAACAAAGAATTTTTAGCTGAGGATTATTAAATGGCTACAAAGCACCTAAAGAAATGCTCAACATTCTTAGTTATGTTGGTAATCAAATCAAAACAACCCTGAGATTCCACCTCACACCAGTTAGAATGGCTAAGATAAAAACTCAGGTAACAGCCGATGCTGGCAAGGATATAGAGAAAGAGGAACACTCCTCCACTGTTGGTGGGGTGGTAAGCTGGTTCAACCACTCTGGATATCAGTCTGGCGGTTCCTCAGAAAACTGGACATAGTCCTACCTGAAGACCCAGTTATTCCACTCCTGGGCATATACCCAAAAGATGCTCCAACATACAACAAAGACACAAGCGCCACCATATTCATAGCAGCCTTATTAATAATAGCTAGAAGATGGAAAGAACCCAGATTTCCTTAAACAGAGGAATGGATGCAGAAATTGATATACTTTTATGCAATGGAGTATTACTCAGCTATTAGAAACAATGACTTTATGAATTTCCTAGGTAAATGGATGGAGCTAGAAGCTATCATCCTGAGTAAGGTAACCCAGACACAAAAGAACACACGTGGTATGTACTCACTGATAAGTGAATAGTAGTCCCAAAAGCTCTGAATACCAAGAAATAATTCATAGACATTATGAAACTCAAAGTAAAGGAAGGCCAGAATGTGGATGCCTCAGTCCTTCTGAAGGATTTGAAGGAAGAACAAAACACTCAGGGGAGAAAATATAGGGACAAATAGAGGAGCAGGAATTAAAGAAAAAATGTACAAACTTCCTCACCTGGGGATCCACCCCATATGCTGCTGGCAAACCAAGGAAATATTTATGATGCCAAGAAGTGCTTACTGGGTGGAGCCTGATATGGATGCCTCCTCAGAGGCTCTGCCAGAGTCATACAGATACAGTTGCAGATGCTTGCAGGTAACCATCAGAATGAGCCTGGGGATCACAATGAGGGAGCTGGAGAAAGAACTGAAGAAGAAGAAAGGATTTGCAACCCCATGGGAAGAACATTATCAACCAACGAAACCCTCCAGAACTCCTAGAGACTAAAATACTAACCATTGAGCACACATGAATAGACCCATGTCTCCAGTTGTATATGTAGCAGAGGATAGCATTATCTGGCATCAATGGGAGGAAAGTCCTTTGGTCCAGTGTAGGGGAATGCCAGGGAGCTGAGGTGGAGAGGGTATTTGGGAGAAGGAGTACCTTCATGGAAGGAAGTAGAGGGGGGAGGGGGATAGGCCTGGTGGAAATGGGATAATATTTGAAATGTAAATATAGAGAATATCCATAAAAACTTTAAATCCCTAAAAAGAGTTTAGTATAAAATATATTTGCAATTTTAAAGAATTTAAATATTATATAAAAGTAAGGTTTTAAAGGGAAAAAGGGGGGTTGGGGATATAGCAGTGAAGGAACAAATGCTTAGTCTACTTGATGTTCTCATAGTGGGAAGAACACAGGGAAGAAGAAATGGAGAAAGGAAGATGGAAAGGAAGAAAGGAAAGAAGGAAGGAGGATATATACACTCCTGGCACTT
This sequence comes from Micromys minutus, assembly GCF_963924665.1. NCBI lineage: Eukaryota > Metazoa > Chordata > Mammalia > Rodentia > Muridae > Micromys > Micromys minutus. Next base: position 7,114,898 of record NC_137970.1, on the reverse strand, counting down.
CAAAACAACCAAACAAAACACAGTACACTTCTTTACAGTCTGTATTATATACATGGTTTTGCTCATTATTCTCTAAATAGAGGTAGATATATTTTATAACCTCCTTTTTTCTCACTACTATTATGACATTTCAATGTTATCAGTCCTTCCATATCAAAATCTTATACCATTGTAATATTTTAATAACTATAAAATATAATTATATTTCATGTATTTATTTCAAATATCACAAAGATAAAAGTGACAATATTTATGTATCCATAAATATTTGTCTATACTTAACAAGTGCTTCCTTTAGTTCATGTTTTAGAAATACACTTTAAAGGGCAAAAAAAGGAACATTTTAAAGGATTTTCTTCTGGTATTAAGTTACATCCACCTTCATATTAGCTCATAGCAATGGATTTTATCCATTTTATAGTCATTTTGTTTGGAATTGTAATATAATTTTTTTCTTTTCTTCCTAAGCAAATGCTCCATTCACAAATTCATTATCTCATTTTCTTTCATTGTTGTTACATAAAGGCCAAGTAGTAGATCAATTGAAAAGTCCTATTCTTCAGCCATAGCAACCCCCTAAATCCAAACTCAACGTGAAAGGTGATGTCATTTTAATGACTAGTTGAGGATTAAGCTTAAATAGGATATTTGTTCGAAATTTATTCTAGTGTATTCTGGATACATGTATACATTGCTATGGGCTCATTTCATTAACAAATTTGAGCACTAAACTTCTTGGCAACTGAAAGAGAAAAAGAAAGGAATGGAACACACTTAACTCCTGGCTCTCACTGCCTACAACCTATAGGTAGTCTCAGCCCACAAACAAAGCCAAGTAAAAGAAACAAAAACAAACTGGCTATAATAAAAGCATGACCAGAAGCTCAGAGAGGGTTTCCAGCATCTGGTCTGGCACATGTATATACTCAGGGAAATATGTCAGACATCATAGCAGAAGTCAGAGAGGAGCAGACCTTGAAGGTGAATGGCAAAGAACCACACTTCACAAGGCTGAAATAAAAGCAATAAGACGACACACTGGAGAAGCTGTGTTAAGAATCCTCAAGGTACTTCCTTTACAAGTGCTTCACCAGCATGGACTCATTTACTGCTCACAGCAATCCTCTCAGTAGACATTGAATAGCCCCATCTTATCAGTGAGACACTACTAGGGAGCTTTAGTAAGTTGGTCAAGGACTAGCACATAGTAGTTAGTGGAGCCAAGATTTAAACCAAGCTGGTCAGAATTCTTCAGACAACTAGGCTACAGTGTAAACAAAGCAAGAGATCAATTTAGAAATCTGACCAGTAAGGCCCAATCAGGAAACGCATGTATGTGAACCATGTTGTAACATCCTAGTTTTCTTCTGCTGATCAAAGAACTAACTGTCTTGAAGAATAATGAACAGGAGTGAGATGTCAGACTACACACCCAAGAAGCTGTAGGAAGGAAGGCCCACCATTGAGTACTACATGGCCAGAGAGAAAAGGGTGAGAGAGAAAATAGCTGAGACACACCAACTAGAGCTGCATGTGTTTTGCCTAGGAAAGTTGAGCGGGGTGGAAGAAAATGAAGAGAAAAATATACATGGTAACTCTGAAAGAAAAATTTCTGATATATGTTGAAGATCTATAATTTGAAAAGGTCAAACCTGAAGTTTTCCAAAATCAATCTATCTATCTATCTATCTATCTATCTATCTATCTATCTATCTATCTATCTATCTATCTATTTAGTGAAACAGGGCTTCTTTGTGTGTAGCCCTGAGCATTATGAAACCTGCTCAGTAAACAGGGAGGCCTTGAACTCATAGAGATCTGCCTGCCTCTGCCTCCTAAGTGCTGGGATTAGTGGCATGTACCACCACTGCCAGGAAAAATCCAAAAATTTAGAAGCATTCATTCAATGCTCAACATGCCATGGATTTTGGCACATTTCAGGTCTGGGGGTTGGGGATTAAAGATGGTCAACTGGTAAAGTCTACACAAATATTCCCTGATATATATATAGCTCTAACATCTAAAACACTTTCTGGTTCCAAATACTTCAGGGTCACAAGCACTCAAGGGATTAAATAAGAGATGATATAGTAGCTGAATAAAGGACTTTTTCTTGCTGTCACTTTGTGTTGTTCAGTTTCTCATGAAATGGCTGTTACAATCTCCTAATACAAATCATCTTTTTCAAAAGACTATAATAGTGGTTTGCTCATGAAATCTGGAACTCTCTTTGAATTCTGCTGTGCAGTAACTTAAAATTACCTTAAAACATCTCAAATCATTACTTACCTAATTATCAAAGATAAAGGTGAAAAATCATTATATTCCCAGATGACATGTGATCAGTTCAGCTGTCTCCCTGTCTTGGTAATTTTACTAGTGGCTACTTTTAAACTGTTTTAATGTCATCATTAACCTATCTAAAATGTTTTAACTTTCCATTTCCATGTACAGGCATACATGGGTCTATAAAACCTATCTGAATGGTCAACGTTATTTTATTAAAGTAATTTGTTATTTGGAACAACTGTCTGAGAAGTTGTTTTTGGTTTTCTTGAAGTTCTAAAGTCATTTCTCATGACCCATGCACAAGAACAGGAACTTGTCCCCACTTTGCTTACCCTCAGAGCATTGAAGATTTGATCCAGCACATCCTTCTATTACCTGCGGCCACAGCTTTCTAGTTTGTAGGTCAATGGCTGTGCTGCTTGGCAGTTGGTTTTATGCCCATTTTTCTTTGATGTTTATAAGATTCCTTTTTATGTCCTTTTAATCCCTTACCAGAGTATAGCAATCTCTTTTCTTATATTTTGCTTGGACAGTAAATTCTTCTGATTTCCAGATACAGTCTCCCTTTCAGTTTAGAAAAGGAAGTCCTAGGAACTGGAGGTGCAATGTCTCTATGATGTATCATGTGTATATCATGGACTAAATCCTAGATTTTATCCCCAGTCCTACCCACAAAACAGAAAGAAATGAAAGAAAAAAGGAAGGAAGGGAGAAAAGAAGGAGGGAGGAGGGAGGGGGATGGGGGGAGAGAGGGAGGGAGGAAAACAGAAGAATGTCTAGGTTGATGTCTATATGCAGGTGAGGGCTGGTATTAGTTAGCTCAAAGTGATATATGATTGGATAGTAGAGAGTGAGGCCGGGACAAAATTTTGGTAAGGCAGAAGAGAAGGAGAAATGAGAAATTCAAGATAGAGATGGCAGAGGAGGATGGTTTAGATCACAGTGAACTATATCAGTTTTATCTTGTCTAGGTGGATGGTTTGTATCTTTATTAATTAGCAGTGAATTTATTGTTTCGATGTATTGTGGATTTAACATTTGAATCTGTTTCATAAGTTATTGACTGTTAAGTCTTGTTTTTACTGGGCTATGGAGGACAATGTGGAAAAGCAATGGCTGAGAGTTGGCTAGAGTGTACAGATCCAGCTCGGGGCCTGAAGAACGACGTGTGTGTGTGTGTGTGTGTGTGTGTGTGTGTGTGTGTGTGTGTGTGTGTACAGCTTAGTAACTAACTGCCTAGAGGATTGCATGGTAGAGAAATAGACTGGGTTCCTGGTTCCACACTGGAGCTGCTCCCTCAGGGTGAGACCCCCCCAATAGTAACAGAACCTTTTTATTTTTTTTTATTTTTACTGCAACAAGGAAGAAGATGAAAGATGGTTTGCTACTTCATTATTCCCATCAGTTGCCTCTGACGTTACCTCTATCTCTGCTTTCTTCACTGTTTCAATGTGTGTATTGTATGTTTCTGATGATAATTCTCTAGTTTACTATCACATTTCTTTTATTGTTCAATCCCCCATTAGCACCTCATGGTTAGTTTTTAATTAAAAAAAATGTACTTTGTAGGCTTTAAATAAGACTTTTCTTTATTTTGGTCTGTTTGCTTCTCAAAATGGTGTATTCTTGATGAGAACACAAACAAACAAACACCAAATTTTCATGCAACAAATTATTTTCAGACTTTGTATGAAAATTCAGGTGTCACTTTCTTGTTGTTCTTCTGTGTAGAACTTTACAAAAATGTGTATACAATAGCCTGGGTGCTCATGGTTCACAAATGCCACAGGTTCTATCATAGATGGTTCCTGTGTGTAAATGTATATGAATGTATGTGTGTGTGTTTGCCTATCTATGAATATGTGTATGAGTCTATATATATCTGCATATATACTTGGAGTGGTTAAGAAAAGAAAGGACCCAATAAATCCTGGTCTAAATAAATGTGCCAAATCAGCAGGAAAAGAAATCTCATACGCTTATGGGAAGGAAGACTCAGGAGGGAGATATGCTTTTAACTTGGAGATCATGAAGCCACATTTGGACTGGAAGTTCAGATATGAAAATAAAGAGGGTGGGTAGCAGAATAAATCTGAAGAGCCTTGCCCAAATACCTTAACTCCTTTGAACACTGTTACAGTTCTTAGCAGTGACACAGTGCTAGTAACCTATAGCCAATTTGGGATTATGTTCAACTAATGACTAGTCATCAACTCCTATGCCACCATACAACTCCAAAAAGTACTAAAAACAAAATAATCTATTTCAAAAGGCTAGAAAGTTGGCTCAGTGGTTAAGTGGGCTTGCTATTCTTGCAGAGGACATAAGTTCAAGTCCTGGTAGCTCACAACTGCCCGTAATTCCAGCTCCAAAGGATCAGATACCTTCTTCTGGCCCTTGTGGACACCAACATATATGTACACATAGGTACACAAATGCACACCTGCCCACATAAATTTTTAAAAATAATAACTTTAAAAATATACATTCTATTTGTAGAATTTTTTTCTTTTCTGGTTTCTACTCACATCCAGAGCTGACCCTGTGTGACAGATCTCTATACCTAGATTCCATTGGGAGGGAGTTGATCCCACAGAAGTGTTGAAACACCTGAGAGCACAGAAGAAACCACCACCCTTGCTGAAAGTCCTGTCCCAAGAGGAACCTGCCCAGAGCACTCAGGACACCAGAACCTAGGAGCAGTCTGGGACAGTATCCTTCAAGTTTCTGTCTGAGCCTGGAGCTGACCTGGTTCCAGAGCACTCAGTACAAAGACCATGATGGGAAACAGCCAATCTCACAGGAGCACTGACACATCTGAGAGCAAAGGGGAGAACACCACCCCTGCTCAAATCCCTGGCCCAATAGGAAGCTTCCCAGAGCACTCAGGCCAAAGAAACTGAGGAGCAGCCTCAGACAGGTTACTTCTGGTTTCTGCCTGTACCCAGTGCTGATCCTGTGCCACAGCTATCTCTACCCATACCCTGCTGGTAGAGAACTGGTTCTCCCAGTAATGCTGACACATTGCTTACCGGAGGGGCAAGTTACTGTCAGAATCAGTAAGACCTGTGTGATGGTTTGCATATGCTTGGCCCAGGGAGTGGCACTAGTAAAAGGTGTGGACTTGTTGGAGGAAGTGTGTCACTCTGGGGATGGGCTTGGAGACACTCCTCCTAGCTGCCTGAGGATGCTCAGTTTGTTCCTGGCTTCCTTTGGATGAAGATGTAGAACTCTCAGCTCCTCCTGCACCATGCCTGCCTAGATTCTGCTATACTCTCACCTTGATGGTAATGGAATGAACCTCTGAACCTGTAAGCCAGCCCCAATTAAATGTTGTCATTTATAAGACTTGCCTTTGTCATGGTGTCTGTTCACAGCAGTAAAACCCTAACTAAGACAACCTGCTAACACCAGAGATAAGCCGAGGGGAAGAAATAAGTGGAAGAACCTAAGCAACAGAAACCAAGGCCACCTGGCATCATCAGAACACAGTTCTCCCATCACCGCAAGTCCTAGATACCCCAACACATTGTAAAAGCAAGATTCTGATTTAAAAATCACAACTCATGATGATGTTAGAAGACTTTTGAAAGGTCATAAGTAATTCCCTTAAACAAATATAGGACAACACAGATAAAACGGTAGAATCCCTGAGAGAATTACAGGAAAACATAGCAAACAGGTGAAGAAATTGAGCAAAACCATCCAGGATCTAAAAACAGAAATAGAAACCAGAAAGAAATCATAAAGGGAGACAACCCTGGAGACAGAAACCCTAGGAAAGAGATCAGGAGTCATAGATACAAGCATCACCAAAAGAATAAAAAGGATGAAAAAGAGAAACTCAGGTGCAGAGGATACCATAGAAAGCACTGACACAACAGTTAAAGAAAATGCACAATGCAAAAAGCTCCTAACCAAAAACATCCAGGAAGTCCTGGAAACAATGAGAAGATCAAATCTGTGGATAATAGGTATAAAAGAGAGGGAAGATTCCCAGCTTAAAGGGCCAGTAAATATCTTCAACAAAATTAGAGAAGAAATCTTCCCTAACCTAAAGAAAGATATGCCCATAAACAAGCAAGAAGGTCACAGAACTCTGAATAGATTGGACCAGACAAGAAATTACTCAAGTCACATAATAATCAAAACAGAAAATCCACAGAACAAAGAAAGAATATGAAAAGCAGTGAGGGACAAAGGTTAAATAACATACAAAGGCAGACCTATGATTATCATACCAGATTTCTCAAAAGAGAATTTAAAAGCTAGAAGAGCCAGGTCAGATGTCATACAGATCCTAAAAGAACACAAATGCCAGTCCAGGCTACTATATCCAACAAAACTTTCAATTACAATAGATGGAGAAAACAAGATATTCCATGACAAAACCAAATTTAAACAATATCTTTTCACAAGTCCAGCCCTACAAAAGATAATAGGTGAAAAACTTCAATATAAGAGGGGAAAACCAAACCCTAGAAAAAGCAAGAAAGTAATCTTTCAACTAGCCAGAAAGAAGACAGCCACACAAACATAATTCTCCCTCCAACAACAAAAATAACAGGAAACAACAATCACTGGTTTCCATTATCTCTCAACATAAATGGACTCAATTCCCCAATATAAAGTCACAGACAAACAGATTGGATAAGTAAGGAGGATTTATCCAATGTGCTGTTTATAGGAAACACACTTTACTGACGAAGAAGGAGACTTCCTCAGAGTTAAAAGGTGGAAAACAATTTACCAAGCAAATGGTCTCACTCAAAAAGCTAGAGTGGACATTCTAGTATGGACAATAATTGACATTTAACCTAAAGTTATCAAAAAAGATAAGGAAGAATACTTTATACTTCTCAAAGACAAAATCCACCCACACGAAATCTCAATTCTAAATATCTATTCTCCAAATGCAAGGGTACCTGGATTCATAAGAGAAACCTTACTAAACCTCAAAGCACACATTGCACCTCATACAATAATAGTGGGAGACTTCAACACCCCACTCTAATCAATGGAAAAATCATGGAAACAGAAACTAAACAGAAAAACAGTAAAACTAACAGAAGTTTTTAATCAAATAGATTTAACAGTTATCTATAGAACATTTCATCTTAAAACAAAATAATGTACTTTCTTCTCAACACCTCATGGTACCTTCTCCAAAACAGAGCATATAATTGGTCACAAAACAGGTCTCAAAAGATACAAGAAGACTGAAATAATCCCATACATCCTATCAGATCACTATGGACTAAGACTGGTTTTCAATAACAACAAAAATGACAGAAAGCCCACATACACATGGAACGTGAACAATGCTACACTAAAGGATAACTAGGTCAAGGAAGAAAGAAAGAAAGAAATTTAGGATTTTTATTTAGAATTTAATGAAAATGAAGGCACAACATACCCAAACTTATGAGATGCAATGAAAGCAGTGCTAAGAGGAAAACTCATAGCTCTAAGTGCCTCCAACAAGGAACTGGAGAGAGCATAGCATACACTACCAGTTTGACACCATACCTGAAAGCTCTATAACAAAAAGAAGCAAATGCACCCAAGAGGAGTAGACAGCAGGACATAATCAAACTCTGGGCTGAAATCAACCAAGTAGAAACAAAAAGAACTATACAAAGAAAGAACAAAACCAGGAGCTGGGTTCTTTGAAAAAAATCAATAAGAGAGATAAACCCCTAGCCAGACTAACCAGAGGGCACAGAGAGAATATCCAAATTAACAATGAAAGGGGAGACATAACAACAGAAACTGAGGAAACTAAAAAAAATCATCAGATCCTACTACAAAAGACTATACTCAACAAAATTGAAAAAGCTGGAGGAAATGGACAATTTTCTAGACAGAGACCAGGTACCAAAGGTAAATCAGGATTAGATAAACCATCTAAACTGTTACATATGCCCTAAAAAAATATAAGCAGTCATCAAAAGTCTCCAAAAATAAAGGCCAGAACCTTTAATAAAGGCTTTGGTGCAGAATTCTATAGGATATTCATAGAAGACCTAATACCAATACTCTCCAAACTATTCCACAAAATAGAAACAGAAGGAACACTCCCCATTTCTTTATCTGAGGCCCCAATTACTCTTATACCTAAACCACACAAAGACCTAACAAAGTAAAAAAAAAAAAAAAAAAAAAAAAAAAAAAAAAAACCTTCAAACCACTTATCCTTATGAATACCGATGGAAAAATACAAAATAAAATTCTTGCAAACCATATCCAAAAAACATCAAAAGTATCATCTATCATGATCATGTAGGCTTCATTCCAGGGAAGTAGGAATAAAGCAATATATGGAAATCTATATAATGTACTATATAAACAAATTCAAAAGACAAAAAAATGCATTATCATCTCATTAGATGTTGAGAAGGCATTCAACAAAATTAATACACCCTCATATTAAAGTCTTGGAAAGATCAGGAATTCAAGGTCCATATAAAAACATAGTAAAAGTATATACAGCAAACCAGTAGCCAATGTCAAACTTAATGGAGGAAAACTTGATGCAATCCCACTAAAATCTAGACAGGGATGTGCACTCTCATTACCTATTCAGTATAGTACTCAAAGTCCTAGCCAGAGCAATTAGACAACACAAAGAGGTCAAAGGGATAAAAATTGGAAAGGAAGAAGTCAAAATATCACTATTTGCAGATGATATGACTGTATACATAAATGACACCAAAATTTCACCAGAGAACTCCTGGAGCAGATAAAAAAAAAAAAACAAAACAAAACAACAACAAAAAAAAAAACTTCAGCAAAGTGGCTAGATTAATTCAAACAAATCAGTAGCCTTCCTCTACTCAAAGGATAAACAGGCTGAGAAAGAAATTAGGGAAATGACATCCTTCTACATAGTCCTAAATAATATAAAATACCGTGGTGTGACTTTAACCAAGCAAGTAAAAGATCTGTATACCAAGATCTTCAAGTCTCTGAAGAAAGAAATTTAATATGATCTCAGAAAATGGAAAGATCTCCCATGCTCATGATTGAGCATATTAATATAGTAAAAATGGCCATCTTGCTAAAAGCAATCTACAGATTCAATGTAATCCCCATCAACATTCTTAGTAAATTTTTCATAGAGTTAGAAAGAGCAATTTGCAAATTCATTTGGAATAACAACAACAATTACAACAACAACAACAACAACAAAAACCAGGATAGCGAAAACTATTCTCAATAATAAAAGAACTTCTGAAGGAATCACCATCCCCAATGTCAAACTGTATTACAGAGAAATATACATAAAAACTGTATGGTATTGGTACAGAGACAGAAAAGTGGATCAGTGGAATAGAACTGAAGACCCAGAAATGAACCCACATGTGTATGGTCACTTGATCTTTGAAAAAGGAGCTAAAACCATCCAGTGGAAAAAAAGATAGCATTTTCAGCACTTGGTACTAGTCTAACTGGTGGTCAGCATGCAGGAGAATTAATAATGATCCATATTTATCTCTCTGTACAAAGCTGAAGTCCAAGTGAATCAAGCACTTCCACATAAAACCAGATACACTGAAACTGGAAGAAACTGGGGAAGATCCTTGAACACAATGGCACTGGGGAAAATTTCCTGAACACCAATGGCTTATGATTTAAGATCAAGAAAGGACAAATGGGACCTCATAAAATTGCAAAGCTTCTGTAAGGCAAAAAAAAAAAAAAAAAAAAAAAAAAACCCTGAGATTCCATTCCATCTTACACCAGTCAGAATGGCTAAGAACAAAACTTAGGTAACAGCAGATGCTGGAGAGGATGTGGAGAAAGAGGAACACTTCTCTACTGTTGGTACAACAGTGGTACAACCACTCTGGAAATCAGTTTGTAGGTTCCTCAGGAAATCAATATAGTATACCTGAGGACCCAGCTATAAAACTCAAATGATGCTCCAACATCTAACAAGGACACATGCTCTACTTTGTTCATAGCAGCCTTATTTATAATAGCCAGGGGCTGGAAAGAACCCAGATGTCCTTCAACAGAGGAATGGATACAGAAATTGTGTTACATTTACACAGTGGCATACTATTTGGCTATTAAAAATAATGATTACATGAAATTCTTAGTTGAATGGATGGATCTAGAAAATATCATCCTGAATGAGGTAACCAAATCACAAAAACACACCCATGATATGCACTCACTGATAAGTGGATATCAGCCCAGAATCTCAGAATACACAAGATACAATTCACAGACCACATGAAGCTAAAGATGAAGGATGACCCTAGTGTGGATGCTTCAGTCCTTCTTAGAAGAGGGAACAAAAATATTCTCAGGAGGAATTATGGAGACAGAGCTTGAAGCAGAAACTGAAGGAAAGGCCATCCAGAGACTGCCTCACCTGGAGATCCATCCCATATACAGTCACCAAACCCACACAATATTGCAGATGCCAAGAATTACATGCTGACAGGAGTCTGATATAGCTGTCTTCTGAGAAGCTCTGCCTGATCATGACAAATACAGAGGCAGATGCTCACAGACAACCATAGAACTGAGAATGGGGTCCTTACTGGAGGAGTTAGAAAAAGAATTAAAGAGTTGAAGGGGTTTGCAACCCCATAAGAACAACGATATCAACCATTAAGATGTCCCAGGGACTAAACAATCTTCCATAAAGTACACATGGACAGACCCATCACTCCAGCTGCATATGTAGCAGAGGATGGCCTTGTTGGGCATCAATGGGAGAAGAAGTCCTTGGTCCTGCCAAGGCTTGATGCTTCAGTGTAGGGGAATGTCATGGTGGGGAGGCAGGAGAGGTGGGTAGGTGGGTGAACACCCTCGTAGAAGGAGGTGTGTGTGTGTGTGTGTGTGTGTGTGTGTGTGATGGGATAGGGGATATAAAGGGGAACCAGTGAAAGGGGATAACATTTGAAATGTAAATAAAATATATCCAATAATATTAGAAAAAAAGAAAAATTTTCTTCACAGAGAATTTTGGAATTTGAGATTCTGAGCTTCGGAAAATGCAGCACTGGGCTTCAGACTCAATTATTTGAATCAGAAATCATAGATGCTATGGAGGCAAACCACCTCCATTTTCACAGTAACTGGTACTTTTCAACATTATACGAAATAACTTTTAGTTACAGATAACTTAATGAGAACGTATTTTCAACACATTGTGCTTACAAACTATGTAACAAGCCCTAGCATGTAACCACAAAATGTGGCAGCCTGAAGTACAGTAGTTCTAAAAGTAAAAGAAGCCAGTTATATGCCAATACTCTAAAGCATGGCTCTCTATCAAACATAAAACAAATGTTTACTTATTAGTATTTTTCAGTTTTGCTTATAAAAAGAAATTAGAAAGTGGTAGTAAAATAGCTCAGCTGGCGCAAGCCGAACAACCTGGGTTCACTCTTCAGACCCCACAGTAGAGGAAAAAATCCAACTCCTAAAACTTCTCCGCTAAACTCTGGATTCAAGGAATGGCACATATGTACCCACACTCATACACACATGTACACACACACACACACACACACACACACACATACACACACAATTTGCTTTTGTATAGGGCCACACCATAAACCCCTGGCTGAGTTGCCTCTTCTTCCTGAATACTGGGCTAAAGGCAACAACCATTGTGCCCAGCTACAATGTCAAGTTTTCTAACTAAAAAAAAAAAAAAACAAAAAAAAAAAAAAAACAAAAAAAATTTAAAAAACAATAAGAATATGAGTGGACTGAAATAAAAGAAAACAGGAAATCTGGTTGTCAGTCATAGATTTCTTTCCCATTTCACAGCCCAGCCATATTCCTGGGAGTGAGCAGCTTTGGCATGTATACTCTCATAGTGCTTCCCAAACCACACAACTGTCATTCAGACTCTCTGATTTGCATAATGTTTATTTGTTGCAACAATGATTCACTATGAGCATAGCTGCTTGGTACCAATACTCCTGCAGCGGCCACCTGAACCTGCAGAGCAGCAGCAGGAATCCGTGCCTGATGGTATGTGTATGTCTACAGGAGGTGGTGATGAACCTTTCTACAGTCATTTCCAGTTTACTGTGGTGTAGTTCATCAGTCCACTCTATACTTAACTCTCCATGCATCTGTGCCTTTTTCTATATGTGATGTCCCAACCCATAAAGTGGCACAATTTTGTTTCCTCATCTTGACAATGAAGTTGGTCATGGGATACATTTTGGCCAGTAGAAAAACATAGAACTCTAAGTATGCCCGAGTCTTCAAGAAGGCACTCATGTTTCTAATTCTCTGATGGCTCTTTTGGCTCACAAAATCCCTGTCCAGGAACCTTCAGCTCTTCATAGGACAGTAACAGTAGAGAGGTTCAGCAGGAATTGGTTGCAACCATCTTGAGCATAACTCTATGACTGCCTCTGAGCAGCCTTAGTCTGATTTGCCCCCAGAGTTTCCCAGCACACTATAAATAGACACAATCATTAGAGTGGTATGAGGAGCTTTACGACCCAGACTGTAGCACTACAAATATGCCTGACATCTAAGACACAAGCTCGAGATAAACCAGGTACATTCCAGTTTGGATGAAGTCACTTTTCTCCTGGTCATTTATTTTAGTCCCCTCCTACTAAGTCATAATGCAGGGATCTACCTGACATGCTGCTGCCTAAGACTTCTTTTATCCAAATCCCTCAGCAAATTGAACTTGCCAATCCTGGCTAAGTCTTCCTTTTCTTTGGTCTCATTGAATCTTGCAGTTGGTTTTCATACATTAGGACCATATGAAACAAAGTGACATTAAACCCCAGCCAACCCACAGGCCTGTAAGTTAAGAGAACACATATCTGGCACAACATTGATACTTTGAGATCATTTGTTACACACTGGAATTGTGGCTATGACTAATTGATTAATTAATATGATTAGTTCTACCATGCCTCACACTCTGTATTCTTCAACGTCAGGAAGTTGGAAGGTTGGGCTCTGGCATGTGATGCTGCTAGTAGAACTGCTTTGACTGAGGCACATTTTTTTAAGAAGCCTTCATTTTCTTAAAAGTGATAAGAAATAGCCAATAGGACCATATCTTTACACATATAGTAGGCAAGCTACTAAAATAACCACTTGTCTGCCATCTACCTCTCTGTGAGTGCTTGGAGGAAAATGGTTTTGCTGCAATTCTGCATCAGGATTATTTATCCTCAATGACTTATTGTTGCTTTAGAAACCTGAGGCATCATATAAGTACTCTCAGTCTCCTATTTCACATTTCAACCTAAGACACTCAGAGCCCAAGCTATGGCTCACTGGCAGCTAACAGCAGTGATTTTAAGAGTCTATACACTCCGTACACCAGCCCATTCCTGGGTCCAATGCTGTTTCCTAGTTTCATTTATATTTCTCTAAAAGAATTTTAAGAATCTTTCTATTTCATTTCATCTCATCCTATGTATATGAGTGCTTTATCTGCATGTTGGTAGGAACACAATGTATATGCCTTGTGCCTGTGAAGATCAGAAGAGTGTCAGATCCCCACATGAAACAGAGTGACATTAGCTGGGTCTATTAGTTATACTAGTTATAGACATTAGTCTGGAACTGGAGTTATAGACTTCTGTTAAGCTGTCATGTGAATGCTGGGAATAGAACCTGAGTCCACTGCAAGAGCATCAAGTATACTGAACCCCTGAGTCATCTCTCCATCCCATTTTATTTTTATTACTCGTGTATTTGTTTTATGGTATAAGACTACCTATGTATTTGTAACACATTTTAATTTTAAAATAAAGCAAAGTAAGACCTGGAGAAGTGGCACAGTAGTTAAAAGCACTAGCTGTTGTTTTAGAAGACTTGTATTCAGTTCCCAGCACCTGCATGGTGGCCTGCAATCATCAATAACTCTAGTTTCAAAGAGATCTGATGCCTTCTTTTGGCCTCCATGGATACCAGCATGCACATGGTACATTCCTACATAGGTGCAGGTAACTAATCATAAATATATACATAAAATAAAAATAAGTATCTCAAAACAAGGCAAAATAGTAATAAGTCTAAAAATCTATACAATAACACGAAAAATGGAAGGGGTATATACCCAAGCAGTTTTAAAATTCCTAGCCCCATTTTAAACAGCAGCCTTCTAGAAAACACAGACTCAAGCAAAATGTTAACAGGAAAGGCAGAGGTTTCATGCTTTCTACATCTACAGTGCAACTTCCATGTGACCAATTGGAAAGGGGAAGCAAACAAAACCAAGAGCATGGCTAGTTCCCAGCTTGGTGCTGCACATACACATTGATTCATGTAATAGGTCCAGTAACCTCTCATTTCACAGATGGAGAATCCAAGGCACTAAAAGTAAGAACCTTAGGTAGAATGATCTAAACTTCAGCACATGATGCAATTGCTAGACTACATCTTATAAATCCAAGGTTTATAACTGAATGTGATTGCAGCTGGCACCCTCCATCTTAGTTTTCCTACCTTCAAAATAGGTCATACTATTTTGTTAGTGTGTTATATAGAATGAATATACACTAACACATATAAGCATTTTCTACACTGTTTGTTATATAGTAAAGAATTAGTTATATCAGCTACTACTTGCTATTTTTGTGTCAGTGGGAGAATTAATAGAATAAACTGCTAAAACAATAATCTTCAGGTTCAGCGAGAAACTGTCTAAAGGCAGTAAAATAGAGAGGAAGACTCAATCCCCTACTGAGCTTTCTACATGGACACACATAGACAAGGACATCAGCATATTCACATGCTTACACTATACACACACATCTGCACGTGCAAATGTATATACATACATATTCAAATAGAATCACAAATATTAAGTGACTGACAACAATTCATACCGTACCACTGGAGAGATACCTATTCCAAAATACTGTGTAGTAAAACAAAACAGATTTGAAGCTCCAAACAAGCAGTCTAAGACCACAGATAAGCTGAAACTTCTCAAGGACTATATACTCAACTCTGAACCTCTCACCCAGCAGGGGCTGTGCTTTGTATAAGGCATAAACATCCATTGTTCAACACAACACTGTGAAGCACGCCATCACACGCAGTACCTTTGACTGCAAAACTTACTTGCATATAAGGTGGCCAAGCAGATCCTGCCCTAAGGTGGCTCTCCTGCTCTAAATAGATGCTTATTTTATAACCTGTATTTTACATCATAATTCTCTCTCTGAGGAACTACAATTAGCCTTTGCTTACTGTTTCAGTCTTTTAAAACACAAGTTAGACTCTAATTAAAGAAGGAGCATGGGTGGCACTAACAGGGTCATTTGCTAGAAACTATATGGTCACATAGCTCCCTTGCTTTTAAATCACAGACACTTCATTTAGAAAACATACCATTACCATGTTGTAATACAGGATAAAGAGTAGTTGCACTGTTAATGATTTACCCACTCCCACAAGAACATAATCATGGAAAAAAGAAATAAACATAATATAAATGTATGTGTCCATGTACAGCATAGCAAAAGAGCTAGTCCTTTTTCCACTCTTTAGAAACAAGAAAAACCCTATCTGTTTTGGTACAATATTATATGGTTTATTTATTCTAACATGCCAAGTATTCTTTCCTACCATCCCATAAAACCTGAGTTAATAAAAACAAACAGTCTTTTTAAATAGAAAGAAAAAAATGCCTGAGAGTGATTTTGACTTTTAAATAGGGGTGCTCATTTTAACCAGGCCTATATGGTCACTACCAATTCTACTTCAGCATCCATGCTAATAATAATATGCTAAAACCTAAAAATAATATGTCTAGTCAGTATATTCTCAGATGTAATTTTAGAGAGTATTAGAGACTGTGAGTGGAAATTATAAAATAGGCAGCAATTCAAACCCCTAGTTGAGTTTGAAAGAAAACAGGAGTAACCCTAGGTGTTAAAACAAAAAGGGATAAAATGGCCAGAGAAGAAAATGATCAACCTAATAGGTAGCAGCTAGGGCCAGATATGGAACCAAACCCTTAAATGTAAGAGCTTCTATCTCAATGGTCATTCAAGCATGTAAGGCAGGACCTTTGGGCATGGAGAATAAAATATGTAACCTCTCTACTTATGGAATCTATTTAGAAAGCTAGTACTGCCAAGGGTCACAAATAAAGTCGTAGATGGCTTATAAGTATTAGTAAGCTATACTCACTGGTCTACAAGTCTAAAAGTGAAGTATTTTTGGCTAAGTCTATGCTTATAAAACACACACACAACACTTAAGCATTTATAGCATATATATATATATATGCACAAAAATACATAATCTGCTAGAACTCAAAGACATTATTTTGGGTATTCAGAATTTGGAGTACTAATTTGTTTGAACTAGTATATATGCCAGCTTAGAGAAGCAAAAGCAAAGCCACTTTGAAAATTCTTCTTCTGGATATGAAAATTAAGTGTGATTGAGGTTATATAAGATTTGCATAGTTTACAAGTAGGCGTCTTGAGGTATTTCTTAGCCACAAGGAGAATGATAAGAAAGATGGTCATTTTACAATGAAGAAATTTGGCAGATACTATCTTAATCAATAGATGAAGTTCAATATCACCAGTAGTTAGGACATTCATTGATTAACACCAAGAACTCTTTGACATACTGAAAATAAGAAAACTTCATTTCTGTGGGATAATCTGTTTAACCATAAGAGAACACTATATTCTAAATTGAGGAACAATAGTGTTAAGGTGCTGTGTAGCAGTTTCTTCCAAATTTAAAACCCTCTATCTTAGAGGGAAACTCATTAACACAAAATGTTTACAAGGAGGTAAATCCTGTCCTAAGGAAGCAAAACATTCCATCATATAGGGAAACTCCTTAAGCTCAGGAAGTAAACAACCAAAATTGCTTCAGGAAGGCCCTGACACTGACCAGAGTCCCTATTCAGTAAAGACTGCTGAAAGACCTGAGCTTCCCAGAAGGAGCAGAGAAGAGCTCAGTTGCCTGGAATAGGCTCAAATTAACTGAACTATCAACAGGTTTTGTAGCACAAACCAGGCTTCCAACTTTCATGAGCTCTCACCCATGCTGAGTGTGCTTTGGTAATACAGTTTTCTGTGAGTCATTTCTGCTCCTATGACTAGTCCCCTACCCCCATATTCCTATAAGTAACACAATAGAGCTCTGGGCTTCAGCGGTCTATCTGTGCTTTGTTCTGTTATTGCTTTGCTGTCAGGTGTGAGTATACAGTAATTCACATCTCCCCAGGAATAGTGTCATGTAGCATAGTGTCATAAAAATAAAACAAGGAAAGGCTGGATAGATGCTACAGCCTGCAGAATCCTAAGAATAAACAATGACTAATACAGAGCAGGACCCTGGAAAGGATCTTGGAAAAGAAAGAAAAAAAATAAGGACTTTAATGAGGGATGTGGTGTGTGGGGTGCAGTGATTCTCAAACAAAGATTTTAGTTTATAGTACTATCCCAAAGTTAATATCCTTGTTTTGATAATTATGCCATTTAAGATGTTAATATTAGGGGAAGCTTGGGGAAGGGTATATGGAAGTTCTCTACAGTATTTTGAAAATTTTCTGTGAATCTGCATGGTTAAAAATAAAAGGCTTTTAAGAATTTCTCTTGTAGAGCTAACCAAGTAACAAGACCACCCTGGTAGAACAAGAAAGTAGTTTCATATGAGCTTATAAAATATAAAAGGCAACAAACCTCCATGAGTAAGAGTTAGCAGAAAGAGAATAGTTAGAATCCTTAAGTGGGAGCCAAAAGAAAAAAAAATCAGCAATGGCACTAATATTATGTTTTTAAATTTATCCAAAATATCAGACAGAGAAGACATAAGGAAAAAATTAAGTAGCAGAGGGATGGCCCAGTACTTGAGAGTACATTTTGCTTTTTTCGTGAGCCTTGTCTGGCTCCCAGTGTTAGTTTCTGTAAACTCCACCCCACAGATACCTGGCCCTATAAAAGGGGCTGCTTGCCCCCTCCTCACTCTCTTGCTCTCCTCTCTTGCTCTCTTCTCTTGCCTTCTTGCTTTTGCCCTTACCCCTTTGTCCCTCCTCTTTCCATTCCCTTCTCCCCCTCTCTCTCATTCCACATGCTCATGGCCAGCTTCTACTTCTCTGCTCCTCTTTTCCTCTTCTCTTTCTCTCTGCCTCTACTACCCTCTTAAATTCTCTTCCCATGTCCTGAATAAACTCTATTCTATACTATACTATCCTGTAGCTAGTCCCTCAGGGACACCCACCATGGGTCCGAAGAAGCATTCCTCTTCCCTCTACACCTCACCACACTGCCATAGAACATACCCCCCACTATCATTATCTTTTTTGTAACAATAGTGATGAAACCCAGGACACAGTTTTTTTTATCTTTTTATAAACACAACGCCCAGCACTCCAGTTCCAGGGGACCTGGTGGCTGCTGGCATCATTTGGCACTACATATATGTTGTAAACAGACATACATGCAGGCAAAATGCTCACAGATGTAAAAAAGAAACTCAAAAAATGTTTGAAGTGTCATTCGACAAAATAGAACCATCCTTAGACTGATGATAATAGCAGAGGGACAACAGACAGATGACAGAGTGACTTGTACTTAAAGACCATGAAAGCACAGTCACTGGAACAGGGAACTACATGAAAACTTTCTAGAAATCACCAGGAGCACATTGCAGAAGGGAAAACCATATGAATAAATGTGTTAAGAGAGGGAAGTTAACATAATGACAAAAGAGTGACAGCTTGTGAAGAAAGTTAGAAAAAAAGGAGCTCTTTGGGGGATATATGACACAGATTTATCTATCCATTCTTACCTCCTTGTACAAAGCTCAAGTCTGAGTGGATCAAAGACCTCCACATTAAACCAGAAACACTGAAACTATTAGAAGAGAATATGGGGAAGAGCTTAGAACACATGGGCACAGGAGAAAATTTCCTGAACAGAATACCAATGGCTTTTGCTCTAAGATCAAAGATTAACACATGGGACCTCATGAAATTGCAAAGCTTGTATAAGGCAAAGGACATTGTCAAAAGGACAGAACAGCAACCAACAGATTGTGAAAAGATCTTTACCAATCCTACAACTGATTGAGGTCTAGTATCCAATATATACAAAGAACTCAAGAAATTAGACTCTAGAGAATCAAATAATCCTATTAAAAATGGGGGACAGAGCTAAACAAAGAATTCTCAACTGAGGAATACAGAATGGCTAAGAAGCACCTCAAGAAATGCTCAACATCCTTAGTCATCTGAAAAATGCAAATCAAAACAACCCTGAGATTGCACCTCATACCAGTCAGAATGGATAAGATCAAAACTCAGGTAACAGCACATACTAGGGAGGATGCAGAGAAAGAGGAACACTTCTCCATTGTTGGTGGGGTTGTAAGCTGGTACAACCACTCTAGAAATCAGTCTGGTATTGCCTCAGGAAATTGGACATAGTACTACCTGAGGACCCAGCTATGCTGAAAAGATGCTCCAACATATTACAAGGATACAGGCTCCACTATGTTTTTAGCAGCCATATTTATAATAGCCAGAAGCTGAAAACAATCCAGATGTCCCTCAATGGAGGAATGGATACAGCAAATGTGGTACATTTACTCAATGGAGTACTACTCAGCTATTAAAATCAATGACTTCATGCAATTTGCAGTCAGGTAGTTGGAACTAGAAAATATCAAACTGACTGAGACAACCAAGACACAAAAGAACACACATGGTACATACTCACTGCTAAGTTGATATTAAGAAAAAGCTTGGAACACCCATAACACTCACAGACCATATGAAGCTTAAGAAAAAGGAAGAACAAATTGTTGATCCTTCAGTCCTTCTTAGAAGGGGGAACAAAAAACTCACAGGAGGTAGAGGGTGAGGGGAGCTTGGAAAGAAGAGATGATGGAAGGGGAAAGGGGGGAGGAGGATGAGTTATGGGAGGAAGAGATGGAGATGATATACAGAGAGTCAGGAAATTGATCAGAGGTGTGTAGTAATAAAAGATGTCGAACTGGTGGTAACTACCAGAAAATCTCAGATACCAAGAAAATAAGAGGCTCCCAGGACCCAAAGGAGAGGAGATTAGCTGAAATGCCCAACTAAGGGGAAGGAGAACCTGTAGAGACCATATCTAAAGGTTAGGCAAGGACCCCAGTTGAGGGATGGGGCCACCCAGATCTCCAAATTTTTAACTCAGAATTGCTCCTGTCTAAAGGAAATATGGTGACATCATATGGAGCAGAGACTAAAGAAAGGCCATCCAGAGACAACTCTACCTGGGAATCCATCCAATATACAGACACTAAACCCAGACACTACTGCAGATGTTAAGAAGTGCTTGCTGACAGGAGCAAGAGCCTGATATAACTGTTTCCTGAGAGGCTCTGTCAAAGCCTGACATATACAGATGCGGCTGCTCACTGCCAACTATTGGACTGAGAACAGGGACCCCAATGGAGGAGTTAGGAGAAAAACTGAAGGAGCTGAAGAGTTTTGCAACCCCATAGGAAGAACAAAAATATCAACCAATAAGACCCCACAGAGCTTCCAGGGACTAAACCACTAATCAAAGAGTACACATGGAGGGACCAGTGGCTCTAGCTGCATATGTAGCAGAGGATGGCATTATCTGGCATCAATGAGAAGGGAGGCCCTTGCTCTCATGAAGACTCGATGCCCCAGTGTAGGGGAATGCCAGGACAATGAAGTGGGTGAGTAGATAAGGAAGCATCCTTATAGAAGTAGGGAGGGGACAGATGGGATAGGGGCGCTGTAGAGGGGAAGCTCGGAAAGAGCATAACATCTGAAATGTAAATTAAAATATCCAATAAAAAAAAAAAGAAAAAATAGTACCAAACCAGGCATGGTGGCATGAACCATTATTTTTAACACTCCAGAAGTAGAGTCCTAGGACTGACAGGGCTACACAGTAAGGCTGTGTTTCAAAATATAAAAATTAAATGTAAAATAGACCGAAGGCACATTCTAATTAAAATACAAAAATCTAAAGACAGGAAAACAGAAACTAGACAAAACAGGTCAAATGGCAACAACAGAGAATTTATGTGACCCAGTCATTAAAAAAAAAAAAAAAATAAAACAACTTCCATGGTACAGGAAGATGATAAAACATCTTCAAGAACTCAAAAGAAAAGAACTATAAATCTTGAAATAATTGCTTAAAGTTAAAAAGAGAAAAATAAATGCATATTAGAAAATAAGGGCTTTTAATAAACGTGACAAATCAATATCATAAGAAATCATGCTTTCAAACTAAGTACCATAAAAGAGAAATCAAGAACTAAAAGCAAATCTCATACACATTTAGAAATTACAAAATTCTCCTTCATTAATTGTTCAAGGCACTAGAGAATATTTAGGACAAATATTTAGTGCATGCATACTAAAGTAGTATTTAAAAGATAAATTAAAATCTTAAGTGAATTCTTAGAAAACATTAAAATATCAGTAAAAATAAATACCCACAGCTTGGCTTGGTGGCACATATCTATCATCTCAATACTCTGAAGACTAAGGGTATCCACAAAGAGTCTAAGCATAGTCTAGTCTACACAGTAAATTCCAAACCAGCCTGGACTAAGAGTAAGACCTCCTTGTCTTACAAAAAGTAACAACAATATCAACTCCATGAAAAAAATACTATTCCAAGATAAAATATTTAAAAATAATTATGTAAGAAAGAAAAGAAAAGAAAGAAAAGATAAGCACTCAGTAATGAAATACTGTCTGGGTTCCTGTAAAGTCAGGAAAATTTGATTATATGTTGCATTGCAGGCACTAGCCAATAAAACAGAAAAAAAAATGCATAAAGATTAAAAAGAAGCAAATCTGTTTTTATATTTTACACCATGTCTCAAATTAACCCCTAAGATAAACTACAGGATCCATGAACTCAAAAAAAGAAAATAAAGAGCAATATTTAAAAATTAATAGCATTTGAACACACCAGCAAAAAAAATCTAGAAAATCTAACTTTAAAATTAAATTATAATTTCATCAAAACTAAAATATAAAACTATACTATATTCATAAACAAAAAGTTTCTATTTCATAGTGACTCAAATTCTGTCCGCAAATATAAAAATTCAACCTAGGTCATCAAAATTCAATCTTTAAAATCATAGAAACGGTGTCTATGAAATTGAGAGCCAAATGTCTTGAAGGAAAATTCCTTTGCTACACATCATAATGACTCATTAATATAGACTGCACCAATTGCTCTTGGTTTTTCTCCAGAGACGGAAGGTAAGTCTGTATTGCTAAAGACACCATGCACTTTAGTAGTAGAGCCTAGTGGTTACTGAGCTGTAGCCTGAATAACTCCTCTCTCAAGGCTAGCTCTCATGGCGTCAGAAGGTGCCCTGCAACCTTCTAAACAGGGAAGCACTCAACAGCCCTATGAACCACAACAATAATCAACATGGCATGATAACCTTCATAGTACAATAGTAGCATGCATGCCTCAGTAGTAACCAGCAGCTCTCTAACTGCATTACTTCAACCAGAGAGAAATTGCTCCTTGCACTGAAAACTCAGAACCAACAACTACTACTTTACTAAACCAGCAAAATCCCTGACTACACCAATATGACAAAATATTAGTCAAAGGGCTAAGCGCCCTTGGGCAGAGCAGTCATGTCTCACAAACAAATCTACTATTCGGACAAATACGATGACGAGGAGTTCGAGAACAGGCATGTCATGTTGCCCAAGGACATAGCCAAGCTGGTCCCCAAAACCCATTTGATGTCTGAATCTGAATGGAGAAATCTTAGCGTTCACCAGAGTCAGGGATGGGTCCACTATATGATCCATGAACCAGAATCTTACTGTTCCAGTGGCCACTGCCCAGGAAGCCAAAGAAATGAAGCCAGCAAACCACCTCTCGGCCTCGAGCTTTACATGGCTGTCCTTACTCCCTACCATCTTTCTGATAGTGTGACCATGTTGCTTTCTTACTTCTCGCTTTGATATGTAAAGGATGCACTGTTTGAATGTGCTGGTACGTGCTTTGCTTCTGGAGTTGAGCCACCAATGCCACAACCCTGTCAGATGAGTGCGACCTAGTCCTAGCGTACTTGACATCCAGCAGGCCATTTTTGCCATCTGTCGGAAGCATGTGAAATCAGTTCATGGCTGTTACAGGGATGGTGTGAATTTGCTGTTATGGTTTTTACTATTGGGTATTGTATTTATGATGACTTATAGGTTTATGTTTTGATGTATTGGAAACTTTCCATTTTATCTGACAAATCTCTTCCATGTTACAAACCTTGATTAAAGGAAGTTTTATATATATATATATATAACAAAAAAAAATTTCAAAAAAACACACAACCAATGAAAATGAAGAGTTTTAGAGTCCAGTACTAAGAGAAACATCTATACTACAACAGTACCAAAGGATCAGGAATCTCCCCAGTAACAGCCTAGATAGAAAGACATAGAAGAGAACTCTTAGGAATTATGATAAGGATGCTGAAGTGCAGCTCTCCACAGTGGATAGCTTCAGGCAGAGCTGTGAGGAGGAAAAGTTTTCTTTAAGGGGCTAGGCACTGGAAGTTTGACCATGCTCCAGTGAGTATATAGACAACAGAAATTAGATTTTTCTTCTTTGGGGTGTATCAAAAGGAGATGGATCTGGGAAAACTGCAAAGTGAGTATGAGTAGGACTCATGTTGTGAAATTCCCAAATAATCAGTAAAAGTATTATGAAGGTAAGTCAAAGCTGAGGAATGGATAAGTTGGTTCAGAAGTTGGTTAAGAGCACTTGTTGCTCTTGCAGAGAACCGGGGTTCAATTTATAACCTCTCAGACATCTCATAACCATCTGTAACTGCAGTCCCGGGGAATAGAATGCCCTCTCCTGCCATCCTCAATCACCAGGCACACGCATGGTACACATACGTACATGCAGGCAAAACATTCATACACATATTAATATCAACAAATCTAAGAGCATTTTGGAAGTGAAAGCTGAAATCAATGATATTCTATTCATATTCAGATATTAATAATAATCTGAATGATCTGATTATTAATATTCAGATATTTTATATGAGACTATGTTGAAGATTTTAAGGTAGCAGAAGGATTTTTAACAACACTGCATAAAAGAACAATTTAGACTTAGCAACAAAAAATAAGTGTTCAATCATTTCTCAAAGAGGTCAGAAAGGGTTAATTGTTTGTTGTTGCTGCTGTTATTACTAAATTTTTGAGAGCAGTCTTATATATTCTGGGCTAGCTTTAAACTCAGCACGTAGCCTATAGGTGGTCTTGAATTTTTGCTCCTTCGCCTCCATTGCCAAGAGTTGGTATTACAAGCACACATTATTATGCCTGAGTGTCTGGAAGGTTTGTTTTTACATAAGAAAAAAAATCAAACAAAGTAAAACCATCACTAACAGACACTTCCCACTAAGCCTGAGACTGAAGTTCAACCCCGAGAGCCCACATGATGAAAGGAAAGAAGCAACTCCTACAAGTTTTCCTCTGACTGTCACAAACATTCTGTGACATGTGCACATATGCATGTGTGTGTACTCATGCACACAGAAAAAAACTAATGATTTTTAAAAGTTGATTTACTTTTTTTATACAAAACAGTATAAAATGAATGCAAAATATCATGCTGCATGAAATAAGTCACAAAAGGTAAATAGTGTATATTTCCATTTATATAAATTTTAAAACAGGAAAAATCTAAAGAGAAAATATCAGAACAATGATGCTTCCTGAATGGGATATGTGAACTGAGACGGGCTGGGATGAGACATGAAGAAATTTCTGGGATAATGATTGTTCTCTGTTTCTTAAGAGGCTGCTGAACAGATATATACACATGTCAAAACTCAACAAATATACACTTAATTTTTATGTTTCACCAAACATAAATTTTACATTAAAAGAAAATGATGTAAATAAATGATAAGCATACATAACTATTTAAAGAAAAGGCACATTTGTACCAAAATTAAAGGGAATTAAGATAAATGTATATAGTGATAAGCTGCCTCTAAATTCTTATCTTTATACCCATAAATTGGGAAATCCTTCATCCACTGTGCACATGCGCGTGCACACACACACACACACACACACACACACACACACACACACACACACACACAAGCCTGGCAGTTAATCACTTCTCTATTGATTTTTAGAAGCTGGCCCCAACTACAAAATAAAAACTATACCTTCTAGTGAATTGTCACCAAAATTTCTACTACGAACACTTTTTCCACTGATTTGAAATACTCTTCCTGTCCCATGTTAAAGACCTTAAATGTGAGTCTTTTACCGTCTTGGTACTCTATTTTCTTGGTACTCAGTTTATTCCTCTTCTAGAAAACTATGCTTTAAAATACCTGTAAATCATCAAATCTCCTAATAGCTAGACTTCAATATTCTTATCAACATTTGTTTTGCTCTCCTCAATACTTTATCCTTCTTAACCAATGAAGACAATTTCTTCTCCCTATTCCTGAGAAAAGAAATCAAACTTAGCAAATAATAAAGACCTATTTTATAATTCTGATTAGAACTACTTTAAATTTATAGGTTAATCTAAACAATAGAATTTCTACAATATTATCACAGAGATAGCATATAGTTTAAAAATTCTATTTCTCTTGGTAATTCTTATTTTTGGTCCAATGCATTCCTAAGATTTCATAACCTTTGTTGCTATAATAAATTGCATCTTTCTGAGACTATTCCCTAACTTATTATAGCCAATAAAAAGTAAAGGTACTGTTTTATGCATAATATTCCTACATTTTGTTACTTGCCTGACAATTATACTTGTTACAAACAATTTAAAATTTTGTCTTTGCTGTGTATGGTGATACACCCCTTTAATCCCAGCACTTGGAGGCAGAAGCAGAAAAAATTTTGAAGTGAAGGGTATCCTGTCCTACATAGCTAGTCCTATGAAAGCCAGGGCTGCATAGTATGGCCTTGTCTCAAAAGAATAACAGTCTTTAAGTGTGTAGTTAGATGGACAAAAAATATACTGTGTTCACATATGACGTCACAAAGCTAAAACTCAGCCAAGTCTAAGATGAACAGGTAACACTAGGCCACTGCTAATTATTGTATAATGTCTATTTCTCAACAGGTAGAGGGATACATGGGTTTTGATGTTTGATCACCTACATTTAAAGTATTAAACAAGGCAAGCAAACAAAATCAACACCAACCAAAATAATTGCTAGGTTTCAATCTTTGAGTTTGGATCTAATTTAATGCCACCATTTAAGATAATTTAAACTTAGATTCTCAAACACTGCAAACATAGTCAAGCATAGATAAAAACTTTATATCCTATTTAGTGAGTCAAAACAGGATTCTCAAGCAATGAAACAAGGTGTTTTAGTTGGTTTTCTAAGTCTAGTTTAGTCCCTAATATTGACATATATTTGTACTGCCGGTTTGGCTCATGTTAGCTTGGATTTTTCAGTCCTTACAGTATGTATGGCAAAGCGTAAGATGTCTTCTATATAGTTTTTCATTTATCCACCTATAAAGTATAACTGGAAATTAAAATGGATACCGTTATATAATGTATATTGTAAAATAATTTAAATGTTTCTAATTAATCATTAACTAACTTACAGCTACCTGTATACATGTGTGCATACATGTGGGGGGGAGAAGCAAGAATATTTAAAATCTCAGCAGTTTCCATGTAGATAATACATTACGATTCATTATAATCCCCATGCTTATACAATGAATCTCCAGAATTTATTCATCCAACTAAAACTTTTAAGAAAAGGTATCCTTTTAAGTAATCTTTCTTTATTTAGGGAAATTCTTACATTGTATTTTCTGTCCCAGGCAACATGTTAGTCACGGCTCAGTTTTCCAGCCTCATGAACAGTTAGAAACATGTAGGTAACCCACATTCTACCACTCAAGAACCTTACAAAATATGTGCCTCAGAAGAGGGAAACATGAGAAACCAGCTCAGGCAAGCCACATTTGGTATCAGAAGGAGCTGATTAACCAGACTGACAAAGGACTCAAGGTGGTGAAAATAGTGTGAAAAAATGCACTTCTTGGCAGAAATACAAAGTGTAGCAATGACTTGTGGGTGGTGTCATTAGTAACAGAGATCATTTTCTCATCAGACAAGTTCTACAGCTTCGTGCTGGGCACTGTTCCTAAAATTTAGCTGAAAGCTTGTTTTTCTAGCTCTTCGAAAGGTGTTGTGAACTATCCAGGATCCTTTTTATAAAACTCTCTTTCTGCTTAACTGACCAAAGACAAGTAGTTTATAAAACTAAGTCCTCCCCAATACAAAAAATACCATCAGACAATGACAGAATTCTATAAAAAAAACTTAACACACTTCTATTTCATGCTTTAAGGAAGGTTTGAAATGTCATTTTCAAAATGCATGCCCAGGTTCCCATCTCAAAAAAAAATATGCTATAAATTAAGGACAAACTACCTGATGCAAAACAGCTCATATTTACATGCACAGACTAGTGACTTCCTTAAAAGGCATCAGTTTACAATATAAACCAATAGTAAGTAGATGTCCACCTGTAATCTTGGCACTTGGTGAATGAGGGCACGAGGCAGAAAGATCATGAAGCCCAGGCTACCCTGAGCTCCACAGAAAGATCATATCTCAAAGAGGGGGAAATGTAGTAGCTCACACCCATATGTGGCTTCTCCCATGCCTATAACCCCAGTGTTGTAGACGGTAGAGAGCAAAGGAATCTTGGGACTTGCTATCCTATAACTTAGGTACAGCTTCATTGAAAAGACATTCTCAATCAAAAAAGAGAAGGAAAGTGATAGAGGATGGCATCCAATGTCCTCTTCTGGCCTTTGCACACACAAGTGCCTACACATACCACATGCACACACACATACACACACACACACACACACACACACACACACACACACCATTTAAATATAACACACACATATGGGAACACCAAACAATAAAACAAACCAAGACTAGCTCAAATAAAGATAAAGCAAACGCACTACTGTTTTAGAAAAGCAGGATGAAATTATTACAACGTTCAAAGTACATTCATATTATATTTCATTGAGGTTAAAAAAAACACTAGAGTAGATGATGATAAAGTTCTCAGCCTGTATCCACAAATTATGATGTTCTTTATTTTCTACCTTCATGGGCTCAAGACTTTGAAGCCTTCCATTTCAACCTTAGTTAAGAATGTTTGAATGAGGCCATCATGAGGAATAAGACAGTTTACTGAAATGATGAAAGCGTGATACAATTTGTAGATTTTAGCCTGTACCATAAGACCAGATTGCAATTATGAGAATTATGTGTTGAGCGCCAACCATATAATTGTCAGTGTGCTATAATAAGAACTTTAAAAAACAGTAACAAATCTATCACTAATCACAACAGTTCTATACAGTAGATATTGTTATACATATTCCATAGATGAAAAATTGTTCCATAATATATCCAAGGCCATCTGTCTGCCAACTCCCAAATTAGCTGTCTGGTCTATTTCTAGCACATGATCACTTTCAGGGTAAATCTCACTTTTATATGTGAGAACATTTACTCAAGTCTCTAAATCTTAGAAGGAATTTATTATACAAAGTTTGCAAAAGTAATACTTGTCTTTCAATTAATAATAGGAGTCCAAAGAAGAACTGTATAATCATTTACTATGATCACTAAAGGGATATAGGAAAGACACAGAAGTAACTGGCATGGCCCCTGTACTTTGAGAACTTTATACCTAAGCAGTGAAAAAACAGTAGCATGCACAGTATCAAAAATACACACAGCTACACTCCTGATGGCTAGCACAAGGCTCAGAATGGTGGCCAGGAGACATGATCTGTATCTTCCCTGGTACAGAGTTCTCACTACTACTGCCACTTGTGTTGGAAGTCTTCGTGTCACTCTGGAAAGGTTCCGTCTAACTGTGTTCCCAAGTACACGAAATCCTATCCCTGCCACACCTGGACAAGGTTCAAAAGTCTGCTTCCTGCTGATATCAGCTCTCCCTCTGGGAAACGCCCTCTGTACTCTCTCCGATAACAATCAGTAGCTCTTAGAGGTGAATCTCTCAGAGAATAAAAGGTCACAGAAACAGGTCCAGGGTAGCGATAGAATAAGTGATTTCCACAGGGTAAAACAGAAATAGCTACTGCTTGAAGAAAAAAGAAAAGAAGGAACCATAGGGCTAGAGAGATGGCTCAGAAGCTAAGAGCACTGAGAACTCTTGCAGAGGACCCAGGTTCAATTCCCAGAACCTACATGGTTTCTAAAAATTACCTGTAAATATGGTTTCAAGGAGCTAGACACCCTTTACTGATTTTCTGGGGGCCCCAAACACATATAAGTACGTGCACATAGACACATGCAGACATACACACAAAGTAAACTAAATCCAAAAAACAATTTTAAAATAGCTCTTGCCTATAACTTTATGATCTGTCCCTACTTTCCATCACATCTATACTGAGACAAATTCTCAGGGAGGCTCCCAACTGAGTCTACAATGGACCAGGGAACAGGGTGTAGTTTCTTAGCTCCTGATCCCAAGATTTTCTTGGGGAAAAGTTATGGACCTTGGACAATACAAAAGGTATGAGCCCTACAGTCCCAGGTACATAGCAGGTAGCAGGTAGGCCTCTATGCCAGAGTACTGCGGCCACAGAAGCAAAGCCTACAAGCCTCTATCATGTTCTATCATTTCCATGCATTAACCAGAGAAGGGAACCTTTGACAGGTTCATTGGAAACCTACAATGTAAGAGTTTCAGAATGTCTGAGTACAGAAAGTGCCTAGGAAACCAAATTATGAACATAAGAGGAGGAACAAGAAGGTTGCTTTTCTGGTGAAGGCCAGGCCCAGCTTTCCCTGTCTTTAATAAGCCAGAGACAATTGGCCCTTCCATGATGCAAAGGAATCAGTGATTCATTTGTCTTCTGCTGGTTTGAGACTCAACATTGCTGGAGAAATGGAACCATTCATTAAATTAGTCAGTAAACATCTATTGTACTTGGCGGGACTGTGAAGGAAGAAAAGTAAACACCAGGACCCTCCCTGTGCAAAGTTGTCTTTTAATATTTCAGCATACCTACTATCTCATAGTAAGTTCTCAATAAATTGTGTCTTCTAGAAAATTATGCTAACAAGTTAGAAATAAAAAAGGTAGGCAAGGAACAGATTGTGACTAAACTCAAATAATACAAGTTGCTAAGGCTTGTCCCAGAGACAATAGGAAGTTAATACAGGCATTGGAGAAAGGAAAAAAAATCTAATCAAGATTTTAAGAGGATCACTTGGGAAAAACTTTGGAGGATGAAAGTTTTAAATGGAAGATCACTTACCCTGCTCTCCAAAGTTCAGGAAAATGACTGGAAGCTTAACAGCAACAATGAGATTTCAGATGGAAAGAAGGGTGCCTTTCTAGACGAGTGAAGAATTAAATTCCAAAGATGGGGGAAAGACATAAAGCAAATCACTTGCCTGGTCCTACAACACATATGACCTTTACCAGAATATAGTTCTCAAGTGCAATTTAATAGGAGAATAAAATGAGATCAGTGAGTTGTAGAGATGAGATGACTGAGTGGTCAAGATCATACTCTGCCCTTGTAGAAGACCTGAGTTCAGTTCCTAGCACCCACAGACCAGCTTACAGTGACCTTTAACTATAGTTTTAGTGAATCTTATGCCCACTTCTGGCTTCCATAGGCTCCTGTGTGTACATGTTATACAAACTCATTCACACACACACACACACACACACACACACACACACACACACACACACACGAATGAATGAATGAATGAGTGAATAAATGAATGAATCTTAAAAAATAAAATGAAGTCAATTTAAGAAAGTTTACCCAGAGATGTCCAAGGTATATTCAATAGGGAGAAAGTCCAAAGATACTCCTATTTCCAGGTTTCTACACTTCAAGAGAAAAATAAGCTTGAGAAATGAATACAGAGCTGTCAACTGAAACATCTTTATGTCAGATGCACACGGTACTCATGCTACATAAAAGGCAGTTACTTAACTAACATCTCTAAAGTCCTTACTAGTTGCTCAGCACTATGACAAATGTTATGGATAAAGTTAAAGGCAAGAAAGCAAATGTCCCTATTTTCCATAAGATTAATTAAAAGAGAGACAGCTCATAATATATATACACACAAATATACACATACAAGACAGATCTTAGCTAGGGAAAGTACAGAGTAAAACATTAAATTAAGATGAGATTTAAAAATGACTGGAAATGACATTCCTTTGTCTTTGCCCAGGCTAGGATGTGAGAAGCAAAAGAGAGAACTGAAGTGCAGAGACCTATACTTGTAAACCAAGTACAGGAAGAGCGTTCTGAGCCCAAGAACCCAGTGTCAAACCTGAAGATGTAACATGGACCAGAACATCTTGACCACCATACTATACTCTAATTTGGAATTTTCTTTGGTTTGGATGCCATTTTTATCCATGTTGAAAGTTTGATTCTTTTCCAAGTGTAGTGACGTGAGAGGTAGCAAGAATCAGATAAGGCTTGAGATGAGGTACTAGGTCACTAAGGACACTGCCTGGGGAGGAGATAAATAGGCTTCTCATGGATTTCTTATGACCTCTTGTAAGAGGTTGTTCCTTAAATGAAGACCAGCTTCTCCACTGTCTTATATGAATTCCCATCACCATACTCTCCACCATATCAAGGTCTTCACCAGGCTAGAGCTGATACTGAGACTATGACCTTGAACCTTCAAAACTGTGAGCTAAAAAATCTCTTTTCTTCACATATTATTCAGCATCGGGCATTGGGTTGTAGCAACAGCAAAATTTCTAATATGGATCATGTACTAAAACCTCCAAATTAGAGCAATTTCTTCCACCAGAAACAACCCAAGTGGCTTATTTCAATCAGTGTCTGCATCTGCATCCAGCTTAGCACTAGAAGCCTGGAGACACTGTAGTGTACAAGATCATCAAGGTACTTTCCCTCAGAAGGTTCACATTTGTATTAGAAGAAAGCACACCAAGCCCTCCCCCATCATCATCATCATCATCATCATCATCATCATCATCATCATCACCATCACTCTTTTAAGTAAAAACCTCTCTTAGTAAGAGATTTACAAATACTGTTATTTGCTGTGAAGAAACATAAACAAAAGTCTAAGAATAACACTGGGTATTTTCTTAGGCTTGTCAGACAGAAACAAATACTCTGGCAATAAAGAGTCTTATAATTTACCTGGATAGGATAATGGTAAGGACCTTCCACAGGCAGAGAAAACTGTGTGTAAAGGCTTGGAAACAGAGAAGAGCTTTATGTGTTTGAAAATTTAAAAGTCAACTAATGGGGTTAAAAGACAAGGCTAGAGAAAAATTTGATAGCATACACACACACACACACACACACACACACACACACACAGAGAGAGAGAGAGACAGAGAGAGAGAGAGAGAGAGACCCATTACTCAAGGCCCAGACAAGGCAAGCCACTGGAGAAGTCCTTCAGACCACTAGTAACATGAGCTGGTTTGCATTTTGCATGCTATGAAACTTCTGGGATGAAGAGGCTGTTCATGTGTATTTGCTTGCTTGCTTTTATAAGCCCAAAGTGGCACATGGCCATTCTTCTAATCATACAGTATGGTATGGCTTTATCATACCATAAAATTAAGGTCTCCTTTTGCAGACCAATTTCTCTACCGTGGAGACCCTTCCTGGACAAAATACTTCCCTAAACACCCGTGAGCTCACAAGAATTTTCCCACTCATCTCTGGGAGAGTACTGGGAGAACTGGCACTTTTTGAAAAGAACACAAAGTAATAAAGCAAAACCCCTCCCTTGCTTCTGATGGAAATTCCCTGTTTTATCCCCCAGTGCCTCCCATTAGTTAACAGTCTCAGTAATTACCTTTGCTATTTATTCTGTTTCCATTTCTATCTATGTGTATATAATGATGCATAATAACAAAGAGCCATAAATTCTTATTGATCCCAGAACTTTGGCAATTCTAAACAATAAAAGTCTGTCCTCTGCCAGCTCCTCTCAAAAGAACACACTGAAGCCCGAAAAGAACTCTATTACAATGACAAATGAACATAAATTTCTTCCCTGTGTTTCTGATATTTGAGAATTTGCCTAGGTCAATTACTGGGAAGTCCCCGAATTTGATTTTACCTTTGATAAAACACTGCTAATGATTTTATCTATTTCTCACTACTATTGTATATAATATAATGGGAAACTCGAGGGACATTCAGACAAAGCCATTGATGCCTGCCTATCTTTAGTCTTTCAGAATGCAGATGCATGTGAACATACAAAGACACTGAAGTATGCACATGACCTTTTCTCTGATAATCAGGAGCTGACTTTTGTCTCCATTTCCACCTACAAACATCTTATATGTAATTCCATAAAACGTACTAGGATATTACAGCAAATCGTGAGTGCAGTGCCATGCAAAGGGAAAGAAATGTCAATTCCTACCAGAAATCCATGTAGTCAACTGACTGGGAAGAATGAGGAATGAAACAGTGCTTTCCACCCTTTGGACAGAGCACAGCTAGCAGAAGAACAGGGCTTACCTGAATGTATTATAAGACACCACCTTCGTGTGCTTAGAGTCAGCAGCTGCAAATACTTGTGTAATTTCTCTTGATTTTGATTTTTCATTTTTCAGCTTTTGTATGGCAAGTTCAAAGTTGCTATATGGAAACTTGAAGGAGTAAAAACAAGATATATGCATGAAACTTGGAGAAACTGCCAGCACTACCATTACCACCCACCCTTCCACCATCATCATCCTTATTATTGGTTCTTTGGGAATTTTATACACGGTGGTTTGATAACATTCATCTCTTCTTCCCCTCTTTGTAGGGCCCCCTACCTTCTCTATTCACCCAACTGTGTTAGTTTTCTTGCTGTTAACCCAAGACCAATTGGTGCTACTCAAGTATTTTTGGATATGTGGCTTCTACACAAGTGTGGCTGCCTATGTTGTGAAAGTAAATGGATACTCCTTCCCTCAGCACTAACAACTGTCGATAGCTCCAGGGTTACTAGGGGCATTTCAAGCACATCTCCACTTTCTATGCTGGGATTTGGCCTGCCTTGGGCTTTCACAGGTCCCAAGTGGCATGCATGCTGTCACAACCATTGTGAGCTCATGTGTGCAGTTGCCCAGTTGTACCAGTAGACACTGGCTCCCCATCATTCACTGCCTCAGGCTTGTACAATGTTTCTGTGCCCAGATTCCACAACAATCCCGAGCCTTGAGGAAGGAATATAATGTTCCATTTAGGGCTAAACATCCTTATTCTTTGTACCTTAGTAAGGTAATGGAGACCAGCAAGACAACCTGACTAACCCAAAGTAAGCTGTACATGCCTTTACCTAGAATCTAAAGCTTTAGGACTAACATTAATCCAGGTCCTAGATCTCAAATAACTGTATTTTAAGGGGGAGCAAGTGCTAATGCTTACTAAACAATCTTCTTATAACTTTAATATATAACCTTCTATACTTTTCAAATATAACCCAGATATTTTCACAGACCCTGATATAAAGAATACAAATATAAAGCTAGCTAAATGTATACTAATTTTCTCTAGATCATTTGGAATTGCTGGCCACCAGGCAAAGAACTGATCATAACAATGCTGGGTCTCAACAGTCCACACAGACACTGTAACCTACAATTATCTGTTGTCTGGACAGCCCACTGTTTGTCACGTTCTTTGTGGTTAGCTTTCTGACTTAGAATATTTCTTATTCAATCTAGTAAAGTGTAAGTTTGTAAGTAATTACAACCAAGAGATCAAAAGTAAGAAGATGAAATTTTAGATTAAAAACACTGATATAACTTTGGTATAAAGTTCCCTCTCTTCCACCATCAAATGATCCAGGTGGTTTGTCACCTACTGAGGCCCCCACCCCTCTTTTTTGCATTTCCTTTCATCTATTTCCATGAAAAGATCTATTAGCTCTTTTGAAAAGACTACTCAGACTGGTAATAAAGGGTATATTAATCTTTATCTTCTAACAGAGTCCTTGATAAGAGTATTTTTTTAATGATGCAATTTTTGCTTGAGATGCACATACTGGGTAATGTCTTACCCAATTTTTCATATTGAAAGAATAAAAGCCCTTTAAACCTTTAAACTATGTATTGTGTTTTGGCTAGATATATAACTGAAAGGAATAGTACTTGTCTAACATGTTCAAGGTTCTAATTCAATCCCTAGTAATAAAAACAACTCAAAGCAAAAGACACATGCATGGCTTGATATACAAAGATAATCCTCAATTTACAGTGACTTATATGTTAATAAAGTTATGTTATATGTTAATAAGTTGAAAATCTCTGAAGTTGAAAATGTACTTAGTATAACTAACTGACAATATCCCAAGCTTAGCAATACTG
Source organism: Micromys minutus (assembly GCF_963924665.1). NCBI lineage: Eukaryota > Metazoa > Chordata > Mammalia > Rodentia > Muridae > Micromys > Micromys minutus. The sequence continues at coordinate 7,079,171 of NC_137970.1, read as the reverse complement.
CACACTGTAAACCATGGTTTATTTCTCTTCTTAATCACAAGCCAGAGTGAGAGCTGCAGCTCACTGCCCATGCCCAATATCATGTAAGAAGATTGGACTATATAGTACTTACTAGTTGGAAGGGGACCAAAACCTAGAACTTTAAACAGTTTCTACCAGGAAGCATATCTCTTTTGAATCACAATGAAGTAAAAAATCCTAAGCCAAGCAACTCTAAGAATAACTCTGTTTTATGTTAAGGTAGTGGTTCTGTTCAAAATCAGAACTTTGATTTATAACAGCTACAATAACTAAGCTTGCTATGTATGGGTCCTACAGGGCTAAGCCCCTCACACAAATGATCATATCTAACCTCCACGGTAACATTATCAAAGTAGCACCATTGTTACTCTCATTTCAAGGACAAACAGACTGAAGTTGAAAGATGATACATAAATTAGCCTGTAACATATTAGGGTGGAGCTCAGTTTTCAATCCAGGCCTGGTGATCTCTGAAAATCTAACTGCTTAATCATTACATTTCTTGCTTGAGTCCAGAGCCATCATATAATATAGGTCTGCAGTATTAGAATAGATTTCTAGAACTATAAAAGAGGTGGTTCAGTGACTGGAAGATGTTGCATCCGACAGTAACATAAAGAACACTAAACCACTATATTTCAACTGTCACTTCTGCAGGACTCTGAACTTCTAAGGAGTAGGCTGTTCTGGGGTCCCCATCTGTTTGGCTCAGACTTCCTCTGAACTGGACTAGCTACTCTTCCTTCCTTGCCTTCTCATTTCACACAGACCAGATCTGACCTGCACTGCATTCAAAAGGTACCAGCCATTCATCCCCAGGGTCTTCATGATGCCTCTCCTTTCATCCCACAGAGCCCCCACCCCCAATACACCAGTTGTGGTTCTATCTCTGTCTTGACACCTAGCAACTCAACCTTGAGCATTTTCTTTATAAATGAGATAGAGTATGTATTATGAGGATATAAATAGTACAGAATTATTTAATAAACTTTAAAATAAAAAAAATTTCCTAAATTACAAAGCAATGGTTTCCAAGCATACATAATTCATGTACTGAACAAGTCTACATTTAAAAACTGCAATTTTTATACGTGGTCATTTTATTGAAGAACATTATATATATATACATACATACATACATATATATACATATATATATATATATATATATATATATATATATATATATATATATATATATATATATATGTACTACATTCCATTGTAGTGTTTTAAGTTAAAAAAAAAAAAACTGGCCAGGCAGGGTATGGTGGTAGATGCCTGTAACTTTAGCACCCAAAAAAGAGGGGCCAAAGGAGAATAAATTCAAAGTCAGCCTGAGCTATCTGGCTAGATATGTCTCAAAAAATTTTAAAACATAGCACAACAATAAGAAGAAAATTCTTTGAGCTCGCTGTGGCAAATGTCTTCTTAGATTCTAACTTAAGCCTTAGGTATCACTGTTACAGAGTGTATATCAATCTCAGCAACTACTCAGTTCCCTTGGGGTTTTGATCTGTTCTAGTCAAAGACTTCTTTGCTACCCTGTGCCAATTAACAGGGATGTCAGAGTATATGCCAACAGATTTTCTTCCTTTCCTATAGTTCCTTTCCTATATACCTTCTAAAAACATTGTTGATGTCAGAGAAAAAAATTCTAGAAAACCTGATTCAACCCTGGGCCTGCCTACCACAGGTGTCTGGAATCTGTGATGCTGGGCAGTGAAGAGCTAAGCAGGTAAATAGAAGACAAGGGCTGGGCCTCTGTGATGGGATATGTGGCCAAGTTGCACATATCCATGATTCATGCCCACATATGTGAATGTGCAATGTAAGCCACTGGCAAGATGCAGAAGATGCGCTAGAGAAGGGAAAACACACACTGCAAAGGGCAGAAAGGCAAGAATTACACAGTACATTCACCTTGTCTGTGTTATTCTCCATGTAGTTTAAGGTGTATTCATCAGCATTAAGCAGAAAAAACAGGTAGCCATTAATATTCACTGTGGCTCCAATATAGAGCTCTTCAGCCTTGATGTATTCTGAAAATTCACTTTTAAAGACTTCTTGTCCAGGCTTTTTCACACGACTTCTTTTCAAGAACATCCCACCAGCATTCCCTAAAGAAACAGAATAAAAGCCCATGAGTTGCTTTATTCTTAAAAGAAGCACAGCTTGTCTTTACTTATTTTCTCTTCCAAAACAGACTATACATATTATCTGCAAGGCCACATTGTGCATTGTGAGAGGGAAGAATGGGGCAGTGGGCAAAGAGACAGCATTTTTTCCTGGGGTAACTCTTAAACATCATTGGACAAAATGTAAATTAGTATAATTGCTGTAGAAATCATAGCATACTTCCTTAAAAACTTAAAAATAGAACTTGCATATCATCTGGCCATGTAACATGCTTGGGTAGATTTCTAAAAGGTACAAAGATAGCTGCACACCTGTGTGTGTCACGATAGCCAAGTTATGGTATCAGCTGCATATTCAATGGATGAATGGATTAGGAAAAATATGGCACATAAATACATTGGGGATTTACTCAGCCAAAAAGAATAAAATATTGTTATTTGCAGGAACTGGAGATTATCATGTGAAGCCAAATAAACTACACTCAAAGCTTAATTTAGGAAGAGAAGGCATGAAATAAAATAGAGAAGTTATAAGAGAAGATAGCACAGAAATGAATATTATTAAAACAAATTATATGCATGTAGAAAAACTAATCCATTACTTTGTATGCTTCTAAATGCCAAGGAATTCCTGGGTGAGTATAAAGTAATATGCTCTTCCAGACGTTTCTTTCCTCTCTCCCTAACCCAGAAAACCTTTAGCAAGAACCTTTTGTATATGTCCTGCAGCAAACTCGAACTGTGGGATACCAGCAAGTTCCTCTTCTCCTTGGCACTGAAAGGCCCACTTGGCTTTATTTCCACAGATCAGCCTCCCACTTAATCCAGCATGTAGATGAAGGGCAACATGCCCCACATTTAAAGCAAGGATTTGATTATTTAAGTGTTACGAGATGAGTAGGAGGGTTCCTTTTGCATCTCTTCCTCAACAGTGTAGGAAACTATTTGTTCCTTTTGGTGATGCTTTTACATTGCTTACTCTACATAATTCTCCTTGTTTGGTCTGTTCTCTTCTGGGCATAACTTCTTGGGGTTTGTTTGTTCATTTTCTTTACTTGACTTCTTGGAAAACAGAAAGCAGAGCTGAACAGGCAATTCTATTATCTGCTGACATGGAACTGAAATCTAATGGCTTATGAATATAACTGAGACTGGATCAGACTAGACAAGAGAAGTGGCAGAAAGGCACAGGCTTTAGAGCCAAACTGAGTTACATTCCATCCTGCCTCTGTCACTTGCCTGTTGAATTCTTGAATTGGTTTAAGGTGTCCAAACTGCTGCAGATGGCACTGATAAAATTGGAATTGTAGAATATGTATATGTGGAGAGTCATGAAAATTCACTCTCAGATCAACCACTATGTGAGACATTACCATAGGAAGGCCCCAGCTGCAACAACAGTTTGCTACCAACAAATGAGTGTTCAATATGGGGACACTAAGATTGGTCCATTCCTACATAGACAAGAATTTTACTATTGGCAGCTTTGGTTCTACCTCTCAGAAATTCCTTAGAAGTCCACTAAGGTCTAAGACCTACCACTTTCTTCATTTCCTCTGCCCTTCATACGAATTAGAACCTGCTGCAACCAGATGTAGTATTACACATGTATAATTCTAAACTTGGGGAGCTGAAACAGGAAGATAATGAGTTTTAATTCCTGCCAGAGCATTCAGAAAGGGACAAGGGGAGAGGAAGTTGGGAGAATGTGTGGGAAAAGGAGAGATGAAGAGGAAGTGAGGGAGAGATAGAAAAAGGCAGGAAGACAGACAGACAAACAGACACACACACATACACACACACACACACACACACATACACACACACACACACACACACACACACACACACACACACACACACACACACGGCCAGTGATGTGGGAGAAAGTTACAGACAGATAGAGACTGTAGTCTGATGGTTCTCTGTGTTTCCTCTGGTTCCCTCCATGTGTTTCTTTTGTTTCATTTGTTGTTTAAATAAATGTTTTCCACATAAATGCCATCTCTGAATTTTCCTCTTTTTGGACAACCTTACTGCCATGAAGCTTCAGGATAATATTAAATCCTCAGTGGTGGTCACTATTTTGTACGCCACTGATCTTCTACTATTACAAAGGCTGCAATTTGCTTGGCCTCATCAATACTTTCTAAATGTATAGAATTGATATTTGCTGACAATTCAGAGCTTGGCATATTTTCATCTTCATTTAGTTTCCTATTTTATGATTTTTCTATTAATCAAATCCCATTGGGGCCTGCCTTAGTTGTACTATACTTGTCTGCATGTTAAGTGGGTAATGGCAGCTTGAGACCCAATTGTTACATTTTTCAGAGTTTTCCATGCCTGTCTTGTTTTCACTTGGTGCTTCTTGAAACTTGCCTTTTATCAGGAAATTAACAACATGTAAATTGTCAAATGGTATAAACCAAAGTTTTCACTTTCCCCTCAAAGAGCCAGTTGAGCTGGTTTTTGTTTTTGTTGTGTGTGTGTGTGTGTGTGTGTGTGTGTGTGTGTGTGTGTGTGGTTGGGGGATGTTGTGTGTTTTCAACACAGATAAAAGTTGCAAAAATGTTGAAACAAAGAACAGAGTCTTAGATTTCCACAATTTGTAAGTCAATGGCTGTTCTTAGCAATAGCCACAGGATCAACAAACTGGAGAACATTCCACAGGCCTGGGGGCAAGACATTTGGCAATAGCCAGGACAAACACAAGTACCACAGAAGATGGATTCTGAAGATTAAATCTGTATATCTTGTATTCCTTTTTTAATCAGGCAAAGGTTTTGTAAGCTGAACAATGGAACACTCTCTGGGGTCCCTGGCTGTGACTGTCACTAGTGGCAGTCAAACCTTGACTTTGAAATCCAGAGACTCTGCAGAACTGCCTCAGAAAAAGAAATAATAGTGACAAAGGGGATTTCCCCTGGGTAACTGACCACAGCTTTTTAAAAAGTCATTTTATATATTTCAGTTTACCTTTAAGACATTTTTGTAAGAAGAAATTTATTGGTTAGAAGCTTATCATCATAGATCTTCTAGGCTATCAAATAAGATTGTACTCCCTAATTTACAAAGGGAAAAGACAGCAAAGTGTTCTGAGGAAAATGCTGAGTAAGGTAAGTGCCTTACCTGAATTCCTCTCTATAGGTTCAAACACTGAAATTGTATCATCACTGAGATAAAATGCAATGACAAACATCCTGTCCACATCAGCGCATTTGTGTGTAATTAGTTTTGCAAAATACCGGAGTATATTGCTTATGTTTCCATAGCTAAACAGAAGAGATATGAGAGATAGTGTTATACAAGTAAGCCTCTATTACTATATAATATTAAGGTGTGCTATGGCTTTAATATAAAAGCTTATTCTTTTCTAAACAGTTTAAACATCGTATTACTAAGGTTCTAAGTATAAATATTGAAATATTTTTCTCAGTAGATTAAAATCTTTCCTTCTCTTTTTATGTCCAGGAAATACACTGAAAACCAGGCCTTGTGACACATACTTAATATCCCAGTATTGGAGGGTAGACACCGGTGCTCTCTGAGACACACTGGCCAGCCAACCAAGTCTAATCCTTAGTCCAATTAGAGACTCTATCTTAAAAAACAAGCCAGGTGGATCCTGGAGAATACCCAAAGTTGATCTCTGGCCTCCATGTGCTCATGCATACACATGCACCCTCATGCATATATAGACAACCAAAATGTCACACAACACGAAAAAAGGTCATAAACACCTCCTCAAAGCAAGCAAATTAATTAGGTGTTTTCTGATCATGAAGCTGGTCAATAATCGCAGAAATTCTGTCAAGCAGACACATAAACATTTAGCACAATGGCCTGAGCCAATCCAGATAACATACTCTACTAGCTTCCTAGAATACCTGTCTCAAGTTTACAACTTTTCTGCCTTGCAGCTCACATATACCCCTCTCTATCACTTCACCTCTCCAAGATCATCCTCGACTCCTTTCAAGGAAAGCATTAACATTTCCCCTTTATAAAGATTTTATGCACATTCCTTCATTTTAATGCACGTTATTATTTGTATTGTATGTAGCCATTACACTTCTAATGTTTACATGGGAAAATGCTGTCTTATTAACCATTATATGCTATAAAATTTTTACATTATAATGTACTATATTAAATGTTTATAGATACTTACACTCATAAAGATTAGAGATATACTTAGAACTTTATGCATGATTAGTTGGTTAAGAACAGAATTAAATAAAATTTAAAATTTTCTCAAGTAAGCAATGGTACCATACACCTTTTGTCCCAACACTGAGAAACTGAGTTCATAAGTCTGAAGCTAGCCTGGGCTACACAGTGAGACCCCATCTTAAAATACAAGAAATAGTTCCTAAAGTTGTTTTCATGAACCGTGAACTAATTCATGGGCTCTCAATAGAAGCCCAACTGCTGTTATCAGTCAATAAAAGTCAGCCCTCCAACAAATAATCAAAATCTGCTATGACTGTAAGTATCTGCAAAATTCACCCATGTCCTTCATCACTTTCCTGCTACAACTCTAAGAGTGGCCATAACTTGCAGATTCTCCTATTCTGAAATTCAGTCTTTGTGTCCACGCTGGTAAGATCTACAACAAAGGTTTCTAATTTGCAGAGACCTACAGTGCCTCTTCATCCCTTTCTAAAACTATACAGGAAAGTAGGCTGGAAAACTACAGAGGCAAGACTGCCAGCTTGAGACCTTGCATGAGACAGAACACAACAGTTTCTATGACTTATCCCTGGGGAGCCTTGGCAAACCACTAGCATAGTCATAATTTGGGTTTTCTTAAGTGTCGAGATACAGTGCTTCAGATAAACCTTATATAACTATTTAGGCCAGCTAAATATATCAATGACCTTCTCTAGTACCCATCTGAACTTACAAGTATGAAAAATTCAAGAGTCACCTCTTATGAAATATATATAATGTTACAGATGCCTAAAATATCAATATAAAATTGAATGAGGTCTAATCTAAATCTAAATAAATACTATTTTAAATTTAACATCTTAGAACTTAATTTTATAAGTGCACCTATTTACTTGGAATATTCAAATATTACATTCATTTTTCCTGTTAATGTTCATGTTCTGAAGATCTCATTAATTGAAGTTTAGCATATATGAAAGTCACCTGGAGGACTTTCTACATATGCAGAATCCATAATCTCACCACCAGAGATATAAACTCACAGGTAAGCTTATATCTTCAGAAAACTGAATCATTAATATGCTACCAGGGGAGTCTGACAAGATGGTCCTCAGAGCAAATGGTAAGAACACTCCAGGTGTGTTCAAATATTTCTTTCTTATAAAGCAATTATCAAATGCCTGAACCCTTCTGATCAGTATCCACCCTCCCAGGTGATCAACTACACATATCTCTTATATCAACCATGATGTCACACCCAATTTAGCAACTATACAGTCTTTCAGTCTTGGCTGGTTATCTTAAAATGTGTTTATTCCCACTGTCTCAAACCAAAATGTTAATTTTTAAATCTAGAATGCATGTCTCAATGTTTTCTACATACACCCCAATGTTACCTATCTTTACTGCACTGAACTCTCCCCACTGTCCATTTCCAATTGTTTTCCCATGTGGGAAGTGGCACCAAAGCCCTAAAATATGCCAGTAAGGCATATCGCTAGCCTATTCCCATTTCACATGTGCCCATTTCTATTAGTAAAAGGTTACTTCATGTATACATCTCTTACAATAAAATAACAATTATCTCCATGATGCCAAACCCAATTCTTAGCCTTTCTTCCTACATCTAATTTTACTAATCAGCAACTTCTTCCATGGCACTTTTGATCACTTGGCTCACTGCATAATGAATTTTCTTAGGTTTGGGTGATTCCTATCTCCTTGTTTGCCTCATGTCATAATCCTTTCATGACTCCTTTTCTTTTCTCCAAACTTTTAATTTGAAATAGCTCTAGGTTTTCCTCATGTAGTTCTTGATACCTATTCATCCTCGGTGATCCAACTCAGTCTGAAAGCCTTAGACCAATATGGCATCTTGAAATGCTAATGACACGCTGATGACATCCAAATTTATATTTCCAGCTCAGTCCTGTCTACTGAACACTCTCAACACATACCCATTTGCATTTCCTATCTAATTGGCATCTCAAGTTGTTCTAAAACGGAACTTGAGTTCTTGCTCCCAAACCTATTATTCCTGTAGTCCTGCCTGTCTCAATGGTTGCCATCTTTTCTCCACCCTTCCAATTGACTCGGGTCCAATCCTTGAGATACCTGTAGTTCTCCACTTCTTTCACACTTAATATCTAATCTGTTAGGAAATCCTATTAGCTCTACATTCAAAATACTTGCAGAATATGCCATTTTACTTCATCCCTGACACAGTATTATCCAGATATGATCACTTTTTTCTGGGACTAATGAAGTAATCTCACAGGTTGTCTTAAATCAACTACTGTCTTTGTTCAGTCCATTCTTAACATTGCGTTGGAGAGATTCTTCCAATAGGCCAACCTGGTCAAGTCAAATCTCCAGGGCTTCTTTTCCCCAGAAAGGTCAACCAGAGCACTACTGAAAACTGCCATTAGCAATATTCATCATTTATTTATTTCTAGATCCTTTGCATGGAAAAATTAAAGTTTTCTTTTTAATGTAATACTTAAACTTCCATATACTAGTTGATGTACTTGAGGGTTTTTACTTTCTTTTATATTTCCCTTAACTAGAATAAAGGTTTTTTTTTGTTTTTTTTTTTTTTTTTTTTTTTTTTTTTTTTTTTTGAGAGAAGGTAGGCTTTATTCACTGATGATCACAACCACCTAAGTAAATAAATGCTTATCACACAGCAGGTACTTGGAACATATTTGTCAACTAACCTCCTTACAAAAGCCCATAACTATAAACTTTCTAAAACTCAACAAACAGGAATAAAAACTCTAATATAGTAGTTCTCAACCTTTCTAAAACTGGAACTATTTAATAGCATTCCTCATGAGGTAGTGACATCTACCTATAAAATTATTTTCATTGATAGTTCATAATTATAATTTTGATGCTGTTATGGATTGCAATATAAATATCTTTGACCCCTGTGACCACTTAGGTTGGGAACTACTGATCTAGAGATACAGACTTCATATAAAGACTCCTTTTTAAGTAACAGAAAAAATATAAGAGGATGGTTTGTGGAAACAATAAATGGACAAGATCTGAAAGCAGTGACATGTTAATATTAATACTAAAAACAATGGTCAGAATAGCTAAAGTATGGCATCCTAACTTTTCCTGTTGAGAAGCTACCTGTTCTGTTCCTTTTACTTTTTCTACAACCTGGATTAGTGGGGCTGGACAGATGTCTAAGCACTTGTTTCTTTTGAAGAGAAGCTAGGTCCAGTTCCTATCACCCACATAGCAGCTCACAACCACCTACAACTTTAGTTTCAGACTATCTGATGCCATCCTTTGATGTTCAAAAGCACCAAGTATGAATTTGGTAGACATACATTACATGCATACAAAATACTGATAATTGTATCATAACATTTTTAAAAAGGACACGATTAGCAAATATTTTTTTCTTTACCACCATACTTATTCATCTGTACCTTTCTTATTGGGGGAAATATTTGCCTATCTCTGACTTCAAGGAGGTCTTAGTCTGGACGAGCCCATATATTATACATGTGAGTAATCTCCAGGTCATGTAATAAGTAAGAATTTACTCCTGAAGTAGCATTTCCCTGGATTTAAGTCCTAGTTAAACTAAAACCTAGCTGTGAGCTTGGACAAGCTGCAGAGCTTCTTACAGAAAACAAGACTGGGTGTAAGAATAGAACATGCTTTCTTCTAAGGTAGCTTTAGGGATTATATGAAATCAGATTTTATAAAAGTAGTTAATGCACAGCAAACTACTAATAGCTTGTTATCACTAGTACTATTATTATTACGAAGATATTCAACAGAGTATTGTGGGCATACAGAGAAAAAAGTGCTTCAATCCTGTGAAGCTAGTTTCTGCTAGTTTCCATGGAAACAAAATCACTGTGTAGGGGGAGCTTGAAGGAAGTATATTCCTGACACAAAACAAGCGGTGGACAAAAAGAAATAAAATTAGAGACATGTGTGCTTATATCCCAATCCTCCAAACATAACAGTCTTACCAACATGTATAATTCTATCTGTAGTCAGGGTCCTGAGGACAACTTTGAAGGGAAGACAGAGAAACTAAGTCAGCTACACACAAAGAACTATTTTTCCCTGAGTCCCAGAAGTAACGCCCTGGATAATATTTCACATTATTTAGTTATAAGAAAACTTCTGTGTCCTTTTACAATAGGGACTTTCTTCTTGCCCATATCCTCCAGGTGGCCCTTAAAAATAGTAGTTACTGAAAAGGAGCCCATCAAAGTCTACCCTGGAAACTAACCAGAATACTGTTATCAACAAGAGACCATTGACGTGTTCATGGACCTCTTATTTGTAAAAAATTCTCAAACACCAGTATGTCTCACAATTCCCTATAGTTCCTATGAAAAGAGATTGCTGGGTCTTACCCCACCATTTTGTTTTCAGTACATCCAGAAGGAAGCACAAGAATTGAGATGCTATCAAGTATGAGGACCACATTTTAAAAAACAGAGAGTTTAAAATTAAAAAAAAAAACTGAAGTTTTTAAAAATAAACTGATTTCTTGAAAGATACATGACATCATGTTAGAGCAAGGGCATACCTTCCCACATTCATTACAATTCATAGACAAGCATTTAAACCATTTTTATAGACAGAGCATAACATTTTGTTCCCTTTCCTTCAAATTTTTGACAACAGCATGGGACCACATTCAGTTCGACCAAATTCAGGATGCTTTTTGTCCTTCGAGTCTTAATACATGTTCCCTTTATCATTTCCTCCCAGCATTTCTCAGCCCATAATCTTTGACACTCAGAGCCACAATTTTTAGTTTACATCAGATTCAAGCATCTGCAACATTTCCCCACATTTTTCCCTGACATTTTTTTCCCCAAGACCTGCTCGTTCTGAAGAACCAAAAAGTAGCCATAGCCAGTGCCCATGTTCTCCGTGTACAATTCAGGAGCAGCTTGTGGCTCATATACATTAGGGATACTTTGGCAAATCTATCTTTTGTAAATACATTCAGCCATATACGTAGTTTACTCCTATTGAACTCAAACCAAATCTCTCAAGTCAAAGTACCATGAGTTTTCTAAAATTATAAGTTAAAAAACACTTACAAACCATTGAAATATCTCTAGCAGTGGTTGGCAGACCCAAATCTATGAGACAGATCCAGCTGGCCACCTGTCTGTATGCCTTTGAGCTAAGTGTGGTTTGGATACTTTTACATGATTGAGAAGAAAAATATCAAAGGAATAATGTATCGTATTATACAAAAGTTTTATGGTATTCAAATGTCACTATCCATAAATGTTTTATTGGAACACAATTATATATGTGTTTAAATTCTGTCCATGTAGTTCATACTATAATCTCATATCTTAGTGGCTGAGATGGAGGCTGTGTGGCCCACAAATCCCAAAGTACATACCCTCTGATCCTTGAAATCTGTTGATTCCTCCTCTGCATTATTTCCTCAAGAGACAGAAAGACAGACAGACAAATAGAAATGGAAAGTCAACAGGCTGGGGTGACATGGCTTTATAGTTCTCCAAATAACACATCAAAATAAGCACTCAAGGAAGAAGCTGGCAGTACCTGTGCATTCATCAACCTCTTTAGAAAGCTAGAGTGCCTTGTCCATGGAGCTGTTTAAGACTCTTGCAACAGGAGGGCTATATCATAACTCCCAAATACCATTTAAAAAATAGGACTATAATCACAGTCCCCTTAGGCACCTGTCCAGTTCCATGAATTTTTTGAAGTTCCTCCGATGAGGTGTGGGCTTGAGGCCTACGCAGGAACGGAAAGAATCCTCTTCAGACCCAAAGCCAGTGTAAGGTGGGTATTTCCTTTCTATTTTTGGAAGAGGAGGAGGCTTGCATGAAATGGGTGTAAAGTTATCTACAACAAAACACAGGCAAACAAAACATCAATATTTTTTTGCCCTGATTATAGTTGTTTGGAAAGGTCTGTTATTATTTCAAGATGAACATGGAGATTTTGTAGACTATTTTAAACTCTTTCAAACAAAACATGGTAAAATCCTATGAGAGTCAGTTTCAATCATGTTTATAAAAACCACAGAGTTCACTTAATAGTCATTGGTTCAAAGGAGGAAAAAAAAGAAAAAAATCTTTGTCAAATAAGAAAACATTTAATATTTTGCCCTCACATCGCCATTTGCTCTTCCCTTGATTATTTGCAATGATATGAAAATGCAAATTTGAAACTTATGTCATCAATTCCATATTTTAACCTGTAATTTGGCCTTCTATCTTCAGTCAACACCTGCTAATAAAAATTATTTTCCAAGTAGGACTGACTCTTGACTGCTTCCCTTTTAACTTAACCCATTATCCATTAGTCCCTCCTTGGATCCATTTTTTTAAATCTCTCTTACTTACCTCTAATTCACCCCCAAAACACTGTACTTCAGTGTTTACTAAAAAATCAAACAGAAAAATAAACTCCTCTCCTGTCACCAGCTACTGTTCCAGGTCACTCATGATACTGCTCAAGGTAAAACTGCAACTGTAGTTGTAATGAAGCAAAACCCAAAGGAAGTGTGAGGTTATCCACTTTAGTTTTTACTTATCAGGTGTAAGAAAAGAGAAGTAGCGACAAACTTTCAACACCTGTAGAAGCTCTTATATAATCATTTCTAGAGCTGTGTAATTTCTAAGAAGCAACCGTGCTTTTTAGAACAAATAACATCTATATATCCAAGTCACTGTGTTTGACCCACCACAAATGGCAAAGGAGATTCTAAAACACCTCCCAGAACAAAACTAAAACACACAGACCCCTTTTTATGTGTTACCCAAGCTTGATAGGAGTTTCAGTTGTAAACAAAAAGAGTTCTACAAATATAAACATTTCCTTTTATTTTTCCATAGTCAAACATCTAATAGAAAAAAGAATCCCCATTTTGGTACACCATCAAAAAAATACCCATCAATTTGCCATGTAATCCAGCCTAATTCTACACTTGAAGTGCATCTTTTAAATTATGAAAATGCCAAGAGTGTGAAGCCATTTCTAATTCCAATTTGAAAACATTTTCAGATTTCAACTTTTCTTAGACTTCCTAGTTGCCTTTGTGTGAGATTTCTTGACTAGAAGAAATTTCTAACCCCTGAAAAATATGTTCTATCTTAACAGAAATTGCTCACAGCAGACACACTGACAAAGAAACTGCCATCAAATTTTTCTCACTAGCTGGGTGAAAGGAGAAAACCAGTGTCCTTACACAGTATCCTGCTCTTCTATTGCTCATTAAAGAGACATCTTGGTAATAAGAGGAAAGCTCAAATTTTCCAAGTTGAATTGCAGTAGACTCTATTCTTGCTCACCATTTCATCAAAATCACTACTGTCTGCCACCTTTGTTCTAGTGCAAGGACCACAGAAATGGCAAGAAAGCTTTATATAATCAGAAAATCTATTGGGGTCTGAGCAATTTCTTCTATCAGGGAGCATACACATACAACTCTACATCCTAATCTGAGTGCACTAGACAAAAATTGTAATTCTTAATCACAAAGTCATTAAGAGCATATTATCCATCCTTCATTACTAGTCTTAAACATGGTTTTCTTAACTACCTAATTTTTGCAACAGATTTAAGAACTAATTTAGAACTTTCCTCTGCACCCACAGCGCCATCTAGTGTATATAAACTGAGAACTCTTCCACTGCCTCACCCTTGACTTTTATAACATCATATAGATCAGTTTTGGAAACCCTGGCTCAAGATTCACATCTCCCAGGATAGCTCACATAAGTTCACAAAGCCACAGAATCATATGTGAATGAGAAGTTGGCTGTCATTGAGTTTCTATCACTTAATTTACTCTGCCAATTTCAGTTCCTCAGATATGTTGAGCAAATAAAAAGGTGCGTGTTTTTGTATAAAGCATCTCTGCAAATCTGTGGCTGGTATTTGGGTTGACACTGAAACACTCGTGTCTTCCAAATATACTGATTTCTCTAATTCCAAATGACTTGTACACATATGTAAATTCAATGTCTAACCATGATTGACTAGATTCTATCCAAATGCAGAGAGACTGTGTGCAGAAATAAATGGAGTCTAATGATTCTATTCGCCATCTCAGGTGGAAGCTTTATTAGGGAAAGTCACCAATTAATTACCTCAATGTTTGCCTTGCATGATCTAATAACCTACAGATGGACCCATGCTTTAGGAAGTCTGAGGCTTACATAATTAAAAAAATGCTTCAAACCAAAGAATGCCAGATTATTAAGACAAAATTAGGTCAGGGCTTTAGACTAGGACCCCTATAAAGGAAGAACCTAAAAAACTGTAAAACCATCCTTAGCTTCAAAGGAAGTCTATCACTCCTCCTAGTCAATATTAGGTTTAACAATTAGTGAAATATACAATGTCAAATCTCAAAGTAAGTTCTAGTCTGCAACCATCCTCACTAACTCTATGGGTGGTTTGGGGTATAAACCTGTGAAGTCCATCAAGGCCATCTGATAAAACCACCAACCAGTTCTATCTTTGCTGGTACAATCTCCTTAAGTAATCACTGACTTTTCTCCTGCCAAGTTTTCTTCCTCCTTTCAAGTCCTGAGAATTCAGAAAATGCTGGAATGGCTCATAGTAAATGAAAGGCACTTTAAAATGTTTGTCCAACCTTAATCTCAATATAAATACTCAAAATCATTGTGAATGGATGATTATGTTACTGCTTTGGTTTTGCAAGCTGAGAGAGAGAGAGAGAGAGAGAGAGAGAGAGAGAGAGAGAGAGAGAGAGAGAGAGAGAGAGAGAGAGAGAGAGAAGAGGGTAGAGAAAAGAAAGTAGAATTTTTAAAAATCTTATTAATAAATAACCTAAGGGATAAATTCCTAGATAAGAATAAAATCATGGTCTTCTAAGTTCAAGAAGCCTTTGAAATCTTCATATATAAGAAAGAGCAATAGAGTTCTACCTGGCAATCTGCTTCTGTGTATCAACAAAGAGGGGAGGAACTACTACTCCATCCTTTCAGACAAACCACCAGCAGCAAGAAAGCCACACTAGTTAATATAGGAGTTACGCTGAACAAAACTAAAGAAATGACCATCACCCTGGAGTCCTAAAATAAAGAATATCGTTCTATGGCATTGCCTCTCATTAAGGGGTTCAAATGTTTTTCAGAATTTTATCAAGTCTGGCACCTCTACACAAATACAAAAGGTATCCAGGAACTGTCTTTGGATTGGAACCAACTCCTTTTCTTTGTCTGCCATAAAGTAAGTTGGAAAATTACTATGTAAGATAATAATGCATTAGAGATTCCCCAGTGGTTGGGAAGATGGCTCAGTTGGCAAAGTTGCTGCACAAGCATGAATATCTGAGTTCTATACCAAACATCCACATAAAAACCAGGCATATGCTTATAATATCAGCACAGGCAGATGGGGCTTACTGGCTATTCAGTCCAGCAGAGCTGCTAAATTTCAAGTTCCGTTAGAGTCTGTGTCTCAAAATCAAGGTAGAGAGACAGGAAGGAAGACACCCAACATCAATCACTTTTTTGCGCACACACACACACACACACACACACACACACACACACACACACACACATGCACCCAACAGGGATTCTCCCATCCCTCCTTTTCTCCCTCCCCCCTCCCTGCATTCTTCCAGGATCATAATTACTAGTGATATTTTTTCTGGTTTGGGTTTCAATAACACTAAAACATAATATATAGAATTCTTTGCTATCAACTTTTAAGACCATATGAATTATGAGCAAAATTATCTTTACCATCATATTTATACTGAACAGATTATTCATTAAAATTGCTTTTTAATGTTTTTTGTCAACTTTTAGAGTACATGGAAAAGTTTCTCATCCTTATAAATATTTTATAAACATGTCATAGCCACTAATGAAGAAAAATAAAGATCACTGCTTTTATTTTTAAGTGTCAGAAATAACTATATTTAAGTAACATGAAATATATTCATTTAACTTCACAAAAATCTAGAGAAAAATTTAGAGAGAGCAAATGTAAAGATTATTACAGAATATCAACCCACTTCGTTAGATTCTGCCA
Organism: Micromys minutus; assembly: GCF_963924665.1. Classification (NCBI taxonomy): domain Eukaryota; kingdom Metazoa; phylum Chordata; class Mammalia; order Rodentia; family Muridae; genus Micromys; species Micromys minutus. The sequence continues at coordinate 7,062,783 of NC_137970.1, read as the reverse complement.
TGGGTATAATCTATAGTTACTTGTAACATTAAGTGTGGTATTAAAACTTGAACAAAAATGTTGTGTAATGATATTTCTTAAACAGAACATTTTAACATGCTGTGAGAAGTATTAAAAAGTCAGTATAACTGTGAAATGCACCCTAGTTTTGTATTTGCCTTATTTTCTTATAATATGCTCTTGTATTGACTTTAAAGGCACTAAGTATGTTTTTATATAATATAATAAAATGTATAGAGGAAGCAAAGGAAATGGATGAAAAGAAATTAAACATTAGGACAGTATACCTGAAATGAAAAGACTACGGGACATTGGAAGCAGATACATATACCTAGGATAGCGCAGTTTGGGGCACATTACATCAGAAAATTCCCTGGAGAGGCCACTAAGATGCTTCACTACAGCATTCATTTTTCCCTGAAGCAAATATTGCAGTCTCAAAATCAAGCAGGCAAACATCAGCCAAAAATGTTGAACTCTGTTTAGAAAATCATAAGCTGTCTTCAAATTTTTCAGTATTCTGTCAGTCTTCTACCACATCCTTCAATGAAAGTAATCTTCAGGTGTTTTTACTGGTTTTTAGTGAGCCATCATCCAATTTCCAACCTTCATCAAAGGTGTACTGATTCTAAACAAATTCCTATATTTATTAAGGTCTGGAAGTCCTTTTTATTTTAATACTTTAGCATTCTTTATGCACCTTCCCTCTGAATATAGCTTCCCAGGAGATCTATTATATTCATTGCAAAGACATGTAAGGTAGGCAGGCCTCCTCTTATTCTAGACACAAAGCATTTTGGGAATTTTATGGCTTTTTCATATAATATTTTTGTCCATATTTCTCTTCCTTTAACTCCTTCCAGATCCTTCTCACCTCCCCACCCACCTGACTTCATATTCTATTCCTTCTCTCCAAAAACAGTAAAACAACCTTTCCCACAAATACAAAATGAAAATCAAAACCAAAAGAGCCAAAGATAAATGAAATAAATATGTGTCAAAATGAAACAAATTATCCAAGCATCTTATTCTTAAGGAGCTATAGTTGTTCAGCTTCATCTTACCACCAAGAGAGCATGTTTAAGTAAACAGGCCCCAATTCACAGAAGTATACATCAGTCCTTCAGGTAAGCAAAGTACACATGCTCACATTCTGCCAGCCAGAGATTTTTAAAAGCACTGTATCAGTATTGATTGCATATGCACACTTTCCTGTCATTTCTCCTAAACAAAAACAACTATTAGCATAGCACTTACATTGAATTAGGTACCACAAGTAATATAAAAACTGATCTAAAGTAGCAAGGCACCACAACCTGCTTGTGACACAAGTTACTTGGGAGGCTAAGGTGAAGGAATTGCAAGTTCAAGACCAGACTGAGCTACATGATTAGACTCTGTCTCAAATTAAATGAATGAGTAACTGAATACATAAGGATGTGTATGGGTTTTTTGAAAATACAAATTATTTCATGTAAGAACCTTAGGCATCCCTCAAAGGTAGGAATAGAGGAAGGGCTAGTAAGAATTTGCTTTAAATACTGAAGGAGTATTATACAGAGGATTAGGTACCATCACACCAATTCCAAACCCCACCCTGGTGGGTCAACAAATCCTATCCATTCCCACAGCAGAAGAGGCAAAGCTTAGTAAGTGTGTAAGGCTGACTGCCAGGACTTCAAAAGACTGAGAGTGGGAGTTTAACAAACTAAGGTTTGGATATTAGATTTTATAGCACATCCTCAGTCTGCTTCTACACTCTCATATTATGCAAAGTACTTTAGGTTCCAGATACCCTTTTCTAGCCTATAAACCTAGCCTACTGCACTGATCTACACAAAGTAGGTACTTAATAAACCACTAGTTCTCACTAAATTGCATTTACTTGCCTAGAATGCAATGAATGCCTATGAAAAGACAGGAAACCTAGAAGGGCCTCAGCAGAAAATGCAAAGCTAAATGCCACACAAGAGATTTCCCTAAAGAACTCAAGTGAGCGTCATCAATTGTGGTAATCAAAAATTAAATGAAGAGATTTAATAATTTTAGTTCAAGTGTCCTACCAGAATACTGAGTACTGTATAGTAAAAGAGAGACTTGGAGTGGAAATGGAAGCCTCTGACATAAGGTCATTTAATTCTTGGCTCTTTCTCTCTATTGTATAACCTCCGGGAACTGAGGTTAGTGGGGCCTCGGTTTTCTTTCCACTAACATGGATACAATGAATCTGCTTCTAGAAGCTGGTTTGTAGGACTATGAAGAGAACAACAGTAAAATCATAACTAGAACATAAAGCAGCCAAAGTTTTAAAACTATTTTCCCACCAATATGAGTATCACTTACCAACTCCATACTTCGTCTTATAATAAGTCTTGGTAAACTCATCACAGTCACAGAGCAGGACTTTTCTTCCCCATACATTGATTGTTGCACCTATAGACAGGTCCTGGTCTGTGTAAAAGTCTTGCTCTACTTTTCCTAGCTGATAAAACAGAGGAAGATTGCATTGGCCTTATGGATCTGCCCCAATACTACATGCCTTTTCTTAAGAAAAGAATTATTTAAAAGCTTAATTATATCATTTATAACTAAAATTTAAAATCAAATTAGTTTTTATCCTTTTTGTGCACATGTGTGTACAGCAATATGCTGTGTAAATATGACCATGATTCATGTTGAGTGCAGATGCACATGTGCCAAAGATGGTGGATGTGTTGATAATTACCTGCCATTTTATTTGGAACAGGCTCTCATTGCTGTTAGGCACTGTGTATGCCAGACCAGTTAGCCTTTGAGTGCCTGAGGATTCCCCTCCCTCCCCTTCCTATATCATCCACAGGAGCACTAGAATTACAGACACTACTGTGTCTGAATTTATATATGTTTTGGTAATATTTAGGGCTTCACATTTGTACAGCAAGCACTTTTCTCCATTCAGCTATATTCTCAGCCGGGCAAAGCATTATTTGAACACTGTATTACTGGCATAAGCAATTCAAGGCATATATTTCTATATGCATTAAAGTATGTTTACTATTGATAAAGGGCAATAAAATGTATATATTTCTATATTTCTTGAGTTTATTCGTGAGCTCACAAGGCAAAAATATATAATTCATCCCAATGTCCAGGTTTCTCAACAGTCTCATTAGAAATTAGTAATAAAGCACTAGGATCCTCACCTGGTATTTATCCAACAGGTATCCGTCCGCTTGCCATTCTGACAAGCCCCCGTACACATTGAGAACTGCTCGATCTGTTATCTGGCCTGGTTGGTAGATGCCAGGTGGGCCAAACTAGAAGATAAAACAAAAACATCTGTCTCCATGACAAAGATGGTGCTGTCTCAGAATAAATTTCATAAGTGCACATTGCAAGATTCTTTCCTAACATCTGCATGAAGCCACACAATCTATCTATCTTCTTTTCGGCAGCTACATGTCCTTCACAGCCCTGATAAAAGCACAGTTTTCCTCAAACACTTCTTCTATCATATAGGTTTTCAGCCTTTTTGCTCTTTTGTTTTTGTTTCTGAGACAAGGTCTTATACACAAGTGGATGATTTCAAACTCATGTAGGTCAGGATCTTCCTTCTGATCTTCCTCTGCTAACTTTCACCTGCTGAGATTATAGGCATATATCACCACACTCGGGCTTCAAGAATGTAAGTAGCCATCTGCTTAGTTTCCCATACACTGTAGAAGGAATCTTTTGTGCAATGTACAGAAGCTTCACCTGTCAATAGAAAAGCCTTTGGCCAAGGAGCAGGATTAGAAGGTGGGACATCTGGTAGAGCAAGAGACTGGATTTCTCGGATCCAGACAAGCACTGGGAAGGATTCACCCTGAAATGCTGATAGAGACAGCAGCAATATACCGAGGACCAGGTATCTAGGCACAAGGCAGAACTTAGAATAGAATAACAGTATGATTAAGTTAGAAGCTAGTCAGAGAATGATTTAAGGCTTTTGTCCTAGTCATTTATTCATATATAAAAATTCTCAGAGTCGGGGTTTTAGGGAACTTGGCAAGGGTGGCGAAGCCAACAGTTATAATTCACCATAGGCTTAAGATGCTTTCATTTTCTGCAATTGTGCAAGCAGGCATCTTTTCTATTTTATAAACTGCAAATATCCCCATGGAAGAATAACTGGCTCTTCCCTACCTGCCTTTGTTCTGTCTAGCAAGACATCTATCTAGTCCTAAGCTCAGGAAATGGAGTGCAGCGGGCAGCCAGGCTTACTCTCCAAACATTAGCTTCTACAACCCTCTCACCTTGGCAACATACTCCTTATTTGAGAATCCAGCATATGTCCATCCCTTCTGAATCTCACCCCACTTCTAACCCCATGAAAATCTATACTCCTCAAAGCAGGACACAATCCATTTTCCTATTCATTATAGCCCAAAAGGTGGTACACCTTGTTTCTGCCTGCACTAAGCACTAACCCTGTGCTCCAGCTCCAGTTAATTAAAACTCTCAATTAGCGAAGATGGAGAAACCAAGATATTCCATGACAAAACCAAATACCAAGAACCCACTGAAAGAGAGCTTGGTCCTCCCAGAAATTTGGAAACACCTGAGAGCCCAGGGAAAACCACTTCTACTCTGTGAGTTCCCCTAGAAATCTCAAGACACAGGAACCTAGGAGCAGTCTCAGACAGGATCTTTCCACTTGTGCCATCCCTGTGTCACAGCAATATCTACCCAGACCCTGCTGACAGAGAACTGGACCCCCAGTAATGCTGATACACAGGCTTATAGGAGGGTCAAGCCAGTGTCAGAATCAGCAAGACCAGCTAACAACAAAGACAAGCAGATGGTGAGAGGCAAGTACAAGAACCCACACAATAGAAACCAAGGCTACAAGGCATCATCAGAACCCAATTCAACCACCACAGCAAGTCCTGGGTACCCTAACACACTGGAAAAGCAAGATCTCGATTTAAATTAAAAACTCATGATGATGTTAAAAGACTTTAAGAAGGTCATAAATAACTACCTTAAAGAAATATAGGACAATGTCAGTAAGCAGGTACAAGCCCTTGGAGAATTAGAGGAAAATGCAAGCACACAGCTAAAAAAATTGAACTATTCAGAATCTACAAAACGGAAATATAAACAATAAATAAATCACAAAGGGAAAAAATCCTGGAGATAAAAACCTAGGAAAGAGATCAGAAGACATAGACACAAGCATCACCAAAAGAATAAAAGAGATGAAAAAGAGAAACTCGGGGGCAGAAGATACCATAGAAAGCATTGACACAACAGTCAAAGAAAATGCACAATGCAAAAAGCTCCTAACCAAAAACATTCAGGAAGTCCAGGACACAATGATCAAACCAGAGGATGACAGGTGTAGAAGAGATAAGATTCCCAAATTAAAGATCCAGTATCTTTAACAAAATAGAAGAAAACTTCCCTAACCTAAAGAGAGATATGCCCATAAACAAACAAGAAGCCTACAGAACTCCAAATAGATTGGACCAGAAAAGAAATTCTTCACATCATATAATGCTCAAAATAGCTAATGTACAAAACAAAGAAAGAATATTAAAAGCAGTAAGGAAAAAAGGTCAAATAACATATAAAGGCAGACCTATCAGAATCACACCAGATTTCTCAAAAGAGTATGAAAGCTAGAAGATCCTGGGCAGATATCATACAGACACTGAGAGAACACAAATGCCAGCCCAGGCTACTATATCAAGAAAAACTCTCAATTAACATAGATGGAGAAACCAAGATATTCTATGACAAAACCAAATTTACACAATATCTTTCCACAAATCCAGCCCTATATAGCATAATAGATGGAAAACTCCAACACAAGAAGGGAAGCCACATCATAGAAAATGCAAAAAAAAAAAAAAAAAAAAAAAAAAAAAAAGTAATCTTTCAACTTACCAAATAGAAGACAACCACCTCTATCAAATATAACAGGAAACAATAATCACTGGTACCTAATATCTTTTAACAGCAATGGACTCAGTTTCCCAATAAAAAGACACAGAGTAACAGACTGGATATATAAGGAGGACCCAACATTTTCTTACATCACAATGACAAAGACATACACTAGCTCAGAGAAAAAGGCTAGAAAACAATTTTTCAAGCAAATGGCCCTAAGAAAAATGCTGGACTAGCTATTCTAATATCAAATATAACCAACTCTCAACCAAAATTTATCAAAATAGATGAGGAAGGAAACTTCACACTCCTCCAAGGAAAAATCCACCATAATGAACTCGATTCTGAATATCTATGCTCCAAATGCAAGGGCATCTACATTCATTAAAAAGAAAAAAAACCTAACTAAAGCGTAAAACATACATTGCACCTCACACAATAATATTGGGAGAAGACTTCAACACCACAATCTCATCAATGGACAGATCAGAGAAACAAACTAAACACAGAAGACACAGTAAAACAAACAGAGGTTATAAACCAAATGGATTTAACATATCTATAGAACATTTTATCCTGAAGCAAAATAATATACATTCTTCTCAGCACCTCATGGTACCTTTTCAAAAACTGAGCATATAATTGGTCACAAAATAGGCCTCAACAGATACAAGAAGACTGAAATCATCCTATGCATCCTATCAGATCACCATGGATTAAGGCTGGTCTTCAATAGCAACAAAAACAACATAAAACCCACATACACATGGAAGCTAAACAATACTCTATTTAATTATAACTTCTTCAAGAAAAAAATAAAGAAAAAAATTGAAGAATTTTTGAAATTTAAAGAAAATGAAGGCACAATATACCCCCAGATTATGGGACACAATTAAAGCAGTGCTAGGAGGAAAACTCATAGCTCTGAGTGCCACCAAGAATAAACTGAAGAGAGCATACACTAGCAGCTTGACAGCTCACCTAAAATGTCTAGAACAAAGAGAAGCAAAAATTCCCTAGGGTAGTAGATGGCAGGAAATAATCAAACTCCAAGCTGAAATCAACCAAATAGAAACAAAAAGAACTATACAAAGAAACATAAACCCTTAGCCAGACTAACCAGAGGGAACAGAGACAGTATTCAAATTAACAAAATCAAAAATGAAAGGGGAGAAATAACAAAAGAAACTGAGAAAAATTTTAAAAATCATAAGAACCTACTACAAAAGCCTATACTAAACAAAACTGGCAATCTGGATGAAATGGACAATATTCTATACACATACCAGGTACCAACATTAAATCTGGATCAGATAAACCACCTAAACAGTCCCATAACCCCTAAAGAAATAGAAGCAGTCATCAAAACTCTCCCAACCAGAAAAAGTCCAGAACAAGATGGGTTCAGTGCAGAATTTTATCAGATCTTCATAGAAGATCTAATATTAATAGTCTAAAATTATTCCACAAAACAGAAACAAAAGAACACTACTCAATTCCTTCTATGACTCAACAATTATACTTTTACCTAAACCACATAAAGATCCAACAAAGAAAGAAAACATCAGATCAATTTCCCTCATGAATATCGATGCAAAAATGCTCAATAAAATTCTTTCAAACTGAATCCAAGAACACATCAAAATGATCATTCACCATGATCAAATAGACTTCATCTCAGAAAAGCAGGGATGATTCAATATACAGAAAACCATCAATGTAAACCACAACATAAACAAACTCAAAGGAGAAAAAAAAATTATTCTATTTCAATAGATGCTGAGAAAGCACTTAACAAAATTCAACATCCCTTCACGTTAAAGTCTTAGAAAGATCAGGAATTCAAGGCCCATACCTAAACATAGTAAAAGCAATATACAACAAACCAGTAGCAAACGTCAAACTAAATGGAGAGAAATTTGAAACAATTCCACTACAATCAGTGTCTAGACAAGGCTTCCCACTCTTTTCCTACCTATTCAATATAGTGCCCAAAGTCCAAGCCAGAGCAATCAGACAACAAAAGGAGGTCAAAGGGATACAAACGAGAGAGGAAGAAGTCAAAATATCACTATTTGTAGATGATATGGTAGGACACTAAAGTGACCCCAAAAATCCCACCATAGAACTCCTAGAGCTGAGAGACAAATTCAACAAAGTGGCTGTATACAATATTAACTCAAACAAATTAGCAGACTTCCTGTACTAAAAAGATAAGCAGGCTAAAAAAAGAAATTAGGGAAATGACACCTTTCATAATAGTCACAAATAATATAAAATACCTTGATCTGACTCTAACCAAGCAGTTTAAGGATCTGGTTGACAAGAACTTCAAGTCTGTAAAGAAAGAAATTGAAGAAAATCCAAGAAGAGAGAAAGATCTCCCATGCTCTTGAATTGGCAGGATTAATAAAGTAAAAAAGTGCCATCTTGCCAAAAGCAATCTACAGATTCAATGCAATCCCCATTAAAATTCAAATTCAGTTCTTCACAGAGTTAGAACAATTTGAAAATTCATTGGGAATAACAAAAATCCAGGATACCTAATACTATTCTCAACAATGAAAGAAGTTCTGGGGGAATCACCATTCCTGACCCCAAGATATATTACAGAGCAAAGTCATAAAATCTGTACAGTATTGGTACAGAGACAGGAAGGTAAATCAATGGAATAGAATTGAAGATCCAGAAATGATCCCACATGCCTATGGTCACTTGATCTTTAACAAAGAATTTAAAATCATCCCATGGAAAAAAAGATAGCATTTTTAACATATGGTGCTGGTCCATCTGGCATGCAGAATGCAAATTGATCCATACTTATCTCTTTGTAGAAGCTCAAGTCCAAATGGATCAAGGACCTCCACATAAAACCAGATACACTCAAACTAATAGAAGAGAACATGGGGAAGAGCCTTGAACACATAGGCACTGGAGAAAATTTCCTGAACAGAACACCAGTGGCTTATATTGTAAGATCAAGAATCGACAAATGGAACCTTATAAAATTGCAAAGCTTCTGTAAGGTAAAGAACACTGTCATTAGGACAAATTGGCAACCAACAGATTATGAAAAGATCTTTATCAATCCTACATTCAATAGAGGGTTAATATCCAATAGAACTCAAATATATATATATATATATATATAAAGAACTCAAGAACTTAGAATCCAGAGAATCAAATAACCCTATTAAAAATGAGGTACAGAGCAAAACAAGGAATTCTCAACTGAGAAATATGGAATGACTGAGAAGCACCTCAAGAAATGTTCAACATCCCTAATCATCAGGGAAATGCAAATCAAAACAACCCTGAGATTCCACCTCACACCAGTCAGAATGGCTAAGAACAAAACTCAGATGAAAGCACATGCTGGCGAGGATATGGAGAAAGAGGAACACTTCTCGACTGTTGGTGGGATTGTGAGCTGGTACAACCACTCTGGAAATCAGTCTGGCGGTTCCTCAGAAAACTAGATATAGCACTACCTGAGGACCCAGCTATACTATTACTGGGCATATACTCAAAAGAAGCTTCAACATCTAACAAGAACACATGTTCCATTATGTTCATAGCAGACTTATTTTAATAGCTAGCAGCAGGAAGGAACCCAGATATCCTTCAAAAGAGGAATGGATTCAGAAAATTTGGTACATTTCACACACAATTTAGTACTATTCAGCTATTTTAAAAAATGAGTTCATAAAATTTCTAGAAAAATGGATAAACTTGAAGCTATCATCCCGAGTGAGGTAACCCAGTCACAAAAGAACACTCATGGTATCTACACATTTCAATAAATATCTGTTGAATAAATAAATAAAATAAAGTTATTGATAGTGAGATACACAGCGAATGTCAGGTGCATCATTATTTCATATTTATCCAAGTTTTCAAAGACACTCTAAAAACAGATTTCCTAGATACCTCATGGTGGCCTGCTGTGAATATTCTAGAGCTCCCTGAGGAACAAATTCTATCTTTCCCTCCAGTGCCTTGAAGCAATACAGCAGGATTTCTGGCAGAAAGAACAGAGAATCTGGGAGAGTCTCCTGTGAGGATTGAATGGCCAACAGTCGTTTGCATAAAAAAATGAGTGTTCCTAATAACCTTTTCAGAAATAGTAAGAATGAGGTTTAAATATTTTAACCAAATTAAAACACACACACACACACACACACACACACACACACGCACACACACACTCATACACACTAGACCTGTGAAAAAGAACTTTGCTTCTCTGTAACCTGATAGGTATTAATAAATGGGTCTTCAGATAATGGCTTTTACTATAACATTTCACTTAACCTGTCTAGTTATGGAAGCTGTTAACTGCCTTTTAAAGATGTGGGAATATGTGCTCAAAGTGCATGAGTGGCTTGCCTATGCTTGTGTGGTTATCAAAAGAAACATCCACAGTTCTAAATCAGGCCTATCTATTTGTCATTCCTGCTGTGCCAATTATATTCTCTCTTAAATTCTAACATTATTTGTAGAAACAAATCTTGACAAATCTTCCCCATAATAAGGAAAAGGCCACTTTCATACTGTCACTGGTTACTGGCTATTTGGTGATTAGTCACTACACTTAGAATTGTGATTATCTCATTCCCATATACTTATGCATATGATTATATTCACATGTGTTAACAAGTGTGTGCCTGTGTGTGTGTGTGTGTGTGTGTGTGTGTATGTATGTGTGTGTGTGTGTGTGTGCGCGCGTGCGCGCGCACGCACTCAAGTGCACATTCATACCTGGATCAATACCATGGGGTCTCTTTTGTAGGCTACAGGAGCTTTTGAATGTTCCACTTAAAACTCAACTAAATTCAAGAGTGTCCCATATTTCATAATAATAATTGTTGTAAATTCAACAACAACAAAAAATAAGTTCTTTCCCTTTCATATCTTCCTTTCCTTTCATTGCCATAAGTATGCTGGCTAGATTTTTGGGTTGTTTGTTTGTTTTGGCATTTTTTGGGGGATCCTCATTTTCTTGATTTGTCAACTTGACATAAGCAAGGGTCATTTAGGAAGAGAAAATCTCAATTAAAAAAATAGCAATGGTTGGACCAGAAAAGAAAATCCTCCTGCCATATAATAACAAAAACACTAAATGTACAGAACAAAGAAAGAATATTTAACCCTATAAGGGAAAAAAACCAAGGAACTTATAAAGGCAGACCTATCAGAATTACACCAGCCTTCTCAACAGAGACTCTAAAAAAGAACTTGGATAGTTATACTGACCCTAAGAGAGACCACAGATGCCAGCCTAGGCTACTATACCTAGCAATTCTATCACCATAGATGGAGAAACTAAGATATTCCATGACAAAACCAAATTTTAACAATATCTTCTTACTAATCCAGCCCTATAGAGGATGCCAGAAGCAAAACAAGAGGAACTATACCCCCAAAAAACACTCCTCTCTCTCTCTCTCTCTCTCTCTCTCTCTCTCTCTCTCTCTCTCTCTCTCTCTCTCTCTCTCTCTCTGTGTGTGTGTGTGTGTCTCTCTCTGTCTCTCTCTCCCTCCCTCCCTCCATCCATCCCTCCCTCCTCACACACAGACACACACACACACAAACACACACATAGAGACAGAGACAGAGAGTGAGAGAGAGACAGAGAGAGACAGAGAGAGCCACCTCCACCAACAAAACAGGAACTAATAATCATTAGTCTTTAATATCTCTCAATATCAATGAATTCAATCCCCCAATAAAAAGACAGGCTGACAGACTAGATAGAAAAACAGAATCCAGCACTGTGCTGCATACAAGAAATATAACTCGGCAACAAAGGCAGTTACTACCTCAGAGTAAAGGGCTGGAAAAAAAAAAGTTTTCTAAGCAAACAGTCTCAAGAAACAAGCTGGAGTCGTCATTTTAATATCCAATAAAATAGACTTTCAACCAAAAGTAATCAAAAGAGATGGGGAAGGCAATGTCATACTCATCATAGGAAAAATCCACCAAGAGAAAGTCTCAATTATGACCATCTATGTTCCAAATGCAAGAGCACTCACATTCATAAAAGAAACTTTATTAAACTTTAAAACACACACTGAACCTCACACAGTAATAGTGGGGGATTTCAACAACCCATTCTCACCAATGGACATGTCATTGATGTAATCTAAACAAAGACAGAGTGAAATTAGCAGAAGTTATAATCCAAATGGGTTTACAGTAATAAATAAAATATATAAATAAAATAAATCAAAACAACCCTGAGATTCCACCTCACACCAGTCAGATTGGCCAAGATCCAAAACTCAGATGACAGCAGATGCTGGTGAGGCTGTGGAGAAAGAGGAACACTTCTCCACTGTTGGTGGGGTTGCAAGCTAATACAACCACTCTGGAAATCTGTCTGGCGATACCTCAGAAAATTGGATATAGTACTACCTGAAGACCCAGCTATTCCACTTCTGGGCATATACCCCAGAGACACTTTAATACACAACAAAGATATATGCACCACAATGTTCATAGCGGCTCTATTTATAATAGCCAGAAGCTGGAAGGAACCCAGATGTCCTTCAGAAGATGAATGGATACAAAAATTGTGGTACATATACACAATGGAATACTACTCAGCCACCAGAAACAATGACTTAACCAAATTCTTAAGAAAATGGCTGCATCTAGAGAATATCATCCTGAGTGAGTTAACCCAGTCACAAAAGAACAGACATAATATGCAGTCACTGATAGTGGGATGCTAACCCCAGAGGCTTGCATTCCCCCAGAAACAACTCACAGACTGTATAAAGTCCAAGAAATAAAGAAAACAAAAAAAATATACATATATTTACAAAACAAGAACACTTTGACTATTTCCATGTTGTGTTTTGTTTTGCATGTACTTTACGCTTATTGTAACTATTAGGTTTTCAATGCATACTGTCAAGCCCTTGAAAAAAATCAAGTACTGACTAAAAAAATATATTCACATGGTTTTATGTAAAAATTGTTTCAATGTCTGAAAAAACAGTACTGACAAAAATGTATAATTTTAAGCAAAAAATGTTTAAAATCTGTACATTTATCTTTGTTTTGTAAAATAAAGTTGTTTAAAAAAAAAAAGTTCCAGCCCACCGTCTAGAAGCAGCTGCTCAGCTCGCTCTCGAACCTCTGTCTTCAGCTCGCTGCCTTTACTCCAGACTTCACCATGTCTATCAGGGTGACTCAGAAATCCTACAAGATGTCTTCCTCCTGTCCCCGGGCCTTCAGCAGCCGCTCGTTCACGAGTGGACCCGGTGCCCGCATCAGCTCTTCCAGCTTTTCCCGGGTGGGCAGCAGCAGCAGCAGCTTCCGGGGAAGCCTGGGTACCGGCGTGGGTCTGGGCGGCTTTGGCGGGTCTGGTGTCGGGGGCATCACAGCGGTCACGGTGAACCAGAGCCTGCTGAGCCCCTTGAAGCTGGAGGTGGACCCCAACATCCAGGCTGTGCGCACTCAGGAGAAGGAGCAGATTAAATCCCTGAACAACAAGTTCGCCTCCTTCATTGACAAGGTGCGCTTCCTGGAGCAGCAGAACAAGATGCTGGAGACCAAGTGGAGCCTGCTGCAGCAGCAGAAGACGTCGAGGAGCAACATGGACAACATGTTTGAGACCTACATCAACAACCTCCGCCGGCAGCTGGAAGTCCTGGGCCAGGAGAAGCTGAAGCTGGAGGCGGAGCTTGGCAACATGCAGGGCCTGGTGGAGGACTTCAAGAATAAGTATGAGGATGAGATTAACAAGCGCACAGAGATGGAGAATGATTTCGTCCTCATCAAGAAGGATGTGGATGAAGCATACATGAACAAGGTGGAACTGGAGTCCCGCCTGGAAGGGCTGACCGACGAGATCAACTTCCTCCGGCAGATCCATGAAGAGGAGATCCGTGAGCTGCAGTCTCAGATCTCAGACACGTCCGTGGTCCTGTCCATGGACAACAGCCGCTCCCTGGACATGGACGGCATCATTGCTGAAGTTCGTGCCCAATATGAGGACATCGCCAACCGCAGCCGGGCTGAGGCTGAAACCATGTACCAGATTAAGTACGAGGAGCTGCAGACCCTGGCTGGGAAACATGGAGATGATTTGCGCCGCACAAAGACAGAGATCTCCGAGATGAACCGCAACATCAGCCGCCTGCAGGCGGAGATCGAAGCCCTCAAAGGCCAGAGGGCAACCCTGGAGGCGGCCATTGCTGATGCAGAGCAGCGTGGAGAGATGGCCATCAAGGACGCCAATAACAAGCTGTCTGAGCTGGAGGCTGCTCTGCAGCGGGCCAAGCAGGACATGGCCCGGCAGCTGCGCGAGTACCAGGAGCTCATGAACGTCAAGCTGGCCCTGGACATCGAGATTGCCACCTACCGCAAGCTGCTGGAGGGCGAGGAGAGCAGGCTGGAGTCTGGGATGCAGAACATGAGTATTCACACGAAGACCACCAGTGGCTACTCAGGAGGACTGAGCTCATCCTATGGGGGACTCACTAGCCCTGGTTTCAGCTATGGCGTGAGCTCCTTCCAGCCCAGCTTCAGTTCTGTCGGGGGATCCAGCACTTACAGCCGCACCAAGGCTGTGGTCGTGAAGAAGATCGAAACCCGTGATGGGAAGCTGGTGTCTGAGTCTTCAGATGTCATGTCCAAGTGAATGGCCCCTGAAGTCGTCACCAGAGTGTGGGGGAACTAGAGACCCTCCAGAGGGTCAGCCCTAATCCTCTGGCCAACCTTGGGAGGAATTTCCTATCTGGGATATCCCAACGATCCCTGCCATATGCCCAAACCCAATGCGATATTTTGAATAAAATAAAGCCTCAGCTGGTTCTATTAAAAAAAAAAAAAATTCCAGTTAAGTCATCAACAATGAGACAATGAATATTAGATACTGAAAGTATTTCTTCAAATTCTTCAAAACATTACTTTCTAAACAAAACTTTCAGAAGTAAATATGTGTGTGTGTGTGTGTGTGTGTGTGTTTGTGATTAGATAAATATTCTAGGACATTATTAAAAAGACTATGCATAGACTGGTGAAGTAGTTTATTTGGTAAAGTGTTGCCCTTGAAAGCAAGAGGACCTAAATAAAAAAAAAAAGAAAAAGAAACCAAATGGGTTTACAGTAATAAATAAAATATTATTAAATATATAAATATATAATAAATATATTATTATTAAATATATTAAATATAAATATATAATAATGGATTTATTATAATGTCTACAGAACATTTCACCCCAAAAGAATACACCTTCTTCTCAGCAACTCATGAAACCTTCTCCAAAACTGATCATATACTAGGACACAAAACTAGCCTCAACAGATACAAGAATATTGAAACAGTCCAATGCATTTTATCAGATCACCACAGACTAAAGATAGACTTCAATAACAACAAAAACACCCCTATACATTCATGGAAACTGAACAACTCTCAACTCCATGAAAACCTGGTCAGGGAAAAATAAATAAATTAAAGACTTTCTAGAATTTAATGAAATTGAAAGCACACCATCCCCAAACCTATGGGACACAACAGAAGCAGCATTAAAGAGAAATTCAAGCAATAAGTGCCTTCATTAAGAAATTGGAGAGATCTATACTAGCAACTTAACATCACATCTAAAAGCTCTAGAACAGAAAGAAGCAAACACACTCAAGGGGAATAGAAGGCAGAAAATAATCAAACTCAGGGCTGAAATTCACCAGATAGATACAAAGAAAACAATACAAAGAATCAATAAAACCAAGATCTGTTTATTTGAGAAAACCAACAAGACAGATAAACTCTTGCTAACCTAACTAAGAAACACAAAGATAATATCCAAATTAACAAAATCAGAAATGAAAAGGAGACATAAAAGAAACTGAATAAATTAAAAAATCATCAAATCTTACTATTAAAGGACATACTTAACAAAATTGGAAAATCTAGATAAAAAATATGATTTTTCTAGACAGACACAATGTACCAAAGTTAAATCAAGATCATATAAACTATTTAAACAGTCCAAAACCTCCTAAGTAAATAGAAGCAGTCATTAAATACCAGATCCAGATGGCTTTAATGCAGAATTTTACCAGACTTTCAAAGAGCTAATATCAACACTGCTCAAACTACTCCACAAAATAGAAACAGAAGGAACACTATCTAATCTGTTCTATGAAGCCAGAGTTACTCAGACTCCTACACCACACAAAGATCCAAAAAATAAATAAATAAATAAACGTCACAGCAATTTCACTTATGAATACTGATGCAAAAATACTCAGTAAAGTTCTCGCAAACTGAATTCAAGAACACATCAAAACTGTCATTTACTATGATCAAGTAGAGATATATGGATGGTTCAATATACAAAAATCCATCAGTGTAATCCAGTATGCAAACAAACTCAAAGAAAAAAATCACATGATCATCTCACTAGATGCTGAAAAAGCCTTTAACAAAATGCAATTTTTTTTCATATTAAAAGTCTTAGAGATGTATCCCAATTTGGGCCTGTCGCTGGACCTCCTTTTCCTCAGGTTTTTCTCCATTTTTGTCCCTGCAGTTCTTTCAGACAGGAACAATTATGGGTCAGAATTTCTGACTGTGGGATGGACAGCCCATTTCTCACTTGATATCTTTCTGCTGGGGGTGGGCTCTACCGGGTCCCTCTCCACACTGTAGGTGTCCCCCTACTGTGAGACTGGAGGGTCTTTAATCTCCTAAGTCTCTGGTACATTCTGGAGAATGCCCCCAAACTCCTATCTCCCAAGGTTGCCTAATTCCATTCTTCCTGCTGGCCCTCAGGGTTTCAGTTGTTTTCCACCACACAATGCCAGATCATGTTCCCCTCTCTCTTCCTGTCCCCTTTCTCTCCCAGATCCCTCAGATTCTGTGACTGCTTTCTTTCCCTGCCCAAGTAGGACTGAGGCATCCTTACTTGGGCACTTCAGCTTGTCAGCCTTTGAGTTCTGTGGACTGTATCCTGGGTATTTCATACTTTATTTTTTGGTTAATATCTACTTATTAGTGAGTACATACCATGCATGTCCTTTTGGGTTTGAGTTACCTTACTCAGGATGATATTTTCTAGTTCTATCCATTTGCCTGCAAAACTCAGAATGTCCTTGCTCTTAATTGCTGAGTACTATTCTACTGTATAGATGAATCACATTTTCTGTATCAATTCTTAGGCCTTATATTGTTACTGAGGCTATGGGGTATTCCCAAAAGGGGCCTATCATGACTGCCCTCCAAAAGACCCAACAAGCAGCTGAAAGAGTCAAATACAGGTATTTATACCCAACCAATGGACAGAAGCTGTTGACCCCTGTGGTTGAATTAGGGAAAATCTAGAAGAAGCTAAGGAGAAGAGCAACCCTGTAAGAGGACCAGCAGTCTCAACTAACCTAGACCCCCGAGATCTCTTAGACACTGAACCACCAACCTGGCAGCTTATACCAGCTGATATGAGGCCACAAACAAATATACAGCAGAGGACTGCCTGGTCTGGGTTCACTACAAGAAGATGCACCTAACTCTTAAGAGACTGGAGGTCCTAGGAAGTGGGGAGGTATGGTGGAGTAGGAGATGGGGGATGGAAACATCCTCATGGAGATGGGGGAAGGAGGTATGGGATATGGAACAGTTAGAGGGCAGACTAGGAGGGGATAAAATTTGGATTGTAAAAAAAAGATTAAATAAAAAATTTTTTAAAGTCTTAAAGAGATCAGGAATTTGTGTCATATACCTAAACATAAGAAAAGCAATACACAGCAAACAAACAGCCAACATCAAATTAAATGAAGAGAAACTTGAAACAATCAAACTAAATTCAGGGGCGAGGCTGCCTACTCTCTCACTATCCAATACAGTAATTGAAGTTCTAACTAGAGCAATCAGGCAACAAAAGGAAATCCAGAGGGTACAAATTGGAAGGAAGAAGTCAAGATATCACTCTTTGTGGATAATATCATAGTATACATTAGCAATCCCAAAACTTCTACCAGAGAACTCCTACAGCTGATAAATATCTTCAGCAAAGTAGCTGAATATAAAATTAACTCAAACAAATCAGTAGCCATCCTCTACTCAAAGGATAAACAGGCTGAGTAAGAAATTAGGGAATAGACACCCTTTACAATAGTCACAAATAGTATAAAATACCTTGGTGTAATGCTAACCAAGCAAGTGAAAGATCTGTATGACAAGACCTTCAAGTCTCTGAAGAAAGAAACTGAAGAAGACCTAAGAAGATGGAAAGATCTCCCAGGCTCTTGGGTTGGTAGGATTAACAGTAAAAATGGTTATTTTATCAAAAGTTATCTACAGATTCAATGAAATACCCACTAAAATTTCAACACAATTCTTCACAGACATGGACAGAGCAATTTTCAACTTCATAACAAAAAATTCAGAATAGCAAAAACAATTACAAACAATAAAAGAACTTCTGGAGGAATCACCATTCCTGATCTCAAGATTTAGTACAGAGCCAATAGTGATAAAAACCACATGACAGTGGTACAGAAACAGACAGGTTGATCAATGGAATAGAATTGAAGACCCAGAAATAAACACACACAGACACACACACACACACACACTCACACATGGACGCTTGATCTTAGACAAAGAAACCAAAACCATATAGTGTAAAAAAAGAAAGCATTTTCAATAAATGGTGCTAGTCTGTTGGTCTGCATGTAAAAGAATACAAATTGAACCATATTTATCACCTAGCACAAAGCTCAAGTTCAAGTGGATCAAGGACCTAAACATAAAATCAGATACACTGAATATAATAAAAGAGAGAGTGGGAAAGAGCCTCGAACATACTGGCACAAGGGAAAATTTCCTTGACAGAACGAACATTAATGTCTCAGGCTCTAAGATCAATAATTGACAAATGGGAACACATGAAACTGAAACATTTCTGTGAGGCAAAGGACACAGTCAATAGGTTAAATCATCAACCTCCAGATTGAGAAAGGATCTTCACTGACACTACATCTGATAGAGGACTACTATCCCTAATATATAAAGAACTCAATAAGATAGATTCCAAAAACAAACAAAACCAAATAACCCAATTTAAAAAATGTGATACAGAGCTAAACTGAATTCTCAACAGAAGAATCTCAAACTGCCTAGAAACACTTAAAGAAATGTTCAACATTTTTATTCATCAGGAAAATGCAAATCAAAATGATCAGAGATTCTACCTTATACCATTCAGATTGGCTAAGATCAAAAATTCAAAAGATAGCACATGTGAAGAAAGAGGAACATTTCTCCATTGCTGGTGGGATTACAAACTGGTATATCCACTTTGGAAATCAATCTTGCAGTTTCTGAGAACACTGGAAATAGTTCTACCTGAAGATTCAGCTATACCACTACTGGGCATATACCCTAAAGGACACATGCTCCACTATGTTCATAGCAGCCTTATTCATAATAGCCAGAAACTAGAAACAACACAGATGTCCCTCAATTGAAGAATGAATACAAGGAGATGTAGTTCACTTACATAATGGAATGCTATTCATCTATTAAAAATGAGGACATTATGTACTTTTCAGGCAAAAGATAACCCAGACCCTAAAGGACCTGTGTGGTATGGTATATACTCACTTAGAATGTGTGTGTAAGATGAGGTAAAATGCTCCCATGTAACATTTTTTTAAAGTCAGACCTAGTAAGAAGGTAATTTGACAAATACAAAAATTAAGCAAATAAAAAAATCTTTAAAACAAAACAAAACTCAAGTGAATATTAGTCATAAAGTACAGCATACCCATGATATACCTCACAGAGACAAAGATGTTAAAAAAGAAGGAAGGCTCAAGTGAGTATGTTCCCATTCCATTTAGAAAGGGAAACAAAATATTAATAGAAGACAGAGGAACGGGGGGGGGGGTTGGTGGGAGAGGGGAGGGGCCAGTATAAGGTATGGGGAAAGACAGGATAGAAGCCCAGAGGGCCAGGAAAATGAATAAAAATATGTGGCTGTGGGGCATGGGGGGAACCCTCTAGAAAGTCCCAGAGACCTGGGATATGAGAGGCTACCAGACCTCCATGGGGATGACTTTAGCCAAAATGTTCAACAGTTGGGAGATGGAACCTGTAGAGACCACCTCCAGTAGACAGGGCCACCAGTGAAGGGATGAGACCACCCACATACCTTCAAAATTTTTGACCCAGAATTGTTCCTGTCTAAAAGAAATGCAGGTACAAAAACAGAGCAGAGACTAAAGGAATGGCCATCCAGCAACTAGCCCACCTTAGGATCCATCCCATTGGCAGGTACCAATCTGTGACACTATCACTGATACTATGCTGTGCATGCAGATAGAAACCCAGCATGGCTATCCTCTGAGAGTCTCTACCCAGCAGCTGACGGAGACAGATGGACATACTTACAGCCAATCATTGGAGTGAGGTTGGGGACTCTTACAGGGGAGTTAGAGAGAGTACTGAAGGAGCTGAAGGAGAGGGCAATCCCCTAGGAAGACCAATAGTCTCAATTAACCCAGCTCCTTCAAAGCTCCCAGAGACTAAGCCACCTACCAAAGAGCCTGCATAGGGTGGTCCGTGGTCCCTAGCACATATGTATCAGAGGACTGCCTTGTCTGGCCTCAGTGGGAGAGAATGCACCTAATCCTGTAGACAGTTGATGCTCCCATGGAGAGGGATGCTGGAGTGGGGAAATTTAGATGGGAGGGTGAGGTTGAATGGGTGAGGGGATAATGGGATGGGTAGTTTAGTAACCTCTTAGAGGCAATGAGAAGGGGGAAGGTGGTAAAGAACTCTGGGAGAGAGGGCCTGGAAGGGGGGCAACATTTGAAATGTAAATAAATAAAATAATTTAATACAAAGAAAGAAAATACCTCCATCAAATTAGTCTGTGGGGCATTTTGTTGCTTGACGATTAATGTGGAGAAGCACAGCTCACTGTTGGCAGGACTACCCCTGGGTAAATAGTCCTGGGTGCTGTAAGAAAGTGAGTCTAACAAGCCACGAAGAACAAATGAGTCAACAGCATTCCTGGATGACCTCTGTATCATCAGCTCAGATCTCTAGTTATCTGCCCTACATGAGTTCCTGCCCTGACTCTGCATAGAGATGGAGTATGTGGAACTAACTGTAAGCTCAGAAAAGTCCCTTCCCCTACATGAGGCTTTTAGTCATAGTGTCTTAACCCAGCAATAGAAACACTAACTAAGCCAAGTGGCACATGGCAACTGTTATCACAGAGTCATCACACATCATTCCAAATAAATTCAAGTCTCTTAGCCCACAAACACACTCAAAATTGCTTACCTTGGGAAGCTTACTCCTTCGAAGGAATGATGACATAGCATCCCGGCCCGAATTAGATGGCAGTAATTCTCTGATTTCAATAGTATCATCACACAGGAAGTAATGCAGGACAAGTTCTCTTCGGTCCCCAAAAAGTGAGGTTGAATCATCCCACAGGCAGAAGAAACGCAAAACCTTCCCATCATACTGGAGGAATCGTTTCAGGGTGTCAAAAGACTGATAGGGACGAAAGGGATCCACAAACTCTAATGTCTGCGAGTGGAAAAAGAGACAGAAATATAGCAGGCTTTATGTAGTCATATATGGGAGACAAACAATCAGTTAATACAGAGATTTGTAGACTATACTCTCATCCTTTTTCAAAGCTTTCAACTAAATACTATGACGTACAGATATACAAATTCACAATCAGTTTTAACCTCAAAAATACAGGCAAATATTGAGAAGCTTTTCATATGTGGTTAAAGGACATTTTAACATATTAAACTATATTTCTGGGATATGTTTAAAGTTGACTTTTCTCAAAAGCTTAAAATTTTATTAATAATGAACAAACCTAATCTATGGTGACATAAACCAGAACAGTACAGGGGATGACTTCAGGAGACCTGATTAGAAAAAGGAACAAACGAATGTTGTGATGTTATGGGAAGTAGTCTATATATTTTTCTTTTTTGTTTTATGCTATGCTGATTGAACATCATCTTACACACCCTGTGGAAATGTTCAGTGGGTGAGTTACATCCCCAGCTCCAAATATTTTACATTTTTTTCATATTGGTCACTTTGGTGTATTTGACCTGCACTGGTTTAACATTTATAATCCCAATTTAAAGGTGATTATATTTTTATTTTTAAAATGTGTCTTTTGAGCAGAAATCCCTCACGTCTGCATGCATGCATATTTATGAATGTGCACACATGCATGCATGTATGTATGTGCAAAGATAAGAGAAAGCATTATATTTCTGATTAAATTTTGGTAAAAATTTTCAGATATTCAAGAAATGGATATAGAAACAGAGCAAATGGAGAACTTCCACTCCCCATAGAAACCCTATTTGGACAGACTCTGCTCTAGAAATACTGAGTTCCATGGACTTCTCTGATCATCTATTATTCAGTTTTCAGCCTCTTTGTACTTACTGTGTTAGAGTATAGCTGCTTCCATTCTATCTGGTATAAGCAAATGATGTTGTTATGTAAAGGAAGATTCACTGGGGAAATCTTATCCCAAATTTAATTATATAATCATTCTAAAAATTCCTGAACTTTTTTGTTTATTCAGGACAGTCTAGCCTCACTCTTATCACAATAGGCAAATAAAAAATAGCCTTCTAGAGGCCATTCTAGCCGTGTCCTTGATATTTAAGTAAAATTATGGGATCTCTGCTTTTATTAATTAAAATGTGTTTAATGTATGAGACTCTCGAAAATGCATTACTGATCATATATCTACCATTAAGATCTTGTTCAGTTTAAGCAACATAGTTTAAATTTACATATCGAGGCTGCAGCAAGCACTTAACTAAATCTATAAAGCCCAATATAAAAGCCTCATATTAAACTCTTAATTTTCCAAAGATTTCTATATTTATTGATGAGCTTTCTTTGCCCTAATGGAATACCAAAATAGTTCCCAAAGTCTAAAAGAAAATTATTTAAAACTTTTGCTTTTCCATGGTATTTACTTCCAATTGTTGTCACAAATTTTTCTTCCATAGAAGACTATAAAACTTGACAGTATGTTGAATTTTATGAGACTGATATAATTTGTCATCATTCACAATCACTATCATACAATAACAACTGTTGGTGGATACATATAAACTTATGTAAGAAGCAATAACTTATATGGATCTTTTTCCTTCA
The DNA here is from genome assembly GCF_963924665.1 of Micromys minutus. NCBI lineage: Eukaryota > Metazoa > Chordata > Mammalia > Rodentia > Muridae > Micromys > Micromys minutus. The sequence continues at coordinate 7,039,685 of NC_137970.1, read as the reverse complement.
GATTCTCTTTGAGGTTTTAAAAGACTTTGTATTTATCGTTTAGGGTATATGGTGGGCATAAAAATGAGTTCAAACCTGAAAAATCTTTTAGAGTGATACAAAGTTATTTTACCTTAGATATTCCAGGACTAATAATACATATACTTCACAGGAGGACTGTATGTCTGCAATATCAAAGAATAATTTGCAGAGGCAAAGAGGCAGGTACATGGGAATGAGAGATTAAAAAACAGAACCAAAGGGAATTTCATTTTAAATTTTGTTATTCTGAAAGGGAATGAATTATAAGGTTTGAAAACAATAAAAGTCAGAAAAAATTTATGGAGGCAACAATTAGAATAATAGTTATCCTTGTAGAGAGGACTGATTAGAAAAATATGGGAGTGGAGGAGAAGAAACTCTTCAACACTGTAGTTAGGATGCAGGTTAAGACTCATTCCAGACTATATTTAACACTTACATGCTTGGCTACATGAAGTCATACACACACACACACCACCACCACCACCATCACCACCACCACCAAAAACAACAACATCAAAACCCTAGTAGTGGGGAGTGGTAGCACACATCTATTATCCTGACATTTAAGAATCAGGAGGTCAGTGAGTTCAAGATCACCCTGAGTTACACAATGAATTCAATACTCTTCTAAGCCATTATAGTGAGAGCCTGTCTCAAGAATCTGTTAATGAATAATACAAAATAAAAATAAAAATACAAAGGGAAATAAATGACGATAATGGAAGTTAAGGTAAGAATCCAGAAATTTCCAGTCTAGTCTCAATAAGGAACCTGGCTATGATTGCAACCTAACCAAGGATACTTCCTTTGGGTATTCAGAGCCTTCTGGAAAACAGAAAACTAGAGTAAAGTAATCAGTTTAAATAACTGCAGAACATCACCACTGAGTTTTTGTTCCTTACAGTAAGATCAGATATTAAACTCAATCATATATCCTAACTGGGAGAAATGCAAAACCATAGCTACTTCACTCTTTTAGAATATTCCAGCATCCAAATTTACAAAGTTCCAAGAAGGAGAAAAGGGGCATGTTCAAAGTCCAGTTTATTTAATCATTTTCACAGAAGGCATATTTTCCCAACCAGAAATAGGCAACTAAAAGCAGAAAATACAGGCAGAAGAAATGTGGGCTTAACTTTCATTCTATTGGTGACCACAAAACTAATTATGGGCTCCTGGATATTATCCCACCTACACTGATTACTAAATACTCTGTGGCTAGAAGGAAGGCTCCCTAAAAGTAATGGAGAAAGAGGATGAAGGGAGGCAGCAAGGAAGAGAATGAGGGTCCTGTTCTGTGACCACCATTTGGTCTTCCAAAGAAGAACAAGACAGCTCTCAAAACTATGGCTTTCTCTCAAGAGAAGTCACAAATGTATTCATTCTTACCTCTCTCCGCATCTTCATGTAGGGATCAAATGGACGCTGTCCTGGAGGATTCAATCTGATTCCTATTTTCTTCAGAAAGTTTTTTGTGAATGGATCACAATCATAAATCTTGAACGTGCGTCCATAGAAGACAACACTTATGTTGATATTGAAGTCATACACAGTATAAAACTGATCATCATTGGGAGGTGGGAAAGGAATCCGATGACGTCTGATAGAAGTGCCTAGGGAATAAATAAAATGTAATGTTTAGCCATTTAGCTATCAAGGAAGTTATGGTACATCTAAGTGACAAGCCTGCATGCTTCCCTGTGGCAGGATAGAAAGCAAGTGGCTGTTTCTAAAAATAACATTATACATTCAAACTCAAGTGAAAAAGACTTTTTAGGTCCAGAGTTCTCTGACTGGCCTGATAAAACACTTGTGTTATTAGGAAAGTATTTTTATAAACCATAAAGTCTAGAGGACAATAATGGATATAAAAGAGGGATAGTGTTAGCATGGTAAGCAGAAATGCCACTGTCATATACCTAGCAGTCCCCCCCCCCCCAAAAGAAAAACACCTAGGCTTCCTTTCAGGTACTACAGACAACTTAATACATTAAACTAAACAAAGCATTAAGGCCCCAAATTAAAGTGCTCATAATAGGCTCAAAAAGCTTTACAAAAACTAACAAGCTTTAGCTTATATGTACCGGTACCATGATTTACAACTTCAATAACCACAAATGACTTTGGGCTGCTTAGAAATTTCATAAGAATCTTTGTTCATCTAGAAATGTATTCTTCCTTCTTCTTCCAGTTCCGCTACCTATTCCACCCAACCACCTCTACCAAATGAGGATTGTTAAAGACTTCATAGTTTCCTCAAGTACTCTGAGTTATAGGTTCTTGATTTAATCACATCTTCCATATCTAACCCTAGAGTACTCGTTCTCTTTCTAGTAGAGACAAAGGAATAATTCACTATTCAATAGTGGAAAAGAACATCAAAAAAGGACCATCCCTTATTTGAACCAGTTGCCTAAGCCATAATTCCCAAAGGGAAGGAGACAAAATGAGGATGAAACAACACCTACAAATGAGAATGGTACAAGAGAGGAACCCTCACATTAGGGAACATGGACCTTCTGTGGGCAGTTAGGAGTCTTACTAGACTGAACAATAAACATGTCTGCCCACTGTGATTCAGGGAAGGACTGCCTCTATCTCCCAAGGCTACAAACCAACCTGTACTAGAAAACAAGTCCGTCTTTGTCTTTCCAAAGCTATCTGCGTATATATAAAGAGCTTTGGGGAGTGAGCTCTGAGTATATCAAGATATACGTAAATGGAAGCTACACATGCAGAGTTACATCTCTACATGTATTACTGACTTAGGCCTGAAAACCTACCCTTAGAGCAAAGGGAAAAAGAACCAAAGGACCTACCTAAGGTTGCTAATAATCCAGTAACATGTGGCTTGTGTGACTTCAGTATGGAGACATTTTAAGAGGAAGATATTAATATACATTCTTAGTGCTGTATATAGTATTTAGGATAGTGTCTTTTCTCCAAGTGTAAGAATACTTAAAGCTTACTATTCTTGTTCATTATAAGAACAGTTAATAAATAATCTTTATGTGCCAGGAACTGTGTTGGGCACTGTTCCATTATTCTACTTATCTTTTCCATTTGTTGAACAGAGATTAAGTAAAATTATTTTCATATTCTTTTCTTCATAGCAATTTTAATTACTTGGTATATTAAATTAAAATAACAAAACTATAAAATTAGAACTGCCATAGACTATTTTTAACTGTACTACATAAAAGATGATATAATTTTACTGCAAAGAATTGCACTTCAATTAGCCTTTAATTCATGCCATTGAAAACAGAATGCAAATTATTTAATCATTCAAGATTAGACATTTAGAACAAATTGCATACTTAAAACTGTATAAAAGGATGGGCATTTCAGATATTTCCAGGAACTATTATATGTCTCTTTAAAAATACTCGCATTGTGACAGGTTATTAAATACTCAACAATCAGGAACTTCTTCAAAACTTTCATCTATAGAACTAGGGAAGTGGCTCTATGGATAAAGCACTTGTCTGGATCCCCAGAACCCTCAGAAATGCCTGGCTGGAGTGACAGCCACCTGTAGCCCCAGTACTCAGGAAATAGAGACACAGATAGCTAAAGAAACCTGCCAGCAATCTAGATGAGAATGAATCTGTGAGCTGGCTGCAGGTTCAATGAGAGAGCCTGCTTCAATAACTAAAGTAGAGAGAGAACAAGGAAGATACTCTGGTATTGACTTTGACCCTCTACATGCATGCACGAACACACATGCACACTACACATACAAATGAAAAAAAGTACATCCATAATGTGATGATTCCAACTCCATAGTCTTGGATATGTGAATACCTGCTCCCCAACTGATGACAGTATTTGGGACCTATAGGAAGTATAGCCTAGTTAAAAGAAATATGTCATTGGTGGCAGGCTTTGAGTGAGGTCTGCCTTGTGTTTGTTGTTCAATAAATAAGTTACCCCTTGCTTTCTTGCTGCCATACCTTAAGTCCACCATCATGAACTCTCACCCTCTGGAGCTATAAGTTCAAATAAACCTTTTGTCTGTAAGGTACTTTGGTCATGATGTTTTATCTCCGCAATAAAATGTAATACACATACTTATGATTTGTATTTCATTTTAAGGATTCAAATGAGTTACAGCTTTATTAAGTAGAGCTATGAGTAGGAATATTATCACTTTCCAGGTATGTAGAAGTAGACTACAGTGCATTTAAATAATAATGATAACCACCATTACAATAATAGGTCTAGAATAGACTTTTATTGAGACATCCAATCCTCAATGATAAGGATCAATGTTTACTTCATAGATGAGGGGAAAAAAGCTAAGAATGCTTAAGTGTCTAGAACAATGTTATAGTCTAAGAAACAAGAGAAAAAAATTTTAAACTTTAGATTTCAGAATAACAGAACATCATTCTCTACAGTTTTCACTAAGTTATATCTCACTGTATATCATCCAGAAAGTACTTAAGTAAAGAAGATCCATGGGCAAGGAAAAGAAGAGAAATTTGTGGTTGAGCTGCTGCCTCCAAATATCCCGACCCCCTTCTAAGTACTATTTTCCAGAACCAGCCACCTGTTCCCTGTATCTCACAGCATTTCCACCCTTCATAGCCTACATCTCAGATCTCCTCATAGCTTCCTTATGTCAACCCCCATTAGATGCTTTTGAAAGTAACAGAAAAGTAGTAACAGAAAACAGCTTTGACAATCTATAGGTTGTAAACAGAAAGTAGGTATATTAACCAATCAAAAAAAATTACTAACAACAACAAAAAAAAAAAAAAAAAAAGAAAGAAAGAAAGAAAGAAAAGAAAAAGAAAGAAAAGAAAAAGAAAAAAAAACCCTAACATCACAAGAATACTGGGTGAATCAGAAACCCAGTGGAACATTTGAAATATGTATGGTTTCAAATGAGAAAGTTTATTCATATATTTCCATAATCTCTCAATTATGCACTATAGAGATTATCCAATGTATTTATAGAATTTGTGTGTTTATACTCTTCTATGATATGTGTCCAGGACTCTACCAGTGGGAGTTGTTCGTAGAATACCAAATAAATTGGCATGATACCATGTCTTTGGCACACACTGAAAAGCAGTTGAAGTCATTAAGGGTAAATGTCATTAAGCAAATATGGAGAAAAGCACTGCACCCTGGCATTCCTTTAAAATTTCAGATGTTCATCTTCTCAGCTGTCCCAGAAAATTGCTGGAACAAACAGACAAGCATCCAGTGCTTACCCTCTAGTATGTCCTCATCTCTCTACCACAAAAAAGGTCCTGATATCCGACTACACTCAAGTTTTAACTCTCTAGCAGCATATTTCCATGTCATTCAGAGCTGCCTTAGATTTTGTTCACAACTCTAAATTCAGCTTTATAGAATTCACCTTTCAGAATTAGAAGTCCAGCATTTGCCCCAATCATTATTGTAAGGTTATCTACTTTATTTCAGTGACATTGAGGACCTAGGGTGGACAAGATAATATTTAAGTGAATTAATATAAAAACTGAATTGCCCTTATCATTGTGTCTACTGAATTTATATCTGGTTATCACCATTTCCTTCTCTTGTGCCCACTTTGTTCATCCACTAACTCCAGTTTTACTGTTATTTTTTCTAAAACATCACCTCTGCAGTATGAGTTTTACAAGAATAAGTTTTTCATATACCATTAATCTGACACATATCTAGCAACAAATAAGCAAAATATTAAGCATTCTACATATTTATATCTTTAGACAAAATGACAAATAATAACTATAATGCAATACCCTATCAGCTATTCTATCAGTACAAAAATAAAGCCTAGTATATTGTGTAACATCCTCTGGCATTACTATCTTCATGCCTAGTTTTCATTACACATTCTATGAATACCTGCCAATGTCTTGGCCCACTACTTCCCCACATATTTCTTTCATGTTATCCCTTTAGACTGTGCTTTCTTTCTCTTCCACCTTTAACTGAGAAGAATTTTAGGCACCTCTCACATTCTAAGTCCCGAAACTCCTGGATTTACAACTTCTGATCCCTCAAGCATCTGCTACCACTAATGTTACCTGCATTGTATAACACGCATTACATCCCACCTCTCATTTCCCTTCCTCCTTTCTTTTCTTCATCTCTCAATGCATCCACAGTATTTTATTGAATAGTATATGCACATCTTTATTCACCTCTGCTCTTAAATTCCTTTTCAACAATTTGGTGTAGTATATACATAGACATGTCTGTGTGTACATGCTAATATGTATATGTCTCTGTGTGTCTCCCTGTGTGTCTGTGTGTATGTGTAGACCAGAGGTCTATGGCTGTCTGCCTTTTTTAAAAGATAGTATTTCATACTCAACCAGAGACTCATTGAGTAGGTTAAGAATAGCAGGGAGAAAGGTCCAGTGATCTTATCTCTGCCTTCCTAGTGCTGGGAAGAGATGTTTATAACCTTGCCTGACTTAACACATGGCTGATGAGAAATTCTAACTTAAGGTCTTTGTGCTTATATGGCAAGAACTTTCCTGACTATGCCAGATTTTCAGCGCATTTTGCTTTTAAATTCTATGTTGTTCCATTCATTTGTAACTCTCACCCCAATGTTTATCCTCCTAAGTATCAGATTTAGCAAAATGAAATAAAGAATGCCCAATTAAATCTAAATTACAGAAAAATAACAAATAACACCTTACTGTAAATATATTGCATATGGTGTTTAGGTTAATGGTTATGCAAAAAACTTCATTCCTAACCTGAAATTAAACCTTAACTGTTCAACTCACCTTTTATCTGGCAACCTTACACTTGTCCCTCTCTACTTTATGGGATAAAATACTAAGACACAGAATGTGCCTGACACAAATGCATGGCATGCAAATGAGGAACTTTAGTTTGAAAATAGATTTTCTGGGAGACGACTTCAGGACGCAGAGCGGAGCCTGGCCCAACTGCCAGCCGGAAAGGCGGCTCGAACAGGCTGAGCAACTGGTGAGTGGGAGACCTAGGCTGCGGGAGAGCAGAGGGATCTCTGCGGAGTGCACACGGAAAGGGCACCCCCTGCCCTGACCTGCCCTGTCCTCCCCGACCCAGTGACCAGGAAGAGATCTTAGGAACTTCTGTTCCCACCCTGAGACGACTTCAGGACACAGAGCAGAGCCTGGCCCACCTGCCAGCCAGAAAGGTGGCTCGGAGAGGCTGAGCATCTGTGACTAGGAACAGATCTTAGGAACATCAGTTCCCACCCAGACGCAACTTCAGTACGCAGAGCGGAGCCTGGCCCAGCTGCCACCCGGAACCTGGGCTGCCGGGGAGTAGAGAGATCTCTGCGGAGTGCACACGGAAAGTGTACCAGGGACACAGACCAGATACAAGGGAAAGGCAAGAACATATCACTGACAACAAAATGGCAAGAGAAAAGAGAAAGAGTATATCCCAAAGAAACCAAGACAATCTAGCAACACCAGAACCAAGCTCTCCGATAGTAGCAAACATCGGAATTCCAAACACTCCAGAGAAAGAAGACACAGACCTGAAATCATGCCTCAAGACGGTGATAGAGTTACTTAAACAAGAAAGGGAGGAAAAGCAAAAAGATTCAGAAGCTTTTAAAGAAGAAACAAGAAAAACACTCAAAGAACTCAAAGAACGAGATGAAAACAGAACCAAAGAAATAAAGGAATGTAAGAGGGAAATTAAAACAGAAATTGACACAATAAAGAAAGCGCTAAAAGAGATAACCCTAGAGTCAGAACACCAAAAAAAGAAATCAGGAGTCACAGAAGCAAGCATTTCCAACAGATTACAAGAGATCGAGGAGAGAATCTCGGGGGCAGAAGACAACATTGCAAACATAGACAAAACAGCCAGAGAAGATGCAAAAAACAAAAAGCTCCTAACCCAAAATGTCCAGGAAATACAAGACACAATGAGAAGACCAAACCTAAGGATAATAGGAATAGAAGAGGGAGAAGAGTATCAACTAATAGGCACAGTAAATATCTTCAACAAAATCATAGAAGAAAACTTCCCTACCCTCAAGAATGAGATGACCACGAGCATAAAAGAAGCCTTCAGAACTCCAAATAGGCTGGACCAGAAAAGAAATACCTCCCGACACATAATAGTAAAAACATCAAGTGCCCAAAGTAAAGAAAGAATACTATAAGCAGTAAGGGAAAAAGGTCAGGTAACATATAAAGGCAGACCAATCAGACTCACACCCGATTTCTCAACAGAGACTATGAAAGCTAGAACAGCCTGGACAGACAACATGCACTCCTTAAGAGAGCACAAGTGCCAGCCCAAGCTGCTATACCCAGCAAAACTATCAATCACCATCGATGGAGAGACAAAGATATTTCAAGACAAATCAAAATTCACACAATATCTGACCACAAACCCAGCACTACAACGAATTATAGGTGGAAAACCCAATACAAGGAGGGAAAATACAGCCTAGTAAAAACAATAAAACTCCTAAACAAGAAAACTAAAAGAAAAAAAAAAACACAGACACAACCCAAAAAAGCAAAAATGGCAGGAAACAGAAACAATTATTCCTTGATATCTATTAACATAAATGGTCTCAACTCCCCAATAAAGAGACATAGACTATCAGACTGGATACATAAACAAAATCCAGCATTTTGCTGCATATAGGAAACTCATCTCAGAGACAGAGACAGACACTATCTCAGAGTAAAAGGGTGGGAAAAAAACTTCCAAGCAAACAGCTCCAAGAAGCAAGCTGGAGTGGCTATTCTAATATCGAATAAAGTAAACTTCCAACCAAAAGTTATCAAAAAAGATAAAGAAGGACACTTTTTACTCATTACCGGGGAAATCTGTCAGGAGGAACTCTCAATCCTTAACATATATGCTCCAAATAAAAAATCACCCACATTCATAAAAGAAACTCTACTAAAGCTCAAAAAATACATTTCACCCCACACAATAATAGTGGGAGACTTTAACACCCCACTCTCACCAATAAACAGATCAGGGAAATAGAAACTGAACAAGGACACTGCAAAACTAGCAGAGACTTTGAACCAACTAGAATTAATAGATATATACAGAACATACTATCCTAAAGTAAAAGAATACACCTTCTTCTCACCACCCCATGGCACCTTCTCAAAAATGGACCACATAATTGGACACAGAACGAGCCTTCATCGATATAAGAAGATTGAAATACTCCCATGCATCCTCTCAGATCACCATGGTCTACGGCTGGTCTTTAACAACAACAAAGACAACAAAATGCCCACATACACATGGAAACTAAACAACGCTCTGTTAAAGGATAGCAGGGTCAAAGAAGAAATAAAGAAAGAAATTAAGGACTTTCTAGAATTCAACGAAAATGATAATACAACATACCCAAACCTATGGGATGCAATGAAAGCAGTATTGAGAGGAAAACTCATTGCCCTAAGTGCTTCCAAGAAGAAACTGGAGAGAGCTCACATCAGCAACCTGACAGCACAGCTAAAAGCCCTAGAACAAAAGGAAGCAGATATACCCAAAAAGAGTAGAGGGCAAGAAATAATCAAGATTAGGGCAGAAATAGACCAAATAGAAACAAAAAGAACCATTGAAAAAATCAACAAAACAAAGAGTTGGTTCTTTGAGAAAATCAACAAGATTAATAAACCCCTAGCCAGACTAACTAAAGGGCAAAGAGAGAGTATCCAAATTAACAAAATCAGAAAGGAAAGTGGTGACATAACAACTGAAACTAAGGAAATTCAAGAAATCATCAGATCCTACTACAAAAACTTATACTCCACAAAATTGGAAAATCTGGAGGAAATGGACGAATTCCTAGACAGATACAAGGTCCCAAAGTTTAACCAGGTCCAAGTAAACCATCTAAATAATCCTATAACACCTAAAGAAATAGAAGAAGTCATCAAAAGCCTCCCAACCAAAAAAAGCCCAGGTCCAGACGGGTTCAGTGCAGAATTTTATCAGACATTTATTGGGGATATAACACCAATATTCGCCAAACTATTCCAAAAGATAGAATCAAATGGAATATTACCCAACTCATTTTTTGAGGCTACAATAACCCTCGTACCTAAGCCACACAAAGACCCTACAAGGAAAGAGAACTTCAGACCAATCTCACTTATGAACATTGATGCAAAAATACTCAACAAAATCCTTGCAAACCGAATCCAAGAACACATCAAAACCATCATTCATCATGACCAAGTAGGCTTCATCCCTGGGATGCAGGGATGGTTTAACATAAGGAAATCCATCAATGTAATCCACCATATAAACAAACTTAAAGACCAAAAGCACATGGTCATCTCACTAGACGCTGAGAAAGCATTCGACAAAATCCAACACCCCTTCATGTTAAAAGTCCTGGAAAGAACAGGAATCCAAGGCCCATATTTAAACATAATAAAAGCAATATACAGCAAACCAACAGCCAACATCAAACTTAATGGCGAGAAACTTGAAGCAATCCCACTAAAATCAGGGACTCGACAAGGCTACCCACTTTCTCCCTACCTATTCAACATAGTACTGGAAGTCCTGGCTGGAGCAATTAGACAGCAAAAGGAGATCAAGGGGATACAAATCGGAAAGGAAGAGATAAAAACATCACTCTTTGCTGATGACATGATAGTGTACTTGAGTGACCCCAAAAATTCCACCAGAGAACTCCTACAGCTGATAAACAAGTTCAGCAAAGTGGCCGGATACAAAATTAACTCAAACAAATCAGTAGCCTTCCTATACTCAAAGGACAAACATGTGGAGAAAGAAATTAGGGAAAAGGTACCCTTCACAATAGTTACAAAAACTATGAAATACCTTGGTGTGACTCTAACTAAGGAAGTGAAGGACCTGTATGACAAGAACTTCAAACCTCTAAAGAAAGAAATTGAGGAGGATCTCAGAAAATGGAAAGATCTCCCATGCTCATGGATTGGAAAGATCAACATCTTAAAAATGGCCATCCTACCAAAAGCAATCTACAGATTCAATGCCATTCCCATCAAAATTCCAACCCAGTTCTTCATGGAATTGGAAAGATCAATGTGCAATTTCATATGGAATAACAAAAGACCTAGAATAGCGAAATCCATCCTCAACAACAAAAAAAACATCTGCGGGAATCACTATCCCTGACCTCAAGCTATATTACAAGGCAATTGTGCTGAAAACTGCATGGTACTGGTACAGAAATAGGCAAGTGGATCAATGGAATAGAATAGAAGATCCAGAAATGAGCCCTCATGTATATGGTCACCTGATTTTTGACAAAGGAGCAGTAAACATTCAATGGAAAAAGGACAGCCTATTCAACAAATGGTGCTGGTCCAACTGGCACTCAACATGCAAAAGAATGAAAATAGACCCGTTCTTATCTCCTTGTACAAAGCTCAAGTGTAAGTGGATTAAAGATCTCCACATTAAACCAGATACACTGGAACTATTAGATGAGAAAGTAGGGAAAACCTTAGAACACATAGGCACAGGAGAAAATTTCCTGAACAAAACACCAATGGCTCAAGCTCTAAGGTCAAAGATTAACAAATGGGACTTAATGAGATTGCAAAGTTTCTGTAAGGCTAAGGACATCGTCAAGAAAACAAAACGGCAACCAACAGAATGGGAAAAGATCTTTACCAACACCACATCAGATAGAGGCCTAATATCCAAGGTGTACAAGGAACTCAAAAAGCTAGACACCAGAGAATCAAATAACCCTATTAAAAAATGGGGTACAGAGCTAAACAAATCATTTTCAGTTGAGGAACACCGAATGGCCGAAAAACATCTGAGGAAGTGCTCGACATTTTTAGCCATCAGGGAAATGCAAATCAAAACAACCCTAAGATTCCACCTCACACCAGTCAGATTGGCCAAGTTCCAAAACTCAGATGACAGCCGATGCTGGCGAGGCTGCGGAGAAAGAGGAACACTTCTCCACTGTTGGTGGGGTTGCAAGCTAATACAACCACTCTGGAAATCTGTCTGGCAATACCTCAGAAAATTGGATATAGTACTACCCGAAGACCCAGCCATTCCACTTCTGGGCATATACCCCAGAGACACTTTAATACACAACAAAGATATATGCACCACAATGTTCATAGCGGCTCTATTTATAGTAGCCAGAAGCTGGAAGGAACCCAGATGTCCTTCAGAAGATGAATGGATACAAAAATTGTGGTACATATACACAATGGAATACTACTCAGCCACCAGAAACAATGACTTAACCAAATTCTTAAGAAAATGGCTGCATCTAGAGAATATCATCCTGAGTGAGATAACCCAGTCACAAAAGAACAGACATAATATGCAGTCACTGATAGTGGGATGCTAACCCCAGAGGCTTGCACTTCCCCAGAAACAACTCACAGACTGTATGAAGTCCAAGAAATAAAGAAAACAAAAAAATATACATATATTCACAAAACAAGAAGACTGACTATTCCCATGTTGCGTTTTGTTTTGCATGTACTTTACGCTTATTGCAACTAGTACGTTTTCAATGCATACTGTCAAGCCCTTGAAAAAAATCAAGTACTGACTAAAAAACATATTCACATGGTTTTATGTAAAATTTATTTTAATGTCTGAAAAAACAGTACTGACAAAAATGTATAATTTTAAGCAAAAAATGTTTAAAATCTTTACATTTATCTTTGTTTTGCAAAATAAAGTCGTTTAAAAAAAAAGAAAATAGATTTTCTTCATTCACATAAATTACTACTTTTAGGAAGTATAAAAAATAGTACCCAGTTGTGGAGCCAAAAGAAACTATTGCTATAGGTCATTGTTCTTAAACAGGGATGTACTAACAACCATTTAAAGGCCAGTTCTTCAGGTCAGCCATATGAAAATTTAGGACTCCCTACCTAAGACTGACTGGTCTGGACCATGTCAGAAACTGTGCCATGTTTCTAATCATTATCTCTTTCTTTAACACAGATTAGTTTGGACAAGTTAGTACTGGACTAACAATTATTCTGTTAGATGAGTAGGGTAGTTAAGCTTCTGGGTTTAACTGACATTCCTGGCATGATATAAAATTGATTTAACTATATTCTAACACAATGGCAACAGAAATATATATGTGTATTTATATATATAATCAAGCAAGTCTTAAACTATGACAATGGCTTATTTGACTTACACACACACACACACACACACACACACACACACACACACACCTCTATGCCAACAAGAACTCCTGTATATTACAATACACTGTTCTCAGTAGAAGCAGACATAAGCTGAATTTTTTAATTAATTAGTTAAGTTTTAATTTCAGGTTAGGAATGAAGTTTTTTGTATAACCATTAACCTAAACACCACATGTAATATATTTACAGTAAAATGTTATTTGTTTTAAACCTATTTTTACACAATCATAATGGGTGCATATTTTTATTTCTATCTTATCCCAACCTCCCTGCACTCTATAAAAGAAAAAATACATAGTAAAGATAACTAAAATTCTGTGTTTGGGGAATTATAATTTATTGTGTTGTACTGATTACTGAACCATAAGGTCCATATGGAATAATTGTATCTGACCTCTCAGTAAACTGGAAAAATACCAAAACCATATAGTGCAACATGAATACAATCAGTGCAAAATACCTAAACTTAACCCCATGCCTCTTCTCCAGAACCCACAGGTGCATGAGAGGCAGGAGCAGGTAACTCAAGATACAAAGACTATCTGCCCCATCTTACCAAGGTCTAAACCATTAGCTCATTAAATACACATTTTTCTATATTATTTAAGAAAGCTTGAAGAAGGCATTTAAATGAGTTTTCAAATAATTCACTGCCTTAGCAGACCTTGCTTAATAGCAATCATATTAAATATTTCAAGAGACATTAGACTCTCTGTAAACAGACCTGATGGCAGAGTGGTTATTCCTGCTTGCTTTCAACAGGATTTGTTACAGCTGTCCAGGTTTCTCCACTCTGTTGACAAACTCAGTGTCATTACACAGTGCTTTTACTGTGTGCTCTGTCTACAACCTGTAAGATGTAGTTTCATTAGCTAAAACTGGAAATTCTAATTTTTTTCAGAGACATTGAAATAATCTCTTTCTCAGGGTTTTTGCCTTCAAGTGCTTGTGAAAGAAGAGACTCCTTCCTTTTTACATAAAAATAAATTTAAAGTGAATCATTATAACTTGTCATGAGAATTTGTTTTGTGAACTTTGAAATTAAGACATTAAAAAATGTACCTGTCTAAAATCTTTGTAGAAGCTGGATTTGCCAGTGTTTGGATAGTTTTATGAACTGAAAACATATAGAAAAGAATCACTACAGCTCAAGAATAGATTTTTATAGGTGGTCTATAGGAGAGTCTATCTTCAAGATTGTTGGAGGCCAACACTACTTCAAGGTACTATTTAAGCTGCCACAGAAAGAACAGATAATGTGGAGAAAGGAAATTGCAGAGAGTCCACAGTAGGCAGCTGTCCCATTCCTATAATCAAGCATGCAAGTGGCATGGGCTTGAATAACAACAAAGAGAACAAACAGACATGTACATATGTTTTGCTGAGAGTCAAAAACAGGTCAGTAAGTTAAGTATGAAGAAATGAGGGAAGTAAAAGCAGTACATATTTTAGTCAGACAAAGAAGTATCAAAGTTTGAAATGTTACAGGTAGAAATACTCCAAAAGACAAAACACACGTACACACACACACACACACACACACACACACACACACAAACATGTTGCAATAAAAAAATGGTTCCTCAAAGAATAAGAAGCTCTGTAAAGTTATTTGCACTAAAAACAAATAAATACTCAACCCTCTTATATTTCTACTGTGCTGTTTGTAAAAACAGTATCCAAATAAGACATTAACTTAGGTATCTAAGACACTCGTGTCTTCCTATTTCAAACATCTTTTGTACTGCCCTGTCTTACACATGACAAATTATCGGCTATGCTACCATCATGATTGTTATCCCTTGACAGCATTTAAGAATACAGTCTCATTCCAGGGGAAGAACCACAGCACAAAAAGACATGTCATTTCCCTTTATCTCTAGGATCAGCTTCCCTGTGGAAGCAGAAGTGGGACACTGGTAAGGACTACTGGCATACACTGGGAAAGAAGGGGCTCTGTTGAGATACTATGACAGTTCATCTTGTTGATTTTACCAGACTGACAAATACCAGGAAACTAGAAATACTTATCATGGTTACATCTGTGAGGGTGTTTCCAGAACGATTAGATTAGGATGGTGCTGACCTAATAAACAGGATAACTTAGACTCTAACAAAGGAATTCATCCATTAATGGATTCAAAACATGACAGGATCTCTTTAGAAGATGTAGGACTTTAGCCAGTAGGCTCTAATTGGAGGGACTAGGTCATCAGCATATCATTCATAGTTGTATCTTCCACTAGTTCATGCTACTGTTCAAGTCACCTTACTGATATGATAATGTCACCTAACATCCTACCCTCCTTGCCCACCTCCCACATATAAACAACACTGAAACAATTAGCAAAACAGGTAGCACCTCCCTTAAGTTATTTCCATCAGAAATTAGTCACAGCAATGCTAAAGCTAAATGTCATAGTTAAACAACCATCAAGGTCATGATAATTTCCATAGTGTTAATAGTAGATGAGGTGAACCAGGGTGACACACAATAGTGCCCTGAATTTTGCAGGGGAGAAAAGCTTTCTTATCTTCCAAGAAAGAAGCAGTGGCCTCCTGGATGATGGTACTGTGGTGATGCAGTGACACCAAAGAGACCAAAAGCTTTTAAAACATGGTCATAGACAACCAGAGAGTTTGCTATATTAAATATAATAATATAGCTAACTACAGGGGGAACAGAAAAATGCCTATGTTAAGTTATAAATGGTATAAATATGATAAGTCACTATTGTGAACTACAGGCTAACATCATGTTTATCTCCATTGCTGCCTATAACTGAGAAGCCTAAGTATTAGCATAGGGTCTTTCATAAAGCAAAAGACAGACAATATATAAAGGCAGGAGTTGGAAGCAAAAATAACACATTGCAGTTATAAATAGCTACCTTGAGGCAGTCCACTATTTATCACTTCTGGTTCATTTACTTGAATGGTGTCATCTTCAAGGTAGAAATAGATTTTATAATACCTTATTCTGAAGTTTTCTTGCCTTTTATCAGGTACTTCATCTTCCAAATAGGCATCAAAAGATAACACCTGTTGGAATCATAATTAGAAACTGTAAAACAAATCATCGAACTTAATAAATATTTGTCCTGTACAATCTTTGTTAAAGAAGAAAGGTGGTTTTACCCAAGGCATTCTATAGATCAGCTAAAGAGAACATGCATACAATCTAGCTAAAATATATTAAAATTATTTGACTTTCACCACCCTGTGGTTATAAATTAAAATAATTTGTAATTATTCTTTTAAAAACCACATTAAAATAATAAGCCCAAATTTCAGTTCTACAATAAAGCAAACTTTTGTCTATCTTTGGAATCTCAAAGTAGGATTCAAAGTGCATGTTAGAAGCACAAAATACATTTTCTTTCTGTCCTTTTTTTTTGTTACACAGAACAAGAAAATTTATTGTCGCCAGTGCTGGTGCATAAAGATTAAGAAGCATAATTAGAAGGGGAGGGGGAGAAAGAGGGAGAGGGAGAGAGGGAGAGAGGGAGAGAGAATACAAACATCAGGCACCCAGGTGGACTTCTGAGTAGGTTTAAAACCTTCAATTTTGACAGCATAATAGCTCATAAACCTTATATAGATACAGGTAGGGTTTTTTTTTTACTTAACAATTTTTTGCAAACAGTTCTTACAATATGAACTTCAGTTATAGTCTTACTGCCTGTCGAGGTAAAAAAAAAAAAAAAAAAAAAAAAAAAACAGCAAGAAAAAATTCCCTAGTATAAAAGGGTATTCAAAAGTTTGTCTCTGAGCTTCCCCATACATTTTATCTAATGCATGAACATAAAACCTTAAAAAGACATCCTGTTTTTTTTTCTTTACTTTGAAAATCATTATAATTGATTAGAGATCACAGTAGCTTTATAAATCATGAAAATACATGTGCAGTCAAAATTCCAGAAGCTTTTATAACACATTTTACGATGATAGTACACACGAAAACACGTCCGCATTTATTCACACATTTACTTTGAGCTACCCTTTGGGGTTGATGAATAATCAATCTTAAACCTCAAAATTTAGCTTTTGATAACTAGACGTGTATAAATGACAAAAGAGAATTTGCAAAGTCTTTTTTTCCCCAATAGGCTTTTAGTTCGAATCAAGGATATCTTGTGGACATATTTTTCCTCATTCTTTCATTAGATTCTTGTACTGGGCAGTCACAATGCACTCTCAAAACATCTTCAAACGCTAAACGCAAGAAAGTTCTCCAACGTAAGGAAAATCATCTTGATCAACAGTTTGAACCAGAGGTTTTTGCTGAGCCTCTGTGAGACCAAACAAGGAACAATTTGGTCTTTTCTCCTCGCGATCCTCAGGTTTAACACTTCTTCCTTTCCACAACACACGGTCATTCACTGTCCTGTCTTCTATTCCGAGAAACAAAAACTAACTGGTATTTTTTTTTTTTTTTTTTGCACAGAACTATTTGGAATGAACCCCAAAATAGAAGAATGTTGAATCTCTCCCTCTCAGGTAGTTTCCTCCTCTTTCGTCAGCCTTTACTCTCGATCAATGATCTCATCACAACCCAGCTCTTCGGTCAGTTGATTGACAACCATCCCCGAAAACAGCTCTTCAATAAAAGCACCACGCCTGAAACCCACCATCCAGGGCATCATCGGCTCGCGCCATTCTCAGGAACACCTTGTTGGCTTCCTCCAGCGCGGCAGACACCCTGTGCATCACGCCGCTCCAGCGCTCCTCTTCAGGGAAGTCGTAGTCGTCCTCCCAGTCATCATCCAGGTCTGCACCAGACTCGGGGAAGAGGCCACGCTGGGCCCAGGCAGCCGATCATACTTTTTCTTTCATGATGAACAAAACTTTGTTTTACTCATTAAAAATAGCATGAAGCAACCTTAGCTACAGGATAAAATTATCTTGAAACTTAGTCTTACTGGTTACTTGCCTTGACATAGCTCAAAAAGGCCAATCTAAAAGCCATCTAAAAGCATAAGATATTCCACCTGCTATTTCACCAGGAAGCTAAATAATCTAACACTGACATGTGAATGGGGAATGGAAATGATTCTAAAGTGGTTATGATAAACATCAGAGACAGTTAAAAAAAAAGCTGAACAAAAAACCAGAATATGACCACTCTCAGGTATGGTTCAAGAGAAAGTCTTTATATATGAGAGCAAGTACAGCCAGAAGCATCTAAAGAGTCCTGAGCAGGAAAAGAAAGTGGTACACTAGGCATGGCCAGTAAACTACATTAAGCCATGTGAGAAAAAAGAGAGAGGAGGAAAGCTAGAGAGGAAGAGAAGAGAGAGAAAGGGCCCAGGATACAAAGAGAGCATATGTCTGAAATGGCAGGGTTGTATTAGAATCAGAAGCTGGGGAAAGGGAAGCTAAGCTCAGGACCCGGGGAGGTTAAGGGTAAGTGAGAAGAACCAGGACTCTAAAACAAGCACTTGTCATATTGAGATAACATGAGCTCAGCATGTACTTTGTATTCTATTAGGCATCATGGTTAGACACTCAGTAGTCCTGATATTCTTTGTGACCTGACAAAAGTATTCTAGAAAAAAAAATCTTTAAAATAAATCCTTTTTCCACATTATGAGGAGTACATTTCCTAAAAGCCACTTTTAATAGTTTTGCTTCTGTGCCATGTGGCATAAATAATACATGTCTTTAACTCTCAATATTATGACCTTCTCGTATAGAAGGATGAAAATATCCAGGACAATTGATGGGACAATATTTCTGTGATTTGTGCCAAATTTGTGTCAGTTATCCCCAGTGCTAATTTTAAAGTATGTGCTTCTGATAGAAATGAGTTAAGTATTCCTAGAATGGTTTAGCTCCAAGTGTTCTTTTATTGTGTTAGTGAGAATAGGATGGGTGAGGGGTGGGGGTCTTGCATGTTCTATGACACACATGTGGAAGAAAAGTAGCAACTGTGTAACTTGATGGCTTGCCTCCCATCTCAATGTGGGTTGCAGTGATCAAACTCTGGTCCCCAGGCTTATATGAAAAGTACTCTTACCAATGGAGCCATCATCGTTCCAGGAATAAAAGGTGTGTGTGTGTGTGTGTGTGTGTGTGTGTGTGTGTGTGTGTGTGTGTGTATGTATGTGCAACGCTTGGATACATGGGCCCACTAAGGTCAGAAAAGGGAATTAGATGCCCTGAAACTAGAGTTTCAAGTGGTTGTGAATCACCATGTCAGTGCTAGAAACTAATCCCAGATCATTTGCAAGAAAAGTTAAATTCATTTAAAAACAGATCCATTATCTCTTTACCATACTAGGTTACCTGCCTAATCACGAAGATAGTTGGAGATTTTTAATCATGGAGATTATGGGATATTAAATCAGCTCTTAAAAAACAAGCACATGACAAAAATTGTTTTGGAAGGAAAAAAATTAAATGTTTATATTTCTGGATTTAGGATCATGTTATAAATAAAGTAGAGAAATTCAAAGCAGTCAAAAGTACATTTTGATGGGTAACTTGTTATAACTTGATACACAGTACAAATTTAGCTTTCAATAAAAAAGTTAAACTTGGAGCAGTGTAAAAATGCAGTGAGGATGACGACCGGATGGACTAAACCTGTATACTCCTGTTCAGTGCCACCATCCACTGCCACTGCCATTCCCCCCAAAAAGGCTGAAGCAGATGCTAAAGGAGACAAAGCCAAGGTAAAGGACAAGCCACAGAAAATATCTGCAACTTTGTCTGCTAAACCTGCTCCTCAAAAGCCTGAGCCCAAGCCTAAAAAGGCCCCAGCAAAGAAGGGAGAGACAGTACCCAAGGGGAAGAAAGGGAAAGCTGATCCCAGTAAGGATGTGAATAATCCTGCAAAAAATGGAGACTCCAAAACAGACCAGGCACAGAAAGCTGAATATGCTGGAGATGCCAAGTAACCTGTGTGCATTTTTTATAACTGTGTACTTCTGGTGACTGTACAGTTTGAAAAAATATTTTTATCAAGTTTTATAAAAATGCAAAATTTTGTTTTACTTTTAAAAAATCTATATTGTTAGCACACAGAACACTTTATTGTTGGGTTGGGGGGAAGGATCATGGATCACTAACAAAATATGACCCAAGGTGGATAGAGGACAGAAAACCTCTTTCCTTGATAATTTTGAAAGGCTCCTTGTCCTGCATAGGTGGCTACCAAGGCACAAAATGCCTTGCAGTCGGGGAAAACTCTAAATTTATTTTTATAACCTCTTCCCTCTGTGTACCATCAACGTAAACTTAATTCCCTTAAAACCAGGGACCGTTGAAACCTGAACCTCAAAATTGGTTTTCCAGTCTATTGGACAATGTGGACTTTGCAGTGACTTCATCAAGTGTTCTCAGAAGAGCAATAGTTCCTTTTATAAAAGACTAGATCTTCGGATTGATAATTCTGCTATGTTCATTTCCTGAAAGACAGGGTCAGCTTGTGAAAAGCTCTTAAACAACATCCTTAATGTGAAATATCAACCCTCACTCTAAGCTACTGTCCCCTTTTTGAAGCATTGAAGATTTCACTGGGTTTTTCTGATTTTGGAAGTCTATACAAGAAGGAAATTTGGATGCTCTTGTATATTGCTGATTGTCTGCCCATGTCCTGCCTGAATACCATAATTGTTTATTAAAAGTATCTTTAATAAAGCTGGTATTTTTTAAAGTTAAATTTATTTTTATGTCAACTGAGTTATTTGCTTTTGACTAAATAGTCCAAGCTGGATTTTAACATTCATTTTGATTCTTGTTTTACCTTAAAAGAGTTATCAAGGATTATTGTCTAGTGAAACACTGATATAATATAGTACTGCATGTAGAAGTCTGTCCACACTCCATAAAAGGACAGGAGCTATAATTATGAGGCTAAAGCAACAGCCTAAGCTCTCAGAACAAATTACATATTTTTTAAAGATGATTTCTTAGAGTAACCAATGCATAAGTCATAGGGATTATGTACTTGGAAACTAACCATCTAAATGTAAGACAAGTATTGTGTCTGGGACCTGTATTCCTAGTACTAAGGGAACGAGGAACTGGGGTACAGGAAGGTAAGGAATCTAAACAACACAGGAGATCCTGTCCCAAAGAAAACAAATTCCGAGTGTCGAAATCTTACATAGCAATTTCTAGAAAAGCTGTTAGAAAATATGAAATGCCAATAATATTCAATAAGGCTTGACACTTCAAAAATGGGAGATCAGTGTCATGGTCAGTTGAAGTTTAAAATGTTTAGGAAGCTGAGCATGATGGCATACATTTGTAGCCCCAGCCACTTAAGAGGCTGAGGCTCTCCACTTAATCACAGGAGTTCCAAGCCAACCTAGACAAAATGGTAAGACCCTGTCTACATGGAAAGGCTGGAGTGGGGCGCGTAAGGTAAGGAGGAAAAGAGGAGAGGAGCTGGGGAGAGATGAGATAAGACAGAGAATATAACACAACTGAGCATACACAAAGATCTGAGTTTGATCCTAGCACCACAAAAACTATATTAATCAAAATATTTAAGCACTATTTTATAAAAAGGGAACTCTGAGCTAAATTATAAAATACTAAAGAAATTATAAAATGATACATGGCAAGGAAAATCAGTAGAGTGCAAAAATTCTGATACCACAGATAGATGAAATTAAAAAAAATTCAACAAATCAATTTTAAAAATGCTTTAAATAAGTAAAAATTCAGAAAAGCTCACCAAGAGAGACTATATATATATATATTATATATATATAAAATCAGAAATGGAACATCACAAGATCTGAAACTTGTAAGATAAGTCACATTTTAATACACACTCAAAAATAAATTCATTTTACATTAAAACTAATTTCTGTAATTAATATGAATTATCAAAAATACAGTGAACAGGCTAATTGCTATGATGTGGGAAAAAATTCTCCTAAGTATTCCCAACAAATGCTCCAACCAAGAGGATTTACTAATGAATTATTTCAATGTGAGAAAGAAAGGAAAAAGACCATATAATATGATTTCCTTAGGATACCAAAAAGAGAAACAGCTTATCAAGTGAATTCCAATATCTGTTAAACTCACCATTAAAAAAGAACCAAAATATACTACAAAGCAATAGTCTTGAGCTAGCTTTTCATTATAATTACTTAAGAACCTCTTATACCCTTGGACTCTTCACACCCCAACATCTCTGTATCTCAACAGCTACATAACCTCTTCCAACATGCCAATAATAACAATGTTATCTTATACATCGATGATTTTAAAGCTCCTTAGGTGATTTCAAAATGCAAGCTACCACAAAGAAATACTGCTACATTTCACTACTTAATGTTTTACAGAACACCAAAACCACACTGTAAGCAATTTATAGCACTCCATTAACAGTTATGAGATACTTATACAAAAAACAAGATTTTCCTCACAGACATAAAAATGTTTTCAAATTAAGAAACATGTGAAAATGTAATAAAATGGTCCTGTGACCAGTTCCCACCTGATATAGTTTAAGATGCAAGGGTAATTCCTTAACAAAATATAAATCATCTACTTTAAAATAGCCTCAACAACCAACATTATATTTAATTAAGCTATGTATCTACCAATATTAAGAAGAGGTCAATGCAAGCAACAGTATCATTAATACTATTGTTAGAAGTTCTAGGCAATGTGAAAAGAGATGAAATTAAAATACTAGGAAGAAATAAAACATCAGTGTAGGCAAACAGGCAAAAGCTAAATAGGTAAATATATAAAATTTCTTTAAAATATTATATTTAGAAAATATAGAAAGAAAAATTGTATTCACAATAGAAAAGAAAATTCTACACTGGACCATTGAGATGGATCAGGGCATAGAGATATGAAGCCTGATAGCCAAAATTCAATACCTGTATCCTACATGCTGGAAAGAGACTATCCATTTCTGCAAATTATGTTCTAACATCCATATGCACACAGTGGCCTATGAAGAAATGCACACCTGCTTACATACATACTTGCACATATAATAAATTAATTAATTAATGTAATTAAATTGAAAATTATATAATAAAAGCAGTTTTAATTAAAACTTTGATCCATATAAAACTCAAAGCATTTGCTAGAAGACACAGAAAAACATGACTAAAAATGAATTCTATTATGGATATGTATATGTATGTGTGTATGTGTGTGTGTGTGTGTGTGTGTGTGTGTGTGTGTTAAGTGGGTGAGGATGGAGTTGTTAAATGTCGAGGACAGGAAGACCAATAGAGGCAACTAACCTGGACCCTTGCAGGTCCCCAGAGCATGAACCACCAACCAAAGAGGGAGTACCCACTGGCTGGACCTTGACCCCTGCATATATGTAGCAGATATACAATTTAGAATTCCTGTGGGCCTGGTCCTGCAGAAATGTGATGTGTGTGAGGGGTGGGGGATGATACCTAGAGGTTTCCTCCTTCTCAGAGAAAGAAGAAAGAAATGGAGCGTCTATGTGAGGGAATACTGGGAGAGGGGGGCTGATACTACAATATAAAGTGAATAAATAAATTTTTAAAGAGTTGAGGAGAGAGGAAAGTGAGTACATAGGTCTAAGGGGCGGAAAAGCAAGAAACAATCTGGGAAAGGGGGCACATAGGTTTAAGGAGTGGGGGAGAAAGGGTACTACGTAGATTTAAACTGTGTTTTCAAAACCACAAGTATATTATAAATAAGGGGGAAAGGGTCACAAAGCCACAAATGGAGAGAAAACGAGAGTAGAGACGAAACACAAATACATAAAAAATGATGGTAGCTCACCACCGGAGGTCTATCTAGGACCGCGTAGGCAGCCACAAAGACCAGGAACAGAAGAAACAAAGGCTTACGGAGAAAAGAGGTGGAGTTGAGGAGGGTCCTCCAGGCTTCTGGCCTATCCACTGTGAATAAACGGACCGATAGAGGCTGGACTGTTTCCCTCTTAGCCAGTAGAGGTAAAGTCAGGAGGAGGGGCCCTGGCCCCCAAGCCAACGGTTACATTTTTTTATAAACCGGAAATACGTCACTAAGCAGGAAACAGGGGCTAAAAGCCGAAAACTCTCGTCATTCTGAAAAGCTCTTCGTGGCGTTCGGTCGCTGTGTGAAGCTTCTCCAGAATCCTCATCTCTTAACTTTTCCAGAGCACTTTGAATGTACGGTAGACGGACTTTGGCAGTTCCTGAACAAAGTTGAAAGATGGAGAAAGGTTCCTGAGGCATCGCAGAAGGAGCCGCGTGAGTTACAGCACCACCGAAGTGGTGCTGAGTAACCCCTTCCATAGCTAATTGTTTCGCCCCGGGGACTTGGTTAAGCGACTTGGTGAGGAGGGCTAGAGGCCCTAGGGGCTACAAAGGCCAAAAAGTCCAGGAAAACTTTGTGAACTCTGAAATTTCCCCTGTGGCACACCGCTCAGTTTTTCCCCTTGTTCCCAGGTACGAGAGTAGGGCTGCCTCCGTATCTGCTACAGTGGGCAGTTTTATGCAGTTTGTAAGACTGACTTTTCAAAGTGCCATCCAGTTCCTTAAAGATGGCTTCTCTAGAGGATGCCTACGGTGGTAAAAAATAAGGCTCCAACATTTCTGAATCAAAAGCCGAAGTGGAAG
The DNA here is from genome assembly GCF_963924665.1 of Micromys minutus. Lineage (NCBI taxonomy): Eukaryota > Metazoa > Chordata > Mammalia > Rodentia > Muridae > Micromys > Micromys minutus. The sequence goes on along the minus strand of NC_137970.1, from coordinate 7,014,928 downwards.
GTCAAGATAAGACTGCAGAGCCAGAAAAGTCTCAGAGAAAGAGGGACAGAGTTCAAGAACAGGGTTCTTTGATTTACCAGAAATATATCCAGAGCATCTTAGGGAAATCAACACAAAAAGAAAGGGGAGGTAATTCTGAAAGGAAAGGGGATGTTTCCAAGGACAAAAGAGCTAAATGGTGCCCCAAACGAAAAGAAGGAAGCTGGTGCCCCAAGCAGAAAGGAAGAGTCTGGTACTCCAAACATAAAGGAGGAAGCTGATGCCCCAAATGGAGGAGAGGCTGGTTCCCTGAAAGGAAAAGGGAAATCTGCTGCCCCAAAAGGTAAAGCGGGGGCTTGTGTTAGTGTAAAATCCAGTGTAGGAGCCACTCCTATGCCTGGCCTGGAGTATCCTAAGATGGAAGCAGAGCATTTTATAGCTGGAGCAAAGACTGGAGTGGACCACCTCAAGGCTGAAGTGGAGTTTAAGCCTGCAGCTTCTCTAGCAGTACAGGCTCCAAAGCCTAGAAGGGAAAGGAGGACTCCAAAGCCCAAAGTAGAGCCTCAGAAACCTGGAGTGGAGCCTCTAAAGCCCATGGTAGAGCCTCCAAATCCCATGGCAGAGCCTCTGAAGCTGGGAGGGGAGCCTCCAAAGCCCATGGCAGAGCCTCTGAAGCTGGGAGGGCAGCCTCTGAAGCTGGGAGGAGAGCCTCCAAAGCCCATGGCAGAGCCTCTGAAGCTGGGAGGGGAGCCTCTGAAGCTGGGAGGGAAGCCTCTGAAGCTGGGAGGGGAGCCTCCAAAGCTCATGGCAGAGCCTCTGAAGCTGGGAGGGGAGCCTCTGAAGCTGGGAGGGGAGCCTCTGAAGCTGGGAGGGCAGCCTCTGAAGCTGGGAGGGCAGCCTCCAAAGCCCATGGCAGAGCCTGTGAAGCTCGAAGGGCAGACTCCCAAGCCCGGGGAGGAGCCTCCAAAGCTAAGAGGACAGCATCCAAAGCCTGTGTTGGAGCCTCCAAAGCTCAGAGGGCAGCCTCCAAAGCCTGTCGTTGAGCCCCCAAAGCTCAGAGGTCAGCCTCCAAAGCCTGTGGTTGAGCCCCCAAAGCTCAGAGTTCAGCCTCCAAAGCCTGTGGTTGAGCCCCCAAAGTTCAGAGGTCAGCTTCCAAAGTCTATGGTTGAGCCCCCAAAGCTTAGAGGGCAACCACCAAAGCCTGGGGTGGAGCCCCCAAAGCTCATGGTGGAGCCTCCAAAGCTTGTGGTAGAGCCTCACAAGCTCAGAGGGCAGCCTCCAATGCCCAAGGCAGAACCTACAGAGCCATTGGCAGAGCCTCCAGAGCCCATGGTGGTGCATCCAAAGCTCAGAAGGCAACCTTCAAAGCCTGGGGTGGAGCATCCGAAGATTGAAGGGCAGCTTCCAGTGCCTGGAACAGAGTCTCCACAGCTCATATGGCAATCTCCAGTGCCTGGAGCCAAGCCGTCAAAGCTCACATGGCACCCTCCAATGTCCAGAGTAGAGCCTACCATTCCCCAAGTAGAGCCATCTGAGCCCAAAGCTGAAGCACCAGCAGAGTTTACAACAACCCAAGGGGAGTGTTCTAGGACTGCAATGGAGCATCCTAAGATGGGCAGAAGACTAGCCATAAATCTTCCTTTAGCATCCCAGCCTCCTAAGATAGGCAACTTTGGAGAGAGGAAGTGGCTTCTACATGGTTTTAAAACACCTAGTGAGAAGTTATTTGGTGACAAAAATGCAATTAGTTATGAAGAAAGCCTTCTACTTCCAAAATATCAGAGTGAGGATAACTCCTCTTCATTATTCCAAAAGTCTAAAGAAAGGGGAATGATTGAGGCCTCCAGCTCTTCAGGAAGTTACAGGTCTAATGTTAAGAGCTCCATAGCATCATTCTCACCAAGCCTCCCAGCAATTTCACAATCTTTATCCTGTAAGAATAAGAATGACTCGCTAAAGCTTACTTCACACTTTAGCCCACAGAATGACCATACCAACTCTTGGACTAGCGGTACCAAGATTTCTCAGAATTGTCCCAGTGACAGCAGCAGTGCTACCACATTCACATCCATGAATGAGAGAGTCAAGAAAGACATTCCAGTTGGATATTCTTACTATACAGTGGCCTCTGAAGAAATGACTGGTCATATGCAGGGGATAGATAATAAAGAATACTGGGATTCCCACATAATTTTATCTTCCAAAGGCACAGAAACACAGGCAAAGAACACATATCAAAAGGAGGAGCTGCCATATATTCAGGAAGCTAGAGCATGTGCACCTGATTTCCTGCCAAGGAGTCATTTGCAACCAAGCCAAATGGAAGGATTCATTGATACTCATTGTCACTTGGACATGCTGTTTTCCAAGTTGTCCTTTCAAGGAAGCTTTGCTGAGTTCAGGAAAATGTATAGCTATACTTTTCCTAAAGAATTTCAGGGCTGCATCTCTGATTTCTGTGATCCTCGTACCCTAAGAAATGGCCTATGGAAAGAGCTACTGAATGAAGATCTGGTTTGGGGTGCCTTTGGATGTCATCCCCATTTTGCGCGTTATTATAATGAGCATCAAGAAAGAAATATCTTGTATGCCTTGCGCCATCCCAAGGCTGTGGCCTTTGGAGAAATGGGGTTAGACTATTCTTACAAGTGCACCACACCTGTCCCAGAGCAGTTTAGAGTTTTTGAGCGACAACTACGGTTAGCTGTATCTATGAAGAAGCCCTTGGTGATTCACTGCCGAGAGGCTGATGAAGATCTAATGGGCATCATGAAAAAATGTGTGCCCTATGACTACAAGTTCCACAGGCATTGCTTCACTGGCAGTTACCGACTCATTGAGCCACTGCTAGAGTACTTTCCTAACATGTCCGTAGGCTTCACAGCCGTTCTGACTTACTCTAATGCCTGGCAGGCACGTGAGGCTCTAAAAAAGATCCCACTGGAAAAAATTCTTATTGAAACTGATGCTCCTTACTTTCTCCCTCACAATGTTCCCAAAAGCGTTTGCCAGTATGCCCACCCAGGGATGGCCCTGCATACTGTGCAAGAAATCGCCAAAATCAAAAATGAGCCACTGTCTCATGTCTTGGCCACCTTGAGGGAAAATACCTCACGTGTCTACAACATTTAAAGAGAAAAGGACACAGTCAAGAGTCTTGAAAACCTGTTGCCCTAACGAAACCAAAAGATTCTGAACACTTTCATCTCAAATCAAAAATCTATTCAGGTTCATAAAAGCAGAGACTATCTGGACAAGATGCCTTTCTCAAAATCTCTCCTTAATACATCTACTTCTAATTAGACTGCAATAAGATGGGAGCAGAGATTCTGGAGGTGCTTCAAATGCTAAGAACCAAGTAAGGTTGAGTGTGAACCACTGAGAGTATTGAATCTGAACTTAGAGTGTAATTGTGAAGCTCTTCAGACCTCAGTACATCATCATAGCACAACAGTTGTTGATTCAAATTGCAGATTTCTTCAGAAGATGTCAACATCAACATGTTAGAAATAGAAGAACCTCAGCTACTCAGTAAAGACAGTCCTTTCAGACACTGGAAATTAATTCAGACTTAAGAAAAAATACTTGTTAATGAAACTTACAACAGTGGAGCAACATATAGACTCAAATCTACAAATCCCATTTTTGGATAAGAAATGAAAGGCCTCTTTTACCCTGTGAAACTGTAGCCATAGAAATTGGCTTACCTCCATCTAGCTTCATGCTCAAAAGTCATTTTCACAGAAATGTTATCTCTGACTACTATCTAAAGAGACTAATCTTTTGTTTATTGGAATCATAGCACTTATTTAGCATGTTTTAAATGTATTGGCGAGTTCATCAGTTATCATTTATTCGGTAAGTTTTCAAACTTCAGTCTTGTTATATTTAACCCTCAATATTAGAATACTGCTTAGGAAGTAAGCAAAGACTTCTTGACATATAAATCAGTAATTAACTTCATTAGCATTTTGGGAAGTTAATTACAATATTTGGGATGGAATATGATACTAGAAAGTAATAGAGAATAAGCCATTATTATTTAAAAGCTAAGGCAAAAATAATGGTATATGTACTCTGCTTTTATGTGCCAAATGTAAAGTATGGCAACCCTTACTAGAAAACTGGCATACCGTACTTTATATAAATAACAGGATGTATCATAGATTTCTGCCTTTGTTTGAGAATTCAGATTTTGAAGAAAAAGTTTTAAGTGTAAATAATCTTTAACAGAACCAGAGAAGTTAGTAAAATGTAACCAGCTTGGGTTTATTGTAGTTTTCAAGACACAAACCTAAAAAACATTTTGACCTGTGTATCTTTTTCCCATTTAATGTATAAACTAGATATTGCTTAAAATATTATTCAACCTATAGGGGCCTGAACTTTTAGAATACTGTAAAAAATGAGGTTTTATGAATATACATTTTTAGGAAAGTACTTAGTTGTATAAAGTGCTATGTAGCCTTTTATCTATTTTTAAAATTTTAAGGTTTCACGTGTCCTTCGATGTATTTGCATGTTCCATAAATACCCAAGAAGAGACATTTCTTTCTTTTCTCAGAGATTAATATGATGTACAACTCAATAATAAATTCTCCAAAAATAGCAGTTTGGGAAATTCTACCTTAGCCATACTCTGTGGGTAGGTAGTATGCCCTTAATTATATTTTTTCAGAACTCTATTCATTATATTTCAGTATCCTCTTTCATTTACCTTTCTTGTTACCTTAATTTCATGAAAGAGGAAAATCAATGATGCCATTGCAAAGTGACACTGTCAATTGAGCATTTCAAAGAGAAATGTGAATGAAAGAGTGTATGGATCAGTAGTAGAGAACGTATGCCTAATACTTGAAAGGTCCTAGGTTCTGTTGGCAGCACCCACAAGCAAACACATTACCACCTGCATTCATAAGTACACATTCAGCCAGATAAATATGATATACTAATAAGGAAAGTATTTTTCTTTTCCAAAACAATGCTGTTTCTACAGGAAAACTGTTTTTCTAACTTTTTTTGCTACCTTTTAATGGTAAATGGCTGTAGTGTATTACAAACTTTCTTCACATGCAGAACACTTCACATATTTTTAAGAATGGGGGTGAGAAGTATAATCATATCTGAATGACCTAAATCCAAAGCAGCAATCTTCACTTACAGAGTCTACAATATGTAAGATTTAGGGCACTTTGTAAATAAATATTTTTGTTGTTTTCTGTAGGGTTTTGTTTTTGTTTGTTTTGATACAGGGTCTCACTATGTAGACCTAATTGGTCTCAAACTCAAAAGATCTACTTGCCTCTGTTTCCCTGAATGTTTAGGGATTAAATGTTAGCATTACCATATCCATCTTCTTTTAAACATGTGATGGTATGTTCATGTGAGTGCAGATACATTTAGACCAGGAGGAGGGTGTCAGATCTGCTGGAAATGGAGTTATAAGCAACTGTGAGCAATATGGTTGCTGGGAACATAACTATGTACTCTGAAAAGTTAATATATGCTCTCATCAGCTGAGCGACCTCCAGTTCCCTGTAAATAGTTTTGTTCTTAAGCAATAGGTATTCTTTGAGCTTCACAGAATTATTTACTCCCCCTCCCTACTTTTTTGGTAAGGCATTTAGTGTGTCAATTGGCCTATTTTAGAGATATCAGAACTATTAGGGCAGCCAGTGGTATAGAAATTTAACTTGCTGTTAGTGATCCCTAGGCCATTAGTGAAGTTATTCCAAAATCACTGGGCCCCTCAAACTCATTAACAGCCACTGTCTCCCCATAACCTGACATTACTTTTAGAGCACTTAAATTTTTTAAAGGCAATGGTAGTGGTATAGCTCTCTAGAACACTTTAGCATGCAGAAGTTCCTGGCTTCAGTCAAAAGCACTTAACAAAAACACAAAGCAAGAATAATAAATGAATAAAAGTCAGCTATGTATGTAATTAAAGTTCAATGGGAGAAAATAGGCTACTTTATCTTAAAAGACAAAGGATTTTGTTCTTATAGTTTTTATTCATATATAATTTTAAGATTTGTACCAGCTAACTGTTAAGTTTTCAGGATTCCGAATTGAAACACACACAGGCACGCGCACTCGCACACGCACAGGCACACGTGCACACATGCCCGCAAAGTAGAAACAGTAATGTGTAAGGTTATAATCCTACCACAGTAGGTTAGCTTTGGAGTGACACGTTTTCGGTTCTATAGTATCTCCATAGTTATTGGCTAATCCATTCCTGAGCCAAGCTTGCTAATATTTACTGCAGCAGCTGCTTCACTAATTAGCATATAAACTATGCATCTTACTCCCCTGAATTTGTGACTTAGAACCATTATTTTCTGTATTTTTTTTCCCAAAGCAAACATGTGAGATGTGTTTGATTTACACAATTCTTGGGTTGCCTAGGCTTATTCTAATTTCTTTTGTTTGCTAATTTATACAATTTAGCTTTTAATCTTAACTTTATGCTTTGCACTCTGGTGTTTCATTGTGCTTTTTCTGATGTCTTAAGCTAAATTGTTCATTACCTTTTGCTTCTAATTATAATTATGCTACACTTGTATGTTTTATTTTCAGAAAGTCACTTCCAAAAACATGCATAATGCATTACAAATAATATGACAAGGAATGTAAAAGTCCCATTTTTATTACTTAAAACCCAGTACTGATGGTATCTTTTATATAACTGTTCTCATACAGCTATACTAACTTGCATATTTTTAAGTAACTTGTTTTTCTGATTATAAAAAGAATTTTCATATTTAAGACTTACAAGCCACAAAAATGTCATTGGTAATCAATGGGAGATTTTAATATTTTAGTCATTTAAGTCAAAATTATTTAATATCATTTCTCCTTTTTAATTTGAAACAAGACTTTCTATATAGCCCAGACTGGCCTTGAACTCTTATCTAGATCCATCTAAGCTTCCCAAGAAATAGAAAGTGCATATATTTTAAAGCAGAGTTAAATGAAAAACATTTAGAGGTCATAAAGGTGATAAAGATGATATAGAGACAAAATTTATTTCTTTCCCTTCCTGGTCAACAGATGTAACTATTATTGTAATTCTTAAGAAACAAGTTCAAATATTTCATACATTAATAATGGTTGAAATTCATCTGAACAAAACTTGTATGTGATGTTCTGTTTCTGTCTCACATATGGAGTCCATTTGTTATCCTTCTGTTTTTCAATAAATCTTAAAATGTTTAATTATGCTTTTAATTTTATTTCTATGTCCTAGTTACCTATTGACTGAATGGCTAATTTATTTAATTTCTTTCTCTTTTACTTTTTTTTTTTTCGAGAAAGGGTCTTTCTGTGTAGTCTTAGCTGTCCTGCAAACCACTTATGTTTTTTGTTCACCTTTTAGCAAAAAAATTAGAAAATGAGCACTAACTGATCACAGGATATTGTGGCACTATTTAAAGGATTAAGAAACATGTGTACACTATAGCTATGGGGAGAATATGAAATTTATAAAAATACTGAATAATATATGTCAGTGTAGGATGCAAAAATGGCAGCTTAAAATACTGTCTTCACATTCTTGTAGAATCTATGAAGCAAAGCAATTAAAAATCACTTGCTATTAGTAAGAGGTCCAGAACCACTGTGGGAAGATTTGCTGGAGCTGGAGAGCAGGCTCTTGAGTTTAGGATCTGATGTTTGGATCTTAGCCCATGTCAGGCTTCTCACAAGCATAACTCTCAGCTTCAAAGAATCTGATGTGAGCATAAATTCATACATATAAATAAGTTTATTCCTTGATATTCTTCATTTATATTAGAATTAAAACAAGGAAGCCAAGCTATCCAAGAGAAATCATGTCACTTACCAACAAGCTTAAAAACTGCCATAGTCAAGCAATATGGTTATAATTCTAATAGTCAGCCAATGAACCAAATCCCTTTGTCCCCCAGTACATTGAATTAGCCTAGTGGTCCCTAAATATATTTTAATACCCAGAAATATATCAACAACTAAGTCACAAGGTGGGTATGTGCATCGACAGTCACCTTTACTAAAAATATAAGCCAGACGAGTTACAGATAAACTGATAAATACAAAGGTTTGAGGTAGATAAAATACGCAGTAACAGTCACTCCCTGTATTCAAAGAAGATCATGTTGCTAATCAACACATTTAGAAAGTAAAGTCTTCTGACCATAAACCTATCATGCTCAAAATATACACCCATGCCCAAACACACATAATAACTTTTTTAGAGCAATGTGTTTCTCAGCACATGCTACGCTAAGCACTAAGTATTAAAAATTAAATAAAAATAACCAACACTGTTTTTATGTTTAAGTAGGGGCTTGAGATCAGATCTCACTACAGAACCTAGCCTGCCTGAACTGATAATGCCTCTGCCTTAGGTTCCCAAGTGCTAATGGACCCTGCAGTGTGTTTTATTTTTATATTGCTTAGCTCGTTTACTCCTATAAAATAGGTTAGACTGTGATCCTTTTCTTACAGAAGTTAGAGTTCAGGAAGTGAAGTGAAATAGTCACTCAGGGTTTCAAAGTAAATGACCAAGACATCAGAGAATGGGAGAGGTGGTGATAGGGGAAGGATTGTGGGAAAGGGTGACCTGGAAGGGGACAGTGGGTGGAATAGAAAGGGAGTAAGTAAAAAATTATTAATTACTTTTTAAAAAGACTGACATAGTAGAGAGGATAATGCAGGCTCCCAGATTTAGATACCACAAACTTAGCCATATCCATTGAATTATCACAAAAGCTCTACTTACACTGTTGACAAAAGTCAACCGCTAGCTAACAGGTAATGGTCATTATAGTATATTTAAACATGAGCCTTATGTACTGTTTTAGCACTCTGATGCAATGTCAAGCCAATGTAGTTTAGTTTCACTGTGATATTGGTATCTTAGCAAAATGTCCTGACAACTAACAGAAGTGGGAAAATGGTGTCTTAGCTTTCCTTAGACTGCTGAAAAATAAAACCTAAAAGGTGGTCCAATTGATGTTCCACATCTATACACCCAAAAGGCCTTTCCCATCTTCTAGTATTATGTGTATGAATGCTTTGCCTACATGCATGTATGTGCACCATGTCAATGCCTGGTACATTCAGAGAGCAAAAGGAGGCTGTGGGTCCCCTGTAGCTAGAGTTAGAAGCATTTGTAAGTACCTGATGTAGGTGCCAAGAACCAAATCCCAGCCACCTACAAGAAGAGTTTAACTGCTACTATCAGGCCAGCTCTGCAGGCCCTTACCCTCTTTTTTGATTTTCTCAAGTCTCATCACAACCTTTCTTTCCTATATTTTCAAATCCTAAAATTCTGAATGAAGTTGTCCATGGTTCATACTGTTGCCAGAAACTGGAGGCCCATGGTCCATTCCCATGCTATGAATACCATGGAGGCTACTCTAGTTGTAATATTAATTACTGCAGATATACGGCTGAGAGGGAAGGACATAGAAGGCTTCTGTGATGATCCCTACCACTCACCTCCCCCAATCAAAGCAATAGCATAGACAGGAATCCACTGAGGAGAACTCTGAAAAAGTGAATGGAAGTGCTGAAGAGGATCCCTGGACATTGATGGCTTCAGACAGGTGTCCAGGAGGAGTACTCAATTTTGTTTAAGGGGCAGGCCAGTATGAGTTTCACCATGCTCTAGAGAAAAGAGATAACAAAAATTGGGCTTTTTCTCCTCATTTTTATTTTTACTTTTTTTTGGGGGGGGGGGTAAGGAGAGCCAGACAGGAGAGGATTGTAGAAGTGAGTATGATGAAGGTACATGATGTGAAAATCCCAACAAAACAACTCAGAGGAACCCAACTCCTAAGGAATGGAAAAGGGGATAAAGGGAAATGAGAAGGGAAAATTTGCTGCACAGGTAATATATAGTAAATTAAAAGCTGAGAGGACACAGTAGTGTCCCCATTACCTATCAGTGAGAAGCAAAGCTTTAATAGAGGTCAATTAGACTAGAGTGGAACATACAGGGGTTTTATATCTATTTTTGGAACATAAATGCCAAAGTAACTGCTCTGTAAAGTCAGGTGCAAGAAAATCACCAAGTAGAAGCAACTGTACTCCTTAGAAAAAGTTTGGTGGCAAGAGCCGAAAGGAGAAACTAGGATGGAATGCAAAATAAAAAGCACGACAATGAAACAAAATAGCAATATTAATTTCATGCTATGAAACCTGTACAAGTTCTACACATTCAGAGTGTTAATTTGGTTGTCAGTCTTATTACTAATTGCTCTTAATTCAATGTAACGAAAACAGGCATGTAGGTATTGACACTCTCCCTAAAAGAAATTATGTAAATTTGCTAAAACAACATGAGACATCACAAACCTTCCTGCTTAAATACTAGAAATTTGTAAAAACTATCTGTAGTAGCCCAAGTCAAAATAATACATAGAAGAATAACTTGAAACAGCACCATGTGGATGGCTTAATGGCTTCTTGGTAGAACACAATAATATCAGTGGCAAAATCTGCCATATGTTGTAATTGATTTCAAAGGAAAATATAATAATCCTGCAACATGGGTAATGGCCTGAGACAGTCCTAGTGTCCAGTTTATTTTCTTTAGGAACACTGACCTTGTGATCATGCAAGGAAACAAACCAAGCCTAAGGCAAAGGATGGGAATGACTACTAGCATGGGCTGGATATTTGATATCATCCATTTGATGTCCAGGGAAACTCTATAGTACATTTGTACTAAACAGATGATGAAACAGGACGACAGAGATTTAAAATGTGGCCAAGATGGTAAATCTGGTTTGTATGCCTCACTGTGGACTTTCAAGTCAAGAAGGGTTAAGATTCCACCACCCCCCCGCCCCCAGCACTGGATGTGGAGTTAATTGCTAATAATGCTCCACCACAGGAGACATAGCACCCAAGTTCCAAATCTGAGGGTAAAACAAAGGGAGATAACCAATAATATTACTGATAGTGATGACGCCAATATTCTCCAAAGAAGCAGCCAGCCACTCCAAAGCTTTGTTCACTGTTAGGGGAATCTGAAGAAAGGGCACATTCAATATACTATTTGTCATTTTTCATGAGTCCAATATTCAAAAGTATTTTTAAAATCAGGAATATGGTTCACATATAATTCACAGTTAGTATTTGTACTATTTCCCACTGTTCATAATTAAATGGAAAGTCAAAATCTTCAATACTTTTAAAATTTTAAAATAAACCTTCAGCTGGTTTCAAATCAAGAGTGGAAAATATAGAAGTAATAATGACTTCTATACATTACAAATACAGAGCAAAATATAAATTAGTCTAAAGTTTATTTCAAATAATGACAAGGTTTTATATTTTTTAAAAGCCCATGCACATAGTGTGTAACTGCTTGAGAAGTAGCAGGAGAGTGGGGGATCTGCCAGGGAGACAAGTCTCAAGAGAATCCAACCCTATCTTCACTTTGACATTTGGCTTCCAACTTCCAGAACTGTAGAGAAAATGCATTTGTTTTTGTTGTTTCTTTTTTTAAGATTTTTTTTATTTTATGTATTTGAGTGCTCTGTCTGCATGTATACCTGCGTACCAGAAGAGGGTATCAGAACTATTTATAGATGGTTACAAGCCACCATGTAGTTGCTGTGAATTGAACTTGGGACCTCTGGAAGAGCAGCCCATGCTCCTCACCTCGGAGCCATCTCTTCAACCCCTGAGAAAATACATTTTATTTTTAAGCCACCTAGTCCATAGTATTTTTTGTGGGATAATAATACAAACACATACATTAAGCTGTCACTTGTATACCATAACATATTTTTACACATTTTAATTGGGTATACATGCAAACATCAAAATCAATGTAAAAAATCTGTTTATTATGGTTTTGTTTATTCAGTTATGTACATTTTAATGTTAAGATGCCTCTTTGAACATTGATTTTCTAAATGGTATTATAGGTATAAAAACCAGGAAATATATTTTAAACTTTTCAGTGCCCATTCTTTCTTTTTTTAAAGACGGGCCTCTCCATTATTTATTCAGTCCCAGTAAGTTAAAGGATGAGCGTGAGGCGGGGCCTCCTAGGTGAGGATGCTACTAACAGGGTAGCATCTAAGCCAGATGCTCCTAGATGCCCTTTTGGCACAGTGAATTTCCCTGCAGGTTGAGGAGGACTATCCTGGGGCAGAAGACAGGAGGCTGCAGACTGATGTAGGCGGTTACTACATAGAAACAGCTCCTTTAGCTAGGGAAGGTTAGCCACACCATTCAAGTTGTCCAGTGCATTATCACTGGCCTGCAACATAAGACAGTGCAGTGCAGCCAGGGCTGGGGGCAAGGCTTGGAGTCAATTATGGGACAGGTCAAGGTAAGTGACCAAGAGCAGTTGTTCCACATGGCAGAGCACCGTGAGATCCTTGTGAGCCAGGTGCAGCACACGCACATCTGCAGTGTACTCCATCTTGAGAACACTGTTTTCCAGCAAGAACTTACTGCACAGGTCATCCAAGTAGGCTGCTCTCATTGGGTCCACAGCTTTGAGAGTACTGAAGTACTATACTGTTCCTTTCTCACAGAGGAGGGGGTTCAGTGCCTGCATCAGCCGGATGATAGTCAGCAGGTACCATTCATTCTCAGGCTCCAGCTCCTGTAGCTCCTTATAGGACTCAAGCTCAGAATGTAGCACTGTGGCCTTTTTCACCTTAACAGCTCACGTCTGAGTGAGCTGAGTCTCAGCACCAGCACTCTGGGCCTTTTAAAAGCACACACTCCTAGGCATCATTTCCTGTCCATATGACATGAAACATGTACTGAGGCAACAGGTCATTGAGAGAGGCAGGTCACAGAGCTACACATGGCTGGGCCAGTTTCTGTCATCTGGAGTACACCACTCCACACTCAAAGGTATCTCTTCAACCATGAGTAGCAAGATTCCCACGATCAGGGGATGAGGAAAGCAGACTGACAGAAAAGCCTCTTACTGGTTCACATGCGAGCAGCATAGAACATCGTAGGGCTCTGGCCAACCCAGGAGCAAGATAGAACCAGGCACTCCCTGATCACTTGGGTCAGTAAAGCAGGCATTCTGCACCAACTCCAGCTCTTTCAACAGTACGATTTCAGGAAGCAGGCCCTATGGGCCAGAGTGTGGCTGGGGGTGCAGCTGGGGCAAGAGGCAGGAGCAACAATGCCAGGAGGAATCGTTGGAGAAGCTACAGGTGATGAGGCTGCCATTGAAGGCTAGTTCCTCTGCAGGGGCAACAGCAGCCAGTGCAGATACAAATCGCTGATAGTCCCACCAATCAAAGTTCTGCTCATTGGCCTCAAGGAAGCAAGCAATACCATAAAATTTACCCCCTCCAATTACACTGATCAATCAGTGCATTTTCTTATAAATTTATAGTACTTTATATAAACTTGCAAGATTTAGTTTAGGATAATCTAGTTTAGAACATTCCTATCACCCTTGAGATATTTCCCTCTACATGTGCCAAACAAGGATTGATTTGCTTTTTCTTACATATTTTCTAGAATTTTACCTGGGTGAAACCATACACTATGAAGACTTCTTTCTATATCTGGTTCCTTTCATTTAGTATGTTTTTGTGGTTCACCCATGTCTTAGTGTTCTCCAGGAGTTTATATTGCTGAATAATTTTGTTTATCCATTTTAAGTGAATAGATGTTTGTGTTATTGCCTGGCTCAGCTATTGTAAATAATGAGCTATGAATATACCTAAGCAGGGGCTGCAGAAATGATTAAGTATTTGAAGTACTTTCTGTAAAAACATGAGGATCTGAGTTCAGCCCTCAGAACTCACATAAAATAGCTAGACACGAAGAGCACTCATTTCAAGGTTGGACAATTGATGCTAGGAGTAGCCCTTGAGCTCACTGGCCAGCCAGTCTAGATGAATAGGTTCCAATGAGAGGCACTGTCTCAAAAAATATGGCTGGCTTTTGAGGAGCTGTGCCAGCAGCCTCCACATGCACTTACATAAACGTATGTACTCCTGCAAACATACACATGCACATACACAAACTTTTTAAAAGATCACATACAAAAGTACAAGGGATGTACATGGTACACATATATATGAGTGGGCAAACTCTCATATACATAAAATATTTTTTAAATTAAAATAAAATGTGTGCATGTGTTTTGGTATATGTGTTTCAATTTTAGTTTGATAGGTATATGGAAGTGAAATCATCTGATCATGTGGTAAGCATATGTCTATTTTAAAAGCTATTAAACTGTCTTTTGAAGTAGTGGTATCATACCAGGAATGTATTGTCATTCTTCTTAAATTATAGCAATTCTAATAGGAATATGATGATAGGTACTAAAGTTTCAGCCTAAAAGCATTTAACAGGACTTTCGGCTAATGAGAATAAGCTATGGCCGGTTGCTTCAAAACAAAAACCAAGTGGTACTGGAGAGGCAGCTCAGTGATGAAGAGCCGACTTGTACTACTCTTCCAGAAGATTCAAGTTTGATTTGTAGAGAATCCACTTCAGGCTGTAAGCCATCTGTAAGCTCTAGAGGGATCTGACATATTCTTCTGGTCCCTGTATGGGGAACTGAAGCCACACATAGCACCCCCACAAGCAATTAAAAATAAAAATAAACCTTTTAAAAAGCATACACCTATCATAATAACAATAAATCTTTTTAAGTTTGGTGAAGGACTTAAAATTTTGTCAAAAAGTCAATTTCTAGGTTATAAAGAAAAGGGAAATTTTTCTTTAGTAAAATACTCATTTATGAATCTCATTCTTTTAATTCCAAAAACATCATTCCAGATTTCAGGATACTAATTTTTAATTAAATGCTTTCTGAATTTCAAAAGAAGATTAAAGAAACCCACATTGTATAATGAAGTTTGAAACTCTCATTTTAACATAAATTTAAAGACTGTAATTGTGCACTTTACTCTTAATGATAAATGTAGAATACACAGATGAGAATTTGGGGCATCACATGTTTGATTTAAGACAAGCCTTTTGATTTCTTCTCTAAAGCTACGTAGCTTAAAATTTCTATAATTGTGGATAAAACATGGGAATTATATGGTAATATACTGCAATTACACAGTTATAATTATATATATTGGTCTCTTATAAAATGCTTCTAGCAGGAATCAGATAATTTAAAACTTACATAAACCTATGAAAAAGTTTCCATTTGCAATTTGAGGTACAGCTTAAAGGTATAGTACCAGGCAATTTTCAAAGTGTAACGATCTTTTAATTTGGTATACTGATTATGTTTTATAATATGCCTAATTGACTTTAGGCAAGATTCCTACAATCTGTACTTATGCATTGTTCTTTGTTAATTATGTAAAGCTTTGATGTAGTTAACTAGTCTTAAATCACCCTGCAGAAAAACTTGGAAGTTTGACTGGTCCTAGACTAGAAAAGAAAATCAGCCCCTGCCCACCTAATACCATCAGTTGGCCTGGTATTTCCCTAAGGAACAAGAATAATTTCAATCAACACCAGACAGAGCCACCCTGTGACTACAATGGATAAAGGAATATCAAGACAACTCCATTATCATGTGTGAACACAGACAGAAAATAAATGATATCCCAGAACCCCCGAAATGTCAAACTCCCCCTTTCATGGTTCATAGGGGTGACAACAGTTATTCTCCCAGTTATAGCAATAACCTCACTCCAGTCTGATCTCTCTGCCAATGAGATGTGTTAATGTGTGCCCACTCATAAAAGTATTACAGCTTCCTGATAAGATCTAATCCAGAACAACTGGTCTTTTCCATAAGTCCTCCCCCAACATCCCCTGCCCAAACTCTAATCTTACCTTATGTCTTTCCTAATGCCTGCTAAGAAAGCAATAAGAAACTAACTCGCTCACTTTTTAAGTCAAGGGCTCAGTGAACAAAATGATTATCATGTATGATACCCTGAGTTCTATCTCTAGCATAAAAAGCCAGGCATGGTGGCACACACTGGAGACCGAAAGATCATTGAGATTTTGATGGCCAGCCAGCCAAACCTACTTGTTGAACTCTAGATACTGTTTCAAAATACAAGGTGAACAGGAACCATACCCAAGGTTAATCCCTGACCTTCACACATGTGCTCTCATGTGTACATACACACACACACACACACACACACACACACACACACACACACACACATCTATTCAAGCATGTGAGTATAAAGAAAATCAAGGTGACCCCAAAGATTGAATTATTTTTATATTGTTCAAAGTAGAAAGATTCATAAAATACTATATAATTATCTCACTATGAACTCAAGGACAATTAATGGGATGTAATTAAAATTCTAATTCAATGGTCAGTAGTTTTAATTATAATTATATTTTAATAAATGGAAAAATGAAATAGTACTCTCTTAAATGCATATTACCCCATAAGATCAACCTTTATCCTGGCATTTTCTATAATAGAATCATTTATGAAATAGCAAATAAGTTATGCTAACTAGCTGCCATTGAAAAATGAAAAGAAATGAAAACATAATTGAATAGTCTATGTAAATGGTGCTTAACATCCAGACAAACGTTATATAAAAGCATTTAGCCGTCTACACATTTCTAAATATTTTGACTTTTTATAAACGCATCTAACCATAGGATTACATATAATAGTAACTAACCACAACATATCATACACTGCTAAAACCTACACACACTGCTTAATACTGATATAATTAAAATCCTAAGCATAAACACATATAGATGGCAAAAGGCAAAAACCTTTTAAAAATCATTTAGGCAAGCCCTACATCACACGAAGTCAAGGCAGCTGATGCTCAGAGAGGTAGAGTGAATAAACTACAGGCACACAGATAATTAATGGTCCATAACACTAGAATAAGTGCCTTCAAAACTCAATCTCAGACCCTAGCACTTCTTGTGAATGTATGATTCCTTATTTACATATTCACTGAAATTATTTCTGCTTCTTCTTAATGAAGATACTGGGGTGATAGCTGGAAACCATTAAGAGTGAATGGTGCATTTTGCAGTTTGAACAGCATTTTTTGTTTGTTTGTTTGTTTGTTTTTGTTTCTAGTACTAGGAATGGAACCTAGGGTCTCACTTATACTTGAAAGGTGTTCTACTTAGCTAACCCTACCCCTGTTTTTTGATTGTTTGTTTGTTTGGGTGGCTGACTGGTTGCTGTTGTGTCTGTCTGTCTGTCTGTCTGTCTGTCTGTATTCTTTTTCCATTTTGAGACAGGGTCTCAGGAACTTGCCCAAGCTCACCTTCAACTCTATTTGAACTCTATTTTCCAGGCACCCCTTGGACTTACAGTCTTCCTGCCTTAGCCACCTTAGTGGCTGAGATAGCAAGCCCTAGCCACAAATCTTAGCTGTGTTCATGTTCTGTATTCCAACCTGACTAGCAAGTAGACTGACTTTTAGCTTGGCCTATGATGGTCTTCTTTTCCTTAGTTAAAATCATTGATATCAATAGCCTTTTCAGAGGTGGGAAGTATCAAGCAAATTTTCTTTAGTTATTTGCATCAATCATCCCAGTGCTAAGCGTTTTAAAACTAATGAGATTTTCTCAACAGGAGCATGGCTGGCATTTTAGGAAAAGTACAGGGTTGTGTGCTTCACATGCATTTTGGCACCCAGACAGCCACTGGTAGCAGACCTCTTAGTAATTACTAGCTCACAAATGAGGCAGTTTAAAACTTCAAAATTAATGTAAAAATATTCTGATGAACAAAACATAGAAATGCTAAAAATTAAAAAAAAAAGAATGTTACTAAGCTTTTCACTTCAGGCTCAGTGTGGATCACATGGCACAGTTACTGATCCTACCACTATTTAATATGTTATTTTGTTAATCATGACATTTTTTTGCATTAACTCTTAAATACAATATAGCAAATATTATTTAGCATAATTGCTAATCTTAGGAATTAATTTAAATGGAGAACCCAAAAATGAGTAAATCTCTCAATCTGAATCCCTCCACCACATTTCTAAATACTTGTATAGGCTGAGAACTTCTGAACTAGGGTCTGATTTTTCTCACTTAAGAAGTCTAGAGAAGGGGGCTGGGGAGATGGCTCAGCGGTTAAGAACACAGACTGTGCTTCCAGAGGTCCCAAGTTCTATTCCCAGCAACCACATTGTGGCTCAAAACCATCTGTAATGAGATCTGGTGTCTCTTCTGGTGTGTCTGAAGACAGCTACAGTGTACTCATATACATAAAGTAAATTAATATTTGAAAAAGAAGTGTAGAGAAAGTCAGTCAAGGCCTGATGTAGTTCCTCTATGATGCCAAAAGGGATGGAGGGTCCATTTATCTTCATTTATTACTCAAAGAATAGCTACTAAAACTGAAGTATTATGCCATAATTACAAACAAAAAATTGTGAAGAATAGGAAAAATCATACCACCTAAGCCTGAAAACTGATAGAAAAACAATAACTGTCCCAAAGCCCATCCAATAAACATTACCATGTATGTCATTAGCAGGAAGTAATATGCACCACTGACGAAATGAGTGGCAAACGGCCATAGCTGTGAGAAACGAGGAACACAGCTGTAAGGTAAACAATCTTAAATAGTCCACCCGTAAAATAAGAAAGTACATATGAATGAAGGGTGACTGGCAATATGTATTAACAACAGGGACCATGTAGGTTAACACATACACTCTTTTTGGTGACTGCAAATACAACTTTCTCTACTGGTCAGATGATAGTCTCTCTAGCCAGAGTATTTTGATGGTCACCTTTAGAATCACAAATAAAACTGTAATGTTATCCTAGGCGGTGACCAACAAAAGTGTAGCCTGAGACGGGGATTTATTTTGTGGGGCATGTGGATAGTCATCCCGGAAGAATTGGCACAGAACTGGTGAAGGGAGCATGCTTTAATCCCATAAATCTCAAACTTGAGACTAGCAGGAATAGAGCCACCTTTCTCCCTGTTTCCATGCCTGCCTCAGAGTATATAAGCCAAGCAAGCATGCATTCACAGAGCAGGTTGAATGCTGCCCTGACAATGCAAGGCAGCCCGAGTCATTGCATATAATCAGCTCACCTTGAGGAAATGAAGCAGAACCCCTTGGCTTTGATTAATTTTGCCAGCTCTTAGGGAAGGAAGGGCTGGGGCGTGTCTGAGTGCTTCAATTCTATCAGCATGGGCAAGGCTCCAGAGAGGATTGTGTGGAAAAGCAGTCACTGCAGCTAGGGGCTGGGAACATACCTCTTAATGTGGAGACCTGGGTGGGCATCAATAACATTTACTATAGGTACTCATTAGAATATGGCCTCCAAAGAATTGCCTTCACCTCTACTTCATATTACTTAAGAGGATAACCTTACATATATCCCTGGGATTAAGAGCCATTTGAAAAGCTGGGAACATATTGAAAGTGTCTCATTTTAAGAAAACAAAATGATTAACAGGTCTCGGCTTGTTTTGCTGGGCCACTAATGGAGGAGGCACTTTATGATTTGCTCTGTATATCAACTAGGATCTGCTGTGTAGCTCATAATCTTGTCAGGGCATATTAATATTGCATAGTCTTAGGGTCTCATTTAAAGCTCAATGAATATTTAATTGTTGTTGACCAACAAAATAAACAAAAAATTATGTTGCATTTAGTCAGATCTGAAACGAGAAAGCACTTCATTTTCTCATATAGTCTAAGGCTACTATAATTCCACCTTCATGGAATATTCTACATAATTTTTAAGTACTTACAGAGTGGAGATTTGTCTTGAAATACATATGTTAAATATGGAGAAAAATATGAAATAATGAGAATGTTCAAAGTTACATGCAAGAGAATGGTGCAGGGTATATTACTCTTTCTATACTGGATTAAAATATTGTCAGCAAGCTCTTTTTACTTAAAAGTAAAAATAGAACCTTTTTTTGGCTCTTAAAAATTATAAAAATTATTTTATAAGATACAGAATTGAATGAACCCATGTATAATTATTCCAAGTCAGTCAGCTCAGAAATTGGTTTTGAGCATTAAGTCTACCACAGAACCAGGCATGGAAAAAAATTAAGGAAATATTGGCCCATGTTGAAAACCAATCTGCTTTTCCAGGGAAGAAGCCTCCATGTGGTCTGTTATATCATTTATAAGTATCAAAACTGGGCTTCAAATAATGTGAGCTTTAATTGATGTATAATATCACAGATGACATGGGAATGTGTCATTCTACCATATTTCAGGACATTTTGATTAGAATCAGAGTATTGCCAACCAGTCCATGTTAAAACATACTAAAAAATAATCACTTCATAAATTGAGCATATTGTGATTTAAATTCTTTATCTAGTCTTGAATTCTTTAAAATTTACAGGGATAGACTAAAATAATATAACAAGTTCATTATACTAAACAAATCATGGAAGCTGTGATTCAGGATTGTTGTAAACATGGCACATCCATATGTTTCTCTGTAGAAAATAACTGCTTGCCTTGGATGCTTTCTTTTGATCTTTGTCCCTGCTATAGATACTAAAATGCTGATAGGTGGGGTAAATGGCAGAGTGCTTGCCTATCAAGTTTAAGAACATGGGTTGAGTCCCCATCATTAGAGTGGGAGAGAAAAAAAGATAAAATGGCACAAACTCCAGTTCCCCTTTATTAACCTATTGGTTTATCTCTGAGTATATTCTTTGCAAACACGCACCTTAAAATTGAAAAGCCAGGCGTAATGGCACACAAATGTAATCAATCCCTCAGAAGACAGAGGCAGAAGGATCAGGACTCCAAGACCAGGCCTTTCATATAAATGAGTTTGAGGCCTTGACTAAAAGTACATCTTCCTTTTACTTTAACAATTCTCATCACCTCACACTACAGTAGTTAGGGCTGGAGAACTTCATTTATTGTGTTACAGAAAAACCACATATTTTTTTTCAATTCCTATTTAATGCCTCATTTAGAACATACAAGGTTAGTTAATAGCAAAAGTGAAACGGTGACCTGACTCTTAGATACTCCTGTTTAGAGAAAGATATAAGATGAAGATTGATAAGCACTAGTTGGAAAAGGTAAGTATTTGATACCCTACAATGAAAGTGCCCCATCAGAAATAACAGAACAAAGATAAATTTCCTTTGTTTAGGGTGCCTTTGCTCTTGATTTTTTTTTTTTTTTTTTTTGTCTAAGGCTAGGCAGGAAGTAGCCTTGTCTAAATGATACAAAATTAAAGTTGGATGGAAATAATAAGTTCTGCAGATGTATCACAAGGCACAGCAACTACAGATAATAGTAATGTATTATATACTTACCAAGACAGTAGATTTTACGCATTCTTAACTGGGTATGGTGACTCACACCTCTGATCCAGCACTTTGGAAGCAAAGGCAGCCCAATTTGGCCTATATGGTGTTTGAGACCAACCTAGTCTATACGGATAGTTCTAGGCCAGTCAGGGCTAGCTACATAGTGATATCCTGTCTTTAAAAACAAACAAACAAAAATAACTTCATGCCACAAAAACAGCGTGGACCAATACACATGATAATTTGCTTGGGTTAGCCATTCCACAATGTGTGCATATTTCAAAAACATGTACATCCTAAATGTACAGTAATCCCTTAGTATCTTCTCGGAATTTGTTCAAGAAATACACAAGGATGATAGAGTCTATTACATAAATAATGTATGCATCAAACGGAACTCATCTCTGAACAATCTATGATGCCTAGTGCAAGGTAATACTATATGATTAGTTGCCAAAGGAGATTGTTCAGAGAATGACACCAAACAAAAAGGTCAATTCACACTCACCAGAGATGTACCCCATCCCAAACATCTTGGATTGCAAATTGGTTGAATCCATATCTATTGATCCTGCTGAGACAAAGGGCCAACTGTGCACATTTTTATTTGTCAACTTAAAAAAAAAAAACTATTACACACAATGGCAATATGTCTAAAAGCCAAAAATGAAAACAACCTCAATCGACATATTAAAGATGCTATTTTCTCACATCATATATAACTTGAAATTGAATGTCTCCCCAATGTCACTTGACTTACCTGCTTATCAAAAGCAACCCAGGATGGTGCATCGGCTCCATCTCCTTTGGGAAACACGCTGTGTTTAGGCTTTATCTTTTGTCCAGGTAGCAGATCTCCACCTATTCCAGGCTTATCCTCACTCACCAGCATCCTGACATTGTTGCAAAAGCCCCAATGTTGAGACTTATGGAACTTCTCCTTTCCTATCTGAGAGTACAAAAGACAGTAATAGTAAATAAAAAATGGCCAAAGTTACTTTTTTATTTTTCTTAGAGTAAAGATTTTTCTAACATATAGATTTATTTTTCTCATCACAAAAATGTATGTGAAGTGTCAAGTAACTGAGGGCAGTCTCTACCCATAAAGTTGTGCCACAATTTAAATTCAGTTTATTTTGATTAATTTAAAACTTTGAAAAGCATAAAGAATAAAGTTAATATCCCATGCTATTTGCAATATTTCAGAATGATTGCTGTAAGAGAAGATTAAGAACACTGGTTTGCTAATTGGACTACTTTACTTATTTGCAAAGAATGCAAAACAAAAAAATACTTAATTATTTAAGAGAAGAAAACCACTGCTTTTCACAGAAACCTAATTAAAAATTACATTTACCGAAATAGAAAACAAAATCTTGTCCTCATCAACATTAATATAAGTAAAAATTCTTTACAGCTGACATTCTCTTAATTGTGAAACCTTGCCTCCCACAAGTTTTTAGTGATGTGGACAAAAAGAATGTATGAGTAATACCAAAAGTTGATTAAGATGAATCAGGGGTTAGAGGATCAGGTAAATCAGGCAGAGAAGAGATAGGTAGATATTCCAAGCAAGACAATGAGAAGTACATTTCTGAGTGTGAGGACCAATAGATAGGAATAGATGAGGAAGTCTAGTAAAAACAAGCCAAGTTCAAATTTGAAAGGAATAGAATATTCAAGAAGGTCCAAAATGTGGAAAGCCATATACTAAAATACCTTGATAGTCTCTTTCAGTAAGCTGACAGAATAGTCAATGAAGCAGAACATATTCTTAGTAATATACTATAAAGATTAAGTCATAGCCTTCCATCCCCTAAAGAGCTTTCCTAATGGTTCATACATGTTTGCATGGATCCTGGTTTCCATAGTGCGAATGCCCTTGCCATTGTGGGAAGGCTTCACTTGTTGACTTGCTCCCCATAACTTCACAAAGTGTCCACATGGGTCCTCCCTTTCAGTCCAATCATTTTCTCGGTTTGTAAGGCACCTTGAGGCCCATCCAGAGTCATGACCCAGGTCAGGTTCTACATAAAGCACACTTTCCTCAAGAGTCAAGTAATGCCCTATTACATTGTCATCCTTCCTATAAATATTATGTGAGCACCTCTTGGTGCTGAGTTATGTAGACTCCAGAGATAGGGCTTTGGGAAAATCTCAGCTGTCATTGACTAGAAGCCAGTAATACCATTAGATTTAGTAATAGCTTCTTAGATATGACACCAAATTGATTTAAGGAGGGGGGCAGGAGGGGAGGACAGTGTAAGGAGGAATTAGATGGGGAGTCAGCAATCGAGATGTAAAGTGAATTAATAAATTAATTAATTAAAATATCATTTGTATAAAATCCTCAAAGAATAATAATATATTATTAAAATTATTTTAAAATTTAAAAAATCCCTGCATACAAACATTGAGGCCCTATTTCCAAGTATGATGGCAGAGACTTCCATTCTATCTTCTTCCTTTCTATGAAGGGAGAATAAAGTCTCCGTTTGATAGCATAATGCTGACTCAATTTTGGGTTTCTGACATATTTCTCTAACTACAACAAAAAGCAAGCTTTAGACTCATAGCTTCCAATGTAAAGACACCATTTTGATATATTTATATTTTTTTACTATGACCTTCAACATTTATAAAGTGGACCTAGTTTCCACTTTAAAATTTTTAGTTTTACTGGGATTCAATTGACACAGAGTTATTGATTATATAATGGACTTGTTGGCTGGTAGATGTTTTATTTTTAATCCTAAGGTGACTTGTATGATGGCAAAGTTTAGCAATCCCTGACTCTCTGAGGCTAATGCCACAGAAATAAGTTGAAGAAACTGGGAGAAGATGGGCATGGTAAGTAACATGTGTAATCCTAGCATTTGTGAGACTGCAGTTTGAGATCAGCATGAGCTACCTGACAACTTTGAGATCAACCTAAGCTACAGAGTGAGACCATATCATAATAAAGAACCCAAGAGGAGGACAGAAAATTGGGTCAAGAAAACAGTGAACTTAGCATCAATGTTGCACATGTTGGCATAACAACGGTGCTAGGAGATAGAGAATGAGGATGCTGAATAGACATTGCACAGAAGATGGTAAAAACCCACACTACCAAAGGACCAAAGTGACTGCAATTAGTTAGCAGTTTGCACACACAGACCCTAACTGCCTCTCCTTGAATTATGGGTTCATTTGTGTCTCTGGTATAGGAGCTAACAGCTTTCACTCCTCTGTGGATTCCTCTGTAGAAACACCTAAAGATACTCAAGTGTTAGACATCACAGACAGGCAAAGCCTCCTATGATCAAAAATCTTCCTTCTTTCAGTCTTCACACTCTCCCACCTGCCACCTTCAAGTATCCCAAATGGCAATCTGCCCTTACCAATAGTGCTTTCTCCCACCATTCACTCCTGTATTTCAGATTTCCATGCTACCTCATCTCCCTGATTGGCTTTACCTTGCCAGAAACCACATAAATCTAGCTTTACATGTGCCAATGGAGCACTAACTGAGGTGGAGGTCATAAATAGGGGCTGGTGATATGACATGGGAGTGTGGAGGTAAATGTGCTTGCCATCAAACCTTAGAAGTTGTGTTCAATCCATAAGACTCCTGTTCTCTGACCTCCAGACATGTGCCATAGCATACATATTACACCCCACCTCTTCATAAATAAATAGAAAGCTATGAGTTCCACTAAAGGGACTTCAGAAGCTATGAGCCAAAATAAACATGCTTCCCCCACCAACCCCGAACATTATGCATAAGCAAATAACTACAAAAGAACTATATTGGGTATATGGTAATGGTCCAGGCAAGAAATGATAGTGGACCAAAACAGATGCCTGAAAGTAAAGACAATGAAAATGTACATCATAAAAGGTTGGTTTGTGGCTAGGTTAGATAAGGGGCATAGAAATAGGGGCATATGGTCAATAACTACAAATATTTTGGCCTGAGAAAATGTACATGTGGAGCTTTACATACTGGGATATAAAATAAAGCCCAAAAGCTACACATGTGATCCAATTTTTGATAAAAGCATGTAGAAATGTTGATTATCAGGTGATGGTGTGAGTCTGAAGTCTAAAAGAGAGTTTAAAGCTAGCTATAAAAATGTGACACATAACAGCTGATGTCTAATATTTAGGCAATCTAACACTGGATTGAATGATTATGCAGTAAAAAAAATCCAAGACAGAAATTTAAAGATATAAATATCCCCATGCTATGATTCAGGAAGATGGTATAGAATTAGTAAAAAGAAAAAAAAGAAAAAAAAAAAAAAACCTGTCTGCAAGACAGGAAGAAAACAGGAAGGTTTAGTGTCATGGAAACTGGAAATGAAGCATTTGAAGGAGGGCATGATTAACTGGATGATTAACTGGGTTAAATGCCAGTGATAACCCAAGTGAAAATGAGCCTTGAGACTTCACCCTAAATTTGTCAACAAAGACATAGTCATAATCTTGTTGAGAATGCTTTTGGCAGAGTCACAAGAACAAAATATCCCGTGAGCCACATGTTTTTGTTTTGTCTCTTTAAAATTATTCTAGGTAAGATATTGCAAATCAAAACTTTTGAGTTGCTATTATTTCAAATTTCCTTAAAAATAACCCAAGCCCATAAGAATGTAAGAAATAAATAAAAGACTGTCAAAACACCATTTCTTTAAAAAAAAAAATCTCTTCTTGAAGTTTTTCCTGGCTAATAGTAGCAGAATATTCTGTTTCTGCATAGATTTTCTACAGATATCATGAAGTTCACCCTATTTTTAAACCATTTTACATTCTTATCTACTGACTCTTACTGGTATTTTCAAGGCCAAAAATAGTATCTAGAACACAGATCATAAGGATATTTCCCCTTGAAAGCAGCAATGGTATTGTAACAGGACAAGACAGTGCTGTGGTTCCTCCATCTGGTATTTTTGCTGAGGCCATTTCAAGTTTAACTAGAATTTGATCTCCTTGATGGGAAATCCCATGAAAACTACCCAATTCTATTCTAGGAACCAAAGGTCAGGATATCCTAACTTATCTAAACTTCTGTTAAACTGCCTGTTTATGTGGAATCCCTCCAGCTAACTTCTTGTCACTGCTTCTGTGAAACTGCTTGCTTCAAACTCCATAGTTCTATGAAAGCCCCTGAAGCTGCCTTTTAAAACCCTGTATTCTGATATTCTAGATACTTGGAGTCACATCTAGGTTCTGGAACAATTGGGTGTGGTCCCAGATGACTGGAATAAAGAGTTTCAAATGACAATAAACAGTGTCAGACTCTTCATCTCTGCTGGCCTATCAGTAAAAAGAGAAAAAAAAAATATTGCATAAGATTTCTACTGGATCCATCCACTCAAAAAATGATCCACAGTTTAGTGTCCATAATTCTAGCTATCCATTTGTTTACTTAGCAGATTATATAATAGTCATCTATGGATGTCCTTATTTTTGATACTAGACTACTTAATTTCTAAAATTTAAGATGACAAAGCTTGGCACAGATTCAACAAAAATCTGTCAATAGAATGTAAGTTGTGGCTTATTTTTAGATGAAGATGGTTGGATGTTGTCATGTGTTCTCTCCTTATACACATTCAAAAGTATGTATACACTTAAAAGTGACATAGACCACTTTAAATTGAATATAAACATTTGAAATTCTGAGAAACAGAGCAAAACCAGGGTCTAAAGGCATAAACTTAGCAATATAAAAAATAGAACAGAAAACAAGCTTTCGATGCCATTGCCATTCAAGTTTGGCCATGTATTATGCACCATGACACCCAATAGCACATTCTCTTCTCTAGAGGCTCTTCTCTTTAGCATCTCTAAATTTAGAACAGGAAAACCTTCTTTGTAGGACCATGTTTACACTGAGAGAGTGTCTGGGATTGTGGCTGTCTAATAGCACTGATTTTGTTTTTAAAAAGAACTAATTAGACTTTGAATTAAAAATGATAATAGAAATAATGTTTGAAAGGTAAATAAATAAAATAACCAATACAAATTTTAAAATGAGAATAATAGGAGTTAAAGAGATAACTCAGTGGTTCAGAGCACTGGCTGCTCTTACAGAAAATCAGGTTTTGATTCCCAGTACCCACATGGCAGCTCACAACCATCTGTAACCCCAGTTCAGTTTTGAAGCCCTCTTCTGGTCTCCTTAGGCATATGGATGCACAAAAATGTAGGCAAAAACTCTCACACACATGAATAAGTGATTTTTAATTAAAATAATAATAATAATGATAATTATAATAATAATAGTAATAAAGAACCAGTTCCTAGGCTTAAAATTACTCAGTGTTAATTTTCTTCTCTTCCCCAATATAGTTTTTGAAAGTTTTCTACTTTGGTTTTTTGACACACAGTATATAATCTAGACTGACCTGAACTTGAGATCCTGCCTCAGGCTTTCAAGTGCTAGTATTACAAGTATGTCCAATGACATCCAGTTATTAAAAAATTTATAAGTAATAGAATGAATATTTTCTATCACTTTAGTTTCCTACACTGGATTAAATTTATGGATTCATCCCTAGTTTTAGTATATTACTAATTAGAATATGTTTTCATCAACATATTTGAGCTTTCTAATTTTCATTCCTTGACTGAAAATCACTTTTAACAGAGTTTTCCCGAGTTCCATGAACATGGGAACAGAGCTTGTCTTATTTTTCATTTACTGTGTAGCAAGGGTGTGAGAACAAAAGTTAAATGCTGAAGGCTATTTGTGTTTTCCATTCTGCTAAACAAGTTTGGATGTGCTTGATCTCATGTAAGCAGGAGGTATGTGGACTGACAGGAAAACTCCAGCTTGTAAACTGACTACATCTTGAGCCTGCTTGTCCCCAGTTTGAACTCTAGTTAATAGAAATACCAGGGAAAAATATGGCCTGGGCCTGAGCAAATCAGTGAATAGAGGGAAGGTGCCTAAAATTCCACAGATTATAGATAAATTGCTCAAGAAGGCTGAAGGAAAAGATGGCTCAAGAATCAGACTCAATTCTTTAAACATTCGGCATATATGAGAAGACAGTTCTTAGAGAATCCCTTCTATACTATCTAGTTACAGAAATGTGGGAACTGAAGAAAACCAGATAATACTCAGTATTTCAGGGGCTAGATGTAGCTCAGTGATATAGCACTTGACGGACAATCACTAGGGCCTTATTCAATGCCTAGGATTCACTGCTGCAAAAAACAACAAGCATGAGAGCAAGCACCTCTACTCAGTAAGCCATCTTGCTGTCCTAACAACATGGTTTTTTTAAGACTACTTTTTATAGTTTGAAGATAGTCTTCCTGTGTCTCTAGACTGGTCTAGCTCTTTCTGGGCTTGGTGTAATAAATACTGGAAACTGAGACAATGAATGACAGCATCTAACTAATTTCTGATATAGAATTATCTAAAGATTATTAGTCTTAGGTATAACTATCTGATCATATTCTAGACTAGTTTCCTTCTATTCCAAGAGAACTGTGGGTTTTCCCTCCTGCCTTAATATCAGATTTGTTTTAGAAATTTTCATTTTCTTTTTTTCTCTTATACTTTTATAGAGAAGTCATTCAGAAACTATTGTAAATTGCCCAGAGAAACAACACACTATCAAATGTTAGGATTCAGGACATAAGCGCATGAAAGCTACTGTTACTTGTTAATAAACTCAAAATCACTAGAGAAGCAAGCCCAAATGTGAAAATAAAAAAGGCATGTCAAAAAAAAAAAAAAATCCTCCAACATTCTTCAGCAAATTTCCCTCTCTTTGCAAATCTAACTTAGAAAAATGTTCATGGGAGTATTAGCTATCAATTCAATACAACAATAAAACTCTTTTATATAGTTAATAATGTATTTCAATAGGAAAGTAAAAAATAAATTTAAGGCAAGATCTAGAGAAATGTGTAGCATCTTGTCCTGATGTTTTTTCCTCTCTAAATAATTCAACTCAAGGCATTAGCTAATAAAGAGAATAGTTCAAGGGCTTTCTCCTAAAGTCAGTTAAAAATAAAAAGTTCACTGTAGTTGATTAGTTAGTGTCTCCACATCTAAATTCCTTCTCCATGACAATCTCCATTTAAATACCCCCTCCCCAAGTGTCAACAATGCGCTTGTTTCCTTAGCCTTGTTTTCAGAAGATTCTAGAATGAGTTTTTGTTCTCTTGAGTCAAGGCGAATGCTCCACCACTGAAGTACATGCCCAGACATTTTTTAACAGAGTAAGAGGGGAACAAAGGCTGCTCAAACCTTTGGGAGTGGGTGGAAGCTTTCAATGTACACCATTGTCTTAGGGTTTTACTGCTGTGAACCAACACTAAAACCAAGGCAACCCTTATAAAGATGACATTTAATTGGGGCTGGCTTACAGTAAGTTTAGCCCATTATCATCAAGGTGGGAGTATGGCAGTGTCCAGGCAGACATGGGGCTAGAGAAGCTGAGAGTTCTACCTCTTGTTCTGAAGGAAGCTATCAGAAGACTGTCTTCCAGACAGCTAGGAAGAGACTATTAAATCCCTCACCCACAGTGACACACTTACTCCAACAAGGCTATACCCTAATAGTGCCCTCTCTGGGACAAGCATATACAAACCATCATTGACCAATGTCATGGTGCTGGGGATGCTTCAATTGCATAAGGAGAAATTCCAGGTGCTACTGGATGTGACTTTATGAGGGGAGAGGAAGTTTAGCCTGTCTACTGAGCTACATGACCTCCTGGGGATCAAAAATTAGGGGCACAGGGCTATGTGCATGGGAATAGGAAGGCTCTGGGCAGGGAGGAATGATCCTGTGGGCAATCTCAGGATGAAACTTGTGGGGATTAAACAGGCCTTGACCCAACTCTTGCTCTAGGTTGTCTCCCCCATTCCTTGTCCCATTTGGCCAAGCCCCACAAACCTCCCTCAACATACCACAGACACACTGCTTTGAGTTACAACTTGCATAGTAATATCTGGATGCTGCCCTGGCCACTTTGGCTAACCTCAACTTCTGAAGAGCCATTGTTCTGGTTGTTTTTGTCAACTTGATACAAGCTAGAGTCACCTGAAAAGAGGAAACTCAATTAAGAAAATGACTCTTATCAAAATGCCTGTGGGCAGCAAATATGTGGGCCATTTTGTTGATTAATAATTGGTAGAAAAGAACCCAGCCCACCAGGGGGTGGTACCACCTGTGTAGTATAAGAAAGAAAGCTAAGCAAGTCATGGTGTCAGGTTCCTGCACCAACTTCCCTTCATGAAGAATATAAGCTGCAAGATAAAATAAACTGTTTCCTTCCCAAGTTGCCTGTGATCATAGTGTTTACCACAGCAACAAAAAAAAGTACAACTAAAACGGCTATATAAGCTTATTTAGGCAACACCGGCAAATTACTTTCCCTTTATATTTACTACTGTCCAAATAAGGCTAATTTTGTTCCCTAGCAGCAGTGGATGACAATAATGAGATGATCATTCTGGACCTGATCCTCTCAAGCTCTGTTTGCCACTATCTAGTTCTTAACCATGGTCGCTGAAGGTAGAGGGACAATGGACAATCAGTTATTCAGGATGAGCCTTGTATAAGAAAAGTACCAAGAGGTAACCCAAAGAGCAACTGATCACAGTTTCTGTGTCAGCTCAGAACTACTACCTCAACACAGGTGAACAAACCCAATTTAAGCAGAGTCCGCATGCCAGCTCCAAACTCTTGCTCCAAAGAAGCCAAAAGAGGGAATGATGAGAAGGGCAAGAAAAGATTTAAATCAAAATGGCTATTTGCGGAACGATCTAGTTTGCTTTCTGTTGCTGTCACAAAACAACCTGGGTGAAGGGAAGTCATTTACTGGAGGAAAAAAGGCTATTTGACTTATAATTACAGTCCATCACTGCCCAAAATCACAAGTATAAATTTGAGACAGCTGGGTACTGGGTACACATGGGTCCTTGCACTCACCAAGAAGCACTAAGGAAACCAGAAATGTTACTGGAGTGTCTCCTAATAGTAAAGATAACATCAAATACCTGCATTCCATCCAGAAGGCTGAGAGCAGAGGTTGTTAAGGATATGGTGTCCTTTACTATACAGGAAGACCTCATGCAAATTCCTGAGAATGATTATCCCAGACTCTTTCCTCCTTAGACCATTACCCATCCTTAGAGGAGATGAGACAAGTACTTTATGGCCTGCTGATGTCTACGCTATGAGTCAGAGACCACACTAGATTCTAGGCCTTTAAGCTATAGAACCCACTCTCATAGTCACATGCACTTTGTAAAATAGTTTTTATGTAGTAACATCTTAAGCTTTATTGTGCAGACTCATTGGACTGATTATTGCCTGGAAACCTTTTCCCAAATGGCACTGTGTTTTAAACATACCGACAATGAACCAACTACCTGGGACTAGACTCCCAGAAGTCTGATCCAAGTTGAAAAAGTCAATATGCACTGGGTTTTCACTCTTATCTCTTTGAGGAGTTTGCTTCCGTTCCTGGATACCTGCAGGGACACCACCAGCTGGTCGGTCACATTAAATCCATGGCTAAGGGCACAGACATTAATGTACCTATGCCAATACATCCTAGATGACAAGGCTTTGCAGTATAGTACAAAATGCAGTATGATGTTGCATGTTTGATATGCAAATTAAAATGTATGCAAAGGGGCTCTGTACTGGCTGGTTTTTTGTCAACTTGACACAAGCTGGAGGTATCACGGAGAAAGAAGCCCCAGTTGAGGAAATGACTCCATGAGACTCAGCTGTAAGGCATTTTCTCAACTAGTGATCAAGGGGGGAGGGCCCAGCCCATTGTGGGTGGTGCCATCCCTGGGCTGGCAGACCTGGGTTCTATAAGAAAGCAGGCTGAGCAAGCTATGGGAAGAAAGCCAGTAAGTGACATCCCTCCATGACCTCTGCATCAGCTCCTGCTTCCTGACCTGCCTGAGTTCCAGTCCTGACTTCCTTTGGTGATGAACAGTGATAGAAGTATAAGCTGAACAAACCCTTTCCTCCCCAACTTGCTTCTTGGTCATGATGTTTGTGCAGGAATAGAAACCCTGACTAAGACAGGCTCTAATTTCTGTTGTCCAAATTAACATTTAGAAATATCATCAGAATATTATGTAATTTTCAAAATATAAAGAGCAGCTTCAAGAGTTGGCCCAGACCAGGCATGGTAGCACACGGGCCAGCTTGGACAACATAGTAAGTTTAAGGTAAGCCTGGATGGGGCACATAGAATCTGTCTCAAAATAAACAATAACAAGAAGAAAAGGAGAGGTGGCTCAGTCCAAAACGATAACATTTCAGTAGCTACTGGAAGCAGTGTGGCACAATTCTATATATCAAAAGCATCCAGTGCAAGTATCAGGACCTGAGTTCAAATCTAGAGTACCCAAGTTCAAAGCTGGGTGCAGTAGTGTGTGTCTGTATTTCCATTGCTGGGAAGACATGAAACAAAAGAATCCCTGGGTGTTGCTGACCAACCACTCTAGCCCAAGGAATAAACTTCAGGTTCAGTGAGAGACCCTAAAAAACATGGGAGAGTTTTTGAGGATGATATTCAATGTTAACCTCTGGCTTTAATACAACATGTGCATGCACACTCGGATGTATGCACAGATAAGCACACACACACAAAAACATGTACACTCATAGTGACAAAATAACTCTAAGAAATTAAGAAATATATCCAGTGTTATGGCATAATAGACACCAATTGTTTTGTTTTCCCAGCAATGTCCTGTTACCAACTCCATCAAATAACTATAATCTACTTACTTGCCTTCTCTTACAGTATTAAGCATTGAGATAATCAACTTATAAGATCAAAAAGCTTACAGTTTTAGAGGTTTCAGTCTGTGGGTGGTTGGCTCCATTAGGTTAGAGCATGTGAGGATGCCAAACATCATGGCATGGAGCATGGGAAGAAAAACTGTTCACCTTGTGGTAGCCAGGAAGCAAGAAGATAAAGGGGGCAAGGATTCCAATATCCATTTTGGTGTTATGCCTCCAGTGACTTAACTGATCCCTTTAATATCCTGTCACCTTTGTACCATGGTCTGGGTACAAAGCCTTTTTAACATATGTACCTTTGGAGGGCATTTATCCAAACCATTATAATAGCTTTATTATGTATCATAAAGTATCATCAAATTAACAAACTCAAAATGAGCAATTCAGGGTGGTTTGATAAAAATAGGAGCTATGTGTCATCATGAGAGTCTAATTTTAGAACACTTTCATCATCCTCACAGGAAATCTCAGTAGCAGCCAGTCTTCATTATACCTCTTGCCCTACGAAGCCTAAGGTAAACTCATTCCTCCTATATATCAGGCCACTCATATCTTACACAAACAGGACCATATACATATATGTGTGTGTGTGTGTGTGTGTGTGTGTGTGTGTGTGTGTGTGTGTAATACAGGGTCTTTTCTACATTGTTCTTTAATGGTTCAGCTATGCTGTAACACATATGAATAATACTGTTCTTTTTGGCTAAATAGTGTTCTAGCACCAAGCACGATAGCACATGTCTCTAATCCTAACAAAAAGATTGCACGTTTGAAGTCAGCCTGGCCTACAAATTAAGTATTAAGACAACTTGAGCTACACTGAGATGCTATCTCTAAAATCCAAGAGGAAATTAAAAAATATTTGATTTTGTGTAGAAACCACATTTTCATTTTCTACCAATCAGTTGAAAGTCATAGGTCATTTCTATTTTGAGTCATTACAAAGGATGAAAATATTGCTTCTGTGTGTTGTTTAGCATGTACAATGGCTGAAGGCCAATCCTAGGTAATAATGAT
Organism: Micromys minutus; assembly: GCF_963924665.1. Classification (NCBI taxonomy): domain Eukaryota; kingdom Metazoa; phylum Chordata; class Mammalia; order Rodentia; family Muridae; genus Micromys; species Micromys minutus. Next base: position 6,980,906 of record NC_137970.1, on the reverse strand, counting down.
GACGATGACAACAACAACAACAACAATAATAATAAAATGTATAAAAGTACGAACAGTTCTCTCAAACACTTTATATGCATCTTTTTCCCTTGGACAGACATTTAGGAGTGCTGTATTGTACAGTAATTCTATATAATCATTTCAGACTGCTCTCTACAACACTAGCAGCTGCATTTCATAACCCCACCAGTGATTTCTCTATGTCCTTACCAATCTTTTTTTTTCTGCAGTCACCTTATAGGTCTAAAGTGTTACCTTGTTGGAGTTTTAATAATTTTCATGCCTTTAATAAATATGGCTATCGATCATCTTTTCACATGCATATTTGCTATTTCTATATTCTCCTCGAAGGGATGTTTATTCTAACTACTTCCCCATTTTAATTAGATTAATGTTGTAGTTGCTGTTATAAAAATTGTTTATATATTCCAATTCTAAATCCACTATCAGATATATATGGCTTGTAAATATTTTCCTCATATTATGTGCTAGCTTCCTTTTGAAGTAGAACTTTGGTGATGTGTTATACCATTATTCGTAACAGCAAAGACTGGAAATAGTAAATGGATAGGCTGAACAAATTAGTGTTAAGTGCACACAATAGGGTAACTCTATCACTGTAAAAAACAATGAGGCCTAACTCTATATCCTATTAAGTTTCAAAATATGCCATTAAAATGAAATTAAAAAGATTAAAGAGAATAAGTAGAATAGGTTACTATCTATTTAACGAAGAGAAAGACAGCAAATACTCGTAAGAAATTGTTGTTTTAAAAATGGACTGGAGGGAGACAGTACCAAAAAGAAGAAAAGAGAGAGAATTGAGAAACCGACATATGATGTGGGGAAAGAAAAAGAAATCATTTTTAGAGTTATTCCTAAAGAGAATCGGGGAACAAAATTGTAAGGTTATGGCTAAAAGGTAGCTCTTTTTCATTTTGTAAATTTGATTTTGAAACCATGAAATGTTTTTACATTATATGAAAATACAACAATAAAAATAAGAATCAAAAGTACAACAAAACTAATGAAGCTAATTGGGTATGGAGCTGGTTATGAAACTCTACTCACTGCAGTTATGTAAGTAAACTGAACATGAGTGACTGAGCATTTGCTTGGTACAAGTGATGTACTGGGTTTAAGCCACAACATTGCCAAATACTGCATGCCTCAACACTCTCCCTAGCAATTTGGAAATACATTTCTAGTGAGAAGTTCTTTATAACAGAGATGGCTACACAGAACTCTTTTAAAAAACTTAGTTAATAATCAATAATGTTATTATTGGGGCTGCAGAGATATCTTAGCAGTTATGAGGATGCAGTTCAACTTCTAACACCCACATGGCAGCTCACATCTACTTATACCTCCAGCTCCAGGGAATCTAAAATTCTCACCTAGATAAACATGCAGGCAGAACACTAATGCACATAAAATACAAAGAAAGAAATCACCTTAATAATCTTATTGTTATTGTTCAGAAATTCTATGGGTGTGTTCTCATGGTGAGACATAGCAAGTAACTAACTGTTGGCCATGTAAGTAAACTGTAAATATAAAATCAGAGAAGTTTTAAAAAGTCTAAGATCCTTAAGTTGCATTTGAAAGATTAGTTTGAATGCATCTGTATCCTCTTCTTTAAAATACATGTATATTTCTAACTTTGTTTTAAGAGCAATAGAATTCAAGCTACCGACTGGGAGACAATATTAGCAGCCCACACAGCAACAACAGTTGTCCATTAAAAACAACAACAACAAAAAAAAACATCTCAAAAGTAAAGTAACAATCAAATTAAAACAAGTAAAAGACACTAATGGATATTTTTCAAAGGACAGTAACAGTCTATCAACATCCCAGCCATTAGGGAAATTAAGATTAAAATGAGATATACTGCATGTCTATTAAAATGGCTAAAATCCAAAATATTGACAACACCAAATGTTCTGCATAATGCAAATTCATTGCTCCTGCCAATGCAAAACAGGCCATGAAACATAGGCTTCTTAAAAGTACTAAAAAAATTGTGGCAGGAGGATCATGAGTTCAAGGTCATCCTTGGCTAAATGTGAGTTCCAACTAAGGCCAGACTGAGATATATGAGACCCTGTCTCATGATAGGGGGTCAGGTTCTTATCAAGTTAAACCATATGGCCTGGTTGTGGATTTGTGTAAAAGTCAAGTGTGCCCACTACACAGAAAAAGTGACAATTTTGGTATTTTTAGAAGGTTCTCTCTGTAGTCCTGGCTGTCCTCAGATTCACTATGGAGAGCACCCTGGCCTCAAACTCCCTCAGTAGACAAGGCTGGCTTCAAACTCAGAGATCCACCTGCTTCTGCCTCTTTGCTTCTCTGCCTCTCTCTGCCTCTCTCTGCCTTTGTCTCTGCTTCAGTGCAGGGATTAAAGATGAGTAAAAAATGACTGTTCAAGCTGACTAGGAAGTCAGGTAAATGCATATTAAAACCACAAAAGTGGGATTGAGTGGACTGGAGAGATGGGTCAGGGGTTAAGAGTGCTTGCTGCTCTCCAGAGGACTCCAGTTTGGTTTTCAGAACCCTCAACAATTCACAATTCCCTTGTAACTCCAGCTCCAGAGTGTCTGATGCTCTCTTCTGCCTTCTATGGACACATGAACACGTGTGCCAAACACACATGTAAGTAAGTTTTAAAAATTAAAAATAAATCTTTAAGACTGCAAATTGCAGTACACCCACTGGCCAAAATATGTAAAATTTAAAAGCCTAAACAGTATAGACCTTTAGAAACAAAACCACATAAGTAAAAAAAATGCTGCTGGCAATAAGACTTATGACTTTGCAGGGCTCACTAAAGCTCTCCATATCCGTGCCATGCAATCAAGCAATTGCTTCGAAAGAAATGAGCAGGAGAGTCATAGCAAGAGCATTTGTAAAAGCCCCAAAGAAGCTATCAAGAATAAACTCAGCAGAGGGATTTTTATATATGACATATTCAAACAATGGAACATGACCCACATGGGTAAATCTCACAAATGCAAGGCTGAACCCAAAAGGTCACAAAACAAAAAGCACAAGATATTTCCACATATAAAAGGTTCCAAAGAAGCCAAATCTAACAAGAATGACAAAAGTGAAAATAGTGGTTCCAGTTGGAAAATGGTGTATGGGTTGAAAGGGTGGAGAAGGGGACATAAGGTTCCACATAAAATACAAGCTGCTCAGTTAAATTTTAATCTGAAGCAACAAGTAATATTTGAGTAATAATAGGTCCTGGGTAATATTCAAGACAATAATATTCAGAATATTTATTTTTAACTGCTACTAATGGTATGCACAGTCAAGGGGGCTGCTTTTAGAGTGGTGGTAGTACTCTGTTTCTTCATGTTTGTTTTGTGATCATCCGCTGCATATTTTTTCTGCACATGTGTTATTCTTCCCAATAAAAAGTTTTATAAAAAGCAAAGTACACTCAGTACTGTGCTGCTGATTTTAAAATATCTCATCCAAACACTCTTTTTCCCTTCCTACCCTTAATCACTGCATGTGAGACACTTCTGCAGGCAGTGGGCATCAGTAATCAGAAGCGTAGCTGAGCCAAAAGCTGTAGGCTCTGCTTACATTTTTTTTTATTAAAATTACTTTTGCACAGCATGCTTCTTTATTTCTGGAATCTTTCTTCATGCCCTCCTTCTTGAAGTCTTTCTTATTTGGCTGATTTAATCTTCCCAAAGAGCAACGCTATGCTTCAGAGGCTCGCCTCTAACTTACATCAGCCAAGAAACAAAAAGCCATTATTCAAAGTTGGACAAACCAGCCGATGTAAGGGGTTAAACATCAACCTCAAACAGAACATCTACAACAATATTGGCCCTTTAGGTCCAGCAACTCAGATACAAACACTGTTCAGAATCTGTAGTTCAGTGCACTGTTCTGCAACTTTGAGCTGAGGCTTACTTACATTCACCTTGAGTGGCTCCACATGAAGTTCTTTTCATCGATTTATATTACCTTCTCCTAAAGCCACTAGCAAACCCAAGCAAAAGACAGTAACCCCTGGCAAACAAAAGCTTGACAAGTTTTCCTCCTGTTAGGTATGTGGCTACTTATTGGTGAGTTCTTGGATGTTCTAGGTGATTGTGGTGTTTCGGGTTTGGGCTTTCATCTTGTACTCCAGGCTCAGGTGACCATGTCCATGGTATGGCACTAAATTTTATACGCTAATAGAAGGCTCCCCTATCTGCCATGGTTCCTTTTGGGTTTCTTCTATTTAGTAGCAAACTTTGTTTTTGCAGTGTACTAAAGATAATAATTAGATCCATAGGTTATAGAGACCTGATGCCTGAAACAAAACTAGCATCACCAGGAAGACCTCAGTTTCCTCAGCTGTAAATTGGAACAAAAAGATAAAATTCAAACAGCTGTTGGGAATAACCAAGGCAATTAAAGCACAGCCCCCACATACATTAAACACTTGGTGCTTACTTTTATTAATCACTGTCACCAGTTACTTTGGTTGGCCCTGCTACCTGTATTTAGATGTCATGCAGGACATTCACATGCACTTTGCGGGAAAGGGACGAGGGAGCATGAAGTTTTAGATGTACTCAGCACACAGGAGCCACCTCGTAGGTAGGATATAGGGAGATGAACACTCCCAGATCCTCCTGTCTGAACCCCAGGATCTGGCCAGGACCTCGGGCTTCCTGCCTACTCACATTGCGGTTAAAGCTGTTGCCAGGCAGAAGCGGCAGAGCCATGGCTGTCACAGTCGGATGAGGATCAAAGGTCTGATCAGAGAGAGATGGATAGTGAATGCCCTCGACGGCCGCTTGTTTGACCCCTGCGTTACCTGGAGACCGGAGGTAGCGTCATAGAGGGAGGAGGGGCTAAGATAGGCGGGGTAGAGTAGGGGTCTTAGGGCGGAGCCAAGGCCTGGGAGGGGGATGAGGCTAGACAGAGTGGAGGTGGGGGCAGGGCCGAACCAGCAAGGCCCCTCCCTCCACTCCACCCCCTCCTAATCTTCTTTCCCTGCCCGCCCACCAGCTGAAGCAGCTTTGTTTTGACCCCACTGGCCTTCAGCACACACAGAGTGAGTGCTCTGTTTTCACTTACGCTGTTTTCTGTTTTCACTCCTTTTTCCTAGAGCTCATATCCCTAAGGCTCAAGAAATCTTGACGCAGCATTGTTTTGCCATTTTGTTATTAAATGAAGTTAAAATGTCCAGAAACATACAGAAACCTGACGCTTGTGAGCTTACAGCATTTACACCAGCCTCTATTTTTTTTTTTTAATTCAGACATTTGAAATGAATCTAAAACCCCTCACCCCCTACAGGGAAACCCATTGCAAAGGTAAACATGGCCTTCAGTTCTTCTTCTGATCCTTTCATAAATGGCCTAAGTGTGGAAAATCTAAGGTCTAATCAGCAGTGGCAAGGAGCAGGGTCAGGCAGCATAAAATAAAACTTAACAGAGCACCATGAGTCCTGCCTGTAATCCTAGCACCCAGGAAGCACAAATAAGAGGCCTGCCTTCCAAGCCTACCTGGGCATCACTGGGAGATTATCAAAAACAACAACAAATCAAGACTGCTCCACCAGGCACCCAGATGCCTAGAAAGAAAACCTACAGCTAACTGCCCCATGTCCCTGCTGGCTGGACACCTTAGTATATTTAACACTCCCTCTGCTACTCCCTTTGTTGAAACCCCTACCCCAATTACAGCTTGCCTTACTCCCTTCCTTAGAAGTAGAGGTGGGACAACTGATCCTGCTTACAGGGCCTCCCTTTGTGAGATTCAAACCTCAGTTGTTACTCTCTGCTCCAGGGAGCTGCCTTCCCTTCCCCTGCAGACCATCAAACTCCTTAGCCAGGCCTAGAGCCCTTGTCAAAGGAACACTTGTCATCTGTAGTGGCTACTGCATTGACTCTCCCTCCTCTGTTTCAGCTTCAAGAAACCCCTAGCTGTTGTCACCAGGCTCTTCTGGGGTATTGTAAATAACTCTGTCTTCTAGTAACACGCCTTCCCAAGCTTCATCGAGGAAACCCCTTCTTGTTCCAGGACTTGGTTTAGTGTGAAAGGGAGGTACGGAAGGTTTTGTTATTGCTGGGGAATGAATGCTCCCTCAGCTCCATCCATACCCCTCCTCCATCTGCATTAAGCATAATATACACTACTTGGGTCTTCCTCCTCCAACATGGCAGTCATATATTTACTTGAATTTCTGTTAAATGCCTGAACATTTTCCAAAGACAGAGATTGTCCATCTTTATTTTTTGTGTTTATAGAGTGCGCATCTTGACTTGCCTCCCACATACTACTTTTGCCATGGGCATTCTCCCCAAGCAGAATAACCCAAGCATGTCCCGCCTGCTCTTTTTACCTATGGTTTTTATTTTTGAGATCTTTACATCTTAACACATGTGAATAATAGTTCTAGTGTGCATCTAATGTACATGGTGCAATTAAAGCATAAATCTGCTGTCATCTATTGTTGACAATTACTGTCTTCATATATTTTACTAATTGTTAACAATAATGCAGTGAACGACAGAAACCTCTTCTTTTGTTTGCTTTAAGGGTGTTTGGAGAGTCTCACCACATAGCTTAGGCTGGACTCAAACTGGGAAACATTTAGTTCTCCTAACTGCCCCTAGCTCCTCAGTGTTGGGATTATAGATGTATGTCACCAAGCCCAGGTTTTCCTTAATGCTTTTGAAAATCCTTTTCTTTATTACTTTCTAAAGTGAACTAATTTAAAAATACTAGGTGTGGTAGTTTAAATATGCTTGGCCCAGGGAGTGGCACTTTTAGGAGGTGTGACCTTGTTGGAGGAAGTGTGTCACTGTGGGGGTGGGCTTTGAGAGACTTTCATCCTAGCTGCCTGGAAGTCGGTCTTCTCCTAGCAAGCAACCTTTAGATAAAAATGTAGACCTCTCAGCTCCTCCTGTGCCATGCCTGCCTGGGTGCTCCATCTGATATCCTAGGCCTAGTCCTGGGAGCTTCTAGCCTTTGTACAATCTAATCTAGCACTAGAATGTTTCTCAGCCTCTGAAACTTACTACTGAATAAGCTCACACTCTAGTTCCTTCTGAACTCTGGCTCGTTCAACTCTGCTGTTCTAACTCAAACTCCTGTCCAAGCCCACTGATTCAATTTGTTTTTACCCTGTTTCTCACTGAATTGCTCTGCTTGGTCTCAGACTAACTCTGGCAATCTGTTCTAATCTTCTGGCTCCTTCTCATTCTCTCACTCATTCTGTTTTCATCCGTGTCTAGCTTCTTTTCTCCCTGTAACCGGTCTCTTTAAAGGTGTCCCGGTTTAAAAAAAAAAAAAAAAAAAAACTGCCCATCCTCCCTCCCTCCTTCCCTCCCTCCCTCTCTTTCTGCTTGCTCCTAGGCAGCCTCTCTTAGTCTGTTCTAATGAGAGTTGGTCATATCTTATCTCTGACTCATTCTGTCAAATCTTTTTCTTATTTGTCACATTGTCTTCCTCTCAACTAGAAGTCACATTTGAATATGGCTCCTTCCTTCTACCAACTAACTTTACCTACATTGTGTGAGATTAAGTGTATGTACTAGGGAAATGTCCGAATTCCAGCCAGATCTCACTTTAATCCCAGTCACATAACATAGAAAACCCTAGAAGGTCTTTGGATGTGATTCCTTGCCAAATTTTATGTTGCTGGATTAAAATTATTCTACACAGCTTTAGGACATCTAAATGTCCTAATGTGATGGGTAGCTTTGTAGCAGATAAATGCCTCTGCTTAATATACAGAGGGCCCTGAGTTTCTTCCCAGACACATGAGGTTAAAAAGCACCTAATTTAGATTTGTGTGAAATCTAAACCTACTATAGGGTTCACTATTTCTTCTCAGCAATTTTCCTTTAGAATGAATGCTTATAGTCAAAATACCAAGCTAAAATAATTCTTGGTTGTGTCTGTCTATGTTTAGGATACTTACATTATTCATTTGTAAGACAGTTTGGTTTATTTATCTATTGATATTCCATATTATTAATTTTTGTCTTTTTATACACACAGACATACACACTGTATCTATCCTATTTTAATCTGCTAATTTGGCAAATGATTTATGTATTCTTATTACTTTCATCAGTTTGGCCTACTTTCTGTTCTAAAACTTCATTACTTTTCTGCTTCCATACTTTCTTCCTTATGGCTTATTTTGGCACACTTTCTTTTCTGACTTTCAAAGTTAACACAATTCATGCACTTTATTTATACTTACTGATATAAGTGTTTAACACTACATATTTTCTAGTGATCTCCAAAAGTATCTAATAGTCTCTGATATTTACTGCTTTCATTACATGCTTTGCTTTGTGGTTTGTTGTAGTTGTTTTAACCCAATGGTTGTTTGATAGATTTTCAATTTCTAGTTAGAAGGCATATATGGAGTTTAAATTTTGTTTTTATGCTAGCTTGATAGCTGTGCTAAGAGGGAGGTTTGGAATCTTTCAAATGGTATAGAACATATGGATGCTTTCTTTGTGATCTAATATTTATACAGTTATAGGGGCAATCCCTGGTTGTCAACTTAACTATATCTGGAATGAACCACAGTCCAGAATTGAAAGGCTTACCTGTGATCCTGATCTTGAGGCTGGGAGACACAAGTTTCTGACCTGGATCTTGGCATGGAGATCTTGAGGCATAGTGGCTGTGAATCTTAGGACAGTAAGGCAAGAAGATCTCAGAGTTCAAGGTCATCTGGGACAAAACAAGTCCCAGATTCAGGTGTGGTAGTACACACCTTTCATCTGGGACATACCTTCTGTTGGAGACCTCCATAAGAACATTGGAAGGAGAAAGGTTCTATCTCTCTTTGCCTGCTTGCTTTGTGGGACTGAGCAATTGCTAGATCCTAGGAATTCCACTCACAGCTGCTGCTGACCATCGTTGGGGAGTTGGACTACTGACTGTTAGTCACCAACAAATTCCCTTACTATATAGAGACTACCCATACGATCTGTGACTCTAGAGAACCCTGACTAATACAACAGTTGAAAAGGAAGGCCTCTCTTGTGCTCTAATGTTTAATGTGGACCACTGTTGTATGTAGCTATCATGTTACTTGATGTTTCTGTATCATTACTGTGTCTGACACTTGATCTACTTTATACTGAAAGATTTCTACTAGCCTGAGTTTCCATCTGTATTTCCTTGAACCCTTAGCTTTTAAAAGATGGTTAGGGAGAGGGATGTGTGCAGCACTGCTACAACTCTTGCATGAGGATGTGAGTTTCACCCCCAGAAAAAGTCAATGATTGGTTATTTGGTGGCATAGATTTTTACAACTATTACATTACATTGTAAAATGGTTTTTATAATTCACCAGTTAAGAATACATAATTCTATTACAGAAGACTGAAACCTTACTTCACTCTACCCAAGTTCATCCCAGTAGCTAACAACTGCCTCTAACCCCAGCTCCAATTGAAATTATTTATTCATTTTAAAAAGGGATAGTTATATGGCTATTCTCTACTTTCTCCTAATAATATAATAATATGAAATATTTCCTTGTTTTTATGGTATAAGG